>NC_064828.1:88648253-89898253 GCF_024166365.1 Elephas maximus indicus | reverse complement strand
AACTGTAGATAGCTAAAATAATGACGTACTTAAGGTCATAAATGAGGCAATAAAAATATGGGTGGTACAATTTCCTGGCGTAAGTTAAACTATGATAATCTCAAGACTATAAAAATGACTTTACACCAAAGCCTATCTGCATTTAGTTACACCTGGAACCTTTTGCCTGAAACCGGTTTTTGATTATAAAGTTACACACTGGCAGGAATTTGTGGGTCCATTTTTAAGGCAGTGACACCCAACAATCATGAAACCATTCAAAACAACAATCACTGCCATGTTTCGGGTGTGGCTTATAGGCTAGCACTGCGTGTGATGCTCTGCATGGGCTACCTCACTTACTCCTTGGAACAACCTCAGAGGAGTTACCATTTCCCTTCACAAACAGGAAGCTGAGGCTTAGAAAGCTGAAATAACTCACCCAGCTACTAAGTGAGGAGGTCAGGATTCCATGTTCTGTCTAAAGCCTACCTTAACCATCCTGCTACGCTATCTTTGTTATGTCACTCTTCAACTATACAGTTTCATTCTTCAGGTACTGATTCAGATGGAAGTCTAATAAAGAAGGCCCTGTATACTTGTCTCCAATATTTAAAGGCCAGTCCAGTTCCAACCTGGGCCCAAAGACGAGTGTAGATGAAGCCGTGCAGATAGAGTGCCTGACAGAGGTCCTTATTCTCAGTGGGGTCATGGACCCATCTGATTTAGCTGTAGAAAGCTATGCACACAAGCACAGGCAGACCACTTCACATGTATCTCAGCTTCTTGGGTACCAGGCTAGGAACTTCAGGCCAACTACAATCCATCTCCCAAGCAACGACTGGGACAGTCTGGAGAGTCTGTTCCAGAGCCCTCTGATCGGGAACCCTCCTGGTATCCAAATATACCCTGGGATGCACACAGACGAGCAGTGCTGGGACCGGAAACTACACCTCCCTGTCAAAGGAGATCCAAAACCCCAGGAGTATTTCAAAGTAGAGTTCAACCTAGGTCAGCTCAGTCAAAAGCAAAAACTTCAGGCTGCCCCCCAAATCAGACTCATACCCTAAGGGTAACCTACAAGGTAAATGGATCCAAAAATTAACTAATCCATTACTTTTCCAAGATGATTTTACTGGACTGTTCTTCAAATGCTATTGTTATATCCACTGTCCTAACACATACTTAGCTCATTTGTTCTAATTATTAAGATTTTACAAATTGTATTATTCACACGGAAATCATCTGAGGGAATCTGGAATAGAATTTTAGATTTGGATCATTTCACATAAAGCCTTCACGTTAAAGATGAGGACACTGAGGTCCATGGTGGCTACGTAACTGTGTGCAAGATCAAACAGTCTAGGGGCAGGACTGGAATCAGACCTTCAAGTAGAAACGCCTAAAATCAAGCGGCAGTAAGCAAGATATTACATAGCAGGCAGAGATTTTAAAAGGTATATTATTATGTTAATTTTGAACGTATTGAACTCTATCATGTTCAAACAAAACAAACTCTGGACTATTCCATCAGGTCCACTTATCCCCTGGTTTCCTGATGGAGCCCAGCAGCCTTCCTGGCTGGTCATTTGTCAGGAAGAATGTGGCTCTGCTGGAAAAGCCTACTTACTCCTTAACTGTGGGCTGTTCTCAGCCTTCTGGAGCTGCCAGTCTAGCCTACAACAAAGAAAGGATATAAACACAGACACACATAAAGAGTGACAAGGGATATGGAGAGAAAGGCAGGGAGAAAAACAGCCAGGGGAAAGGAAGCCCAGGAGAAGCTGCTGCCAAGGCACTGGGAGACCCAAAACAATCTCATCTGGGCTCCATTTCCTGACTTTATTCTCTCCTTTCATTTCAGTAAGAGGAGCTGTGCTACCAGCTGAGATGTGATCTGCCAAGCCAAAATCTTCAAATACTTCTTCCTAACTCGCGAGGCTACCTTGTTTCTACAGCTTCTAATCAGTTTGTGTTCCTCGGAAATAATTAGGCAATAGCTGAGACTTTAGTCTCCTGTAGGACTACAGCCACGTTCTTCTAACCTTTTTATGTGAAGTGGGAAGGTCAACTATAGAAAGCCAGATTTCAACTTTCACAATCTTCAAGCAGCCTCCTCAATGGACCCATGTGGGAATTGTGATGTGTTCTCAGAGTAAAACAGGGTAAGGTTAAATATTCTTTGGTTTAAATCAATCTTTTCAATTCTTCAGATTTCTCTAGTCTAATTTGACCAAGTTCATATGATTGAGTTCTCAAACAGTGGAGTTTAGCTTGGCTTTTCATCTAAATCTCTCTTTTCTTTCATATCTAAACAGATATTTTCCAACTCTGTAACAATGCTGTGTGGCAGCTGCTGGTATTGTCAGACCTAAACCTAACAGCTTCTTTGTCACTCATGACATGGCTTTGGCTGAATACTAAGAAGATGCTCAGAATGTGACGTAAGAACACGGAAACTGCCTCTACCTCTGAAACAAATAAATGCATCCTACATTTCTCATTTCCTAAGGCAATTCAAATTAAAACACGATTCTGTGCTACTGCCATATGTTAGAATGCACCACTGAAGTGACATTTCTGCTTGGTTCCTTTACAAATGACTAAAGCATTTTGGGGTCCCTTTGGACAAACGATACAGAAATAAAGGAATCTTAGTGTCTCAAAAAATGAGAACACGTCATGATTCTGGTATTAATTTTTAAGGCAGTGACAGTAGTTGAAGGTAACCTCCTCCTCCCAGGACAGAAAGGGCGCAACAGTATGGCTCTGGCAGTCTGTTTCTAAAATCTCTCGTTGGCAGAGGGGGCAAGCCTTTTCATAAGGAAAGCTCAGAAACCTCACAAAGACTTCAGGAGATGTTGGTCCTCCTCACCTGTTTGACGAGCACATTCTTCATGACGACCATGGGGGACAGGGTGGGGAAGGCATTGTTTGCAGTCTTGGAGCCCTGCCTTGGCCTGTCTTCTCGGCTCCAGCCTAAGGCGCTCAGCATGTCCTCGGACTCCATCTGCTCTGCAGAGCTCAGACATTCCGAGCTCCCATCTGGTGGGCGGAAGAATGGTCAGTTCATTTAGGCTCTAGGCTAGGGGCTCTTAACCTGGCTGCCAGAAAGCCATGAACCCCTTAAAATGGAATGTAACATTTATGATCTGTGTTTTTATTAATTTTTCTGAGAGGGTTTGTACCTTTCATCAGATTCTCAACAGGATCCATAACTCTTCCCTCATCCCAAAAGATTAAGAATCACTGCCCTAGGGCAGCCTGACTTCCTTTCTAATGCTCTTGTAGACAAAAGCCTCTGTCAGTTAGGGTCCCTGTCAAAGTAGTCATCACCAGTCTACCACCGAAATGAGGTGAAGGCTTCAAGTTAGTTCATTCCCTTCTAGAAACTGTTGTTGATGGGGGAGGGGAGTACGTGACCCAGGGCAGGATTAAGACCTTTAGAAGCTTTGGGCACCACAAGATGTAATTATAATAAAAAAAAAAAAAAGAGAAAATCTGTAAGCCTCACATTTTATATCCACGCTGAAATTAAAACTGCTTCTTAACTAAAATTTCTAACTGCAAAATTCTGGATAAGTTATTCAAAGCTGAAGTTTAAAATCTGTCTTTCTTTATTGTTCCCCCTCTACCCGCATCCTTGTAAGTAATTCTTTGTTGGTGTCCTAAGTGCATGCTGAGTGCGCCTATTGGGAATCCAGCACAATGGGTGAGAGCAAGATTCTGTCTAGAACTCCAAGGTGAATAAATGTATGTGTATATAGAAAGAGAGAAAGCAAAGATGGCAAAATGAGAAAACCAGTGGATCTGAACGGCATCTGGGGTATTCATTCAATTTCCTATAGGTGTGAGATTTTTCAAAATAAAAAGTTGATAAGATAATTAAAGTGGGGAAAAAAAAAACTGACTTGGTTTTGCAAATTTCATCACACTCCAAGGTAGGTGGAATAATAACTCAGGCAGCAATGAAATCACTGGCATCTGGCCCAGGAGTGGCTGGAGGCGTTCATGGGAGCCATATTCTGGGACATAATGATTCCTTTTTTTTTGTACTTTAGATGAAGGTTTACAGAACAACCTAGTTTCTCATTAAACAGTACACATATTGTTTTATGACACTGGTTAACATCCCTACCGCATGTCAACACTTTCCCTTGGGTTCCCTATAACCAGCTTTCCAGTCCCCTCCTGCCTTTTAGTCCCTGCCCCAGGGCTGGTGTGCCCCTTTAGTCTTGTTTTGTTTTATGAGCCTGTGGGACATAATGATTTCTGATTATTTTTAATACCTTCTTATATCTGAACAGTGCAATATTTTTTAATGTACTTCTACATAGAGAATGAGGCAACTATCAGAAATATCCCAACTGTATGATATTCTACAATGTCTCAAAATTGCCATAAGTACCATAATGTCAACAGTACTGAGAATAATGGGTGATACGATTATAGGTAATTTTTTTTTCTTTGTACTTTTATGAGTTTATACCATGAGCATGTATTGCCTCCGTAGTATGGGAAACAGACAAAAACAAACTAGATATTAAAACACACACACAAAAGAACACTAGCTCTGCAATGTTTCCCACACCTGCCTAATCATATGAATCACCAAAGACACTTGTAACCAACCTAGACTCCAGGCTTCCCTTCAGACCTCCTAAATCAGCATCTCCAGGAGAGGGACCCAGTGGTCAGAATTTGTTACAAACACCTCGAATGCACCTTATGAGGCAGCAAGTTTGGGAAGCCATGCTAAGAGATAGAGAAGGAAAACCCGAGGGCTACAGGCTAGCCTGCCCTCCCCAGGCCTGTCCTAACACTGGGCAGGCAACTCGTGCCTCTTATTCTAATCCCTTGGTCAGTGCTCTGTTCCTCTCTGAGCAACGATCTATTTATGATTAGGTCTGTCATGCAGCATGTCTACAGGGAGAAAATGCACCAGCCTAAGGATGAGAGGGAAACCCTGGTGGCGTAGTGGTTAAGTGCTATGGCTGCTAACCAAAAGATTGGCATTTCAGATCCGCCAGGCACTCCTTGGAAACTCTATGGGGCAGTTCTACTCTGCCCTATGGGGTCGCTATGAGTCGGAATCAACTCAACGGCAGTGGGTTTGGTTTAGGTTTTAAGGATGAGAGAGTTCTTGTTTTCCTGAAAGCTGCATTTCTCACTATAAATTAATAAATCAACAAGGCTGATCGATTCATCTCTGTGAGCCTGGATAATATAAATCTTCCCCTAGAAGAGGGCTCTACTCTCAGGAAGCTGACCCAGCCAGAATGCCCTGGCATCACCTCTCTGCATTCCTGGTGCCAAAACTGTTGACACTACAGCCATACTGAAACCACTATCCTGAGATCTGGAGATAAAAGAGAGACTCAGCACAAAATTGAGTGGTTTACTGGGTATGCATCTAGCTCTTTCAGAAAAGGTTTAAGACAAGTAAGTAAGGAAAATCATTCTACTCCCTTGTCTCAGATACTCAAGTTTGGAACTGGGCCAGGTGGCTCACAGTTCAAACACAAAATCCATGGATACCGGGGGAATAGAGTATGAGGGAATGTGTGTTTAAACCAGGGCTTCAAACTGGTTCAAACCCGCTAATAATTTGCATTTCCACCCCCAGATATACTGAATCAATCGGAAGCTACAGTTTAACAAGTTCCCCAGATGATTCTTATGTATAATAAATTTTGAGAACCACTGCTCTACTAGTGGTTCTCAGAACTGAGCATTAGCATCACCTGGGAACTTAATAGAAACCCTGGTGGTGTAGTGGTTAAGTACTACAGCTGCTAATCAAAAAGTCGGCAGTTCGAATCCGCCAGGCGCTCCTTGGAATCTCTATGGGGCAGTTCAACTCTGTCCTGTAGGTTCGCTATGAGTCGGAATGGACTCCATGGCAATGGGTTTGGTTTTCTTTTTTTTTTTTGCGGGGGTAGGGGGGACTTATTAGAAATGCAAATTCTCAGCAATGGTTTGAACCAGAACGAACTGGTTCAGCTGGAAGCCTGAGTTTAACTCAGCAAAATTACTTTCTAAGCAAAAAAAGTTTTCTTAATAAATTATATACTGCTTTTGTTTAACTGGGCGTCCTAGCTGGGCACTGGTTAAGAGCTACAGCAGCTAACCAAAAGGTTGGCAGTTCAAATCTACCAGCCACTCCTTGGAAACCCTATGGGGCAGTTCTATTCTGTCCTACAGGGTCGCTATCAGTTGGAATTGACTGGATGGCAATGGATTTTGCCAATTTGTTACATGGTAACACATGGTAGTTTTTTTTTCCTGCAATGTGACTACTGCAAAGAAAAACGAGCTAAAACAGAGTTAGGAGTATTCATTTTTTTTCCCAGTAACCACTTGCAATAGTTCTAAGTGGAAGATTTAAAGTTGAGGATCTGAGTTGAGAAAAGATGTAAAGTCATTCTTTCAGAACTAGCCCCATGGTTACCTTGACTGGTACCTGCACTGCACATGGCATCAAAATTACCATTGTATAGACTGGATAAACCGTTATTCATCCTGTGTGGGAAAGCTTCCCATTCTTATCACACAAATGAGTTTTGGGGGGAAATTTTTCTGGTAAGCACTCATTACAACGTACAAAGGATAAGGTATTTTTAACCTGAAAATCCTGAGTCCTTATCTGACTCTGCAGCCACCATGCCGAGCTGACGAGCCACCTTCTTCATCTCTGTCCCTTTGCCTAGTTTGGCCGAGAGTCTTCTGGGGCTCTCCCTGGTTGGGTTTTTCCTCTCCATGTTTTACTGGGCAGGAAGCAGATTCACCAATGCTCTTTTCATCTGGATTGCCCTGCGAAGACAACAGTTACATCAGAAGTCATGGCCTGCAGAGCTGAAACAGGCGATTCAAACAATGAGGCACACAGGAAGGGCAGAGGAGGCTGGCCTTGCCCACTCTGACTATATTTTTTCAGAAGTCTCAATTGACAAAGGCTTCAAGTTTACCACACAGTAGAATGGTTTCCAACCAAAAACAGATTCACAGTTCTCTCACGGCCCCCTAATTCCATTACAAATTCAAGGCACACAAACCACATTCAGTGGAAGCTTTGTAAGCTGCAAACAAAGGCACATTTTATTAGGCTTTTTGGAACGGTAACCTTGATGCTGACAGAGAAGGCTTGCTTTCCTGATATACATTTGCAGGCTCAAGACCTATTGCCACCTCCCATGGTGTAGAGTTTCTCAATTAACCTCTCACTTCTTTGGATGAGGTAATGAACAGAGTAAAAACAACTCCTAATTTACATATGCTACTTTTTTTTTTTTACTTTTTTTGGCTTAAAAAACTGTTATGTGCTAATAAGATCATACATAATAAAGTGCCTTGATTACATAAAAAGTGAGTTCATAACGTTGTTGTTAACGTTATCTCACTTAAGCCTCATGATGACCACCACCAGTTGCTATCCCATTTTACAGAGGAAGAAGTTAAGGCTCAGCTAATCCCTACCTTCCTGGAGCTTACAGTCTAGGGAGAGAGACGGACATTAAGCAAGTAATCACACACCTAATTAACTACAATTCTGACAAGAGCTATGAAGAAAAAAAAAAAAACCTGTTGCCATCTAGTCCAGCAACCCCATAGGAGAGAGTAGAACTGCCCATAGGGTTTCCAAGGAGTGACTGGTGGATTCGAACTGCTGACTTTTTGCTTAGCAGCCATAGCTCTTAACCACGGAGAAGAGCTATGAAGAAGAGTGGCTAATAGTCTGGGGGAACCAGAAAGGGAAGGCTTTCCTGAGGAAAGGACAAGTGGCTAGACACTGTGTGATAAGTTAGTAGGAGTTAGCCAGGTGAAGGAGGACAGGTGCGGTGTGGTGTGCCCCAGGCTGTGTGAGGGCCCTGAGGGATCAAGGAGCTTGGCATACTCAGAGCTGAAAGGCCAGGGAGACTGAAGTACCGTGCAGACGGGGTCATCGAATGCTGTGTACTGACACTAGAGAGGTAGGTGGGAACAGACAAGCAGTGCCTTGTACCCCACGTTAAAGACTTTAGACATTAACTTAAAAGCAATGAAAAGCCATGGAAGGATTTTAATCAAAAGACTGACATGATCAGATTTGCATTTTAAAAGCATTTTGGATGCTGGGTGGAGAATGAACTGGAGAGAAGCAAAAACGGCACTGAGATCATTTGAATGTTACCACAGTAGTTTAGGAAACCCTGGTGGTATAGTGGTTACCTGCTATGGCTGCTAACCAAAAGACTGGCAGTTAGAATCCACCAGACACTCTTTAGAACTCTATGGGGCAGTTCTACTATGTCCTATAGGGTCGCTATGAGTCAGACTCGAAGGCAATGGGTTTGGTAGTTTAGGCGGTAGCAGTAGAGATGCAGAGAAATGAACAGATTGGAGATATATTTAGGTGGCTGGCTTGACGGGATTTGGTTATTGTATGTGTCATGTCATTTCCTAAGCTAAGGAGTCAAGAACACAGTAAGAAGTTGGATGAGGTAGCTAGGGTTTATTTTGGCCAAATAGAGTCCGAAGTGACCGTGGATTACCCAAGTGGAGATGCTGGTAGGCAGACAGATAAACATGACTGGAGCCCAGAAGAAAAGCCTAGGTTTGTTCCAGTGGCACACAAGTAGTCCACAGCAGACCCAAAACTAGTCTAAAAGTACAAAGACAAATCAGTTGAAGGGCGGACAGAAGCTGAAAATGTTCCAGATACCTTATCTCAAGGCAGAAGGAGCCCTGGTGACACAGTGGCTGAAGTGCTCAACTGCTAACTGAAAAGTCCGCAGTTTGAACCCCCCCCCCCCCCCCCCGCCAAGCCACTCAGCAGGAAAAAGATGTGGCAGTCTGCTTCTGTAAAGATTTACAGCCTTGGAAACCCTATGAGGAAGTTCTACCCTGTCCTACAGGGTCACTATGAGTCAGAATCTACTCCACGGCAATGGGTTTGGGTTTTTTGTTTTTTATCTCAAGGCGACTTGAGTTACCAAAGAAAGGCAGCTGTAAGTTTGGCATGATGAGAACACATGGATACTGAGACGATGAAGAGAATAAGGAGTTGTTGTGGATTGAACTGTGTCCCCCAAATTGTGTATCAATTTGGCTAGACCATGATTCCCAGTGTTGTGTGACTGTCCACCGTTTTGTTATCTCACGTGATTTTCCTATGTGTTATAAATCCTATCTCTAAGGTGTTGATGAGATAGGATTAGTGACAGTTGTGTTAACGAGGCAGAACTCAATCGACAAGATTGGGCTGTGTTTTGAACTAATCTCTTTTGAGATATAAAAGAGAGAAGCAAGCCGGGAGACATAGGGACCTCAAACCACCCAGAAAGCAGCGCTAGAAGCAAAATGCATCCTTTAGATCTGGGGTTCCTGCGCAGAGAAGCTCTTAGACTGGGGGAAGATTGGTGACAAGGACCTTCCTCCAGAGCTGACAGAGACAGAAAGCCTTCCCCTGGAGCTGGCGCCCTGAATTTGGACTTCTAGCCTCCTAGTCTGTGAGACAATAAAATTCCGTTTGTTGAAGCCATCCACTTGTGGTATTTCTGTTATAGCAGCAGTAGATAACTAAGACAGGAGCCAACAGGGAAAATGATAATGAAACTGGGTAGGTGTGAGCAAAGCCTGGTGATATTTTAATTCAGACTCCAGTCATGACTCTGTCTTTCTGGTCTTCTGAGTGGGTAGAAACACACGTTCCCTGACGAACTGCACTGTATTCAAATTCAACAGCGCAAGGATGATCAGGAGCACCCTTGCTCAAAGTTCTGTACACCATAGGAGTAGACTGTAGAGAATACTGCCTGGTCTGAATAAGACCGAATTTTAAACACAATTTTAAGTAAAAATTCTTTTAAACCATATCTAATACATTCAAGGGGGCTGGCTTCCTCATTCAATTCACATCAAAACATTCAAGAGTTGAGAGGTCACGCGTTTAACCCCATGGGCATAAAAGACAGACAACAGGATTGTCACATCTTGCATAGCACTGTGCAAAAGCCACGTCTATTTGACAGCTACGAAGTGGCAGACCCAGTTAAAAAAAAAAAAAAAAAAAAAGACTAGAATGTAAAACTGTATCTTTAATTAAATCAGGATTCTTTTGTGTGAAATGCAAAAACTGTGCATAGTTTTAATTTTCCCACAAATAACACTGTCCAAAGTGAAATGAAGGCGTGTTCAAGATGGACATAGATGTGGCTGTGAACGCCACTCAGGTTAATTCAAGTCTGATCACGCTGCTGACGTGGATTAGGACGGTCGTTCACGTTAGCTTCAACTAGTTAAGACCGTGACCAAGTTTTACATAATCTTACTAAACACAATTATTTCACAGGTATTTTAGGTGAAGCATCCCAATTAAGTCTTCTACAGTCCTGTGATAAGGCAATAAAAAAGTCTTATTACTAAAGGGGTCCCTGCAGGGTGGAAAGGGAGCCCTGATGGCGCAGTTGTTAAGTGCGCAGCTGCTAACCAAAAGGTCGGTGGTTCCAACCCATCGGCTGCTCTGTAGGAGCAAGAGATGGCATCTGCTTCCATAAATGTCACAGCCTTGGAAACCCTATGGGACAGTTCTACTCTGTCCTACAGGGTTGCTAGGAGTCAAGAACGGCTCAATGGCAATTGATTTTGGTTTTGGGTGGGGCAACTGGTTAACATGCTCAGCTGCTAACCAAACGGTTGGAGGTTCGAGTCCACTCAGAGGCACATGCAAAGAAAGGCCTGATGATTTGCTTCTGAAAAATAAGTCATTGAAAACCCTACGAAGCACATTTCTGCTCTGACACGTACAGGGTTGCCATCAGTTGGGAGTCGACTCAACAGCAACTGGCTTTTGCTATTATTACAGTGTAGTGAACAGAGCTACAGAAAATACACGGGAATTTATTCTGGCTCACGGGGAATCTGCAGGACAATACTGATTGTGAAATCAAAATACAGAAATGTTGGCAAATAGGTTAAAAGAAGGACAGATGCTAAAATTTTGATCTTAGGGAAATGGTGGTAGTTGGAAATAAAGAATGCATGATCTACTTTAGAATGGTAAATTGGCTATTCTGGATGTGAAAGGGATTAAAAATATGAAAGGCCCTGCTCTATGTAAAGTTCTTTTTAAGCAGGAGAAATCCTGAACATTCCAGAAAGGTTGAAGTAAGGTGGGCATGAAAGGCTACATCCCACATCAACCCTACTTCTCTCTGAGAGAAAGGCACTTTCTGTCTGAGAAGTGGCTCTGAAGAGGTCCATCAGCCAGTGAACAACAGAAGCGATCAGTCAAAGCACCAAACGAGGCCCTCAATAGCAGAGAAGCAGACGGTGACGGCATTTATGATCAGTGCTCTCAAACTGAGAGCCATGCAAATGGCAAAGTCCAAAAACCTCCAGAAGTTGCTTGATTTTTTTCTGCTTCAGTATTCTTTACAAGTTAGATGTTCATAAGCTGACTAGGAGTTAAAAATGGGTTACTGAGCTCAGACCCTATGTCATCTCTGCATTTCTGACACAACTGGAAGCCACTAACACTTTTTTACAAACACCTCAGCTCTTCATGTGTCTAAACTCTGCATTAGAAGGACTTCAATTTAAACTCCAAAAACTGTCAGAATTGACCCAGTTGGGCCTCCTCTGAGTGTACATGTGACACACTGTCCAAAAGGCTCCCAGAGAGCATAGAACACAGTAAGTCATAATTCAGTCAATTTAATAGGTATATAAAGGTTTGTTTAAATAAATATAAGATAAAACTCTAACGAAAGTTCTATAATTAATAAGTATAATTTTAAGTGCTTCATAGCACTTGGCTCTTGCCGCTTTTTGAACTTTTTATATCAGAGTCTAATTGTGTCCTCAACCTCAAAGATTTGTTTTTTTCATCTTTGCAACCTCAGCCCTCCACAATTAATAGCCCTGCAAGACATGTGAGGTACTCAACAGAATAAAATCCAACAAATCTTCTGTCCTACTAGGTCTGACAACCCTAGCAGCTTGGCTGTCACCAAAATACCCCAACAGCTTGAAGGTCAAGATTCTGCATTTCCAACCACCATGGTCATTTCCAGATCATAAACATCTAATCTGCCCCTTATTTTTAAAACGAAACCTCTCCTACACCTGCTCAGGGGTAAATCAACCACCCAAATTAAAGGAGCTACACTATCTCTAATCCACAAACAATCTCTTTGGAGATTTGGGTTTACGATAAGAAGGAGACCCAAGTGTTACAACAAAAGGATCTGAAATGCTGTTCTCAGATCTTTCCTTTTATAGACACCTGGCAAATTTCCCAAGAGCTCGTGTTCCCTTTAAAATGTGTCACGTGTATATCAGGTGTGAGGTTAAAGACCAAGTAGAAGCTTCAATGCAATAAAGTGACCAGGCCATGAGAAAAAAAAAAAGGCCTTACCATCCAAAAAACCGTAAGTAATCTCAGAATTATAAACATATTACTAGGTTTCCTCTGAAGTCATTTTCTCTCGGTCTGCATATTCAGAGATACCATGGGGGGGGGGCGGGGACCATCCACCTAAAAACTCTAATCTTCATCTTCCCCATTTTCATTCTCCAACTTGGCTGCTAATTCATTTCAAAAGTCCTGAATCCAATTTCCTAGGTATGGAACAAGCACAGATCACTCCATTCACCCTTTAAAGAGGAGGTCAGATTAAAGAACTTCCTCAAATCTCCTGCTTCAAGAAGGGTTCACAGTAACAGTGCCCACCTACCCATTCGCACCAGCCCACGCTGCATCTGTGCCAGGCAGCATGAGCACCCTCCAGGCATCCACCAGCCTGCCAGATCAGCGGGGCAGAATTGGGCAAAACCTCGTACTGTGCTGTGACTGGCATACCACCAGCTTCCCAGGGCAAACGCCCAAGCAATGACTACTGCCAAGACTTGGGTAATAACAGGGAGCCTAGCTCCGGCCTGTGCCCCGGCTGGGCTCAGAGGTCCCCTCAACCCGCCCACTAACCACGAACTCTTTACTTGGCACTGCCCTATCCTCCTCCCCCACACCTCCACCCCCTGGCACCGTGCCTGGCATGCTGGCCACCCAGGGGAAATACTCAGCAAAGCGGGTGACAGCAGGTCTCTATAAAAGACAGCACACCTGTGCCCCAGACCCAGAACGGGGCACTGCCTGCACCCCCAAACTGGAGGTCCGGGCCCCTCACCCTGATACCGGCCCCCGTGCCCACTCCTTTACCCATTCCCTGCCCCTCTACGCAGAGCCTTACAGACCTCCGGGCTCTCTCCCCGCCCGGCTGGTGCCCCTGGGGCAAGACCAGGGCCCACCCGCCCTAACGGTCCCACTTGCTCATCACACAAGTCCCCTCCCCACACACAGCTCCCCCCTTACCCTCGACGCCTTCTCGCAAGCAGTCCCCGCCCCTCACCGCAAAACCAGCTACACTGGGGGAAGGACACACCACTCACTCTTCCCCCACTTGGCCCCCGGGTCACCCGAAAGCCCCGGGTCTCCCTCTCACCTACCTCGCTCCCCTTCTTCTCTTCCCCGCTCCCACCTTCTTTCCCGACGCTCCTCCCACAAACCTTCTAAAGTCGCGCCATCCCTGCTCTCCTCCTCCGCGCCCAGCCCTCCCTTTCTCACCTAAGGCCGGGGTCGCCGCTCCACAACCGGGCCTGTGGGTCAGGTGGCGCATGCGCGAGCGCAGCCCCGCAGCTCCATGACAACCCTGCCGTCGCCGGTCTCGAGCAATACCCCCGGCCTCCCGCCTATTTCTCCTCCCCCCCGCCTCCGCGGCCGCTCTGCCAGCCACGTGACCTGGCTCGGCGTCCCGGCACCACAGAGACTGAGCGCTGCTCTCCTAGAAGGGCACTTCGAGAAGAATCCTTGCCCCTCCGCCCGCAATCGAGGCGGGCCCGGGGCGGAGACGTTCCTAAAAGGCCGGCGCTCTCTCCGCGGAAGGCGGGCGTCTCTGTGGTTGGTCTAGGAACCGCCCGCCGCCATTTTGTGCGCAGGGCCTTGAGCAACATGCCGCGAGGGCACGGTTGGAGGCGGAGTTTGGAGAAGACGGGGCCCGGCGGGGTTAGAGCATATTTAGCGGGAGGCGTGATTCTCTTGAGGGAGCGGGTGAAGGTTGGCAGGGGTAACTGCTCTCCTGCTGTGTACAGCGGGCACACACACCCGCTGGGGACCCGGCGGAGCCGGGGGCGACGGTTGCCGGCGTGGGCG
The DNA here is from genome assembly GCF_024166365.1 of Elephas maximus indicus. Classification (NCBI taxonomy): domain Eukaryota; kingdom Metazoa; phylum Chordata; class Mammalia; order Proboscidea; family Elephantidae; genus Elephas; species Elephas maximus. Next base: position 89,884,086 of record NC_064828.1, on the reverse strand, counting down.
GGAAGGCGGGGCGGCCTCGTGACTGACGTAGGCGGAACCCGACCTTTTCGCTCGCTGCTCACCTTTCTGCCGCGCTAGTCGCAGTGGTTGGTTTTCGTCCCCGTCTGCCCCGCGAGAGGGTGCTGGAGGAGGCGGGGACGCAATGAGTATTTTTGTCGAATTGTTTCATACCGTTTGGTGTTTGAGTCGGTTTGTCCCGTGCGACAGTCAGAGCTGTTGGGTTTTGTTTTCGCTTTATTGTTATTGAAAATATACTAATTCACTAATTGACTACATTCTTCAAGTTCTGTAACCATTCTCAACGTCCTTTATTTTTGTATTTTAGGTGGAAGTTTACAGCCCAAGTTCGTTTGTCATTAAAAAATTTATACACATTGTTTTATGACACTGGTTGTAATCCCCATAATGTGACAGCGCCCTCCCCCCTTTCCACCCTGGGTTCCCGTGTCCATTCCTCAGTTGCTGCCCCTTCCTGCCTGCTCCTGCTTTTGGACAGGAGCTGCCTGTTTGGTCTCCTGTATCTGATTGAACTAAGAAGCACATTCCTCACGTGTATCATTTCTTGTCTTATAGTCCTGTCTAATCTTTGAAGAGTGGGCTTTGGGAATGGTATCAGTTCTGGGTTAATAGGGCTTCAGGGGGCCATAGTTTCAGGAGTTCTTCAGTCTCTGTCATACCATTAAGTTTGGTCTTTTTATGTGAATTTGAATTCTACAATTTTTTCCTGCTCCGTCTGAAACTATCTGTTGTGTTCTGTCTCATCGTCTTTTTCTGAATTTTTTCTCCCCTATTAACAAACGCACTGGCCCCTGAGTTTCCTATCTAACTTTGGGGGTTGCTGTTGTCAGTTTTATCCCATATAGATAGTTGTTTAAAGAGCACAATGTTCAAGGCAGACATTCTTTACTAATTAAACAGTTGTTAGGTGCCATCAAGTCAGTTCTGACCCATAGCAGCCCTGTGTACAACAGAACAAAACACTGCCTGATCCTGTGCCATCCTCACAGTATGTTTGAGGCCATTGTCACAGCTGTTGTGTCATTCCATCTTGTTGAGGGTCTTCCTCTTATTCGCTGTCTACCAAGCATGATGTCCTTCTCCAGGGACTGGTCCCTCCTGATGACACGTCCAAAGTACATGAGACGGAAGTCTTAATCATCCTCACTTCTAAGGTTCGTTCTAGCTGTACTTCTTCCAAGACACACTTGTTCATTCTTCTGGCAGTCCGTGTATATTCAGTACTCTTTGCCAACACCGTAATTCAAAGGCATCAATTCTTCGGTCTTCCTTATTCATTGTCCAGCTTTGTGCATATATGAGGCAATTGAAAATACCATGGCTTGGGTCAGGGGCACCTTAGTCCTCAAAGTGACTTTGCTTTCAATGGTTGGAAGAGGTCTTTTTGTAGCGCATGTATCCGATGCAATACACCATTTGATTTCTTGACTGCTGTTTCTGTGGGTGTTGATTGTGGATCCAAGTAAAATGAAATCCTTGACAGCTTCAATGTTTTCTCTGTTTATAATGATGTTGCATATAGGTCCAGTTGTGAGGATTTTTGTTTTCTTTAAACAGCTGTGCTGAGGTGTAATCCATATTGAAGGCTGTAGTCTTTGATCTTCATCAGTAAGTGCTTCAAGTCCTCTTTGCTTTCAGCAGGCAAGGTTGTCTCATCTGCATATTGCAGGTCATTAATCCTTCTCCAGTCCTGATGCTGCATTCTTCATATAGCCCAGTTTCATAGATTATTTGCTCAGCATACAGATTGACTAAGTATAGTGAAAGGATACAATCCTCAAGCACACCTTTCCTAATTTTAAACTACACACTGTTCAAACAACTGCCTCTTGGTCTATGAACAGGTTCTGCATAAGTACAATTAAGTCTTCTGGAACTCCCTTTCTTCTCAGTGTTACCCGTAATTCGTTATGATCCACACAGTACAATTCCTTTGCATAGTCAATAATACACAGGTAAACATCTTCCTGGTATTCTCTACTTCTAGCCAAGATCCATCTGATGTGAGCAACGATATCCCAGTTTCTACATCCTCTTCTGAATCCCGCTTGAATTTCTGGCAGCTCCCTGGCGATGTACTGCTGAAACCGTTTAATTATTTTCAGCAAAATTTTACTTGCGTGTGATATTAACGATACTGTTCGATAATTTCCGTATTCTTTTGGATTACCTTTGTTTGGAAGGGGCACAAATATGAATCTCTTCCCTTCAGTTGGCCAGGTAGCTGTCTTTCAAATTTCTTGGCATAGACGAGTGAGCACCTTCAGCACTGCATCCAGTTGTTGAAATATCTCAATTGGTATTCCATCAATCCCTGCAACCTTGTTTTTTCACCAGTGCCTTCAGTGCAGCGTGGACTTCTTCCTTCAGTACCAGTGGTTCTTGATCATATGCTACTTCCTGAAATGGTTGAATGTTGACCAGTCCTTTTTGGTACAGTGACTCTGTGTATTCCTTCCATCTTTTGATGCTTCCTGTGTCTTTCAATATTTTGCCCATAGAATCCTTCAAAATTGCAACCTGAGGCATGAATTTTTCCTTCAGTTCTTTCAGGTTGATGATGAGATACATAGTATAAGCAATTCCTGAAAATGAATAATGAATAATATTTTTATATATCCAAACCAATTTATTTTTTAACTTTTCCTTTCTTTGTCAATTCACCAGTGTTTGTACATCAGCATCTTTGTTGATAGCTTCCTGGTGCTTTAATCTTTACTCTCACATGCTTGGTTAGGCTAAGACACCTGTGACAAGGGTGGGTTTTGGGGTATCATTTCGCCTTGGCTTCTGTCCTAGCTCTTCAGTTCCATTTGTGGTTCAAGACTCTCATTTTGCCAATACCACTTCCAGCAGGGGGAGACCTGCTCCCTTAAATGCTACACTTAACAAAAAAAAAACTCTGCTGTCGAGTGGATTCCAACTCTTAGGGACCCTGTAGGACAGGTAGAACTGTCCTATAGGGTTTCCAAAGAGCGAATGGTGATTCGAACTGCTGACCTTTTGGTTAGCAGCTGAGCTCTTAACCATTGCACCACCAGGGCTCCAAATGCTACACTTAGGAAATTGCAATTTGTTGGTGGTTTTTTTTTTTTTCCTCTTTCTTGTCATACAGGGCCACAGACAAGAGGTCAGAAACTGCACCTCCTCCTAGCATACTTAAGTTGTTACCTACCCTACCCATGTGGGCATTTGGTTTTTAATCCGGCATAGATACCATGAAGAGTTAACCTTGTACTGAATTTTATTTGAACATTTTTAAAAGTATACAATATAGTGTATAATTTAAAATATTATTCTAATATTTAAAATAAAATTATAATTATTTTACATTGTCTAGAAGTAACTGAAATAGTGTAATCAAAAGCAGTGGAAATATTAAAAAGGTCTAGTTTCAAATCCTGGCTCCCACCATTCATTTATAATACAAGGGGCATTTCAACACTCTCTCCCCACATATACATCGGAAGGAAGATAGGACATAATCTCACAATTTAAAAGTTGATTCGTTATTTTTACTTTTTTTTTCTGACGTGGTAAAAACATCAAAAACATCACCAGGAGGACTGACATCAGTTCTTGGGACCAGCTTTTGGGAACCACTGTTTTTTTTTTTCTTTTTTTATGGAGCCCTGGTGGCACAGTGGTTAAGAGCTCAGCTGCCAACCAAAAGGTCGGCAGTTTGAATCCACTAGCCTCTCCTTGGAAGCCCTGTGGGGCAGTTCTACTCTTACAGACTCACTATGACTAGGAATCGACTTGATGGAAACAGGTTTTTAATTTTTTTCTTTTTCTGAACATCAGTTTGGTCATGTATAAAATGGGGTTCTAGTCTCAAACTAGCATGTAACATTGTTGGTCCTTGCCACTTTATAGAGTTGTTTAAGAAGTTTTGAAGGGAGGGCAGGGGAGTGTGTGCTCTAGAGTCGGGGGGCAGTGAGAGAAGAGAGGGGCTCCAGCCTGTAGGTGGGCAGTAGTCTCTGGGTCCCAGACCAGCAGAGGCAGAAGTCGGTGACAGCAGGGTGTGTGGTCCTTTTCCCTTAGCAGTCAGGTGACTAGACCTCCTCCAGCCAGGTTGGTGCTCCTTGGCTCTCATTTCTTAGGGGACTAAAAGCAAGAACACTAAAAGGATAATATTCAGTTATATTCAGGATGTTAACATATAGAAACTGGGTTGATTTCAGGGACGATGGAAAGTCCTCCCAAATAACTCTTCGTCTTCTTACCTATACCTGAAATTCTTTTAAGTACAATTGCTTGACATACTCTGGAACCCAAAACAAATTCTTTCATGATAACAATAGCTCACAGAAAGTGCTTGGAATCCCTGGGTGGTACAGAGGGTTAACACGTTCAGCTGCTAACTAGAGCTTCGAGTCCACCCAGAGGTGCCTCAGAACAAAGGTCTTCAAAATGCCGTTGAAAACTCTGTGGAGCATAGTTCTACTTTGACACACATGGGGTAACTATGAGTTGGAATTGACTCACCGACAACAGTTGTTGTTGTTTTTAAAAGAAAATGCTTACTTTTTGCCACATCCTGTTCTAAATGCTTTGCTTAGATTTACTTACGTAATCTTCCCATAGCCCTATGAGATGGGTGTAGTATCATCGTTCTCATTTTACAGGGAAGGAAACTGAGGCCCAGAGTTGTCATTTGCCAAGGTATCCAGTGGCACGTGGTGGAGCCAGGGTTTGCATTCCAGAAGCCTTGCTCTTAGCCACTTATCCATACTGCCTCTGTGTTAAAGTGGAAGTGAATAATACCACACCCTCTCCTGCTGTGCTCAGGAGGAGGCCAGTGGGGAGTCAGAATGCCCCAGGTATAAGCACATGTGTGGGAAAGGATGCCTAGAATGGAAACTGGGCACTATAAAGGCAAACTTCAGAGAAAATGCTTCCATCTCCTCTTTTTTTGCTCTGCATATCGTCCCCCACTTGTCTGTCAATTTATTGTACTGTGGGAATGCCTTAGTTATCTAGTGCCACTATGACAGAAATCGCCACAAGTAGATGGCTTTAACAAAGAGGAATTTATTTCCTCACAGTAAAGAAGGCTAGAAGTCCAAATTCAGGGCATCAGCTCCAGGGGAAGCCTTTCTCTATCTGTTGGCCTTCTCATCAGTCTTCCCCCAGACTAGGAGCTTCTCCATGTGGGATCCCTGGGTCCAAAGGATGCGCTCTGCTCCCGGCACTGCTTTCTTGGTGGTATGAGGTCCTGCTGTCTCTCTGCTTGCTTCTGTTATTATATCTCAAAAGAGATTGCCTCAAAACAAGACTGAGTCCTACCTCACTAACACAACTGCCGCCTATCTCACCTCATTAACATAGAGGTAGGATTTACAACACACAGGAAAATCACATCAGATGACAAAGCGGTGGACAATCACACAATACTGGGAATCATGGCCTAGCCAAATTGATACACATATTTTTGGGGGACATAATTCAACTCTTGATATTCTATGCTTTTGCCTCCAGAAATTCATGTCCTTGCCACATGTAAATCATATTTACCCTATCATATTTTTTTTTTTTATGACAGGCACTGGGTTACTGGGTTTTTATGATAGCAAAAGTCTTAACTCCAAGTCCAAAATCCAAAAATTCCTCTTCATCTGTGAAATCTAGAATACAAGCTATCTGCTTCCAAAGGTACAATGGCAGAACAGGCACAAGCTAGACATTTCCATTACAAATGGGAGAAACTGGAAGGAAAGAAGAGCTAACAGGCACCAACAAGTTAGCAGAATACGTTACATTAGTCCTGAAGTCTTTGAAAATAATTCTCTGTTCTCTGAAACAATTCACACAGAAGCCCTGCCCTCCAAACTCTAGGTATTGGCCACATTGTCCGGATTCTGAGTGGAGGCCCCTCAGCCCCGGGCTTCAGCTACACCTTCCAGGCTCACTGGGAAGGCAACTCTGCTCCCTTGGCTTTAGGAGCAACATTCTCCTAGTCCATCTGAGTGGTGGCTCTACCCTTATAAATACCAGGAGTCATGACTCCACCCTTTGAAACCCTGGAGGTCTTGACTATGCCTTTTGAAACTGAGGCAGCTCGGCTTCCTGTGTTCCTTGTCTCTTCAGCTTCTGCTTCCTGGTTCTTTGGTCACTTGGCCCATCAGGCCTCATGCCCGCATCTACCCTGCTGGGGCAAGTGTTCCACAGCTTCTAGCTCCACTGATAAGTGCCTAGAGGCACCCCACTCCCCAGCAAACTTCAGCCAGAAGGCACTCAACTGTCTTACTCCATGGGTCAGCAAGCCTAGCTCCACTGATAAGTGCTGGGAGGCACCCCACTTTGCCAGGAAGTCTTCTGCTCAAAGGCACTCAGCTGTCTCGCTCCATGGGTCTGGGTCAGCTCTAGTGCTGTTTGGTGCTTGTCTTCTGATTCTGCTGCCGCTGGTTCTCTGCTGCTCATTCTCTGCTATTAACAGTTCTCCTTACTTCTTTCTGAGTCCTCTACCCATTCACAGTTTCAAAACTGCTTCCACATCTTAGGTATCTGTTAGAGCAGCACCCCACACTCTCGGTACCAAATTCTGTCTTAGTTCTTTAGTACTGCTGTAACAGAAATACCCCAAGTGGACAGCTTAAACAAAAGGAAATTTGGCTAGTAAAGTAGGCTAGAAGTCCTAATTCAGGACATAGACTCCAGGGGAAGACTTTTCTCTCTGCGTTGGCTCTGGAGGAAGGTCGTTCTCATCAATCTTCCCCTGGACTAGGAGCTTCTCTGCACAGGAACCCCAGGTCCAAAGGATGTGCTCTGCTTCTGGCACTGCTTTCCTGGTGGTATGAGGCCCCCCCCGCCCGTCTCTCTGCTCGCTTCTGTTTTTATATCTCAAAAGAGCCTGCCTCAAGACAAGACTGAATCCTGCCTCACTAACACAACTGCTGCCTATCCCACCTCATTGACACCATACCAGGGTAGGATTTACAACACATAAGAAAATCACATCAGATGTCAAAATATGGACAATCACATAGTACTGGGAATCATGGCTTAGCCAAATTGATACACATATTTTGGGGGGACACAATTCAATCCATGACAGGGGGCTGTGTGTTGCTGTGATGCTGGGAGCTATGCCACTGGTAGTCAGATACCAGCAAGGTCACCCACGAAGGACAGGTTTCAGCTGAGCTTCCAGACTAAGACAGACTAGGAAGAAGGACCTGGAAGTCTACTCCTGCAAAGAATTAGCCAGTGAAAACCGTATGAATAGCAGTAGAACATTGTCTGATATAGTGCCAGGAGATGAGTCTCTCAGGTTGGAAGGCACTCAAAAGACTACTGGGGAAGAGCTGCTTCCTCAAAGTAGAGGCAACTTAATTGACGTGGATGGAGTCAAGCTTTTGGGACTTTCATTTGCTGATGTGGCACAACTCAAAATTAGAAGAAACAGCTGCATCAAATCAGGAAATAACAAATGTTGGAGAAGCTATGGGGAGATCGGAACTCTTATGCAGTGCTGGTGGGAATGCAAAATGATACAACCATTTTGGAAAATGATATGGCACTTCCTTAGAAAACTGGAAATAGAAATACCGTATGACCCAGCGGTCCCACTCCTAGGACTATATCCTAGAAAATGAGAGTCGTCATATGAATAGACATATGCACACCCATGTTCACAATAGCAAAAAGATGGAAACAACCTAGATGCCCATCAACAGATGAATGGATAATCAAACTGCGGTACATAAACACAATGGAGTATTACACAACAATAAAGAACAGCGATGAATCTGTGAAGCATCTCATAACATGGATGCATCTGGTGGACATTATGCTGAGTGAAATAAGTCAATCTCAAAAGGACAAATATGTTATGAAACCATTACTGTAAAAACTCATGAAAAGGTTTACACACAAAAGAAATAATCTTTGATGGTTCCAATGGAAGGAAGGGGTGAGGATGGGAAAACACTAAATAGACAGTAGGTAAGTGGTAACTTTGGTGAAAGGTAAGACAGTACATAATACTGGGGAAGCCAGCACAACTTGTACAAGGCAAGGTCATGGAAGCTCCATAGACACATCCAAAATCCCTGAGGGACCAAATTGCTGGGCTGAGGGCTACGGGGACCATGGTCTTGGTGAACATCTAGTTCAATTGGCATAACATAGGTTATAAAGAAAATGTTCTACATTCTACTTTGGTAAGTAGCATCTAGGGTCTTAAAAGCCTGTGAGTGGCCATATAGGATACTCCACTGGTCTCACCCCTTCGGGAGCAAGGAAGAATGAAGAAAACTAAAGGTACAAGGGAAAGATTAGTCCATAGGACTAATGGACCACATCTACCACAGCCTCCACCAGACTGACTCCTCTACAACTAAATGGTGCCCAGCTACCACCACTGACTGCTCTGACAGGGATCACAATAGAGAGTCCAGACAGAGCTGGAGAAAAATGCAGAACAAAATTCTAACTCAAAAAGAAAGACCAGACTTTCTGGTCTGACAGAGACTGGGGAAACCCTGAGAGTATGGCCCCTGAACACCATTTCAGCTCAGTAATGAAGTCACTCCTGAGGTTTACCCTTCAGCCAAAGATTAGACAGGGCCATAAAACAAAATGAGACTAAAGAGGCACACCAGCCCAGGGGCAAGGACTAGAAGGCAGAAAGGGACAGGGAAGCTGGTAATAGGGAATCCAAGTGGAGAAGGGAGAGTGTTGACATGTCGTGGGGTTGTTAACGAATGTCATAAGACAATATGTGTACTAACTGTTTAATGAGAAACTAGTATGTTCTGTAAACTTTCATCTAAAGTACAATTAGAAGAAAAAAAACAGCTGCGAACATCCATTAATAATCGGAACCTGGAATGTAAGAAGTATAAATCTAGGAGAATTGGAATCTTCCAAAATGAAATGGAACACATAAACATCAATATCCTAGGCATTAGTGAGTGGAAATGGCCATTTTGAATCAGACAATCATATGGTCTACTATGCTGGGCATGACAACTTGAAAAGGAATGGCATCATGCTCATTGTCGAAAAGAACATTTCATCTATCCTGAAGTATAATGCTACATGGAAAACCAGTTAATACTACTATTATTCAAATTTACACACCAATGACTAAGACCAAAGATGAAGAAATTGAAGATTTTTACCAACTTCTGCAGTCTAAAATTGATCGAACATGCAATCAGAATACATTGATAGTTACTGGTGATTGGAATGGGAAAGCTGGAAACAAAGAAGGATCCACCCTTGGTGATAGAAACTATGCCAGAGATCACATGATAGAATTTTGCAAGACCAACAACTTCTTCATTATAAATACCTTTTTCAGCAACGTAAATGGTGACTATACACATGGACCTGGCCAGATGGAATACACAGAATCAAATTGACTTAATCTTTGGAAAGAGAAGTCAGAAAAGCTCAATATCACCAGTCAGAATAAGGCCAGGGGCCGACTGTGGAACAGACCATCAATTGCTCATATGCAAGTTCAAGTTGAAGCTGAAGAAAATTAGAACAAGTCCACGAGAGCCAAATATGACCTTGAGTGTATCCCACCTGAATTTAGAGACCATGTCAAAAATAGACTTGATGAGTTGAACACTAATGACGGAAGACCAGATGAGTAGTGGAATGACATCAAGGATATGAAACATGAAAAAAGCAAGAGATCATTAAAAAGACAGGAAAGAAAGAAAAGACTAAAGTGGGTGTCAGAAGAGACTTTGAAAGGTGCTCTTGAATGTCTAGCTACTAAAGCAAAAGGAAGAAATGATGAAGTAAAGGAATTGAACAGAAGATTTCAAAGGGCGACTTGAGAAGACGAAGTATTATAATGACACATGCAAAGACCTGGAGTTAGAAGACCAAAAGGGAAGAACATGCTCAGCATTTCTCAAGCTGAAAGAACTGAAGAGAAAATTCAAGCCTCGAGTTGCAGTACTGAAGGACTCTATGGGAAAAATATTAAACAAGGCAGGAAGCATCCAAAGAAGATGGAATACACAGAGTCATTATACCAAAAAGAATTGGTCAACGTTCAACCATTTCAGAAAGTAGCATACGATCAGGAACCAATGGACTGAAGGAAGAAGTCCAAGGTGCACCGAAGTCATTGGCGAAAACAAGGCTCCAGAGATTGATGGAATACCAACTGAGATGTTTCAACAAACAGATGCAGCACTGGAAGTGCTCACTCACCTATGCCAAGAAATTTGGAAGACAGCTACCTGGCCAACCGACTGGAAGAGATCCATATTTATGCCTATTCTGAAGAAAGGTGATCCAACCAAATGGGAAAATTATGGAACAATATCATTAATATCACATGCAAGTAAATTTTGCTAAAGGTCACTCAAAAGCAGCTGCAGCAGTACATCAACAGGGAACTGCCAGAAATTCGACCTGGATTTAGAAGAGGATGTGGACCCAGGGATATCATTGCTATGTCAGATGGATCCTGGCTGAAAGCAGAGAATACCAGAAAGATGTTTGACTATGCAAAGGCATTGGACTGTGTGGACCATAACAAATTATGGATAACATTGCAAAGAATGGGAATTCCAGAACACTTATTTGTGCTCATGAGGAACCTGTACATGGATCAAGAGGCAGTCGTTTGAACAGAACAAGGGGATACTGTGTGGTTTAAAGTCAGAAAAGGTATATGTCAGGGTTGTATCCTTTCACCATACTTACTCAATCTGTATGCTGAGCAAATAATCCAAGAAGCTGAACTATATGAAGCAGAAGGCAGCATCAGGATTGGAGGAAGGCTCACTAACAACCTGCATTATACAGATGACACAGCCTTGCTTGCTGAAAGCAAAGAGGACTGGAAGCACTTACTGATGAAGATCAAAGACTACAGCCTTCACTATTAATTACACCTCAACATAAAGAAGACAAAAATCCTCACAACTGGGCCAATAAGCAACATCATGATAAACAGAGAAAAGATTGGAATAGTTAAGGATTTCATTTTACTTGGATCCACAAGATGCGACTGACCCAAGCCATGGTGTTTTCAGTTGCCTCATATGTATGCGAAAGCTTGACAATGAATAAGGAAAGCTAAAGAAGAACTGATGCCTTTGAGTTGTGGTGCTGGCAAAGAATATTGAATATACCATGGACAGCCAAAAGAAGAACAAATCTGTTGTGGAAGAAGCACAACCGGAATGCTCCTTAGAAGCAAGGATGGCGGGACTACATCTCACATACTTTGGACATGTTATCAGGAAGGATCAATCCCTGAAGAAGGATATCATGCTTGGTCAAGTAGAGGGTCAGTGAAAAAGAGGAAGAACCTCAATGAGGTGGATTGACACAGTGGCTGCAACAATGGGCTCAAGCATAGCAATGATTGTGAGAATGGCACAGGACCAGGCAGTGTTTCATTCTGTTGTACACAGGGTTGCTATGAGTCAAAACCAACTTGATGGCAGCTAACAACAACAACTGCACATGGTAGAGGTATTTGTTATGCGTGTGTGGTATATGCTGATTTCAACCCACATGTCTTCCCAAACTACTCAGTAGCTACCTTTTACATGATAGATCCTGTTTAGAATCTTTTTAGTGAAAAGATTTTAAAAGTATCTACTTCCCCACTGGATATAATGTCTTGATTTAAACTCACTACTTTTCTCTACATGTCCTAGAAAGCTGTCCAATTGCCCCTTTTTGTGAAACCATTTGATTTTTTGGCTTATAGGTTCTCCTTGACTTCGTATCTTGCCTTATAGGCTTCCCTTCCTTCTGCAAACAGCCTTCAGATCCCAGCTGAGTTTGCCAGCATCGGGTTGCCAAAAGGCAGGGAACATGGGCCACCATAGTAGACAGCCAGATGGAACTAGGCCTCTCTAGTGGAATGTGACCTTTTGGTAATAGGAAGATGGCTAAAAAGCCCAAGATCAGGAGTAGCCTCCATACAAATTAATTGTTCACAAAATTGTGTTTGAAGCTTGATACAAACTGGTTTTTGCTGTGATTTCTTGGGTACCTATTTGCCTTCCCCATTGGAGTCTAAGCTCCTAAAGGGCAGGGACTGTGTTTAATGTTTTCTTCCTACAAAGCAAATTCTACATAGTAGACATTCAACCAGCCTAACAGCAATGGAAGCCAGACTTCCTGAAAATGTAACAGTAGGCTCAGGCATCACTGCCAAAGAAGGAAACCATATCATCCAACAGGGAAGTGAATAGTTTCCATGGCTACTGGCGCAAGGATACGCTTTGGAAATGTCTCTTCTTTTGTCAGTTTTCTGACACCTGTGCTTTCTGCCACCTGTGCTTTCTGCCACCTCCAGGCCTTTGGAACATGACCATATGTGGAAGGGAAGCCTGGAAGAAAGATATGAAGCTAAGGAGAACTTATAAGTCAACAAGGGTCTGTTGAAAAGGGGGACCGAAGGTAGATGCCAACTTCCCACAGGTTTGGGTCCGCACTTGTAATTCTGGCAAAGAAATTCCAGAGCCTCCGCTGCTCCTCCTAGTCAATGGAAAGTATTACCTTCCTCATGCTTTAAATGCTCAGAACAGAAAAGAAAAGATAGTGGGGACCTCACTATCACCAAGAAGAAGAGATAGGAGTGGAACATGTCTTTTGGACCCGGGGTCCCTACGCTGAAAACCTCCTAGACTCAGGAGACCAGGGCTTTGAGCCAGTTTGTTCCTGGTTTGGACTCCTTCAAGAATTTGCATTTCTAACAAGCTCCCTGCTGATAATTTGCATTTCTAATAAGTTCCCAGGAAGTTATACGTAAGAATCACCTGGGGATCTTGTTAAAATGTAGGTTCTGATTCAGTATATCTGGGGTAGGAATGTAAATTCTCAGCAGAGAAACAAATGAACCAGTTTGAAGCCCTGCAGGAGATAGAGAGCTGTAACACCAGATATAGCACCAGATGGTGAGAAACAGCGGCAGAGAAACGGTGGCAGCAGAAGCAGGAGACAAGCAGCTCAGGGGGCTTCCCGGCCCACTGAGCAAGATAGCTACAGTGGGTGTGCCAACCCGAGGAGTGAGAGAGCTAAGAGCCTTCAGGCAGGAGGCTTCCTGGTGGAGTGGGGTGCCTCCAGGTACTTGTTGGTAGAGCTAGGCTTGCTGACCCAGGAAGCAAGAGAGCTGAGCGCCTTCAGGCCAAGGCTTACTGGCAGAATGGGGTACTCCCGGACACTTAGTGATGAAGCTGCAGAGCTTTGTAACACTAGCCTGAGCAGGGTAGAGGCCAGGCTGAGGGACCAAGGGCCAGAGAGAGGCCTGCCTGCGGGCACGGTTGAGAAGAGGCTGTCCTAATCAAAGAATTGTATCCTGAGTTGTTCTGATCCTGAATTGTGACTTCTAACTTCCCTAATGAACTCCATAACTGTGAGTATGGTCAGTGAATTCTGTGTGGCCATTGCAACAAATTATCAAACCCAGCAGAGGAGTAGAGAGTACCCTGGGAGGGACAGCTGGTGTCAGAATTGGTAAAAGAAAAAAAAAGTTGGAGAGAGGAGGTATGTCTGACTTCCACCTCAGAGGAATCAGCTTTGGGCTGATGATGGTTCTCTCTCCCTCTCGTAGAGGAGGTCAGACGCTCCCACCACACCATGTTTACAAGGCCAAGAGCTTCTCACACCAGCACTCTTCTTTCCAGCTCCGGATAAGCAGGGCTGGTACTTTTGACAGGATTCATTCCATAGAGTTAGATAAATACACACCAGATATTGAGTTGAAGCCTTGCACAATTGTTCATCAAAATTACCTGGTTGATTTTACCTTGATTCAGAATTTGCATTCCCTCAAGCTGATCGCCTGATCCCAGAGTCTGAGATCTCAGAATTGAATCTCAAACAGGAAAATGAAAAGCAAGCAGCCAATTCCTGAAGAAGACTTAAATATATTTGTGAGAGTGGGATGGGCACGCATTTTTATTTTTTAATACGGGGGTCATTTTGAAAATTTGAATGAAAAGGATAAGTCCTCTTAGCTCTCCAAATTTCAAGTGGCACTGAAATTTAAATTCTCTTTTTCTTGCTTAGTGTGGGAGAAGCTTTGTGACACCCCTTATTCGTTTTCCAATGCTTTCTCACATTTTCAACCTATTTCAAAGACAAGGATGTCAATATCTGCAGTCCAGTGGAGTCTTTACAACGCAGCTCATTTGCCTTAAATGTCTCAGAAATCATGTGCAAGTGAATTACTGAGAGCATTTTCTTTAGGTATAAAAAGGTGGCTTATTCACCCAGAACTTGGGTTTCTTTGAGATGTTGAGCATCCTCTTTAAAACTTAAAAGGATGCCTTTATCTGGGAAAGTCTCATCCGAACTGGAGTCACAGACACGCCATTCTGGCGCCATCATTGAATTGTCAACTATCTACATGCAAAACTACAACACTTTTGGTCTTCTGCTTTGTGGAAGCAGAAGCAGGGTAACCCAGAGGATTTACCTGCAGGGTAAATCCAGGAAAATTCACAACAGTGTCTTGTGCTAACAGTTTAAATGAAATTCTCCCTCCAGCACTTTCTGACAGGGTATGGGGATTTTCTTCAGTGTCATCACAGTTCAGGGGTGATTGTGTCATCCAGGTGTAGGTATTCTTGGCTGTCCTTTACCTGTTGTCTCCTCATGTCACATTTAGCAAAGAAAGCAAATGACAGGTTCATCTGTATTACTTGGGGAATTGCCAAGCAGTTGCTTAGCAACTCAAACAGCCCAGTCAACATGGTCTCTGTTGTGAAATGTGGAGTAGTTACCCTGCCTTTCAAGAATAACTGTATTTGCATATTTCTTTTTGGCTTCTAGAAAAATAGGTATGTTTTCTTGGATTTGAAGCTATTAAAATGACCTTTTATATTGTGTTTCCCAGTATTTATTTTACAGTATTTTTCGTTATTACAAAAATTGCCTATTACCTGATCAGATTATGAATACAACAATTGCTTCAATTAAATTCAACTCACTAAGCAGCTTCTATGTACCAGATACTACTCTAGACACTGTAATGAGTTGTAAGGATGAACAGGTATGGCCCCTGGTCCCAGGGAACTTAAAATTTAGTATAGGGGCTTATATGTTTAGTAAATATATATGGCTTACTTGTATTCACATGTGAAACAGATAGCTATAATGTGTACTTAAAACAAAGGCATTTTTATTTGGAAGAGTTTCTTTGTGTTTGATCAAAGGGTTTTTCACTTTTGTTTAGATCCTCTGCCTTTATAGAGTCCAGCTGCGATCAGTTCAAAGAGCTGCAGTCCATTCAAAGTCACTTTTAAAACATAGCTCCTATTGGAATCTAAGTAATTAGCAGCTTTTAACCCTCTCTTGTTGGAATATGACACTGCCAATGTTGTCAGATAGGAGGGTGCTGTCCTATGTCTACTGCAGTCTTTCTGGCTAGTTGCTGCCAGGGTGTTCCCAGCTTCCCTGCCTCTATTTTACACATTCCAGTTTGAAAGAAACCCCTGGCCCTTCTTGTCTCCTTTGCAGCAGTGCTGACGGCCTCTCCCCAGTTCAGGAAGGACGTTGGAACATTCCAGATCTTGCATTAGGGGATCCTTTGATTGCTTGAGCCAACTTCTTTCCCATTGGGGAGAGAGATGCTGGACACAGCCTGGGATTCGATTAGCCCCTTTCCCAGGAGTTGGTTTGTCTGACGAATTGGTTTGGCATCTTTGTCTTCCTCAGGAAGCTGTCAGGGCATGATATGAAGTAACTTTTCCTGGAAAGCATTGGTGTACAATCTGGTATTCATTCATTTAGATGTCCCTCCTGAGTGGACCATATTGGGAATCTACGAAAAAAAGGAGAAACTTCAGTGGCTAGTGGTACTACTGGACCAGTATTCTCCTCCACCAGCTTTTGTTAGCATACTTTGGTTTCTCTGCTTGCCCTTCCCAGTCCCTGTGCAGGACCTGCTTCTTGCTCATTTTCTCTGCCATCCAATTCCCTCACCTCCTTTGCCATCCTCTAGAAATCATTCGGACTGCTTGTCTTCACATAGAGCAACCTTGCCTTTGCTTCCAGATCCAGGCAAAGGAAGGGGAAAAGGGGATTGTACTAGACCAGATGCCCATGTAGACATTTTCCTTATACTTCCTCGTTTAATCCGATATCAATTCTGTGTAGCTCCTTATGCCTCCATTCCACAGAAGAAGCTCAAAAAGTGCTAACTGGTATCGCTCTAATGAGTACAAACATATTCTTCTATCTCAGGTGGCTTTTCACTTATGAACAAATGAACCAGCATTGACTGTACTATTAACCTCCTAAGGATTAGGGACACAGTAGAGAATAAGACAGAGTCCTTGCCTCTGATAAGCTCACAGATCAGTTTTTTATAAGTGCTGTAATAGAGATGTGGGAACACAAACAGAAGCTCAGTGAATTCAGGTGAAGGGTGGAAGCTCAGGAAAAGATGTAGAGAGATGTTTAAACCAGATCTCAAAGGTTAGTTGACAAGGGAGGACTCTCTATTTACCTTTTTTTAAATGCCCCCAGAGCCAAGAACCTGTTTACCTTTCATGTATGTGAAAGAGCACTCTAAAACTGAGGTGCTTGGTATAACTAAAATGGCTGACATAGGTCTGGATCAGATTCCATTTTGTTTTAAAACCTTGCTACTGCTTGTAAAGTAGGAGCACCAATCTTCTTTTGCAAACAAATGCAGTTATGCTTGCTTGACTGTGAGTCCAGGAAGTATGTACAGATTGTTCTTGGAAAAAAATGCTTGCCCTCAAGAAGAATATGTTTGAAAATAGATTGACTAATATGAAGAAAGGTCTGTTTGTGGTTGTAGTCATGCTAGCCTTCTTGTATAAAAACCCTGCATTCTTTTGTGGAGGTCAGAGCACTTTGTAATTTTATTCAGTTCTGCCCAACTCGAGTTGTATTCCTCAATAAAATTCTATCACTTCTCTCCATACAGAGTTAGAGTTTTTTACACTTTGGGCAAATGAAAATCTTTGCCTAATAACCTAGTCACTCAGGAGCCTTTAGAAAGTCTATCAGGACCCTGCCCTAATGTAGAAAATAGGATTGATTTTCCTCTCATCCCAAAACCGTGCAACTGGATTTGTCTAGCTGTCACCTTAGGAAAAGTTTCTGAAAGTTTCCCCCCTACTAAAGCCCTCCCTAGAAGTGGGGACAGGGCAATCAGCTAGTTGAGAAGGGGGGTATCTGCCCCAGATAACTGCACTTGAAAGGAGCCTGCACTGTAAGCATCTATAATGGCATCTTCGGGAAAGACAGAATTTCTGAAGCTGAATTGAATGACATTTAGAAAAGATGATGCCCTGCCACCAGGCCTCCCCAGCCTATGAATGCCAAGGAGGACATACTGATTTCCAGGCCTGAATTTCATTAGCTCTGAGTCCCTACCGAAGATCTGAGGAACTTTCCACTCATCCTCTCCCCTGCCAAATCTTCTTAGTTATTTCTGGGAGGCCCCTGAAGTATTTCACATAGTTTCAGGAGAAAACCCACGCTACTCTTCCACTTCAACACCTCCACCGATGGTCTGCTCTCCACAAGCCTTAAAAGGGGCACCTCGTCAATGTCTGTATCCTCTACAAGAATTCTGTTCTTACAGTGATCATTCCTATTGCCCTACTGGGTATAGCATCCTCCCTGGCGACAAAGCAGAAGATGGGATGGACAGGGGAACAAATGACCCTCTCACTGATTTGCTGCCCTTTGTTACCTGTGTCCCAAAGCAAAACTGCTCATGTCTTTAGTTGCTCTAAGTCTTACATTATTACAGCTCTTTCCATTAATTGCCCTAACCCCTCCCTCATTGAGGCTGGAAATGAGCCTCTCAGGCCAGGATGGGGGATGCCAGCACATCCTTTCCTACAATGACCCTTATCCTTTTTTTTGGTGAAAGTGTACACAATAAAACATACCCAATCAACAATTTCTACATGTACAGTTCATTGACATACTTTACATTATAGCACCATTCTCACTGTCTCTGCCCATATTGTTTCATCATCGTTAACTGAGATTCTGTGCCCTTTAAAGTTCTCATCTCTGCTTTAGAGTTACTGTTGTCATTTTGATCTCATATATTTAATTCTTTAGAAGGATGCAATGCTCAAGGCAAATATTTATTGAGCTACTGCTGTTTAGTTTAAAGATGACTTCATGAGATAGTTTCAGCTCAAGGTTTAAGGGTTGTTTCCAGGCAGTAGACTTGGGGGTTTGTTCAGTCTCAATGTATCCAGTAAGTCTGGTTTCTAATAAGAATTTGAACTTCCTTTAACAATTTTCCTCCTTTTGATCAAGATCTGTCTACTGGGCCATCACCCTTACCTTTCTCCCCAGGGAGCTCTGCACCCAAACAAAACAACACACACAAAACAAAATAAATAAAACCCAAATCTTTCTATTTCAATAAAAAAAAAATCAAGAGTTTGTCAACTTATGCAAATAGTTACTAATACTCTACTTGGTGGGGGGTGATGGTGGTAATCCATAGACTCCATCACATAATTCATAAAAACCCAGGAATATTGGGGGGTCTTGTATAATCTGAAAGTGAGGTAAAGCCTACCCATCCTACTCTTAGAGGTACCTCTTGTTTCTATAAGGGATATAATGTGTTGAAAGCTCCCATCTTGTGGGGAATCTGAGAATGTCATCTTAGGAGAAATGACCAGTGGTTGCAGTTCAAAATTTAACAGTGCTTTGTCAAACTAGGTTCTAGCTCTATAAGAATTTTCTCTGTAGACTCTAAGAAACATTCGCTCCCAAAACAATACAAAACAAACAATTTACATCCAGATCATGCAAAAGACAAAGATAGAAATGGGATTGTCCTAAAAGTACATGTGATGGTTAATGTTGTGGGTCAACTTGGCTGATTCTCAGTAGTTTGCCGGTTATGATGTAGTTTGGCAATTATGTAGTGATATAATCACCTCCTTGATGAGATCTAATGTAATCTTCATCATGATGAGATCTTCTATGAGCAGCCAGTCAGCTGAAAGGGTGTTTACTTGGGGGTGTGGCCTGCATCCAATATATATGGACTTTCTGGCAAAGCTCCCTGGCTTTTGCTATGCTTTTGATCCTGCATTCAGCTCGTCATCATCTGAGCTCCAGTTCTTGGGACTTGAGCCAGTGGCCTGCCATCTTACCTGCCAATCTTGGGTTCATCAACTCCTGCAACTACTTGAGTCAGGAGAAGCCTCCAGTTTGATGCCTGACCCACAGACTTGGGAACTTCTACCCTCTACAACCACATGAGCAATTTCCTTAATATAAATCCCCACCCCCACCCCCACCGTATATATGCTTCACTGGTTTTGCATCTCTAGAGAACCCAGCCTGAGACAGACCTAAGCCTAAGACTTCAGAGTATGGTAGACAGAGCTCAGGGTGTGGCATTAAAAGACGTCAGTCAAATCCAGGCTCTGCCATTTACAAGCCAGGGTCCCTGGAGAAAGTCTCTTTACCTCTTGAAGCTGCTATTTCTCATTTCTAAAATTTAGTGATAATAATATTCGCCCTCCTTTGAGAGGTGTAGAATGGGATGAGATAATGTAGGGGAACGTACTTTACTAACTGCAAAGCGTTTCTTATTCTCTAAAGGTAAGATGGAAGAAATCACAGCAGCTTAGTCATACCTATGTGCCATTCTTTAGGCTGATGGACTCTTTCCCGGAGGTGGCTGTGTGCCCACACATCATGCCACATTGTGTCTCTGACACAAATGTGAGGCTTGGCACTAACAGAACCCATCTGATATACTACCGTGTACTCAGGCACCGTGGGGAAAAATCCAGCCTGGTGAGGGCAGTCCTTGAGCAAGAGAGAATGGGAATTGCTGTGCCTGGATGAATGTGTGTACATTCACTGACATGGAGCATCAAATCCCCTTCTGCAGTCAGAGTCCAACTCTTCTGAACCATTTTTCGTCTCAGAATCACTGATGTCTGTGTTTTTCCCAACAATATCACTCTTCATGCCAAGAAGAGCATTGGTGAGGCAACATATCTTAAGACAGTGTTTCACAATTCTCTTTGGGGATTTTTCCAAGGCACTGACACACTCTTCAGGTTGTGATGCTGGCACTTTCTGATCTCACCAGGAGGACCCTCATGTACAGTGACAAGCACCAGTACCACTCAGAGCCAGCAAGCAGAGCCCCTTCCCATGTCTGGGGGCCACTCACCATCAGCACAAAAACTTATTAAGGTTAAAAAAAAGAATGGCATATTGTGTCATATCCCTGGAAAGTCCAGCTGGTGCCACTGAGTGTTTGTGGCTTTGGCATTAAGGAATGTTCTATGGCATGACTGGACTCCAGGAGCGACCAAATCCCTGAAGCAAAGGCTGCCCTAAGTAGGCATCATCACCTGCCTCCCAAACGTTTGACCATATTTGTGCACCTAGGTTGGGCAGCTTTGAAGCTCTCTATACGGGGCAATGGTTGGCTTTTTTTTGTTTTTTTCTTAAAGAATTGAACTTAAATTGATTTTGATATGAAGGTTCTGTTGTACAATTATCTGCCATTTCCTGCTTAGGACCTTGTCCCTTTTCCTCTTCCTGTAAAATATTTGCCCCTGCAACCTCGCAGCCAGTTGGTCACCTGCCCGTGGCTCCTCTGTGGCCCCTGGCTCGTCGTGTCCCGGCAGCCGCCGGGATGAAGGTCTAGGGACCCATCTCCCGCAGGCTGGACTTGCTCTTGTGTAGCCCTCGCACCCCTCCCCTCTCAGGGTCTTCTCAGTCTCCGCTTCTTCCTCCCTGACACCTGCCCCACAAGTTCCACAGGCCAAGTCCCCGTCCCCACAAGGCCGCCCACATCTGGGTCCGCGGGCCCCATAGGCTCCTGCACTGGGTGCAGCCAAGGCACAGGCCAATGAAGATACGCGGCTGGCAAGGACTTCCCAACTGCGCCTGCGCAGCCGTGGGCTGAACTGCTGACCCGGATCAGCAGAGGCAATCACAGGAGGAGTGTCCGGTGCTCAGTTGCCTGGAAAACAAGAGTCTTCAGTAATACGGAAAGGTGACCTGAAAAGCGAAGGGACCTGCCCAAGGTCACTTTACACCATGATTCTTTCAAATGGTGAAAGAAACTGTAGAAATTGGGTTTTATATTCTAAGTCCAAAACCAAAGTGTTCTGTTACCGCTGTTGTTTAACAATGTCTTCCAACGTTAGCTTTGGCCAACGAGGGTATCTGGGACCAGAAATGCGTAGGATCTTTGTTAAGAGAACACATAACATGACTTCTACACAATATACATTTTACTAGAAAGGTGACAAAGCCCAAATAAACATTAAATAAGCGATAGCATGTAACAAAGGCAAGTAAAGGCTGAAATAGGGCATTGGAATGGTGTGCTTAAGAGAATAATATTATGTGTGTAGTATTCAGCCAAGCATATTACTTTATTTCTCAAAGTGGAAGATATGAAATCATGAAGAGGTGATTATTCCTGGATCTGAATAGGAAGAGGTGGTGCCTGGGCACTAGGAAGAATCTTGTTAATGGGACCATAAACAAATTCATAAACCGCTCTTCTCTGCCTGCCCAGTGTTCTAAATCTTCACTGCTGTACCTCCTATGGACATATGAATTTTGTAATACATTTTAAATTAATTTGTTTATATAGGCAGGAGCCCCGGAAAAATATTTTCTGGGCATACCTAAAGTGTGGCCTCTGACAACCACTGCCTGGCCAATGATACCATGGATTTCAGAGATATTAGAATATGAAAAAAACCTTAGCTCTTAGAAGAGATGAAATGGCAGTATTAGAGAAGACCTGAGGTGCTTATTCTAGGGTGGCGGGAGGTTCTATTCCACACAGTCATTCAGGGATCCAGGTTCCTTGCATCTTTCTCTGCCATCCCCTAGGGTATCATTCTTGGTTACATGGTCAAAGCTGAGTCTCAGGCAAGTTCATGTTCTGGTTCAAGGGAAGGGAAAAGAGTGTGAATGAGGCATGCCCACCATCTTAAAGCCTCTTCTGTTCATATTCCAATGGTGCAAACTTAGTCACATGGTCACACCTAACTGCAAGAGAGGCTGGGATATGCTGTCCGGAGCTGGGCAGCTATGGGCCCAGTTACAAATTTGATACTATGGAAGAAAGGGAGAAAAGATTTTGGTGAAACTCTGTCAGTCTCCGTTTTAGTGACCTGTTTGAATGAAACACCTCAGTTTCTAGGTTGTCCTACAGACACCTAAGACAGCTTCTGTTTTGTCACCTGGAGGTTGATTTGGATAATCATGGCACAGGCTTTGTACTGCCACTCAGCAAAGTCCTCCTTACACAGTTACCTCTCATCTTGATCAAGTTAAGAATGAACTGCTTTTTGGCAGAAAGGATGCTGGTGGCATCTATTGCTTTTTGTCATCCAGAATCCTTTCACCTGTCTTCTGGTAGTTGTATCCTGATTTTCCTTTCGGGAGCCTATATACTTACCCATCCTCTATGTCCTGCAGGTGGAGTTTATGCCGCTCCAGGTCCAGAGGTGGGCGTGTGACTACAGCCTGGCCAATCAGACCATCACCTTCTCCTCCCTACCCTGCCCCCCCGCCCCCGGCCCCATGGTGTTTTGCTCTCTTTTAGCCATGTGACCAAATCAGAGCCAATGAAATGCTGTGAGACTTTTGCTGGGACTGCAGAAAGAAAAGCACTTCACTTGTTTTCCTCCACAAGTCTCAAACCTGGAAGATATAGGACTGGATCACTGGTAGCCATCTTGCTTTTACAAAAAGACAATATGGAGAACAGCAGAGTTGAAAGAAAAGGACACAACCAAGTTCTTGTGATATTGTTTGAGTCTCTGGGTCAGGTTAGACCTGAACCAGCACTGAGCTAAATCCTTGGTCTTCTCAGTTACATGAGACAACATCCATCTCCCTTTTCAGTCATTTAGAGCTGAATTTTCTGTCCCTTAGTGCAACCAAGAGAGCACTAACTAATACAAGAGCTAAGAAAACTTGACCTTCTCTTGCATGGAGTCCAAGTTCCCTTGGGATATGTGTGGCCCATCTCTGCCCTGGATCTCCTCAGCTGTTACAGCCACTATTGGGAACTGGTTCTTGTCAGTGGTTCTCAACCAGGGGTGATTTTGACCCCTAGGGGACATGTAGCAATGTCTGGAGATAGTTTCGATGATCACAGCTAGGAGGGGAGGCGGGGTGCTAGTGGCATCTAGTGGGTGGATACCAGGAGTGCTATTAAACATCTTAAAATACACAGGGAAGCCACTATAACAAAGAATTACCCAACCCAAATGTCTTTAGTACCAAGGTTGAGAATCCCTACTAACCCTACCTGGGGCTCAGATGCTGGAGATATTCCACGAAAGGACTGTGTTCTCACCCTGGGAGGCCTCGACTCAGCTCCAGGCAAAATGGCAGCAACTTGTTCACAATGAAGCTTCGTGAGACTGACCCAAGGCTGCTGCCATTGCCAGGTGCAGAGATTGTGACTGCTTCTCGGCACCAGGGTGGGAGAGAGTGAGAAGGGGGTGGCCTGGTGACAATGAGATTTTATTTAGGGCCTGGTATCTGAAACCCTTTAGGACAGAGACTTAAGGAGTGTTAAGAGCTCTTTGTCCTATAAACAGGTCCTGAAATGCTGCTGCCATCAGTGCAGTAAGCACTTCGTGCTGAAAGAACACAGAGAATCACAGTCTCTGGCAAGGTCCCGGGGAGCCCTTGTGGGGCAGTGGTTAAGCACTTGGCTGCTAACTGAAAGGAGGTGGTTTGAACCCACCAGCCACTCCACAGGGGAAAGATGTGGCAGTCTGCTTCCATGAAGATTCCCAAAACAAAAAAACCCGTAGCCATCGAGTCGATTCTGACTCATACCAACCCTATAGGATGGAGGAGAATTGCTCTATATGGTTTGCAAGGCTATAATCTATATGGAAGCAGACTACCTGGTCCTGGTTGCCCCTCAGGAGGGGTAGCCTTTCCTTACAAAGCCTGACTCCTAAAAAAAAAGAAAAAGGAGGCACAATGAGGGAGGGGAGACTCAGAGACAGCCAGGTTTTTTTCAATGACTGATAAGACACTAAAAACTGATTAGATCATAGCCCTATCATTCCCGGGAAATCTAGGGGTTTTTTGTTCGTTTGTTTGTTTTTTCGCAGAAACCTCTCTCCTATCGTTGTCCAGACTCCTCTTCCATTTAGTTAACTTTGCACAAAGCTCTTGAAGAAACAAATTTTATTCCCAGGCTGAGCTGTCTCCTCCCGGGAACCCCTCTGCCAGCATACCCAGCCCTCCAGCCCTCACAGTTTCCGCCTCCGCCTCCTGGGTGAAGTCAGGCCAACCCAGGGTGAAGAGTGCTGCGCAGAGTGTGTGTATTTTGCAGAGGACAAGGAGACCTTTTGTTGTTGTTGTTGTTCTTGGTGTCACTTCCAGACCGATAGGAAGGAAAATGTAGTAAACATTTTTCAATTCTGGGCAAAAGCTGAGAAGAAATTTTCTTAAGGAACCTCCTTGGAGGTCAAGACTCTCCCATGGGGGTGGGGAAGGGTGGTGGGTAGGGAATTCAAGGCCCAGCGAACCACATTTGTTGTTGATTGAGGGAGGTAATCAAAAGGCAACTCAATTTTTGCTTCCCCCTGTCCCTAGGTGGCGCAAACGATTTGCACTCAACTGTTAAAACCAAAACCAAACCCAGCGCCGTTGAGTGGATTCCAACTCATAGCAACCCTATAGGACAGAGAAGAACTGCCCCATAGAGTTTCCAAGGAATGCCTGGGCAGATTTGAACTGCTGACCCTTTGGTTAGCAGCTGTAGCACCTAACCACTACACCACCAGGGTTTACACTCAACTATTAACGTAAAGGAAACCCTGGTGGTGTAGTGGTTAAGAGCTACGGCTGCTAACCAAAAGGTTAGCAGTTCGAATCCACCAGGCGCCCGTTGAAAACACTATGGGGCAGTTCTACTCTGTCCTATAGGGTTGCTATGAGTTGGAATCCACTTGGCGGCAATGGTTTTTTTTTTTTTTTCTTTGTTAACGTAAAGGTTGACTGTTCAAATTCACCCAGTGGTGCCGAGCAAGAAATGGCCTGACGATCAGCTTCCATTAAGATTCTCCAAAAATCACATTGAGGTCGAGTTGATTCCGACTCATAGTGACCCTATAGGATAGAACAGAACTGCCCCATAGGGTTTCGAAGGGGCGGCTGGTAGATTTGATTACAGTGCCCCAGGGTTTGGGGATCTTCTTCAGTCTAGAGGGGTTATGTGGGGACGGATGGGGTGGGATGAGTAGACACTGGGGGTAGCGAGGTTGCATAGAGTAGTGGGTAAAGAGAATGGGCTCTGATGGCAGATTGCCCGGGTTTGAAATGTCGCTTCCCCTTATGCGGCAAATCTCAGATTCCCCATCTGAAAATTGAGGATAAGAGCATCTACTCCCTTAGGTTGTTGGGAGGATTAAATCAGACAATGCATGTGAAGTTCCTCGCAAGAGTAAACAGCTCACTAAAATTTTCTGCTATTAATATTATTATTGACATCGATCTTCCTCCACGGCTGCCACACTTAATTCAGGCTGATATTTCAAGAGGGACAAATTTAAATGAAACAGGTGTGTAGCTGAAGGCTGATGGCAGGGAAAGTGTGGCTGGAAGATTGTTTTCTGTTTGGGGGAGGTTTTTTTCCAGCTCTGCTACAGCTCCCTGTGTAGGGTGATGAGTGTGATTAATTGCAATCAGCCCTTCTCCCCATAATGAGCAAAGTTAGATGTCACCCTGTGGCTCCGGTCCAAGCTGATGCACTTACCCATTGTGTCCACGAGATGTCGCTCTCAATCGTGCTTCTACTGCTGCAGCCAAACCAGGATGCCCAGGGCTGCAGAACTTACTACTAGAGGTTCCCATTCAGGGAGGAGATGTTGCCAGGGGGCTAAGTTTTCTTCCAATACATCCTTTGAAAACTTTCTTTACACTACAACACTGTAAGTAGAAGAGGGGACAGGGTGGGAATGCTGAGACTCAGAGGTTAAGTGACTTGGCCAAGGTGACTCAGGTTGATCCATGCCGCTGGAGTAGTACCTGGGTCTCCTGCCTCCCAGTTAGTGCACCACCCCCAGCCGTGTCCTGTGTGTAAAGAGCGTGGTGAGGACAGGAGTCCTGGCTTCTAGGCCTCTAGTGACGGCCACTCAGGGAATGTAATTTGAAGATGGAGGTTCAGGATGACATAAAGGCCCTCTGCTCCTTTCCCTTGAATCTAGCTCAGGCTGGTTTGTGGGCCAGTTCTGCAGGCTCTCTTGGGCCAACTTTGATGCCTGCTAAGGGCAGATGTGATGGAATTAGCAGACTTCTTCATTAAACTGGAGTCCCTGGGTGGTACAAACAGTTAACGACATGCTTGGCTACTAACCAAAAGGTTGGAGGTTCGTGTCTACCCAGAGGCATCTCAAGAAAGGCCTGGCAATCTACTTCTGAAAAATCAGCCATTGAAAACCCTATGGAACACAGTTCTACTCTGACACACGTGGGGTCACCATGAGTCAGAATCAGCTCCATGGCAACTGGTTATCATTAAGCTGGCAAGTGCTCAGGAGAGCCAGACCCCGCCATCAGAGAACGATTAGGCTTGGCTCCCACTCCTGAGAAGAGCGGTCTCTATGGCTTTTTGGGAACCTGTCTTCCGAGAAAGCTGGGCAGTATATAACATCGGGAAGAGAAGATGCTGCCAGCTAATACTAATTTCTCTATTCAGGGACATTTTAGGAGCCTAGCATTATGTGACCAAACCCTGGTGGCGTAGTAGTTAAGAGTTCGGCTGCTAACCAAAAGGTCAGCAGTTTGAACCCACCAGGTGCTCTTTGGAAACCCTATGGGGCAGTTCTATTCTGTCTTACAGGGTCGCTATGAGTCAGAATTGACTTGATGGCAACGGTTTTTTTTTTTTTTTTTGGTTCCTATTACATGTATTATGTGAAGGAGCCCTAGTGGTGCAACGGTTAAGCGCTTGGCTGCTAACTGAAAGGTTGGAGGCTCAAACATACCCAACGGCTTCTCGGGAGAAAGACCTGGCAATCTGCTTCCATAAAGATTACAGCCTAGGACACCCTATGGGGCAGTTCTACTCTGTCACAGGGGGTCATTATGAGCCAAAAATCGACTCAACAGCACCCAACAAGCCTGTTATGTAAGATGTCACATTATATACCAGAGACACAAGAAGATAAGGCCCATAAGTTAGGATATGGGTGTGTGCCTTCTGTGCCTCAGTGGCCTTACCTGTCAAGTTGGGGGGGTAAGCTCATGTGAGGAGTGAGAGGATGTCTGTGAAGGGTCTCCTGCATGTACATAGTAAAAAAAAAAAAAAGCTGCTCAGAAAACACGGGTTCACATCTCCTTCCCAGTTTCCTCGGAGCCTTCTGGAAGGGGCAGCGTGGCCCCGCCCTGAGTCAGTGCTTTTCCTTTCACGGAGGATGAAGAGCTTCTCTGATTTCTTCTCTCTCACTCTTTATTTTGCCAAGATGTCACTCATAATGACCTCTTAGCAGTGGAAAGAGGATTCCTTTTGCCCTGGGGCTCCTGATCCCCATGACCAGGGCGGGGCTTGCCTCTGAGCCTACCCTCAGAGAAGTCGGCATCGTCTGCAGCCAGGCAGTGGGCAGCACGCTGGACGCTTCTTCTGAGGTGAACCAGGCTTCAGGAGGGAGGAAAGGGGCCCGTGAGCACCAGATACTTGGCAGAGGGGGATGGGTAAGGACACGGCCTTCACAGCTCCCATTAGTCAGGGGAAGGGCTTCCTGGAGCAGGTTCTACCCCCCAACCCCCTGCCCACCGAGTTGTCAAAATGACAGGAAGGATGAGAAGGGAAGGGCTAGGAATATGAACCTGTGATTTCAATGTTTTTGAGAGCCGTTGAGGAGTGGGGACAAGGACAGGGAGGAGTACAATCAGTCTGGGATTGGTTTATTTTTATTGCTTTTTAAAATCACATGAATAATAGATGTTCATTGAAAAAAAAATGGAAAACCCAGATAAGCCAAGAGAAAAAAATAAAAATCATCTGTTAACGTTTGGCAAATATTCTTTTCCTATGCTTAGATAAATACTTTTATTTCACTAATAAAATGGTTTCTTACTATACACAGCTTTATAACCTGCTTTAAAACAAAACAAAACTGAACAATATACTAGGAGGGTCTTTTGAGGCCAACAGACAAGTGTAGTTCATCAGCATTGATGTTACTGGCTTAGTGGTGTTTTTGTCTGGTGGGTCGAATTTACCCTGTCATTCTGCCTCAGCAGCAAAAACAACTTGGGCCCTTGAACCCTGGCCTTGGGCTAAAGTTTGGTCCTCAGGCAGCTGGGAATAGCTGGAGACCAGCAAGGCGCAGAGCTGTTCCAGAATAAAGACACACCTTCCCAAGGCCTTTAATGGCCTTGACTGCTTGGCTCTTGGAGGCCAGTGCTGGGCCCCTAGCAGGGTTCAATGCCAGGATGGGGATGGACGAGGAAAAGAGGACACAGATGCCCAGGGCTCCCATCCTGTCTGTTCTGGAGTGGTGAGGAGCAGCAGCTGGAGGAAAGAATTGGCTCCATGCAGTGGAACATGATAGTCAAGGGTTCTGGGGTCAGATATGATCCTGGCTCTGTCTGTCACCTACCAGCTGTGACACTGGACAAACGACCGAGCCTCGGTTTATCCATCTGTAAAATTAATAATAGCTACTCATCACATCGATGCAAGAATTAAGTGAGATCATCCATAAATTATAAAAAGTGCTACATGGCACCTGAATGTACAATTGTTAGTTTTGTTATTGTTGTTATTTTCCAGTTACTGCAGAAATCTACGCCCTTCCCCACCACACCCACGGCCCTTTTCCTGCAGGTCTGATTTCTCTCACCTTCCTGCTTCTACCCTTTCTCTTCCCTTTTCCCCTCCTTCTCCCTCACTGGAGGGAGGAGGGAGGCTGTGGGGAGTCATCCCCTAAGTCCCTTCTACACACACACACACACACACACACACACACACACACACCACACCACACACACCACACACACACACACACACACACAGCAAGCGTCTCTGGAAAAAGCAGGGCTGCCTCCCTCTCCTACAACTCAGCCCAGAAGAAAGAGGACTAGCCTTCACCTCGGCCAAGGTGGGAGGCGCTGGCCCAAAGGGCTCCCATAGTCCTCAGGTCAACCGGGCCATCCCTGGCAGGCATCAAGCAAGCAAGGTGGCCTGCCAGGCCATGCTGGCCGAGAGAGAGGGGTGCATCTGCTAATGTGGGAGTCAGATAATCCAGAGAAGGATGGAAGAGGGATAGGAGGGAGATGTGAGGGTCTCTCCTCGCCCAGGAACCCAGACAGCACCAGGCACCACGAGAGGCAGCCCAGCCTGAGGGGTACCCCTGGGAAATAAGCCAGCTCAACCAGTCTTTGGGGGCAACCCAGAAGGGGAGACTAAGGGAAGAAGGTACTTGGGAGCTGGTGTAGCACAATGGTTAAGGGCACGGGCTTTAGAGTCTGACCAGATGTGACTTCCTGTCCTTGCTTTGGCACTTTCCAGCTGTGTGACTTCAGGCAAGCCACTTAACCTCTCTGAACTTCCATTCTCACCTGTAAACAACACTGGTGCTACCTCATAGATGTTATTGGCTCTGTGGTGTTTTTGTCTGGTGGTTGAAATTTACCCCATCATTCTGTGAAAAGTAAGTCCAATAAGATACGTGAGATCCAGTCAGTGGTACCACCATACCAGTTGCTGCCGATTCCAACTCATAATAGCCCCATGTGTGCGAAGTATAGCTGCTCCACAGAGTTTTCAAGGTTGTGACCTTTCAGAAGCAGATCGCCAGACCTGCTTTGGACCGTCAACCCTCTGTTTAAGACTTCGTGCCATCCAAGGACTCCATGGTAGCTAGTGGTATTTTTATCATGATCAGGTAAGTCTGTCTGGATAGCTGGGAGACAACGCCTGTTGAAAATGAATGTGTTCCCCCAAGTTCATAGCAATGGCTGGTTTTCTGTGCAGCACTAGGTGTGGGTGTGGGTGGCTGGAATCCAGGAAGGAAGGCTTGGGGAGCTAGAGGGCACTCCATGAGGAACGAGGAGATAGGGCTTATTGGTTTGGGTGCTTTCAAACCAGGTAGAGGCTCTGGTCACCAACCTGGTTAAGGGCCATGTTGTATTTGTCCACCCCACATCTTCCCTCCTCCACACAGCCCTGCAGAGCCCCCTGCTCCTCCTGGGGGTGCAGCGACAAGCGTCTCAAGGTAGACAGTGAGAACTGAGGCAGTGGGGGGTTTGTGCAGAAGGAGGCAAGAGAGAGGGTTGTGCTCAGCTGGGAGGGTCTGATGGTCTAGGACATAGGTGGACAGGGGTCTCCGGGGATTGTGAAGTGACTGCCCAATGGCCTTTTCAGTGGGCAGCAGAGAAAAAGGGGGTACAGGAGAAAGGGGCTAAGGGCCTGGTGGGAACCTGGGTCCAACCCTTAGGGCAGCAGGTGCCCAGCTGGCCTCCTCTCCTACACACAGCAGCCTGGGCCCTGGCCTGGCCTCCCCCTTCCGTCCGGTCCGCTAATGAGGAGTGGTTTTTCCAAGGGCAGAGAGGCTGTGCCCCCGGCAGGTGGATTGGTACGAATGAGCCACAGCGGAGTGGCTGCCTGTGCTCCAACTTCTACAGATAGGTCACCACAGGTCCCCAGGAGGAGCGGTCCTGAGCCCAGCACCATTTCCTCCGACCATTTAATCTACTACCTGGATGATCTCCAGTGAGAAAGCCACAGACAAGCTCCATCTTTGTGATTGATTTCCTGGAAGTGGGAGACCCAGGCAGTGGCCCTGTGATGGATGTGTGCTAGTGGCGGGCCTTCACACATGCCAGGGTCCTCAATGCACAATGTACACTCTCTGCCCACCATTTCTACATCAAAGTAGCAATGCCTAGAGAAATACTCACACATGGGCACCAAGAGGCATGGGTAGGGATGCTCTTTGCAGAATTGTTGATGATAGTGAAAACCTGGAGGTGCCTTGCCTGTCCATCGGGCAGGGTGTCACATTCTGAATGTGAAGCTGAAATTCCTGCCTGGGTCCCTTCAGCTCCAAAGGGCTGTGCTTTCTTGCCACACCCACTGCAGCCACACTCCTCAGCAGGCTTCGGAGAGGGGGTGCTTGTCCCTTACTCCTTCCCTCCGCTGGGCAAGGGAAGCCAGAGGTGAAACCAGTCTTGGGGTCTCCTGAGAGTTCCTTAGCCCCTCCTGACCAGCTGTTCACAGGAGCTCCTCCAGGGGTCTTCCTTGCTCTCCAGTCCTCCAGATGCCTTCCCATTAGTGATCAGAGCTGCTGTGTCTGAATCAGGGTCAGCCAGGCCTCAGCCCCTCCTCATGGACTTCTCAGCCTTTTCTCTGGCACCACCATGCCCCCGCCAGATCGCCAGTAACCCTTCTTCTAAGCTCTCATCCCTTCCTGCCAATGTCTTTTAGCCAAGATCAGGTTTTCCATGATGGAGATTGGAGAATCAGCATAGCCTGATGGTTAAGATGGCTCAAATCTCAGCTCTGCTATCACTAGCATATGACCGGGAGAAGGCCTCTGAACATCTCTGTATGTCAGTGTCTTCATCTGTAAGATGGGGATGATGAGTGCAGCACTCCTAGTGCTGTTCCAAGCGTTGGCCCCCATCTGTAACCAGGACAATTCCTGGCCCGTGCCTAGTGATCTGCAGATTTTTTTGTGTGTGCATGCAAATTAGTTTCTCACTCAAAAATTTATACACAAATTGTTTTGTAACATTGGTTGCAATCCCCACAATGTGTCAGCACTCTCCCCCTTTCCACCCCTGGTTCCCCGTTTCCATTTGTCCAGTTTTCCTGTTGCTTCTTCTCTTTGCTTTTGGGCAGGTATTGCCCATTTGGTCTCATATACTTGATTGATCTAAGAAGCACGTTCCTCACGTGTGTTATTGTTTGTTTATAGGCCTGCCTAATCTTTGGCTGAAAGGTAAACTTGGAAGTGGCCTCAGTTCTGAGTTAGCAGGATGTGCGGGGGGGGCATAGTTTCTGGGGTTCCTCCAGTCTCTGTCAGACCAGTAAGTCTGGTCTTTTTTGTGAATTTGAATTTTGTTCTACATTTTTCTCCCGCTCTGTCCAGGACCTCTATTAGGATCCCAGTTAGAGCAGTCGGTGGTGGCAGCCAGGCACCATCTAGTTCTCCTGGGCTCAAGTTGGTGGGCTTTGCAAGTCTTTGCTCTTGTTGTCTGTTTCTTCCTCTGCGTTCCTTCGGGAAAGGATGGATCAGTCTGCCATCCCGTGACTCGGAGGAAACCTGAGTGGGACGGATGGAAACTGGGGCAGGGGTCTGGGGGAACAGCCATATGGGGCTTTTCTCAGAGCTGGATAAAAGAAGAACAGTCAGGTTGGTGCTGGAAACCAGGAAGGGAACTGACAGGGTTTTTTAAATGCTCTGTTGTTTGCTCCTGGTCCCTGGGTGGTGCAGAGGATTCATGCACTCAGCTGTTAACCAAAAGTTGGAGGTCAAAGTCCACACAGAGGCACCTCAGAAGAAAGGCCTGGTGATCTACTTCTGAAAAATCAGCCACAGAAAACCCCACGGAGCACAGTTCTCCTGTGACACACACGGGGTCACCACGAGTCAGAGCTGAGTCCACAGCAGCTGGTGTTGTCTGCTTCCTACCTTTCTCCAAAAGCTCCAGTACTCATTGCCCCCTTTTCCTCGGGGTTTGCAGGACTCCGAGCCAGAAGGGAAGATGGCAGTGTCTTCTGCAGGCTGATGCAGGGGTTCCCACAGCATCTTGTGAAAAAGCCCCTGGAAAAGTGGGAGGGCTGAGGAGAAGGAGGTGGGTGGGCACTGGCACTGAGGAGAAGGAGGTGGGTGGGCACTGGCACTGAGGACAAGGAGGTGGGTGGGCACTGGCACTGAGGAGAAGGAGGTGGGTGAGCACTGGCACTGAGGAGAAGGAGGTGGGTGGGCACTGGAGATGGGAGGCAGTGGTAAGTGCGCTGGACAGTACCCAGCTCTCTACTGTGCTCAGTCACTGGTGGGTTCTACCAGGATGCTTAATAGTAACTGTGGGCCACGCCAATGCAAATATCTCAGTGGACTGTGGGTTCTCTAGGTTTCTCCTTCCCGGCAAGATGCCTTTAAAGAAATTGTTTCTTAATTAAAAATAAGACTCAGAATCCTAACAAACCAAAAATGAAACCCACTGTAGTTGGCCCTAAAAACCCCTGATAGCTCCTTTTCTGGAATATTTGCGTTTATCTGTCTTCCCCAATAGGTTGCCCCTGAGGGCAAGATTGCATCCACCCTGCTCTCCACAGCATCCTGACGCCCCAGGCCTGAACATACACACCATCCATTTGTGTCTGTAGACTGCAAAGTTGGGAGCTCTAACTAGAAGAACACACGTGCAAGGGCCTTGCAGTATCTAGCACATAGGTGCTCAATAAATGCCAGTTGACTCTGAGTCTGGCAGGGCTGTTTGGTTGTCACCAACAGCCCTGCCATTGATTGATTGCTGGGCTCACACTTCAGCAAGTGGGTGTGCCCACAACTAGCCTGCCCAGTCCTAGGTAGGGAAGCAGCATCCGGCCCTTCCCCTCCCGAGCTTCAGCTGCTCACATTGTCCACACTCAGCCAGCTCTCTCCTAGGGCGGGTAATGGCTGCCTTCTATCGTCCAGTGTCTCTTATGGAGGATATGTGTCGGGGTTGCCTCCAGAGCTGGGTAGATGCCTCCCCTAGCAATCCTCCTCTCAGTCTCTCTTGCTAGCACTAGGTCCCTGGATGGCTCAAACAATTTTCACTTGGCTACTTAAAGGTTGGTAGTTGGAACGCACACAGCAGTGCTGCAGAAGAAAGGCCCGGCAATCTGCTTCCCTTAAGATTACAGCCAAGAAAACCCTATGGAGCACAGTTCTACTCTGTAACACATGGGATTGCCATAAACTGGAATCTACTCGGATGCAAAGGGTTTGGTTGTTGGTTTGCTAGTACTGATCCAAAGAGAAACTGCCCCTCGGGCCCTTTGCAAATGTTTCTTGAGGAAAAGGAGGGGTTTCCTTCCTGGGCTTCTTTCCCTGCCTTAAGGACTAAGGCATTTCCCCAGCAACAGAATTCATTGTCTGACTAGTGCTTCCTAGAAGTCAAAACATTGACAAGATCAGGTGACCAAGGGCCTCTAAGGCCCATTTGACCCAGCCACTCCTGCCCTCCCACCCAACCAGCCTGGTCACATGGCATCCTGATGCTCCTCACCCAGGTTTCCTGGTAATGGTTGACAAGGGAGGGCTGAGCTGCTCACCATGCCTAAAGGCCAGAGTAAGCCAAGTCCTGCCCAGCTCGTCTCAGGCACTTGCTCCCACCGTCCCCCCACCCCCCAACCCCCGCCCACACCACCTGCAGGCCTCCTCCCAGTTTCTTTAATCTGTCGGCCCTGCCCACCTCTTGGCCTTTGCATAAGCCAGTGGCTTTCAAATTTGAGCAGGTACCAGAATCCCCTGGAGGGCTTGTTTAAACAGATTTCTCAGCCTCACCCCCAGAGTTCCTGATTCAGCAGGGGCCCTGGATTTGCATTTCTATCAGGTTCCCAGGTGATGCTGGTGCTGTTGGTTCTGGGAGGACACTTCAAGGACTACCGATATAAAAACTTTTCTCAGCCTGGAATATTTGTCACTTCCTGGGGGGAACCTTCCTTTAACTCCTAGAAGATATGAGGTCCCACCGCTACATGCTTTCATGGGGCCCAGTACTTTACCTTCATGGCACTTATCACGTTTTGCAATTATTATAACTTTGTGAAAATATTAAATTGATGCCAGTCTCCCTCTTCAGCCTGTATCTGTTTTGTTTGTCATTGTCTCCCCCAGGCTAGAACGGTGCCTCGTACAAGGCAGGTGCTTAACAAATACTGCATGAATGAATGAGTGAGTGAATGAATGAACGAATACACGCAAAAGACTTTTGGAGGCTTTCTGTGGTTACTCCCAGCTCAGGTGGCTCTGAACATTAGTGGAGCCGTGAGAGGCAGCAGGGTGTAATGGTTCAGAGTATCAGACTCTCTGGGTCCCTGTCTGTTGTTATTGTGTGACCTTGGGTCGGTTACTTAACCTCTCTGTCACCTTGTTCATCTGTAAACTGGGAATAGTATTCGTGCATAAGGTTGCGTGAGAATTAAAGGAGCTAATATGCCACGAGTGCTTATATTTGTGCCTGCCACATGTTAAGACCTATCTAAAGTTACTAAATTAAGTAAGCCCTGTGGCATAATGCTTAAGCACTCAGCTGCTGATCAAAAGGTTAGCAGTTTGACCCCATCCAGGGACTGCAAGGGAGAAAGACCTGGTGGTCTCTTCCACGTAAAGATCACAGCCTAGGAAACCCTATGGGGCAGCTCTACTCTGTCACATGGGGTTGCTACGAGCCAGAATCGAGTTGACTGCACCTAACAACAACAACAAGACTATTCAAGGGGGCAGTGGTAGTTCAGTGTAGAATTCTCACCTTCCATGCGGGAGACCCAGGTTCGATTCTCAGCCAATACAACTCACGTGCAGCTACCACCCATCTGTGAGTGGAAGCTTGGGTGTTGCTGTTACGCTGAACAGGTTTCAGCAGAGCTTCCAGGCTGGGAGAAAGGCCTAGGGATCTCCTTCTGAAAATCAGCCAGTGAAAACCCTACGGATCAAAATGGTTTCATCCTCAACTAATAATGGGAATGGCACAGGGCCGGGCTGTGTTTTGTTCCGTTGTGCGTAGGATTGCCGGGAGTCGGGGGCAACTCGATGGCAGCTAACAACAACAACAAGGTTATTAAGGTGCCTGCGAGTGATGTCCGTCTTGCTCTACTCAGACCCTTGGTCTGTAACTGGGGATCAGCCTCAGCTTCTGGAGAGTTCCCTTTGATAGCCTGGGCTAAGTCTTAGGCAGGAGGAAGTAGCCCAGGGTTTGGGTTTGGATTGATTTCCCCGGAAATCACCATCCCCACTTGCCCTGGCCTCAGTGATGGTCGCATACAGCGTGTGTTGAGGTGGGGGGCTGTCTTCCACCCCTCTGGCAGCTCCCCACGTGGATGGAACTGGTGTTTCTGGCCTTCCCTCACCGCCTTGCCTGGCTTGGAGCTGACTCACCGCCAGGAGGAGGAGGTGATTAGTATGCAGGGCAGGTACTAGGAGGAAAGCTGTCTCCACGCAACAGCTCTTGATGTGTTTCTCTGATTAGTGTGGCAGAGAGAAGACTGCAGCTTTTTCCTGAATGGTCGCCACGTGGAGCTGGAGTCATTAGCGTTGCGTCTCCCGCTTGCCATGACCCGCTGACCGTCCTAAGTAGATAAAAATGAAAATGGCTGAGACAGCTGCAGGACTCAGAAATCAATGGCCTGGTGGCTTTGCAGCCTTGAGAGAGTCCCTTATATGGAACTTCCCGGAATAGCCCCACCTCCCGCGTCCACTCACCTCCTCTAAAATGTCCTTAAGGTTTCTGCTTCCGTACCTGCTTGTTCCCAGGGAAGTGAGAACCTCTTCTTAGGAATGGAGCCCAGGTGTGAGTGCCATGATTATGGCCTCCCCCATGGGTGTGTGCCCAGATACCAAGAAGATGGGCAAAGGAGGATGGAGCTCCAGGTAGCGGGATCAGGTTGACAAATGACGGGAGGTGAGAGGAAGCCTAGAGCACTGATGGACCTGTGATGGCTCAGCTGGGCTGGAGCAAAGGGGGCTCTGGGGGCTGGTGCAGGAAAGGAAGCTGAGATCTGGACTTCATCCTGGGGGCAATGAGGTTACGCAGAGTGGGGAGGGTATCCTGTGAGGCATGAGATGGCATTCTAACATGTCTTCAATGTGATGGATATTCCTTTTGTTGTTGGGTGCCGTTGAGTTGATTCTGATGCCCAGTGACCCCATGTGACAGAGTAGAACTGCCATTTAGGGTTTTCTTGGCTGCGTTTCTTGGTTATAATCTTTTTGGCAGCATATCACCAGGTCTTTCTCCTGTGTAGCTGCTGGGTGGGTTCTAACTGCCAACCTTTTGGTTAGCAGTTGAACACTTAACCGTTGTGCCACCAGGGCTCCTTAACGTGATGAATAACCAAAAACCAAACCCATTGCTAGCAAGTTGACTCCAACTCATAGCGACCCTAGAGGACAGAGCAGAACTGCCCCATCGGGTTTCCAAGGCTATAATCTTTACCGAAGCAGACTGCCACATCTTGCTCCTGTGGAACACCTGGTGGGCTCAATCTGCCACCTTTTGGTTAACAGCTGAGCACTTAACCACTGTGCCACCAGGGCATATAATGTGATGAACAGGGAGTCCCATCTGGAAGTGGGGAGCAGTTAGGAAGCTATTGCAGTAATCCAGGTGAGAGATGCTACCATCTTGAATTACCGCCCACCTCCCATCTTCTGGCTTCTTCAGTGCACTTCACCCCCACTGGGGGAGCTTGGCATGAGTATCTATTTGCAATCTTTATTTACAACCTTTTATTTGCAATGCAAGGTTCCTAGATGGTGCAAGCTATTTGCTATGAGCTGCTAACCTAAGGTTGGTGGTTTGAACCCACCCGTCGACTCTGAGGAAGAGAGACCTGACAGATCTGTTTCTGTAAAGATTATAGCCAAGAAAACCCTAGAGAGCAGCTGTTCTCTGTAACATATGGGGTTGCCATCAGTCAGAGTTGACTTAACGGCAACGGGTTTGGTCTGGTATTTGCAATGGGGGAATCCCTGGGCGGTACAAGCAGTTCATACACTCAGCTGCTAACTGAAAGTTTGGAGGTTCAAGTCCACCCAGAGATGCCTCAGAAGAAATGCCTGGTGATCTATTTCTGGAAAAATCAGCCACTGAAACTCCTGTGGAGCACAGTTCTACTCTGAGCACATGTGTCGCCGCCGTAAGTCAGAGGTAACTTGATGGCAACTGGTATTTGCAGTCTCTGGGGGACAAAAGCTTGTGTTGCTCACAGGGAAACTGAGACAACCGGGGGGGCCTTACGGCTTCCCAAGCCTAGGAGTGCTGATGGGACAGACTGGCTCTGTTTCTTTGCTCCTCCTTGGCTATGTGGGGTTGGACTCGTTGCCATGTTGTTTTGAATGAATGCTTTTGGATCTTTTCAGGTTTTTCTCCTAATTTGTCACTTTCCTTCTCTGGGCCTCAGTTTTCCCATCCATGCAGTGGGGGTGGGGGCAGGAAGATGGGGGAATAGCTCCTCAGCTTGCTGGGAAGAATAATAATGCTTGCAAAGGCAGGACAAGTGTTTGGCAAGCCAGTATGCCAGCTCCATATCCCCACCGTTGTTCTTCCGCCACCTCCCCTACGACAGGACTCTACCACCGCCCCATTTGGGTGATGGTCTCCCAGCCAGCCCCCCAGCATCTGCTTGCCAGAAATCTGGCCTCTGAACTCAGCCTGGGCTTGAAGGGAGTGAGCAATGGTGCTAATTGTGGAGTCGGCAGGAGAGGCTGGGAGGAGGCAGCCAGAGAGAAATCATTTTGTGATGCGCCAATTACTGATCGGCTGGGACATAATTGCAGAGCTGCCATCCTGGCTGCTGGAGGTACCAGGCCTCCCTCTCGTTAATCAACGATAATCCAGAATTACGACCCTTAATGATTTGCAAAGACACTTAGGCACACACGCACACATGCTCTCGCACGGACACAAGTAATTGATAATCAACCATGTAATTTGAGGCAATAATTCTGTCCAGGCCAGATGACAGGCTCCACCCTGCCAAGAGAACAGAGCCCAAATCACAGATGACCCCTACAATGGGTGGCAGATTCCCTGGGGGAGGGAGGCTCCTGCGCTTCTGAGGAGTGGGTGCCGAGGGGGGGGCCTCCAGACATGGGCACAACACATGTGTGAGCAGCAGCTGTCTCTGGACGGTAGCACAGTGGTGATTTTTTGTTTCATATTTTTACTTATCTATATTTTCTCATTTTTATACATTATTCTTATTTGTGGGAGAAAGGAGCCCTGGTGGCACAGTGATTAAGCACATGGCTGCTAAGTGAAAGGTCTGTGGTTCAAATCCACCAGCTGCTCCACAGGTCAAAGATGTGTCAGTCTGCTTCCCAAAGATTTACAGCCTTGGAAATCCTATGGGCAGTGTACCTCGGTCCTATAGGGCTGCTATGAGTCGAAATCGACTTGACAGCAATAGGCTTTTTCTTTTGGTTTTATAATTTGTGGCATTAAAAAAGATCATTGCCATTGTCATTTCTTATTCATGACCCTAGCCCAATGGTCTCGAACTTCAATGTGCATTAAATCACCTATCAAGATGGTTAAAAATGTGGATTTCTGGGTCCCACACTAGGCAATTTAAACCCAAAGTCTGGTGTAGGGGCATAGGAAACTGCATATTTACTAAGCACCCCAAGTGATTTGGATATAGATGGTCCAGAGATCGTACTTCAAAAAAATAATACCCTAAGCCAGTGGTTCTCAACCCTGGCTTCACATTAACATCACCTGAGGCACTTTAGAAAATACTGGTACCTGGGCTCAATCCCTAGAGATTTGGACTTAATTGGTCTGGGGTGCATGCTGAGCCTCAGGATTTTGTTTTTAAAACACCACAGGTGATTCTAAAGGTCAGCCACACCCCATCATTTCAGTTCAACTCGTCTGGCATGTGTCTTCCAGCCTGTTCCTGTTCTCTTTGCCTTGGGGACCTCAGTTGTCTCGAACTTTAAGATGCATATGAATCACTTGAGGATTTGTTAAAATTCAAACTGTGGTTCAGAAGGTGGTGATGGGAGGGCTGCATTCCTAAACACATTCACAAGACAGTGATGCTGCTGGTCCTGGAGAAGTCAGGCTCTCTTCCTTCACTCAAGGTCCTGGGAAAAGTACATGAAAGTCCTGTTTTCTGAGTTCTTCTGGGACAGACCCTGCGCTGGTGCTGGGTCTATGAAGGTGATGCTGGCAGTGTAGACACGATCCTCAGCCTTGTTCAGGCGGTTGAGTGTCTAGAAGTCATGGAAATTGTCTTAAGTTCTTTCGAGTTTCTGGGAACAAGACATGCTTGGGTTAATGCAGGTTAACTCAGGTGATGGAGCCCCAGAAGTAGAGAAAAATGGTCAAGCAGACAGGCTAAGACAAATACTTGTGAAACCACTGTGAAGCCAGGAACAGGGCATAAAGCAGTCATTGGGCAAGATGGCCAGTTCAGACAAAACTTGGGCTCGTGCCTTGTAGTTGGGGCTAGAAGGCATCAACGAGGCCTTGGACATAAGAGCTTCCTGGGACTAGGCAGAGGGCATAGAAGAAAGAGCACAGGGCTTACGGTAACGGGGCTTGGTGTGGTAGTTAGTCTCCAGTGATGGTGGGCAGGGTCTCTTCCCATTCCCGTATGCACGTGCTACTCCACCCATCAAGAGGTGAAGTCTGTTTCTTCTCCACCTAAATCTGGGCTGACCTTGTGACTTGCTTGGACCAGTAGAATGTGATGAAGTCACGCTGCATAAGTTCCAGGGCTAGCCCTTTAAGGAGCCTGGCAGCTTATGTTTTCATTCTCTAGGAAGCCAGCTGCCATGTAAGACATCCAATTACCCTGCAACCACTATTTTGGCCTCATGGAAAGGCCATATGAGGAGCACTGAGGCACCAGGCATGTGAAAGAAGCCTTTTGGTCTCTCCATCCCAGCCCAGCCACCAACTGAATGCAGCTAAGTGAGTGACTCCAGCTAACACCATGTGGAGCCGAAGAACCGGCCAGCTGAGTCCTGCCTAAATTCCTGGCTCACAGAATCACGAGCAATCATATTCTTGCTTTAAGTCACTAACTTTTGGGTTGGATTATTACACAGCAATAGATAACTGAAACACCTGTGGTCTTGCCTCAGTTCTGACCCTCATGAGTAAGTCCAATAACCTTGTCAGGCCTGTTTCCTGATTCGTAAGGTTAGGGTTAAATGAGATCATGCATCTAAAACCCTGTGCACATGGTCTGGCACATTGCTTGCCCTCACACTGAGAATCTATGATTATTAATGAGGCAATGCCAAGGTTCACATGCCCCATACTCAGCCCTGACTGAGTGACAGCTGTTCAGACCATGTTATCCCGGGTCCTTGGATGAACAGCTGTCACTCTCCTCTAATGGGAGGACCTGTAACCATGGCAATGCAGTGCCCTGGCTAAGGGCAGTGGCTTCTGAGGCAGACAAGCATGGATGCAAGCCATCTCTGCCACTTTCTAGCTTTGTGACCTCAAGCAAGTATTTAATGTCTCTGAGCTTTGGCTTCTTCATCTGAAAAGAAAGGAAGTCAGTCAAGCTCCTCCTTGAGGAAGTCTACCCAGGTTAGCCTCTCCCCACCACATTGCTCTAAATAGAACTTTATCGTGCCCTGCTTACAAGACAGGTGTTAGTTTTTGAACTTTCAAAAGAGGGCAGAAATTAACTATATTGGCTGGAAAAGGAGTGTAGAAGACCTTTGACCAGACTTTGTTAATAATAATAGCTCCTCTTTGTTGAGTCCAGAGTCTGCTAAGTGCTTTGCCTATATTGTCCTCACAATACACCTTTGAGGGAGGTACTATGTCTTAGCCATCTAGTGCTGCTAGAACAGAAATACCACAAGTGGATGGCTTTAACAAAGAGAAATTTATTTTCGCACAGTCTAGTACACTAGAAATCCAAATTCAGGGTGTTAGCTCCAGGAGAAAGCTTTCTCTCTTTGTTCGCTCTAGAGGAATGTCCTTCTCACCAATCTTCTCCTGGACTAGGAGCTTCTCTGTGCAGGAACCCTGGGTCCAAAGGACACACTCTGTTCCCAGTGCTTCTTTCTTGGTGGTGTAAGGTCCCTCCATCTCTGCTCACTTCCCTTTCCTTTTATCTCTTGTAAGATAAAAGGTGGTGCAGGCCACTGGGCAAGGGTGTTACATCCCACCCTAATCTTCTTTAACCACAGGCAGAGATTATGATTTATCACACATAGGAAAATCACAAAATGGAGGACAACCACACAATACTGGGAATCATGGCCT
The DNA here is from genome assembly GCF_024166365.1 of Elephas maximus indicus. Taxonomy (NCBI): domain Eukaryota; kingdom Metazoa; phylum Chordata; class Mammalia; order Proboscidea; family Elephantidae; genus Elephas; species Elephas maximus. Next base: position 89,842,131 of record NC_064828.1, on the reverse strand, counting down.
AACCAAGTTTACACATATTTTGGGGGAACACGATTCAATCCATGACATACTATTATCACTATTCCCCACATGGGGTGTGAAGCTCTTCACCTTTGGAGTTGGGTGGGGCTTTGCAGAAGTCACTGTAATTGGCTGCTGTGTTCAAGTACATCTGTGAGCGTATGTGTATGAACACTGCTCTTTCTCCCTCCATACCTTAGGAGCTAGTAACGAAATACACAAAAGCATTATAGACATCGAAAGGAATGATTTTTCACCTAACTCAACCCATCTGTTCTACCTGCAGAGCATATCCAGAAGTAGATCCCTTCTCGCCACCTTGGCCACTACCTCCCTTGTCCCAGCCACCATCCCTTTACCTACATTCTTCCCATAGCCAGGTCTCCCTGCTCTCCCACCCTTGCCTACCTACAGAGTGATCCCATGAAAATACAGACAGATGATGTCACCCATCTGCTCAAAACTCTGCAATGGCTCCCATTTCACTTGGAGAAAACACCAATGTCCTTCCAATAGCTCTTAAGGCCAACACTGCCTGCCCCTCCACGACTCCCTTTCTAACTTCATGTTCTACTGCTCTCCGCTTGTTCTTTCCAGAACCACCTCTCACCACTGGTCATGTTCCCACCTTTGCATTGCAACTTCCTGTGCCTGGAATCCTCTTCTACCAAACAGCTCCATGGCTAGCTTGCTCATCTCCTTCAGGTCTTAACTTATATGTTACCTTCTTGAGAGCTTCCCTGACCATCCTATTTAAAATTGCCCCCCATCCTAGGGAAGAAGTCCTGGTGGCACAGTGGTTAAGTGCTTGGCTGCTGATTGAAAGGTTGGTGGTTCAAACCCACCAGCTGCTCCGCAGGAGAAAGATGTGGCAATCTTCTTCCATAAAGATTACAGCCTTCGATACCCTACGGGGCAGTTTTACTTTGTCCTGTAGGGTCACTGTGAGTCAGAGTCAACCCAATGGCACCCAACAACAACACCATCCGAGGGCACTGGAGCCCCTTTCCTGCTTTTGCTTTCTCCATAGCATATATTACCATCCAGTGTCCCGTTATGTCACTTGCATATTTTCTGTCCTAACGCCTCTGCGCGTGCATGCGCGCGCGCGCACACACACACACACTTGAATTTACGTAAGCTCCAGTATGGACAGGAATTTTTGTGTGATTTGTTTACTGCCATTGTCCCAATTACCTGGCACTAGCTCATTAAAAGCTTGTTACATGAATGAGTGCAACAGCACACACACATACACGGTATGAGATGATACTACAGGCATCTTCAAAAAATGAACTGGACTCAACTTGGCTTGTGTGTTGGCACAGGTATTAAAGCATTCCTCTAGCATCAATTGGTTTCCAGGCCTCTGTTTGCTTTGAGTGTGTGTGTGTGCGCGTGTAAGTCATGCATCTATAATGTGTGCAATAAAGGCCAGTGGGGATGGAAATTTGATGATTGTGGTGGTGGTAGATAATTAACTCAGTGAGACCGTACTGCCCCATCCTCCTCAAGGCCCTGCCAAGCCAGACAGGAATTGCCCAGTGGTCTGGAAAAGAACAGGGACCCAGGAAGGTGACAGGCACAGGCAGGGGTGCCTGGCTGAGGCCTGGGCTTCCCAAGAGGGAAGAGGGTCGGATTGGAAAGAATACTTCTCAGAAGAGGCATGATTCTTGCCCCAGTTCTGTCCAGGCCGATGTCATAAGGCTGACCAGTCCAGTTAATTCAAGTACTGCAGGAAAAATATTCATGTGGGGCCAAACAGTGTGGGCCATCCATGCACTGTCTGCGGAGCTCTTCCTGTTTACCTGATCCGCCCACATTCACTCCAGTGGCCTCTCATTAGAGGTTAGGGCTCCACCACTACACAGCCTGGGGCTGAGGGTCGGCCAGGTACCTGGTGGATGAGAGAACTTGGCGAGACTGGGAGCCACAGGAGCACAATAGGGTCCCTTCCAAATGAACCAACCAAGCGATTGCCTAGGTTCAAAGGGGAGATGTTTCTCTTGAGAAGACATGGCTTTTGGTGGTGACTTTTAGTCCCCCCAAGTGACAGAGTCCCTGAGATCCACACCCAGGATGTCTACTCTCTAGTTTATGGGGAAGGTTCCTTGGGCTAGATGACTATATCCACTACAAGAAGTCCAAGATGTGAGGAGCTTTCTTCACTGCTGTACCTGGAACCCAGAACTGTTTCTGACGAATGAATGGACACTCAGAAAGAGTAGTGGTCTCCGGGCCTGAACCCACACCTGGTTGACTCCAAAACCGGTTGGCTCCAAAAACGTAGTTTATCTGTCACTCTGTTTGTATCCCTACCAAGGCCTGACACTGGGTGAATGCTCTGTGAATACTGGGCTAATGGGTCCTGCAGCCGCGGGACCAGTTAATAATGATCCCCCTGAGCCCCCCAGGAGGCCCCCTCAGCTGCACAGGCCAGCACCTTTGCTCCCGGCCAGCAGGGGGCACAAACACATTGTTTTCTAGTGGACTTCTTGCTAACTTCCCACACACATGGTTCCCTACTCTCTCCTGTTATTTGTGATGATGGGTGTGTTAGACATAAAGGGACCCTACTTCAACCAGCATGTTTAATGTCAGGAGCATTCAAATTGTGGGCTCTTCCGCAGCAGGCAGCCCTCTAGGAACACGTGGGACCAAATATTTACCAAGTGGTTGCTTCGCCAGGCACGGTACTAGGCATTCAAGGTGCTGCCTTGAGGTGTTGATGGCATCAATTTTACAAATGAGAATACTAAAGTACTATTTTTACCCCATTTACAAACGAGAATATGGAGGCTTGGTGCTAAGTAACTTGTCACCCCTACCCTGGAAGCCCCCCTTTCTGCTCCAGGGGGCAGACATGGGCAGGGGTCCTGCCTGGCTGAGGCGGGATTGGAAAGAACACTTCTCAGAAGAGAACTGGCTCCTGCCCCAGTTTTGTCCCAGTTCTTGCCTCCTCAGGGTTTGTCACTGGTCCCCAAAGCTCTGGGCAGGCACCTTGAGGAGGCCTGCCAGCGCTGTGCTGCCCGCCTGGGGCATCCAGGGACACTCCCTGCCGGTGTCAATTCCAGCCACCTGGCACACACTGGGGAGTGTCCTGGGTGGTGGTGGGGGGGCGGGGAGGCAAAGGCCAATCCTTTGGGAGGCAGAGAAGATTCCAGAGCATATCACAGCATGGCCATCTAGCCCCCTTTCCCCCTTGGCATTTTGCATACGAGGAAACAGGCCCAGAGAGAGGAGGCCACTAGCCCAAGGCCACTTAGCTTGCAGTGACAGAGCCAGGGCTGGAACCCAGGTCTCTGGTTGCCAGTCCTCATTCAGGCTTCAGCTCTTAGTACAGGCTACAGCTCTTTGTCCTTGACTTATGACGTGTTTGAGTTACCAAGAAACGCACTTATGACCGTTTTTTTTTTTACATCGTGTCATTTTTTTTTTATTAGTAAAATATACTACGTACAATGTTGCAGCGAGTCATTTGCTGATGTTATCATTGTCAGATGTTTACTCACTGACAAAGACTGGATTTATAAAGATACTGATAATAAAAGGCAATAATAATGAAAGCTAAAAAAAAGAGGTATTCAGCTTACCTCAGAACTGACTTTTAGGACACAGTCTTTGGAACGGAAACCCATTGTAAATCAGGTACTACCTGTATTCTCTGGGGCTTGCAGTAGCTTCCTTCCTACCACCCAATGCCCCACCCAGCCCTGCCAAGTCCCATAGCAAACCCTACTCCTTCTTTTCAAGGCCCAGCCCCACCCCCGCTTCTGTGGAGCCTTTCCCTCCTTGATTTCCAACCTTTTGCTCCCTTTAACGCCTCAGGCACTTGCGTTCTATTCCTGTTAACTTGCCTCATCTCCCCAGAGGATAGTTTAAAGCTTTGAAACAAGCGCCACGTGTCAGCGCAGTAGGATGGATAGGGCATAGGGTGCTGGACCACTAACTCAAGGAGGTCACTTGACCTTCCTGGGCCTCAGTTTCCCCTCTGGTCTACAGCCAGGCTTTTCAGATTCTGTCCATGGAGTCTGCCTCGGGGGTAGGGGTAAACAGGGGCCCGCACCTGCCCTAGATTCACCTGCAGCAGACTCACTTTCTTGCTTTCTTAAATATTTGGCTTTTGTGGAGAGAAAAAAGGACCTGAGGCTGAGAGAAATTAGAAGACCATTTTGAAGTCCTTTCTACTGTATTCTTGTTGCTTTTGTATCTCTCATCCCCCAGTAACCAAAGCCAGTTACCGTTGAGTTGATTGCGACTCATGGCAACCTCGTGTGTCCGAGTAGAACTGTGTGGCACAGGGTTTTCAATGGCTGATGTTTTGGTAGTAGGTTGCCCGGCCTTTCTTCCGAGGTGCTCAGGGTGGGCTTGTTGGAGGCCAAGCACATTAACCATTTGTACAACCCAGGGACTTCCACCCCTCAGTAGCTAGCAGGTGTATGGCCTTTTACATAGAGTGGATTCTCAACCAATGTCTGGTGAACTGAATTGTCAGTGCTGGGAAGCAGGGCCGTGCTAAACCTAGCTGGACAGGGAGGGACAAGCAGGAAGTAAACTGCCAGGGACAGGTCAGAGGGAAAGGGGGCCAGGGACAGTCTTCTAAGGTGAAAATGGCCTTGGAAAAGGGGGCTGAGGCTGCCCTGAGTCTATGGCTTCTGCTTCCCGCCTCCTCCAGGTTCCCTCCTGGCTTCCCCTGAAGTGAGCCATGGCCTCTCTCACAATCCTGCTGCGGGTGCCACAATGTCCTTGCACAAACCCTGCCCAGGCCCCTACTGCCAGGGGCCGCCCACGTGGTTGGGCAGACATGAGTCTGGCAGACATTGGGGTGGCTGAGCTCTCCTGGCATGGGGTTTGAAAGGGCTGTGGGGCTGGCATGAAGCAAAACTCTGTGGCCCGGACAGCCCGCCAAAAGTGAGGCAAGCCGCCCAACCCTGGGGCCCCCCAAAGGCAGACCTTTCCTAGCTGCAGAACTCTGCAGGGCTTCCGTGGGGCAGTCTTGGGGTGGGGGGAAGCAGGGCTCTCTGTGCTTTAGTCAAATCGCAGGCCCCATTTTACGTCGTGTGGGTACGTTAGTTCTGCTTCCAAACCTTGGCTCCTCCTGGAGCTACAAATTGCACTCTACCCCTTCATCCTGTAGCAGGACTTCCATGCCTCAGGGTAATCAGGGACCACCCCGATTGTGCAAGTGTGGCCACCCACAATTAGAAAAGCCTGTTCAGTGCAGTGTTGAACTCTGACCAGGGTAAGAAAAGGAACTAGAAGTAAAAAAGGAGAATTATTGTTACAGCCCCAAGAGCTTCCATTGGAGAAGCTTCAGAACATAACATATAAATTTCATTGTCATCGTCATTTTCATTGTCATTCCAGCGCCCCACCTCTGAACTGCTCTAAGCTTTATTACTTATTACCATCTCCCTCTGCCTCGTTCTTTGGGCCATTTGTCACAGTCATTCATGCATTCACCTTAGAATGTCTCAGGAGGAAAGTCTTTAATCTTTGTTAAGAACTTACTATATGCCAGGCACTGTGTTAGGTACTTTACACACCTTATTTTATTTAGTCATCACAGCGACCCTGTGAAGTTGATCTGTTGGGATGCTTTTGGCTACAAGTAACAGCAACCTCACCTTTACTGGGTTAAGCCAAGGATTCCTCATTGAAGAATGAAAGGATCGCTTGTTTCAGGAACTAGTGCAGAGGGAGCTGGCTCCAGGACAAGGTAACTGATTTGCTCAACTGTGCCACCAGGACCCAGGTTCTTTCCACATTTCCGCTCTATCAGCATTAGCATGTTGGTCTGGTTCTCAAAGTAGCTCCCTTCATCACAGCAAGACAGCTTCTGTGGTCCCAACAATTGCTCAAGACATAACATCCAGCTACAGAAGGACAATTGTTTCTCTCATGTTTTAGGAGCGAGGAAATATTGCCTAGAACTCCTCCTCCCCCAGCAGACCCCTCTCTACATCTCATTTACTGGAACTGGGTTACAGACCCATCCTAAAATAAATTGCTGGCAAGGGAATTGGGATACAAAGTTTAGTTTAGACTATTCAGGACCCCCACCCCCACTCCAAGTCACATGATAGAGGGGGTCGTTGCTGTTAGGTAGGACTGAGTTGGTTCCAACTCAAAGCAACCCTATGTATAACAGAATGAAATGTTGCCTGGTCCTGTGCCATCCTCACAGTTGTTGTTTGAGCCCATTGTTGCAGCCACTGTATCAATCCATCTCGTTGAGGGTCTTCCTCTTTTTCAGTGACCCTCTACTTTACCAAGCCTGATGTCCTTCTTCAGGGATAGATCCCTCCTGATAACATGTCCAAAGTAAGTGAGACAAAGTCTTGCCATCCTCACTCCTAAGCAGCATTCTGGCTGTAATTCTTCCGAGACAGACTTGTTCATTCTTCTGACAAAGTATATTCAATATTCTTTGTCAACACCATAATTCAAAGGCCTCAATTCTCCTTCGGTCTTCCTTATTCCTTGTCCAACTTTCCCATGTAAGTGAGGCAACTGAAAAACAGTATGGCTTGGGTCAGGTACACCTTAGTCCTCAGAGTGACATCTTTGATTTTTAATAAAAGAGGTCTTTTGCAGCAGATTTACCCAATGCAATATGTCTTTTGATTTCTTGACTATTGGTTCCATGGGTATTGATTGTGGATCCAAGAAAAATGAAATCCTTGACAACTTGAATATTTTCTGTTTATCATAATGTTGTTTATTGGTCCAGTCATGAGGATTTTTGGTTTCTTTATGTTGAGGTGTGGTCTTTGATATTCATCAGTAAGTGCTTCAAGCCCTCTTCACTTTCAGCAAGAAAGGTTGTGTTATCTTATAACACAGGTTGTTAAGGAGTCTTTGTCCAATCCTGATGCCACATTCTTCTCCATATAGGCCAGCTTCTTGGATTATTTGCTCAGCATACAGATTGAATAGGTATGGTGAAAGGATATAACCCCGATACACACCTTTTCTGATTTTAAACCACTCAGTATCCCCTTGTTCTGTTTGAACAACTGCCTCTTGATCTACATACAGGTTCCACATAGGCACAATTACGGGTTCTGGAATTCCCATTCTTTGCAATGTTATCCATAATTTGTTATAATCCACACAGTCGAATACCTCTGCATAGCCATTAAAACACAGGAAAACATCTTCCTGGTATTCTCTGCTTTTAGCCAAGATCCATCTGACATCAGCAGTGATATCCCTCATTCCATGTCCTCTTCTGAATTGGGCTTGAATTTCTGGCAGTTCCCTATCGATGTACTGCTGCAACAATTTTTTAATTATCTTCAGCAAAACTTTACTTGTGTGTGATATGAATGGTATCATTTGATAATTTCCACATTCTGCTGGAGTCAGGCAACCCTGAGTTCAAATTGTGCTTCCCACATGCTATATGTAGCCTAAGGCAAGTTACTTAACCCCTCTGAGCTCCAATTTCCTTATTTTTAAAAAGAAGAGAATAGCTGAACCCACCTCATTAGCTGAGGATTAGAAGAGATAATGCATTAAAACATTTAGCACAATACCTGACACATAAGAGGTGCCTGACATTGTTGCTACAACCATTTCAAAGTCTGGGGTATAAATCTTCTTCCCAGCCTCCTGTAGGGGAGATGCTTTCTGGGGTCAGTGTATCCTCAGGGTAGAAACGAAAAAGACTTACTGCTGGAACCATGACAGTGTTAACTGGGAAGTAGTCTTCAAACTCATGGAGGGTGGAAAGCCAGGGTCTGTGTCCCCTCATTTCCAGCACTGCAGGCCCCTGCTGCTACCTCCTCTCCTGAGGTCGCAGTCCTCACACGTATAGGGGACTGACCCAGGAGCAAGCAGCCCTCTCATGGGACAGTGGACAGGGCAGCTCTGCCCTGTCCCAGGTGGCCTCTCTACCGAGCTATTTCTGCCTCTTTTCCCAGCCTGAACAGAGGGTATTTCCAGGAAACACCAACTACCTTGGCTTTGGGAGCCGCCCCTATCAGTGAGGTGTCCTGTGAGTTCCCATCTACCCTTGGCCTCATGCACACCTCCCCAGATGGCTCTCTGTTTTTGTGTGCAGATATTTGTGATATATGCGTGCCTGCAGCTTTGTCTGGGTTCTAGGCCCAAGTAGATCTGTGCTGGCAAGCGCTAGGGGTGGCACCACCCTTGGCAGCAACAGCCCAAGGACACTTTTTGTGCCTTGAGGTCCATGCCTGGGCAGGGCCCCTGCCTAGTGGGTGAGTATTGACTCCCTGCACTCCATCTAAGTCTTGGGGGGTCCTTCACACAGAAATTGTAAGTGCTGCTAACTGGAGAATGAAGTTTGTGCCCTGGCCCCCCGTTTCTCAGCATATCTCCTGGAGACAGGAGTCCTCCAGCTACCAGACTGACATCATGGCAGCTGCGATAATAAAAGGCTGGAAGAGGCCAAGAACAGGCGGGCCCGCTAAACCACACCTTTGTTTCAGCAATTTTGGATGCTCAAAGATCTTTCCGGCACCGTCTGCCCTTTTGCTTGGCTGGACGCTTGCACAAGACCTGGCTGCTCCCAGCTCAGTCTCTCTGAAAAACATGTTCAGCCCCCTCCCGAAAAACTCAAAACACAGACACTCCTTATGCATTTTCCTGGAAACATTCTATAGCTCCAGCCTGGGAAAGCTTCCAAAAGTTTCCTGATCCAAAGATAATAATAATAAAAAAAAAGAGGTGGCGGGGGGAGAGAAACTTGGGCAAATGTTCCTGTTGATTAATGTTTAAGGGAACAGACTTGGATTGTAGGGAAAGGAAAAAGGAAGGGCTTTCCAGGTCAATTTAAACATTTGTGCTGTTTTCTTTAAAGGCAATTTCAAAATAGCTGGCCTCCCCAAAGCGATTTCTTGGAATCTACCCAGAGGGCAAAAGCTTACCCTTCCTTCCCCCATCTGGAAAGTTTTCACACCAGAGGCCCTGCTCATTCCTGAGCTCTGGCTTTAGAAAGAAAGAAGGACTTTCCCAACCTTCCAAGACTCTCTGCCCTCCCTCACCCGGTTGACCTATCAGGAATTATGTTTACTCCACTCCAGAAGCAGCTGAATTCCAGCTGTGGAGCTATTATGTAACATTTAGGAACCCTCTGGCTTGAAAGGTCAAGGAGGAAAGTATACTAATGACACCTAACTGGCTAAAATCTGCAAACGGGGAAGCACAGGGAAAAAAATTCTTGACTCAGGGTTCCTTACCAATTCAGCGGTGCAGAACAGCAGGTTATTAGCTGATAAGAAATGTTTTTTAGTGGGCTTACAGAGAAAAATGCTGACTGACCTAACCCCCCAAAGTGAAACGCAAGAAATGAAATTCAAACATATTTGTCAAGATTCAAAGCTACTTTCACTTACTCATGGGCGCTCACTGTTTTTGATGAAACCACAGCATCTTGCTTAAAACAAGCCTCTGGAACAGCAGAGTAAATAGAACCTTAATTTGGGAATTTGCCCACTGATTCTTGACTTCTGTGGGCAGGTTGTAACACCAGGTTAGAGGCAGAGAAGCTGGGGTGGCAGTCTCCTACGAGGTCCCCTGAGCTTCCAAAGATGCTGTCTTTGCCTGAGGATTCAGGCAGAGAGGGGAAATCTCAGAGCCCGAAGAGGATCCTTTAAATACACGGAAGGTGGCCAGACAGGACTAAAACAGCGCTGAGCAAATGGCTTTTTAGGCAGCTGAAGCCCTCGGTAGCTCTCTGAACAACTGCCACCAAGCTCTCCTGGTTGCCGGGAGTGCTGCAGCATCAACGGGCCTTTCCCCCTCAGTCTCTGGGGCTGCCATATGTCTCCTGGGACTCATTGGGGCCCTCACCATATGTCTCCTGGGACTCGTTGGGGCCCTCAGGTTAATGGCAGTCCACCTCCCTACCTTGTTCTAGAATGACTGGCAGCGGCTACTCAGCAACAAGCTGTCTTGCCCAAACCCATTCAATTTCCTGACTCTTGAGATTCCGTACCTTTCCAGTAGCATTGCTGGACACCCAGGCAGCAACAATTAACCACCATGGGTATACTCTGTGACTGAGAGAATTAGTATCCAGAGTAAGGAACTTCATGAGGTCCTCCGTTTATTCCTGCTGATAAAAACGGATACAGAAAATTAGTAAGAGAGATGGTGGGCTATGTCCCAGGGGCCACCCAGCTGTTGTGCAAGCTTCCTTCTTCCTCACTTCTTTCTGTCCTGCTGTCCCACTTTAAGCATCTAAACACTCCCTACCACCCACCTTTTAACACCTCCAGGACCACCGCTGCTCCTGTCACCACCCCCTACTGGCCTAACTACTTTTCATCCAGGGATTTCCTGAGTACAGCCTACCTGATTGCCAGGGACAGCCCCCCCAAACACACCCCAGCAAGAGAGCTCCTTCCCCCTACCCCAGCAGTACCCCCTTGTGGCTTTGAGACCCCAGAAGGAAAGTACCAGGAAACCCCAAAACAGTCTCCTCCCTGAAAACAATGGCTTCCAGGGTCTGCTCCAGACACACTCACAGCACCCGAAATAGCCTCATTGTCCTCTTGTGCAACATCCAGGAATTTGGTGAAACTCATCATTTTTCAGGTTACCGATAATGCAAGCTTGGAAACTGAAACAGGAAGGAACACAGGCTGAAAAAGCTTTTATCCAGCCCACAGCATTTCTCTCTCCAGATGCAAGATAGTTTTTTTTTTTTCTTTCCAGCAGCCCTTTTGTGGGGTTAAAATTAGCTGGCAGCATTCTAGTCACATGCTAGACAACAAAACAAAAGGGAGTAGTTCCCCTGCCACTCCTAAACGGGTCCAGGACAGACCTTCTTAATCCATGTTCTGGGAAGCTGGCTCTTCAGGCCTTGGTATAAAGGGGCCATACCATGAACTTCCCTCTCTTATCCGTTCCTGCTATCACCATGCAGAAAGCAGACAATGTCAAGGCTGTTTGGCATCTCAAGGCTGGCCTCAATCTCAGAGGGCACTCAAGGGCCACAAATGGCTTCTGCAAATCTTCCCACCCTAATTTGGGAGAGGAAGGCTGAGGGGGAAAAAAATCCCAAAAAACAAAAACTTTGGAAGTCGGCAAACACTATCAAGGACATGGAGAGGGAGGAAGGGTAGCACCTGAAACGTGAACTTGGGCATCAGCTTCTGAGGAAGTTGGCTGGTCTTGACATAGTTAAAACGCCAAAAGACTGCATCGGAGCTGTTTGTGGCAATAACTTAGGAAAGATTCATTATCTCTGGACTCAGGAGAAGGGCTCCTCATGACTGGCTTTGTTCTTCCAGCTTTGAATTGCCACCAGAAACCCTGGATTGAAAATAAGCCTCTGATTCACACACATAGGCAGGAAACATCCCTTGTGCTCAGTACAGAAACATGTCCGTCAACCTGAGAGAGGAATCACCACCACAAAATATGCTTTTGGCTTGCCAAAGCTTAGCGGTTTCCAGAGCCAAGAACCCAGCTGCTGGGTTGTCTGGGGAAGGTGAGACGGTGGGCCTGGGTGGGAGGGAGGCTTTCTGAATCACCTGATGTCTGCCTCCAACCCCTGTTTAATTCCAAGCTGAAACTCACCCCTCAAAATGTCTCCAAGGCCAACTGCTCCTAAAAATTGCATTGTAACACTAAGCCTCCCAGCTCTGTGCCTGATGGCAAGGTGAAGCAGATGGTTTTTATTGATTAATTTATTTATTTGGAAGGGGCGACTTTGGAATCAGGAAATTCCAGCGAGACAAACAGAGTGCGTAGCCTAGCCAGAATTGCCGTGACAATCATAAGCAGACAACCAGTGAGAGGCTGAGGAAAAGAAATTGCAGCTAAGCCCCAGGAATTTGGGGGCATTTCAGCCTTTCTGTAGACCCTGCCTCCACGTCGGCCACACAATTATGGAGAAATATCTCGTTTGGCTCAACATTCTATGGTATTCGAGGGTTTGTGTGAGCTACGTAAGACCCACTTTGCCAAAAAAAAAAAAAAAACCTCATTGTCAAGGGGTCAATGCGATTCCCACTCATAAACCTAGTGCCCTCCAGTCGGTTCCATAAAAAATAAAAATTATTATTATTATTTTTTATAGCAACCCTATATATAGGACAGAGTAGAACTGCCCCAGAGGGGCTTCCAAGGCTGTAATCTTTACAGAAACAGACTGCCACATCTTTTACCCTCAGAGCAGCTGGTGGGTTCGAACCACTGACCTTCAGGTTAGCAGCAGAGTGCCTAACCACAGCACCACCCGGGCTCCTGACTTTGTCAAAAGGGCTTCACAAATCCAACCAAAAGGGCCTCTACTTGCATAGCACCCTGAAGTCTTCATTATGCAAACAGACCCAAACAGAAACCCCCACTGCCTTAATGCTCAGCACATAAAGTCCTCTTTAATAAACATACACCATTCTTCAGTGGAACTGCCTCGAGGTGTTAAAAGTACATAAAGGTCAGTAAGCTGAAGCCCTAGATAAACAGTGTGCCGAAATACATTTAGCGGAAAATATTGAAAGCCGCAGGAAAAATACATTCCTTTCCTGGGATGTTAAGGAAGGTTTAAGTTCAGGAAACCTTCAGGAAATGATAGCGAGTTGGGTTGAGAGAGAATACTGCTCACCTTTATTATCCCCAGTGCAAATAAATCACTAAATCTCTGGCTTCCATAGGCTTTGGCCAGAGTGGAGTATTTCATTTTTCCCCATTAAACAGGCCACCCATAGAGTTGGCACCACACACCTGAAAATATACCGGATCTGAACGTGCTATTTTGTTTCTGTACATTGAATCAGACTGTGTTTTCAATACAGTGTGTGCAAAACCGGGCGTGTGCCCTCCATCCAGACTGCTACACCCTCGCACATAGCCACCCGAAATCGCAGCGTAAATGACAGACCTGTTTCACCTTGAATCACGCGGTGTCTTGTGTCTGACAGGAACATGCCCTCTTTCACTGTTGCCTGAGGTGGTGTCATGCTCACGCTAAAGCCCAGGGTTCTAAGGGACCTGGTTTCCTGTACTGCCATAAGCTGACTTCAGAAAGAACTCGAGTCCCTGCCTTCTCAGGGTCGGGAGACAGAACAAGAAGGGGACAGGCAAACGCTCTCCCTAAGATGGACGCTGCATGATGTAAGTGGCTGGCTAAAATATCTGGCATCCTTGCAGTTTCAAGCTGCCAGCTAAATATTATTAAAAAGATAAAATACGCTCAAACTGTGCAGAACGTGTGTGTTTGTGTGTGGGGGGGGCGGGAACTGTGTTTACATCCGGGTTCTGATGACTCAAAGCCTTACACTTGGGCCTGCTGAAAATCTCTATGAAAAACACAGCTTTGTGAACCAAACCTCCTCCCAGGAGCCGGCTGGAGGCCTGGGGGCTGGGGAGGGGGGTATGACAACCGACCTAAGAACTGGGTTTAGGCCCTCAGGCCAAGGAAGTGCTTAAGCGATTCACCTTCCGCGGGGCTGCCTCCTCTTGCTTCGGGACCGGAGCGGGGAGGGTTAACCTTTTTCCAGAACATTTATTTCACCATCTCACTGACTAGAGGGAGGAGGGGGGGAGAGCGAGAGCCTGCCGCGCTGAGAGGCTGCGGATCACAAGGCCATTCTGATAGCCTCCTGTCCCCATGGCAACTGCAACGGCATTTATCAGTTCCTTCTGCGCACAGGCACAGCAAATCTGCATTGCACATGGCAGGCTTCCAGCATTTCAAATGAAAGAGCACTTTGAATGGCTGCCAAGTTTGGAAGGAGCAGAACTGTCAGGGCTGCTTAAAGCTGGCAGTTTATACTGGGGAGGCTTTGGCTTCCCAGAAGCCTCTGGGCCTGGCGAGCTGCCAAGTACTTAGCGGAAGCTAAAAAGTAACTCGCTCGCCTCCCTCCCCTACCCCTGCTCAAGCTCCCCCTCCACACCATTCACCGCAGTGCTCTCAAAATTTTCCACATGTCCTGTGTCACCAGTGCAGACTGTACAATGAAAACCAGAACGACGGCTGCCCACGACCGGGCTTTTATTAATAATCGGGGGGGAAGGGCCGAGGCAGGTTTGGATCAGACACTGACAGCCGGGGCTTAGGGTCTCCGCCGTATCTGCCCTAACCACTGGGCGTGAACGTGTGTGTATGCCTTTCAGCCTTAGAAATGCATTAATAAAAATAAAAATAGAAGCAGCTCCAGAACTGTAGACACCCTGATTACTGGGGGGGGGGGGGGGGGACGACAGGGGACGGAGGGTGGGTTTCGGTTGGATAGTTTGCAGCTTCATTTAGGCTGGGGAATGGAGTCCAAGCAGACAGCGTTGTTCAGACTGAGCCTTTCCAAGAGCTGTGGGGATGAGGGTTGTTACTGAAGCTGAGCCTCTTTCTGCAGCTTTCCTTGAATCCTTCGGGTGTCGAGGTGAAAGCTCGGATAGGGAGAGATGATATTCAATGGAAAGTTTAAAATATAACTTCTGACCATCACACAGCCCAGAGCACAAGGGGTTCTACTGGCAAAAAGTGGAAATTGGCATAGTGCTCCCCGTGCTGATTAAAAAAAAAAAAACTACAGTGAGATCAAGGGCCCAGGCTTTATTTTCCAGCACAAATAGAAGGAAAATTGTCTGCCGCTTAGGCGGTTGGATAGAGTTCAGGAAAACTATGTCTGGCATTAATTCCAAAGTGGAGGTTTTGGTTCAAGTGAGGCCCATTAATTTCAGTAAACTGTTTTCACTAGTCCAGACCCTGCTGTGCAAGGACTATTTATTACCTTTTGCTAACCTGATGTCCGCAGAGTTGTAAGCAAAGGGGAGAAAAAAAACCCAAGGTGGAGATACCTATATCTTGGATCAAATGGGTTTTGCGCCTTCCCTTTGGGGGCCGTGTTTTATGGGGGAGATTTCTATCCCTGGTTTTTCTTTACCAGCCCCCGTTTAAAACAAAACAAAAATTCCATTTTGCACTGAATTAGAGAAAAAAAAAAAATCCTGATGGAGAAGAATCTCTCTTCCTTCAGAAGGGCACCTCCCTGCCACAGGGATGTTTTGTGTGCCTGTCCAGGCTGCAGGTCCAGCCCAAAGTCCTGACATGATTCACCCTGACGATCAGTCTAAAATACACCAAGACAGTCAATTTTGGCATTTCTTTTCTCTTAGGAATTTTACTAGCTGCCTTAGAAAAGCACATAAATTGCTTCCTGCTCCCTCTCTTTTTTCCATGCCTCTTCTCTGAATCCGCACCCCCCCCAGTCCATCTTAATGTCATTTCAAAGAGAAGGATGAAAAGGGGGTGTTTGTCAGGCGGTCCGGTTTGTGGCTTTCCAGCCCCCCCAACACACACGCGCGCGCGCGCGCGCGCGCGCGCACACACACACACACAGAGCTGAGGACGTTAATCAGAATTAAAAGCCAATCAGTACCATTAAAGCATCAAACGTGAAGACTTAGAGTAGGAGGGGGAATTAGAGGAGTGGGGGTATGGAGATTGGGGTGGAGGGAGTGGGAATGGAATTCAGTCCCTTTGGCTGATTTACCAAAATAAAGACGGGGAAAGGTAGCGCCCATTGGGTCTGCTTGTCAAATGTCAAAATTATTGGTCTTCCCTTTTTTTCACTTGCCCCCGCTTCAACACAGTCAAGTTCTGTGCGGTTCCCAAGTGTGATTAATCTCTGGCAGAGGCCAAAAACAGGAGTAGGTTTTTTGGCTCCCCGTTCTAATAAACAATCTGTTCTTGGGAAGAGTAGGTGAAGGGGGTGGAGGTGCGGGTGGGAGTAACCTGCGGGCGTTGGGGGGGGGGGTAGGGGCAAGGAAAGGAGGAGAGGAGGGGGCGGCATCTCGGTCAACCCCGCTAACCCTGGCAGAGGCCCGCCCCCCCGGAAAATGCAAGTGCCCCTCCTTCTGGGCGCGTGGTTTTGGGGTGGGTCAAGTTTCCTGCCCTTAAGAATGTGAGCAGACAGTGGCTCCATTCTTGTAGCCAGGTCACAGTGGTCCAGGGGACGTCGTGGGGCGGGGAGGGGGGGAGCACCGAGGGATCGGGGAGGGGCAGGAGAGAGGACCCCGCGAGTCGGAGACTCCGGACCTCTTTCGAATGCTCTGGGCATGCAGACAAGGGGCGAGTGTGCACCAAGACTGCTTGCCGGGAAGGGAAACCGAGGCAGCGGCGGGGAAGGCTGCGTAGGATGGTAGGGTAGGCAGTATGGTAAAGACGAACAGGGAAAACCAGAAGCTATTCAAAACAAACAAACAAAAAACAGTGCTGTCGAGTCTATATGGAAACCCTGGTGGCGTAGTGGTTAAGTGCTACGGCTGCTAACGAAAGGGTTGGCAGTTCAAATCCACCAGGCGCTCCTTGGAAACTCTATGGGGCAGTTCTACTCTGTCCTATAGGGTCGCTATGAGTCGGAATTCAAAACAAAAGGAGGGGCTATTTCGCGGCATCGGAGGTCGCTGGTCTCGAAACTCCGAAGGCAAGAAAGCAGGCTGTGGATTTTGCTGTGGGTTTATTGTGTGCGCAACCAGGCAAAAAGCAGCAATATGAAATAGTGGGGAGGGGGCGATCCATGTGCGAAAGTGAAATCAGTGCTGAGACGGCTGCGCTCGGCTGGCAAATGTCACCAAGGAGAGTGCAGTGGCACCGAATAAAAAGATGAATAATTGGCTACCTCTTGGAAAAGAAATATAAAAATATCAATAAAGACGAGAAACCCTCTTCTTCTCAGCCTGAAAAACAAATCCATCTCACCCCTTCCTCTCCCCGCCCCAACACACACACACCCCTCTTCTCTGCAACCAAGAAGCCTCAGTCAGGCTCGCTTTCCTTTAGATTTAATTACATGAAAATGCTGAACAAAAACCTGTAATTACACTCTTAGTCCCTGCCACTCAGGCCCAGCACACTTCCTGCCTAGTTTTGTTTTTGCAAGAAGAGGTCACTGCCTCTTTTCTTTCTAAATTGACCAAAACAAAAAAGTAAAATCCCCAAATAAATCCAGCGGCTCCCAGCTTCACCATTTGGGCTTTGGGGCCAGGAAATCCTTCTTCCTGTAGGAGGGATGAGAAGATGACAGACTAACCTTGCTATTGTCTCACGTTTTAGCTCTTAGGGTGAGGGGCAGTCACTTCTTGTTTGTCAGCCAAGGGGAGGGGGGAATACAGAAATGCTAGGCTAGCCATCCAGAGGAAACACTCCAGCGATGAGATAAAGAAAGAGGACAAGGCTTCGCATCAGGCCTGACTCTCTGGCTGTTCTACTAAGACGGGCTTAGAGCTGGAAAAGAGATTCCTGACAATGGCTTGTCTTTCTACAGCCCTTGGCAATAACATTGAGACTTTCACAGCAAGCCCCTGAGGTAGGGAGAACAGATTTTAATATCGACATTTGACAGGTGAGGAAACGGAGACCCAGAGAGAATAGATAGATTGCTCTAAGTTAGTCACGTGGCTGGTGAGAGTATTGGACAAACATTGCCTCTCATGACTTTTGGGCTATTGCATCAGGAAACTAGGACACCTAGGAGGAAATGGAAGCTTCCAGAATCTGGGCAGGGGCCAATCTGGTTTGATTCATTGTTAAATCCCCAACACTGATATAGAAAGTGCTTTATAAATAAATGGTTAAATGACAGAAAGAGTGGCAAATAGGAGGGCATTTCCCAAGCTAAGGAGCTGAGGGAATGGAAGCCCACCAGGTCATCTGGCAGCCAAGTTTTCAGCTTTGAAACAAAACGTAAGTGGTGAGAACAGTTTCACACTCCACCAGGGACCTTTTGGGCTTGGATTGTCTGTGGGTCTGGCCAGGAAGTTCAGCACAGGGGTCCCCTAGACCACAACGGGGGGTGGGCACTTTGTTCCCCTGGGCTTACAGCTCCAATGAGATCTCGGCCAGATTTGCAGGTCAGGTGTACAGCTCTCCTAGGCTAAAAGTGCTTTGAGGGCATCAGCCTCCCATAGTCATGGAGCAGCCCCCAGCCCAAAAACAGGGCTGGCACATGTTAGGTGGATGTGCACACAGTCAGTGTGACCTAAATTAGGTGAGAACAAAGGGTTGCAGGCCTGTAAAGAGGCTCCTTCCACCATCAAATGCACCCTTACCACTTTGCTTCTTCCCCCTCATCTTGCATCCTGAGGTCCTCCTCAGATGTGCTCATTTAAAATGCAGTACATTCCTACATACTTCAGTGCGTTCTAGAGCTTCAGGTTGTCCTCCAAAATAACCGCTGCTAATTTATGCACAGCCTTGCGTCTGTTTGCACTACTTGCACCAGTTGTGGCATTCTTAACCTGTGAACTCTGCTGGGGAGAGGTTTTACTTTCTTTATTTTCTTGAAGTTTCTCAGAGGCATCTGAGTCCCCCTAAGGCTAACAACACTGGGGTGGAAGAAGGAATGATGTGTTTAGAGCCCGAGAGAGGGTTTCCAGTACCTTTGAACCACCTCTGGACCTATTTTCTTCACCTATACAAAAAGGCGATGAAAGTCGCACCTACTTCACAGGGTTGGTGTGGGGATTTGGTGAGATAATGTCTGGGAATGCACTTTGCAGCCCTAGACAAAATTAGCCATTATTATGTTAATCATCTCTTACATTTTATTAAGTACATTATAATATTGTGTCTTCCACAAGGACCAATGAAGCTGAAATCATTCCCATGTTATAGATGAAGAAAGTGAAGTTCAAGTGATTTGCTCAAGGTCACACAGTTATTTAGGGCCAGCCAAGTCCCCGCACAATGTAAATACGTACCCAGGGCTAAGTGCCTTCTCTTCTTCCCTCTCTCCTGAGTTTCAGCTTCAACCACCCAGCTCAGACAGCTCAAAATATGTGTAGGTCCTGGCCCATCGACCCCAACCTGGGACAGCAATGAAGGCTGTCCTGTCTATACCAGACATGACCTTAGGGATGGCGAGGCCGTAGGGAGGGGCTTCCCGCTCGGAGGCCCCGCCTTTGGGCGGCCCCAGCAGGAAAGCGCCGGCGGCACAGGGTCTCCAGAGCCCGGCGGTGGAAATCCCCAGCTCTAGTGAGGGCTGGTGGGAACCCGCGGGCATCCCGGCTCCTTGCTGAGGCCCTGGCGCACACGGGGTGGGCCGAGAGGGCCAGGAGTTTTGCGCATCTGGAGTCTTGACGGCCGCCGCGCCGGCCTCTCTGCCTACTCTAGTCTTCCAAGGCTTCCTTCCCCGCAACCCCCATTCTTCTTGGGGTGTTGGTGTTTGTTTTAACCCAACCGGGTCGGTGAATGGCACCCTTGTCTGGCGCTTTCCCTTTTTTCCCTCTAGGCCTGGCCCCTGAAAGGCTTATTCCAGGGTTCCTTTATTATTGGACCAAAAAAACACACCAGTTTTTGCTGAGGACAGTACTGGGCTCCCCCATGACCTGGCACTCTGGCAAAGAGAGGAAGCAAGGAGGAGGCAGGAACCAGACGCGACTCTCCCGCCTTTCTTCCCCTCCCTGATCCCCGCCCCTCGGAAGAAAGCAGTAAGCGATCCGACCGCTCGCTGCGGCCGCTGTGCCAGCAGCAACTACTACGTCCTCCTTTCCCTTCAGCCCGATTTTGCACGGTGAGCCCAGATGCCCGCTCGCCCCAGGCTGGGCAGGTCCTGACAGGCGGCGCGGACTCCCCTCCCCGGGGGTTCTCGGCGAATCACGTTGTTCCTGGGATTTCTGCTCCAGTGGCTCTTGCGTAACCTTATGCCCCTGCCCAAGCTAATACTTTTTTTTTTTCTTCCTTTTAATACCAGGATTAATCCTTTAGGGAAAGTCAAATACTTCCGCCACGGACCGGCCTGAGAGTACATGTGTAAAATCACTGTGCTGTCTTGATTACCCCACCCACCGCGGCCCCTTTGCACGTTGCAGGTTCAGGGCTCACACCGCGCCCCTGGGGTTCCTGGCGCTCTGGGAGCAGGGGCATTGGAGAGGCTAGAGAAGGGCCCAACCCAAACATTTGTTTTCATCTACTCCGAGGCGGCTCCCGGGGGCCAGAGCCGGGTCCTGCTTACCGCGGGGCTGAGGAGTGTTACCAAAAAAGGCCTTTCTCTCGCCGGAGCGCTTGGCGGCGCGCGTTGCAGCGGGGGTGACGCGAGGTTCAGCCGGGGCCTCCTCGAAGGCTGAGCCAGCTGGCTTCTGGGATGCCAGGCCTGAGAGGGGGCCCCCCCCTCCTGTCCCATCTCTGCCACAAAACGGCGGGGGGCGGGAGAGAAACTGCGGGGAGCTCCGAAGTGTGTGGGCGCACTGCGACCTTCTCACCCCAAACTGGCTATGGCGCTCCGGAAAGGCCTGGTGGAGAGCTGACCTTTTGCCCTAGTTTAGCGCGGGGGTTCTCGGAGGATGCCAGCTCACATGGCAAGCTGCGGGGAGGGGAAGGACGGCGATCGGAGGAAGAAACTGGGGGAAGACGGTGCGAGGGATTTTGCTTGCGCCTGGCTATGCCGGGCTCTGCTGGTCTACCAGGTCCCATTGCCAGAATTCTGCCTGTCTCTCCACCTGGCATCTTGGGTTAAGGCCCTTGTCGCTCAGTTCCTTCCCACCGCAGCATTGTCGCTATGGGTTTCTCCTTCAGGGGAAAATCTATCTCTAAAACATTGGTGTTCTGCCTCCCACAGCCCCTGACACATTTCCAAGCAGGGTCGGTCGTCTCAGACAAGTAAAGATGAAATGTGTCACCATAAATCATGGTGATTATTTGGGGGGAGGGTGGGGAAGGTGGGAGGGCTATCTGGAGAGCTATGCCTTTTAAAGGATTGAGACTGTGATGAAAGTTTGTTTAAATGCACGTTTATTTCTAACTCAGTATGTCTGAAGACGTCGGGCATGTGTGTGTATATATATCTCCCTCAGGAACAGTGAAGACAGAGACAGACAAGGAGATTAAGACATATGTGTGCGCATACCAAACATAACACTATGACATAGAATCCAACTTGCTTTCTTGAGCAGTCTGGATGGGGGTTGTGGCTAAATTGTTATTTCCCCGGTATTTTGGGTTCGATAAAGGGAAAGGCTGAATAAGTACTAGTACAGAGAAACTGGTGAATCCGCCAAGTCAAAACTAAGAAGCCTTGGGCCAGAGGGGATGCTCCGCCATGTCCCAGCCTGCTGTTTTGACTCACTCCAGGTAGCTGTGGTGTGGAGACGGCTGACGTCTGGGAGGGTGAGGCAATGCTCCTGGAGCGGCTCTCTGCAGAAGGCTCACTGCCGGGAGCCAGGCGGTCGGGGAAAGTTTGTTATTACTGGGGGGGTGCACAGTTAGCTCACTGTTTTGAAAAACAGAAATCTGGCTGCTTTGAGATGAAAGAAGGGCTCCCTAGGGCTCTTTTCCCCTTTCTCTCCCTACTCTTAAAAAGTGCCCTTTCCTTCACACCTGGGGCCCCAGATGAGTGGGGCATGTGCTGGGGCATGTTGGATGGGTTATAGGCTCTGAAGGTTGGGTCAAAATAGCACCAACACTATTGTCAATCCTAATAATAACCAACACTTAAACTGCCGACTTCCTTGGAGTCCAGCGCTTGCTTTACATACTGTACAGTATTTATGTTACAGTCTGTGGCAGTGGCAGACCCACAGCTTCTATATATGGAAGAACTCAGTGGTACAATCTGTTTGGAAGGGGAGGCTAGGGTTTCTTAGGAAGGTATATATTTGCATAGCACTTTTCATGAGATTATATGCAACACGGAGCCCTGGTGGTGCAGCGGTTAAGAGCTTGGCCACCAACCAAAAGGTCAGCAGTTTGAATCCACCAGCAGCTCCTCGGAAATCATACGGGGGCAGTTCTACTCTATCCTATAGGGTCGCTAAGAGTCAGAATCGACTCAACGGCAATGAGTTTGGTTTTATATACAACATATAATGAGGAGGAAGCTCACAGAAATTTTTTAACACCCCAAAACCACCTTTGGGAATCTAACGCTTGTCAAAGTTATCTCTCAAATCAGATTTACTGGATTCAGATCCCAGCTCTAAGAGCTGTGTGACCCTGGCCAGTTAGTTAACCTCTTTACTTACCTAGTCTGTAAAATGGAGATAATAATACAATCTACCTTGTAGAGTCATTGAGTGTTTTAATGGTGATGCAAGTAAACCACAGTGTCTGCCCCACAGCAAGTCTTAGTAAGAGTTGCCTACTATTATTATAAGAAAACAAACTGAAACCTCAAACAACCCTAATAAGTTGGGAGCTATGACTGCTCCCATTTTACAGATGGAAAATAGATTATGTGATGTGAAGTAACTAGCCCAAGGTCACAAAGCCAGTAAGTGCTGGAGAAGAAATTCCTAGCGGGTCTGCCAGAATTCCAGAACCAGGAATCCCATTATATTGCTTTCCCTCCCCCAGCCTTCCCTAGGATTATCTCAATTTTCATGAAATAAAATGAAGCGGCCCCGATAATTTGAAAAATCAGTTGAAATACCTCAACTAGAACTGCAACCAACATATCTGCCCCGCAATGAGGAATAATGATGAGCAGTAGTTTTTAATGGAAAAGAAATCGGGCCTTTCCCAGCCTTTTGGGTCCATATGGAATGAAATCACGGCGTGAGAAAGTACTTTTGAAAACTGCGCTGTGCTGTACAAAGAGATAAAAAAAAAAAAAACAAAAAAAAAACCTTTGCTGTCGAGTTGATTCCGACCCATAGCGACCCTAAAGGACAGAACAGAACTGCTCCACAGAGTTTCCAAAGAGGGCCTGGTGAATTTGAACTGCCGACCTTTTGGTGAGCAGCCGTAGTACGCCACCAGGGTTTCCACAAAGAGATATGACTATTATTAAACGCTGCCCCCGCCTTCTTTGATCGAACCCAGAAAAACCACTCACCTGTTTGGCCTCCCCAGCGCCTCCCCCTCCCCGCCCCCAACAGCAGCTGTGCGCAGCCAGCAGGCTTTTCCTTGAAGGCCTCCGGGTGCTCGTAGCTTCTTCCGACGTTCAGCCCAAAATTTCACTGTGCGGCTGGGGGAGGGGACAGCTCACCCTGAACGCGTTCGACTCGGTGGTTGACCCGGTTCCTACACCAGGGCACAAGAACAATTCAATGGAAAAGGCAGTTTCTGTAACATTGGGAAACAGCTCATTTTGCAGGTGTTTCGGCATCGGTGGTGGCAAAGGGTGTAACGTCCATATCAGGGGAAATGGTTTCATCGCAGATGAAAAGAGTAATTACCTCTATGAAATTCACAGCCAAAGCCCTGAACCAGGACATGTAAATTCCCTGCTGCGGGTGGGGTGAGGTGGGGAGCGGGGGTCGGAAACGATGCTTGTGGTTCTTAAACGCGTTTTGACTTCGGAAAGCCGGGCGGGGAAGGGAAAGGTCAGCGTCTGTTTAATTTCCACCCCAGCCCTGGGCTCCCAGCTTCAGCTCGCAGGGCCTCAGCTGTTGTACACACACGGCGAGGGGGAGGGGAGGGCGGAGGCGCGGAGGAGGGGCCGGCTGGGAGGAATCTGGGCGCCTGGCCGCGCATGCGCCCTTCGCGAGCAACAAGTGGGCTCCACACAGAGGAAGTGTAAAGGGGGGAGGGGGGACTGGTGCAGAGCATGGCGGTGACGTCAGCGCTCCGCCCGGGCGGCATCCCGCGCGGCCAAGCCGGGGACAGCGGGAGCCGCAGCCCGAGCGGGAGCGCCGAGACGCGCCTCCGGAACGTAGAGTAACAATCACAATCCCACATTCCGGGCGAGCGCGAGCGGGAAGGGATGCGACCCGTGCCGAGGCGCCGCGCGAGCGCCCTGCAGCCAATGTGAGCGCCGCCAGCCGCGCGGCCCGGGCGCCGGCCAGGCCTGGGGCGGCGGGAGCCTGCGTGCGTGCACTACTCTCCTCTCGTGCGTCCTGGAAGCAGTGGCCGTCCAAACCCAGCCGCCGCCAGCGGACCGGCCGACGCTGCGGAGGGGAGAAGCTCCTCTCTTGGCTGCCGCCACCCCCTCCCTACCCCGGCCCTCCGGGAAAGCAGCGGCTTCAGCAAGATTGGACACGGGCACGGGTGGCACTGAGCCCTCTAGCCCTCGCCCCAGGGAGCCTGGCTGGGAGAGGACGCAGCTCGTAGGGTGTCCCCCAGGGCGAGAGAAAGAGCCCTTTCCGGGCTTCCACGCACCAGCCACTTCGGGGAGGGGGCCCAAGAGGCAGCGGCGGCCGGGCACCTTCGCCCCCTCCCCCCGGGCTGGAGCTTCCCCGGGTCCCCGGGACCAGGAAGAAGGCGCCTGAGCTCCCCTCCCCGGCGAGACAGCCGCAGTAGGAGGTGGGGGCGAGAAGCAGGCTGGACCCGTTCGCCGCCGGGGAGGCTGAGCCTCCGCGGAGAGGCGCTGCGCCGGCGGTGGAGACTCGCTCCTTCCAGCCCCTGGGGCAGAACTTTCTCGTCCCCCTCCTCCCTCCCCCGCAGCCGGACTCCCTCCCCAACCGACCAGTCCTCCCGGAGGAGAAGGCGTCGCGGAGACAGCCCGGGCAGGGGCCTACCTTCCCCAGGGCTGGCATCATGTCGGCGGCGCAGGTGTCCTCGTCCCGGAGACAATCGTGCTACCTGTGCGACCTGCCCCGCATGCCCTGGGCCATGATCTGGGACTTCTCGGAGCCCGTATGCCGCGGTTGCGTCAACTACGAGGGCGCGGATCGCATTGAGTTCGTGATCGAGACCGCGCGCCAGCTAAAGCGGGCTCACGGCTGCTTCCAAGACGGCCGCTCCCCGGGGCCGCCGCCGCCCGTCGGGGTCAAGACAGTGGCCTTGTCGGCTAAGGAGGCGGCGGCTGCCGCCGCGGCAGCGGCAG
Source organism: Elephas maximus indicus (assembly GCF_024166365.1). NCBI lineage: Eukaryota > Metazoa > Chordata > Mammalia > Proboscidea > Elephantidae > Elephas > Elephas maximus. The sequence continues at coordinate 89,817,448 of NC_064828.1, read as the reverse complement.
CCGCGGCGCAGCAGCAGCAGCAACAGCAGCAGCAGCAACAGCTCAACCACGTCGACGGTTCCGGCAAGCCTGCGGTGCTGGCGGCCCCGTCCGGCCTGGAGCGCTACGGCCTGAGTGCAGCCGCCGCCGCCGCCGCCGCCGCCGCTGCCGCCGCCGAGCAACGCAGCCGCTTCGAGTACCCACCACCGCCGGTGAGCCTGGGAAGCAGCGGCCACGCCGCGCGGCTGCCCAACGGCTTGGGGGGCCCCAACGGCTTCCCCAAGCCTACCCCGGAGGAGGGACCTCCGGAGCTGAACCGTCAGAGTCCCAACTCGTCCTCGGCGGCGGCGTCGGTGGCGTCTCGGCGCGGGACGCACGGTGGGCTAGTGACGGGGCTCCCCAACCCGGGGGGTGGCGGAGGGCCCCAGCTCACTGTGCCCCCCAACTTGCTGCCGCAGACGCTGCTTAACGGACCTGCCAGTGCCGCTGTGCTACCCCCACCGCCGCCCCACGGGCTGGGCAGCCGTGGGCCCCCGACGCCCGCGCCCCCAGGGGCTCCCGGGGGTCCTGCTTGTCTCGGGGGCGCCCCGGGCGTGTCGGTCGCGTCGTCTTCAGCGTCATCTTCGACTTCGTCGTCGGTGGCCGAGGTGGGCGTGGGTGCCGGTGGCAAAAGGCCCGGCTCGGTGTCAAGCACGGACCAGGAGCGCGAACTGAAGGAGAAGCAGCGCAACGCTGAGGCCCTGGCCGAGCTGAGCGAGAGCCTGCGCAACCGCGCAGAGGAGTGGGCCAACAAGCCGAAGATGGTCCGCGACACCCTGCTTACTCTGGCTGGCTGCACTCCGTACGAGGTGCGTTTCAAGAAGGACCACTCGCTGCTGGGCCGTGTCTTTGCATTCGACGCCGTCTCCAAGCCCGGCATGGACTACGAGCTGAAGCTGTTCATTGAGTACCCCACGGGCTCTGGCAACGTGTACTCCAGTGCGTCTGGTGTGGCCAAGCAGATGTACCAAGACTGCATGAAGGACTTCGGCCGAGGACTCTCTTCTGGCTTCAAGTACCTGGAGTACGAGAAGAAGCACGGCTCCGGGGACTGGCGCTTGCTGGGGGACCTGCTGCCCGAAGCCGTGCGCTTCTTCAAGGAGGGCGTGCCCGGCGCGGACATGCTCCCCCAGCCCTACCTGGACGCCAGCTGCCCCATGCTGCCCACGGCGCTGGTGAGTCTAAGCCGCGCCCCCAGCGCACCGCCTGGAACCGGGGCCCTGCCGCCTGCCGCCCCCTCGGGCCGGGGCGCAGCCGCCAGCCTGCGCAAGAGGAAGGCATCTCCCGAGCCTCCGGACTCGGCCGAAGGTGCTCTGAAGCTGGGCGAGGAGCAACAGAGGCAGCAATGGATGGCGAACCAGAGCGAGGCGCTGAAGCTCACCATGTCGGCCGGGGGCTTTGCGGCCCCGGGGCACGCGGCCGGGGCGCCGCCCCCGGCTCTTGGACCCCATTCCAATCGGACCACCCCGCCCGAGTCAGCCCCCCAGAACGGCCCGTCCCCCATGGCCGCCCTCATGTCAGTGGCGGACACCCTGGGCACGGCGCACTCACCCAAGGATGGCAGTTCAGTACACTCCACTACCGCGTCCGCGCGGCGCAACAGCAGCAGCCCAGTGTCACCGGCCTCCGTGCCGGGGCAGCGCCGCTTGACATCACGTAATGGGGACCTGAATTTACAAGTGGCACCCCCGCCGCCTAGCGCCCACCCGGGCATGGACCAAGTGCACCCCCAAAACATTCCGGATTCCCCCATGGCCAACAGCGGGCCCCTCTGCTGTACCATTTGTCACGAACGTTTGGAGGACACTCATTTCGTTCAGTGCCCATCCGTCCCCAGCCACAAGTTCTGCTTCCCTTGCTCTAGAGAGAGTATCAAGGCCCAGGGGGCCACCGGAGAGGTGTACTGCCCCAGCGGAGAGAAATGCCCCTTAGTGGGGTCGAATGTACCGTGGGCCTTCATGCAGGGCGAAATTGCGACTATCTTAGCCGGGGATGTTAAAGTGAAAAAGGAGAGAGACCCTTGAACTACAGGACAGCCACCTCCTTTGCCCTAGACCAGCTCCGCTCCAGTCCAGAGGGCCCCTTCCCCATCCATCTCCAACCCTCCCTCCCCCACCCCCCATGTAGAATTGTGAATATAACAAACTGCAAAAAGTTAGTCTTATGTATAGACATTATTTTCGTCGTATGTTTCTATATTTTGAAACAAAGGTATGTAACTTCTTCATTTGAAGGATAAGCTGGTTTGTGTTAAGCAGTATAATATTGGTTGGGTCATTTGCATCATATTCGTTAGCATTTATTTGGTGGCAGAGTGTTTGCCTAGGTACAGAATCAATAGCCCTTAGCAACGACTGCTGCTGGTGTGTATTTTTTAAATGTTATGCACTCTCTGAAAGGAAAAATCACACACGAAAGAAAAAGACTTTTTCTCCCCAAGGCCAGTGTTGCTGCCTAAAAAAAAAAAAAAAAAAAAAAAAAAGCTATAAAAATGGTGAAAGCTTCTTTCTAAGCAGCCCCAGTGTTGAGTCTTTATTTTGTTTTGTTTTCTGTTCTGTTTGCAAAATGGTGAGGGGAGTGTTGGGGGGGGACGGGGTGTTTTTTGTTGAAAGGTTGTGAGGGCAATGTTTTGGTTTGTTTCTACTTACCTGAATGTGTTGGATCTTCACGTGTTGTTTTGTTTTTGCTTTATTGATGCACGGATGCTTTTGAACAGTAGAGCGAAATGCTAGACATGGAGAACCTGCTCTGTTTGTCCTTTATACATTTCTGTAGTTAACAGAACACTGTAATGTGCCTTGGAGCTTAGTAACTTGTAATAAATTCAATTGATATTAATTCTGCCCTGAGTCAGCAAGTTTGTCTTTCTAGGACTAAGACTGCACAGCTCCAACAGAGGGACACTCTCCAGGCTCCAGCAGAGAACACAAATGCCAGTGCCTTCAGAAACCCTCTGAGGTGGCATCTGTAGAAGGCCCTGTGCTGTCTGACTGCCCCTCCCCCTTGGTACCAGGCTATGTACATTCACCTCTTGGGGAGGTGACAGTTGCTGACTAAGCGATTTCTGTTTACTCTTCAGCATCTCTATTCCCCCCCCACCCCCAAGAGCCCCAGCTGCAACTGGCTGTTGTCAGGAATGCTTGCTGGTGCCTTGCCCTGTCGCCCTGAGTATATGTTGATACCAATGCAACGGAGACCTGTGCAGGTGGCAAAAAAAATGTACAAAAAACTAGGGTGCTTTGCCTCTTAGATATGTCAGAAGTCTTGGCGATTGCACATTTAAAACAAGAAGGCCACAAAGGTGGGAGCCATCTGTGGAGGCCAGGAGGGGTATGGGCTACTGGGAAGCAAATGCTGGTACTCAGCCCCGAGGGTTCCCTGCAGCTTCTAGCTGATGCATGGGAAAAGCAGTTTCCACCTCGTTCTGTGTTTTTTTTCTTTCTCCCCCTTTTGAGAAGTATTTCTAAAATCACACCACTTAGCTGATCAGAAGATTGCCAGGGATGAGAAAGGGAGCCAAAAAGAAGTTCCTGAGGCAAAGTTCACTATGACAGCAGATAAAATACATCCCTACGGGTGAAAAAATGTAATTATTCATCCTACGGGTGAAAAAATGTAATTATTCATCTAATCAACTTTTGGGGCAGCATCTGGAAGGGATGGGACTGGAATCCCTTTTAGAGCCCGGTGCCCTCTTGGCAAAAACCAGACTAGCCCTCCCAGCCCTCCCAGGGCTGGAGCAAGACAAACCCACCTGGTTTGAACCTTGTACTTTCCTGGGAGGCAAATGAAGAGCAGAAAACAGAAGGGAGGAAGCAAAACAAAACCGGGAGATCCTATCTGAAAGCCATTCCTGGCCACACCCCGTTCCTGGGCGGGGCAAGCTGAGCCAGGACTGTCCGACCTGGGCAGAGAAATAAGGGAAGAGACTTGGATCCCCCGCCCCACCACCATCAAAGAGGGAGCAGAAGGGTAGGGAGGTGGGTTGGGCTCAGGCACGTCTGGGGAAAAATAAATCATTGGTTAGCCCAGAATACTGGTGTCGATGTTGGGTTAGTGCTGGGACTTGATGTTAATAACACCCTTTTAGTTTCTGTTCCTGCTTTGCCACCACCATCATTGAAGTGGTGGAAACCATGACAGTGTGTCTATCTGTGTGTGTGTGTGTGTGTGTGTGTTTAGTGTGTGGATAAGTGGCAACTGATGGGTTTGCTGAAGTCTCTTAATCCTGGAACACGGGAGGTGCCTGTTTCACCTCTTTAAGAATCTCCCCAAATATAAATAGTTATGTGTGTCAGCTTCCTGCAAATGTGTCCTTGCATTTTCATCTGCTGCCAAACGTTGTATTGGTGCTTCTGAGTCATGAAACCTATTTCCACCCTCAGGGTAATTAACCTGGGGGTGATAATGCATAGCAGACTGTAGGAAGAGTTAATTCTAAAACCCATCTTTCCTGGCTACCAATCACACATTTCACTTAAAGGCCTGGGTTGACTTTTCTCATAAGCTCATTAATAAAAAGCAAGGCTGTCTCGCCCGGAAGATCCTCCAAGGTGCTCCCAAGCCCCCACTCTCACTGCACACACTCTGAAAATAGGTAAAGCTCAGAAGCCTGAGAATACAGAGATAGAGTGTCGCGGGTGTAATCAAAGCACCATCAAGTTAAGGAGTGGTGGGTGCAGCCATAGAGCTGTACCATGCATATGAACTTGGATGTGTGGGTTACCTCTCTAGGTGTGGACGCTATGAGTGCCCTGCGGAGGCTCCAGCTGGGAGTTGCCTGTTACCTGGCTCTGCACACATATCGGTGCCTGCCTGCCCGCAGCCATCTCTTCGCTGCTGTGGTATTATGTTCAGGACCTTTTAGGATTACGAGACACTTGATTTCAGGTATTTAGGTAGGAAAGGGGGACCTGTCGTTAAGAACTGGGAAAAGTATGGTTTTCTTCCTCTTGTTGTTGAGAGCTATGATTAGCAGCAGCCGTAGCTCTAATAATGAGGCATTCAGCAAAGAGGCAAAGGCAGCCAGTTTGGTTTCACTAAGGAAGCCTGGCCTGACAAACCTGGGGGAGAAGGGAGGGAGAGAGTGAGAGGAAGAGAGCCAGGTCGGGTGGAACTCAGGCTGGAAGTGAATTATAATAGTGCAGTTAATTAAAGTTTACCATAGCCAGGGGCCATTTGTTAAACGGAGGCTTTCCTTTTTTTTTTTTTTTTTTGAACCATGTGACCTTTCTCTTGCTCTGACCCATTCAGCTGGTAGTCTGGTTGCCTTCACCAGTCCCCTTTGATCTCTCGGCTAGATTCCCCCTTCCCTGAAGCTTTCCGCATCAGACACCTAGGAAGCACTTCCTTTCTGGCACTGTGGATTACTGTGGGTTTCAGAGAGTCAGACCTCAGTCTCCGGATGAACCTGGACTTCATTTCCTGGATCTTCCCACCCCACTTCCCATCCTTCTCACTCCCTTCCCTCTCAGTGCCAAAGTGACCAAAATTTAAAATCTATGTCGTATTTATTTAAATACATTGCTTGTGCAGCTAATCCAGGCTGGATGTTTCTTTAAGTGGGCGCAGGGGGTAGGGCAAAGAGGACCTAATCCAGCAGTTTTTAGAGAAGAGGCTGATGAGGTCATTTCTTGACCTTGATCTCAGGGGGCTGCACCCTAGGAGATGAAACAGTGAATCCACAAGTCCTGCATTCCCAGGGGACCTGCTCCTGCGGACGCGCATGCGTCAGTTGTTTAAATGTAAGATTCAAGGACACATGTTCACACGCACTGACTTTTCACTCAGACTAGTTGAAGTAATGAGTGTTGAAAATGACCTTTAAGGTTATCTAGTGAAATGGTTTCTAAACCTTTCTGGAGTCAAGGACACTTAGAAAACCTGATAAGAATTATGGATCCTCTCCCAGAAAAATGCGTAGGTGACCATACACATACGGATTTGCATAACATTTTCTTTCCTTTTAATATAAATTTTTATGTATTTGTTTTTGAATAGGTAAAACATTCCTCTGGTTCAAAATTCAAAAGATCCAAAGTGAATACAGTGGGACTGTAACTTCTTCCTACCATGGCTCCTTTGCCACCCACTTCCCTTGGCTCTTCTGCCACCCACTTCTCTTCTGGGACAAAACCGGTGTTATCCTATTTTTAAAGGAATTCATACACATCTAAAGACCATCCTGGGGACCTTGAGGTTAGAACCCCAGGGTCTAGTCTATTCACCTCGTAAAGACAAAGACTCCAAAGCACAGACAGGTGAAGTTAACTTGCTCAAGGTCACATAGTAGCAGAGCCTGGGCTAGACTCTGTTAGGCAACAGCTCTAATGGACATTAAAAAAAAATTTTTTTTTAAAGGACACTTAACTAGAGCTTCATATGAGAATTTGTGATGATGAGGTCTCAGGGCAAAAGGTGAGTGAGTACCTGGTGGACAGGGTTCAATGTTTTTACTAAATCTTGGAGGACTGAGAACAAGCATCTGTCCCTGGGCCTCTTTTGCAGCCATGCCCTTTGGGAAAGGTGATGTTCAGAGAAGGTTTTGGTTTCTGGCCGTAAATGTCTTGTGGGCCTGAGGTAGTGGAGTCTTTTTTTAACCTTTGAGCTTTGGCCCTTCATACCAACTCGTTTGTTGAACGGAAACTTTGGAAGGTTAAAAGACAGTTAGATAGGCAATTGGATCCAAAGCCAGTAGAGAACAACCTTCTCTGCACAGAAGGAAAGAACAGGGAGAACGAAGCCTCCCTTGTTCCCTTGAGCTTAGGGCTTCTCTACCTCCCTCCTCTGCCTGCCTATCCCTTCCCCACTGCTAACAAGGAACTGGAGGAGACTAATGACATTCCAAGCACTTCGATGTACCTGCCCAATATAGGTACACTAGCCCGTTCCATGTTCAAGCTAGCCTGTGAGGAGGATGTGGTGACCCCGTTTTACAGATGTGCCAGCTGAGTGAGCTCAGAGAGGTTAAATACCCAAGCACATTCAATTCCACTGCAATTTAGGCCTCAGTCAGCCTAGAGCCCAGGCTCTGTGCAGGACTCTGTGTTGCCCTTTGCAGGGTGCCTCTGACTTCTGACCTGCAGACCCAGGAAACTGAAGCTGAGAGACTGAGCCCCATCCCTCAACCTCCTCCGAGACTCCCACAGTCTCCGTCTGAGCTCTGCCAGTGCCAGCGAGCAAGATTATCCTCAGAAGGGACTGTCAGGAAGCCCCTAACCAGTTGCCATTGAGTAGATTCCAACTCAGAGCAACCCCATGTGTGTAGAGTAGAAATGTGCTCCATAGGGTTTCAAGGCTGTGACCTTTGGAAAGCAGATGACCAACCTGTCTCCCTAGTCACCTCTGAGTAGGTTTGAACTGCCAATATTTTGGTGGTTAATAGTTGATCATTTTACCGTTTACGCCACCCAGGGAGTCCCAGGAAGCCCCCACCAAACCTGAAACCAAATCCGTTGCCATCAAGGCAATTCTGACTCAAAGCAACCCTGTAGGACAGAGTAGAACTTCCCCATAAGGTTTCCAAGGCTGTAATCTTTATGGAAGCAGACTGCCAATCTTTTTCCCTCAGAGCGGCTAGTGGGTTCAAGCCACTGAGCTTTCTCGGTTAGCAGACGAGCACTTTAACCACTGTACCACCAGGGCTCCTGGGGAAGCACCATCCATTAAACTCATTGTCAATTCCGACTCATAGCCACACTTAGGACAGAGTAGAACTGCTTGCTCCATAAGGTTTCCAAGTAGCTGCTGGAGATTTGAACTGCCAGCCTTTTGGTTAGCAGCTAAGCTCTTAACCACTGGGCCACCAGGGCTCCATGGGGGAGGGGGAGCCCCTAGGGGAGGCATTTTCTGGGCACAGGCAGTAGTGCTGTCCAAACATTTCCATTCAGGGAATCTGGGGGGAAGCTTTTCTTCTGAAGCCTCTCCCAGCTGCCTCTTCCCTTCAAACTTAAAGGACTCCACCTCTGTCTCGACTTTGACAGAACAGAAAGGTGGGCAAGAAACCATTGGAGGTGCTAATTTATAAGGCGTATTGCTCCTATGGGGAGCATCAGCCCCGCTAGTCAGTAGATTCCCTGAAGGTCATGCTTGTTTTAGGGGAAAAGCAGCAGCCCATGAACTCTTAGGCCTGGTTTGGGGGTCACTGGTGTGCATCCATCAAGTATACGACACTGTGTGAGAATCTGCCTCTGGAAAGCTTACCTCCCCATGGCACCATAATGGTGGTTGCCGGGTTCAGGCTAGACCTGGGACAAGAGCAGAAACCCAGCCTCTCAAGTGGTGTCCCGTTGGCTCCTGTCTCTGTCCACTGCAGGCTACCACAAGGTAGCAGGGATGGTTCTTTCACACACCTGAGCACGCCACATTCTTGCTTAGAAACCTCCCTTGGCCCCCTGTTGCCCACAGGATAAAGTTCAAATTCCTTAGCGCAACACAAAGCTCTCTGCCACCTCTCCATCCCAGAAGTATTTTAATTCTTTAAAAATATATTACATATACCTGGTTTTAAAAAAAATCAGACAGCATGAAAAAACTCACTGAAAAGTAAGTGTTCCCCCCTCCAGATCTTCAGGCGCTTCCCCAGGAGGAAGCACTTTTGGCAATTGTTTTCCACACATTTTCAGTAATATTGGACGCACAAGGAAGCTTAGGTCTATAACATATACCTCCTGAGGGTAGATCAGAAACCTTGGTGGTGTAGTGGTTAAGTGCTACAGCCGCTAACCAAGAGACTGGCAATTCAAATCCACCAGGAGCTCCTTGCAAACTTTGTGGGGCAGTTCTACTCTGTTCTATAAGGTCGCTATGAGTTGGAATCGACTCAACGACAATGGGTTTTTTGGTTTTGGGGGTAGATCTTAGGATAAGCCAAAGACAAGATGGAAGGTCCAGGAAAAGGAACCAGCCTTGGCTGAGAACCCCAACTGGGTCTGGGGTGTTCAGTTGAAGGTCAGCAGGATGCCCCCAGCCCCACATCCAAGGGTTAGCTCTCATTCTGCATGGACCCTGGATACGGGGTGTGTATGTGTGTGTGTGTGTGTGTGTGTGTGTGTGTATTCCTGGCCCACACCCAGTGCACCTTCAAGCTGGTGGTGAGTTGGGCTCCCTAAGCAAGCCCCTTTCCCACCTGTGGCCTGGGGTTTTCTGTGGCAGCCAGGGAGGCCAATTATCCCATGCAGTGTCCAGAGCCTTCCTCACAAATAGCTGAGTTCCCCTGCCTCTCCCACCACCCATAACAGCCAAGGAACAGGACAGAATTGCATAACTAGGTAACAGACCAGGAAACTGCCACTGAAAGAAAAGGGCAAAGAGAAAAATCATCAAGTGTAATCTTTGGACCAGACAATTGGCTACGCGTTGTCATATACAATTTCTCCTTTATTATGGCAAATCTTTGAGGCTGGTTGTTATTATTATTCTCCTTTGACAGGAAAATGCCCGTAGTAGGTATTATTGTACAGGAGCCCTGGTGGTGCAGTGGTAAATCGCTCGGTTGCTAACCGAAAGGTCGGCGGTTTGAATCTACTATCGACTCCGTGGGAGAAAGATTGGCAGTCTGCTTCTGTACAGATTTCAACCTCGGAAACCCTATAGGACAGTTCTATGCTGTCTTGTAGGATCGCTAGGAGTCAGAATAGATTCTAGGGCAATGGGTTTAGTTTGGTTCTTTAGGTACTATTGTTATGTTATTGCTGTTAGCCACCATTGACTTGGCTCTGAATCATGGTGACCCCATAGACAACAGAACAAGATGTTACTCAGTTCTGTTCCATCTTCATGACCGTTGGTATGTTTGAGTCCATTGCTGCAACTATCTCATGGTACCTTCTAGGCGACTCATCTATCAGCACTGTATTGGAAAATATTCTGCTGTGATCCACCTTCTTCCTTTTTTTTATTGTGGTAAATATATAAGTAACAAAATCATTTGCCATTTCTACAATCATGATCCATAGGATTTTCATTGGCTAATTTTCAGGAGTAGATCACCAGGCCTTTCTTCCTAGTCTATCTTAGTCTGGAAGCTCCGTCAAAACCTGCCCATTATGAGTGACCCCTCTGGTATTTGAAATACTGGTGGCATAGCTTCCAGCATCACAGCAACACGAAAGCTACCACAGTATGACAAACTGACAGATGGGTATTAATATTACCTCCATTTTACAGGGAGCCTATTTTACAGATGAGACTACTGAGGCATAGAGCAGTTAATAACTCATCCCTGCCTGGCCTTTCAAGCCTTCTCATGTCTGAAGGAAGTTCATTCTCTCCCCCAGCTTCACTCCTGCGCACCTCACTCTCCACCAGCACAAATGGGGGCGGGAGAGGGTTTTTTTTTGAGTTGTGAGGAGGGGTGATCACTTGAAATCTGGAGGCCATAGGTTTAGGTTGCTGGGGATGCTGGGGCAATGCTGGGGGCAGGCACCCCAGGAGAGGTGGCTGTGGAATGCCGGCCACATGAACACGCAGGAATTAACTCTGCAGCCCTGGGTCACAGCCCAGAAAGCCATGTGACCTCCCTCCTCCCCTGTCTGCCCAAAGCTGTAGGCCTGTGGCGCGCTTGGTCCAGCTTGGACCAGAGCTGGTGGTAACTGATCCCTGGCTTGGGATGTTGCCAACATGTCCACTATAGTGGAGGTGAGGGGGCCCAGTGACTAGGAGAGGGAGCCTCTGGAATTAGGATAGTTGGGGAGGAGGAGAGTGAGAGATGGCTGGGAGTCTTCCAAGACAGAACAGAAAGGGGGAGAGCTGGGGAGCCAGAGGAGGAACTGCTGTGGGGTCTTACCCTACCTGGCCAGGCCACCTGGCCAGAGCTGCTTCTTAGGCTAGAAGGCAGAGGGGCCTCCAGGCCACCTTGGTGATTGAAGTTGGGGATAACCTTTTTCTGGGGCTGGGAGAGAGGGGCAGCACGAGGGACAGACCGACGCCTCGTAACTCCTACTGCCCTTGGCCTTGTCCCCCTCTCACATGTAGGCAGCAGTAGGCTTCAGCAGGGGTCTGCCAGTCAGAACCTAGACATTCAGCACCCTGGGGAGAGGGTGGGCGTCTCTGACAGCTTTCACCTCGTTTTTCTTAATCTAGCCTCCTCCAGGTCAAGCCCTTCTCTCTGGGAATCAGCTGAGTCAGAGCCTGTGACCTCCTTATCCCTTCATCTCCTGTCCCACCTGCGTGCAGCTTCTTCCCAGGCTCCCTGTCCTCTAACCTAGGCTCAGTGCTTGGGGCAGGGCCCTTGTTCCCTCGGGATGGCAGAGGTTGCCGGTGAAGTCTGGAGCAGGCTGCAGGGGCTCACGCAGCCCAGCTGTCACCTCTGCCTGAGATGCTGCCCTGGTCTCCCTTGGTCCTCCTGCTGCCTCTCTTTTTCCTTCAAGACTCCCCAAAGGTCAGAGCTGCTGTGAAAACTTGTATTCACCCAACAAGCATTTACTGATTGAATGTTTGGGTTCAAATCCTGGCTCTGCTATTAACTTTGAGCAAGTTACTTGATCTCTCTGGGCCTCCTGTCCTCCCTATAAACTGGGGATACCCCTACAAGGTCATTGGGAGAAATAAAGAAATGTCGTTAGTTGCCACTGAGTCAACTCTGGCTCACGTGCGCAGAGTAGAGCTGCTTCGTAACGTTTTCAAGGCTGGGATTTTTTGGATGCAGGTTGTCAGGACTGTCTTCCAAGGTGCCTCTGGGTAGGTTTGATCCAGGTTCTTTGTCTCTCAGTGAACGCCAGCTATTATTGTTACCTTCGTTCTTGCTTGGCATGGTTACCCTCCTGCCACTGCAGCTCTCATTTCTGGAAGGAGACTGGCAAGGGAAAGACAGTGGCAGTACCAGTGATAAGTGCTGTGTCCGGAAGCACAGGAGCACAGTGGAGACATGTCTCACCTGGGGCTCTGGAGAAGGCCCCTTCCAGAAAGTGGGCATTATAAAGGAAGGAGAGGGGAGAGAGGGGCTTCTGACTCAGGTAAAGGCTAGGAGGCAGGAGAGCCAGGTGCCATCAGAGAAGGGCTAGGAGTTTGCTTGGTTTGGATGGAATGTGGGGAGAGATGAGGCAGGACCAGCAAGCAAGGCCTTCCCAGCCAAGCTGAGGGGCCATTGGCAGGATTACGAGGGTGGGGAAGGGCAGGGAGGGACATGGTCTGGTTTGTCATTTGAAAAGATCACTGGCACCAGAGTAAAGACTGGATTGCAGGGGAAAGAGAACAGAGGTTGGGAAACCAGCTAGGAGGCCATTGCAGTAATCCCGGTGAGAGGTGAGAGCTGAATTAAGGAGGGGGCTCTGGTGCCAGGGAGGGATGGAGAACTGCGAGGAGGAGAACCCACAGGCCTCGGTGCCCAGTTGCATGAGGGTGAGGCAGAGGAAGACAGGCGTTTTTCCTCTGCTGGGTGCCCAGGGTTGTAGCAGGGGCAGCAGGTTTAGAGAAGAGGTCCAGTTCAGTTTTGGACACTGGCCTGAGGCACCATGGGCCACCCGGGTGGAGATGACAGGTAAGCAGGTGGGCATGCAGGTCTGGGCTCTGCAGACAGGCCTGGGCAGATGAGAGGTGTTGTTCTCTTTGTGGGCGGTAGCTGGAGGTGTGAGCTTGAATGAGATCCCTGAGGGAAAGTGGGCAAAATGAGAAGATAGGATGGAATTCTGGGAGCACCCACCTTCCGAGGTTGAAGGAGGAGGAGTCCTGGAAGAGAATGAGTTGCCAGAAAGACGGAAGGAAGTCTGTGTCCTGCCTGCCAAGGGAGATTCTGCAAAATGGGGTCTTGGATAGGGTCAGGTGCTGGTGGAGATAGAATAAGATAAGGCTCCAAAGGTGTCCCTGGAGACCTTGGCCAGAGCAGCACCTGCAGAATGGAGGGGCAGAAGTCAGGACAGTGTGATGAGAGGGGTGAGTGAGGAATGGAGATAGCTGGAGACCCAGCTTCTCCTAGGGTCTTGGCTCTGATGGAAAGAAGAGAACCTGGCAGCCAGGAGGCAGGTAGGGGCATTTCATTAGCACAAGCTGAGCAAGACAAAAGCATGTTTATAGAGGAAGAACTAGTAGAGGAGAGGTTGAATATACTAGAAAACCAAAAAAACACAAACCTGTTGCTATCGAGTTGATTCCAACTCAGAGCGACTCTACAGAACAAGTAGAACTGCCCCATAGGGGCTCCAAGGCTGTAGATCTTTACAGAAGCAGACTGCCAAATCTTTCTCCTGTGGAGCAGCTGGTGGGTTAGAACCGCTGACCTTTGGGTTAGCAGTTGAGTGCTTTAACCACTGTGCCACCAGGGCTCCTGAATATACTAAAAGGGGGTGGTGATTAATGCAGTGACATTCCTGAAGAAGGGAGGAGACATCAAGAAGAGGCAGTCCAGGGTGCTGGAAAGTCATCATGTTAATGATGGCTGCCATTTATGTAGCACTTACTACCTGCCAGGCGCTGCTCTAAGATTAATGCGTGGAAGTGCCTGGTACATAGTAGGTGCTTAGCAGATGTTTGCTCTTGAGTGCAAACATCAGGCCAGGAAGGTAGCCAGTTTGAGTAACATGATCCTATTGAAGAACAAAGGAGACCACGGACAGGGGTCCCTGCCCTTGCCTGCAGGGACTCTGAGGGTTGAGCCGGGCATCCTTGGAGCCATCTTCCAAGAAATGGGCTGCCAGCTCCCCCTTCAAACTGACCATCATTTGTGGCCACTTTTGGCCAAGGGCCTTGCCATTTCCAGAGTGAGCAGGGGTAGAACAAGTCCCAGGCCTGGCCCCTAAAACAAAAGAAAATAAATCAGTTGCTGTCGAGTCAATTCTGACTCGTGGTGACCCTATGTGCTGCGGAGTGGAACCATCAGGTTTTCAAAGATGTGACCTTTTGGAAGCCTTTCTTCATCATCGGCACCACTCGATGCCTCTGGGTGGGTTTGAACCATCAGCCTTCAGGTTAGGAGTCTGGAGTGTAACCGTTTCACCACCCAGAGACTCCAACTGCCTCTCCTGGGTGTCTCCTCCGCTCTTCAAGGGTAGGAGGGTGAGGTGGTGGGAATTCAGGCTGCTTGGGCTTTTCTAGGGCCCTGAGTGCCCTTGCTCCCCTCTCATTGTCTTGTGCTTTAGTTTCCCGAGATCCTTCCCATGCTAACGCAGCCCACACGCGTACCTTTTATAAGGCACACGCTTTCCTTTTATAATAGCCCAGGTGCACCTTCTTTTTGGAAGTACCCCCTCCCCCGTATAGCCATGAACTGAGGCCACTGGCTCCCGCCACCCTCTTTCTGATTCTCCACAGTACCTGAGCTGGATTAAGACCTTTAGCGGCCTGAAGAGCCAAAAGATTAGGGTGCATCCTCCCATCCCCCCACATTCAAATTCAAAATAAAAACAGTTCCAAACCTTAAAATAAGTTCTAAGGAAATCCAACAAAGTCCCGATTTTTTTCCCATGTTGACCACTTCCTTGCTATTTTTATAATACTAGGTATTTAAAAAAAAAAAAAAAAAAAATTTTTTTTTTTTTTTAGGTATTAGCTTTTAAAAAACAAAACCAAATCGAGACACTTCCTTGATGCCCTTTTACTACTGCAGTTGCCCTAAACACATGCTTAATCTGCCTACTGGGTAACCTGGCCTTGCCTGCTCCCTCCCCAGTGCCAGAGAACGCCAGGGGCCTGGCCGGCAATACCAGGGCATTGGGCCACTCTGCCCAGAGACTTCCCCAGGGGACAGGGAAGCCCTGGACCAATCAGCCTCAGCTGGGGAGGTGACGTCAGGAAAGCCCAGAAGGTTCCTGCCATGGGGTGCCTGGGCACCCTTCCAGTCCTCCAGTTGGCCAAAGACGGCTGGGCTTGTTAGTCCCTAGGCCTCCTGCCCTTCACCCCACACCTGTTGGGCAGGTCTCCCCATCCTAGCCAAGGACTGCCCCATGCTGCTCACCCTCCCCACTGTGGGTAAGGGAGCAAGCAACTTCTTCCGGCAGACTGGCTTTTCCAGATCCTGCTTGTAAACTCTGGTTAAAAATAAAACCAGTGTGTCTGGGAAGGCAAGGGCAGGGGTGAGGTGGTGGGGAGACAGAGCAGGCAGGCAGAAGGCTGGGGACAGCAGGAAGACCAAGCCTCCCGAACACACTCTTGGAGTGCCCGAGGGAGAGAGGCTGATGGGGAAGCAGCCTGGAAAATTCCAGGTGGAAGGGCACTTGATTTTGTAGAGAGAAAACAGGCCTGGAAGGGACAAGACCTTTGCTCAAGGTCACCAGCAAACAAGTGGCGCGTGGACGGGGCGCACTTGGCTGACCTCTTGCTCCTCCCTTTGCCCTGAGTTTGAGCACTTGGGCAGAGTGAGGCACGAGGACAGCACCCCCCACCACCACTGCGTTCCCCTCCCCCACCCCAACGCTCCCCATCAAGTCAGGACCCATCCTCACCATTCCCCTACCCTGTCCCTGTCCACGCTCTTATTATTATTATTAGTTTTAAATAATTGATTTTATTTTGTTGTTGTTGAAACTATACACAGCAAAATAAATGCCAATTTAACAATTTCTACGTGTATAATTCAGTGACATTGATACATTCTTCAAGTTGCACAACCTTTTCTGACTCTTTTTTGGAATTATCCCTCCACCCTTAACATGAACTTATTGCCCCCCCAAACTTCCTTTCTAACCTTTTGAGCTCCTGCCTGCACTCTTTCTTCTGCCATCTTTCTCCCGCCATCTTTCTCCCTTCATTGTACCCATCCATCTGGTCTCCATTTGGCCTCTCCCAGGAAATGGACAGTTATTGAGTGTCCAGCATGGTCCATCTTTTATACGATTTATTCTCCTTGATAATAAACCAAAGCAGGAGGTTAGGTGTTTTTTGGAGGAAATTACATACACCAGGGCAGAGAAGGAATTAGGGTGTGTTGAGCACTATACAGTGTGCAAGACCCTTTCCACAAATGATTTCTAAACTTTAGAACAGCCCTGCCCAGCATTAGCAATGGTTCCATTCTTAAGACTAGGCTGTTGAGTCTGAGAGCCTCCAGGAACTTGCCCAAGGCCTCAGCATAAGGAACCCCTAGCTCTTGCGACAGCACAGCCTCAAGGACTGGGCTCTCAGTGTAGGGCAGGCCTGCAGTGAGCTTGCTCTGCTGATTTAATCCTCAAGGCACTTGTGAGGTAGGTACTCCTATCCCCTCTTTTTACAGAGGAAGGAACTGAGGCACCGGGAGATTAAAGGACTGTCACTCAAGTCAACAGGAAGTAGAGCTGGGATTTGAACCCAGGGCTTTCTGCTGCAGGGCCCATTCTCTTAATCATAGGTACAGTTTGGACCACCCCTCATCCTACCCCCAGTCCTGTCTTCCAGGCCCAGTCCCACCTCCATCTTTTTTTTTGCCCAGCACTTGCTGTTTGGGGTCCCTCCCAGCAGTTCAGCCCTTTGTCCCCTATGGCATGCAGTCTTGGGCAGTGGGTTTCAGCCTGGCTAGCATGGTGTCACCCCTGTGTCTCCCCTAGGAAGGCAAGGTCTGTGGGTTCTCATTCTGAAACTCCCTGGGGCACACAGCAAATAAGAGTTAACTGACAGCCAACCACTCTCGTTGAAGGTTTGGGGAGGGAGGAAGTGAAGATATGGGAGTTTGAGGTTTGTGTCTTTCCCTCTCTTGGTCCTTTTTGGGGTTTTGGCTTTGTCCCCATTGCTCTGGGGAATTGAGGTCATATGTTTCCTTCCTAAGCAAGTGTGCCCTCAGAAATAAAAAGGTGGGTTATTTGGAAAGAGCTCATTCGGGCCTTGGGATTGAACAGTGGTGGGTTTCATGTGGACTAGCAACTGTGTGACCTGGGGAAAGTCACTCTGAGCCTTGACTTTTCCGAAAACTAAGAAGACAAGTACTTCCTTCAAAACGTTATTAAGGGGGTGAAATGAGGCAGTAGATTAATGGTAAACCCTAAAGAGATCTATAGCTGTCAATTATGATGCATTGATGCTGTTATTGCCCAAAAGAAGGAAGTCAGTGAGCGTTAGTGTGGAGAGCTGGGGGAGTGATGAGCTGGAGGCAGGGAGACTGTTGGTAAAATGAAGTTTGTCCTGAGCCTGGAGATTTCCGGCTATAGGAAGGAGCTGGAGATGGGCCAGGTATTTGCTTTACGTGTGTCCTGTGCACTAAGTCCCCAGGGTCCCAGGAAACCGGCTTTACCCTGGCTATTAGGCAGCAACAGGAACCCACATTGCCCCAGGGTGGAATGCAGTCATTCACCCTCTAGAGGGCAGGGCCCCAGGGCCCGTGGCCAGACAGGAGCGGTGACATTCTCTTCCCAGTTGATCCTACCCCAGGGTTCCGGAAAGAGGAAGGGTTCTCTGACCTGTCTGGAAAGCTGACAGCAGGAACCAAGAGGGGTCTTGTTTCCAAGAACTCGGGTGGAGATTGGAGACTGGAGGAAAATTTGAGGAGCCTGTACCTAACTACAGCCAGGTGGCCATAGCTACAGGAGGAGGGGACAGTGCAGGTGATGATGCAGTCTCCTGGGTTATGTAACCAGTCCCCTCGGCCCCCAGCAGAGCGTGTGTGAAAGATAACTTGGGTCAGATACCAATCTGGTTGAGGCTGGTCATCAAAACATGGAAGTGAGCTGAACAGATACCTGGGCCATGGGGGATGAGGGAGGAGATATAATCAGGGTCTAAGTGTCAGGAGGCATGGATTGTCCTTGCTTTGTTGGGTCATTTGGTCAGTTATCAGTTATTCAGTATTGGTAATGTGGCCATAAATACGAGAAAGCACTTGTTGTTGAGGTGCTCACAGTCTTTTGGGGGAGAGTTCAGCAAACACTCAACTTGGTAATGGAAGGGCAACTGGGAAAGCTTGGGCAAGATGGCCTGGGTTTTGATGAGTGAATAGGAGTTCACTGAGCCGTGAAGGGAGGATAAAAAACCATCCCTGAGCAGACTTCAGGAGTGCTGGGGAGGTACTCAAAGGTAGGTCACTGGACAGTATAACTCAGGAATGAGGCCGTTTTGAGTCTGACGGTAAATCTCAATACTCTCACTTTGGTCTCTGCCCTACTGGCCAGACCTGCAGCTTTTCCCTGGGCTGGGCTGGAAGTAAACTTGGCTGAAGCCACATTTCTCATTGAGTGAGCCATCCAGCTCTCCACAGCTAAGAGCATAGGGGTGTAAGGAGGCCATGTGAGGGAGGCTACAGAGTCAGTACAAGGACTGGAGCCCCGACCCAGCAGGCAGACAGCCCTCCTGTGCTGGCCAGGGCCTGCATTCTGATGGCTTACCCCTAGCCTGGGCCAGCCTCCTGGGGAGCTTCCAGCCCTCTGGCCTGCCCTGACTATTCCCACCCACCAATACTCCCATCTCTCTTAACCTTCAGATTTCTTAGTCCTGAAACACCCCAGGTGAGGCCTTGACCTTACCTTTTCAGGACTTTTAATCTGATTTGATGGTTCAGGAGTGGGACTTCTACATGGCCATCTTCAGCCACCCCCTAGGTCCTGACCTGGCACAAACAACCTGATTCTGCAGCCCCCTTATGGGCTCACAGATAAGCCCTCTTAGACAGCAGAGGCCCACAGGCCCAGACCAGTGGGGTGCCCACAAGGCAGTCACTACCTGAGCATGGTGGAGTCTGTGGTCATCCATGTCCAGGACTGAGTGGACCAACTGCAGGGCATAGACACAGGGTGGGCACACCTGGGCCATTTTCCACCCCAGCCCCTCATCACCGAAACGGCAGGGAATGCAAAGCCAGATATGGATTTGTTCTCAACTGGACGGATTTATTTGCACCTTTCTTTGGAAGAGTTAAAAGCCAGTCCAATTATCCTGTGTTACCTCTTTTCAGAGTTTCCCATGCATGGGGCAAGTGAGGCGAGGCTTCGTCACCTGTTTCACCGACACGACAGTCAAGACACTGAAGAGTGATTTGTCTAGTGTCTTTATTCAACAGACCTCTGTCGAGCACCTACTATCTGCCCACTGTTTTTCTAGATACAGGAGGTTCAGTAGAAGCAAAAGGAAGTTCCTGCCCTCATGGAGCTTGCCTTAGCTTCCTAGGGCTGCTACCATACAAATACTACAACTGGGTGACTTCAAAGAACAGAAATTTATTATCTCATAGTTCTGGAGGCTGGAAGTCCAAACCAGGGTCTCCCCACGTGGATTCCTTCCTTGTGGAAACCCCAGGTGTTCTTTGCCTTGTAAATGATCCTCACTTGGCATCTGTCCTCCCCCTGCCCCACACCCCTGTGTTTCTGTGTCCATTCTGGTCTTTTTATAACTCGGAAGTGCTTAGGTTTCACTGGGATCTACTAGGTCAGCGACAACCAGAGGCCCTGGGTGGGGTGGGAGTGGGGCACCACCAGGCAAAGTGAGAACCCCAAGTGTGACTCATTAACATAACAAAAGACAAGCCCTATTTCCAAACAGGATCACGTCCATAGGTACAAGGGCCAGGAATTCATCATATATTTTAGGGGACAAAATTCAATCCACAACAGAGCTTACATTCTGGTGGGGAGCAAACCCACAACAAACAAATACATATGTCAGATGGTGTAAGTGCCAAGAAGACCAAGAAAGCACAGTAGGGGGACAGTGATTGACAGGATGGGGTGAGAGGGTTGTCATTTTAGACAGGTGGACCTGGAAGGAAGGCCTTGTAGGTGAGATGACATCAGAGAAGAGGCCTGATATGTGTATGAGGGAAGAGTGTTCCAGGCAGAGGAAACAAACAGCAAGTGCAAAGGCCCTGAGTCAGGACTATGCCTGGCGGGCGGATTAAGCAGTAAACACAGTATACACCTCTTTACAGTAAGCAAGGCACACATGGGCTTAATGGTGCTTACTTACTAATCTGTAGTGTATAATTTCACATCTTTGATGTGGTGAAAATCAAGTGAAATTGTGCACTACAGATCAGTAAGTAAGTACCATTAAGCCCATGTGTACCTTGCTTATTCGGTAATCCGTCCCTGATGCCTGGAGTTTTTGAGGAACAGCAAAGAGGGCAGAGTGGCTGGAGTGGAGTGAATGAGAGGCAAGAAGGCTGACTGGTCACCAGAAAGCTTGTGTTCTGACGCCTGTGCCCTCTTACCAGCACCCCTCCACCATGCACCCCTCTAGAGAGAACTGGCTCTGCGCTTACTGCAGAGGCAGAGGGCTGGAGGCCAGTGGATGACATCATCACAACTACACTGAACTGTGTTCACTGCTTATATCTGTCTGCCTTCTCCTGCCCCCTGCAGCTAGGTAGTGACTCTCAGAAAAAAAAAAGAAAAACCCAAACCCATTCCTGACTCATAGCGACCTTATAGGACAGAGTAGAACTGCCCCATAGGATTTCCAAGGAGTGGCTGGTGGATTCGAACTGCTGATTTTTGGGTTAGCAGCCAAGCTCTTAACCACCGTACCACCAGGGCTCCAATCCTTAGGCAGAAGGACTGCTGTTCACCCACCATTGGATCTCTAGTTCTGCATGTAGTCCAAATGTTGTTTTCAGCTTTTTGCCCCATCTAGAATGTCTCATGGGGCACAGAGTCCCAGGGCAGGAACCATGCCTGGAAGGGAGGAGAACCCTGGTTGACTACCTGGCTTGCAGACTGAACGCGTGCTCAGAGGCCTGTGACTGGAGGTGGGCACGGGCCGGGGCAGGAAAACCTCCTAGGAAGGAGGCAGGGAATGGTCTCAGTTTTAGTCCCTGGAATTGATTCAGTGGCTTTGTGCTGATCTTCTACAGAAAAATAATTGCAGACATCTACATTGTGCCAGTCACTGTTCTAAGTGCTTTGCATGTTCTTGTTAGGTGCCGTGGAGTTGATTCTGATTCATGGCAACCCCATGTTTGAGTAGAGCTGCTCCATAGGGTTTTCAAGGCTGTGACTTTCAGAAGCAGATTGCCAGGCCTATTTTCTGAGGCACCTCTAGATGGGTTCGAACTGCCAACCTTTCCTCTGGTAGTCGAAGGCATAACTGCACCATTTAGGAACTCCTGTGCTTTGCATGCTTTAACACATTTAATCTTCATAAAAGCTCTATGCGATAAGTACTATTATCATCCTTATTTGTACAGACCTCTGTCAGACTCTGAAGCACAGAGAGGTTAAGTGATTTAGCCAAGGTCACATAGCTAATAACTGATAGAGCCAGGATATAAATCTGAGTTGCTGTTCTTATCCTTACCCTGTACAGACATGTTCCCTGAATCTTTAACTGGGAATCTTCATGCCCTCTGGATTCCTGGGGTGAGCCAGAGGGCTTTTGAGACTGAAATTCCAGGAAGCAAATCTCTCAGAAAAAAAAGTCAAGGTATTTATAGGTAATTTAAGGCATTTTTATACTGTGATGATGACAGATATGTTATAGTGAATAATACCAAAATCCAGGTGAACTTTTAAGATAGGAAAGGAGAGGGACTTCCAAGAAATGCCACCTTGAGGGTAGGTTGCAGGGTTTCTGTCCCCAGGCACCTCTGCCCACCCTGGCCCAGGGACACTGTCCTTCTGCTGTTTTGACTGCCTTGTCTCTGACTTCTCATCCCAGCATAAGAAATATGAATACACACACACACACACAGAGCCTCCAGTCACTGTTGCCACCTGGATGGAAGTAGTTATGGCCCATGTTAGGGCTGGGCTGCAGCTGGAAGTGCTGCTTTCTCATTATTCAGTTCTATGGTCCTGGGGAATCCCTGGGTGATACAAAGGATTAATGAGTTCAGCTGCTAACCAAAAGTTTGGGGGTTCAAGTTCACCCAGAGGCACCTTTGAAGAAAGGCCTGGCCATCTACTTCCAGAAAATCAGCTATTGAAAACCCTGTGGAGCACAGTTCTGCGCTGAAGCACTGAAGTTACCACGAGTCAGAACCAACTCCACAGCAGCTGGTGCCGTCCCGGGGCTGGAGGCCAAGCGGTGGCAGACGGAGACCGGGGCCGGGCCTTGGCTCTGCCGGGCAGCTTGTCCAGGGCTCGAAGGGTCCTTCTTGTGCCTGCGGGATATCCAGAGGCAGATTAGCCAGTAAGCACGGCACACAATGGCTTACAGTAAGAAAGGTGCTGTCTTCTTACTCATCTGTGTTTTATTGACTATGCGAAGGCATTTGACTGAGTGGATCATAACAAATTATGGATAACATTGCGAAGAATGGGAATTCCAGAACACTTAATTGTGCTCATGAGGAACCTGGACATAGATCAAGAGGCAGTCTTTCGAACAGAACAAGGGGATACTGTGTGGCTTAAAGTCAGGAAAGGTGTGCACCGGGGTCGTATCTGTCACCACATTTATTCAATCTGTACACTGAGCAAATAATCCAAGAAGCTGGAGTATATGAAGAAGAACAGTCAACAGGGTTGGAGGAAGACTCATTAACAACCTGTGATATGCACATGACACAACCTTGCTTGCTGAAAGTGAAGAGGACTTGAAGCACTTACTGATGAAGACCAAAGACTACAGCCTTCAATATGGATTACACCTCAACATAAAAAAAAACCAAAATCCTCAGAACTGGACAAATAAGTAACATCATGATAAGGAAGAAAAGATTAAAGTCGTCCAGGATTTCATTTTACCTGAATCCACAATCAGCACCCATGGAAGCAGCAGTTAAGAAATCAAATGAGCCATTGCAACGGGCAAATCTGCTGCAAAAGATCTCTTTGAAGTGTTAAAAAGCAAAGATGTCACTTTGAGGACTAAGGCAGGCGGGGTCAATACGATGTTTTCAATCTTTCCACATGCATGCGAAAGCTGGACAATGAATAAGGAAGACCAAAGAAAAATTGATGCCTTTGGGTTGTGGTGTTGGCAAAGAATATTGAATATACCATGGACTGCCAGAAGAATGAACAAATCTGTTTTGGAAGAAGTACAGCCAGAATGCTTCTTAGAAGTGAGGATGACAAGACTTTGTCTTATATACTTTGGACATGCTATCAGGAGGGACCAGTCCCTGGAGAAGTACATCATGCTGCTAAAGTGGAAGGTCATCGAAAAAGAGGAAGACCCTCAAGGAGATGGGCTGATACAGTGGCAGCAACAATGGGCTCAAACATAGCAATGATCATGAAGATGGCGCAGGACTGGACAGTGTCTCATTCTGGTGTACATAGGATCCCTGTGAGTCAGCACTGACTCAACAGCACCTAACAACAAGTCATCAGTAGCGCACAATTTCACCTTTTGTGAACAAATTTCACGTGGGTGTTGCCACATCTTTCATGTGGTGAAAACCAGATCAGTAAGTAAGCACAATTAAGCTCATACATACCTTGCTTGGAGCTCTGGTGGTGCAGTGGTTAAGAGCTTAGCTGTTAACCAAAAGGTTGGCCATTCAAATCTACCAGCCATTCCTTGGAAACCCTATGGGGCAGTTCTACTCTATCCTATAGGATCTCTACAAGGGGCAATTGGCTCTGTGGCAACAGGTTTGGTTTTGGTTTTGGTTTTTGGTACCTTGCCTACTGGGTAATCCGTCCCTGTGAGTACCAGAAGGGCTGCTCCCATGTAGCACTGCTGAGACAGTGAGCAGAAGGGAGAGAGGAACGGCTCAGCCACTGCAACGTAAAGCATCCAGCCTGGGGCCTGGCCTCAGCTTTGGAGACATACCTTTAGACATTCCTTGCTGCAGGGTGAGAGACATGCTCTGTGACCTGTGATTTCTGTGTGTCTGTCAAGCCCAGGGACAAGTGTCCTTACTACCATATGCCCTCAATGGGCCCTCCTGGGGAGGTGATGCCCACAGGATTTTTAAAGGCAGAGCAAGATGAATGTAAGCTGACACTTCCACCCACTGTTGACAAAGAGCTGACGTGCCTCGGCAGAGGACAGGCCTGGTAATTAATGTGCCATCATCTTCATTGACAAAGCAAAAAAGCAAACACACAACCCAAGTCACACAGGGAGACAGTGGTGGTGGACGGAAAAGGGCAAGGGTGTGGGGAATGTGTCTGGGGGGATAGGAAGGTTTCAGGCAGGGTGAGCTGAGCTGAGGGAGAGAACAGGGAGCGGAGTTGTGTGTGCATCTGTGAGGGAATGTATGTGTGAGAGAGAAGCAACGTGATAGAATGTGTCTGAGTGGGAATGTACAGGTGAGGAGAAATATGTGTGACTTACAGAGAGGGAGAAGGGGAAAGACCGGGAGGAAGAAGGGAGGAAGGAGGCAGAGGTGGGGGGAGGATCAATCTCATCTCCGCTTCAGCCCCCTGGTTTCTGGAAAACACTGCAGTTTGGAGCGAGAGACTTGCAGGAGAGGTGAGACTTCATTACCTTTCCCTTTGTGTGGTATTTTCGTGTGAGAATGTAAGACTGGAGCTATAAATAATCCAGTCACAGCTGCAGCATCCTGGAGATTTATGGTGCGTGCCAATGCCAGCCAGCTCCAGGCTGGGTGTGCGCTTGCCTCACAATGCCAAGATGAGAAACTGACTCTCCCCCCATTGTGGTCCCTCCAGCCCCAGCCAGCCTTCCTCTTGACCCATCCGTCCCTCGACCCACGGAGACTGGAGGAGAGAGAGAGGCTCACAAGTGTTTTGACCCTCCTGCTTGTCTTAAGCAGCCTGGAAGTGGTGAAGACTGGCATAGCAGGGGCCAAGTTCCAAGTGTGCAACTTGGGAAGGTCAGGGAGAACAGTGGGGTGGGCAGAACGTGCATGCTCTGCCACAGGGGTCTCACTTTGCTTAGTGGCCTCTGCTGCAGACAAGGGGTAGGTCTGGTTGTGCCCTGTAGGGCCTCCAGGGGGGTGCTGATCCAGATGGACTCAGGCCTGATAAGGTCACTGGAGCAGGGGATAGAAACCCCTATTCCTGCTCTCCCCTAGGGGCTGGGGTCTTGTGAGCCTAATCGGCAGAGACTCCAAGCTGTGCTTGGTGCAAGGCTCCGTGTGGGATCTGGGGTATCTCCCACCCCAGGAGAGGGGTACGCACCCTATTGACCTGGGGAAGTTCTGCATAGCCCTGAGGGGAGCATTCCCCAGAGCTCTGGGGCTGCTGTCTGGGACCGCAATGCCCTGGAGCAGTGGGAGAGCAGGGGGGCGTCCTGGGTTCCCCCAGATCACCTCCAAGGAGCTCTCTCTGCCCTGATGTGAAGGCCAATGGAGAAGGCAAGGGGAGGTGTTTGGGAGCCCAGCCTTGGGGTCCCATGGGAGCTAAAGGAAGAAGAGGAGGGTTGGGGGGGTCTCAGGGAGGGGAGCTGGCTCCTAGGTTGGCTCCCCACCCCCCGCCTCACCTACCCAAGAGTGTCTGTGGCTTGTGGCAGGGACTGGGCCTAATTTGCTCATTTCCTCAAGAAAGTCTTTCCTGCCTTGGGCTCCTGATGAGGCCTCTGTTACATGCCCGTGACCAGAGCACTTATCTGTGTCCCCACGAGGCTCCTGAGGGCAGGGAGCCTGCCTGCTTTGCTCTTACTGCATCTACATAATTGTCCCTACCTGGGTGCAGTAATATCTGCAGAACTGAGGAGCCCTAGTGCTAAGGCAGGCACACACCCATGTGGGCTGGAGCCTAAGGAGGGGGTGTGGAGAGGTAGGGGGCCAGAGACCCCTCTTCCCAGCTCTCAGGCTGCCCCCCCACCCACTGGGGCTACGAATCTCCTGGATTCCCTATCCCTCCTACCCTCTCTGGGATCCCCAGGACACCAAACATGGTGCGCCCCAGTTACCTCAGGCACCATCCTGACACCTCAGCAGTTTCCGCTTTGCTGTTCTTTTAATTCCCTGAGCAAATATTGAACATTGAGACAACCAAGTCCTAGGCGTCTGGGTGGGGATGGTGGTGGTAACTCAGCTGGCCACTTCTTGGAGCAGCCCAGCCAAGATAAACACACTTCAAGTCCAGGCCTCCAGAGGAGGGAGGCTGCTGAGGGGGCGGAGATGACGCAGGTCTGGTTGGTTCCCGAGGCTGTGGGTGGGGGGAGCTTCCTTCAGAGGATTCCTCCGGGTGGGGCAGGGCCTTCTAGAGCAGCCACAGACTGATGTGGCAGGGTCTTTTCTTGGGGCCAGGGCAGTCTGTCCTTCTTCAGCTTCCACTAAGCAAACCACTAGATGTTGTGGGATTTCATGCCTGGGAGTGGGATACACGCAAAAAGTTTCACTCCTGGGGTGCCCCAGAGGCAGCTCACAAATAAGCCCCTGAAAACACAAAATGACCCCAGAGCAAGCTTGCCTCATTTCATGACTGGCTGAGCAGAGGCCTTCAGAAGGAGAACTGGGAGGTTCTGAGGACCTCCTGGATGTACAACTTATCTGTATTCGCCCCTGAAGCATTCTTGGTGCAGCCAGGGGCCACCTACCGCCATATGCACCATCTGTCTGCCCTGAGTGGCTGTACCAGTCAGGGTTCTTGTTGCAAGCAACAGAATTGACTCTGACGTTCCTAAACACAGAAGGAATTCATTCGAAGGATTTGGGGATATTCACAAGATTGACAAGAAGGCTGGAGACCCAGCTCGGAAAATGGGAAGGACCCAAGGAATGCTGGGCAGTCAGATCACTGCCAAGGTCATTCCACACAGCAGCCTGGTTAAGATGCCTTTGCTGGCACCACCCCTCCGCCAGCCACGGATTCCACCACAGAGGGACTCTCTGCCACAGCCCACACGTCTGCTGGGAATAACTTCTAAACTGACCCTGTGCCTTTGGGCACCTCCCTTAAGATTCAGAGTTCCAAGTGGGAATTTCTGATTGGCTGAGTCTGGATTATAAACTCACACCTTGGCTGTCAGCAGCAGAGACAGGATCCCCAGCTTTGATTTCTATAGTCAAAGGCAGGGTCTGCTTCCACAAATACTCCTCACAAAGAGAAATCCACACCCCCCTCATACACACACACCCACACAGAGGAAACAAGTGTTTTGGAGGGTCTCCTCAGTTTACCCCTCCAGATCTTTTTCCATCCTTCTACCTGCCTCCCCCACTCTGAACCCCAGGAGGCTAAACCGTAAGGGCTGTATCAGCTGAACTCTCAAGCCTTCTGGCTTCCCATTGGGTTTGTCCAATGGGAAGCACCATTAAAGGATATTACAGGTGGAGGAGAGAGGCTGGGGTGTTTGTTCCCCTCACCTCTTTCCTTTGTAGGTATGGTTCTCTCCAGCTTCCAGGAACTCCTCCCTGGCCCATCAGAATCTTCTCCATTCCTTGTGGGTTTCCCTGCCCACCCTTTGTGAGTATTCTCTCTTGAAAGGCTCCTCAATTGCCCTGTTTAAGCATAACGCCTGTTTCCCACTGGGAACCAACTGATTCTTGGGGTTTGGAGATTGGGAGGCAACGGAGCCCAAACAAGTGCCCACAACATGGTGGTACAGATGCCCAGTGGAAGCAGGCAGCATGGTAAAGTGACAGAGCAAAAGATTTTGGAGCCAGACCTATGAGGGTTTGAATTCCCAGCCCAACTCTTACTACCTGTTGAATTTAGTCAAGCTACTCAAGCATGCTGAGACTTAGTTACTCGTCTGAGAACTAAAAATCAATCCTTACCTCATGGATTTGTCTCTGGATGAGATAGATTTCTGGCATTTAGGAGACTAGTGAGGGCAAAAAGTATTCACCTTATGTGCCAGCTCCAATGTAGCAGTATGGTTCCTCGGAGCACTGTGTTCAGAATTCTGATGCCTCATCCTGGCCTGGAGGGGATGGTGTGCTCCTGATTGATTAGTGATGTCTGTCATGGTGTGGCCTGGGAAGTGCAGGAAGGTGCCTGTCTTTTCTGTAGTAGACATTCACTAAATGTTAGCCATTGGTTTTCACATTCCTTTGCTTGGGAAGGGAAGCAGGATTCCCCTGGGGTCAGAAAGGCTGGGATTCTATTTGACCCCCATCCATCCCCATGAGCATTGCCCAGGTGCTGAGTCATTGATTCACCTCTCCTGGCCCAGCACAGACTTCTCAGCAGTGTTGAGGCCCTGTCCTTTAATCATCAAATTGCTCAGCCCTATAGAGGCTGTTTCAGGTCTTCTTTCTCCTCAGACCTTCTCTTGCTCTTTTCAGTACCCATGTGTCCAGCCAGATCCTTTTTTATAGAGGCTGTTTCAGGTCTTCTTTCTCCTCAGACCTTCTCTTGCTCTTTTCAGTACCCATGTGTCCAGCCAGATCCTCCTTGCCAGCACAGGTACCCGCATGCGCACGCGTGTGCGCACACACACACACACAGAGTTACTTTCATGTTCACCACTCTCTCCCCACAGTGAGTTATTGGTGAGTTATAGGGAGTTGTACATATTAATTCCAATTTCTCCACTCCATGTCACTCCACTCCTCAAATAACCCCCATTAGCTCATTCTAGCAACAAATGCCATTGGTTGAAGGTAGAAATCATAGTCACGGACATGCTGTTATTTCAACCAGAGCCTTAGTGATCACCTTTGTATACCTCTGGAATACAAAGACGGTGGGGACAGGGCAAGGAATCTTTTCCAAAACCGATATCCTCCCTAGTTTTACTTGCATATAGGAGCAACTCTCAGTCCTTTGTTCAAGAAATATTTTTTGAGCACCTACTGTCTGCCAGGCAGGAATGTACAAAACAGACACGCTGTCTACCCTGAAGCAGACACAGAAAGGCGTTAAGTCAGCACGTACCGGGCAGTGCAGGAGGCGCTGTGATGGAGGTGAGCACACAGCAGGGACCTCTAATTGGGGGTGCCATGGTGGGCAATCAGGGAAGACTTTCCCGAGGAAGTGGCTCCTAAGCTGAGTCTGGAAGGACAAGAAGGTTGTTCCAGGCTGCAGTAGTGGCAGGCAGCGGGAGAAGCATATGCAAAGATCTGAAGGTGTGTGTTTGCAGAGCTGCTGGTTGCTGGCCTGTCACCGTGGCTGGGGCTTCAAGCAGGAAGGGAGAAGGTGCTGGTTTAGGGGGGTTGGAGGTGCAGGGCCTGCAGGGCCTTGAAAAGGCCTTTCCAAAGGGTCTGGACTTTTCCAGAGTAGCCCCCCATCCCCATCCCGTCTGTTCTCTGCTGTGGCAGGTGAACTCCGAAAGGAAACCTCCCCCATTTCTCCCCCTCCCCTGCTCCCCACTCCCACCCCTCTGCCCTGTTAGTCATTAGGAGCTGTAGCGAGAGCTGATTAATGCTAGCCGCATGGAGCATGGAGCATGGAGCGCTCTTAGAAACGGGCGGGTGGGTTGGTGGGCGGCAGTGGCGGAGTGAGGAGGAACTAGCCACCCCCAGCTGCTGAATGATGGCTTTAATTCAGTCTCGCTAATACTGGCTGGCCTGACTATCAGGTGCAATTCAGGGTACAGCAGGAGTTCCAGCATTGTCTTCCTCCGATGACTAAGTAGGTTTGCAATTACTGCCTCCTCTCAGAAACACCCTCACTCCTTTTTCCCAGTCACCCCCTCCTCAGACCTGTTTCCATCTAGAAAATGGAAATGGTGTGTCTACAGGAGAGTGTGCCTCTGTGTGTCTGTGTGTCACTGTGTGTGTACATGCAAGTATCTCACATATATGTTAAATGGAGTGTGTGTACATCAGTGCATGCGAATCTCTCCACTGGTGTCATGTGTGGGAGTGTACATACATGAGGCTGTGCGTACCTCTCCTATGAGTATGAATGTGGGGAACATGGATGCATGTATGTGCACGTGTGTGCAGGAGAGTCTGTGGGTTTATGCGTGGGAGGAACCGTGAGCTATGTGTATGTGTACAGAGCATCTGTGCGTGTGACTCTCTACAACCCTGGTCACCACAATTGTCTTTGCCAGAGAGAAGTTGTTGGGCTGGAATACTTATATTAAGCCAAAGCAATGAAACACCCTTCCCCTCTTGCACACTTGTCATCCATTCTCCACCCAGCAGCTAGAGTGAGCTTTTAAAAATGCACATTAGATCACGTCACTCCTGGGCTGAAAACCCTCTGGTGGCTTCTCACTGCATTTGGAGTAAATCCAAACTTCTGACTATGGCCTACCAGATGCGTCCCCCCGCATCCTTTGCGACCCCATCTCCTTGTGCTCCTTGGGCCTTCACCTGCCCCAGCCACTCTGCGAAAGCCGTTGCACCACTTCGTTCCCCCTCCTGGACCAGTTTGCTGCTGGTCCTGTCATGGTTCTGAGGTTCAGTTCAACTTTGTGACATTATAAATGGCACCTTCCCTGACCTCCCAATTTAAACTAGCAACCCCAGTCCCTCTCTATCCCATCACTCTGACTTGTTTCCTTCCAGCATTGCATCAGTTGGGTTGGCAAACTGGATTGAGCAGGGTTGTTATTAGGCCTTGATGCAGGTCGACAAGGTCTCTTCCAGCACAATGGGGTGCTCAGAGCAAAGACTGCCCATTAAAGGAGACTGAATTGGGCTGTGTCTTAGCTTTCTAGGAGTTCCTGGTTGGTGCAAATGGTTAACACACAAGACTGCTGTTATGGATTGAATTGTGTCCCCCCAAAATGTGTGTCAACTTGGCTAGGCCATGATTCCCAGTATTGTATGATTGTCCATTATGTTGTCATCTGATGTGATTTTCCTATGTGTTGTAAATCTTACCTCTATGATGCTAATGAGGTGGGATTAGAGGCAGTTATGTTAGCGAGGTAGGACTCAGTCTACAAGATTAGGTTGTATCTTGAGTTAATCTCATTTTTTTGTCCCTCTTTTTTTTTTTGTGCTATAAGTGAAAGTGTAGAGTTCAAGTTAGCATCTCATACAAAAATTTATACACACAATGTTATGTGATCCTAGCTGCTCTCCCAAAAATATGACAGCACATTCCTCCTTTCCACTACGGATTTCCCATGTTCACTCAACCAGCTCCTGTCCCTTTCTGCCATCTCATCTCACCTCCAGACAGAAGCTGCCTGTTTAGTTTCACGTATCTACTTGAACTAAGAAGCACACTCTTCACAAGTATCATTTTATGTCTTATAGTCCAGTCTAACCTTTGTCTGAAGGGTTGACTCTGGGAATGGTTTTAGTTCTGGGTTAACAGAGAGTTCGGGGGCCATGTCTTTGGGGTTCCTTCAGTCTCAGTCAGACCATTAAGTCTGGCTTTTTTTTTTTTTACTAGAATTTGAGTTCTGCACCTCACTTCTCCTGCGTCATCAGGAACCCTCTGTTGTGTTCCCTGTCAGGGCGGTCATTGGTGGTAGCCAGGCACCATCTAGTTCTTCTGGTCTCAGGCTGATGGAGTCTCTGGTTTATGTGGCCCTTTCTGTCTCTTGGGCTAATATTTTCCCTGTATCTTTGGTATTCTTCATTCTCCTTTGCTCCAGGTGGGTTGGGACGAATTGATGTATCTTAGATGGCTGCTCACTAGCTTTTAAGACCCCAGATGCCAGTCACCAAAATGGATGCAGAACATTTTGTTAATGAACTTTTTTTATACCGATTGACCTAGATATCACCTGGAGTTAATCTCTTTTTAGATACAAAAGAGAAAAGCAAGCAGAGAGACAGGGGGACCTCATTACTACCAAGCAAGAAGAGCCAGGGGTGCATGTCCTTTGGACCTGGGGTCCCTGTGCTGAGAAGCTTCTAGACCTGGGGCAAGATTTATGACGAGGACCTTTCCCCAAAGCCAACAGAAAGAGAAAGCCTTCCCTTGGAGCTGGCACCCTGAATTCGGACTTCTAGCCTCCTTGACTGTGAGAGAATAAATCTTTGTTTGTTAAAGCCATCCACTTGTGATATTTCTGTTGTAGCAGCACTAGATAATGAAGACAACTGCTAACCCAAAGGTTGGAGGTTTGAGTCTACCCAGAGGCACCTTGGAAGAAAGTCCTGCGGATCTACTTACAAAAAATCAGCCATTGAAAACGTATGGAGCACATTTTCCTCTGACACACACGGGGTCGCCATGAATCAGAATTTGTTAGGTGGCACCTGATTTAGTTTCCTATAGCTGCCATGAAAAAATACCACAAAGTGGGTGGCTTTAAAGAACAGAAATGTATTCTCTCATAGTTCTTAAGGCTAGGATTTGAATTCAAGGCATGGTCAGAGCCAAGTTCTCTCTCTCTGTCTGCTCTAGGGGAAGATCCCTCCTTGCCTCCTCTGCTTCTGGTACCCCCGAGCATCTCTTGGCATTCCTTGGCTTGTAGCTGTATCTTCACAGGGCATATTCCCCCTGTGGGACTTTTTCTATGTCTGTTCTCCCCTTTTACAAGACACCACTCAGAAGGAATTAGTACCTACCCACTTTACTCAGGTATGACCTCCTTATCTTTCTGATAACATCTGCAAAGAAAGACCTTATTTCCAAACAAGGTCACATGTACAGGTACAGGGGCTAGGACTTCAACATATCTTTTGGGGGTTACAATTTAACTCATAACAGGCGAAAATGGCTAAGCCCTTGTACCACAGTCTGGCTCAGTCATCAGCTGGGAACAGCAACTCAAAAGCCGAAGTGGACCTGTACATGTTAATGACGCTGTCAGCTGACCACACTCCTGGCAGCTGAGAAACAGCCCTTTCTTGTGGGGATGGGTGGGGGTATCTGAGCAGTGCCCCTGGGTGGCCACCACAGGCATGAATTGTTTTGCCATTTATTGTGTCTCCCTCTCCCCCACTAGACTGTAAGCCCATTAGGGCAGGTATCTTCTCTGTCCTGTGTGTATTCTTCACCTCTGGGCCTAGAACAATGCCAAGTGCATAGTAATTGATTCAGACTTGTGACCCCATGTGTGTCAGAGTAGAGCTGTGCTGCATAGGGTTTTCAATGGTTGATTTTTCAGAAGTAGATTGCCAGGCCTTTCTTCTGAAGTGCCTCTGGGTGAACTCAAACCTTTCAGTTAGCACCACCCACAGGTTCCTAAGTGCATAGTAGGAGCTTGATAAATATTGATAAATGTTGAATAAATGAAAGGACATTTAGAGGACCCCTTCCTGTGTTCTGTTCTCCAGCAACCCTGCTGCCTGGGCCTGTGTCTATCCCACCCTGCACAGGCAATCCCATGACTTATCAGTGTAAAGAAAGCCACAGCCTTTCTCCCTTGCCTCCCTTAACCTCTCCTCCCCATCCTTGCTTCCCTCTGCTGTCCACTGTCAGCTGTCCAGGTGTTCCCTGACTTCCCACCCAGGATGATGTGTTTGCTAGGCATGTGTGTCTGCCTGTCCTTCTAGGGTTTGGCTGGATCCTTTGTTAAAAATTTTACAGCTTAGGGGCAGGCCAAAAGCTTCGTGGTCTCTGCCATCCCTCTGACAAACTTGTCTCCTCCACCCCAGTTTCCTCCCAGGCCACTGACCTAGAAAGAATTTCACAGGCAAATGACAGCTACAGTCTGCTCTATAAGCCCTGTCCTGTTAGAATTATGTACCCTGTCATTTAACTGAGGAGAAGATTCAAGATTGGAGAAAGAAGAAGAAAATCCTGGCTAACCCATTAGCACCACCTCCAACCCCGCCTAATCCTACCTCCTTTGGTGTCAGACCGAAGCTAGAGGAAAAACGTGTTCCTTCTCCTCCTCCAGCGACAGCGCTATCGTGCAGAACAGACTTGAGGGGAGCCCACAGGCCGCACCCCACTTCCATATCCCAGCTCTCGATTAGGAATGCTAGAGCCACGAAGCTCCAGAAAGATCTGAGCATCTCCACCCCCAAGAGCAGTACAAAGGAAAATCAATACGAAGTCACAAAATAAGTGTGAGGAAATTCTCCAACATTTTCCATTTTTTCACTAATGGCTACTTTGAACTGTTTTTTATGTTTTGAAATATCAAATATAAAATTCTTAATTTTCTTCTTCCTTCTTTGCTGGTTCCTTAAGTGTAGGTTCAATCTTCATATTGCCCTTCTCTGCAGGCAGCCTTCACCTCAGCAGGCCTTCCTGCCCCACACCAGGCCTTGATGTGTCAATGATGTAGAAGGGTGGTACCGGGGCTGACCTTCTGCAAAAAACAGGCTTGGAGTAGGCTGGGGTGGAGTGCGACAAAGTTCTTTCTCACCAAGCTCGGTGGCTTGCCTCATACTGCTAGGGTACACAGCTAGGGGCTGCCCAGGGACAAGAGGAGCAGGGAACAAGGAAGACAGAGTCTTGGGTGGGCATTGGGAAGGGAGCTTTCTCCTTGGCTAGGGCAGCCCAGCTTGAATCAAATCAAGAGGTAGCTACTATGGTGATCGATACTGCAGGCAGAAAATAAGTTGGGCTGGAGTGGGAAGCCAGGTGTCAGTACCAGTACTAATTACTGACAAGTTGATTCTGACTCATAGCCACCCCTTGCACGTCAGAGTAGAGCTGTGCTTTACAGGGTTTTCAATAGCCGATTTTTTCTGAATAGATCGTCAGGCTTTTCAAGGCTTCTCTGGATGGACTCAAGCCTCCAACCTCTTGGTTAACAGCTAAGCATGTTAACCATTTGATAACTGGGGTCTCCGGGAGGCCACAATTGGGGTCTTATCATCCGGTGACCTCAGGCTCTTCTGAACTTGCGTGGCTCAAATGGTGGAATGGAATGATCAGGGGCCCACTTTGGTGCAGCCCATCAGCTCAGGTATATTAGCTACTGTAAGTGTCGGGGATCGTCCCCATGTTATAGCTGATCAAACTGAGGCTGAGGTCACAGCTGGTATGGGGAGAGCTGGTCTGCCTGACTGGGTCACTAATGAGATTTTTGCCTTGCAGTGAGCTCACAGCGCCCAGAGCATGGGGTGCCTCATTCATGAGTTTTATCATCAATGTTCAAAAACGCCTGGCACATTCTAAGGCTAGAGTGAAAGATGAGGACTCTAGAAGTAGCCTCTAGGCATTTGTGTCATAACGGAATATTTGGGCCTACTACGTGCTGGGCACCCAGGTGAATACTTCAGACAAATTATCTTTCATCCGCACAGCATCTCTGCAAGGTGGGCAGCATTGGCCCATTTTACAGATGAGCTCAGAAACGAAAAGGGACTTCCCGGAGGTGACACAGAAAGCATCAGGCGGGGACTTCTGGTCCTTGGACAGAGACTTAGTGAGTGCAGAGCCTGTCTTGCTGCCAGCTATAACCCTAGATCGCAGCACTTTGCACAGTGCCTGGTGTGCTGCTGGCACACGATAAAAATGTGCTGGATAAATGAATGAGCGATCAGTTGACTCCTTTTGATGCCCAAACTGTGCTCTTTTCTTCTTCCTGCCTTGTCTGGGGAGCTTGGAGCTGGAGGAGGACCCAGGAGCCCTGAGTCTTTCTGGTAGAAAAGGCTCCCTGGGCAGTAATGGTGAATGCATCCTGGACGAGGGGCTGCAGAAGTGCCAGGGCCCCCCAGCTTCTGCCTGCTCAGGGAACTGCTGCTCTTGCCCCTGACCTACAGAGCTACTCCTGGTGGCCACGTGTAGCCCCAGAGGATGTTGGGAGGGTTTCATCGCAGAATAAACATATGGGCTGTACATCTTGTGAGTCAGAAGATCCTGCTGTGCTGGCCTCCTCTCTCCCCAAACCTTGCTGTTGCCATGGCAACTGTCCTCCTCAAAACTGAATTGTCAGGGCATCCCAATTAACCCTTTCCTGGTGCAGCAGGACCCTCGGTTACACCCATCATGCCTGTCCACGTGGCCTGGATGCCCAGGCCCAGACGCGGTGGCACATGGGCCACTGGACAGAGGCAGGTGGCCCTGTGGGCAGAAGCCTGGGCTTTGGAGATCAGAGGACCTGTGTTGAATCCTTGGGTCAGCTGTGTGAACTTGGTTATGCTGATAAACCTTTCCAGCCTGGGTTTGCTCTCCTGTTATATGGGGGTGACAGTGCATCTCCCTCTAAGGGTTATTGTAAGGGCCAATGAGGAATGCACAGTAGGTCCTAGTAGAATACTTGGCACAGAGTGAACACGCAGCCCAGGCCAGGTATTATCATCAGTGTGCACTCTGGGCTGGGTTACCACTCGTGGCTGGGTAGCATGTGGTGTGTACATACACAGTCTGCTCCTGTGACTGCCAGTCCCAGGGCATGAGGGCATGGGAGGGTACACACACACACACACGCACGCATGCACACGCACACACGCACGCACATGCGATGGCGCGCACATACACACTCACAACTTGGAGGCTGGCCTAGGAGATCCCCGTTGAACAGCTCATCCATCCCACCTTGAACTTGAATCTCTCCAGGCCCCACTGAACTCTGGGACTCCCAGACTGAGAGGCTTTACTAGAAGCCAAGAAGTCAAGCCAAGTGAGGGAGCTGACAGAGAAGGGGCGGGTCTGTGTGGACAGAGAATGCATCTGAGTTGGGAGTCTGGATAAGGGGGAGTGTACCTGGATGCCCTGGGCTCCAACTGGCAGCCTGTGGTTAAAAGTCTGCCTATCGTCAACTCCAATGGGCAAGAAAGCTGCTGGGGGTAAGATGACAGCAGGGAGAAGACCAGGCCAGGCTGTATTATTGGCCACTGTTTGCTGAGGGTCAGCCAGGAGCCAGAGTGATAAACGGAAATAGGACCACACTTCCCCAACCCCACCCCACCCCACTACTCCCTGGTGTCAGCGCTGGGACCCCAACCCTTGATATGGCCTACAAGGCCTGTGTGACCAGCCCCTCCCAACTCTTTTCTCTCTGATCCCAGCCAGTCTGCCCTCCCCCGCTCCCCCCCACACACCCAGTTTTTCAAATGTACCCTGCTTCCTCGAGCCTCAGAAACACTGGTGGGATAGTGGTTAAGTGCTACAGCTGCTAACCAAAAGGTTGGCAGTTTGAATCCACCAAGCACTCCTTGGAAACTCTACGGGGCCAGTTCTACTCCGTCCTATAGGGTCACTGTGAGTCGAAATCCACTCAACAGCAAAGGGTTCCTCCAGCCTCAGGGTTTTTGCCCTTTGCAGGCCTCTCCACCTGGAATGCTCCTACTCTGTCTTTCCCCAGTTCATCTACCATATTTTATCAACTATAAGATGAATACTTAAAAAAAATTAATCTTTTTTTCAAAACAATTTCAGACTACATAAAAGTTGCAAAAAATAGTATAACTTCCGTATTCCCTTCACGCAGCTTCCCTAGAGCTGTTTGTGAGCATCTCTACCTAACTCCCTGTTCAGCGACTTCATGTTGATACCTTGAAATTCGCCACAGAGGGAAAGTATTTACTCCACAGAAATTGGCAATCTGGGCTTTTTTTCCCTTCTAGAGAGTTGGTTGTTGAACTTTTAGCAGTATGCCACCATTTTGCTAATTTCTATTTCTATAGGGTTTCTAGGAGTTGGATTTGACTCAATGGCAATGGGTCTTGGTTTTTCTAGATAGGTATGTATATATGTGTATATACTTGCTGTTGTATTCTTTTTTTTTTTTTTCTGAACTGTTTGAGACTAATAGGCAGACATCACATTCTATGTGTATTTGTTAGGAGAAATGACATTCTCCTATTCAACCACAGTACATCGTACCGCTTGCAGTCGAGTCAATTTTGATTCATGGCGATCCCGTGTGTGTCAGAGGAGAACTGTGCTTTATAGGGTTTTGAATGGCTGATTTTTTTTTTTTTTAATAATTTTTATTGTGCTTTAAGAGGAAGTTTACCAATCAAGTCAGTCTGTCACATATAAACTTACTACATACTCCCACTTACTCTCCCCCTAATGAGTCAGCCCACTCCCTCCTTCCAGTCTCTTCTTTCATGACCATTTTGCCAGTTTCTAACCCTCTCTTACCCTCCCATCTCCTCTCCAGACAGGATATGCCAACACAGTCTCAAGTGTCCACCTGATACAAGTAGCTCAATCCTCATCAGCATCTCTCTCTAACCTATTGTCCAGTCCATTCCATGTCTGATGAGTTGTCTTCGGGGATGGTTCCTGTCCTGGGCCAACAGAAGGTTTGGGGACCATGACCGCCGGGATTCTTCTAGTCTCATTGGGACCATTAAGTCTGGTCTTTTTATGAGAATTTGGGGTCTGCATCCCACTGATCTCCTGCTCCCTCAGGGGTTCTCTGTTGTGCTCCCTGTCAGGGCAGTCATCGGTTGTGGCCAGGCACCATCTAGTTCTTCTGGTTTCAGGATGATGTAAGTCTTTAGTTCATATGGCCCTTTCTGTCTCTTGGGCTCGTAATTATCTTGTGACCCTGGTGTTCTTCATGCTCCTTTGTTCCAGGTGGGTTGAGACTCATTGATGCATCTTAGATGGCCGCTTGTTAGCATTTAAGACCCCAGACGCCACATTTCAAAGTGGGATGCATGAGGTTTTCTTAATAGAATTTATTTTGCCAATTGACTTAGAAGTCCCCTTAAACCATGGTCCCCAAACCCCCGCCCTTGCTCCGCTGACCTTGGAAGCATTCAGTTTATCCAGGAAACTTCTTTGCTTTTGGTCCAGTCCAGTTGAGCTGACCTTCCCTGTATTGAGTATTGTCCTTCCCTTCACCTAAAGCAGTTCTTATCTACTAATTAATCAGTAAAAAAACCCTCTCCCACCCTCCCTCCCTCCCCCCTCTCATAACCACAAAAGAATGTGTTCTTCTCAGTTTATACTATTTCTCAAGATCTTATAATAGTGGTCTTATACAATATTTGTCCTTTTGCATCTGACTAATTTCGCTCAGCATAACGGAATGGCTGATTTTTTGGATGCAGATCACCAGGCCTTTCTTCTGAGGCACTTCTGGGTAGACAAGGTCTTCCAAACTTTCAAAAAGTCAGCAGCCACAGGCATTAACCATTTGCGCCTCCCAGGGCTCCACAGCCACGGTTCACTTATCGACATCAGGAAATTAGCATGTGTGCAATTCTACTGTCTGATCTACAAATCTTATTCAAATTTCTTCAATTATTCCACTGATGTCCTTTATAGCAAAAGAAGAAAAATGTTCTGGTCCAGGATTCAATACAGGATTACACGTGGCAGTGAGTTGCCATGTCTCTTTTGTCTCCTTTAATCTGGAGCTGTTCTTCAGTCTTTCTTTGACTTTTGTGACCCTGACATTTTTGTAGAGTACAGGCCGGTTATTTTGTGGAATGTATTTCAGGTTGGGTTGGTCTGATGTTCCCTCATCATTAGATTCAGATTATGTGTTTGTTGAGGAGCTCCAGTGGTGCAATGGTTAAGAGCTCAGCTGCTAACCCAAAGGTTGGCAGTTCAAATCCACCCCGAGGCTCTGTGAGAGGAAGATCTGGCTATCTACTTCCATAGAGATTACAGCCAAGAAAATCAAATGTGACAGTTCCACTCTGTCACATGGGGTTGCTGTAAGTCAAAAATCGACTTGATGGCACCTAACAACAACAACAATGCATTCGTTGGCAGAAATCTCATAGAAATGCTGCCGGTCCTTCTCAGTACATCCTATCGGGAGGGTCCTTCTCAGTACATCCTATCGGGAGGGTCCTTCTCAGTACACAGTGTTAATTTGTCCCTTTACTGGTTTGGGTAACTTGGATCACTTGGCTAAGGTGGTGTCTACTAATTTTCTCTACTGTAAACACAGAATTTTCCCCACTTTAATAAATTTCTTATGGGGAGATACTTTGAGACTATGTAAATATCTTGTTTCTTATCATTCATGAGTTGTAGCATCCATTGATGATTCTTCTCTGAAATAATATTATAGTGGTTGTCAAATGGCGATTTTCTAATTCCATCGTTCTTTCTACATTTGCAGGTTGACATCTATGTTAAGAGCATTCCTTCCTTCTCCATTCGTTTATTCATTTATTTACTTATATAAATATGGATGGATTCACAGATTCATATTTTATTTTTTGGGTTATCATCTGTAACTACCATTATTTATTTCAATGCTAAGATTTTACCACATTTGTCCAAAAAAAACCTCTTCAAGCCTAGTCGTGTTCCTATTGCCATGTCCCCATTATTTTTCTGAGCACATCCTAATTTTTTGGCACAATCTGATGTTCCAGGTTCATCTTGTACTCTCCTTAAGTCAGCCCTGGAATCAGCTCTTTCACCAAAGGGCACTAGTCCCGCTTAGTGGAGAATGGTATTTAGAAACTGAGATCTGGGAACCAGGTGTGCTCTATGCTTCTTGGAAAGACGTACCTTTTAGATCTCTGACAACAGGATGCATCTTACAGACTAACGTGTCTAACAATTCCCCAGTTTAGCATTTGGCTCCTCTCCTACTGGCCACGCTTCTACCAGGAGCTGAGCCCAGCGGTGAGCACTCAGCCAGGGCCCCTTCTCCACCCTTCCGTACCGTTCTCTCTGGCGGGACCACATAGCCTATTTGTTCTGTCTTTCCTCTTCAGATACCAGAGCCTGGGAGCCCACTGGCAACAAATTCATGAATTTTATACCCGGACAGACTTGCTGGAGGGCAAGGTGGATTTCTTGTGATCTTACCCTATGCTAATCTCTGCCATTACAGACCCCTCTTTGTTTTATGTTGGGTGGGAGATAGAAAACTCCTCTGGGGCAGAAGGAAAGTCTAAAAGAACTCTTTCTATAAGCACAAAATAACATTTCTAAGGGGTAGAAAAGCACTGTGTCATACATAGTTAATTGGCAGAGTTTTTCTTTCTCAGTGTTGTCTAAAATAATAGAGTCTCAACAGTCAGTGACATTTTAGATTTTATGAAATAGATCACACCTAGTTAGGAGTCCCTGGGTGGTACAAACCATTAACATGCTTGGCTGCTAACTAAAAGGTTTGAGTCTACCCACAGTCACCTTGGAAGAAAGGCCTGTAGGTCTTCTGAGAAATCGGCCATTGAAAATCTTGTGAAGCACACTTCTATTCTGACACACACTGGGTTGCCATGAGTTGAGATCGACTTGACAGGCAACTGGTAGTTATCCTTCAAAACTAAGTTCACATACTCCTTCATGAGTACTTTTTCTTTCTAGCACTCAACAAAATTGGTAACACAGATTTTGGGGTCACTATGTTTTTTTTTTTTTTTTTAATGTTTTTTTATGTGGTTAATGTCTGTCTTGTATTCATAGTTGTATCCTCAATGCCTGGCACATGATAGGTGCTCGATAAAGATTTGTTGAATGATTGAATGAACGAATTTAATCTTCTGGACAAGTCTGTAAGACAGATATTACTCTCCCCTACTTTACTTGGCTGCAAGAGCCAAGGTCTGTTCAATGTCACACCATCAGTAGGTAGCAGAACTAGGACTCAAACCTGGATTTGCCAGATTCAAACATCTGTGCACAGTGTTTCAGCAGTGGAGACAGTTTTAGTGGAGAACTGAATTAAGATTTTATTCCCATGACTAGTTTGGTCTCTGAAGAATTGTCTACAAGATCATCCATAAGAGGTCACAGGACAGGGGCTGGTACTGCAATAGTGACCTCCAGGCATCCCCAGCCACTCCAGTCCTCATTTGCCATACTCCCAGTGGGTCAGCTTGGACTGCCCTGCCCCTTTATGGGAGGGCCAGGAAGAGGCCTGGGTCAGGGACAAGCAAGTTGGCCTGGTTTGCCTGACCCCAGGAATGTCCTCCTTCCCACCTCCCCCCAAACTGACTAGCCCTGGGTGGGCCTCAGGATGGCACCTTCTATGCCAAAGAGCATCCTTCTCTCTAAGGCTTCACTGCCCCACCTCCGCTGCCCCGTACATGTGTCCAGCAGCCAGGCCAGGTGGAGGTCATAACTTCCAGGGCTCAGAGGGCTTATACTCAGAGGGTAAGCTCTCTCCCCTCTCCTGGCCTCAATTTGTCCACCTGTACAAGGGGAGAATTGAACTTGGTGACCTTACAGTTTTCCCTAGCTCTCCAGGCTTGGTTGGATGACTAGGGTCCACCTCCCCACTTACCCTCCCCCAGTCTTAGGGCTTTCCACCCTCTTCCCAAGGGAAAGGGCGCTTACAAACACTTTCTATTGAATGGGCTGGGTACAAACACAATCCTCATTTACATTTCAAAGGCCTTGATCTCTTCACCCTAATCCAGACCAGACAAAACATCCACTTGGTCTCTGAAAGCCTGCTTCTTGGTCAGGCAGCCATGGAGACCTTTTATGAGATGAGGAAAAGGCCTTTGGAGATGATTTGAGAGGCAACAAAAAGACATCTCCACTTCTAAAGAGATCTTCTGTCCTGGAAACACCACAATTTATGATAACCACTCACATTTACCTTCACTGGTTAGGTGCCAGGTACTCATTTAACTCTATATTATGGCAGTTATTATGTCTCCATTTTACAGAGGAAGACACTGAGGCACAAAGAGGTTAAGTGACTTACCCAAGGTCAAGAACTGGAATTTGAACCTCATAAGAGTAGATTCATAAACCACTGCACTGTTGTTGTGTGCTGTTGAGTCAATTCTGACTCATAGAGACCCCCTGTGATACAGCACAACTGCCCCATAAGGTTTAATCTAGGCTTTTTTTTTTTTTTTTTTTTGTAGTCTTTACAGGAGATTGCCTGGTCTCCTCTCCCAAGGAATGACTGGTGGGTTCGAACTGCTGACATTTCAAGTGCTTAGCCATTGTGCCACCAGGGCTTCTTAGCCAAGGCAGTATAAAACCAAAACCAAACCCGTTGCCGTCGAGTCTATTCTGACTCATAATGACTCTATAAAAAACCTATAGGGCAGGGTATAACTGCCCCTTAGAGTTTCTGGCCCATTTGATCTGCCAGACCTTTTGGTCTGCAGCCCTTGCACTTAACCACTACACTGCCAGGGCTTCCCACTGCACTACAGGACCTAAAATTCCACCCTTGTTCATCCACCTGCTTGCACTTCCCTCTTTTTTGAAATGCAAACACTGATGGGAATAGCCTTGAAACACTGGCACCTGGTTGTGAAGACCCTCACAAGCTGGGTAGGGCTGGAGGGGCTGCAGACCCTCCCTGAAGATTTTTTTTGTGTGTGTGTGTTTTTAAATTAGTTTCTCATTCAGTGATTTATACACAAATTATTTTGTGACATTGGTTGTAATTCCTGTGATGTGTCAACACTCTCCCCTTTTCCACTCATCCCCGTTTCCATTTCTCCTGTTTTCCTGTCCCTTCCTTTTTT
This sequence comes from Elephas maximus indicus, assembly GCF_024166365.1. Lineage (NCBI taxonomy): Eukaryota > Metazoa > Chordata > Mammalia > Proboscidea > Elephantidae > Elephas > Elephas maximus. The sequence goes on along the minus strand of NC_064828.1, from coordinate 89,774,667 downwards.
TCTCCTCTTTGCTTTTGGGTCCTGAAGGCATTTTTAGGACTCCAACCTACTGAGTCTGAATCAATGGCAAACACTGGGGGAGGGGTGGAGGAGGCTAGGTGCTGAAAGTGTTCAAAAGGGTCATTCTCCCTAACTTGTCTTCAGTGTTGACTGTGCCCAGCACCATGCTAGGCACTGGGGATAAAGTGGACAGGCAGGGATGGTCCCCTGTGGGAGGGTGCAGTGAGGTGGGTTTGGGTCAGGGTCTCCACCACTAGAGCCACATCTCCCTCTCACTTCCTCCACCACCACCACCCCCACGCCCACCCCCCACACACATAGTTATACACAGAGTCCCTCCCTGGAGAAGGTGGGCTAGGCCTGAGACCAAGGTTCAGAGTGATGACAACACAATCATGGGCTTACCTCTGGAATTCCCCATCCCTCCCACACTACATTCTAAAGAAGCTGATGGGAATGGGAAGGGAGGGTCAGGGAAGGAGAAGGGGGAGCTGAAAGAGGAAGAGGGGGAAGAATGGGTAGTTGGGAAACCGGGTGGGGTGGTTGAGTTGGCTCAGGCTTCAGGCAGTACTGGGCTGTCAACACAGATTAGAACCCAGGCCTCCAGCCATATTTGACCCAAAGAGATCTGTAACCAGTTGCCCTCAAGCCAATTCTGACTCCTGGCAACTTTAGGAAGCAGATCTTTTTACGCGTTGCTTCCAAGGCACCTCTGACTGGGTTTGACCTGCTGTTTGTATCACCAGGGACTCCCAAAGGACCATCCTTTCCCAATACCCTCTATGTATTACTCTAGGACCAAGATTCCTTGTTCCTATTTGGGATCAGGGGCCTCTATGATGAATTTATTAAAGCTATGGACCACTTCCCAGGAAAGTGCTCCTACATACAGTCTTTAGCTACTATTTCAGAGGGTTAATCTGTGGACCCCTGCTAGGATCCGCTTTAGGAACCCCCACCCAAACAACAAAACAGTGTTTCCTGAATCATCTAGAATGTTTGCAAAAATATCGATTCCCAGGCTGAACCTCAAATGTACTTACTGAAGCAGAATCTCTGGAAGAGGGGGTCTTGGACCTGCATTTTAAACAGGTACACTAGCCATATTTGGAGAGATGGTTAAAGGTAGTTTAGGGAGAAGAGGGCAGGGATGGGATGGGGAGGAGTAAATAGGTAAAAAGGCAGATTCCTTGGTGCCATTCCCAGTGATTCTGATTCAGAAGGTCTAGGACAGGGTTCAGGAATCAGTGGATTGACACAGCGGCCGCAACAATGTGCTCAAGCCTAACGATTGTGAGGGTGGTGCAGGACTGGGCAATGTTTATATATAGGGTTGCTATGAGTTGGAACCCCCTGGATGGCACTTAACAACAATGATTCTGATGCAGAGAGGCCTTGGGGAAGAGGGAGGGATCTGTGATCCAGTCCTGTTATGGACTGAACCATGTCCCCCCAAAATATGTGTTGTAAATCCTAGCCCCTATACCTGTCACTATGAGTCTGAATTGACTCATACAGGGTCGCTATAAGTCAGAATAGACTCTATGGGCAACAGGTTTTTTTATACCTGTGGTTATAATCCCATTTGGGAATGGGTTTTGTTATGTTAACGTGACAGTATTAATGTAAGATGAGTTTTAAAGCAATCTCTTTTGAGATACAAAAGAGTTTAAAAAAGCAAGTGAGCAAGCAGAGATGGGGAGAGATGCCCTGCCACACGAAGATCACCAAGGAGCCACAGAACAAGGACCTTCCCCAGAATTGACAGAGAAGGCCTTCCCCTAGAGCCCATACTGTGAATTTAGACTTCTAGCCTCCTAAACTGTGAGAGAATACAATTCTGTTTCTTAAAGCCACCCACTTGTGCCATTTCTGTTATAGCAGCACTAGATGGACAACTAAGACAAGTCCTAAGTTTCAGGCTGGCTGGGGGTGCAGATGTGTTAGCTGCCTCTGAGTCGTCCTAACGCATGGCAACCCCACAAAAAACTGAACGAAAGGTACTCAGTCCTGGGCCATCTGTGTGATTGGCGTGGATCAGACCATTGTGATCCACGGAGTTTTCATTGGCTGATTTTCGTAAGTAGATTGATAGGCCTTTCTTCCTAGTCTGTCTTAGTCCAGATGCTCCCCAAAAACCTGTTCAGCATCATAGCAGGGAAGCCTGTTAATGGATTCATATGGTTCTAGAAAACTGGTCCTAGCAATGCCTGTGTCAGGCCAGGTAACTGGCACTCCCCAGGGTTCCAGGTGGAAGGCCCTGAAGTGGGCTGGATGGAGAGGAGCTCTTAGCCAGAAGGTGGGCAGCTGGGTTTGAGTCATAGTTCTCTACTTACCAACTGTGGGACCTCCGCCAAGTTCCCCGGGCCTCAGTTTCCTTATGGCTCTTGTAGCTGCACACCCCAAGGCTCACCAAGGAGCTTTCCCCTTCCAAAGTTCTTGGTGCACTATTTAAACCCCTCTTCTGACTGAGAGGGAGCCGTGGTGGAACACTGGTTTACAGCTCGGCTGCTAACCAAAAGGTTGGCAGTTCGAATCCAACAGTTGCTCCTTGGAAACCCTATGGAGCAGTTCTACTCTGTTCTATAGGGTCACCGTGAGTCAGAATCAACTTGAAGGCAACAGGTTTTTTTTCTTCTGTATGAGAAACCCACGGACCGAAAAAACCATAATAGTCATGTCAGAAGAAAGGCCTGGTATTTAAAGTTTGTTAAAAAAAAAAGTTCCCTTCTCTCCCTCCCCCACACACATATTTTAAACTTAACTCTTAACCCTTCCAAGAAACTAAAAACTCATGATAAAGATAGTCCTGGGAAAAGTTTACACGATTAGAAAAGCCATGGCTAGCCCATAGAGTGCAAACACGCAAGCTTGATATACAAATCCAAGCCGCCTCCTGCCGATTAAGTGAATGACATCAATCATGTTAAATTTCCCTTTTGGGAAATCCCCCAACAGTTTGCACTGTATATAAACCCATTGCCATGGAGTCGATTCCGACTCCGAGCAACCCTACAGGGCAGAGTAGAACTGTCCCACAGGGTTTCCAAGGCTGTAAGTCTTTACGGAAGCAAACTGCCACATCTTTCTCTTGAGGAGCTGCTGGTAGGTTCAAACCGCTGACTTTTAGGTTAGCAGTCCAGCACTTTAACCACTGCGCCACCAGGGCTCCCCTTGTACTGTATATGAGTCGATCAAAATTGCCATGTGCTGAGCTCATGCCTTTGGAGGGGTGCTCCCTATTCAAGAATAGTTTTTTCTGCCCAGTAAAACCCTTTAACTCTACTTGACTCGTTGATCAGATTTTTTATTTCGACAAGTTTCATTCAACAAGTATCCATTGGGCATCTACTAGGTGCCAAGTGCTGGGGGGGAAAAGAGTGAACTGATGAGACAAAGTCTTGGCCCGCGTGGAGGCACTGACTGTAGGAAGCAGGAGGCCTCTTTGGGGAACTTTTGTGTCTCCCTGCTCTGGTTGGTGGTGGCAGCTGCCCCTGGTCCTGCCCTGGGAGCCTGGGAGGCAGGAGCTGATTTCAAGGGCTGTTCGTTCAACATTCATCTTCCGTGGAAGTCCTGCCGGGCGGGGCCTTGCTCTCCACCTGTCCCAGAGCCTCTGGGCTTTTCCCCTGGGCAGCTGTCCCTCCTGCCTTCCCTCTCTCCACTCTTTCTTGCCTTCTGTACTAGTTTCCTAGTGCGGCCATAACAGAGCGCCAGACTGAGCGGTTTAAAACAACAAAAATTAATTTTCTCATAGCTCTGGGAAAAAAAAGCCCTGGTTATACAATGGTTAAGCTGCTAACTAAAAGGTTGGCCGTCTGAGTCCATCTAGCAGCTCTGTGGCAAAAAGATCTGGCCATATGCTCCTGCAAAGATGACAGCCAAGAAAACCCCATGGGGCAGTTCTACTCTGTCACATGGGGTCGCTATGAATGGAAAATCAACTTGAAGGCACCCAACAACAATTCTGGAGGCTAGAACTCCAAAACCAAGATAATGGCAGGGCCACGCCTCCTCTGGAGGCTCTAGGGGAGAATCCTTCTTTGCCTTTTCCAGCTTCTGGTGGCTCCCAGCAATCCTTGGGGTTCCTTCACTTATAGCTGCATCATTCCACTCTCTGCCTCCATTTCTTCACATGGCCTCCTCCCTGGATTTCCTCCGTGTCTCCGTATATCTAAATCCCCTGCTCTTTTCTCTTATAAAGACAATGGTCACTGAATTTAGGGCCCACCCCAATCCAGTAATGTCCTCATTTTAACTTGCCTTCTTCTGTAAAAACCCTATTTGCAAATAAGATCACATTCACAGGTACTGGGGGTTAGGACTTGAACGTATCTTTTTTCTTCTTTTTTGTCTATTTAGTGTTTTTCCATACCCACCTCTGCCCTCCCTTGTAACCATCAAAGATTGTTTCTTTTTGTGTGTAAACCTTTTCATGAGTTTTTATAGTAGCGGTCTCATACAATATTTGTCCTTTTGTGATTGACTTATTTTACTCAGCCTAATGCCCTCCAGATTCATCTATGTTGTGAGTTGCTTCACAGATTGAAAGTTGTTCTTTATTTTTGTGTAGTACTCCATTGTGTATATGTACCATAGTTTGTTTATCCATTCATCTGTGTATGGGCATCTATGTTGTTTCCATCTTTTTGCTATTGTGAACAGTGCTGCAATGAACATGGGTATGCCTATGTCTATTTGTGTGATAGCTCTTATTTCTCTGGGATGTATTCTTAGAAGTGGGATTGCTGGATCATATGGTATTTCTATTTCTAGCTTTCTAAGGAAGCACCAGATCGTTTTCCAAAATGGTTGTACCATTTTGCATTCCCATCAGCAGTGCCTAAGGTTTCCAGTCTTCCTGCAGCCTCTCCAATATTTGTTATTTTGATTCCTGCCAGTAATGTTGGGGTGAGATGGTATCTCTTTGTGGTTTTGATTTGCATTTCTCTAATGGCTAGTGATCGTGAGCATTTCCTCATGTGTTTGCTAGCCACTTGAATGTCTTCTTTGGTGAAGTGTCCACTTTCTTTGCCTGTTTTTTAATCAGATTATTTGTCTTTTTGTTGTAGAGGTGTTGGATTTTCCTATAGATTTTAGAGATTAGACCTTTGTTAGATTTTGAACAGCCAATTTTTCTTTTTTCCCAGTCTGTAGGTTCTCCTTTTACTTTTTTGGTGAAGTCTTTTGATGATCATAAGTGTTGAATTTTTAGAATATCCAGTTATCTAGCTTATCTTCTGGAGTTTGTGTTGTTAGTTATGGTTTGTATCCTGCTAATGCCATGTATTAGGGCCTCTAGCATTGATCCTGTTTTTTCTTCTATGATCTTTATAATTTTTGGTTTTATATTTAGGTCTTTGATCATTTTGAATTAGTTTTTGTGTATGGTGTGAGGTATGGGTCCTGTTTCATTTTTTGCAGATGGACATCCAGTTTTGCCAGCATCATTTGTTAAAAAGACCGTCTTTTTCCCATCTGATGGACTTTGGGCCCTTGTCAAAGATCAGGTGACCATAGGTGGATGGATTTACATCTGGGTTTTCAATTCTGTTCCATCGGTCAATGTATCTGCCGTTGTACCAGTACCAGGTTGTTTTGACTATCGTAGCTGTAGAGTAGGTTCTGAGGTCACGTAGTGTGAGTCCTCCTGGTTTATTCTTCTTCAATAGTTGAACATATCTTTTGAGGGACAGGATTCAACTCACTTCTCCTTCCTTCCTCCCGCCTCCATGTTTTGGCCCTGGCCAGTGGTCCTCAGTCCCGGCTGACCATCAGCATGTCTGAAAGAACCTTTACAAAGTATGGGCCCAGCCTGGGACTTCTGATTGTGGAGGTGAGGTATGGGTCCCAGCCTCTGGATGTTGTAAAGCTCCCCAGGTCTTTATGAGGCAATTTCAGGTTGAGAGCTTGACCCCAAGCTGGAAAGGGGAAGGACTAAGGGTATTTTCTCCCCTGCTATAAAAAAACTAAAAAAAAATTTTTTTTTTTTTTTTTATGACCTAGAGCTATGTGTGTCTGGGGTGGGCCTGGGGACTTCAAAGCCAGCCAAGAGGAGACTGGCCTGAACAAAGCGGGTCAATAGGTAGACACTCGGTTGTGAGGCTGATACTCTCTCCAGGAGGCCAGTGAGAATCAGGGGCCCTCTGCCTCCTTCCCAGGCCACTCCCAGGGCCCTTTGTCCACTGAAGGGCTCCTAGGGTAGAATCCAGCTCCCTGAGGTCAAGGAGAAGAAGATGGAGGAGATAAGAAAACAAGGAAGCTCTAGTTCTTTTTCACCTTTCCCTCTTAAAATCCTGCTAATTTTTCAAGGCAGAGTTCAAATTTCACCTCTTCTTAGAAGCTTTCCCTGATTGCCCAGCTTGAAACCAGCCAGTTTCTCATAGGACTTCCAGAAGTGCTTTCTTTCTGGTCACCTTGTGTACTTGAGCCATCATACTTAGATTTGGACATGATCTTGAAGTTGGCTAGCTCTTGTTCCGCTTCAGGCAGGCCCACGTGTCCATGTGCATGCCTGGCTCTGAAGCCCGTGCCCTAAATACCTGGGGTCACCAACATATGCTCTTTCATGGTAGGAGTGCCTATCCTTTCGTCACATCATTCCTGACCTGGGGTGGGGCCCTCTCCACGGTAGCCTGGAGCTCCTGGGGGACCAGGAACACAGCAGCTTTCTTGGGTCCCTCTGACTCCCAGTCCAATGCCTGTTGGGGGCTTTCATCCTGCGTGGGGGAAATCAGGTGAAGATTTGCCCATCCCTCTCTCAGAAAGGCTGGAGGCTTCAACCAGATAATCCGCAGCAAGTTTCTGGGTAAGCAGCCCTCTTTGTGGATGTGCAGGGCCAGCTGGGGGGCCCAGCCTAGGATGGGTTGTGGGGCCCCTTCACCCCACAGGCAATGCAAGAAAAATCACACCAAAAAAAAAAAGGAAAAAAGTCCAATAAGGATTTTACTTTTCTCCATGAAGATTTTTTTTTAAAATACCGCACTGTAAATTTTTTTTTTTCTGTTTTTGGTGTCCCTGCTTTGCTGGTAACTTCAGTGCTTTATACCCTGTATATCAGGAACTCCAGCTTCTTGCTGTGTGAAACACAGCTTCACGCATGTGTCTGTGTGTGTGCATCTGTGTAGCTTTCCATGCATTGGCTATATATGCACACAGCATGTATACAAACATGTCCAACAAACCAGTGCTTCTCAACCACGGCTGCACAGTGGAGCCTCTAGGGAGCTGAACCAAATCCCAATGCGCGGACCACACCCAGCTGAAATAAATCAGAATCACTAGGGGTAGGACTCAAGTGTCAGTAGTTTGTAAATCTCCCCAGGTGATTCCAAAGTGCCATCATGGCTGTGAACTACTGATAGAGACGGTGGATTTCCTGATGGATTCCTTTATGGAGCAGAACACAAGAGTGAGTGTAAGAGACTGCCCTTGGAGGGAAACAGGTGGCAGAGTGAAAACATGCTTGGTCTGGATTCTGTATTCTCACCTGTAAAATAAGGTGGTTGGATTAGATCATCTCTGGCATCTTACCCAACTCTTAGGAGATGCGTTGACTTCAATGAGTGTGTCCAGGAGGGAAAGGAAGAAACACACGCTCCCACAGAGGTCCCCTCCCTAGAGGCTGACACGTCCCGGAGTCCGCGCATTCATGAGTCACAGCTGCTTCTCCTTTTCTGAAGAACATAAGCCAGGGAACTCCCACCCACCCTCACATGCGCAGACAGCAGCTGGTTAGAGCAGTGGGAGAGCCAGGGTTACAACAGGATCCTGAAGGTGGTTTGGAGGGGTCTGGAGTCTTGCAGCTAGCTCAGGAGTCTGAGGTCCAAAGATGGCAAAGGGCAGAAGGAGCAGAGGCGACTACGTGAGGAAGGGAGGGGGAAGATGAGGGAGAGAAGAGGGGACAGGTGGCAAATTGACGCTTGGGCCATGAACGGTTCATTTATTAATTACTACAGATTAATACGTTTAGTTACAAAACTAAGATACACTTGAGAAAATGTGGACGATGTTGGAGCATACAAATAAAAACGAAAAGTTCTTCCTGTCTTCCCATTTCCTCTTTAATTCTACTTCCCACTATTCTCATCTTGGTGTATACCCTTTCAGACCTTTTTCTATACAGTATGCTGTGTGTATTGTTTTTACTTTTGGGGGAAAAAAAACTTGGGTCATATTATACGTATTATTCTGCAATTTTCTTTTTAAACAGTATATCATAGACATCTTCTGTGCCTGTTCTTAAATCACAGCTGCCTTATTCCTCTTGATAAAAAAAAAAAATTTTTTTCTTGATAGCTGCATAGAATTCCATGTTGCTCTTGTTGTGTGTCGTCAAGTCGACTCTGACTCATAGTGACCCATGTGACAGAGTAGAACTGTCCCATAGGGTTTTCTAGGCTGTAATCTTTATGGGAGGAACCCTGGTGGTGCAGGGGTTAAGCGTTCAGCTGCTGACCAAAAGGTCGGCGGTTTGAACCCACCAGCCTCTCTGCGGGAGAAAGATGTGGCAGTCTGCTTCTCTAAAGATCACAGCCTTAGAAACCTTATGGGGGCAGTTCTACTCCGTCCTATAGGGTTGCTAGGAGTCAGAATCGACTCAAAAGCAACAGGTTTGGTTGGGGTAATCTTTACGGGAGCCTAGGGCCAGGTCTTTTGGAGCCATCAGTGGGTTTGAACCACTGACCTTTTGATTAGCGGCCGAGTGCTTAACCGTTGTACCACCAAGGCTCCTTATAGAATTCCAGAATTCCATAGCCTTTAACAATTTATAACGGAGCTCTGGTGGCACAATGGCTAAAGTGCTCAGCTGCTAACCAAAAGGTCAGTGGTTTGAACCCACCAGCCACTCCATGGGAGAAAGATGTGACAGTCTGCTTCCATAAAGATTACTTACAGCCTTGGAAACTCTACAGGACACCAGTGGTTTTTGGTAACCATTTATAAGAAGGCTGCAGGCAGAATATTTGTACAAGTATCTCTGTAGGATACCTTCCTAAATATAGAATGGTTAGTTCTATGAGTATGGGCATTCTTAAAGGAGACAGATTTTACCAAATCCCCCCTCCCCCAAAAGCACTGCATTAATTTACACTCCCACCAGAGTGCACTATGTTCCTCACAATCTCATCAATGCTAACCGGTTGCCCTAGAGTCGATTTCGACTCATAGCAACACTATAGGACAGAGTAGAACTGCCCCATAGGGTTTCCAAGGAGCACCTGGTAGATTTGAACTGCTGACCTTTTGATTAGCAACCGTAGCTCTTATCCACTATGCCACCAGGATCTCCTCATCAATGCTAGATATTACTAATCCTTTATCTTTTCCCAATGTAAATGGGAAATGTAAACAGAGCCTAAAGAAAAGGTAAAGCGTGCTTAAACAAAATGCAATACCGTGGGGCCCTGGATTAGCTGCCAGTTTTTTGTTTTCCTCTGTGAGAGGAAATGGACCAACGGTGGTACAGGGGTAGAATTCTTGACTTCCATGTGAGAGATCCCGGTTCAATTCTCGGACAACGCACCTCAAGCGCAGCTACCTCTTGTCTGTCAGCGGATGCTTCCTTGTTGTTGTGATGTTGAATCAGGTTCAGTGAGCTTCCTCTGCCCCCATCACCAAAATGGCTCTCACGAAGGTTGTAAATGTCCTTCTTTTGCTCAATCTCATGGAAGCTTATCTGTCCTCATTTCACTTGGCCTCTCAGCCACACACCACACGCTGACCACACCCTTCCCCTTGAAGCATCGGTTCCCTCCCCAGCCCACCCTCTCTGAGTCATCCTCCTTTCTCTCTGGCAGCTCCTTCTCTGGTCCTTTGCTGATTTCACTCCTCCCAGGTTGTTTCCCGATTGTTATTCTCTGGCTCCTGTCCCAGGCCTTCACCTCTTCACGCCTTACTCTACACCTTGCCTTCAATTATCCTGTGTGTATAGATGGCAGCAGGTCTAGAATCTGCCCCAGGGCCTTTGTTCAGGGGCCCAGAGCATGGTGGCCAAAGGCCTAGTGTGCCCCAGACACCTGGAGCTCAACCTGTCCCAGAAAAATCTTGTCTTCCTCTTTCTCTCTCCCTTGTCTTTCTCTCTCTCTCTTTCCCTGCGCTCCAATCTCTCGATCTCTTCCTCCTGCTAGAAACAGAGAGCGGACCACCATTCATGCAGAAACTGCATCATCCTTGCCTCCTTCCTCTGCCTGGCCCTCCATATCTAATCCATCCTTGCATCCCAAATTTCTCTCATGCCCCATCACTTCTTCCCATGCAATTATCATCTCTTATTTGCCTGGATTTTGTCAACAACCTCCTACCTGATCTATCGGCGCCCAGTCTTGCCCTCCAGCTCCATTCTCTGTAATTATGTCACTCTTTGGCTTAAAACCCTTCAATGGCTCCCCATCACCCTCAGGACAAAATCCAAATGTCTTAGCAGGCTTTTAAGGTCCTTTTAGATCTGGCTCCTTCCTATCTTTGGGGCCCCAGCTCCTTGTACTACCCCACCCTTTGGGCTCCAGCCAGCCTCACCAAAGATGGTATCACTCACAAGCTGTTCCCTTGTCCTGGAAAAACCTTTCACTTTCTTCTCCTGGCTAACTACCAAGTCATTCTTCAGACCTTGGTCCAGACTTCTCTCCCTCCAAAGAGCCCTCTGGCTCCCCAAGATGGCTTAGCAGTCCTTCCCCTGTGCTTCTTTACCAGTGGCCTTTGAGTTGACTGCAACTCATGGCAACCCCATATGTGTCAGAGTAGAACTGTGCTCCATAAAGTTTTCCAGGGCTGATTTTTCAGAAGTGGATTGCCAGGCCTTTCTTTTGAAGTACCTCTACCTGCCAGTTAGCAGTCAAGCTTTTAACTATTTATACCATCCAGGGACTCTGTGCTTCTTTAGCACCACACATTAAGCTCCAGAGCCCTTGTCCTACAGCTTTTAATAGCCTTATTGCATCTCTAAGGAGCCCTGGTGGCACAGTGGTTAAGCTCTGCTTAACCAGTGCTCAGCTGCTAACTGAAAGGTCTTTGGTTCAAACACCAGCTGCTCTTTGGGGGAAAGATGTGGCAATCTGCTTCTGTAAAGATTTACAGCCTCGGAAACCCAATGGGGCAGTTCTACTCTGTCCTATAGGATTGCTATGAGTCAGAATCGACTCGAAGGCAGTGGGTTTGGTTTTTTGGTTTTATTGCATCTCTGTATAACCCAGGCTACTAGAAGCTCCGTGAGTGCAGGAACCTTGCCTATCTTGCTATCACTGCACACCTAGAGCTTGGAACAGAATGATAAATATTTGTTGGCTCTTGTTGAATCAAGACTTGATTAAGTGGGTTCAGTCAGGGCTTCGGCAACTGACCTCACCTTGAGAAAGTGCCAGGACTCTGAGCTCCAGGGTAAGAAGCTGACAGAAGTAAGAGTGACTAGAAAGTGAAAGTAACTCTTCCTGGGGAGGGGAGAACCCCAGAGGGTGAAATCTGGGGAGGAGGGGCTGGGCCAAGAATTCATTCAACCCTTCTAGCCAGGCCTTCTGCTAGTGCTTGTGCTAGGTCCTGGTGTTGTAGGCGGGGAAGCAAGCCTGACTAAAAAGAGAGAAAAAGTGTTTTGTAATTAGTCATTCCACCCTGGGGTGAGGCCGGGAGTTTTCATGGGAGGTGGGTAGACCAGATTTGCAAAATGACAAACAGGGGCTAACCGCCAACTGGGGCCACAGTGGGGCTTCCGGCCCTGGTGGTAGAAGTCAAGCTTTCTAGTTTTTTCTCTGTCCTGCCTCCTTTCTCCCTTCCCCCACTTGCTACATTCAAGGTTCTGCTAAATAGTGGAAACGGGGAGGGGAACGCTCTGAGGAAAGATTCCCCAGGGGCCAAACCTGCATTTCCTGACTCCCTCTATTGCCCTCTGCCTCTTGGTGTTTCCTCAGAATGGGGAACAGGACACTGTATCCAAAGATTTTGACCAACTTGTTCCATGGAGGTTCTTGGGAAATATGAAAACATCAGGAGATGGAGAATCTGGGTAAAAGTCACCATCTTTCTCCTCTATCTGGAGTCCCTGGGTGGTGCAGTTATTGCACTCAGCTGCTAACCAAAAGGTTGATGTTCAAGTCCACCCAGAGTCCTGGGGATCTACTTCTGAAAAATAAGCCATTGAAAACCCTATGGAGCACAGTTCTACTCTGACACATGTGGGGTGGCCCATTCCTGGGCATGACACACACCAGTGGGAAGGGGCATTTGGTTACCAGACTGAGGCTCAGGGTGAAGGAGGAATGTAGGTTCTTTCAAAATAAAAAAACCCAAGCCACATGCTAAGAGTGGACAAAATGAAGCTTACTGACTGATCATCTGCATGAGGGGTGGAGGCAAAGAGGTGGAATCCTGTAGGAAGGAGTGGAGGGGAAGGGCAGACAGGAAGGAGAGAGAGGGAGCTGGAGCAAGAATATGAGTAAAGGAGAAGGGTCAGACTTTATACCTTTGAGAAAGTGGCCACTCCAGTCAGCATCTCTCTGAGAAAACGAGAAGACTCAAATTTGTTTGAAACCTGGGAGGAGAAGGGAGATTGAAAAGACCTGAGAGGACACCTTCTGTGGACCCTGTAAGGATAAAATAAATGACTCAATCCTCAATTTAAAGAACTGTGCTCAGTGAGCTAATAGTAAGATTGTTTAAGAATGGCTACTACAACCTCTGTTTATTTAGGACATAGTACAGAGATGGAGCCCTGGTGGCGCAGTGGTTAAGAGCTTGGCTGCTAACCAAAAGGTCGGCAGTTCAAATCCAGCAGCCGCTCCTTAGAAAACCGATGGAGCAGTTCTACTCTGTCCTATAGGATCACTATGATTTGGAATAGACTCAATGGCAGTGGGTTACAGAGATGATAAGGTTCCTGGGTGATGTGAATGGTTTGCACTCAACTGCTAACATCAAGATTGGCAGTTTGAACCCACCATAAGGTGCCACGGAAGAAATGGCCTAGCGATCTGCTCCCATTAAGATTACAGCCAAGAAAACCCTATGGAGCAGTTCTACTCTGCACACATTGGTCACCATTAGTAGGAATGGACTCCATAGCGACTACCAACAGCAACAACAGAGATGATACACAAGTGATATTGCTTAATTGTCATAACGATCTTGAGATATAGGTATTATTGTCCCCAATTTACAGATAAGAAAACTGAGATTCAGATTCAGAGAGGTTAAGTTCCTTATCTAAGGGTAAATAGCTAATAAGAGAAGGCTCAGCCAGACCTGGCTTTAGGCCCTGGCTCTGAAGCACAATGTGCTGATAACCACCCCTGTTCAGCCTCAGATGGCTGAATTCATGGTCCTCTATGTTGGTTTCCCTGTTGTCATCGCCTGAGTTTGGAAATGTCTTTTTCTACCTTAGCCTCAATTGTATCGGGAATGCTATGTTAAGGGATTTTGGTGGGTATCTTGTTAGCAGGAGGAATGGGTGGGGCCAAGGTTGGAGCTGGATGGGTTAGTGGGTGAGTCACTGAGTGGCTGGGCCCCTTTAGTCCATGTAAGGACAGCTGCAACCGCCCACTGCCCGCCCAGTCTGTGCCTGGACAGAAATAGGCATGTCTTCTCTGCAGTAGGCCCCACCTCTTGCTTGGATCACCCTGTGAATCAAGAAGGCTGGAGATGCTTATCACCCCTTTTCTCTCCACAAGTCAAAGGACTGAGAGAGGAAATGACTCCTGGCCTCACCTAAGAGCCCAGGCCAGAACTGGGCAGAGAACCCTGTGTTCTGTCTCCAGCTCAGCGTTGGATTCCTGGAGCAGGAAGGGCCAAAACAGGAACAAAGGAAGCTCCTTGTGTGCCCCTTCCACTCTGGGCTCTACCTAAATCCCATTTTCAGGCACCCGGGCTCCTCATGCTAGCTCCTTCCACCTGCCTACAGGGGCCCACTGTCTGCTAGTTTTCCTGAGAACTACCGGGAAGCCAGTGGTGTAGTGGTGGTGGTGGTGTCTCCCTCGTGTCTAGGTCCATGATAGCATCTGATAGCATAGACCTAGCTATGATCTGGGTCTAGTAGCACCTGGGACTGTGTGTGAGCTGGAAGGAACCTGAGTTCAACCTCCCTCAATTCACAGACGTGGAGACTCAGGCTCAGAGAGGGGTAGTTACTTGCCCAAGGCTACACAGCTAGTTAGCAGCAGAGGCATGGACTAGGGTCTCCTGGTCTCCAAGCCGCCACTCTTTCACTGCCTCTAACTGCCTAGGTCCCTGGCTTGCCCTCTAATTGGCTCCATCTCTTGCCCTCTGACCCCTGAGCCAAGCTGAGGCAGCAATTACAAAGTGTGGGACTGCCCACCCAGGACTCCCCTGTAATGGGGGAAGGCCCTGTGTCCCTATCCCAAGCTTTCTCCTGTTTTGACTCTTCCTACCATAGAGTTGCAATGAGTCAGAATTGACTCGAGGGCAATGGGTTTGGTCTGGTTTTTCACTAGACATCATAAAACGATGGGAGCGAGACTCCACACCGCAGGACCTGAGAACATCAGTACGAACCCTTGTGAAGAAAGCTCCACCTTTAACAAAGAGAGCAGGCTTGGCTGGCTCTGGAAAGTATTAGCTGCTGGAGTTGATGCTAAAAACGGTGAGGCACCAGAGTATGTTGCAGGCTAGGAGGGCAGGGAGCTGCGGGATGTGTGTGCCCAAGGAAGAGGGCAGATGGTATACATCCAGGACAGCTGGGGAGTACTGGTTTAGGAGCTGGAGTGCCTGGGTTCTCTTTGCCATGTATCAGGCCTGTGGCTTTGGGACTTAACATTTTGGAGCCTCAGTTTTCCCAGCTGCAAAATGGGAATGCTAAGACTCTTCCTTGCAAGGTTGCTTAGAAGATGGAACAAATGGCTGCGAATGTTCTCCCAAGGAAACAGCACGAGGAGGGGGCTGCTTTGGGGTGAGAATGGGGTGGAGTTGGGCTACTCCCCTTGGACCCTCAGGGCAGCTGGGGGTGTCAGGCAGCAGTTGGTCTGGGTAAGGGAAGGGCCGGGCAGTGCATTTCCCAAGCCCCCAGCCTGTGACTTCCTTCTTTGGCTGCCCAAGGCAGCACTAAATCAGGTCACCACTTGCCTTTCCTCTCCAGTAGCTGTCATGCAAGCAGCTCCCAATCCAGGTCACCAGCTTCCCCACCCCCTCCCTTCCCAGCAGCCAAGGAAACAGGCCGCTCAGTGCTTTTGTTCTTGCGTGGCTGCTCATTAGACTTTGGCCATGTGCCTGACACTGGGCTGATTGCTTTAAGAAAGGACAGTCACCCTTTGCTTCATGCTACGTGCCAGGCCCCACCATGGGATTCTCTCTTTTAGGGAGACAGGATTGCCTCTGTTTCAGAAGTGAGAAAACTGAGGTTCAGAAAAAGGTAAGTTCCTCATTCAGGATCACTCAGCTGGCAAACGTACAGCCAAGGTTGGAACCCAGAGCCTGCTGCTTTCAAAGCCTATGGTTTAAACCCCAGAGGTCCTGTGTTCAGGGGACTGGAGGCCCAGGGCATGGTTGAGTGGGGGTCACCAGGGTAGGAAGATGTGCTGCCCGTGGTCCAGAGAAACCCAGGGCCCTCCAGGAGTCAAGGTGAGGTCTGCAGAGAGGATGCTGGGACTGAGGGAGACAGGAGGAAACCTGTCTGCATCCAGGCCGGGAAACTGACACACAGTCAGCCAGACACACACATATACAACACACTGTTGCCATGGAGTTGATTCCGACTCATGGCAACCCCATGCATTACAGGGTAGAACTGCCCCATAGGGCTGTGGTCTTTACCGAAGCATTTCGCCAGCCCTTTTGTGGAGTCACTGGGAGTTTGAACCGCTAGCTTTTAGGTTAGCACACATACACAGATAAACAACGTACAACAGGCTCAGAGGCAGACAGACTCCCAGACACAGAAACCCACAGGACAGGCACACACACAGACACACACATAGGCTTAGGTATGCACAAGAGACATGCAGACACACACCCATGACTCACACACTGACACAATCAGACCCACAGACATACTCTCACGACAGCACTCACAGGCACAAACACACCCTCAGACATGGAGACATATAGACACACACACACACACACACACCCTGGAGGGAGGGAAGGAAGAGCCTGCCACCTCATTTCCCAGGAAGAGAAATGCCTTCCCCAGAAGCGCTGAGTCAGCAGCGAGTAACAAATGAGCCTCAGGGCGGCGGGGCACCGGCGCAAGCACTTCGCATGCGGAGCGCGTTCGTGCCAGCGCCACCCCGGGCCAGCGGCTAGGGGGCAGGGAGCCGCCGCGGGCTGCCCGCTCGGGGGGAGGCCCCGGGGAGGAAGTGACTCACTTTGACTTTGCAAACGCCGGACTTTGCAGCCCAAGGTCACGCCGCAGCCGGCGCCGCCAGCCGGCTTCCTGCAGGGCGACGGGTGGGCTCTGGCTGGGCTGGGCGGGGCTGCAGGCGGGTGAGGGGCAGGGGGCTGGCCCTCCCCACAGTGGCAGGGGTCGGAGAAGGCCATGGAGAGGTGGAGGCCTCAGCAATGCCCAGGACTGATGGCAAGGGGCTGAGCCTGGAGAGGGGAGGCGGGAGCTTGGTCCTCCGTGAAGGCTCTCTCCACTCTCTAATGCCCCCACTGGAACTGAGTAGAGGGCACATCGCAGCATGCCTGGGCTGGTGCAGCCGCCTGTGCCCCCTGTAATACATTCTTCATGGAGCAGCCAGCGAGATCTTTTCAAAACCTCAATCACATCATTTCCTCCAATGGCTTTCCGATGCACTTAGAATAAATTCAACCCCTCATGGTGGGTACCTTATCTTCCAAGTGGGCTGCCGTTGTGCTATTTTAAAAACTACTCCAGGACAACATGGGTGAATCAGGTATTGTCCCAGGGAACCAGCCCTACTTCGAGCTGGTTCCCTCTTCAGCATCTCTGGTCCCTCCCCCATCTTTGCATGGCTGGCCGACGTGTCGGCATAAGGTCACCTCCTCAGCAAGAGCTACCCTGACCAACCGTCTAAAGCAATCCCAAATGAGAATCCAATAAAATTAACAATCTTGACTGTGCTTTGGTAAGTGTCCCTGACTGGAGAGTAAAGGGACTTCACTATTACTATCTCTCTGTTGAGATTTACTCACCTGGGCATGGGGCACAGAAGCCTGGTGACCCCCTTTTGCCCCGTGCCCAGGAGGCCCAGAAGCCTATCTTTCTGACCCTTACCCTCCATACCATCTCCCTGAGGTGGTGCTGCAGCCCCAGGCTAGTGCGGTCCTGCTTTGGTGGAGAAAACAGAAAGTGAAACTGGCCCTGTGGAGGAGGCACCTACCTGGCTGTCTGCAGAGAGACCCCAGTCAGGAAGGGCAGTTCCTGGTCTCCCCAGCCCCCTGCCCTGAGCTGTCTCTGAAGCCTGAACCTACCCTGTGGCTGGGTCTCCTTCCTGCCAAAGCCCTGGGCAGAGCAGACTGACCAGGCAGCAAAAGGGTGGCCTAAGGCCACTGTTCCCCAGTCTTCTGTCCTGACTCAACCTCCCCGCATGGGTGAGAGGAGGGGAGGGAAGGGCCTGGCAGCCAGGGGTTGTCCCCATGGGATGGGCCAGAAGCCAGAGCGGTCAGGATACTGCCCCAGCCAAGCTTCTTTCTGTGGCTCCCAGTATGGCTGTCCACAAGCGTGATGGGGAGGCCCCAGGTATGGGTGTAGGCAGAGGAAAGGAACAAGACAATACCAGCAAGGAACCTTGAGCACTAACCACGTGCCACGCACCAGGCCAGGTACTTTAGGATAAAACTATAATGCATCTAGAGTCGTCAGAGTTCCTTGTGAAGTCTGTGAAAATACCTGTGCCCCTGGCCCAGCCACATCCATCTACTTATTCAACCAGTATTTATTGAGTCCTACTATGTGTCACACACTGTTCCAGACACAGGTGACACAGCTGTGGAAACAAGATAAAAAATCCCTGTCCTTGTGGAGCTTTCCTTCGTGCGGAGGAAAAACAGTTGATAACCACAGTAAATAAACTATTTAGTGCATTAGATGGTGACATGTGCTCTGGAGAAAAATAAGGAAGGGAAGGGGAATAGGAGTGCCAGAAGTGGGGGTGGGGGTGTAATTTTAAGTAGAGAAGCTGGGGAAGGTCTCGCTGAGAAGGTGGCTCTGATTCTGATTAAGTCTGTTTAATCTGCACAACCAGGGATGCAGGTATGACTGTTACTATTGTTGTTGTTTTGTGCCATCAAGTCCATTTTGACTCACATCAACCCTATATGACAGAGTAGAACTGCCCTATAAGACATCCCGGTAAAGGAGGAGGAAACCAAAGTGCAAGTGACAAGTCCAAGGTCAAACAGCTGGGCAGAAGAAGTGAGCTTTGAACTCAGCTTGTGCTGTGTGCTCATTCCCACTGCAGGAGAGTGGGCATGAATGAGAGACTGGGATGGAGAAGGAAACGGAGCGGGTGCGTGGTGGGCCCTGCCGTGGTGGCCGTCTGTCTTGCAAGCTGAAAATCAGGGCACGATCTGAAAGGCTTTTCCTGTTGCTTCATTATGTGAGTGGCAGTCTGGGAGAGGCGGTTTGGATGCTGGCCTGAAGAGTGGGATTTCTGAGACATTCCAGTGGCTTCTGGGGCCCACGAGGCAGTCCTGGGATAGGGCATTGCCATGGCAACCCAGCCTGGTCATGGGGCCAAGGGTCTGTTGCAGAGCCACATGGCAGAGAACCTGAACTGAATGCAGACCTGAGACTCCAGGGGCCCAAGGGGCAGCATGAGCGACAGAGCAACACAGGAGGGGAACAGGAAGGCGAGGAGAGTGGGTATGGCCCGCAGCCCAGGTTCTGTGCCAGTAGAGAGGGTAGGCTGGCAGTTTCTAGGAAGCCACTGGGGTCTGAGAGGCCTTTTCCTTAGACAAGTCTGGGTTTAAATCTTCCCTCTACCACTTCCTGCTCTATGGCTCTGGGCAAGCCCAGTGAGCTTGTTTCCTCATCTGTGAAGTGGGGATAATAACTCACCTCATAGGATAGTGGCAAGGATTGTTGGGAGTTGAGATAATGTATCAACTGTGTCTGGCATATTGTGGATTCAATCAATTATTATTGCTGTTTTCCTCCACCCCGTAGGTCACTGGGGACATGCCGAGATGGGGAGTGCAGTGGAATGGGGAGAATTGTGGGGCTTGGGAAACCAATGACCTGGTCAGCCAGGGCAGTTGTAGGTTCCCAGCCAACCCTGCATGTGGGCTGGAGCTTAGTCAGCAACAAAAGAACAATACCCTTCCCAAGCCACCGGGCCCACAGTGCAAGCCTGCCCCCCAGTTCCCACCGCTCACAGTCCCAGTGCCCTGGTTGACAAGCCTTTTTCCCCCATGCACCCCTGCTCCAGCATCCTGGGCAGCAACAGAACCCACAGCTTGGGCCAGCAACCAGGGTGCCCCTGGCAGGTAGAACATTGCTCCTGCTGAGTGACTCCTCTGCCCAGTTGCTTGAGTCTTCCAGTAAATGCCATTGCTGCTCCGACCCTTGCTTCTGGAAGGATGTAGGTATGACTGTTACTATTGTTGTTGTGTAGAAGATCGTCCTTAAAAAAAAGAATAGAGACCAGAAGGTACTTCAAAGACTGTTGCATCCCCCTCCCCACCCTCCTACTCCCAGCTCCTGTGGGCTGAGCAGCACCCATTCAGCCATGGTCTTGGCAGAGGCCAGGGGAGCTGGAGCCCAGCCCAGCTTTTACCAGTAATTCACCGTATGACCTTGAGCATTCTATCCAGGCCTCCTTTCCTTCATTTATAAAGTGTGGGGCTTAGGCTAGATCATCTGTAAAGTCTAGCCATGACCTTTAAAATGATTACGTTCATTGATTCGTCTGTTCGTTTACTTGTTCATTCATTCGTAGCACTTATCACCTCCTGACTCAGCATATATTTTATTTGTTTATCATCTGCCTTAATCCACTAGAACGTCAACTTGTCAGCTCTGTGAGGGCAGGGATTTTTTCCCCTGCCAATGGCTGATTTTTTGAAAGTAGATCACCAGATTCTGGGTGGACTTGAACCTTCAACCTTTAAGTTAGCCCTTAACTGCTTGTGCCACCTGGGACTCTGAGGGCAGGGATTTTTGTTTGTTTTATTTACTGCTAGATCCCTGGCCACCTACAAGAGGGCATGACAGATAGTAGAAGCTTATGTCTGTCTGGGTTCTGGAAGGAAACAAGATGGCATGCTCCAAGAGGGTAATCTAGGGGGTTAAATGAAAGGACTAAATCTAACGTAGTAGATAAGGTAAAGAGAACTAATAACAGAGTATGGGGCGGGCCAAAGGGGCAAGGGGCAGGAATCCGGACAGCACTGTCGCAGAGCTGAGCTGTGGGCAAGGACACATGACAGGAGCCTTGGCCTTTGATAGAAGAAAGCAGCCACTGACAACCCATGGCCCAGCATGGAAGTAAGTGGGGAATAAGTGCCTAGGCTTCTTTCTACTCCGGCCCTCCAGTCTCTTGCTGCCATATCCCACTGGCTGAATCCCACCAGAAGCTCCATAGCAGTCAGGCTCCTGGGGTACACAAAGGGTGGAAAGCATGTGGATCTGGGGGAGGAGGGGAATGAGACCATTCAGCATAGCCTTCAGTATCATTTGCTGAGCACTTGCTCTGTGTCCGAGCTGGTACAATGTAGACAAAGATGTGACATGAAGGTTTATAGAGCAACACCTCCTCCAAGCAGCACAAACAGGCCTTGCATGCGTCTGCAACAGCTCCAGTTCCCTCTGCCTGTGGGTCTTCCATCTAGGTCTGATTTGGGGGCAGCGAGCAGACATATCAGTCTGATGTGCAAAATCACACTGACCAATGGAAATGAGAAAGATTTGTTGAAAGGAGGAGCCCTGGTGATACAGTGGTTAAGAGCTTGGCTGCTAACCAAAAAGGTCAGCCGTTTGAATCCACCAGGCGCTCCTTGGAAACCCTATGGGGCAGTTCTACTCTGTGCTATAGGTCGCTAAGAGGCAATGGGTTTTGTTGAAAGGAACTGTAGGGCCAAGGAAGGGATGGTAGTAGACAGAGGGTTTGGAGGGTCTGGGTGATGGGAACTATTTATGTTGCAGAGCAATGAAGCAGCCCTCAGGAAGGTGACCTTGAAAGTTGTTCAGGCTCCATCACCCATTTATTTGCTCTGTGGTCTTGGGCCTCAATTCCTCCTTTCCTCATTGATAAAAATGGGCAATAAAAAAGACATGGGAATTTTGTGAGGCTTCAATGAGAATTGGCCCAAAGGGCTTAGCACAGTGCCGGGGATATGGCGTGCGCTATTATTATAATTAGAGACCTAGGGCCACCCCCTACCCCACTGAGCACCCGACCGGGATCCCCACCCCCTCTCCAGCTCCATTTTGCTCTGAGTGTTTTAGGTCATTCGATGCCTGGCCTTCTGCCAAGGCTCCGACAAAGAGAGGAGTTTCTGCTCATTCATCCTAATGCAAGTTCCTGCGTTTATGATAATAGGGGGAAATCATGAAAGGACTCGCTGCCTGTGGAGGGGAAATCTGCTTAGAATTGAAAATCTGAGCCCTTCCTTGGCCCAGCTTTCCCCTCCCAGCGCTCTGGCAAAGGCTGCAGATGGGAGGGGAGCTGGGAGGAGCCGAGAGGAGAGGAAGAGGAGGGGGAGGAAGAGCTAGCCAAAGAGGATGGAAGGGCAGAGTGGGGGCAGGGGCGAGGCCCTGGCTCGCCTGGGTGAATGGGTTTCAGGGTGGCTAAGGAAGCCTGCCAAAAAGGCAATGTGAAAAGGCCAGGCCCCGTGTGGCGCCGCTAGCGGTTTCCATGGCGACAACAGCTGCTGCCTGGGCCTCGGCGCTTGCTGGCTCCTTCCGCGGGGCCTCCTCCGCCACCACATTGTTACCCAGCTCCGCAAGGAGGAAAAATGTGACGGGTCGCCTTGGCCCAGTGTGACACCAGCTGGTGCCACAGTGTTCTAGGCGCCGTGCTGAGCTCTGCAGGGGCGATGGGTCCACAAAGGTGGCCCTTGGAGTCTCTGTAAGCTCAGCTTTATTCAGCTTGGAGGGAGGGCTGCCGCGCCCGGACAGGCAGCGACCGGCTCTGGGAGTCCTTGGGCGCCTTCAATGGGAAATGGTGGGGCCGGAGGTGTGTTCGTTAAAGATGGCCCTGTCCATGGAGGCCTCAAGTGGATGGATGAGTTGGTGGGCTGGGAGAGAGAGATGATGGTCTGACTTCGGGCGCCCGCACGAGGTGGGGAGCGCCAAAGAGCTATTGAAGAGAAAGAAATGACAGGATTTGGTGGTCTTCCGCTTGGGCACCAGGGAGGTGGTGGCTGTACTCTCGGAGAATAGGGATTTGAGCCTGTCATTGACAGCGGACCCCCTTGAACCATTCTGTTTGGCTTTCCTCCTCCCAATTCTCCCCATCCCAGAGCCGAGCAAGGACTTGGATCATGGTAAAAACTAAAAAACCGTCAAGTTGGGTTTCGACTCACAGCAACCCTACGTGTTACAACATAGAACTGCTTCATAGAGTTTTCAATGTCTGTAATCTTTAGGGAAGGAGCCCTGGTGGCACAGTGGTTAAGCGCTTACTTGCTTGGGTGCTAACCAAAAGGTTGGTGGTTCAAATTCACCAGTGGCACTTCAGGAGAAAGATGTGGCAATCTGCTTCTCTAAAGAGTACAGCCTTGGAAACCACATGAGGGCAGTTCTAGTCTGTCCTGTAGCGTTGCTATGAGTCGGAATTGACTCAACGACAACCGGTAATCTTTACAGAAGCAGATTGCCAGGCCTTTCTTCTGCAGTGTTGCCGGTTGGGTTCAAACTGCTAACCTTTAGGTCAGTAGTTGGGCGCAAACTGTTTGCCCCACCCAGGACTCTGGATAATGGTAGGGATGCCTGATAAATGTTTCATGAATGAATAAAGAAAATGGGGAGAGAGAAAAAAGTGCGTGAAAACAACAGACAAGAGTTAGATGTGCTCTTGCCAGGTACACAGAAAACTCCCTGGATACATACTACTCAAGAAAGCCTGTGCAGAGAAATATGTTCTTGCCTCTCAAACTCACACACTCTAATTGAAGTTTATCACCTGGATGTGTGTGTGTGTGTGTGTGTGTGTGTGTGTGTGTGTGTTTTGCCATCTTAGCATCAAAATCAGTTATAACAAATTTATTGCAGTGTATATTTTTTTACTCACTGCTGACAGAGCTGCTTTTGCAAGCTGTTTTAGGGTAGAGGCCGTTTCATGTGTCATAAAACATGCCTACCTGTGAGAGTGTTGTTTGCAGGCACGCCTCGCTCTAAGTAAGCAAATCTGGCACGGGATGGGGGGTGGATATCTACACGGAGAAGCCAGTAGTGTTGATCTCATGCTCTGCCAGAGGAGCTGCTGCCATTTTCTTTACACGTCAAGCCCCAAGAGCCTGCTGGTTGCTGAGGTGTTCGGTGGACGCGGAGCTTTCCAGGGATATAGCTACTTGTGCCATTTTTATGGTGAGTTGCTAGGTACACTTTATTGGAACCCTCTTACCTACTCTTGCCTTCATCTCCATGATACGTTTGATGCAGGTTCTTAAATGGAGGTGGGGGAGGAGGGGAGTTGTGCTTATCTCCATCTGCTCTGTGTTCATAATCTCAGACCTCCCCGGGCTCCTTCTCCTGGCTCAAACTCTACCAAGACCCGGTTTTAGTTTTGCAGCACCCATTTCAAAAAACCAAAGCAAACTAGTTGCCATCCAGCTGATTCCAACTCATGGTGACCCCATGTGTTGCAGAGTAGAACTGCACTCCACAGGGTCTTCAAGGCTACCTTTCAGAAAGAGATCGCCAGGCATTTCTTCCAAGGCACCGCTGGGTGGATTTGAACAGCCAACCTTTCAGTGGAGACACCTAACCCTTTGAGACACCCAGGAACTCCTGCAGCAGCATCCTTGCACTATCCATGATTGCTTTGTGGTTTACTTGTTTATAATCCATTGTTTATTGTCTGAACGTAACATCCTTGGAGCAGGGACTTTGTCGGCATTGTTCACCACTCAAATTTCAGTCCCTAGGACAGTTTCTGGTTATCAGGAAGTTCTCAGTACTTACTAAATTAATTAATAAGTGAATGAATGAATGATTAGAGAAACTATAAGAATGGGCCAGTTTTTCTTAAATGCATTCCTTCTCTGGTGGGACTCCAGAGACCCTTGGGTGGTTTTCATGTCCATCTCCCTTTCTCCCAGGAGGGCTGGATTCCAAATACTGCTGTAGACTGGACAAGGACAAGGGCAGTATTTATCATCCAACAAATATTCCCTGTGTGCCTACCAGGTGCCCGGCATGACACAGGATGTGGCAGGTACAGCAATGAGCAAGAGAAACAGGGTCCCTGCCCTGGTGGAGTTTACATTGCATGTTGTAAAGAGACAATAAACGAATAAATGTTTAAGTAAAGTACAAGTGCTGTAGTTGAAATGAAAAAGAGCCTGTAGTGGAGAACAAAAAAAGGAATCTAATCTAAATAGGGCAGTCTATCTAAGATGATTTTAGCTGACACCTGGAGGTTGAGAAGGATCCAGCCGTATAAAGAGCAAAAGGAAGGTGTTCCAGAGAAAGGGACCAGCAAGTGCAAAGGCCCTGAGGCAGGACAAAGCTTGATATATTCCGGAAAGGCCAGTGGTAATGGAGGTAGGCAGGACCCAGGAGCCATGGCGAGGAGTGTGGTTTTTATTCTGAAGTGCATTGGACAACCATTGCGAGGTCCACCCAGGCGAGTGACACGATCTGATTCATGCTGTGGCTTCTATGTGAAGTGGGAAGCAGGAGCAGGAAGTAGAGAGATGTGGGGTGAGAGATGGTGGTGACTTTGGTCAGGGTGTTGACTGAGTGGATGGAGAAAAGTGAGTAGAAATGAGACTGAGTCTGGACCAGGAACTGACAGGACTTGTTCATGAGTTGGGGTGGAGAATGAGAGAATAGGCAGAATCTTGGGGATGCCCATGTTCCTGGCCTGAGGAACCAGGTAAATAGTGGGGTAGGCAATGTCTAGCCACTGTCACAGAAAGACCCCATGTTTACTGGGATACGTGAGAACCTTTCTCTGGAGTCTATGAGGGCTGGACAGTAAACCATTTCACTCCTGCTGAGTCTCCCGTGTGGTAGTACCTTAACTACAGATGTCTTTGAGACACTGTCTGGGGCGCAGAGCTTGTGTGGCAGTTACTATCACTGCTTCAGCATGGTTTTGAATTGTCCAGTCTTTTCTATGGCTGCCCCCAATTCTAGTGTTTGAAAGCAGGCTTGGGCCCAATCATCTGAGAGGCCTTCCTGTAGAAAGGTGAGAAGCTTTGTGGCTTGGAGAGCAGAACCCAACCGTGAGAGGAACAGGGATGGAGATTCCAGCTCCACACAAGGAAGAGCTTGCTAATAATCAATCAGAATTTTCTCACAGAGGTGAGAGGGTGCAAGGGGAGGCTGGCTGGCTGCCATCTAAGGCCCTTCCAAGTGGAGATTCTGATTTCCTGTGGGTGTGAACACCCTTTTCCTCTTGCTTCCTAGCTTCTCAGAAGAATGACAGCTGCTTCCCATTCCCGGCACAAAAACCCCTCAGCCGCTGAAGGCAGCGGCTAAACACATCTAAGCCTCCCCTGCCTACTCTGGGTTTAACAACCTCAGCGTTTCCTCCCCGCCCGAGTCTGGAAGAAGAGCAAACCCCAGTGTGGCCAGCGCAGTGGGGGTGGGGCTGGGGCTGAGCAGGCCTATCCAAGGCGTCACAGCTTTTCAGGAAATGGTGTCCTCATGTCTCTGGCTACCGAAACTCCACTCCCAGGCTAGGCTCCCGCAGGGCCACCCAAGGGTGACATGGATATGAGGAGGGAGCAGCCTTTCCAGACTGAGCCATCTGGGCCACCCCTTCAAAGTCTTTTTTTCTTGAGGGTGGCTACCTGGCCTGACTGGACGTCAGGCTCCTCAACCCCTACCCCTGTAATCCTCCCTAGGATAGCACAGCTGCCATGAAATGGCGAGAACTCTGCCTCTGGTAGTCCTCCGGGAAAGGGGTCACACAGGCCTCGCCACAAGGACCCATGGTCCCAGCCATGGGGGTGGGGAGTGGGCTAACATTTCAGGAAAGCTCTGAACTCAGGCACAATGGTTAAGCACTTGGATGCTAACCAAAATGTCAGTGGTTTGAACACGACAATGGCTAGTGATCTTTCCCTTAGAGATTAGCCCACTGCCATAGAGTAATTCTAACTCATAGCGACCCTATGGGACAGAGTAGAACTGCCCGTAGAGTTTCCAAGGCTGTCGATCTTTAAGGAAGCAGGCTGCCGCATCTTTTTCCCCTGAGGAGCAGGTGGTGGGTTCCAAGCGCTGATCTTTCAGTTGGCGGCTGAGCGCTTAACCACTGTGCCACCAGGGCTCCTTCCTGTAAAAATTATAGCCTAGGAAACTGTATGGGGCAGTCCTCTGTCCTACAGTGTCACTGTGAGCCAGAATTGACTGGCGGGCACACAACAACAACTGGACTCTGTCAGGCATGGTTACTTAGCTCCAGGGCTGGTCTCGGTTGCCATAACGGATCCCTTGGAGCCGTTGGAGGGGAGACAGTTGGCATCTAGTGTGACTCTGGTGAGGGTGAGCTTGGCCCCTTTGCAAGGCAACTCTATACTTGAGGGGCTCCACTAGGATCTGGGCCACATGTGATGACTTTGGTTCTTTCTTTGCCTCTCTGAGTCTCAGTTTCCCCACCTGGAAAATGGGGATATAGTGGTTAAGTGCTACGGCTGCTAACCAAAAGGTGGGCAGTTGGAATCCACCAGCTGCTCCTTGGAAACCCTATGAGGCAGTTCTACTCTGTCCTATAGGGTCACTATCAGTCAGAATCGACTTGTCGGCCTTTTTTTTTTTTTTTTTTTTAAATCTTATATAAGCCACTACCCAGGTATGATGCTGGAAGCTGTCCCACCAGTATTTCAAATACTAGCAGGGTCACTCATGGTGGACAGGTTTCAGTGGAGCTTTCCGACTAAAGACTAGGAAGAAAGGCCTGGTGATCAGCTTCTAAAATTACTCAGTGAAAACTGTATGGATCACAACAGAATATTGTCTAATATAGTGCTGGAAGATGAGCGTCCCTTAGGTTGGAAGGCACAAAAAATACACAATGGCCACAACAATGAACATGAACACACCCACAATTGTGAATATGACACTGGACCAGGCAACATTTTGTTCTGTTGTTCACAGGGTCTCTCACAGCCAACTTGTTAGCAACTAACAACAGCAGCAGCAACAACAACCACCTTTTGTAAGAATAGGGTGAAATGATGGATAAGGACAAGCCTAGCACAGTCTTGGCTCCTAGTAGGTGCTTCGTAATAAGTTTTCTCTTGGAATTTCTTTTTTCTCACATCTCTCCCCTCTCTTATCATCTATAGGAATAAAATTGCTTACTTAAGGGGGGGATTATGCTTGTAAGGAGAACCAGAGCCTTCTCTTGGCTGGTCTGAAGGACCCCTGCTTTTGCTGATAGGATTACAAACATTTTTTCAAAAAAATAGTAATAGAGGTTGCAGTTTGGAGGGCCAGCTGCTGAGCTGTGGACCAACTGGAGCTGCCCAGAGTTTCCTCTGGGTGTGCTGGAGGGGAGGGCCTAGCTGGGGTAAGCTCCCCACCTCCCTCAGTTGTGGCCCCCACAGCTGGGGGCGGGGAGGGCAGTGGTCGTGGCAATAGTAGATTATGATTCCAGACTTCTGGGAGGATTGGGGGCCCAATTGAGAGCTGGGGGAGGGAAAGGTGGGGCTGGCTGAGGCCCACCCTGCAGGGATGAGGAGGAGCTGAGGCTGGCTTGCTTTCCCAGCCAGCTGACCCTTTTATTTTTAGCTCTGCAATGCTCCTCCCAAGCCCCTTCCTGTTCTGTTTTCCTTGTTTCTGGGTCCTTGTTTGTCTTCCAGAAACTCAACCGGGTTAGCAGGATGAGATGAGGGTGAGAGTGTCACAAAGAGCAGGGGCTGGGCTGGGGCCAGGCTGAGGGAGAGACGGGATTTACCCTTCCCCCCAGCTCCCGTCCCTAGACCAGACCAGTTGCCATGGAGTCCGTTCCCACTCAAGGGGACCCCATGTGTGTCAGAGTAGAACTGTGCTCCATAGGGTTTTCAGTGGCTGATTTTCTGGAAGTAGATTGCTGGGCCTTTCTTCTAAGGCACTTCTGCATGGCTCAGGCCTCCAATCTTTCATTTAGCAGCTGAGTGTGTTAACTGTTTGTACCACCCAAGGACTCCCCTCCACACCTAAAAACAAACCATTTGTCAATCAGGTTGTTTCTGACTCATGTCGACCTCTATGTCTTGCAGCATAGAACTGCTCTCCATAGAGTTTGGATGGTGCAGATGGTTTGCGCTGTACTACTAACTGAAAGTTTGGCAGTTCAAACCCAGCCCACCTAGTGGTGATATAGAAGAAAGGCCTGGCGATCTGCTTCTGTGAAGATTACACCCAAGAAAACCCTGGGGAGCAGTTCTACTCTGTAACACGTGGGGCCTCCACGAGTCAGAATGGACTCAGCAGCAGTGGGAGGAATCGTATGGAAGTAGATCAACAGGCCTTTTTTCCATGCCACCTCTGGATCTGAACCACCAACCTTTCAGTTAGAAGTCAACACACACCGTTTGCGCCACCCAGAGGCCTGGCCTGCCCCCTGGAGACTGCATTTTCTTCCTTTCTCCATTTTCCAGGTTTCGAGTGGGTCTGGTTCAGGGAAACCCAGGCTTTCACTAGGTTCTCCCCTCTTCCCTTTCCGCTGCTACTGAGGAGAACTCTAAGGTGCTTGTCCACACCCTGCCCCCAGCCCAGGCCTAGGACAACACTCAGTGCTCAGCACCCAGGCCTGACCAGCCCTGTCCTTCTGGGGCCTCAGGTAAGGTCATACCTTGGGTGGGGTTGGTAGGAGGTCGGTCACTGGATCAGGGCACGCTGAGTCTCTTGAAGGAGCTCCTTTGTGAAAACCAACAATAGGAGTGGCAGGACTGGAACAAGGAGTTGGCCTGCACTGTGGAAGCCTCAGTCGCATCCTCTGTCAAATGGGAACAATAGCAGTTCCCTCTCCTAGCACTGCGGGGAGACTGCGTGAGCTGTGAGCTGCTGGACAGAAAGCCCTCACTGACATACGGAAACTGCTCCATAACTGTTAGCAGTGCTGTTATGATGGGGTCAGTGATATCCCTTGGGGGTGCTTGTGGGGTACTAATGGTGCATGGGTCTCCTGGAGTCTTGTGAGCACCAATTAGAGAAGCCACTGCCCCTCCGCACGCCTTCCTTAGGCCTGTATCTAATCGCCCAGCTTTCTCTCACCAGCCACTCGCCCTCCCTTCCTCCCTCAGTGAGGAGGTGCTGATCTGCACCAATGCTGGGGATGAGGGAAGCTTTGGTGCAAGGCCAAGGTGGCTGCTTGAGGGAGAGGCCTTCCAGAGACATGCCTCCTACAAGCCCCCCAGTCACAGACCCCAGACCTCAGAGCCAGCAGAGGAGAGGTGGCCCCAGCTGGATGGGGAGGAGGAAAGCGGAGGGGAAGGGGGTGCGATGCTCATATTTCCCTCCATGAATTCCTGACTGGGGTGGGGATGCTGTGTCTTTCTATCCTTTAGGCTTCCTTATAAGAAGCCCTGGTGGTGCAATGGTTAAGTGCTCAGCTGCTAACCAAAAGGTTCGTGGTTCAAATCCCCCCCGCCACAGCAGCTCCTTGGGAGAAAGACCTGGTGATCTGCTCCCGTAAAGATTAAAAAAACCCAAACCCATTGGCTTCGAGTCGATACAGCCTTAGAAACCCTATGGGGCAGTTCTACTCTGTCACATGGAGTCACTATGAGTCGGAATAGACTCCACGGCACTCAATAACAGTGATCCTCCTTATAGGAAAAGCCCATTGGCCCCCACGAGGGGCCTGGCATTGCTTGGAACCGCAACTCCAGGAAAGAAGCCTAGGCCATTTGCTGCAAGCTTGGTAACTGTAGAGCTGAAGGAACTGCCTTGTATTCAGGCCCCTGGCTTCAGTCAGTGAGTGGGTCAGTACACACTTTGAGCCCCTACTGTACTCCGGGCCTAGAGAGGAGAACCAGACAGACCGAGGCCAGGGCAGCGCTATGTGTGGAAGGTAAGGGTGGGCGTGCCCAGGCCGGTCCTGGGTGAAGGCAGTGAGGGGGAGTCATCTGGCTCCACCACCATCTCCTGGGCATGGGACTAGCGCCACTTGGAAAGGGAGCAGCAGCTGCCTTATCCCGGGAAAGGCAGTGACCTTTTAGAACAGGAGACAGAAATAACCCGGAAGGGGACAGCACCCTGTGTGGATAGTCCTCTGGCTGGGCGGGGGGTAGGCCCAGACACAAGCAAGGGAAGACGGGTATGCCTCAGTGCAGCTGGGCCAGATGCAGGGCAGGGCATTTCACAGGGCTTCTCTCATTTATTTCCTACCTCAAGCCCAAGTATTATCATCTCCATTTTACAGATGAGGAAACTGAGGCTCAGAGAGGCCAAGCTGGTGCTCAGTGAATTGGAACAGGGCTAGGCCTAGCTGGTGTCACAGTCCACTTGGTCATATTGTACCTTGTTGCCATCTTGGGTTGGGGGCACACAGCTAAACCGGTGCTCAAGACTGACTGGAGGTAGTGGAGGAGGAAAACCTCCCGCTGAGGCCTAGAGATCCTGAGCACTAAGCCTCAACTACCTGTGTTTATTAAATGATCCCAGTGCCCCTTCACCTTGGCTGCCTGTGACCACTGTTCCTTCCCTTTCTTGCTTAGAGAAAGAGTAAGGGTTAGCGGTTTGCCCTCCCACAAACTGTGCTGGGCTCAGGGCTGGGCGGAGCCCCTGGGGACACCTCGTTTGTGGCAGTGGCAAGGTCGAGCTTGGGGGAAAGGCCCTAGCTGAAGCGAGATCTGGGAGGGTGACAATAACAGGCTCAAAATAACAGGCTGGCTGGCTGGCTCCCTCTTCTCCCTCCTCGCTGGCTGCCAGCTTCCCAGCCTCAGCAGCTCCCAGCTGTTTCTGCTTATCTGAAGCCAGGGAGGCTGGTTGCCTGGATACCAGTGCTTGTGATTAGCCATTGGGTCCTTCAGGGGCGGGCTGAGTGGCTGCATCCCCAACCAGCTGGCCATGGCACCCCAGGCCCTCCACACCAGCCCTCAGCAAGGTGGCAAGGGAGGGCTGGGGCGGGGTGGGGGAAATGCTTATGGAGAAGACTCCCCTTGCCAGCACTTGTCTCAAAGGGGCCTTTGGAGCCAGAGAGAAGACCATTGAAATCTGCGCCCTGCCACTTGCTGGCTGTGTGACCTTGGCTACGTTAAATTCTCCAAGCCTCTGTTTCTTCATTTATGAAGGGAGGATAAATAGCCCTACCTCAAAGTTGTTTAAAGAGTAAATGTAGTGATTAAGTGAAAGCCCATGGGAATAATAATACTGATCCCCTGCCCCTACCCACCATGGCTGGGTCTCTTTCGGACCCTGCTGTGTGTGTATCCTTGAGAGAAGCAGCGTGGGGTCATTGAGGCAGGCAGCTAGGCAGCATGGGGGTGCAGTGTGTGTGACACCTGCCTGGTGCCTCCTGTGCTCCAGTTAGGGGTTGGGGAGGTAGGGCAGGGTAAGGGCCTGGGATGGGGACTGACTTCACCTCACCTGGGGGATGCTTCCTGTCCTTTAAGGGTAAAAGGAAAGCACGCTTGGCATCTAGCCAAGTGGTATATGATCCAGTCCAGGGTCCTTCTGGGCCAAGGGAGGAGATGTGGGTGGTTTGTAGGTGGAAGACTAAAGGAGAGGGCAAACAGCACAGCATTGCAAGCTGCCCCAGGTGCCTGCCACCAGCCCTGGGGGTGAGGGCCAAGAGCAGTGGGCTTAGGAGACAGAAAGGCCAAGGGGCAGTGGTCCCCAAGGGAACTTTTTCGCTTGAAGGGCTGATGAGGCAGACCCCAGGGTTGGGAGATGGGACAGGACAGAGGGAGGCCGGAGAAACCTGAGGTCATTCTGCAGAGAGGGCTGTTCCCAAGCTCATTTCTCGGCCCTCTGGAGCCAGGCCCACAGAGCAGCCAGTGAATCTGAATGAGAAGTAGCAATCAACCCAAGGACTCAATTGTCTCCAAGAGGCATGTGGAGCCATCTTGGAGCCTCTTCTTTGCGCTCCTGACTTAAGAAAAGGGCCATCTAGTAACGTGTTTAGTGCTTCTATTCTACCTGCTAGTTCATTTCGTAGTGCCTGAGGTCTTAAAAGGTTGCAAGCGGCCATCAAAAAAAAAAAAAAAAACAGAGGCGCAACAATTGGTCTCTACTCACCTGGAACAACAGAGGAAGAAGGAGAGTCAGGACTAGGAGGAGGATATTGAATGTGTGGCTAATTGCTTCCATGAACAACAACTGCCTCCTTTGCCATGAGACCAGAACCGGATATTGCCCAGCTACCATGACTGGACATTTTGATCAAAGATTTTATAAAAGAATCTTGATCAAAAGGGGGGAATGCAGAACAGAATTTCAAATACTCATTGATTCCAGACTTTCTGGAGCCATGGAGGCTGGATGAATCCCCCAAATTATTGCCCTAAGATAATCTTTACACGTTAAACCAAAAATATACACTGAAGAGTTCTTAAAACCAAACAATAGTTTAGCTTAACAAGTAAAGAACGACTGCCTTAAGCATTATGCTCTTTTAAGATCTATCTATATGGGATAAAACTGACAACAGCTACTGGAAAGATTAGTTAGGAAATTTAAGGGGCAGTGAGTTTGTGTTAATGGCGGAAGAACAACACTGAAAAGGAGGGTGAGAATGGTTGTACAACTCGAAGAATGTAACCAATGTCACTGAATTGTACATGTAAAAACTTGAATTGGTATATTTTTTGAGGTGTATATTCTCAATAACAAAAATAAAACAAAAAAATTTACAAAAAGTAAAGGAAAAGGGCCAAGACAAAAAGGGAGGGTGGGAGGAACAGGAAGAGGCACGCTCTCACCAGGCCTGTACTTTTTCTCTCTCTGAATGGATTGTGAGATCAGCCCATGGCTGTGGGCAGCAAGGAGAGTGGAGCCCATGAATAATGCAGAGAGGTGCAGGGACAGCTAGAAAATGGTTCCTGTTTCATCAAAAGAGGGAACAGGCCTTGAATACAAAGTGGAGGGAGATGGGTTGGGGGGACTGGGAGGGGTTAGGGTGGGAAGGGAGAGCTCTTGCTGCCCTTGGGGCTCTGTGCAAAGTCTCTCCGTTAGGCCCAGGCACCAGCCCCTGCCTTCCTGTGGCATCTGCAGCATCCCTAGGCAGGCAGATGGGCAGAACCCTGGGCCTTGCCCCAGCTCTGGCTTTCCGATTGGTTAGGGTTTAGAAGGCAGCGCCACCCATCAGCGTCTTCACAGGGGTGCTGGTGGGGCAGCCAGGGTGGAAGGAGGCTTTAGAGATGTGCTTTCTGGGGAAACTGAGGAAGCTTCTAGAGATGTCAAGGGGAAGGGGGGTGGGCACTACCAGCAGCTTAGGGATTTGGGTATTGGGAATGCTGGGGGCTAGTGAGGTGTTGCTTAGGAGTAAAAGAAGAAAGTAAACCCCATAAGGAGGGATGTTGTCGTTGTTAGGTGCCGTTGAGTTGGTTCTGACTCATAGCGACCCTATATACCACAGAACCAATGTACGAGGGATGTAGAGTGTGGAAAAGGCACCCATCTCTCCTCACACGAAGGGCTGTGCTGTCTCAGGAGGCAAGAGGGCACTCAGTTTCTCAAGGCCACTGTAACAAAATGCCACAAAATGGTTAGCTTTAAACTATAGAAAATTATTTTCTCACAGTTCTGGAGGCTAGTAGGGTCTCGGCAGCATGGATTCTTCCTGGGGGCTTTGAGGGAGGAACTGTTCCATACCTTTCTTCTAGCTACTATGGCTGCCAACCATCCTCGCTTTGCTGTTTGTAGATGGATCCTCAGATACTGCCTTCCCCCTGTGTGTGACTCTGCGTCCGTTCTCCGCTTTCATAGGCACCACTCAGAAGGGAGGAGGACCTACCTCGTTAACTGAGAACATCTGCAAAGAAAAACTCTATTTTCCCAAACAATGTCCCGTTCATCAGTGCAGGGGTTAGGACTTCAACATATCTTTTTAGGGGATGTGATTCAATCCATAACAAGCACCTGGTCACAAAAAGCCTCAAAGCTTACGCTTCTGGACTTTTTCCTGAGTTCAATGGGAATCCATGGAAGGATTTTAAAAGGAGAGAGAGAGACAAGATCAGATTTTCGAGTGTGAGCAAATTCACCTGGGTTGCCAGGTAGGGACTACAGGGTGACCAGAAAGTCTGGGAACACTGATAATACTACTTTATTTATTTAATGGCGTTTATTTACTTGATCATGTATTGACATGTGAAATGCACAAAACATTTTTGACGTATTTGCCTCTGCTTGCAGACTTAGTGACCACGCCGAGATGTAGAAGGAAAGCAGAAGATGCAGGGGCTAGTTAAGGGACCATCAGAATAACAGTGCAAGAGGCTGGCGGTGGTGGAAGCCTGGGACGGAGCAGCAGGTGAACAGGTAGGTGTTCAGGAGGTAGAAGTGACCACTCGCTGTGGCTGATTAAAGGGGGGTGGGTGGAGGGGTAGAGAGGCGTCACAGGAGATTCCTGGCTTCTGTCTTGGACAACACGGTGCTGGGGGGTGGCAGTGCCTCCAATCCAGAAGAGAAGCCTTGAGGCTTTGAAGCTGGGATGGAGGGGAAGATACTGTGTTTAAGATTCCTGTAGGACCATCAGCTGGCAGCTGGAAATCTGGGTCTGGAATTTGAGAAGACCCTTACCCAGGCTGGTGAGATGGGCCCCAGGAGTACGTGCCTTTAGTGCCACTCCTGGCCCTGCCTCCCCCAGCCCAAAAGAAGGGGCCAGGCAAGGCTGTATTGCAGAGCTTTTAGCCAGGCCCTGGGCTATGGCCAGGAGGGCCTCTCTGCTGCCTTAACTTCTAGACCTCTGAAGCCAGGGCATCTGGAGGCCTTTCTTCTCTCTACCTGCAGCCCCAGAAGGAGACTTTCCCATGGGCAACACCCCAGGAGAGACTCTTCCTCCTCCCACCACCTTCTCCTCTGCCAGCAACAAGCCCTGAGTGGCTCAGGGCCCCAGGCAAGCATGGAGGGGTTGCCCTGGGATGGTGGGGCCAGTGGAAAACCATTCACACCGGGGCAGTGTTTACCTTTTACTGCTGCCTCCCAGCCCCAAGGGGCTCACCGGTCCCTCCTGCTGGCACCCAACTCCACACAACTGCCCCATGGAGGTTTCCTACAAACATGTCCCCAAATGGCATATGCAGGTAAATAATCAATTACAGAAGCAAATAGCAGCCTGGAGAAGGGGACATATAGCCTGTGAGCAGCCAAAGGAGGGAGAAAGGAAACACCTTCAGCTGAGATTAGAGGCTTAGAGGCAGAGAAGGCTGGAGAGGCCTCGAACACAGGGAAAGGCTTCGGAACAGGGGGAGTCAGAGAGGAGGAAGCTCTGGGGCTGGCAGAGACAGAGAGTCCCAACAATCTGATGGAGACAGGTGGGCGTTAGGCCACATGGGAAAGAGAAGGGTGTGAAATTATGGCGTCTCATTCACCCACTGCCGTCTCATTCATCCATGCAAGCTTCATTTGTTTACCCATCTAGGCTTCAGAGAATGTTCTGAAGATGCAGAGAGAACACTGTCCTGGTCCCAGAGTAGCTCACCCCCATGGTGGGATGGGTGCCACAGAATCCCTGACTCAGGATAGAAGATTGCAGTCAGTGTCCAGGAAGGCTTCCTGGAGGTGGTGGTACCTAGCTGAACCTATCTTGAGGGAGTAGGAGACCCGCAGGGAGAGGGGATCAGGAAAGGAGCAGTTGTGTAAAGGCCGAGAGACAGGAGAGAGCCTGGTGCTTCCCGAGAGTGGGGTTAGCTCAGTGTGGCTTGATAATGACGTGTTTGTGTGCGTACACGTGTGCATGTGTGTGCACCTACATGCTTAGAATGGCAAGAAATGAGACAAGGAGCCACAGGCAGGTAAGGGCCGGCTTGCCAAAGGCCCTGTGTGCTAAGCTGCAAATTTTGGCTCTTATTTTGAATGTAGTGGAACTCATTTAGCGACATGGAGGAACATGGTAAGATTTGTTTTGAGGACAGATCGGGGTGCCAGGGAGACTGGAGCTGGAAAGCAGGTAGTTAGGAAACCATTGCATTAATCCACGCTAGAAAGAATGAAGGCCCACGATGAGGCTAATCAGGGCCACAGTTTTACAGCCTCAGTTGCTGTGTGCCAGACATTGTTCTCTGCTCTTTACAGAGAATAAATCACTAACCATTGCCCCCAAAACCAAAACCAAACCTGCTGTTGTCAGGTTGGTTCTGACTCATAGCAACCCTGTAGGACAGAGTAGAACAGCCCCATAGGTTTTCCAAGGCTGTAATCTTTTTTTTTTTTTTTTTTTTTTTTGCCAGGGTGGAAATTGTATTTTTAATTTTAAAACCAACATAGAAAATACATAGGAAAACCAGGATTTAGGAAGAAGAACCGTGTTGGAGGGCTCAAGGATTGGTCAGTACTGCAGAAAGTGATATGTTTCCACTTTCCCTCCCCATCACACTTGCTTAGAGTCCATATATTCAAATATACACATGCTTATATGCATAATATTTTCATAAACTCCACTTGTGATACCAAACCAGACCAAACCAAACCCATTGCCATTGAGTTGATTCCAACTCATAGCAACCCTATAGGACTGAGTAGAACTGCCCTATAGGGTTTCCAAGGAGTGGCTGGTGGATTGTAACACCCCACCTTTTGGCTACTAGCCAAGCTCTTAACGGCTGCACCACCAGGGCCCCCCGCTCGTAATAGCAAGTTATTAACTTCCTTAAAATATCACCTTCTCTATGAGGCCTACCTAGACACTGTATTTAAAATTGTAGCCCTTTTCCTCCCTCTCTCACCATACTCCTGATCTCCTAACCAGTTTTTTTTTTCCCTATAGAACTTAGCACCTTCTTTAGTTTACTTGAGAAGCCCTGGTGGCACAGTGCTCAGCTGCTAACCAAAGATGTGGCAGTTTGCCTGTCAATCTTGGAAACCCTATGGGGGCAGTACCACTCTGTCCTACAGGGTTGCTATAAGCCGGAATCAACTCAACGGCAATGGGTTTGGTTTTGGTTTAGTTTACTTATTTACCACGTTTCCTGTTGTCTTCCCACACTAGGATGTAGGCTCCACAAGTAGAAATTGTTTGTTCTTTTTGTGCCAGGCACATACCATATTTGTTGAGTTGCTATGTGTTCGTGAAGGAGAAGGTGGAGATGTCCTGGGTATGGTTACAGCCTAGGTGTTCCAAGAAGATGTATGATGCCAACTTTGTGGTCTTAACCACGTTTTAAAACCACAACTTGATTCAGTTGCGCTCGCCTCCTAGCTTTTAAAGTAGATCCAGCCAAGTAGAACTCAGCACCTTGATGAAATCTTCAATGTGTCCTGTTTAAAGATGGAGTTTTGAAAAAAGCATACAAGGCAAGACTGTAGCCTTTACGGCAACAGACTGCCACATCTTCCTCCCGTGGAGTGGCTCGTGGGTTCAAACCGCAGACCGATCTTTTGGTTAGCAGCAGCCAAGCGCTTTAACCACAGGGCTTCTTAACACAACAATCCTATGAAGTAGGTACTACTATTATCCCCACTGTGTAGATCAGGAAACTGAGGCCCAGAGAGATGCAGTGTATTTGTCTCCTAGGCCTGCAAATTACCCCAAAGTGGCTGGCTTAAAGTAACAGAAATTTATTCTCTCACAGTTCTGGAGGCTAGTAGTCTGCAATCAAGGTGCTGCTGGGCTATGTTCCCCATGAAGACTCTAGGGCGGGATCCTTCATTGCCTCTTCCAGCTGCCGGAGGCCCAGATGTTCCTTACTGTGCAGCAGTATGACCGTAATATTTGCCTCCGTCTTCACATGGCTGCCCTCCCTCTGTGTCTGTGTCTCTTCTCTTCTTAGAAGGAGAAGGTTAGGATTAGGACTCACTCTACTCCAGGTAAAGGAGCCCTGCTGGTGCAGTGGTTAAGAGCTCGGCTGCTAACTAAAATGTCAGCAGTTCAAATCCACCAGCAGCTCTTTGGAAACCCTAGGGGGCAGTTCTACTCTGTCCTATAGGGTCACTGTGAGTCGGAATCGGCTCGACTGCAATGGGTTTGATTTTTGGTTTTCGGTTCTACTCCAATTAAAGGAGCCCTGGCGGCACAGTGGTTAAAGCACTTGGCGGCCAACTGAAAGGTCAATGGTTTGAATCCACCCGTCGCTCCAGGGGAGATAGATGTGGCAGTCTGCTTTCTTAAAGATTATAGCCTTGGAAACTCTATGGGCCAGTTCAACTCTGTCCTATAGGGTCACTGTGAATTGAGATTGACTCCACAGCAGGGGGTCTAGGTTGTTTTTTTCTTCTCCAGGATGACCTCATGTTGACTTAACTAATAACATCTTCAGAGGCCCTATTTCCAAACTAGGCCACATTCACAGATACCGGGGGTTAGGCCTTTAACATATCTTTTACACGATATGATTCAACCGATAAAATGCAGTTACACTCTCAAGACCTATAACTCAGCAGGGAAGCCAGGACTCAGTCTGCACTCCAGAGTCTTCACTAAATGGAAAGGCCCTGGCTGTCGGGATGGCAGGATATCAAGGAGGACCGGGAAAGCTCCTTGGGGTGGTGGGGATAAGGCAGAGGGAAAAATCAGAGGTGAGGTGAAGGAACAGGTATCCCTCTTGCTTCAAAGAACCCAAGACTCAGAGGGGAGGATGGTGGCATATCTAACTTGGGCGTGACATTGAAAACACTGAGAGAAAAGGCAGGCCCAGTCCTACAGATGAGGCTGAAAGGAAGCGTTCAGCTGGCCTGGGAGGCCCTGGGAAATGAAATTCTGGCCACATAATCACAAAAGATCTCCGTGAGAAGGAGAAGGGGAGGAGCCTGGAGATAGAGTGGATCATCG
Organism: Elephas maximus indicus; assembly: GCF_024166365.1. NCBI lineage: Eukaryota > Metazoa > Chordata > Mammalia > Proboscidea > Elephantidae > Elephas > Elephas maximus. The sequence continues at coordinate 89,735,737 of NC_064828.1, read as the reverse complement.
CCTAGCAGGCAGATGAGCTCAGACGGAGAAGGACACATTCAAAGCTGGAGGAAGGGCACACCACCAAGGGCAAGGACAAAGGAGAAACTGCCACGGCTAGAACAGAACCAGGCGTGCGGCGTCCTACACAGAGCGAAGGCTGGCAGACAGGGCAAAGAAAAAACACAGGTTTTGAGGGTGGGGAAGGGAAGGAAGGGAGTTTTTTTTTTTTAATTGTGATTTAGGTGAAAGTTTACAAAGCAAATTGGTTTCTCATTCAAAAATTTATACACAAGTTGTTTCATGGCATTGGCTGCAATCCTGCAATGTGTCAGCCTCTCCCCCTTTCCCTTTCCACCCTGGGTTTGCCACGTCCAAACCGCCCCCCCAAAAAACTCATTGCCGTCCAGTCGATTCCAACTCATAGCGACCCTATAGGACAGAGTAGAATTGCCCCATAGGGTTTCCAAGAAGAACCTGGTGGATTCGAACTGCTGACCTTTTGGTTAGCAGCCTCTTAACTACTATGCTACCAGGGTTTCCTTTCTGTGTCCATTCATCCAATTTTTTTGTCCCCTCCCACCCTTTTCATCTTTGTTCCGGGGCAGATGTTGCCCATTTGATCTGTATACTTGATTGATCTAAGCAGCACGTTCCTCACGTGTGTTATTGTTTGTTTTATAGGCCTGCCTAATCTTTGGCTGAAAGGTGAACTTTGGGAGTGGCTTCAAGTCTGAGTTAGAGGGCATCTGGGGGCCATAGTCTAGGGGGTTCCTCCAGTTTCTTTGAGACCAGTAAGTCTGATCTTTTTTGCGAATTTGATCATTTGTGCTACGTTTTTCTTCCACTCTATCAGGGCCCCTGTTGTAATCCGAGTCAGAGCAGTCAGCATTGGTAGCTGGGCATCATCTAGTTCTTCTGGTCTCCAGGTCACATAGACTGTGGTTCATGTGGTCCATTAGTCCTTTGGACTAATCTCTCCCTTGAGTCTTTAGTTTTTTTCCCTCTCCTTTGCTCTGGACTAGAGGAGATGGATAGTTGTATCTTAGATGACCGCTCACAAGCTTTCAATACCCCAGATGCTACTCACCAAAGTAGGATGTAGAACATTGACTTTAAGAACTATGTTGTGCCAATTGATGTAGATATCACCCCGAGTCTATGGTCCTTCGCCTTTGAGCCTGGGAACTTCATCCTGTGAGGTGTTTAGTTATGTCTAAGAGGTTTCCCCAGCTGTGCCACTTGTGTATGTGTGTGTGTGTGTGAGTGTGTGTGTTTTCTTTTTTAGGTTTTGCTAGAACCAGGAAGACCTGCTTGTAAGTGAGGGCTAATTTAGTGTTCACGGATAACATATACCTAGATGCTATTTGTCTTTGGTAGTCCCTGGGTGGTACAAACAGTGAATGCACTAGGTTGCTAACTGAAAGATTGGAGGCTGGAGTCCATTCGGAGCACAGTTCTACTCTGACATACATGGAGGCGTCATGCGTCAAAATCAACTCAACAACAAATGTTTTTTTCATCATTGATCTTCTCTGTAAAGATAATGGAATGAGGAGCATATATATATAAATATATAATGTAAAGGATAGCGCAAATACTAGCAAGAGGGAATTGAAACCCAGGATTGGGGGGATGAGATACTTGTAAGGTGGTGAGATCTCTATCACTGGAGGCATTCAAACACAGGCTGGAGGGACCTCTCATCAGGGAGTTGTAGAGGAGATTTCTCTGAGATTTTATAATGGACATGACCCACTTAAGATTTGCCAGGCCTTCTGATCCCTAGTTCCACTTCACCATAGTGAAGAGAAGCTGATGCTACCCCAAAGCTACTCTTGCTCTGCTTCGGTGAGGAGGCAGAAGAAATCAAGCATCTCTGGGCCTCTGTTTAGGCTGGGCCACCCTGGACAAATCAGAACCTTGTGATGTGGTGGTTTTCTTGGTGTGAACGTTTTTAACCTTTATTTTTACTACCAAGCACTGAATACAAGATCCCGTTACTAAATCTCCTGACTCCCACCCCTTCCCTGATCCCGAGTCAATCCCTAGCCCTCCCTCCATCTCATGCCCATCTGCCTATCTTTGGCCTCCCCTCCTCCCCTGCCTCTAGCCCATTCCTGTCTATTCATGGGGTTCCACTGCTCCTCAAAGGAACAAGGCAGCCCCTCTGCCCAGTGGGGAAGCCAGACAGAGGCAGATACCAGCAAAGCCATGGGGGGCGTGGGGAGCCGGTCTCCCTCTTTTCCCTTCCTTTCTCCCTCCTGCCCCGTTCCTCTTTGTTCTCCTTGTCCCTCTCTATGCCTCTACAGCTGGCAAGATCTGCTGTCCAGAGGCAAGCCTCCCCTGCTGTCTGTCTGTCCGTCAAATAGGGGTAGGTGGGATGATCAGGACACCTCTCAGGCCCCTTCACTGGACAATCCACGATGCTAATTCCTCCAAAGCAGCTCGGTTTCCTGAGCTCCCTGCAGTCCACTCCCTGTGTGTTGGCTGCAGATTGGGAGAAGGAAGCAGTGTCCTTGGCTGAGGAGGAGAATCTGCATGATGTTTTCTTTGACCTTGAGGATCTCTTCTGCCTGCCCTGCCTCCAGTGGGACAGGGAGCTGAAACTTGACCAACCTTGGCACTGTCAGTCCAAATGCAGCTTGCAGACATATCTTGGGGCTGCTGCGTTTTCTGCCCATTGAGTTACAACACCCCCAATCTGGGGTCTGGGAGATAGGGTGTAGATGGGGGTGCAGGAGGGGATGCCAATGCCCACCTTCAGGGGCGAACTGGGCTGAGGTTGGAAGAAGCCTGCCTGGGCACTGGTGTGTGTTTTTCGGTCACTGTCACCATCACTGTCACCTTGATATACAGCCGATGCCGAGGTCTCACTCTTGGCCCTTACCTGGGCCAGTGGCCTTTCCTTCCTGCTCTTCTGACTTAAAATCCCTGGTGGCTTTTTCACTTATGGGGTTCCAGTCACTACAACTGTCTGTGTGACAGTTGGAAAGGCACTTCACCTCTCTGGGTCCCAGCGTGTGACATTAGAGATCTCATCAGATTGCTAAGGCACCCGATCCAGCATAGAGGGAGAAAAGCCTATGGCTTGCTTCACTCTGGCCTCTTCCAAGTCCCCTTCCCTTTTTTTCCCCAAATCAAATGAACAAGCATGTTGTTTATCCTTTTTGTATGTTTAATAAATAGCCCGGGTGCTGCAACAGTTAAGTGCTGGGCTGTTAACCATAGAAGTACATGGTTGGAACCCACCCAGTGGCTCAGCTGAAGAAGGCCTGGCAATCTCCTTCTGTAAAGATTACAGCCAAGAAAACCCTATGGGCAGTGGTGTCACTAGAGGGGTGCTGGTGTATGGACCACTTTGGATGACATTGTCGGCGGGGTGACACCAAAATGACTATCTATAAAAATATCCGTGTAGCTAGTTATAACAACAAAAACATTTTTCATAAGCCCAGCTTACATGTATCAACACACCTGCAAGGCTAAAACTCTATGCTGGTTCACTTTTTGAACCTTCTAATGTGCTCCTAGAAACCCTGGTGGCCTAGTGGTTAAGTGCTACGGCTGCTAACCAAAAGGTCAGCAGTTGGAATCTACCAGGTGCTCCTTGGAAACTCTATGGGGCAGTTCTACTCTGTCCCGTACGGTCGCTATGAGTTGGAATCGACTCGATGGCAATGGGTTTAATGTGCTCCAGTCAGAGCTGTCATTATTACTCAATTACCATGATGCTTCGAATCACGTGGTTTCATCTGCTCATACTGTTTCATTGCTGCTGGTGTTTTTAAAGTCATTGATTTTGTCAAATTTTCTGGTGTTTTAGCTACAGTATTGTGGTAGTATTTGTGAATCTATATCAATAACTTTTTTGAGAACGAGGTGGTAATTATAGGAAAAGAAGGAATGATATACAGGAATTATGATTTACGAGTACCATTAGTACAAAAACTTTACTAAGGATTCTGTATGGCCTGGTGTGGAAGGACGTCCATGGGGGGTTGATACCGTGAGTTACCGCACTGGGTGACACCAACTGTAGTGAAGCCACCGCTTATGAGGCAGTTCTGTTCTGTCACATAGAATTGCCATGAGGTGGAATCAACTCAACGGCACCCAACAGCAACAACGGTGAACATTTAACACATGGTCACTGCAAAAAGAGGCAAAAAGGATATAGTAAGAATCACCGCTGAGAAAACAATCAATATTAAAATGTTGGTACATATTATTTTCTCTCTCTTTCTCTGTTCATTCCTCGGGCACACACTGAGGATTCATCAGCAACAAGACAGGCAGGGTCCCTACCCTTTAGGTGCTTGCATGCCAGTGGGAAAAATTACACATAATCTATACAGCATCTACAGGCAACCAAGCTCCAGCTCTCTGCGCATGCTCCCTCTCCCGACTCCATCTCTGTCGCCATTGATTTTCTTCCTCAAGAACGCTTCCTTTCCTTCTGTGCATCTGTGCTTTGGCAAAGCAGACTTAGGATCCAACATGAAGATGCCAGGGCAAACACCTGGGGTCAGCTTTATGCAGAACCTGCCCCTGGTGGGGAGAAGACAGCACCCACCCTTTGTCCAAGGCAGGCTTCCCTTGGGCCCTGGCCTAGCAGAGTGCTCAGGGCTCTCTGTGCCTCTGGGCCTTGTGTCAGAAAACCCACATTTTGGTGTGTGGAAAGAAGGGCTTTTTCAGAAGCAGCCCTCTGAACTGAGAGAAAGGTCCGATCACAGGTCCAACCCACATGGTGACTGCCAAGCCAGGAACAAGTACCCAGTTTGTTCCTTTGGAGCTTGGGGTGGTCCTTGCCCTTTCGTTGCATCCCAAGTGGTGTGAAGGAGAAGTAGGGGGCAGCGAGGTGGCTGAAGAAGGAAGGGAAAGTGACAAGAGAGAGGAAGGCGGGAGGAAAACCAGCCTTGTTTCCATAGCAACCACACATGTGAGCCAGCTGCTGTCACTATGGCAACAAGGGGCGCCTGCTCAGAGGTTGCACTGTCTCAAGGGAGACACAATTTTTGACAAAAAATACCCTTTGATAAAAATAAAGAAAAAATCATGAAAGCCACCCTCTCTGGGATTCAGGGGCACTGCCTAGTGAAGTGACAAAAGAGAAGAGGGGGCTGGGCTGTGGGGGAGGCGGCTGCCAGCGCTCTCGGACAGCTACTTCTGCACACTACTGCAGAGAATTGCAGAGTCAGTGTTTTAGAGCTGGAGGGAGCATTAGAGATCATCTCGTCGACCCCCATGTGATAGGTGAGGGAGGGAGGCCCAGGGAGGGAGGCCAGCCACTCACACAGGGCCCTGGGGCAGGAGGAACCAGCTTTGGAAACCCAAAGGAGAAGGAAGGGGCCGTGCTGGCTTTGTGGGGTGGCCGAGCACAGCCCTGGGGTTTTGGTCTTCAGGAGTCAATGTGTTGTGATTGGGAGGGATGAGAGGCCAGTGGCCAGGTCCCAGCCCCTTGAGTTGTGGCAGGGAGTCTCTCTCTTTCTCTCCCTTTGCCCCACACCCCAGCTAAGCTTGGCCTCCAGGATGTTAGCTATGTCCATGGGGTTCAAGCCCAGGTGAGTCCTCACCAGCAAGGACCATGTGGGAAATTGCCAGCCAGGACCATGTAGGTGCTTCCCAGACTAAAGACCAAAAACCAGCTGTTGTCCAGTGGACGCCGACTCATGGTGACCCCATGTGTGTCAGAGTAGAATGGTGCTCCATAGGGTTTTCAATGGCTGATTTTTCAGAAGTAGATTGCCAGGCTTTTCTTTAAAGGCACTTCTGGGTAGATTTGAACCTCCAACCTTTCAGTTAGCAGCCAAGCATATTAACCCTTTGCACCACCCAGGGACTCCTGTCTAAAGACAGGGAAAGGGGAAAAGGGTGGGAAATGTCCAGAGAGAACTGGGCAGTCTTCTCCAGAGAAGGCCACACTGGCCTAAAATCTCAGTGAGATGGGTGTGGAGCAGCAAGGAACATTCATGGGGGCACTGGCTCTGGACTAGATACTTGGGAGGGGTCAAATTCAGAGAAGAACAGTCAAGACACAGCCGGGACAGGAAGGTGAGTTGTTATTGCTGTGTGCCGCCAAGTCGATTTTGGCTCGTAGTGACCCTCTATAACAGAGTAGAACTGCCCCATAGGGTTTTCTAGGCTGAAAACTTTATGTAAGTCAGGTCTTTTCTCTCACTGGGTGAGTTCAAACCTCAGACCTTTCCATTAGCAGCCAAGTGTTTAACCATTGCGCCACCAGGGCTCCTAGGAAGGTGAGGGGACCCACCCCCCAAATCTGAGTTTTTATACAAGGGTTTCTGATCTGCTGGGCCCCTGAGCAGATAGGGGAGGCACAGGGTGGGGCTCTGAGCATCTCCCATTTCAACAGAAGCGGCTCTGCTTTTATCTGGTTTTTCTTTCTCATATGTCCTCTCGACAACCCGGGGAGGCAGATGTACCTATCCCCCAACAGTGACGACACGGTCTCAGAGAGGTGAAGCTCCTTGCTCGAGGTCACATGCCCAAGGCTGCATGGCCCCTGGCTGCAGAGCAAGAATCAAACTTGGGCTCCAGAATGGGATGCCAAGCTCATTTCAAAGGAAGGGAGGCTAAGCCACAAGCAAAGGCTGTCTCCCTTTTCCTCTCTTTCAAGAGCCCCGAGGCCTGATGCAGTCCTGCCCCAGCTCCTATGTCAGTGGCACTGAATGATGCAGGTGAAGGGTATGTTCCGGAGAAGTAATCTTGTAGGCCCTGTGTCCTGGAGCTCCATTTCCTCTTTCCCCTGGGGCTTCGCGTGCCCTCATCTGGGAGCCCGGGAGGTAAAGGTGAAGGGCAGGAGGCATGACAGGGGCTGGGAAGGGGGGACTCCACCAGAACTGTTGGAGTGGCGGGCAGGCGTGACAGTCCCCCCACCTTCCAGGATCACTTCATGTCTCTTGTCAGCTGCCCTTCACCACTCCCCCACCCCTTCAGCCTCTAAGGCTGTGACCACGTGGGTGAGTTGCCATGGAAACGGTGGAGTGCTATCTGAAAGCAATATTCGGTGTGATCCGAGATGGCTGGGGGCTGCGGCTGGGATACAATAGGTGGGGTGACTACACCTGTTTGGCTCAAGTCCTCCTAGCTCACTTCTTTCCTTCAGAAACCTCCTGCTTTGAGGCCTCACTACTCTTCTTTCCCACAAGATACCTACCTCCCACGGTCCCACCGCCACTGCCTTCTTTCCCCAGCTTTGTTTGTAACCTCGGGCAATACCCTACAGGCCCTGCCTGGCCCTCCAGAGGAGGGTGGCACAACGCAGGGTGGCAAAAAACAGAGATTATCCTGTCATACAAGGGGCGGGGTCAAAGCTCATTCATTACCTGGCTAACCAGGTGTATGTGTGGAGGGGGAGCATCAGGAATGTGGTCCAGGGGAACCTGAACCCCACTGCACCCCTCCTCTCCACAGGTGTTCAGTGGCGGGAAGCCTGGTAGGCAGGTCAGGTCTGAGGGCTGACCTGGGAAATAGTAAAGTCCTGAGTCTGCTCAGAGGTTGAGAGGTGGGTTGGCAATGGCCTCCAAGAGAATTTCCCCAAGGCCACACCCCATCCCTCAATGTCCAGCAGTGCTCATGTTTGCCTTAGGTGCTGCTCTTGCTGTCACTGTCACTGTGTACACCTCCAGAACCTCCCCCATCTCCCCTCTCTATCCCAGGTTAAGACTTTTGCTTCTCCACTTTGCTGTGTGACTTGGGGCAAATTACCTAGCCTTTCTGAGCCTCAGCTGCCTCTTCCATGAAGGCAGGATACGAAAATAACTGCCTCGCAGGGGCTGGGGGTTACATCGCACAGAGCATTTACAGCGCTTAGCACGGTACGTGCTGTCAACAAAAACAGAAGCATGATTACTATTATTACCCAGCCTTCAACACCCAGAACAAGCCCCATCTCCTCCACAAACCCTTCCTTTCTCCAAGGAGGGACGAACTGTCATTTTGGAGCATCCACCAGGCTCCCATAAGGATTACAGCCTAGAAAACCCTATGTGGCAGTTCTACTCTGTCACATGGGGTCACTATGGTCAAAAATTGACTCTTGATGGCACCTAACAACTGTGGGCCAAGGGCTTCATGGGCATGATCTCACTGCAAACTCACAACTGTCCTGGGAGGGCAGTGCTTTTAATTATCCCCATTTTACGGAGGTGAACACTGAGGTGCAGGGAGGGTCTTGCCCAAGGTCATTGGCTAATAAAGAACAGGGCCAGGATTGGAACTCTGCCTGCTGGGTTTCCAAGCCATGCTGTTAGCATCACAATGTGCACCTCATACAGCACAGCCCCTCCCCCAGTTGTCTTCCTTCCATTCCAAAGCAGGTCATTACCTCTAATTCTTTCTTGCCTTCTTCTCGCCATGATCCCTGCACCAGGGGCAGAGAGTAAGGTGGTAAACAGATCAAGGAGGTCAGGGACTCAGCCATACCCACTGGTTCACCAGCAGCTCCAGCAGCAGAGAGCTGAGAGGCAGCTGGGGTGTTTGTAGGAAGCAGGTGACCTGGCATAGGAATTGCCAGGTAGAGAAAGGGTGGGTTCAAGGTCCTGGTGGGGATTGGCTGGACTCCAAGACAACTCTCCAAGCCACTCCAATTTTCTGCTCAGCTCTGAACTTGGTTTCTTGTCCCTGACCTCCCAGACTGGGGCTAGGGGCTGGGGTACTGGCTGCAGAGGCAGCAAGTGAAGGGTGGTGAGTAACCTTGACCTGGTTTTGTCTGTCTTTTTTAGGTGAAGAGGGGAGAGAGACAGAGAAGAGGATGGGGGGAGGGGGAGAGGGAAGCAAGAGGAGGGAGGACAAGGAGTGGGGAGGGAGAGAGACTGATGAGGAGAGGGTGGAGGGGAGGGAGGCAAAAGAAGGGGAGGGAGGTAGGAGGGGAAGCCGCTAAGTGTGATTCTGAGCTCTGAGGAAGAAGAAAAGATGAGAAAGCAAGAAATCAGCTTTGAGGGAAGGATGAAAGGGGGAGGAACTGAGGTTGGTGGGAGAGTGAGAGAAAGAGGAGGAAGCTGAGAAAATGAGTGAGGGAGAGAGAGAGCGCTGGGGGAAGGGATGATGAAGGATGGGGAGAGGCTGAGGGAAGAGAGAAAGAGGAACAAAGACAGGCTGAGCAGCTGCCTCTGCTGCCACCTCCCTCCCGCCAAGTGAAGGCCTCAGAGGGCTGAATGAACCTGAACCTGAGCAAGCCGTGACTCAGCCTTGGGCACTCCTGCCCCCACCCACAGGCCCTTTTTGGCTCAGCAGTTTCCACAGGGGTGGAGTGGAAGCACCTTCCTCCACCATCCACCCCTGTTCAGGTGGAGGTCTTCCCTGAGGCCCCAGTGAACCCCCCTCACCTCACAGGTCTTTGTGGCTGTGTCTGCCCTGGGGTTCTCCCAGGCACATGCTGGAGACAAAGCTTCTAGAGCCTTCTGAGGAGGAAGAAACCAGTCGCTGTGACGGGGGTGGGGGTGTGTGCAGCTGAAAGAATTCCCCCACGGTTGAAGCCTGACGCCTTTCTAAGGAGCCCAGGAACCAGCTCCACCTGATAGAAGAGCTAAAATTATTAATAGCTTTGCAGGAGCTAAGCATGTTACATGATTTATCTCACTTAATCCTCATAGCAACCCTAAGTGGTCTGTAGTGTCATTATTTCCATTTTCCAAAAGAAGAAATGACAGCTACGGAGGTTTGGGTATTTGCCGAGCTAGTAAGAAGAGCAGAAATGAGTGTTTAACTCCGTGATCATTGCACTACACGGTCTCTCTTGGGAGACAGAGGTCATGGCCCTCCTGGGGCTTGAACCCAGGGCAGGGGATGAGGCCAGTAGGTATGGGGTTGGCAGCTCTGAGGGGCCATGGAGAAGCTCAGAAGTGGGTGCCTCAGTTTCCCCTCCCAACACCACTGTTGCTGTAGGAAGGAGGAGGAGCTGACCAGAGGGCCCAGGCACAGGGTCCTATGACCCTCTTGCGGGGGTGGTGTCCACTTGCAGGAAGATCTGATGACCTGGAGGGAAATCTCTATAAATAGGGTCCCCCTTCCACCAGCCTCATCCTTGTCTCACAGGAAGGAAGGCAAAGAAAAAAACCCCTAAGCCAAACCCATTCCAGTAGAGTAGATGCTGACTCATGGCTATCCCGTTTGTTTCCGAGTAGAACTGTGTTCCATAGGGTTTTCAATGGCTGTAATCGCCAGGTCTTCTGCGGTGCTACTGGGTGGATTCAAACCGCCAACCTTTTGGTTAGTAGCTAAGCACAAGCCATTTGTGCCACCCAGGGACCCCTGGGAAGGCCAGAAGGGAGATAATACCGTATGTCAGAAGCTGGAACTCAGCAGCAGCTCCGTGGGAGAAAGACGTGCCAGTCTACTGTAAAGATCATAGCCTTAAGAACCCTATGGGGCAGTTCTACTCTGTACTATATGGTGGCTATGAGTCAGAATCGACTTCACTGTGACGATTTTTTTTTTTTGCTAACTGAAAAGTTGGCGGTTTTAACCCGCCCGTTGGTGCCACGTAAGAAAAGTCCTGGCAATCTGTTTCCATTATGATTACAGCCAAGAAAACCCTACGGAGCAGTTCTACTCTAACACACGGGGTCGCCCTGAGTCAGAAACTATTTCAAGGCACCTAACAACCACAGCATTCATGGGGCTTCTGAGAAACTTTCCCAAAGGACTTTCATGTATGTTTAAATGCACACTCTCCTCCCTCCGCCCCATTCTTCTCTTCACAACCACCCTCCATGGTACATAAAGTACACCTGGCTTTATTTTATAGCCGGTGCTCCTTAGCTGGAAAGAGGCCAAGGTCACACAGCTGGCAGCAGGGAGGGGCCGCCAAGGACTGTGAGATAACATTTCCGCCCTCAAGGCACCTGGTGGCTCTCTGGGAAACAGCAGGCACACAGCACCCACTCTGCTCCCAGGCCCCACCCCACAATGTCAGGAGTCATGCTGAGGCTGCCGTGAAGCCACTGCTCCCCCTGGCACCCCTGCAGCCTCTCCATGACCATCTCCAGCCTGCATGAGGAGCTGCACCTGCACCCCTCCCACCTCACGGCCCTTCGATCAAGGTTCACGTTGAGTGCCGGTCTGGAAAAGGGCTTTCCCCTCTGCCTCCTGCGCCCCCCACCCAGATGGCGGCCCCCTTTCCCTGGGGATCAGTGATGCAGCAGCTCTGGCAAGTCTTTGGTTGCCATGGCGATGGCCCTCGCTTGGGTTTCCTGTGGGGGAGGGGTTGGGCGTGTGTGTGTGTGTGTGTGTATGTGTGTGTGTGTGTGTGTCCATTTCAAGTCACGTATGAAGAAGGCTCACCCAATAGAATCCCATTCTCCTAGGGTGGGTTCTGCCCCTCTTCACAGCTCTGTCCTAGCCAGCTCAGCTGCAGCCCAGCAGCAGGAAAGATGGGGAGACAGACAGAGGGACACTGCACTGAAGAAAGGTGTCTCAGAAGGAAAACTGGAGGGTGGGGGTGGAGATGCGTGGTGGTGGAGCCATCCAAGGATGAAGGGCCAGATATGGGGTGAAGGCTGAAGCAAGAAGACAGCCAGGGTGCAGGGCAGGCGGGCAAGGGGAGGGAAGGCTCTGGAGCCTCAGAAGAGAGGCCTGGGAATGGGTGGGCTCCGAATTTCTGCCATCCCCCCAGAGGGTCTCCCGCTGCGCTCCCCAGCCCGAGAGAAGGCCTCTCTGCTCTTCCAACATGATCTGTAATTTCCGGCAGACATTTGAGGTCCCTGACATCTGCATAATGTGGGCCAGTCTCTTAGCAACGGGGAACAGCTGTCTGGCATTTCCAAGATTAAACTGTAACTATACACGGTCCTTGCCAGGGGTGGGGGAGGGAAGGGGGATAAACACTGCCTCCTGGCATTTTCAAACTCATTTAGCATTTACTCATTTCCTGCCTCCAGTGAAGAGGCCCAGGATTCGGGTTGGGAGAGGCTGCTCCTGCCCCTGCAGCCTCCACCGATACTGAGATTGTAGAGGGCTCTTCACTCAGATCTGGTTGCTGTGAGCAGGAAGAGGGATAGCCTCTTTTGTTTTTATTTTTCGGTTTTCTGTAGGTGCAGCGATCCTGGCACACACAGTATGTGGATGAGAAAGTCACTGTGGCCTCTTGGTTAAAGCCCTGGAGTCTGTCCCTGGGTGGTGCAAACTGTTGCTAACCAAAAGTTTGCCAAGTCAATCCACCCAGAGGCGCCTCAGAAGAAAGGCCTGGTCATCTATTTCTGAAAGGTCACGGCCATTGAAAACCCTATGGGGTGCAGTTCTACTCTGAAACACATGGGGTTACCGTGAGTTGGAATCCGCTCCGTGGCATCTGGAGTTGGCTAATTCTGTCTAGCTCCATTGCTACTGGCTCCAGGACCTTGGGCCAAATCCCTTCTTCCCCTGTCTATACCTACCCACCAGCAAGAGGAGATAATTCTACCACCTGAGAGTTGCCGTGATGATGAAATGAGTAGGCACTCAGGGAAGAGTCATGATTAATAATAATTGAGCCTCTCTGGCCTTCTGGTCACCTCCCACCCCATCCTCCTAACAGTCTTGATTTTGTGCTAGCAATCTCAGGTTCTGTTCCTGGGGCAGAAACAGTTCATCTTCCTGGAGCCCTCCCCTTGGTCTGCTGTTTCTGGGGCCCCAGCTTGCCCTGACAGAGCTTGCCACCCCCTAGCAAGACTCTTCCTGCTGTCTGATGAGGCATCCTTGTCTCCTGCCCTGTTTGGGCCCTGGCAGCTCCTGTGTCCCAGCCCCTCTGCCTCTAGCTCCTGCCATCTGGTCACAGCTCCTGAACTTGGTGTTTTGGTTTTGCAGCAAGAAGGGAGGCGGAGAAAGGGCTGGTGTGGGTTGGGCCGGGAGAGGAGGGAGAGGGCGGAGGAGGGAAACACCCTTTCGCCGCCTGAGCTGGCCAGTTCCAGGAATGTGTTCTCGGACACTGGAGCCAAAGCAGTGACCCAGGCGAGGCGGCCAGGCCGGGCCTGGAGGCCATCCAGGGAGAAGGGAGAGGCCGCTCTGGCCGGGAGCACTGCTCCCCCCAACCGCGCCGCCTCTGCTGACTCATCCCGGCTCCAGCTGGCAGCAAGCTTTCTGGGGATGGCTGTTGCTAAGATTCCTTGGAGATGACTGACGGCTTCTCCTTGAGCTCTGTGAAAACATGTTTGTAGACGGCACGCAAACACACAGACACGCCCGTGGCTCGCCTGGCTGGCCTGGACACCTGCACACATGTGTTTGTGCACCCAGAGGTGTGTGTGCACACGAAGCACCCAAACATGCTCGCTGCTTCTGCTGCCTTCACAGTACTTGCGTACTTATGTCTGCACACGAGTGCAGACCAGCACCCCCCCCACCCCCACCCCCAAGAGGCTGAGACGTGCCAGGCTTTCTGCAGGCCCAGGGATCAGGCAGGGGTGGGGGCGGAGCTGCAGTGCACAGCTAGCTTTAATCCGAAGGAGTCTTCAGGTCGCCTGGAAACATTCTTGGCCTCTGTCCCTCCCCCTCTCCCTCGGTTCTCGGTTTCCTTCGTTCAGCTGTAATGATCTAATCTCCCGTCGCCTCGGCCTGCCAGGTTTTTGATGTCTGATGTTCCAGGCACTCAGCTGGGAGCCGGACTCTTCTGGAGCTGGACGCCTGGCTGGGCTCTGACTCCCTGTGGGGACTGGGGCGGGGCTCAGGGCCTCTGTTTCCCCAGGAGCGAAGGGACCGATGTGAGGATTTATGGATAGAAAGTGCTGGGCCTGCCTGTCTTGACGTGACTCAGGAAATGTCTGTTCCTCCCCGGTGCTGGGCAGAGCCTTGGTAGCGGGAGTCTACGAGCTCAGTGCTTAGCATGCAGCCTGGATGCTGGCCGCCAGGGCCCAGCTGCCAGCGCTCTGTGTGACCTTGGTCACATTGGGCTCTTGCTGCCTTGGTTTCCCCACCCGCTGGGCTGAAATTGGACTCCTTGCTGAGTCTGCCAGGGTTTTAATGCGACAGGGCTTGGCAGGCGCCTGGGCACCAGGCAAGGTTGTTTTCACGGGTTCTGGAAGGGGCGGGCAGGGGCAGGCAGGCCCCGGGCCAGGAGGGAGCCCACGCTCCTCCTCTCTCCCTCCTGTCTCACCAGTTCGGCCCTGGCTCAGGCTCAAGTATGGCTTCTTTAAATGGACCCTCCCCAGGGACCAGACCCCCGGGCACTGTCGGCTGTGATTCAGCAGTTGCTAAGGAAGGCCTGGTACCCGGCCTCCAGGGATGAGCTGTGATCAGCCTGGATTCAGCAGGCTCGGGAAGGCTCTCGCCAGCCACAAGGAAAGTGCTAGCGCTTGGGTCCTCATTCCCAAAATGAAGACAAGGCTGGTTCCCAGGCTCCTGGCTCCTGCTGGCTTTAAGGATTTGGGGTCGGGGAGGGGTATTATTAAGAGAGTAAAGAAAATGACAAAAATGAAAATGAGCTGCACAAAGCATGTGTAATGTCAATAGCCTAACATAAGCTCCCAATAGCAGGAGCTCTCTCCTGCTTCCATATTTTGCATAGTGCCACAAGAGTCAGGCAAATAGTAAATAATCCCAAGGCAGGGAAATGTGCAGCAGTGTGTTCCAAGGATACCAGCCTTCCCACTCAGGTCACACCAGCCCGTTGCCCAACACTCCAGGCCCACCCACGCCCCCCACTCCAGCCACAGGACAAAGCCGGGAATAAAGAAACTTGCCTGCAGTCCTTATTTGCACCAGGAGGTGGCGAGAGCGTCTATGTCAGTTGCCTGCAGGTTTGTTTGGGAATTAGAAGGGAAATCAAAACCGAAACCTGTGAGCTGGGAAGCCCAAAGGGATGAGCTCTGGACCCTAGCAATGACCTCTTGAATGAGGATAGCCTCCTGGAATCCTGCTGGAGAAGGATGAAAGCAGATAATGACAAATCTTTATTGAGTGTTTTTTTTTTTTGCACACCAGGTATCCTTCTAAGTATGGAGCACAGATCTATCATCTAATCCCCACAACGACTCTGTGAGGGCAGTAGTATCATTGTCCCCATTTTACAGATGGGGAAATTGAAGTACAGAGATGTTAAGAAGCAGCTAGTAAGTAACAGGGTCAGGATTCAGACCGTAAATGTTGGTCTCCAAAGTCCAGCTCTTAAGCTCTTTCCTCCGTGGTTGCCCACCAATTTTCATGCTTGAGGTTGGCAGAGCTGACATGATGTGCCACCACCTTCATCATGGCTGCCCACAAGATGGAAGAGAAAGGAAATATTCCGACATGCCATTTCCAATGGTGCCTCTGCCTCTGACCTCCAGGGACCTCGCACGTCAGCCAAGACAATCCTCCTGGCAAATTCTATTAAATTGTTCTCTCGCTGAGTGACCTGAGGTGTGACTCAATCCCTGGAACCTTACCTTCTGCCCTTGGGTACAGTGAGGGGCCTTCAGGATCCCTCAGTGCCTATGCTGCTCTGACATGCAACAATTCCAGGAAACTCCTTTCTTCCAGGGCTCCCAAACACAAAGTTACAGATGCTATCAGTGCGCCTGTTCATGCACACACGCGTGCACACACACATATATGCATATGCACACACAGGCACAGGTACCCTGTGGAAATTGGGAGGACTTCAGGGAGTCTTGCGTTTTTGTTATACTTTTGATGTTAGGAGTGACCAGGGAGCAGCCTCCGGGCCTATAGATGCTTATGAATAAACATTTAATAGTTAAGGTCTTACAGACTTGTACAATTGTCAGAGGGCTTTCACAGATGGGGTTGTGTGCAATACACACACACGTGTTTTCTTGTTCATAAGCCTTGTCTTCCTAACTAGACTGTAGCATTTTTGAAACGGGGGACGTTATTCTATAGTGTCTATCCTATGTTGCCTGGAACAATGCAGCCTCTAATATGTGATCAATTTGTGATGGTGCACACAGTTAATGTGCTCAGCTGCTAACTGAAAGGTTGGAGGTTTGAGTCCACTCAGAGGCACCTTGGAAGAAAGACCTGGTGATCTATTTCCAAAAAATCAGCCACCGCAAACCCTTTGGAGCACAGTTCTACTTTTACAAGCACGAGCTTGCCATGAGTTGGAACTGACTTGACAGCAACTGGGTTTTTCAACGGTCTTAAAACAAACATCATATTAAGCCCATAATAGAAATTGATTGAAGTTTATTGAATATAGAATTTGCAAATGGGGGTAACATTTCGACTAGGAAGTCAAAAATGTTTCAAAGAGGAAAGAACTTCCAAAAATTCTTGTTGTGTTGTTAGATGCCGTCGAGTTGGTTTCGACTCATAGTGACCCTACGTACAGCAGAATGAAACGCTGCACCATTCTCACAATCCTTGCTATGCTTGGGCCCATTGTTGCAGCCACTGTGTCCATCCATCTCCTTGAGGGTCTTCCTCTTTTTCGCTGACCTACTTTAAGATGCATGATGTCCTTCCCCAGGGACTGGTCCTTCCTGATAATATGTCCAAAGTACTTCAGATGAAATCTCACCATCCTTGCGCCCAAGGAGCACTCTGGCTGTACTTCTTCCAAGACAGACTTGTTTATTCTTCGAGCAGCCCATGGTATAGTCAATACTCTTTGTCAGCACCAAAATTCAAAGGGATCAATTCTTCTTCTGTCTTCCTTATTCATTGTCCAGCTTTCCCATGCATATGAGGCGATAGCAAACATGGCTTGGGTCAGGCACACCTTAGCCCTCAAAGTGACATCTTTGCTTTTTAACACTTGAAGAGGTATTTACAGCAGATTTGCCCAATGCAATACGTTGCTTGATTTCTTGACTGCTGCTTCCATGGGTGTTGATTGTGGATTCAAGTAAAATGAAATCTTTGACGATTTCAGTATTTTCTGTTTATCATGATGTTTGCTGCTTATTGATCCAGTTCTGAGGATTTTTGTTTTCTTTATGTTGACGTATAACCCATACCGAAGGCTGTAGTCTTTGATTTTCATCAGTAAAAGCGTCAAGTCCTCTTCACTTTCAGCAAGCAAGGTTGTGTCATCTGCATGATGTGGGTTGTTAATGAGTCTCCCTCCAACCTGATGCTGAGTTCTTGTTTCTGTAGTCCAGCTTCTCGGATTATTTGCTCAGCATACGGTTTGAATAAGTGTGGTAAAAGAATACAACCCTGACGCACACCTTTCCTGACTTTAAACCACATGGTATCCCCTTGTTCTGTTCGAACTACTGCCTCTTGGTCTATGTACAGGTTCTGCATGAGCACAATTAAGTGTTCTGGAATTCCTTATCTTCAAAATGTTATCCATAATTTGTTACGATCCACATAGTCCAATGCCTTTGCATAGTCAATAAAACACAGGTAAACATCTTTCTGGTATTCTCTGTTTTCAGCCAAGATCCATCTAACATCAGCAGTGATATCCCTGGTTCCACGTCCTCTTGAATTTCTGGCAGTTCTCTTTTGATGTACAGCTACAACCATTTTTGAATAACCTTCAGCAAACTCGTGCCCCAAGAGTATGGCCCCCAGACACCCTTTTGACTCAGTACTGAAGTAACTCCTGAAGTTCACCATTCAGCCAAAGATTAGACAAGCCTATAAAACAAACAATAATATATCTAGCTCAATATGAGACTAAATGGGCACAAGAGCCCAGGGGTAAGGAAGAGATGGCAGGAGGGGACAGGAAAGCTGGACAAATGGAAATGGGGAATCCAAGGTTGAAAAGGGGAGAGTGTTGACATGTCACGGGGTTGGCAACCAATGTCATAAAACAATATGTATATCAATTGTTTAATGAGAAACTAATCTGTTCACCTAAAGCACCCAAAAAATTTTTACTTGTGCGTGATATTAATGATATTGTTTGCTAATTTTCACATTCTGTTGGATCAAGATGGGTACAAGCATGGATCTCTTCTAGTTGGTTGGCCAGGTAGCTGTCTTCCAAATTTTTTGGCATACATGAGTGAGCGCTTCCAGCTTTGTGTCCATTTGTTGAAACATCTCAATTGGTATTCCCTCAATTCCTGAAGACTTGTTTTTCACCAGTGCCTTCAGTGTAGCTTGGACTTCTTCCTTCAGTACCATCAGTTCTTGATCATATGCTGCCTCCTGAAATGGTTGAACATAGACCAATCCTTTTTGGTACAGTGACTCTGTGTATTCCTTCCATCTTCTTTTGATGCTTCCTGCATCACTGTATTTTGCCAGTAGGATCCTTCAAAATTGCAACTCAAGGCTTGAAGTTTTTCTTCAGTTCTTTTAGCTTGAGAAATGCTGAGCGTGTTCTTTCCTTTTGGTTTTCTAATTCCAGGTCTGATCACATTTCATTATAATACTTTACTTTGTCTTCTTGAGGCCACTCTTTGAAAGCTTCTGTTCAGCTCTTTTACTTCATCATTTCTTCCATTCACTTCAGCTACTGTATGTTCAACAGCAAGTTTCGGAGTCTCTTCTGACATCCATTTTGGTCTTTTCTTTCTTTCCTGTCTTTTTAATGACCTTTTGCCTTCTTCATGTATGATGTCCTTGATGTTATCCTACAATTCATCTGGTCTTTGGTCATTAGTGCTGAATTTGTCAAATCTATTCCAGAGATGGCCTCTAAGTTAAGACAGGATATACTCAAGGACGTACTTTGGGTCTTGTGGAATTATTTTAATTTTCTTCAGCTTCAACTTGAACTTGCATATAAGCAATTGATAATCTGTTCTGCAGTTCGCGCCTGGCCTTGTTCTAACTGATGATATTGAGCCTTTCCATCATCACCTTGCACAGATGTAGTCAATTTGATTCCTGCGTATTACATTTGGCGAGGTTCATTTTATAGTTGCCATTTATGTTGCTAAAAAAAGGTATTTTCAATGAGTAGGTCATTGGTTTGCAAAATTTTGTTATGCCATCTCCTCCATAGTTTCCATCACCAAAGCTATGCTTTCCAACTACTGTTCCTTCTTTCTGGAGCCCTGGTGGTGCAGTAGTTAAGCGTCTGGCTGCTAACCCAAAGGTAAGTAGTTCGAATCCACTAGCCCCTTCTTGGAAACCCTATGGGGCTGTTCTACTCTCCTATAGGGTTGCTATGAGTCAGAATCCACTTGACAGCAATGGGGTTGGAGTTTTTTTGGAGTTCCTTCTTTGTTTCCAACTTTCAAATTCCAATCACCAGTAATTATCAATGCATTTTGACTGCACTGTTTGATCAATTTCAGACTGCAGAAGTTGGTAAAAATCTTGAATTTCTTCATCTTATGCCCTGTTTTATCGATGTTTCTGTAGAAACGGACCTGAGAACAGTGTTTACACAAAAACAACTTACCCTAAAAGGCAGGTGCCAGTAGACCCTGGAGTTTCCGTTCCTTGAAACTGACTGCATATGGATAATTCTTCAAAAGAGCCCAATGCCTGAGGCCAATCGGTCTCCACTAAACTATTTATTAGGCAGGCTATCGTTTGACTTAAAGGTGACTTTTGAAAACCAGTTTTCTCAAGGCTCAAGGTTCAAAAGAAGATCTTAGGACAATGGCCTAGGTAGGTCACCTCAATTCCATGGGCCCCAGAAACCTGGATTCCGGGAGAATTAAAACTGTTTCTCAGTGGATAAAGGAAAGATTGATTTATGCTAACATAATTTTTTGTTTAGAGGCATCCACCATCTCCATGATCCTTTCATTAGCCCCCACTCACACCAAACCCACAACCTCCTACATAACCCAGCTCCTCACTCAGCTGTCCCACCCCACCTCCCAATGACTGCTCATGGTGTACCCTGAATCACCTAGTCCTGCTTTTCTTGTGTATTCTGCCCATCCCCTACATTCATTTTCCATCTCATACATGGGACTTGGATGCCATTCACAGAGCTTTCCTCTCCCCCTTTACTCTGTTGACTTTCCCCTCCAGGTAAGAGCTAGGTGGAGGCCTCTTGTGGCTGTGGGAGAAAGGACTTGAAACTGGAGGGGTGGGCCTCAGGCGGAGGGATGGCCTCAAGTGAACTCCCCTCTCATTTAGACCTTCCCTCCCTTGAGGCCCAAGTGGGGAACCAGAAGTTCCAGGCCTGTAGCTTGCCCTCTGGGATCAGCAGGGTGAGTCTTGGGGGAGGTGGGGCCTGAACCTGAGGTGAGGGAGCCATCTGGCAAACCTGGAGGCTCTTCTGTGCTTGTAGCCTCAGGGGTTAGAGGCCAGAACAGATAAGTTGAAAAAAATGTGCTTCTCCAATTTTCCTTTCCCAGGCTGAAGAGGATGGGGAAGGAAGCTAGTGTCCCGGGGTCTGCTGTTTTCTGGACTCCAGGACTCAGGCAGGCTGGAAATGGCCGTCTGAGCCTCCTAGGTCCATTTCACTCTGCCCCTCCTCCTCCCAGCTCTTCTTGGGGGACTAGGGATTTGCTGTCTGGAGCTGATGAGATGTAAATGGCCTTCCCTGTGGCAGTGCCCTCTACCTGCCTACAACCTTCTGTGGGGTGGGAGGAGCCCTCGGGTGGTCCTGGTAAGCTGAGCTTTTTGCATGGGTGGGGGTGTGGTGAAGTTGGGGGAGAATTTGGGGTCCCACAGAACTGTCCTCCTATCTCACCCTCATCTCCTTTCAGGCTTTGATGGTAAGCCTCCCCAGTCCCCGGACTCGCAGGCCATGATACGAGCCTTTGCAGGGGTGTTTCAAGGCTAAGGGGACAAGACTTCTGCTCTCCTCCACCCAGGGCTGCCCACCTTTACCTCCCCAGTTTGTGCTGGAAAAAATGGGATCCTCCCGCCGGCACGCTTCTTCCCGCCGGCTACACAGCGCCACCTAGTGGGTCATGGACACCAGCACAAGGACATTCCACAGAGGCCCCTCACAAAGGAGTTGCTGGTTCCCTCATCCCAGAGGGCCTCAGAGTCTAGCTCTGATCCCTGGGCTGCTATCTCAGGCCCTTTCCCCCCAGGGAGCTACAACCCACCATATCTCTCCGAATCTCGAGTCCAGGGCACTGTGACCGCTGGAGACTAGGAAATGAGTTTCAGAAGGATCCAAGGCTACTTCAGACAAGCTTTTGGGGCACCGTTTATGTCATAAAGTGATGACCCTTGGCCACTAGGGTTGGATGAGGCTTCCAGAAAGGCCTGGAAAGGACTGAGCCTAAGAGTGAGCCTGGGATGTATGGCTGCAAAGCAGAATCTGCTGCTGTCCTCAGGGCCAAGTGGAAATCTGTCAGACCCTGAGCCTGGTTTATACACCCCGAGGGTCACACTGGGTGAACTTATTCTGCTGCACAATACCTCTGACAGCCCCAGCATGTTTTAGAACCTCAGAACGGGAAGGATCTTGAGCAGGTTTGTCATCCACCTCTTATCTTTGATGATGGGACTTAGGCAAGGCAAACTGACACAGCTACTGAATGGAAAACAGCCCTTAGGGGCCTCTCCCTGGAGGGGACACAGTGACAGACCACTTCCTTGTGGACCATACTAAGATGGAGAACCCTGAGCTCATTCCACAGTGTAGCATTGCCAAGTGTGTAAATGCAGGCTGAGGGTCAAGACACCATTCCTGCTGATTCTGGTAGGTGAGGGCATCAGTCTTGTCACCATCTCTTGTCCCCTTTCTCATTATTGAAGGATAGATCAGAACGTGAGTGCTGGATTCAGACTGCTGGAGTTTGAATCCAGTTTTACTGTATGACCATGCAACCTTGGTTCATTAACCTCCCTGTGCCTGTTTCCTCATCTATAAAATGATTATAATGTCACCTGCTTTAGAGAGTTATTATGAGGATTCAATGAATGAAGGAATGGAAAGTGCTGAGCACTGTTGGCCAAGAATTATTTTCCTACCCCACAGGGGGGATTCCTTGGGGAGAGGACCACTGCTCCAAGAACCTAGATGCTGTGGGGACGCCAGCCAGTGATGCCAGGACACAGGCCCTTCCTGGCCTGTGAGTGGGGCTGCTTTCCTCAGTCAGCAGCCTGAGGCAATAGACCCATCAGCAGGGCTTGGTGGAATATTCTAAGCCCCAGGCCACTGCAATCCTGGTGCCAGGGGATGCAGGCCTCCCAAGATGGGGCAACTACTGAGTGCAGATGTGCGCTGCACCCCTGAGAACTCCCTGCTCCCCATCTCTCCAGCCTGGAGAGAGCTTGCTGTGGGCTGTGCATTACAGATTTCACTTGCCTGTTTCTTGGGGTATCATGTAGCTGGGGGCAAGGACATCCTTTTTCAAGTCTGCTATCAAATTTGAGCCTGAAAAATGTGCATGGTAGCATGGATCATAGAGTAGAGTAAGCATGGGCCATAGGTTAGGTGGTGTGGGCCATAGGAGGGCTTCCTGTCACAAGGCTGAAGCTAAGAGACTGCCAAGGCGCGTGGCAGAAGAGAGGTGCTGGGGGTTTGGGGCTCACTGACTCAGGCTGGAGGTGTAAGCTGGTATATTCTACCTTTCCACGTGCTCAATGCTCCCTCTCACAGCCCTGCTTCAAGAGATACTGCTGAAGGGTTATATTAGTTAGGATACTTTCACCTGCAAATTACAGAAGCTGAGTCAGGCTGTTGCTGTTGTTGGGTGTCCTCGAGTCGCTTCCAACTCATAGTGACCCAATGTACAACAGAAGGAAACACTGCCCAGTCCTGCACCATCCTCACAATCGTTGTTATGTTTGAGCCCATCATTGCAGCCACCGTGTCAATCCGTCTTGTTGAGGTAAGCAAAAAGGGAATTTCTTAAGGCCCAAATGGAGTTCCTGCTTCAGGCGCAGTTGGATCCAAGGGTTCAAATAATGTGATCAGGGCTTAACTCTCTTTGGCTGTCAGCTCTGCCTCCCTCTGTGTTCTGCCTGTATTCTGAAGATAGGCTTTCTTCCTGTGTCAGGAAGATGACAGTCAGTAGCCTTAAGCTCACATCTTGTTGTTGTGTGTCATTGAGTCAATTCCAACTCATAGCGAACCCATGGGACATAGGAGAACTGCCCCATAGGATTTCCTAGGCTGCAATCTTTATGAGAGCAGATTTCCAGGTCTTTTCTCCTGTGAAGCCACTGGGCGGGTTTGAGTCATCAACCTTTAGGTTAGCAGCCTAGCATTTAACCACTGCACTATTGGAGTTCCTTTGGCTCAAATCTTAAAGCCTAATAATGCTTTGCTGTTGAGTTGATTTCAACGCATAGAAACCCTATAGGACAGAGTAGAACTGCCCCATAGGGTTTCCAAGGAGTGCCTGGTGGATTCGAACTGCCGACCTTTTGGTTAGCAGTGGAGCTCTTAACTACTGTGCCACGGAGGCTCCTTATAAAGCCCTGGAAACATAGCTTCTGTGTTTCACCTCCCAGGGAAGACTAATTGATTCCACCGGGGACCATGGGCACCAATGAGCCAATCATGGTGGGGAAGGTACTTTGATTGAAAGGCCTGGAACACTTGCCCACTGCCACATTCTTGGTAGGGGGTAAGACACCATGACTGACAGCTGCTGAGGAGAAAGAGAAGTTCCCCAGAGAAACTAGAGGAAGGGAGATGGGGAGATGGGGGATGGGGAGGCGAGTTGAGCATGCAAAAGCCATGTGCCACGCTGTTCTCAGAGGGACTTGACCAGGAGAACTTTTGTCTTCAAATCAAGAATCCCAGAACAAGAATATTACAACTCATCAAGTCCACCCCATCTCACTTGACAAATGAGAAGCGGAGGCCAAGGTAAGTGCCTTGCTCAAAGTCATTCTCTTCTCCTGCAGAGGGATGACTTCATTCCTGGCTCCAGCTCTAATTATTCCAGTCTAGAGCCAAGTGCAGTGGCCAAAGGGTTGTCTGAGAAGCTTCTCTTCCCCCAGAGTGGTTCAGCAGAGAGTCAGGAGGGGAGGAAGGGGCAGCAGGCTCCTTCCTGACCAGCCCAAGGCATTTGTCTTCCCTATTCTAAACCTTCGTACAGTTATAGGCCAGGAGCCCCCACCCCACCCAGAACACATACAGACTCCACCTGCCAGGACAAGGAGATTACAAATGGCTGTCAAGACCACAGACAGTTGCTGGGAGA
This sequence comes from Elephas maximus indicus, assembly GCF_024166365.1. NCBI lineage: Eukaryota > Metazoa > Chordata > Mammalia > Proboscidea > Elephantidae > Elephas > Elephas maximus. Next base: position 89,711,834 of record NC_064828.1, on the reverse strand, counting down.
TGGGCTAAGAATGAGGGAGATTGCAAAACAGAGAGGTGGATTGCCACGTGTGGTCTATGTGATTCATCTCATGGACTGAAAGTCATGCTATCCTCCTACGGGGTGGGGTAGGTTTTGAAAAGCCTCGTAAATTCCAATCCACACGAGCTCCTTAATCAAGATCATTTTTAGGTGCTGTCTTAATCAGGGTCTTTAGCCAGGGCAGGGTGTGATGTTGGGACAGGAACTAGGGAGCAGGGCAGCTTCTGCCTCCTTCTCCCACATGATCTCAGCTTTTCTCTTTGTCCGTGTGCATATGGTGCCCTGGCCCAGTGTCCCATGTTCTCCATAGAAACCACTCACATCTTGCTATACCCATGTTGTTGGGTGCTTAGCCCTCCCCCTTAGGGCTTGTTCATGCCCTCCCCAATAGAATACTGCCCCCCTTTTCTCTAGCTCCAGGAATTCTACTCACATTTCCAGCCCTGGCTTGGGTTGTGCATTCTGTAAGCTTCTGCCTTGACAACTCTAACCCAGTGGTCCTCAACCTTGACTTTGCCCTCCCAAGGGCAGTTGGCAATGTCTGTAGACATCTGTGGTTGTTACAACTGGGGGAGGTGCTACTGCCATTGTAGGTAGAAACCAGGGATGCTGTTGAACATCTTACAATGTACGGGACAGTGTTAAACTGGGAATGATCTGGCCCAAAATATAAATAGAGCCAAGGTTAAGAAACCTTGCAGGATAGAATGTCCGTGGCAGTGGTACCCAGCCATCCACTCAGTGGCTCTCAGGAGTTGAAGGAGGGAATGCTGTGTCTCCCCAGTAGACTGTCAAGGACTGAAGGTGGGGCTGGGCCTCATGTTTTCATGTTTTGTATTCACCGGTGATTCCTAGCATAGTGGGTGGGGGTGGGGGGTACAGAGGAAATGCTACTGAACATGTGGCGTGTGGCTGGGTTCAAGTTCCAGCTCCACTTGCTCACTAACCGTGTAACCCTGAGCAAGTGGCTCAACCTCTCTGTGCCTCTGTTTTTCATCAGTAAAATGGGGCTAATAATAATAAAAAATAATAATAATACCTACCTCAAAAACCAGAAAACCCCAAACCAGTTGCCATTGAGCCGATTCCGACTCATAGTGACCCTGCAGGACAGAGTAGAACTGCCCCATAGGATATCCAAGGAGCTGCTGGTGGATTCCAACTGTCAACCTTTTGAATAGCAGCCGAGCGCTTAACCACTATACCACCAGGGTTCCACCTACCTCAAAGTGTTATGAAAATTAGATGACTTGTGCTATATACCAAGGGCTTAGAACAGTGTCTAGCTCATAGAAAGCACTCATTATATGCTAGCTATTATTATTCTGACCACCACATGTCTGTCAATTTGTCCTATTGTGGTGGCTTTCGTGTTGCGTGATGCTGAAAGCTATGTCACCGGTATTTCAAATACAAGCAGGGTCATCTATCATGGACGGGTTTCAGTGGAGCTTTGGACCAAGATAGGCTAGGAAGAAGGACCTGGCAGTCTACTTCTGACAAAATTGGCCAGTGAAAACCTTATAAATAGCAGCAGAACATTGTCTGATATAGTGCCAGAAGATGAGCCCCTCAGGTTGGAAGGCACTCAAAATACAATTGGGGAAGAGCTGCCTCCTCAAAGTAGAGTCAACCTTAATGGCATGGAGGGAGTAAAGCTTTCAGGACCTTCATTTGCTGATGTGGCACGACTCAAAATGAGAAGAAACAGCTGCAAACATCCATTAATAATTGGAACTTGGAATGTACAAGTATGAATCTAGGAAAACTGGAAGTCATAAAAAATGAAATGGAATGAATAAAGATCAATATCCTAGGCATTAGTGAGCTGAAATGGACTGGTGTTGGCCATTCTGAATCAGACAATCATTGGGTCTACTATATTGGGAATGACATGTTGAAGAGGAATAGTGTCCCATTCATCATCAAAAAAACATTTCAATATCTATCCTGAAGTTGGGTAATATCCATATACCTACAAGGATGACCAGTTAATATGACTATTATTCAAATTTACGAACCAAACACTAATGCCAAAGATAAGGAAACTTAAGATTTTTACCAACTTCTGCAGTCTGAAATTGATCATACATGCAATCAGGATGCATTGATAATTACTGGTGATTGGAATATGAAAGTTGGAAACAGAGAAGAAGGATCAGTAGTTGAAAAATTCGGCCTTGGTGACAGAAACAATGCCAGAGACATCGTGACAGAATTTTTCAAGACCAACAACTTCTTCATCGCAAATACCTTTTTTCAACAATATAAACGGTGACTATACACATGGACCTGACCGAATGGAAAACGCAGGAATCAAATCAACTATATCTGTGGAAAGAGAGAATGGAAAAGTTTAATACTGCCAGTTAGAACAAGGCCAGCTGCTGACTGTGGAACCGATCATCAACTGCTCATATGTACGTTCGAGTTGAAGCTGAAGAAAATTAAAACAAGTCCTCGAAAGCCGAAATACGACTTTGAATACATCTGACCTGAATTTGGAGACTATCTCAAGAACAGATTTTATATATTGAACGCTAATGACCAAAAACCAGACAAGTTGTGGTATGACATCAAGGACATCATACACGAAGAAAGCAAAAGGTCACTGAAAAGACAGGAAAGAAAGAAAAGACCAAAATAGATGTCAGAAGAGACTGAACCTTGCCCTTGAACGTAGAATAGCTAAAGCGAATGGAAGAAATGATGATGTAAAAGAGCTGCATGGAATATTTCAAAGGGCAGCTCAAGAAGGCAAAGTAAAGTGTTATAATGAAATGTATAGGGAGCTGGAGATAGAAAACCAAAAGGGAAGAACATGCTCAGCATTACTCAAGCTGAAAGAACTGAAGAAAAAAATCTGAGCCTCGAGCTGCAATATTGAAGGATTTTATGGGGAAAATATTGAACGATACAGGAAGCAGCAAAAGAAGATGGAAGGAATACAGAGTCACTTTACCAAAAGGAATGGGTCTATGTTCAGGAGGTAGAATATGATCAAGGACTGATGGTATTGAAGGAAAAACCCCAAGCTGTACTGAGGGCATTGATGAAAACAAGGATCCAGAGACTGATGGAATACCAATTGAGATGTTTCAACAAACAGATGCAGCCATGGAGGTGCTCACTCATCTATGCCAAAAAATTTGGAAGACATCTACCTGGCCAAATGACTGGAAGAGATCCATATTTGTGGAGAAAATACTTCCAAAGAAAGGTAATCCAACAGAACGCAGAAATTAGCAAACAATAGCAAGTAAAGTTTTGCTGAAATAATTCAAGAATGGTTGTAGCAGTACATTGACAGGGAACTGCCAGAAATTCAAGCCAGGTTCAGAAAGGATGTGGAACCAGGGATATCACTGCTGTTAAATGGATCTTGGGTGAAAGCAGAGAATACTAGAAAGATATTTATCTGTGTTTTATTAACTCTGCAAAGGCATTGCACTGTGTGGATTATAACAAATTATAGATAACATTAGGAAGAATAGGAATTCCAGGACACTTAATTGTGCTCATGAGGAACCTGTACAGACCAAGAATTGTCAACAGAACATGGGGATACTGCATGATTTAAAGTCAGGGAAGGTGTGTCAGGGTTGTATACTTTCACCATACTTATTTAATCTGTATCTGGGCAAATAATCCGAGAAACTGGATTATATGAAGAAAAAATGGGGCATCAGGATTGGAGGAAGACTCATTAACAACCTGCGTTATGCAAATGACAAAACCTTGCTTGCTGAAAGCAAAGAGGACTTGACACTTTTACTGATGAAATTACACTTCGACATAAAGGAAACAAAAATCCTTACAACTTGACCGATAAGTAACATTGTGAAATGGAGAAAATATTGAAATTGTCAAGAATTTCCTTTTACTTGGATCCACAATCAACGCCCACAGATGCAGCAGTCGGGAGATCAAATGACGTATTGCATTGGGCAAATTTGCTGCAAAAGACCTCTTTAAAGTGTTGAAAAGCAAAGATGTCACTTTGAGGACGGAGGTGCGCCTGACCCAAGCCCTGGTATTTTCAACTGCCTCCTACACATGGCTAAGCTGAACAATGAAGAAGAAAAGACCAAAGAAGAATTGATGCCCTTGAATTATGGTGTTGGCAAAGAATATCGAGTATACCATGGATTGCCAGAAGAATGAACAAATCTGTCTTGGAAGAAATACAGCCAGAGTGCTCAGGTACTTTAAACATTTTATCAGGAGGGACCAGTCGCTGGAGAAAGACATCATGCTCGGTAAGGTAGAGGGTCAGCAAAGAAGAGGAAGCCCTTGGTTGAGATGGATCAACACAGTGGCTGCCACAATGGACTCAAACATAGCAAGGATTGTGAGGACCGAGTAGTGCTTTGTTCTGTTGTACATAGGGTCAGTATAAGTCAGAACTGACTCGAAGGCACCTAACAACAACACTATTATTCTGAAGAAGCCCTGGTGGTGCAGTGGTTAAAGCATTTGGTTGCTAACCAAAAGGTCAGCAGTTCGAACCCACCAGCTGTTCCATGGGTGAAAGATGAGGCGGTCTGCTTCTGTAAAGATTTATAAGCCTTGGAAACTCCATGGGGCAGTTGTGTCTTATATAGGGTCGCTATGAGTTGTAATGGACATGAGGGCAGTGGGGTGTTTTTTTTCTTTAATGTTATTATGCTAGGTCCCTAGGTGGTGAAAACAGTTTCCACTCTACTACTTACCTAAAGATTACGTAAAGGTTGGTGATTCCATTTGAACTTTCACGGGGATACCTTGGAAGAAAGGTCTGGCAATCTGCTTCTGTGTATAGAGTACAGCCAAGAAAACCCTATGGAGCAGTTCTACTCGGTGACATGTATTTGGTTTGTTAGTTTTTTATTATCATTCACATCAGTGTTCACAATGGGTTGACTCTCCTAGGGAGCATTTTTGAAATTTGGGCGTGTGTTTGGTGAGGAGGTGGGGGGAGGTGAGGGGATGATGTCTCCTACTGTAGTTATGCCTGAGTATTTACATGTTGAAATACGTGTTATTTTGTTATAAATCATTTTATTTCTTTATTATAAAGTTAGGGCAGTATGTTGGTTAAAAATATTATATCTATACAAAAAAAAGAAAACCAAACCCATTGCTGTCGAGTGATTCTGACTCATAGCGACCCTATAGGTAAGTTATATTATCGACGGATTTACTTTCAGAATTCTAAAATATTACGAAATAATTTTTAAAAAGGAGCATTGTTGGGTCTTCCTGGGTTGAGCCACATAGTTGTAGATGACTGAGCTCGTACCACTGCTCTTGTTATTTTTAAACGAGGGCACCTCTCCAGCCTGAAGACTTGGCACACTGCACTCACTTAAGCAACTCTCATTAGCTGCTTGCCCGCCTTCCTTGTGCACCTGGGGTAAACACAGTCCACCTCTGCCTCCTCCTGATCCCACCCCCTTAGCTGGCTGGCACCCCCAGCCCTGCAATCACAGGCCCAGAAGGGTGGAACTCAGTAGAATATACATGCAGAGCCGGGGGTGGGTACTCAGCTGGGGCAGGCATCCAGCCTCGCTGGCCTGCGGCCAGTGAATTCCAAGGTGGGACGTTGCTTGCCATACCACTCTTCTCCTTGCTCAGCCTGGGATCCCGCACCTCACTACTAGCCTCCTACTCAAGCATCTCCTCTTCCCCTGAAGAAACACAACCTGAGCTCTTCTACATCATGTTCGTCCTTGTTACAAATGATCGTTGTAAGAACAATGGGTAAAGTCACAGAGGAGAAGTCGCACTTAATCCCGTTATAGAGAAATAGTAACCAGTTGCCATCGAGTAGATTCCAACTCATGGAGACCCCATGTGTGTCAGAGTAGAGCTGTGCTCCATGGGGTTTTCAATGGCTGATGATTTTCAGAAGTAGATCGCCAGGCCTTTCTTACGAGGTCCCTGTGAGTGGACTGGAACCTCCAACCTTTTGGTTAGCAGCTGAGTACCTTAACCATTTGCACGTCCCAGAAACTCTTATCTAGAGAAAACCTCTCTAATATTTTGATGCATATTCTTCCAGATATTTTTTTTCCTGGAAATCGTACCTCTGTATTTCATTGGATTTTTTAACAACACATCTATCTATACATGCTGTTTTGTAACCTGCTTTTTTTTTTTTTTTGACCCAACAATATATCTTGAACATCTTTTCAGGCCATTAAATATTCTTCTACCAAGAACTGTTAATGGCTATAGAGTATTCCACAAATAAGCCATATTTATTTTTTTTTATTGATTGCTGGACATTTTGTATCTCGTTCTTGACCTTGTTTGAATCCTGGCTCTGCCATTTAATAGCTGTGCGCTATCAGGAAACCACTTCCTCCTCCTGAGCCTTGCTTCCTCATCTGTCCATTGAGTAGTCTAATGCCTGTCCCTTGAGGTTGCTGCAAAGATACCTGAAGTGGTTAAGATGCAGTGCTTGGTAGTGCCATTCTTCGTCTTTTTTTAAAAAAAATTTATTTCAGTTTTGTTGTTGAAAATATACACAGCAGAACATACACCAATTCAACAGTTTTTACGTGTACAATTCATTGACACTGATTACATTCTTCAAGTTGTGCAACCACTCCCACCCTCCTTTTCCTAACTCTTCCTCCCCCGTCAATATAAACTCACTGCCCTCTAAATTTCATATCCAACCTCATGAGTTGCTGCTGCTCAAGGCAGACATTCTTTACTAATTAAGCTAAACTATTGTTTGGTTTAAAGAAGACTTCAGGGAATATTTTTGGCTTAGAGTTTAAAGAAGATATCAGGGTTAGAGTGTCAGGGGTTCAGCTAGCCTCAATGGCTCCAGAAAGTCTGGATTCCATGAGAATTTGTCCCAAAGTGTTTTCTTTCTTCCTTTTTTTAATTATTATTGTACTTCAGATGAAGGTTTACGAACAAACTATCTTCTCATTAAACAGTTAGTGCACATATTGTTTTATGACATTTGTTACCAACCCCACGACATGTCAACACTCTCCCTTCTTGACCTCGGGTTCCCTATTACCAGCTTTCCTGTCCCCTCCTGTCTTCTAGCCCTTGCCCGTGGCGTGCCCCTTTAGTCTCATTTTGCTTTATGGGCCTGTCTAATCTTTGGCTGAAGGGTAAACCTCAGGAGTGACTTCATTACTGAGCTAAGAGGGTGCTTGGGGGCCTTTCTCTTGGGGTTTCTCCAGTTTCTGTCAGGCCAGTCTGTTTTTTTGTGTGTGTGTGTGTGTTAGAATTTTGTTGTACATTTTTCTCCAGGCTCTGTCTCAGACCCTCTATTGTGATTCCTGTCAGAGCAGTCAGTGGTGGTAGCCAGGTACCATCTGGTTGTACTGGACTCAGTTTGGTGGAGGCCATGGTAGTTGTGGTCCTTTGGACTAATCTTCCCCTTGTGTCTTTAGTTTTCTGCCTTCTCTCAAAGTGTTTTCTTGATGTGAATGCTCATCACTTTCGCTGCTGCACCTCCTTCTACTTCTTCAGGAGTTCCCAGTTCATCACAGCTACCCTGAAATGTTGCCCCAAGGTCTTCCCATCATTCTCAGTGTGTAAGTCTCTCTCCTGGTTCCAGCAACAGGGGACTCTAAACTGGCACTAGGCCTTAGTGGGGTGCGAACTCAGCTTCTTCCTTGGCTCAGTTTGGATTTAAGACCAGATTCTTAAGGCAGAGCCTCCTGGAAACTCCCATGATGCCAATTTCCTGGGCCAGCAGGAATGGCTGCCCACCCACTTTTCCAAGGTGAGTGTGAAGGTCTGTCCAGGTACCTGGGCCCATGCTGAATTTGTGTCCTCAGCTTGATGTACACAGATGTGAGCCCTCTGGGCAGTGGCCACGGTCTAGGAAGCTTGCACACCTTCTACAGACCATTCTTTCTGGGGCTGTCCCTCTGTTCAGGTCTGACCATGCCTGTACCTAGACAAACTTGGGGAGCTTTGTTTCCCAACCAGGACTCCCCACTGTCCAGCCAGTGGTTGACTAATCACAGCCCCCATATCCACTGCAAAAGGAAATACTTGGACCCATACCTCTGATTATGAACAAGGCCTCTCAGCTGAGGTACCTGCTTCCAACAACCAGAATGAAGGCCCTAACTAACCCCAAGTAAACACCCCCAAAATGTATAGGATCTGCGTGCTCACACACATACACATGCACACACCACATACCCCTCCTACCCTCACTTACTCTCTCAAGCACACTCACACTTATTCACTCACTTATGCTCACACCCATGTATGTGCACACAACTACCCCTGGGACAGCACTGAATTTAACTTGACTCATGTCCTTGGCAGTGATGTTCTGAGAACAAGGAAGGACAGCATGATTTGAGAGACCTCGGGTGCCGGCCTACAGGGCTCTTCTTCTAGTTGTGACTCCACAAGTCAGCTCCCAATTTTCTGTACACTTTGGGAGGTGAGGGAAAAGGGGTACAGATAAGCTGCCCAGAGAGAAAAGAGACCGAGGCCTGCACACAATGACACCTCGATTATTATTACCGGGCTGTCTCCATACAGGCAGGGCTCTGAGGGGGCCCAGAGCTTCTGATCTCCTCTGGAGCCCACATGACAAGTGTAGGAGCCTGACTTTGGTGGATCCATTGAAATGGGTCAAAGTGCTGGGGAGAGGGGTGGAGGAGGCACATGCGAGAGCAGGGGAGGCAACCAGGGAAGGGAACCAGGACTGACCTCAGGAAGCAGGACTGGCGATGGAACTCGAAGTATTGATAGAATCTCATCAGGAAAGGCTTAAAACAACCCCATTCAAGTCCAAAAGCAATACAGAATCAGTGTAGAAACCTTAAAAACTCATTTAATTCAACAAGTATTTAGTGGGTACCTACTTTGTGCCAAAGGAACCCTGCTGGCATAACGGTTAAGCACTCAGCTGCTAACCAAAAGGTTGGTGGTTCAAACCTGCCCAGCAGCTCCAGGGAAGAAAAGATCTGGAGATCTGCCATAAGGATTACAGTCTAGGAAACCCTACAGAGCAGTTCTACTCCATCACACCGGGCTGCTGTGAGTCAGAATCAACTGGACGGTACCTAACAGCAACTGTGTGTCAGGCCCTCTGGAAGGATCCTCAAGAGAAGAAAAAACTCTAGCGTACTCCCATCCTCCCTGTTTCCCCACACCTTCTTTCTGAGAAGGGCCTTCCCAGATGTGCTCAGTGCCATTTCGCTGTTTCTTGGGGGCTATCCACCAGTGTGGCAAAAGGGCAAGGGGACCCGGCCAGAGTCTTGAGAACCTTAGTCCCAGGTCTGACTTGGCCGCAGACTGGCTGTGTGCCCTTGACTAACTTGCTGATCCTCATTGATCCTCAGTTTATTCATCTAATTTAAAAGAAAGGGGGGCTAGGTCAAAGACTTTGTCCTGTCTCCCTCCCAGAGCTAATAAAAAAGCACCAGATGGTGGCGTGAAGGATGGGGAAGCACTGGGCCAGTGGCAAACACTGAATGGCTGGAATTACCACTGTCTGCTATAAACGAAGCTCATTTCCAAGAACCACTGACGTACGTGTTCTTTGCCCCTTGACTGACCCTACACTGTTTTACTTTCTTGGTTCTCATGGATTTAAATATATATATACATATATATGTATGTATGTATTTGCTGTTGTTGAGAGTATACACAGCAGAACATATACCAATTCAACAAATTCTACATATAAAATTCAGTGACAGTGATTATTGTCATTGTTAGGTGCTGTTGAGTCAGTTTGGACTCATCGTGACCTTATGTACAATAGCGCCATCTTCATGGTTGTTATGTTTGAGCCCGTTGTTGTAGCCATGTGTCAATCCATCTCATCGAGGGTCTTACTCTTTTTAGCTGACCCTCTACTTTACCAAACATGATGCCCTTTGCCAGGGACTGGTCCTTCCTGACTACATGTCCAAAGCATGTGAGACAAAGTCCTGCCATTTTTGCTTCCAAGGAGCACTCTGGCTGTATTTCTTCTAAGACAGATTTATTTGTTCTTTTGGCAGTCATGGTATATTCAATATTCTTCGAGAACACCATAATTCAAAGGCATCAATTCTTCGGTCTTCCTTATTCATTGTCTAACTTTCGAATGCATATAAGACGATTGAAAATACCATGACTTGGGACCTTAATCCTCAAAGTGACATCTTTGCTTTTTTAACCTTTTAAAAAGGTCTTCTGCAGCAGATTTGCCCAATGCAATATGTCATTCGATTTCCTGACTGCTGCATCTGTGGGCATTGATTGTGGATCCAAGTAAAATGAAATCTTTACAATGTCAATCTTTTCTCCATTTATCATGATGTTCCTTACTGGTCCAGTTGTGAGAATTTTTGTTTTCCTTATATTGAGGTGTAATCCATACTGAAGGCTGTGGTCTTCGATCTTCACCAGTAAGTGCTTCAAGTCCTCTTCACTTCCAGCAAGCAAGGCTGTGTCATCTGCATAACACAGGTTGTTAATGAGTCTTCCTCCACTCCTGCATGTAGTCCAGCTTCTCGGATTTTTTGCTCAGCATACAGATTGAATAGGTTTGGTGAAAGGATACAACCATGATGCACACCTTTCCTGACTTTAAACCACGCAGTATTCCCTTGTTCCATTCGAACAACTGCCTCTTGACCTATGTACAGGTTCCTGATGAGCACAATTAAGTATTCTGGAATTCCCATTCTTTGCAATGTCATTCATAATTTGCATAGTTAATAACACACAGGTAAACATCTTTCTCATATTCTGTTCTCAGCCAGGATCCATCTGACATCAGCAATGATATCCCTGTTCCACACCCTCTTCTGAATTGAGCTTGAATTTCTGGTAGTTCCCTGCTGCTGTACTGCTGCAACTGCTTTTGAGTGATCTTCTGCAACATTTTACTTCTGTCTGATATTGTTGGCTAATTTCTGCATTCTACTGGATCACCTTTCTTTGGAATGGGCACAAATATGGATCTCTTCCAGTTGGTTGGCCAGGTAGCTGTCTCCCAAGTTTCTTGGTATAGACATTGATTACATCCTTCAAATTGTGCAGCCATTCTCACCCTCCTTTTCTGAAGTGTTCCTCCCTCGTTAATATAAACTCACTGCCCCCTAAGCTTCTTTATCTAACCTTTTGAGTTGCTGTTGTCAGTTTAATCCCATATAGTTCATTAGCAGAGCACAATACTCAAGGCAGGCATTCTTTACTAATCAAGCTAAACTATCGTTTGGTTTAGGTTTTTTTTTAAAAAAACTGTTTCTCACTCTTGCTGTACCACAGGGGTTCTTCATCAGGGGCAATTTGTCCCCCAGAGAATATATGGCAATGTCTGAAGACATTTTTGGTGTCACGACTGGTTGCTACTGACATCTAGTGGGTAGAGATATTCTGCAATGTGCAGGATAACCCCCACAACAAAGAACTATCAGGACCAGAGTGCCATGATGAAGTTGAGGGACCTTCCCGTAGTATATCGGCTCTGGCTGCTATTGTTGTGATTTCTCTGATAGCATCATTCTCTGTTTCTAATGTGGGGTTGCCAGTCCATTGGGGTTGGGAAACTAGTCAATCAAGCTTGCTAAGATTAGTTCTAAACTAAGAGTAAATAAGTGCTGAGTCATACCCGATCGACTACTCTTATGAATCAAGTGCATGAGTTTGATGACCTTGACTTTGGCTTGATTGGGGCTGAAGAACTGGACTTAGCACTCAGTAACTCTAACAATGGCAGAGAGGGGTGCCAGTGACAGGGGGCCCTGGGCCTTCCAGAGGGGTGTCCATGGAAAACAGAACAGACCTGCCCTGGGAAATTAATCAGGGTTCTCTGGTGCCTGAAGGAGGGCTTCCTCCCACCTGAGTTGGACCTTGGCCCACTCCTGGCTGCCAGGTCCTGGAGTCTCTGGCTTCTGCTCTCAGTGTTCCAATTCCTGACTGTGCTTCACTCAGTTCCACAATTTGACTTTGAAACTCTATTCTGCCCCCCTGGCTCCTCCTAGCCCCTGCAGCCAGGCAGATAGAACAATAGGCCCTCTTTCCTCCTCCAGTTTTTCTACAGTGTTCTGCATAAGCAAGGGGTCACACTTGACCTCTGGATAAGTGAGGATTTACCATATTTGGTTTGGAAATGCTCCATCTATATGATGTGCCAACACTCTGATCTTGGCACAGGCTTGCTCATTCCACATTTGTTAGGACTTCTTTTGTTGTGAGTGCTGGAAGTCAACTCTGGCTGGGCTAAGTAAAACAGGAAATCTATTGGAAGGACCCCAGGGGTATCACAAGAATTCCATGGCAGAAGTTGGACATCAGGGATGGATAGAAACCAGGGACAGGACCACTGTCGGGAGCACAGAGAGTTTTCCTTCCCCTCTGCTCTCTGCTTCCTACCTGTATCTCCCCATCTTCTTCATTCTTCTCTCTTAAAAAAATTTTTTGTGTGTGTGAAAATATACACAACAAAACATACATTTTTGACATGTACAGTTCATCAACAATGGTTACATTCTTCTATTGTGCTGCATAGAGGGTCATGCACTGAGCAAGGCAGGGGGAAGACAGCTGCCCCTGAGCGTCTGGGAGGAAAGCATATCCCTGTTCCCTATAGCATGTAGGCGGGTGGGTTTTGCAGCTGGACTATGGGCCCCCAGTGCTGTTGGCTGTAAGGACTAGGAGGCACCACTTATTCTTGAACCCCTGTCATGGGTGACTAGGTGGCATGGGTGAAGCCACCAGTTATCAGGCCCCTGATGTGGCCTACTCCAATCACCCCTGCCCATCTAGGACTGTAGGTGAGAGCCTGAACCACACACTTGATTACCCAGACACCTGACCTGAATCTGTACAAGAAAAGTAAACTGACTCCTGGGCTCATATACCTAGTAACAGCTCAAAGCACCTGGTGACAGGATGTGAGAGCTTCAAGGGCACCAATAATCAAACTAGCTCACACAACCAGCTTATTTGGGCATATGAAAAGAAAACAAGAAGCTAGGACACAGTAAGCAAACATAAAATAAATATAATAATTTATTGATGGCTTGGAGACAACAGTTAGTATCAAATCACATAAAGAGGCAGACCATGATGGTTTCGGAAAACCTGGTGGTGTAGTGGTTAAGTGCTATGGCTGCTAACCAAAAGGCCTGCAATTTGAATCCACCAGGTGCTCCTTGGAAACCCTATAGGGCAGTTCTACTCTGTCCTATAGGGTTGCTATGAGTCAGAATCGACTCGATGGCAGTGGGTTTGGTTTGGTATGATGGCTTCAGCAAGCACCCAAAACAAAAAATCAAGAAATCTTCCAGAGGAAGATAACTTCTTGGAATTATTGGAGGTAGAATTCAACAGGTTAATATACAGAGCTCTTCAAGAGGTCAGGAAGGAGATCAGGTAAAATGCAGAACAAGCCAAAGAACACATACACAAAGCAATAGAGGAACTTAAGAAGGTTATACAAGAGCATAATGACAAAGTGAACAGGCTGCAAGAATCCATAGAGAGAGAGAAAACTGAAATCCAAAAGATTAACAATAAAATTTCACAATTAGACAACTCAATAGGAAGTCAAAGGAGCAGAATTAAGGCAATGGAAGTCAAAGTTAGTGAGATTGAAAATAAAGCACTTGACACCAACTTATTTGAGGAAAAATCAGATAAAAGAATTAAAAAAAAAAATGAAGAAACCCTAAGAATTATGTAGGACTCTATCAAGAGGAATAACATATGAGTGATTGGAGTACTGGAACACCGAGGGGTTAGGGGGAGGGGGGATAACCGAAGATACAGAGAGAATTGTTGAAGATTTTTGGTAGAAAACTTCCCTGATATTGTGAAAGATGAGAAGATACCTATACAAGAAGCTCATTAAGCCTCACACAAGGTAGGTCCCAAAAGAAAGTCACCAAGACATATTATAATCAAATTTGCCAAAACCAAAGATAAAGAGAGGATTTTAAGAGCAGCTAGGGATAAACAAAAAGTCATCTACAAAGGAGAGTCAATAAAACTAAGCTTGGGGTACTCATCAGAGACCATGTGGGCAAGAAGGCAATGGAATGAGATACCCAAAGCCTTGAAGGAAAAAGATTGCTAGCCAAAAATTATATATCCAGCAAAACTGTCTCTTAAATATGATGGTGAAATTAGGGCATTTCCAGACAAACAGAATTTTAGGGAATTTGTAAAAATCAAACCGAAACTACAAGAAATGCTAAAGGTAATCATTTGGTTAGGAAATCAATAACATCAGATAAAAACCCAAGACTAGAACACAGGGCAGAACAAACAGATATCAGCCCAGATAGGGAAGTCACAAATAAATCAAAGCTAAAACACTGGAAAATAAGGAAACAGGTCAATATATAAAAAATGACAACATTAAAACAAAAAAGAGGGACTAAGTAATGTAGTCATAGATCTTTCATATGGAGAGGAAGTTAAGGCGACATAAAGAAATAAAACATTGGTTTAAACTTAGAAAAATAGAAGTAAATATTAAGGTAAACACAAAGGAAACTAACAATCCTACACATCAAGATAAAAAACAAGAAAAACAAAAAGACTCAGCAAATACAAAATCAACGACAATGGAAAGGATAAAAAGAAAATACATACAGAAAAATGACTCAGCACAGAAAATTAAGTGGGACAAAGAAACTGACAACAACACACAAAAAAATACATCAAAATGACAGCACTAAACTCATATCTATCAATAATTACACTGAATGTAAAGGGACTAAATGCACCAATAAAGAGACAGAGAGTGGCAGAATGGATTAAAAAACATGATCTGTCTATATGCTCCCTACAAGGGACACGTCTTAGATTTAAAGACACAAACAAACTAAAAATCAAAGGATGGAAACAAAATATATGAAGCAAACAACAATAAAAAAAGAGCAGGAGTGGCAATATTAATCTCTGACAAAGTAGACCTTAAAGTAAAATTCACCACAAAGGATAAGGAAGGACACTGTATAATGATTAAAGGTTCAATACACCAGGAGGATATAGCCATGATAAATATTTTACACACCCAACGACAGGGCTCCAAAATACGAAAAAACAAACTCTAACAGCATTGAAAAGAGAAATAGACAACTCCACAATAATAGTAGGAGACTTCAACACACCACTTTTGGTGAGGATAGAATGTTCAGAAAGCAGCTCAATAAAGGCACAGAAGATCTAAATGCCGCAATCAACCAACTTGATCTCATAGACATATACAGAACACTCTACCCAACAGTAGCCAAGTATACTTTCTTTTCCAACACAAGTGGAGCATTCTCCAGAATAGACCCATGTTAGACCATAAAGCAAAGCTTAACAGAATCCAAAGCATGGAAATATTACAAAGCATCTTTTCTGACCATAAAGCCTTAAAAGTAGAAATCAATTACAGAAAAAGCAAGGGGAAAAAAAAAAATCAAACACATGGAAACTGAAAACACCTTGCTCAAAAACTACTGGGCTATAGAAGAAATTAAGGATGGAATAAAGAAATTCACAGAATCAAATAAGAATGAAAATACATCCTACCAGAACCTTTGAGATAGAGCAAAAGCAGTGCTCAGAGGGCAATTTATAGCAGTAAATGCACATATCCAAAACAAGAAAGGACCAAAATCAAAATAGTAGGCTTACAACTCGAACAAATAGAGAGCAGGAAAAGAAGCCCTTGGGCACCAGAAGAAAGCAAATAATAAAAATTAGAGTAGAGTTAAATGAAATAGAGAATAGAAAAACAATGAAAAGAGTTAACAAGACCAAAAGCTGGTTCTTTGAAAAGATCAACAAAATCGATAAACCATTGGCCAAGGTGACAGAAGAAAAACAGGAGAGGAAGCAAATAACCCAAAAAAGAAATGAGATGGGCAATATCACAACAGACCCAACTGAAATTAAAAGAATCATAACAGAATACTATAAAAAATTGTACTCTAACAAATTTGGAAGCCCAGAGAAAATGGACAAATTTTTAGAAACATGCTACCTACCTAAACTAACACAAACAGAGGTAGAACTAAAGAAACTTATAACAAGAGATTGAAAAGGTAATTAAAAAAACTCTCAACAACAACAAAAAAAGCCCTGGCCCTCATGGCTTCACTGGAGAATTCTACCAAACTTTCAGAGAAGAGTTAACACCACTACTACTAAAGGTATTTTAGAGCATAGAAAAGGATGGAATACTCCCAAACTCATCCCATGAAGCCAGCAGAACTCTAATCCTAAAACCAGGTAAAGACACCACAAAAAAGAAAATTATAGACCAATATCCCTCATGAACATAGAAGCAAAAATCCCCAGCAAAATTCTAGCAAATAGTATTCAACAACATACCAAAAAAATCACCACGACTAAGTGGGATTCACACCAGGTATGCAGGGATGGTTCAACATTAGAAAAACAATCAATGTAATCCATCACATAAATAAAACAAAAGACAACAACCACATGATCTTATCAATTGATGCAGAAAAGGCATTTGACAAAGTTCAACACCCATTCATGATAAAAACGCTCCACAAAATAGGAATAGAAGGAAAATTCTTAAACGTAATAAAGGGCATTTATACTAAAGCCAACAGCCAACATTATCCTAAATGGAGATAGCCTGAAAGCACTCCCCTTGAGAACAGGAACTAGACAAGGATGCCCTTGATCACCACTCTTATTCAACATTGTGCTGGAGGTCCTAGCCAGAGCAATTAGGCTAGAAAAAAAAATAAAGGGCATCCAAATTAGTAAGGAAGAAGTAAAAGTATCTTTATTTGCAGGTGATATGTTATACACAGAAAACCCCAAAGAATCCTCAAGAAAACTACTGAAACTAATAGAAGATTTCAGCAAAGTATCAGGATACAAGATAAACATACAAAAATCAGTTGGACTCCTCTACATCAACAAAGAGAACTTGGAAGAGGAAATCACCAAATCAATACCATTTACAATAGCTCCCAAGAAGATAAAATACTTAGTAATAAATCTAACTAGAGACATAAAAGATCTCTACAAAGAAAACTACAAGACACTACAACAAGAAACCAAAAAGAGACCTAAATAAGTGGAAAAACATACCTTGCTCATGAATAGGAAAATGCAACATTGTGCAAATGTCAATTCTACCCAATGCTATCTATAGATACAATGCAATCCTGATCCAAATTCCAATGGCATTTTTTAATGAGATGGAGAAACAAATCACCAACTTCATATCGAAAGGGAAGAGGCCCTGGATAAGTAAAGCATTACTGAAGAAGAAGAACAAAGCGGGAGGCCTCACACTACCTGATTTTAGAACTGATTATACCACCATGGTAGTCAAAAACAGCCTGGTACTGGTACGACAACAGATACATAGACCGGTGGATCAGAATTGAGAATCCAGATGTAAATCCATCTACCTATGAGCAGCTGATATTTGACAAAGGCCTTAAGTCCCTTAAATGGGGAACAGACAGTCTCTTTAACAAATGGTGCTGGCATAACTGGATATCCATCTGCAAAATAATGAAGCACGACCCATACTTCACACTATGCACAAAAACTAACTCAAAATGGATCAAAGACCTAAAATATAAAATCTAAAACAAAAAAGATCATGGATGAAAAAATAGGGGCAACACTAGGAGTCCTAATACATGGCATAAACAGAATACAAAACATTACTAACAGTGCACAAACTGGGAGCTCCTAAAAATCAAACACTTATAAGCTCATCCAAAGACTTCACCAAAAGTGTAAAAATACAAACTACAGACTGGGAAAAAAATTTTGGCTACAACATATCCGATCAGGATTTAATCTCTAAAGTCTACAGAAACCAAAAAACCAAACCCACTGCCATTGAGTCAATTCCGACTCATAATGACCCTATAGGACAGAGTAGAACTTCTCCGATAGAGTTTCCAAGGAGCGCCTGGCGGATTCGAACTGCCAACTTCTTGGTTAGCAACTGTAGCACTTAACCACTACACCACCAGAGTTTCCCTAAAATATACAGGATACTGCAAAACCTCAACAACGAAAAGACAAGTAACCCAATTTAAAAAAATGGGCAAAGGATATCATCTTAGACATCTAGTGCTGCTATAAAAGAGATACCAAATATGGATGGCTTTAACAAAGAGAAATTTATTTCCTCACAGTAAAGTAGGCTAAAAGTCCAAGTTCAGCTCCAGAGGAAGGCTTTCTCTTTCTCTGTCAGTTCTAGAGGAAGGTCCTTGTTATCCATCTTCCCTTGGTCTGGGAGCAACTCAGCACAGGAACCTCAGGTGCAAAGGACGCGCTCTCTTCTTGGCACTGCTTTCTTGGTGGTATGAGGTCCCCAACTCTCTGCTTGCTTCCTTTTCCTTTTCATCTCTTGAGAGATAAAAGGTGGTGCAGGCCACACCGCAGGGAAACTCCCTTTACATTGGATCAGGAGGTGCCCTGGTAAGGGTGTTATAACCCCACCTTAATCCTCTTTAACATAAAATTACAATCACAAAATGGAGGACAACCACAGAACACTGGGAATCGTGGCCTAACCAAGTTGATACACACATTTTTGGGGGCATAGTTCAATCCATGATAGATATGAACAGGCACTTCACCAAAGAAGACATTCAGGTGGCTAACAGATACATGAGGAAATGTTCATGATCATTAGCCACTAGAGAAATGCAAATCAAAACTACAATGAGATATCATCTGACCTAAACAAGGCTAGCGTTAATCCAAAAAACACAAAATAATAAAGGTTGGAGAGGTTGTGGAGAGACTGGAACACTTACGCATTGTTGGTGGGAATGTAAAATGCTACAATAAAAAGCTAGAAATAGAACTACCATACGATCCAGCAATCACTCTCTTTGGAATATATCCTAGAGAAATAAGAGCCTTCAAACAAATAGATATATGTGCACCCATGTTCATTGCAGCGCTGTTCACAATAGCAAAAAGATGGAAACAACCAAGGTGCCCATCAATGGACGAATGGATAAACAAATTATGGTATATTCACACAATGGAATACTATGCAACCATAAAGAACAATGACGAATCCACAAAATAACTCATAACGTGGATGAATCTGGAAGGCATTATGCTGAGTGAAATTAGTCAGTTGCAAAAGGACAAATATTGTATGAAACCACTATTATAACGACTCAAGAAAAGGTTTAAACACAGAAGAAAACATTCTTTGGTGGTTACGAGGGTGGGGAGGGAGGGAGAGGAGTATTCGCTAACTAGATCCAAAAACCAAACCAAACCCATTGCCGTCGAGAAGACTCCAACTCATAGCGACCCTAAAGGACGGAGTAGAATTGCCTCATAGAGTTTCCAAGGAGAGCCTGGTGAATTCCAACTGCCGACCTTTTGGTTAGCAGCCGTAGCACTTAACCACTATGCCACTAGGGTTTCCACTAACTAGGTAGTAGACAAGAATTATCTTAGGTGAAGGAAAGGACAACACACAATACAGGGAAAGTCAACACAACTGGACTAAACCAAAAGCTAAGAAGTTTCCTTAATACAACCAAACACTTTGAGGGACAGAGTAGCAGAGGCAGGGATCTGGGGACCATGGCTTCTGGGGACATCTAAGTCAATTGGCATGAGAAATTTTATTAAGAAAATGTACTGGATCCCACTTTGGTGAGTGGCATCTGGGGTCTTTAAAGCTAGCAAGCGGCCATCTAAGATGCATCAATTAGTCCTAACCCACCTGGAGCAAAGGAGAATGAAGAATACCAAAGACACAAGAAAAATATTAGCTCAAGAGACGGAAAGGGCCATATAAACCAAAGACTCCATTGGCCTGAGAACAGAACTAGGTGGTGCCCGGCTACCACCTATAATTGCCCTGACAGGGAACACAACAGAGAATCCCTGATGACACTGTAGAAAAGTGAGGTGCAGAACTCAAATTCTAGTAAAAAGACCAAACTTAATGGTCTGACTGATACTGGAGGAACCCCAAAAGACATGGCCCCTGGACTCTCTGTTAATCCAGAACTAAAACTGTTCCCAAAGGCAACTCTTCAGACGAAGATTAGATTGGACTATGAGACATAAAATGATACTCGTAAAGAGTATGCTTCTTAGTCCAGTAGATACATGAGACTAAATAGGCAGCTCCTGTCTGGAGGTGAGATGAGAGGCAGAAAGGGACAGGGGCTGGTTGAATGGAACACAGGAAATCCAGGGTGGAAAGGAGGAGTGTGCTGTCACATTATAGAGAGAGTCGTTAGGGTCACATAACAATGTGTGTATAAATTTTTGTATGAGAAACTACATTGAGCTATAAACTACACTTAAAGCACAATAAAAAAAAATTATTGTCATTTCAATCTCATATAGGTTATTCTTCAATAGGGTGCAAAGCTCAAGACAGACATTATTTACTGAGCTAAATTGTTACTAGGTTTAAAGATGCCTTCATGAGATAGTTTGGGCTCAGTGTTCAAAAGTTGTTTCCAAGGAGCAGCTGGTGGGTTCGAACTGTGGACCTTTTGGTTAGCAGCCAAGCTCTTAACCACTGTGCCACCAGGGCTCCACATATGCCTATAGATACATCTGTCTATACACACATATATATCCATATAGTCATACCCATACACATATGCCTATATACATATTTGTGTAACCATTCACATATTTTTTGTTTGTTGTTGCAAAATCATATTTGTCGTATCCTTTACCAAAAACGTCCTTTTCTGTTATACACTTACTGACATCATTTACCTTGGTCAAGCTGTGTGTACACTTCACCCACATTCAATGCCCCCTTTCGCGTTACCAAAAATAACAAGTATCTGCTAAGGGGTCACTGTCGGTCAGAACCGACTCCATTCAACGATACCTAACAACTATCTCGAGAGTGCTTTCTGCTCCCACCCCTGCCAATTCTGCATTCAGCTCTGCCATTAATAAAGCTGACCAGTGTGCAAGCCCTGCTTCACTGCTTCTACCTGTTCTGGATGGGCCAAGCGCCCTAAGGGGAAGAGGAGTGAGTGCACTCCCTCATACCTTCCGCAGTCCACTAAGATGGCTATCAAGGCAGTGGGAGAAGGAAGTACAACATTCAGAGCAAGGGAGGTAAACAGTCCCAGTGAACACAATAGAGTTTTGTGTTCCATCTTAGGACTACCTTTTAAAAGAAACTCTTGAGCAGATCCTGGGAGCAAGTCCAGGAGGAAAGAACTAGAATGATGTCACATGATGCACAATTACAGGAAGTGAGAGAAGAATGAACATTTGTTGAGTATCTGAAATGTTAAGGCACTTTGCTTAAAGGTCTCTAATCACCCTAGAAACCCTTGAGAAAAGCACATTTATCCTGATTTAACAGGTGAGCAAACAGGTACTCAAAGTACTTAAGAATATCTCCTAAAGTCAGACAGGTTAGGAAGAGATGGGGCTGGACTTAGAGTTGGGGTCTGTCTGACTCCCCAAGTCTCGCTCCAATGCTGCTTCTCCATAAAAGAATTTTGCCCGGAGAAAGCTTTTGAAGTACCTGCTGGTTGCCTACCCAATACCCATTCTCCCTTTCTTCTTTATCAAAGCACCATCATCGTTTTATTTGAGGCAGCAATGTGTCTAGATTTAAACAAACAAAAGGTAGCCTCTTTTCTTTTGCAACTTGGGGAGGTCATGTGACAGTTCTGTGCCCACAGTCTAACTAATCACCTATGGTTGGTTGAGGCCACATCGTTCAATTTCTGCCTCTGTGGTCACATTGCCTTCTCCTCTTCCATCTGTGTCAGTCTCCCCCTACCTCTCTCTTACAAGGACACATGTGATTGCATTTAGGACCCAAGCAGAAAATCCAGGATAATCTCCCCACATCTCAAGGTCCTTAACTAAATCACATCTGCAAAGAACTTTTTCCAAGTAAAGTAATATGAACCAGTTCTAGGAATCAGGACCTGATAGCTTTGGGGGCCATTATTCAGCCCATTACAGTGTGTGATGAGGTCATAAAAGGCACTGCGGCTCCTTGTTCTTTCTTGGATTGCTCACTCTGAAGTTGTGTGCAGCCCTGTGGAGAGGCCCAGGTGGTAAGGAACTGAGGTCTCCTCCTGCCAGCAACGATGAGAGCGAGCCATTTTGGAAGCAAGTCTTTCAGCCTCAGTCAAGCCTTCAGACAGCTTGACTGCAACCTTATGAGAGATTCAGAACTAGAACCACCCAAACGAAGCTGCCCTCAGATGACTGATCCTTAGAAACTATGTTTGTTGTTTTAAGCCACCAAGTTTTGGGGCAATTTGTCATGCAGCCATAAAAAATTAATGTACCACTTTCCAAATTACCCTCCAAACCTCTGCCAAAGTTGTTTTCCAAAAGTGAAAATCTGATCAATTCATCTTCCATCTAAAATCCTGTTGCTACCCAAAATTTTCAAGCTAAAGTCCTAAGTGCTTTGCTTAGCACATAAGGCCCTTCTATATCGTACGTGGTCTCTCTGCCCAGCTCCCAGGCTTCATTTCCAGCAATCCCCTGCACTCTCCTTCATCTAGAACAACTAGCAGTTCCTTCCCAGGTCATGCACTCCTTGGGCCTTTATTTAAGTTGTTCTCTCTACCTGGATTGCCCAAAATTTTCCTCTTTCTTCAACTAACTAACAAACCAACCAGCCAGTTAACTAGCAAGAAGGGCTTAGAAGCTGGTGGATCCTGAGCTCTGCCAACCCTTGGGGTCTGTGACAGGCAAACTCTAGGTAGCCTCCGTTGACTTCTGCCTTTTGATATTCCCACCCCTGGGCAACCCCCTCCCCTTGACTGTGGGCAGGACCTCTGGTTTGCTTCTAACTAAGGGAACATGGCAAAGAAGGTATTGAGGGTACCTAGAAATGAATTCCTGATCTGAAACCCTTTGTGACTTGCTGAAAGATAACCGTGAGATGCTGGTTGGTTGTTGGGCATAGTTGGCTCAGTAACTGCTCTCAAGTCAGTTCATGTCTGTGCATTTTATTTCCATAGCTACAAGCTCCATGGTGATATCTATTTATTTTAGCCTTTCCTCCCCTGCCATGGGAAACCCTCAGTGAGACAGACTGACACATCGGCCACAACAATGGACTCAAACATACCAACAGTCATGAAGGTGTCACAGGACCAGGCAACATTTCATTTTGCTATACGTAAGGTCGCCAGATCTGACTCAAGGGCAACAAACAACAACCCTGTCCAAGTATGACTTAAAATCAAAACAAAAAACTATATTTCAAACAAAAAGAAAAGGTTCTGGTGCTTAGAAATAAAAACGGTAAAAATACAGAGAGGAGTTTCCTTGCTCCTCCCTTTCCCCACCTGCTGTCACCCCCGGCTGTCCCACTGCTGGGTTTTCTCCACATGTGCCGTTGGCAGTGCCTGGGCCGACAGGGTGGGAGCTGCTGCGAAGTGTGGACGGTGGGCTTGTCACCCAGGATTCTCCGAGCTGATGGTGAAGGATTCCACATACAAGCAATTGTGGCAATGGAGGCTGAAAAAGTGCCACACAAGGCCATGAAATGGGACCAACACTAGGAAGCTTGTGTTCAATTTCATAGCATAAAGCCTGGCACTTAATCATTAATTTTTAAAATTAGATAAATTGCCAAGTGAGTAGTGGGGGCAGAAGGTCTTATGGGTTCCAGGGAAGGAGCAGGAGCTATGACCTGGGATGACAAGGAGGGCTTGGTGGAGGACGGTTCCGAGCTGGGCTGGTAAGATAGCAGAGGGGACCAGAGTTAGGGAACCGCCGGAGGCTGGGGATGGGAGCGTTTTGCCCCACCCCTAGCACTGTCTCCCCCAGTGGCACCTTTTAAAGTAATATGTTGACATTATGGTTGCCAAGACCGAGATGGGAAGACATCTGGAGCGGAGCTTCTCCAGCTCTCTATGGCAAAGGGCCAGTTTTTTTCTTTTTAATTTCTAATTAATCATGGGCTGATTCTTTTGTAAAATATAGTACAAAAGAATTACTAGAAAAATGAAATGAAAAAGAGGCATACAAAATACAAGCCAATTTAAAAATTATCATTAGATTAAATTTACATCAAATTACTCTGTCAAAGTGCTATAAAAGTACCTAAATGCTTCTTCACCATTTCTGTACTTACCTCACCCTGGGCCTGCAGCAGGCACTTTGCAGATGGGAGGACCACACTTTGATTAGTATTCAAGATGGTGAAAGATTCAGAGAAGGTGGCCAAAGGGTGGGGCCTTGAAAACATCACTTCCCAGCCCCTCTACCTGGCCCCCTGCCTGTCCGGGTTTGCTCCCCCATGGTGGAATCTGGCTACCCTTCTGGGAGGACAGGCTTCTGGGGAGGCAGCTGGGCCAGGCTGAGAGGTGTGGTGTCCTGGTACGTTAATAAGTCAGAATGCCACCACACTAGTGGAGTCCCTGGGTGGTGCAAACGGTTAACATGCCCAGCTGCTAACTGAATGGTTGGAGGTTTGAATCCACCCAGAGGTGCCTTGGAAGAAAGGCCTGGTGATCTACTTCCAAAAATCTAGCCATTCAAAACCCTAAGGAGCACAGTTCTACTCTGACATACAAGGGAGTAGAGTCGGAATGGACTGCATAGCAACGGGTACTGGTCAAAAAAAAAAAACTGGTCAAGCTGCTATTATTTAAGCATTTGTTCAACGTTTGTTTGGAGAGGAAGCTGAGCCCTGCACAAGGCTGGGGGGTGCGGGAGTGAGGGTTGGGAGGTGCAGGGTGGAGGAGGGGAGACTGAGCCCTGCACTGGGCGGGGGTGAGGAGGACACATAGGGTAGAGGAGGAGGCAGCCTCCGTTTCTCCTCTACTCTCCTCAGCAATTTGGCTCTGCCCCAAGCTTGCTGAGCCCTCTCCACAAACAAATGCCCTGCGGGAGACACGACATCCTCCTTGGAAGACGGTTTATGGAGGAGCTCTTGTATTGAGCACATCCCTTGGTGAGGGCCTCTCCCGGCCCCCAAGTAGCTTGTCAAAGTGGGCCCTCCAGCTGAGAACAGCCCTCCTCCAGGGCCAGACAAGCACGGGCAAATAAACCTCCTCCATGCCATTACAGGACTGGTGCTGTTTTAGCATCCCTGGGGAGCATCCGTAGTGAACAATTTCACATTTTTTTACCACATCAAAGATTCCCCTTCTAGGTATGGCTGACATCTGTCTTTCTCCCAACCCCACAGCACCTTCGTACAAAAAAAAAAAAAAACAAGAAAAATCCAAACCCATTGCCATCGAGTCTATTCTGACTCATAGTGATCCTGTAGGACAGAGTAGAACTGCCCCATAGGGTTTCCAAGGAGCGCCTGGTGGATTTGAACTGCCGACCTTTTGGTTAGCAGCTGACCTCTTAACCACTATGCCATTGGGATTTCCAGTTTACAATCCATGACAGGAATGGATGACCCAGTAAGCAACGTAACCAGGGGCTTACTTGTGTTTACTTACTACTCCATATGATCTGGTAAGCAAGGTAAGCACAGTGCTCACCTACCTATTGGATTATCCACCCTTGTCTGGAACAATGATATCAATAACAGCACTGACTCTTCGCCAGGCGCTGCACTCAGCATTTGACAGGCACCATCTCCGCTCAGTCTCATGACCACCCTAGGAAGGAAGGTTGGGTATTGGGCCCATTTTACAGACAAGCAAACCATGGCTCAAAGTTTTAGGCACCCTGCCCAAGGTCACATAGGTAGTAGATGGTGGAGGCAGGTAAACACAATTCTAGCTGACTCAAAGGTCGTATTCAGAGCCAGATCTGGAGGTCTGGAGCAGGCAGAAAAGAGAGCCCAGAGCAGTATCCTGGTGAGTTTCTCTGAAAGGAGCTGGGTGGAAGACAGGCTGCAGAGCAGCTAGGCAGTTCTCCCCGCCTTTGGGGAGGGTGCGGGGCCTTGAGACGTGTGTCTTCTCCATTTCCTTGGAAGAGGAAGGGGCAGCTGTCAGCCTATGCCCTCTACAATTCATAATTTGGCTTTGGGCCCAGGCTTGCTGCACAGGACGGTGGCAGGTACTGAGCACACAGTCCTGACTTCCACCAGGTGATTTTCCACTCGGTCCCTCTCACTGGGTGGTGAGATGACAGTCAGTCCTCGCTGATAAGCTCACTGTACCCTGTCACCCTAGGTCCCTCCTCAGCATGGAGCTGCATAACAATGGATAACGTTGTCAAAGGTTAAAGATACAAAGATTTGGGAGAAATGATTGGGCAGCCCTAATTGTCCCCTTCCTTTGCCCTTTGTAGGACAACACGTCCCGCTCAACCATCACTGTGAGACAAAATTCCAAACCTATGTGGCGCTCATAGGTTGTACCCAATTTCTAGATAGCCGGGAGGGCATTAGAAAAAGGGCCCCAATAACTAATGTGGATTGCTCCCCAAGTATCACATCCTTCCCGTCCCAGCCTGAACACACATTACCCATGGCTGTCGAGTCCGTTCTGACTCATAGAGACCCTGAAGGACCAAGTAGAGATGCCCCATAGGGTTTCCAAGGCTGTAATCTTTATGGAAGCAGATTGCCACATGTTTCTCCTGCGGAGCGGCTGGTGGGTTCGAACCGCCGGCCTTTCAGTTAGCAGCCGAGCGCTTAACCACTGTACCACCAGGGCTCCTTGAACACACGTTAGCACATGGAAAGTAGCTTTTATTACTTACAAGAATCAGGCAGTTTATGACAGGAAAAGTTCCATCACCATCTGTCTCCCCTTCAAAAGCTGTCTGGATAGAGATGACAACCCTTCCTTGCACACTCTACTTTGTGTCCGGTCTCCCCCTGGTGGGTAGGTCCACTTAGGTGGACTGTAAACTTAGGTTATACATGCCCCATCTGCACCATACCTGAGGAGACTCCCAAAACTTCCTCTTCCAGCTAGTTTATACCACCAACCTAAGTGACTAACTGTATCTTTTTTTTTCCCTCACAGGTTCCTCCAGATAGTTTCTTTTGTTTTTTTAAATTGTATTTAGGTGAAAGTTTACAGAGCAAATTACTTTCTTATTCAAAATTTTATACACAGATTGTTTCACGGCGTTGGCTACAATCCCGCATTGTGTCAGCACTTTCCCCCTTTCCCTGTCCACCTTGGGTTCCTGTCCATTCATCCAGTTTTCCTGTCCTCTTCCGTCTTTGTTCCCAGGCCAGATGTTGCCTACTTGATTGTATATTTGATTGATGTAATAAGCACGTTCCTCATGGCTGTTATTGTTTCTCTTATAGGCCTGCCAGTCTTCGGCTGAAAGGTGAACTTCGGGAGTGGCTTCAAGTCTGAGCTAGAAAGGTATCTGGAGGCCATAGTCTCAGGGGTTCTCCCAGTCTCTGTCAGACCAATAAGTTTGGTCTTTTTTTAATAAATTTGATAGTTTGTTCTACATTTTTCTTCCACTCTCTCTGGGACCCTTTGTTGTAATCCCAGTCAGAGCGGTCAGTAGTGGTAGCTGGGCACCATCTAGTTCTTCTGGTCTCAGGGTCATGTAGACCGTGATTTATATGGTCCATTAGTCCTTTGGACTAATTGCTCCGTTGAGTAATTAGTTTTTTTCCCCTCTCCTTTGCTCCAGACTAGAAAAGACTGACAGTTGTATCTTAGATGACTGCTCAAAAGTTTTAACACCCAAGACTACTGACCAAAGTAGGATGTAGAACGTTGTCTTTAAGAACTGTGTTGTGCCAGTTGATGTAGATGTCCCTCCATGATTGTATCTTTTTAACCCTGCTGTCAAACGTCCTACTGCATTATGCCCCCCGACTGCCTGAGGAGGGGGTAGTCACCTCAGAACTGTATCTTTTTAACCCTGCTAACAAATATCTGGCCTCAGTGTGGGGAGGGGAGGTATTTTTTTCCTAAGGCCTAAAGATGCCCGCAGGGAGAGGAATGGAGATAACCATGGCTGTCTGGCTTCTCTGAAGGCCTTATTCCTCACACCCTCTTTTCCACCAATTTCCAGGATAGATAAGGTCATTTGGTCAGGGAGGAAGAAGGTAGCTGGAATAACTGGGCATAGGGTGGAGATATTCTCTTCTCTCCCCTAACCAGAAACCAGTTGTTGTCAAGTTGATTCTGACTCATGGTGACCCCATGTGTGTCAGGGCAGAACTGTGCTCCATAGCTGATTTTTTGGAAGTAGATCACCAGGCCTTTCTTCTGAGGTGCTCCTGAGTAGACTTGAACCTCCAATCTTTTGGTTAGCCGCTGAGTGAGTTCACCGATTATACTACCCAGCGACTCCAGCTAGGTCAAATTCTTGGAAGGAGGGATACTGGACTAATTGCTCCAGTTATGTTTGGATAACCAAGAGTAGAGGGGCCAGCACCCTGCTTCCTGGCTTCACTCTGGGAGGGCAGGCAGCCCTAGAGAATTCCTTGTGCTGCCATGGATTATGTTAGTGATGCCTGCGTGGGGACCTGCACAGGGGATGTCTTAGTCTGAGTTCTCTAGAGGAGCAAAACCAGTGAGACATATAATCATATAAGAGAGAGATTTACTTCCAGGAAATGGCTCATGCAGTTGTGGGGGCTGGTAAGTCCCAAATCCATAGGTCAGGTGGCAGACGGGAGACTTCTGCAGGCACTGGAACTGGAGTCCTAGGAACTGGGGCTCAGACAATGAGAAGAGTGCAGGATCGAGAGAGAACGACCTTTGCCAGAACATACATTTATGTACTAGAGGCAAGCCACACCCTCAAGGAAACTCTTCTTTTGACTGATTGGCTGCTCACGTTGGATCACGGCATGGAACATGATTCCATTACATTACATTATGGAAGGGCAACCAGTCCAGAATCTGCCAACCCCCTGAGAATCATAGCCTAGCCAAGTTGACCCATAACATTAACCATTATGGGGGGCTTAGGCAGCCCCACTGGAGTCCTTGCACATCCCCATGGGATGCAAAGTTCTTTCTGTGTGAACGAGCCTGATGCACATTTGATGCCGAGGGCTGGAGGGTCTCTATGAGGGAGGCAGGTCAGGGATGGCAGCGCGAACCCACACAGGGCAGAGCGGAGACCCAGCTGCGGCCCCTCCCCACACCAACCCTCTGAGAGAGGATCAACCACCAATTAGAATGGGGAGGAGCAGGGTGAGGAGAGAAATCTTGACTTTAATGGCTTGTTAGCATGAAACATCAGGGGCATCAGTCCCTGGAGAAGGCCATCATGCTTGGCAGAGTATAGGGTCAGCGGAAAAGAGGAAGACCCTCAATGAGGTGGATTGACACAGTGGCTGCAACAATGAGCTCAAACATAACAACGATTGTGAGGATGGTGCAGAACTGGGCAGCGTTTCATTCTGTTGTGCATGGGGTTGCTGAGTCGGAACTGACTCGACGGCACCTAACAACAATAACAACAACAAAGCATGAAACAACCTTGAAATCATTGCAGCGACCAAGCTTGTCTAAAAGTCACTAGATTAAATTTTATGTTATCAGAAAGAGTGCAGGGTTAAATGTGGTTTAGGATAAAAACTAAGCTTTAGTAATGGGAAACAGAAGAGTTACATGTTTGCTTGCCACAGTGTGGGGACTGTAGAATGGTTCAGTCTGAGGAGAGGGTCCCTCCAGGCTGGGGCTTCTGCCCACCCCAAGATGCCCACCCCAAAATCCCTGTCTGAGTTTCCTGGTGGGGCCATAGAAGAGATAACACAAGTGGGTGGCTTTAAAGAACAGAAATTTATTTTCTCACAGTTCTGGACATGTCTCTGAAAGTCTAAATTAGGGACAGAAGGTGGGGGTGAGCCAGTCTCTGCCAGGGAGGCCAGGCTTTGCGAGTCTGGCTTCCAAGAATGAGGCCAGGCTCCAGGCAGGCCCAGAAGCTAAGCTCTAACCCTCCTACAAGGGCACTGGGCTGGGCCCCCCTCCAGCCTCCCCGGCCCTGGCCCAGGACCCAAGGCCTGCTCCCCTCCTGCCAGCTCCTTTCCCGGCACCGCCTGACTGTGGACCAGCTGTGAGCTGCAGGAAAGACAGCGGAGCAGCTGGCTGGCCTCTGGAGGTGGGAACCAGGAGTTGGGCCAGCCCAAGGAGGGCGGCTCAGGGAGCAGGCAGCAGTACTCTGGAGGAATTGCTGAATTACCTACTGCCGGAAGACCATAGCCAGAGCAGGCCTGGGCTGGCTCTGCTGGTTGAAGCCCTTGAAGAGCCCTTTCTCCTGGCTCTGAGGCCTCACCACCACTGCCCTCCCCTTCCCTTCCTCACCCTCCCCTCCACCCTGCCTGCCTCAGAACCAACCAGCGGCCTCTTCCAACTAGGAGGAAGGGAAGGTCAGCTAGCTAGCTCCCTCTACGACAGTTGGTGGAGGAGGCCACCGGGGAAGGGGGTATCCTCCCCACCCTGCCCTTCTTTCTTTCTTACTTGCAGCCTGCTGAGATCAGTGCTGTTCTTCAGATCCTACCAGGCTAGTCAGGAGGCCACCTCAGAATTGTTGAGGGGAGCCTGGGGCGGCGGGGGGAGTGGGGGGAGAGGATGGGTTGTCTGTGCCCTCCAAGTCTCTTTCCCAGAGAGAAAGGTCCCTTGTGATAAATGTTCTAAATCCCAGACAGGACTGGCTACAGAATTTATGGGGCCCAGTGCAAAGTGGCAGGAGCCCTGGTGGCGCAGTGGTTAAAACGCTCTGCTACTAACTGAAAACTTGGCTGTTTGAACCTACCAGCCACTCTGCTGGAGAAAGATGTGGTAGGCAGCTTCTGTAAAGAGTTACAGCCTTGGAAACCACATGAGGCAGTTCTTCTCTGTCCTATAGGGTCGCTATGAGTTGGAATCGACTAGACAGCAGTGGGTTTGGGTTAGTGCAAAATGACAAGGAGGAGCCACTTGTTAAAAAATTATTAAGAATTTCAAGATGGTGGCAGCAGAACATTGAGCTACGTGGAGCTCTATGAAACTGGCCCTTCCCTTCTGGGCCCCACCCATCTCCCCTGGAATAGAGAACGTGTCTTTGAGACCTTGGCTGTGGGTCGGTCAGAACAGACACCCAGCCCCTGCTCCTTCACTTACACTGTCCTCTGCGGCAGTGTCTAAAGTCCTTCCTCTCAGGGAAACTGAGGCAGCAGGAAGCCTGGGTCTTCATGAGCCCATGCAGTACTACCATCCAGAGCACCAGGGACTCCCATCGGCTGCCCATTGCGGGCCAACCCCATGTTCTTGGAGTGGTGGGTCAGGCTGCAGAATTCCTACCCTGTCTTTTATTGTCCGTTGGCACCCATCTTACCTGTGAGGAAGGAGCGGAGGGCGTCCAGGTTTGCTTTGCCAGTTCAGACCAGTCCCTCTGGGCAGCCAGGTCTCAGCAACTTTATTCTTTGCCTTGGCCTCTGCACTGTGGCTAGCTCAGCAAGGCTGGGTGGGGTGATGGCCTTTGCAGCTGGCAGGTCTCCAAGCCAGAGGGAGGGTGGGACCAGGGGAAGATCCAGGAGTGGACTGATGAGGAGTGTAGCACTCTGGCACTGCAGCTGGGCCAAGGTCAGGGACAGCAGCAGGCTCTGCCCTGGGCTGGAAACCACCCTTCCAACTGCAGAGAAATGCCAGGCCTAGAGGGCAGGTGGGCCTGAGGAAACCTCCCCAGCTCACAGCCCCCAGCCTGATAGGTCCCTTAGGGTGCAGTCCCCGCTGAGACACTTCTTTCTACAGCTTCATCCCCAGGCTCTGGAGGCTTACTACCAGCTTTGGGATGATACCAACAACCCCTCCGATTGTTGTCGTTAGCTATTGTCAAGTCAGCCTAATTCATGGCAATCCCAGCTTATGGCGACTCCATGCACAACTGGACGAAACGACCTGAGCCTACGCACAACAAACCAAAATGCTGCCTGGTCCTGTGCCGTCCCCATGATCAGTGGCAGATTGGATGTTTGTGATCCATACGGTTTTCATTGGCTGATTTTTGTAAGTAGATCACCAGGCCTTTCTTCCTAGTCTATCTTAGTCTGGAAACTGTTGAAACCTGTTCAGCATCACAGCAACGTGTGAACCTCCACTGACAGATGGGTGATGGCTGCACTTGAGGTGCATTGGCTGCAGTAGAACCTGGGTCTCCCACATGGAACGTGAGATTTCCACCACTGAATCACCAGGCCCCAGATCTCTCCCGTTAAACCAAAACCTTCTGCCAGTCAAGTTGATTCCAACTCATAGTGGCCCTATAGGACAGAGTAGAATTGCCCCATAGGGCTTCCAAGGAGCAGCTGGTGGATTTGAACTCTGGACCTTTTGGTTAGCAGCCATAGTGCTTAACTGCTGTGCCATCAGAGTCCACTTCTCCCATTAGGGAGTGCTTACTTAGGGCCTGGCAAGGGGCTAAACTGTTTGTGAGCATTATCCCATCTATCCTCCTAACAATCAAAGGGGATAGGCCCCAGCCTCCAGCCTCCACTTCTGTTGTCTCAAGCATCGGTGGGCGTTCATCCCAGATCTGTTTACACATGGGCACTGCGAGGCTGCCATGGTGCTCTGTCTGACTGAGCAGCTCTCAGGAAACCCCACAGCTGGACTGTTGAGAGCAGAGATCCATTCACTCTTTCTTCAATTCCTTAGACATATTCTCCAAATATTTCTGAGCCCCAGGCATGGCACTAAGCATGGAGATCTACAGACGAGGAAGCACAGCCCTGGACTTAAGGAGCTCAAGGTCCAGTAGGAAAGGGCAACATGCCACCAGACAATGAGCACACAGAGGGATGTGTGTGTACAGGGATTATGGGAGGACGGGCTTGTATCTCCTAAGATGCTTTTGGCTGCAAGTAACGGGGAACTCAACTCAAAGTAGCCTAGACGTAAGGACATTTATTGGCTACTTCACTGGGAGGGGTTGGGGAGGGGCTGGCTAGCAATTTAGCCATGTCTTCAAGGACTCTGGGTTGTGCCTTTGTGCTCTGCCATCCTTGGTGCTTTTGATGATGCCACATCCAGTCCACACGATGGATGCCACAGCAGCAAGCCTCACAGCCTCATGCAATCGTGTCCAAAATCAGAGTGAAATGGTGGCTCTCTTCCTGAGCCTTGTTCCTTTTATCAAGTAGGAAAATCTTCCCCAGAAGCTCCCAGTAGACTCCCTTTACATCTCTTTATGCCAGCTGGTCACAGGGCAAGACTACCTGCAAGGAGTCGGGAAAGCAAGTACCAGGCATTTTATGTTCTGCCTAGGAGGAAGGAGGGAGAGGGTGGTGGCTATTGGGTGGAGAAGAGATCATTTGCCACCTGCTCCACCTACAGCAGGAGCTCTCAACCTCTACCCTATGGACATGCCGGGCTGGATTGTTTTGTGGGGACTGTCCTGTGCATGGCAGCATCCCTGGCTTCTCCCCACTAAAGGCACTCCTCCCCCAGGTTATGACAACCAAAAATATTCCCTGTGGAGCAAAATTGCCCCTGGTGGAGAACCACTATCTACAGTCTTCACTAAGCCATATTGAGGAGTCAGGGAAGGCTTCCTGGAACAGGCACTAACTGAACCGAGACTTGGAAAATGAGGCGTTATGGAGCTGAGGAAGGTGGGGAAAGACCTTCTTTCAACAAACATGTGCCCATAATTCCTCACATTTTTATACAGCTTTATAGTTTGAAATGTGCTATTGTTTATATGATTTTATTTAACCCTTGCCATGGCCCTGAGAAGGAGCCCTGGTGGCGCAAACAGGTAAGTTCTTAGCTGCTTACAAAAAGGTTGGCAGTACGAACCCACCCAGCCACTCATCGGGAGAGAGACCTATCAATCTGCTTCTGTAAAGATTACAGCCAAGAAAACCCTATGAGGCAGTTCTATTCTGTCACATGGGGTCAATATGAATCAGAATTGACTTTATGGCACCTAACAACAACATGACCCTGAGAGATAGATGCTATGATCCCATTTTATAGACAAGAAAACTGAGGCTAGAGAAACTAGAGCCTTGCTACCTGGCCAGTGAATGGTGGCTCAAAGGGTAAAACCCTTGGGTTTGAAGCTCTTCGAGCCCTTTTTCTTGGCAGGATGGGCTCAGGAAGCCAATTGGCCTCTGCCTGAGAAATGTGTCTGGGCGGCTTCCCACTGAGAAACTAACGAGGCTTCAGCTGCAGGGACCTCCACTTCAGTGAGGCCACCTCTGAGGCATCGTCAGTTTTTAAATCTGTGTCATTTGTTGTGATTTCTTTTCTCATTCTAAATCAACATCTACTTTCTATACCTAATGTTATATTTGTACATTTTTTAAAGTATTTTTTTTTTTTTAAAAAAGATGACTACCAAATTGTATAAGCTCTGGTCCCACGGAACCTGGATCTGCCCCTGGGTGGGGAACCTGCACCCAGGCAGGCAGAGGGCTCTGGCCCCAGCTCCCACTGTGGTCTGGGGTCCCTGAAGACAGCTGGGTTGCAGCCTTTTCAGGGACCTATAAAAATATGATTTTCCTGAGCTGGTTTGGGGTCCTATTTTCTTTTTCTGGGCTTTCCCCAACCAGGTCTCAGAGCTGGAAAAGCAGTGCCAAGACGGAGGACTTGTGAGATCGGATTGCCCTCTGCTGGGCAAACGGAGGCACGGCTGGGAGTGGCTTCCCGCGGCTGTTAAGACAGCCGGCGAGAATGTGGGCGGGTGTGGGAGTGACAGCGCAGACGTCCTCTTTTGGGACGTGGACTTTCTGTAGACTTTGCATTAAGGTAAAGATGCTGAATGATCTCCCTTAGCAGACAGTGATAACCAGTTATCTAGTGAATTCAAATTAGTGGTCTGCTTCTTGTTTCTCTTCATCAGTCTACCAAATGTGGATGGACATCGAAGTGGAAAAGAATGCTAAGATACCATATAAAACTTCATTATTTTTGGAAATCAACATTAGCCAAGGTCCTTTGGATAATAATGCGTCTCCGTAATTCAAACGTGAGCACGCTCTGATTTGACACAAGAGTCAGCCTCATCCAGCATCAGCCAGCTAGCTGTCCCCATGCCAGTTCCTCCATGGACTCCCCAAGGCAGCGGCAAAACATCAGCAAAAAGCCCTGTGAGGGTCACACCACTGTTCCTCCACCTCCACAAAAGCCACCGCTGGGCACCCGCACAGCCCTGCCCCAGCTGTGCTTGGCTTCTGCTCCCCTTTGGGATGTCTGCTTCCTGAGGGAGAACTGACCTCCAACTCTTCTCGGCTCCTTCCTCTAGTTCAAGGCTGCTGGTTGGCAGCCAGTGTTTGAGATGCAGGCTTGCCTTGCCAATGGCTGTTTTCTTTCTCTCTTGTTTTAAATCCCAACTTGGGGTGGAAAGGGGGAGACCGCTGTCACATGGGAGGGATTACAACCAATGTCATGAAATATTATATGTATATATTGTTGAATGAGAAACTAACTTGAGCAGTAAAGTTTCACCTAAAGCACAATAAAGTTAAAAAAAAAAACATTCCAAGCCCCAAATTGACAAGGTAGTCCTGGTCCACTGAGGACACCACAGCCGCCACCCCCACCAGCTGCCAGAGGCTGAAGCTTGCACTGCTGACCTGCGGGCCCCGGGTGTGGATAACACCACTGGCACGGCTACCAGCATTACTCCGGGAGCTCCTCCAGCTGCCGTACCGCAGATGTTGGAAGGAAGGAATTCTCTGCAGTCCTTGGTTCTTGGGGGCACCAGTTCCTGAATCTAGAAGGGAGTGGATGTCTGGTGTAGTCAGGGTCCTCGGGCCCAGCTGCAGGGAGACCTTGCCTCCCCCAAGACACAGAAGGTGGGTACTCCCCAGCCTGGGAAGGGGGGTTGACCTCAGCAGCCAAGAAAAATGCCAGATGTCTACTGTCTGTCCCTGTTCTAGCTGGCCTAGGAATCTGCATTGTACATACCACATCCACCAGTGCTGCTGGCCCTGCTACCTCCCTCCAGTTCTTCCTAAGACCTGGGCAAAGTCTTTTGTTTTTACACAAGCTTGAAGCCAAAGCCCGAGATGGGAACGTCCACCCCTCCACCCCCCCAGCCCCAGTATTTCAAAGGCCCAGTACTTGGGCGTTTTCAAAGATGGCTGCTCAGGTCAGCCCCTAAGGTATCCTGCTGGAGCTGAAGCTTCCCCCACCCTCCTGTCTTAGGAGTGGCGTGCCATGTTTCATGGGGTCATGTTTACATGAAGTATTTGTATGCCAGGCCTCAGGCACAGTGTTTCACCCAATCCTCACTACGACTAGATGGGGAGGGGGTACTAGTATTATCCCCATTTACTGATGAGGAAACTGAGATTCAGAGAGGTTGAGTGACTTGCTCAAGGTCACTAACCTGGTAATTGTGAAGGCAGACACAATTCAAACCCAGGTCTGTCAAATGCCAGAATTCACAGGCTTAATTAACCACTTTCTGGTCCCTGGGTGGTGCAAATGTTTAACATGCTGAGCTGCTAACCGAAAGGCTGGAGGTTTGAGTCCATTCAGAGGCACATTGGAAGAAAGGCCTGGCCTTCCACTTCTGAAAATTAGCCATTGAAAACCCTGTGGAGCACACATGGACTTGAGTCAAATTGACAACAAACGGTTGGAACCACTTTCTGGTTCTGGCACACAGAGATATTCCACACTCCTTCTCTTCTCCTGTTTCCTCAGGGCATTTTCTCTGTAATGGGGCTGGGGGTGGGGTGGGGAGGGCACATCAACCTGACCTTGAGAATTTGGCCACAAGAGAGTATCACCGTCTCTGCCTTTGCCTCTCCCCCATTGGTCAGTCCAGCCTGGCCTGGAGCCTATGCTTGCTTATCCATTTAGCATTCCTCACCTGGCTACAGAAAGAAAGGCTGTTAACAGGGCAAACGCATTTAAACTTCCCCCTGTTGATACAAAGCTCACTGGAAGTCACAAAGGGGCAGGAAAGCATGTTGGTTAAGATCTCGGGGTGCCAGAGCCACACTGCCGAGGTCTGCACAGCCATATTTCCACTTGCTAGTTGTGGGACCAAGGAGCCCTGGTGGCACAATGGTTAAGTGCTCAGCTGCTAACTGAAAGGTTGGTGGTTCGAGCCCACCCAGTGGCTCCATGGGAGATCCTGTAAAGGTCGCAGCCAAGAAAGCCCTACTTGTTCTGCTGTGTTATATGCAGTCAATATGAGTCGGAATCGACTGGACGGCACCCAGCAACAACATCTGTGGGGCCTTGGGCAAGTTGTTTAACCTCACCATGGTCCCACTGCCCCAGCTGTAAAATGTGGCTAACAGTCTTCACTGCATAGGGTCACTGCGAGGAGGCTGACTTAGTGCCTGAAACCAAAGTGAGTTGGGCACAGAGGAGGGTTAAGGCCAGGTGCCATTTCCCAATTTCCCAGGCTGCAGCCTGACCCCTTCAGAGGCTGGGCTTGTGGCCTCTGGGCCATCTTTGACCATGACCTACTCCTTCAAGGTCTTTCTGCCTCCACCTTGGTCTGTGGAAATGCTGTAGCTCCTGCTGCTGTCCTGCCGGACTTGTCAGGTGGATGAAGTGCAAGTCCGCCCTAAGGGTGCACGTCTCCTCTTTGTGGCCTTATCCAGCTCCAGGGTGGGCTGATGGGGGAGAGGACTGCACGTTTGTGCAGCTATTCCTGTGTGCCTGCTACTTCTTCACAATAAGGGTGCGAGGTAGCCACTAAACCAAAAATCAGTTGCCGTTGAGCCAACTCCAACTCGTGGAGACGAATTCATGACACCTTTGACTCTTCTACTGTCCCGGACCTTAGGCGACAAACCTGCAGCTGCTTTTCTAACAAACTGTCGATCAGCAAGAATGAAGGGGCTACAGAAACACTCATTTTACGCTGTTCCCTTTTGGGCTTCATGCAGAGACAATTCTGTATAAATGTACAGTTGACTCTGATTTGGAAATCTGAAAATCAGTCCATCGTTGTTACAATTTTTTTTTTTACGATTATAACTATATTGATGTTCATATTGTGTAAAATAACTCATTTAATAAAGTAGTACTTTGATTTTACAATATCACACGCACACAAAAAAGTTGAGTTGTGGTTGAGTCAACTCCATTTCAGGGCGACCCCATGTATGTCGGAGTAAAACTGTGCTTCATAGGGGTTTCGACGGCTGATTTTTTGGAAGTAGATCGCCAGGCTTTTCTTCCAGGTAACCACTAGTAATCTCCATTCACAGTGATCCTTGGAGAGGTCTACCCAGGTACAAGGCTGCCGGACCCTGGATCCCAGGCACTACCTTCAGGGCTCAGATTTCATGCCAGGCTCCTTAGACCGAAGAGGTTGGAGATAAGAAAAAGTGCCTGGCAAAGACTCCAAAGCGGTTTAGGAAACGTCTGTAAGAGCTCGAGGCACAGCTCTCAGTAGGACTTTAGGAGCTGGCCTGACACCTAGTGGCCACAGGTAGGAATGACTCAGTCTTTGGGAGGGCTGTTGTTTGGGTCCGTTGTTGGGGGCTTGGCCATCCCTTCATTCACTTGGGGGTGGCGGTGTCAAGGGGTGGCCTGGAGGGTTGAGGGTTGGGGAGATATTTTACCTTCTCTATAATTTCCATCATTCTTCCAACAACCCACTGCCAACCCACTGCTGTCGATTCCGACTCATAGCGACCCTATAGGACAGAGTAGAACTGCCCCAAAGCCACTCAAATAAAAATAACATTTGATAAGAACAATTGATGCCTTTCAATCTTACGCAAAAGATGAATAAAGGCATCTTGAGAAAAATTTGCCGTTTTTGTTTATACATAACCTGTAGTCCATAACAAATTTTGATACTTCATGGTCTCTCCTTCCAGACCACACATAATCCTCATGGTTCCACCCTAACCAAAACCAAACCTGTAGCTGTCGAGTTGATTCTGACCCATAGCGACCCTATAGGACAGAGTAGAACTGCCCCATAGAGTTTCCAAGGAGTGCCTGGTGGATTTGAACTACTGCCCTCTTGCTTCGCAGCTGTAGAACTTATCCACTACTCCACCAGGGTTCCTGGTTCCACCCAGACACCAACATTTATTGGATGCTCAGTTACCGGCTTGATGGAGAATCGCGTGGGTTATAACAGACATTAAGGACACAATCCCTGATGTCAAGGGGCTTTGATTTACTTGGGCAGATAAAGCCATATTCGCCCCCTGATGTGCATGGAGGATATGAGTTTCAGCCCACAAACTCCTTATTGCATTTCTTTGTTTTCTTCTTTCTCAGCCTAATTTTGACTCTGAGCCACGTTCCACCCAGGCAATGGGACTTTCAACCTGAGGAACACGCCCAGGGTTGTGCCAGTATCTTGACCGTTCTGCTGTGCTGAAGTGCTGGGGAGACCCCTCTGGTCACTGTTCATCTGCTGCTGTCCAACCCACATAGTCTCATCGGGGCTTCTGATCTGCTGCAACCATGCCCTGGTTGGGGCAGGGGAGTTGTGATGAGGCTGGGAGCCCAGGCCAAGAATCCAGCCCCTAGATCCAGCTGTTTGCTTGGAGGTCCTGTGGGAGAGCAGCCTGGTATAGGCACCCTGCTTTCTGCAGGACCCACAGCCTACCTCTCCTCCTTCCAGTGGGGGAAGCACCTCTTAGTGCCCTGTGCCCTCTCCCTTTCTCTTCTCTGCCACCCCCCTCAAGTTCTGTTCTCCCCAGTGAGCTTAAACCAGTTGCCATCGAGTTGATTCTGACTCATGGCAACCCCACATGTGTCAGAGTACAACTGTGCTCCATACGAATTTCAATGGCTAATTTTTCAGCTGTAGATCGCCTGGCCTTTCTTCCAAGGCACCTCTAGGTGGACTCGAACTTCTAACCTTTCAGCTAGTAGCTGAGCATGTCAACCATTTGCTCCATGCGGGGACTCGACCCTTGTTGGAAACTTACTCATTGGCGCTAAACCCCGTAGAGGCTAAGACCTTGAATAATGAAGAGAAAGGGGAAACTATGGTAAAAAAAAAAAATTACTTCAAATAATTATTCTGTCCCAGGTGCAGAGAGGCCTCAGGACTCACCTCCTGAGTGAAGCAAAGTGAAACCCACAGGCTGGTGACTTGATCCTAGATGCCTCCACTGTGATCCAAAGAATTGGTCTTGGATATTGTGGCCTTCCCCTCTCCCTCAAAATTTCCCAGTTTTCCACCACTTGCCAAAAAAAAAAAAAAAGTGCCAGGTGAACGTATTCATTTATTCAACAAGTATTTATTGTGCCGGGCACTGTGCTTGTGCTACTGTGATGACAGCTGGCGATTTAATAAAAACGCAACCGTGAGGTATCCTTTCTGCCCACCTGAGCTTAGCTATTCCTTTTCTACTTTTGCTAAGCTCTTCGTGCCTTCTCAGTTACCCATGGGATTTAAAAAAGAAATCCAGAATGATAGCCTCTTAGAATAGAATGGGAAATCTCTATTTTAGCTTTTCTGGTTTTCAGGTGAAACCAGTGAGGTCCCAAGGGCACGTGGTCATTTAGCCCTGGGGCCATGGCTAGGCACTTTCTCCCTGTTACCCTTGACATTTGTCTCTGAAGTCTCCTGTCGTTTCCACAGGATCTGCTCCCTCTGCTGTCTGAATCTTTGAAATCTCTCCCCTTGACCCGGTTTACAATCACTATGGCAACTGCTGTTGTCCACTGACCTTCTCATCCCTCAGCTCCTGCCCTGCCGCCTAGCACCCCCCCTGCATCCCCTGTTTGTCCGTGCGGCTCTCCGCAAGGCTGGAAGGGTGCGCCCCCTGGTGGCCGCTAGCATCCGAGCGTGCACCCGCGGTGAAAGGGCACAGCAGCAGCAGCCCAGGGAGCGGAGAACAAAGCCAGACTTTATTCGCTCGCTCACAGCCCTGGCCTTGGCGTGCGTTCACCGAGGTTTCGCCGTCTCTGAGCCTTTTCGCTGCTACCATCCGACTTGCCAGGACTTCTCTCGCGCCATTACTTCTTTTCAGAGCAGACCTGTTGCTATGGTGCTTTCAAGGAACTGTTTTGAAAGGTAAGGGAATAGATATGAACACACCAGTCCGGCCTCCAGCCTGCTTGACGAGAACGTTAAGGCAGGTTCAAATTCAAAGGAGACCTTTTATAATTTTTATCATTCTGGCAGCAAGTGGAACATGGGTCACGTTCAGTGTTGGCATGGGGCTGGGGGAGGGCGCTGGTTACATTGTGGCAAGAGTGAAAGAAAACTGGTTGGTCTTTTTGGAGGGCAATTAAATTTTTTTTCTTCTAGCAATTTTTATAGTTTTATTTCTATTTAAATCTTTTTAAAAATTTTGTTGGTGTTGTTCAACCATTTCTACATGTACAATTCAGTGACATTACATTGTTCCACCTGGGCAACCCTTCTCACCCTCATTTGCTGAGTTGTTCCTCCCATTAACATACATTCACTGCTCCCTAAGGTTCCAATCTAATCTTTCCAATTGCTGCCGTCACTTTGATGCATGCAGTCCTTAACGGAGCAAAATGCTCAAGGCAGACATTTTTTAACTAGTTTAGCTAAACTAATCGTTTTTAAATGTTATTGTGTTTTAGGTGAAAGTTTACACAGCAAATTAGGTTTCTATATTGTTTGGTTTTAAGAAGACTTCTGGGGATATTTTTGGCTTAAGTTTTAAAGGTTATCTTGGGGCCACCATTTAGGGATTCATCCAGCCCCCATGGCTCTAGAAATCTATGAGAATTTGAAATTGTCCTACATTTTTCCCCCTTTTGATCAGGAATCTTTTCCAGTCTCATGGCAAAGGAGCCAGTTGTTCTTGGAGACAATTTTAAATTAAAAAAAATTTTAAATTTAAGTTTATATTATAGTACCTCAGTTGTGCCAGGTCTATTCCCCTGAGCCTGTTTGAGAAAAACAGTCGCATGTGTGCAAATGCTTATATGTGTAAGGATGTTTTATTTGTAGAAGGCAAAAAAACTAGAAGTAGCATGTATGTCCATAACAGTGAGATTGAAGTGCGAGACGGCTGTACTATGGAACACCCATGCAGCTGTGTAAAATACTGAGACGGATCTGAGTGTTTTAGCAGGGAAAGATCTCCAAGACATACTGTTAAAGGAAAACAAGTTACAGAAGAACGTGGTAACACGATTTCACTTCTGGTAAAGAAGAAACTCTACGTGTGTGTGTTTGTGTATGTATAATCATCTATAATAAAAACACATGTGTATTGTGAGCCTACTGCATGCCGGGTAGTGTTCTAAATGCCTTCTAGGCATTAACTCATTTAATCCTAAAAAAAAAAAAAACAAAACTGTGTGACACAGATTCTGTTACTAGCCCCATGATACAGATGAGGAAACTGAGACACTGGGAGATTGGGTAACTTGCCCAGGGTTCTACAGTCGTGGAGCCTGGATTGAAATTTAGATGGTCTGCCCTAGAGCCCCTGTTTTTAATCATTTTCTCTCTGCCTCTCTCTCTCCTTCTCTGTCCTTCACCAATGCACACGTGCACACATTTGATTACATGGGAAAAAGTATGGAAATGTGCACCTGAAATTACTCACGTGAGCACTTTGAGGAGGGAGTGTGAACTGTGGGGGGAGATAAAGAGAACCTTCAGTTTCTCCTTGCTGTACTTCTGTGGGTTTAGCATTTTTACGAGTAGATGCTATTGCTAACAACAACAACAAAAAGATTGATGCAAAAATACAAATGATATGTCTGCTTCTCAATCGGAACTAACAAAGCAGCAGTGTATGATCCGAGGGGCAATTTGAGGTGCCACGAGAGCCTCCCACCTGGGACTGCGACTCAGGGGCCCCGGTCCCGCTTCTGCCTTTGATGATCACATGGCCTCACTGGCAAACCTGGAGAGTTGGTGCCCCTCCAGCAGGAGCTGCACTTGGAATCTGGCCTCTTGACCTCTGCCTCAGGCACTTGCCCCCAGCTCCCCAAGGGTTAAGAGGCACCATTTTAGGGAGGGCAGCCAGGAGGTAGAGGACTGAGGCATCTGAGCAGCACAAGAGTGAGGGCCAGTCTTGGAGGGGTGCAAGACCTGAGCCCTCCTCTGACACCCCCTTGTCTGGATGGCAGTGCCACCCCTGAGAGACAGCACCAAATGCCAGTCACTTTACATGTGTTTCCCCATATAGCCCTTCAATAACCCTCTGGAGCGCTGTGGTTATCATCCATATGTTAAAGACAGGGAATTAAGGCTCGAAGATTGAGAGCCCGCCCACAGTCACACTACAACTAATAGCAGGGCAGAGTTTGCACCTGGGCCACATGAAAGACACTCAATAAGGCAAAGGAAAAAGATATCAGGGGAAGGGGTTGTGCAGCAGGACCCCGTAGGGACCTCTTTCTAGTAGAGTTCCTAAGCCACAGGGACCCAGTGGAAGCCCCAAACTCCAGACCGTGTTTGGGTGGCAGGCAGCTGGTGGTAGTGAGGAGGTCTAGCTCAGTGGTTGTGAACGCGGGCTGTGGGGCCACTCAAGCCTGGGTCAAAGGCCAGTGCTGCCCTTTTCCAGATGTGAGGCCCAGATACTAAAGCTTAGCGTCATCGTTTACAAAGTGGGGTTGATCACAGTGCTATCATTGGACATTGTGGGAATCAGGTCCCAGTGCCTGTTGAGTGAGGAGCAGAATACTTGGCACATGGTGAGGGCACAGCGGGTGCTGGTTGTTATGATTGCTGTTATTGTGGCCTTTTCCATCTCATCGAGGAATTCAGTGTAATTCATAGCCCACCTCACTCCCCAAGCTGCAGGGGAGCAGAATGGCCTGTGGTTCCCCCGGGGCACCAAGCCAGCCCACTCTCACTACTGTGTCCTTGCTGCCCTCTGCCTGGGCAATCACCCCTCTTGTCTGTGTCTGTCTATCCCGCCAGACTCAGCTGAAACATCACCACCTTCTACCCAAGTGGTAGCTCCTCTTTGGGCTATGATTGTACGCAGTCCCCATTACTGCTCCCTCCATCCTGTGGCCCAGCAATCTGCTTCCTGGTCCTACCTCCTATCGGGTGTGAGCAGTGCGCTGTGGCTGCTTCTGCCCTGTGGCCCCAGCAGCCAGCACACGGTTGAGGCTCACTAAGCTAAATGAGTGGACTGAAGATG
Source organism: Elephas maximus indicus (assembly GCF_024166365.1). Lineage (NCBI taxonomy): Eukaryota > Metazoa > Chordata > Mammalia > Proboscidea > Elephantidae > Elephas > Elephas maximus. Next base: position 89,667,970 of record NC_064828.1, on the reverse strand, counting down.
AGAAGGACAGTAAAGAGTGGGCCGGACTTGGGAACCAGGAGAAAGGCAGCCACTTGCTGCAGGGTAGGGGAGGCCCTAATAAGAAGCTCAGGCCAACACAGTCAGGGCCCCTTATAGAGAGACCAGGCCTTCGTGAGCTGGGAATTGGGTAGGGGCAGCCAATGGGTTTGGGCTGACCTGAAGTCCACCATGCCTGTCTTCTTCTCATCCAGCTTCTTTATCAGCTCCCTGATTTGGTACCGGTTCACAGGTACCTTGCTTTGCTGAGGAGGGAGGTGGAACATGTGAAGTTAATGGAGCCCTCTGCTCAGCAGCTCTTTACCAGGCCTCCATCTCTCTCTCTCACTCTCACACACACACGTACATAGATACACACACGTGCACACACACACAATGCCTCCCTCTTCTTAGGACCATGGATGACAGCTGAGGGCTCAGAGGAGACTGAACCCACAGTATGGAGGGATAGGAAGAAGCCCGGCCTAGGGGTCATTGCCCAGACTCCAGAGGGTCTCTCTTCTCTGAGGAGCAATAAGGGTGAAGGAGACCAGAGGTCAGTGAAGTAGGTGGCCCTGGGGTGGACAGGAACTGTCCTTTGTAGCATGGTGAAATTCATTCTCTTTTCCTATTCTCTAGTTCTGGCTGGCCCTCTTCACCACGGGCCTGGGTACTGAATGGCCATCTGTCTTAGTCTGGGACCCAGTTGGACCTTCCCTTCGTGAGTCCTGTTATTGCAGGGCCCAGCTCCCTTCTAGGGCTGCTCTGAGGGCCCTCCTTAAGTCTGTATCTCAGGGGGCCTTCAGCACCTCATCACCTGGGTTGAGGAACATGGGGTTTCTGGCACAATGGCCAAAGGTAGAAATATTGGGTGTTTGGGATGTGGTCTCACTCCCTTTCTTATCTGCCCAGTAAGCAAACACAATGGGGAGAAAGAGCTACAAGAAGAAGAATATGTATCTTCAGGTAGCATCTTGGCTCAGAGGATGACTCTCAGCAGGGGTGTTGAGGGAGGTCTGAGGTTTCCCTCCTGGCCCAGATAAATGAGGTGAGCTGCTCACAGCCAATCCCAGGAGGCCCTATGAAGCACTTTCTCTCTCTCTCACACACACAAACACACTCATGCACGCACAGCATCGGGGGTCAACACACCTGTAACATCGCTTTCCGAAACTCCCCTACAGGCATCTTCATCATTCCACGAGGGCTCAAACTCTTGAAGAAGTCCAAGGCTGTGATCTTTTGCTGTTCCACATAGCTCTGCGAGAAGTAGGAAACACCAGGAGTAAACACGTGACCTTATAACCACTCTAACAACCCCTCACCAGCTGCCAAAGGGTAACCCGAGCTCCCAGACATAGAAAGGCTGAGGAGATGGTAAGAAGGCTTGAGTCTCCCATATCTTATAAAAAAAAAAAAAAAAATTTTTTTTTTTAATAAGATATCTTAGCAGTTGTTTAATATCAAGAGCCCTGCGTGGGCCGAGGCACAGCAGCATTGCATGTCATGATAGTTCTTGTGTGCTTGCCCAGTTTTGAGTTGCCCCCACCTGCCACTGAGCAAAGTCTCCATGCCATTCTAAAGGTGGGAGCATTGAAGTCAATGCTGTGAAGGTCCTACAGGATCAAGGGAATAAAGACTGGTGGTCATATTTACATATCATATTTAGTTTTGAAGATGCTACACTGATGGTGGGTGAGCTCTTATGAGCTTAGAGATCAAAAGACCAAATCACAACCATGTACTTATCATACCTTGTGATGGGTTGGACAGATGCAAAGAATTCATGAAATTCTCATAGTTCTCACACAAGTGCTTATATGGAGACATACCTTGTTAGGATGTTTAAGATATAATATTTCATTTTTTTTCATTTAAAGATGGACCACTGCCATTGAGTTGATTCCGACTCCTAGCGACCCTATAGGACAGAGTACAACTGCCCCCAGAGAGTTTCCAAGGAGCACCTGGAGGATTCAAACTGCTGACCTTTTGGTTAGCAGCTGTAGCTCTTAACCACTACGCCACAAAGGTTTCCCATTTAAAGATATTACCTATTAATTGTAGGATGATTTTAGATTAGTAGAAAAAGAAGAATAACCCTTAAATCCAATCCCATCACTCAGAGCTTACATCTGGTTGTGTATTCTTTTATCTATTTATCTGAACCATCTTTCTTTTGCAATACTGATTTATAAAAGTTATCTATACTGTATTAGTACATCGTGAATACCTAAAATATTCTTTTGGAGTCCTTTTTTAGTGTCTTCTTATTTCTCTTCCCACTCTCAAAAGACCTCAGGCAAGGCTCTGCTGTACTGATATATACTCCTGTAGATAACCTTATTGTTGTTGTTGTGTGCTATCCAGTTGATTCTGACTCATAGTGACCCTATATAACAGAGTAGAACTGCTCCACAGGGTTTCCTGGGCTAATCTTTATGGGAGATCACTAGGTCTTTTCTCCCTTGGAACCTCTGATGGGTTCAACTGTTGACCTTTTGGTCAGCAGCTGAGCACTTAACTATTGCCCCACCTTGAGTAGGGCTCCTTGCAGATGCCCTACTCACATGGAATCCTCAGGGGTCATTCCCTAGTCCTCTGCTCTTGTTCCCCACCCCTGCCTTCCTGGAGCATACTTGACTCTCGCCCTTCTGGGATGAGCCCCAAGCCTACATGTCCAGTTCTCTTTCAGCAGCTGTTGGACAGTTCATGCTGACACCACACTGGCACCTCCATCCAACATATCCAAAGTGAACCTCATTTGGCTGAGTTCTACAAGCTGTACTGACTGCCATGGTGGACACTGTGGGTGAGCCCTCAACCCCACTCCAGTTCCTCACAGCAGAGGCTGGAAAGCTAAAAATGGACACTTTCCAAGTCCCCTTGCTGCTGGGGTTTGGAGTAGGATGGGTCCGGTCAAGCAGTGTGTGAGACGTACACGTGAGACAGTTGTGGGAAGCTGCAAGGGTGGGTAATTTGTGGTTGTGCAGCTTCCTGTTTATGGCAGAAGCAGCAGCCATCTTGACAACCTATTTCGGGTGTTTTGCAAACCAAGTTTCCCCTTGGTCCCAGCTGAGGTTATCTTACCTGTAAAAATACTTGATACCCCTTTGCCTTTTAGAACTTAGACACAATATGCTAGAACGCCTCTCTTTGGTCCTGCAATCTGAGGCACAGAGCAGACCAGTCAGGGCCAGGGAGCAGACCGAGGGGCTCAGGCACTGCAGAATCTGCATTTGCACAGCAGCATCCCTGTCCCTGGTCTGCAACCATGGGGGGCTCCGCACTGCCACCGCGTGGAGAGAGGCCAGTGGTGGAGAACACCAGACCTGGGTTTGGGAGCTGCTCTGCGAGGTGATCACATTAGATGGGCTCTGACAGCCCTTTCAGCTCTAGTATGCTCTGGTTTTTTATTTCCACTGTTACGTCTTCCTCCTGTGCTTCCCAGAGACAATCTAACAAAAGACTGTAGCCAGTCCAGGTTACCTCAAGAGATAAAGGACTTGAGAGTCCCTCTTTAACTGAAACCACCACAGGGGTGTCTAAGCATCCTCACCAGCTGTTGGAAGAGTCGGAGTTTATTGGGTGCTTATTATGAGCCCTGGCAGTGCAATGGTTAAGCACTTGGCTGCCAACTGAAAGGTTGGTGGTTTGAACCCACCTTGTGGCTCCACTGGGGAAAGACTGGCAATCTGCTTCTGTAAAGAGTACAGCCTAGGAAACCCAATGGGGCAGTTCTACTCTGTCACATTGAGTTGCTATGAGCCAGAATCTACTTGACAGCACCTAACACATAACAAAAATTATATACCAGGCATGGTTCTAAGCACTTTGCATACATTACCTAATGTAATTTTCACAGCAACCCTATTATGGTGGATGCTACTGTGATCCCCTTTTTACAGGTGAAGAAACTGAAGTACAGAGTGCTTCAGTGACTTGCCCTCGGTTGGTCATACATTTAGCAAGTGGAGGAACCTGGGTAGTAGACTCCATCCTGTTCCAGACCCTCCCGCTTCCAACAGCTCTCAGCTTTTCCCTTCCTCTGGGAGTGGAGAAGCACTGTGAAGAAGTCTGGAATCCACAGGGAACATTCTGTGTCTGCAGTCCAGGGAACTGCTATGTTTCTTGGCAGAGAGGATAGTACAGATCCTTTGGGGAGGGGACACTCTGGGTGGCAGATTTGGCGCTAAAGGTCAGCTTTCCCCGAGGGGTCTGAGAGGAAGGCCGAAGCTCACCTGGATCAGTTTCATGGGGTTCGTGCACAAGAGGATGTTTTTCTTGCTGGAGAGGCCTTGCACTGACTTGTAGATCACGTCCAGCTGGGGGTGAAGGGCACATACCCCATCCAGAATTTTCACGAACTGCTCAGACACCAGCACATTCTGGGGGAGAGGGGAGAGGGGACCCGTCACGGGGGGTGGGCCTTGCCTTTGTGCCATTTTCCTGCCTAGGCCAGCGGGCACCCCCTTCCACCCCAGCCAAAGTCAGAGTGTGTCGTCCTTTCTTGTTTGTCCTGCTGTGCTGCTTCTAGGTTTTTCAGAGCTTCTGATTTGCCTTGTCAGTTTCTTTCATGATTTTGATCAGATGTTTTAATCAAGTGCTGGTGGCTTGTTACACACTGTCAGCTCAGCTCTGCTTCCAGACGGTGACCGTAAGTGCCTATATGTGACAGATATGTTACAACTATGGAGTTGCAACTGGTCTTTAAACAAATATTCTGAAACGTCCATATCTACGTGAGTGTTTTTCTTCTGAGCAGGTGCCCTGGGAAGAAGACCCTTTATTCCAACAATCCCGTCATGGTTCAAGACGAATTGGGAACTCTCTTTTGGAAGTGCCCTCAGAGCTGGCTTATAGGCCACAGGAGAAAACATGCCCTGTGAAAGAAAGAGTTCAGCCCAACTTGGCTCAACCAACTCGATCAACTCGCTTCGTTCCTTTGATGTGGTTCTGGGTAGCTTTTGGCTTTTCAAAAAATTAAACCTAGACTTACGGGTTCAAGAACTACCCCCTTCGTAGACATTCTAGAGAGAGTTCTAGAAGCATCTACAATGGAGGAATTCCCACACTGTTTAGAGTTATGGCAGCAGAGTTGACAAAAGGGAAGGAAAGGGTAGTTGAGACCTCTTTCTTCTGGTAGGCTTGTTATGTGGCATGTGATCACAGCTCATGGCTCTATGTGCCATCTAGTGCCGAAACAGCACCATTTCTAAAGCTTCCCCAAACACACCAAGGCAGTGCCTGGGTCTGTGCCTTCCAGCCTGCACTGCAGGGAAAGAAGCAAATGCCACCAAAATCTGGACTCCTGTCCGAGGCAGGGTGGAGTTGGGGCCAGGTAGCATCCTGGGTGCAAAGTCAGAGCTGTAGGAGTAGGGTGGGGAGAGTGTCTCAGAGGAGAAAGACCCATGAGTGGGGGCGAGGAGGAGGAGGTTAGAGGACAAGGTAAAAAGAAAAGCAAGTCCTTTTTGTAATGTTTTATAATCTGTGGCAAATATAAATTCAAATTTTACTCACCGTTCAGTTCTAAGGAGCTTGAATTTAAGTATTCAGAATATCACTGATATTGCAAGGCACTAAAATCGTATTAACAAAACATCATATTCATGTATGTAAAAACACGTAGAAAGGCTTTAACACCATACCTTTACAGAACTCCAGTACCCTACAGTACGAGGTAGAAGCCCTGGGTTTACTCCTTGTTGTGTTTCTCACTTGCTGTGTGGTCCTAGTCAAATGACCGAACCTCTCTGTTTCAGGTTCCTCATATGTGAAATGGAAAAATGAGGAAAAGTACTTGACCCACCTCTCAGAGTAGGATCAAATGAGATGACATATAAAAAAATCACTTTCGTGGAAAATGTATAAAAATTGTAGATAAGCACAGGGTATGATTGTTATACAAGCTACCACTTCTGAGATTAGTCAGGTTCATTGTGCCAAGAGTATCTGGCAGGAGTCTGAAGTCACCTCCTTGGGTTTTCCACCTTCATTAAGTCATTTTCACCATCAAATACTACTCTGAGTACAATAGGCCAAGTCATGAAATGAAAATACAAGAATGTATATTCTTTAATACCCATATTCTAAAATTTTGTGATTCTGGAACAATTGTGAGATCCAGGACCACCCATCAGCAAAGCTGACTGTAAATGAAATCTTTTTTGGGGTTCTCCTGCCTTCCGAGTTGGTGTCTCCTTATTTTTCTTCTCATGCCCACTCTCAGAAGGTGTTCATGTGTTGGGATCCCAGGATGTAATAAATTATTTCACACTGTCATTAACTAAATGGCTACTCCCTCTGAATGGACCCCTGGAGAAGGCACAGTTGTACCAAAAGGAGTGACTTTTTCAGGGAGCATGTGTGGGAGGGCCTGTGGGGGGTAGAGGTGCTGGCACGGCAGACATAGAGTGGCATGGTAGCTGCCTCGCTCTCTGATGTGAGCCACTGCCATTTAATTACTTACAGAAATGTCTAGCTCTTCCATCTTGGATTTAGGGTTCCTCTTGATGGATGTGATAAGTAAAACAGCCCCCTCCATTGTCAGAGGGTTCAGGAAAAGCTGTGGGAGGAGGGATAAGACAGGAGGAGGCTGAGATGGGGCCAGGAGAGGCTGGCTGAGGTCGTGGCTTTATTTTTTCCCACCAAACCATAATCTTTGTCTTCCTCCCGGACTTCTCTGTAAGCACTTATCTCCTCATCCGTCTGTTCGTTCATTCATCTGTCCACCCATCCATTCATCCATCTATCCATCTGTCCACCCAGCCACCTGTCTATCTCACTGCTCATTCTTTTATCCAACAAACATTAATGGGGGCCTGTCCTGTGCCCACCACTGGGTTAAGCACTGAGGGACACAAGCAGTCATGACAAGGTCCGGCCCTTAGGTAGCTTACATTTGAGCGGGAGAGACAGGCAAGCAAGAAAAAAATGTCAGTCTCTTTTCTCTGAGTTACACCTGGCCCCACTCTACCCAGGCTGGGGCTCTCCCAGCTCTCCTGGTCTGCGCATGCTCTGTGCACCAGCCCGAATCTGATTTCCTCCTGTCACCTTGCCAGTTCTGAGGTGGCCATCCTCTCTGATGGCTGGCTCATCTTCACTGATTCCTAACTCCCATTCTTCTTCCACCAGGAACCCCTTGTCTGTGGTCCCCATGTAACACCCCCACCACGAAGGAGAAGGAGTTGCAGTGGAAAGCCAGGTGTAACCTGAGCAAGTCACAGAGCCTCAGTTTTCTCATCGGACAAATGGAGCTAATAGAGCCCACTTTGTAGGTTTGGGCAATGAGTAATGAGGCAAATCACTTGGCTCATGGTAGGAGCCCCAGAAAGGGGAACTTTTAACAGAAAACCTCATCCTTCACCTGTTTTCCCACTGCTCAGAAGCTTTCATATTATCAATTGGCATCTGTAAGCAAATTAATTTACAATGAAATAGGCATTCATACATTCATTTAATAAATATTCATGGAGACCTGGTGGCACGCTGGTTAAGAGCCTGGCTGCTGACCAAAAGGTCAGCAGTTTGAATCCACTACCAGCTCCTTGGAAACCCTGTGGGTCAGTTCTACTCTGTCCTATAGGGTCTCTATGAGGCGGAAGTGACTTGATGGCAACAGGTTTGGTTTTGGAGCATCTTTTATACGTAAAGCACTATGCTAGTGCCAGTGGTATAATAACGAGCAAAACCAAACACAATCTTTGTTCTTATGAAGCTTTCACACTATGGAGGTTTCAGACAGGAACCAAATAGTCACTCAAATGAGAGTGTCATTAGCAGGTGCAGTCAGTTCTGTGTGAATGAAGTGAGCGTGGTTCTTGATAGCAGAGAGCCTAGACTGAGGATTCCACGGGGTTCCCGAGGAATAGCAGCTTGGGCCGTGCTCCGAAGCAGAGAGGTAATTAAAGCTAGTGGAGGGAATGAAGGGACAGAAAGCACTCAGGCTGAGGAAGCAGCGTGACAAAGACCCCTGGTAGGAAGAAGGAGATGAAAGACCAGTGAGGCCTTGTGTGGAGAGCAGAGAGCATGGGGTCAACTGAGACTAGAGAGGCATGCAGGGGTCAGAGAATTGGACTTGAGCAACAGGAAGCCATGGGAAGTTTTAAGCTGGAACGTGGGGTGGGAGGTGCGGGGGGTCAGCTTTGTGGTCACAAAGCATGCTCTGGCTGCAGGGAGAAGACCCTGGAGGTGGCCCAGATGTAAGGAAGGAAGACGGGTTAGGAGATGACAGCAGGGCACCAGGTGACAGACGAGGGTGACATAGAGTTTACAGCAGAGAGTCAAGAATATAGGCGTATAGAAAGGACGAGATAGGTTTTCCTGAGGATTCTGTCTGCAATATCCAGCCCCATCACCCTGCTGTCTCCACTCCACCGAGCGCACGCGCACACACACACACACACACACACACGTGCACACTCAATGGCCTGTTCCCAGCTTAGGTAAAGACTGTACTTTCAGAACTTTGAGGCTTTCATTGGACTCCAGTCCTCTGCTGATCTTGGCAGCTCCATCATTGGTAATGTCATTGCTGTTGAGATCTAGGTAGGCCAGGGAGTTGTTGAGTTTGAGGACCTCCCCTATGGCCTGAGCCCCGTCGTTGCCAAATCCATTCATGGAGAGGTCCAGTGTCTTCAGGGTCACATTAGCCTCCAGAGAGAGGGGAGAACAGTACGAGCATCAGAGTTGCATGTGGCTCCTCCACCCACGCTGGCCCCGATTCTATCCCCTGCCTGCGTCCTGACTGGGCTCTCAGTGGTCCCTGGGAGAGGCACGTGGGCCAGATCTTTCCAGATCCCTCCCAGTTGGGCTCAGAGTCCCAAGTACAGGGACTCCTTTGTGTGTTGGTCATTCCCTACCCCCTAATCAAACTGCCCTCTTGAGGTGCCCCCAAAGATGCCTCCCCAGCCGCACAGGGTGAATTTACTTGGGTAGGATTTATACTAAACTATAAAGTGTATCCAGGAATCGTGGAAGAGAGAGCAACAATATGAAAAGCAATTGATAAGAGCTTAGTATGCCCTCGTCAAGGGTGACCATGAGGAGCAGAGTCAGGATGACGAGGATGGGGGTGCCCTGGGCATCCTCACCAGGGCTCAAAACTTCACTCCCAAAGGGCGTCTTACCCGGAGACCGTTGCACAGGGCCACAGCTCCCCGCGTACGGATGTGATTCCAGCTCAGATCCAGCACCTGAAGCCCTACATTGAGGGCTGTAAGGAGGGGGAGTCATTTTAGCATCCCCTGCATCCCAAAGAACCGAGTCTCAGAGTTCACAGAAGTCCATGACATTGAGACAAAGATTGCCCAATGATCAGGCAAAGTAAAATAGTGAGGTACTATTTTTCTCAGTTATTAATTTAAACACAAAAGTGTTAGATGATCTCCAACACTGGCAAAGATGTAAAAATACTCATATTGCAGGTGACAAGTAAATTGGTAGAATCTGTTTGGCAAATATCTGGTCACAGGTATTTTCTCATTAAAATGTGCGTGCCCTGGAATAATGGACCACAACTACCATGGCCTCCACCAGACTGAGTCCAGTACAACTGGATGGCGCCCGGCTACCACAACTGACTGCTCTGACGGGGATCACAATCGAGGGTCCTGGACAGAGCTGGAGAAAAACGTAGAACAAAATTTTAACTCACAAAAAAAGACCAGACTTACTGGCCTGAGAGAGATGGGAGAAACCCCAAGAGTATGGCCCCTGGACACCCTTTTAGCTCAGTAATGAAGTCACTCCTGAGGTTCACCCTTTAGCCAAGATTAGACAGGCCCGTAAAACAAAACAAGACTAAAGGGGCACACCAGCCCAGGGGCAAGGACTAGAAGGCAGGAGGGGACAGGGGAAAAAAAAAAATGCGCATGCCCTATCATCCATCAGTATCACCTCTGAGACCGCACTTGAAGGAGACAATGTGGAATATGGGAAGTGCTCCACGCCTGTAGGTATTTACCACAGCGTCACTTATAAAAGGAGCATTTGTGACTCCCAGAGGAAGGGGTAAGTTGTACTTTTTTTCTCCAGTTGCTGTTGCATCAGCTCTGACTCATGACAATCCCATGTGTGTCAGAGTAGAACTGTGCTGCTGTAGGCTGCTGACTGAAAAACTGGAGGTTCGAGTCCACCCAAGAGATGCCTTAGAAGAAAGTCCTGATGATCCAGTTCTGTAAAATTAGCCATTGAAAACCCTACAGAGCACAGTTCTACTGATACACACGGGATCACCATGAGCTGGAATGGGATGGCTGGTAACTGGTTTAAGGGCTAAGCATGTAAAACATGGAGCCCTGCTGGTGCACTGCTTATGCATTCAGCAGCTAACCAAAAAAGGTCGGCAGTTCAAATCCACCAGACGCTCATTGTTACTTTTATCTGAGGGCGAGCTATTATGCTGAGGACATCCTTGGAAGGAGAGGCTAAGGCACCTTTGAGCCATTACTGAATGGGAGGACTCGCCTTCAGGCCTCAGGTCGGGGAGAAATGTATTCTATTTATTTTGTTTCATTTCATTTTATTTACAGTGTATGGTGTACCCAGGATCTTGTTTCTTTTTCACCCACCAGGATGTACTTATAGTAAAGTGCACAACATCTTATATTCATTTTGAACAAACTTTCTTCTGTCTTCTCTATCCCTCCAACCCCTTCCTACTTCCTTCCCTCCCCCCGCCATTTACCCGTATTTCGTCTTCTCTGCCAATCACCTCACTTAAGTTATACCTTTCACACTTGCATCTTTTAGTAAATGGCCATAAAATTTAACTTTTAATTCTCATCTCACTACTTTCTAGCTGATGCCCTCGGAGGTTACTTATCCTCCCCTTACTTCCTGGTCTTTAAGATGGTGATATTAACCTGTATAGGGCTTTTGTGAAGACCGATGTAAAATCGTCTATAATGGTGCTTGTCATGTACCGTCCTACCGATACCAGCGGCCAGTGAGTCAGTTCCAACTCACGGCGACCCCATGTGCCTCAGAGTAGAACTGCGCTCCATAGGGTTCTTAGTGGCTGATTTTGCAGAAGTAGATCACCAGGCCTTTCTTCTGAGGTGCCTATGGGTGGACTTGAACCTCCAACATTTTGGTTAGCAGCCAAATACATTAGCCTGTTGCCCCATCCAGGGACCCCTGCCTGTCATGGTAATCAATAAATAGCAGCTTTAATAATAATAAAAATATTTCTAAAAGCTGCATGTATAAGCATGTATAGTAGGGTTATATGCCAAGCCCAAGCCAAGCCCATTGCCGTCGAGGCGATTCTGACTGATAGCGACCCTATAGGACAGAGTAGAACTGCCCCATAGAGTTTCTAAGGAGTGGCTGGTGGATTCGAACTGCCAGCCTTTTGATTGGCAGCCACAGCACTTAACCACTATGCCACCAGGGTTTCCAAGGGTTATATAACCACATTAAAATAGAATGTGCTCTATCTCAGTTTACATTTATGACCTCAGTTTTCAAGTGGAGACTCAAACCGCCCAGTAATTCTTCTATATTTTCCTTAGTGCATTTGCTCCTTCGCTCCTAAATGCTCTTTTATAACTTCTCTCCCCTCAAATCTGTCAACCTCCACCCCACTCTCAGCTAAGGATCTTACCTTGCATTTCACTGTGAGAATAGCAGCAGTACAATGGGAGGGTCCTTGGCTTTCCAACAAGGAATCTACCAACCTACCTGCACCTGTACCCACTCTTGGCCTCCTACTCTTCCAGTGAATGTACTGTCCCGCCTGCTCTCCAAGGGCACCCCTCCATCTGGTTCTGGACACCGTTGCCTCCAGTCTTTTCATGGACTTTGCTCTTGTCCTCAGTGACCTTCTCTCTCTTCTGCATCATCAGTTTCTTCTTCTTTCATTGATTTTTTTTTTTCATATTAGCATCTTCACACTTAAAATCCCTCCCTGTACTCGATGGTACTCTGCTATCACCCCCTCATCTTTCTGTTCCAGCCCTCTTAGCGAGACTTCTGGAAAGACTTGCCTATGTTGCTGAGTCCACATCTTTGCATCCTATTTTCAACTTAACCAACTCCAGGTGGATTTCCACGCTCATCTACTTCCCTAAAATACTGCTTGTCAAGGTCATCAGTGATCTCCATGTTGCCAAATCCTGAGGCCACTTTTCTGTCCTCATCTGACCCCTAAGTAGCATTTGACACAGCTGGTCACATTCTCTGCCTTGAAGTACTTCTTTGATACCTCACTTTCCTGGTTTTCCTCCTACTCCTCAGGCTTCTCCTTCTCTTCTGTGAGCCCTAAAAATGTTGGAGTGACCCAGGGTTTGGTGCTATGGCTACTCACTCAGCTCTGTGTCTAAATGACCTCATCTTGTTCCATGGTTTTAAATACTTCTGTATGCCTAGGACTCCCAAACTTGTGTCTCTAGTCCAGACCTCTTTGCCAGATCTAAACTCATGTAGCAAGCTATCTACCTGACATTTCCATATGGGTGTCAAATGGGCATCACAGTCATTACATGGCCAAAATGGAGACCTTGATTTATAACTCCTGTCCCTCTGTACCTGTTACCTGAGTTTTCCCCATTTAAGTAAAAGATACCACCACCCAACTAGTAGCTGAAGCAAAATAGCCATGAGTCAATCTTTATTTTTCCCTTTCTCTCATTCTTCACATCAGCAAGTCCTTTTAGACTTACCTCTAAATTCACCCACTCTTTCTATCACCACCTCCACCTTTAGTCTAAGCTATTATCATGTCTTGCCTGAACTTCCACAATAGCCTCTGAATCTGTCTCCCTTCTTCAATTCTTGTCTTTCGGCGCATTCTTCATACAGCAGACAGAGTAGTCCTTCTAGAATGCAAATCAAGCCACATGACCCCTCCCACCTAACATCCTCCAATGACTTCTGACACATGAATAATAAAATCCAAACTCTGTTCCTGCCATGGCCCATGAAGCCTGACACAATCCCAGGCCCCTCCGTGACCGCATCCCCCTCTTGTATCCTCCCTGTCCACTCTGCTGTAGCCACACTGTCTGTCCCCCATGTTTCTCAAACTTGCTAAGCTCTGCTCTTTCCACTTGGAATGCTTTGACTCTAGAATTCAGCGTGGTTGTTTCCTTTTTGTTCTCCAAGTCTCAGCGAAGAGCCACCTTCCGTGTGGGGTTTTCCTACACTATCCTGTCTAAATTAGCTCTGGTGGTTCAGTGCTAGAGTTCTTGCCTCCCACGTGGGAGATCTGGGTTTGCTTGCTGGCCAGTGCACCTCATTTGCGGCCACCACCCATCTATCAGTGAAGGCTTGCGTGTTGCTGTGATGCTGAACAGGTTTTAGTGGAGCTTTCAGACTAAGATGGGCTAGGAAGAAAGCCCTGCTGATCGGTTTCCAAAAATCAGCCAATGAAAACCGTATGCATCACAACGCTCCAACCTGCAACCAATCGTGGGGATGGCAGAGCACCAGGCAGCAATTCGTTTTGTTGTGCACGAGGTTGCCATGAGTCCGGGGCCAACTCTACGGCACCTAACAAGAGCCCTCCTACCGGCTCATAGCATTCCCCTCATTTCTTTAGGAAAGAACACTTGTTTCTACCTTTTTGAAAATCTTTTATAGCAGTGCTGCAAGGAACCTTTCTGCATATCACTCTGTGTATGGCTGACAACTTCTCTGAGGCATGTGAAGGAAAACTGCAGGATCATAGGATACATGTATTTTCAATTTTACTAAATACTGTCAAGTTGCTCTCCAAAGTGCCTTTCCCTAGAAGCTTGTGAATATTCTTATTTCTTCACAGCGCCCACAGTGTTTGATATTCACTGGCGTTAAGATTTCTGCAGCTTTAGTAGGTAAGGGGAATCTTCCTTTAGTTTACATTTCTCAATTACTAAAGAGGCTGGGCATTTGGGTGTCTTCTTTTGCTATCAGTATGATTTGACTATTGGGGTACTTAGCATTGTCTAATTGATCTATAGGATTTTTTAAACCAGTATTTTGAACCCTAGTCTTTTAAGTCCTACAAATGGTGCAAATATCTTCTCCCTGACTGTTGTGTACCTTTTAACCTTGTCCATGGTGTCTTTTATCATACGTAAATTTAAAATTTATTGTTGTCAAATATAGGAATCATTTTTGTTATAGTTTATGCTTGCTGTGCCACATTTAAGGTTCCTGGGTAGCACAAACCATTTGCCTTCCACTATTAACCTAAAGGTTTGCAATTTGAACCCACCTAGCGGTGCCTTGGAAGAAAGTCCTGGCAATTAGCTTCCATAAAGTTTGTTGTGCACTTCAACAGTTGTCATCAAGTCAGTTTCTATTCATAGCAGCCCCTGTGTGCAGAGTAGAACTGTGCTCCATAGGGTTTTCAAGGCTGTGACCTTTTGGAAGGAGATCACCAGGCCTTCCGAAGAGCCTCTGAGTGGGTTCAAACCACCAACGTTTGGGCTAGTAGTTGAGCACTTAACCATTTATGCCACTCAGGGAGAGTCAAGGAAACCCCATGGACTGGTTCCCCATGGACTGGTTCTACTCTGTAGCACATGGGGTCGCCATGAGTCAGAATTGACACGATGGCCGTGGGTTTTTGGTTTTGTGCTGCGTTTAATAATCCTGAGCCTTCCTGAGTTAGTCCTGGTTATTTCTCTGTATGTTCTTCTCATCATTTTAAAGTTTAACTTCCCACATCCGGTGCTGAATCCATTTAAAATGTATCTTGGGTGCAGTTCCCATAACTTTTATAATCTGAACATCCAATAATAAAAGAAGAAGGAAAAGAAGCAGCAGCAGGAGCTCTGACAAGGGATCCTCCCCAAGTCCCTCCCATCTGCTGGCCTGCTCTCTGTGGGGGAGACTTACCCAGCATCTGTCCCAGCTGTTCTCCTCCCTTATCAGAGAACTGATTGTGACTCAGGTCCAGTTTCTTAATTCGATAATTGGACTGAAGAAACAGTGGTAAGGGAGATTGTTTTTCTCTTCTGTCTGCAAACATCTCACTTATCTCAGGCAGCACGATGAAGGGCTCCCATATACCAAAAGTTATATGAGCTAGGGTGCTAAGACTGAAGGCAATTTCCCATTATTTTTCTTATTCATTATTTATTCAACTGTTGATGGCCGCTGGGCGAATTTAGTTCCATCTGAACAGGCCCACCACTTACTGTGGCTTTTGCAAGGAACAGCAGATCCAAACACTTACCAGCTCCCCTGAACCATGCCAGTGGCCACACTTCACTGTGCCCACACAGCCACCAGGACCTCCACCCCAGGTCTCCCAGGGATCTTCCCATTGGACTCGGCTGCGCCCCTGGCTTCTTACCGACATGGCTTGGCAGAACAATACTGCGGATTCTTCTTTGAAGTTATTTCCTGCAGCGAGGGAGGTATATTAGCAATGCACTCCAGACTAGGCTCCCCTTCCCCACCCGGATCCAGCCCTGCCAGTCTCTTCCCTTGGAACAATCAGATGAGAAAACAGTGGCAAGCGTTCAAAGCAAATGTTTCATGGTCACAGAGAAACCAGGAGAAAAAAGACAACAATTTACCATCTCCTTTAATTTCTCTTCTGTCTCTGTCAGGACTGCCCAGGAAGTTCGAGGAGCTGGTACATTGTACCCTTGGCATACATGGCAGCACCAACTCCTAGCCTAGTGCCTAAAGTCTGTACCATTATAGAAAATGCTAATACAACATCGCAGCAGCAGGGCCAGGACTAGGGTGAGGAGAGGAAGGCCCTTGCCATGGGTGTAAAATTTAAGGAATGCCAAAACTCAGTAGTCCAGATAAAGAATTTTTTAATGCAGCATTATTAAAAATAAAAAATAATGTAAAAACTCGGATAAACACAATTTGAAATAAAGACAGAATCTGACCCTGCAACTTGCCTAAGTAGGTCTTGCTCACTTTACCCCAATCTTATTCCTCTCAGATTCTGTTTTTATTTAAATTTTTGGTATTTTGTTCATCATGATTTTTTTTTAAGTTTTAAAAAATTTTTATTGTGGTGAAATAAATGAATCAAAACATCTCAACCATTCTTACACGTGCAGTCCAATGATTCATTGAACATCCTGTATGACAATTCATCATCTTGTACGACAATCACACTGTTTCCAAATTTTTTCATCGCCATTACCGAAAGCTCTCTATTGCTTAAGTAATACCGCCCCCTTCCGCTTCCCTCACCCAGCTAATCACTCATAAACTTTGGTCTCCATGTATTTGCCTATTCTGAATATTTTATGTAATATTCGTCCTTTGTCTGACTTTTTTCATTCAGTATAATGTTTTCAAGGTTCATCCATGTCATAGCATGCATCAGAACTTTATTTCTCTTTATAGTCGAATAATGTTTCATTGAATGGGTATAACACATTTTATTTATCCATTCATCTGTTGATGGACAATTGGTTTTTCTTTTACCTTTTGGCTATTGTCATTAATGCTGCAGTGGACACTGGGGTACAAGTCTCTGTTTGCATCCCTGCTTTTGGAATTGCTGGGAGTGAAATTGCTGGGTCATGAGGTAGTTGCTGTGTGTTGGAATCGACTGGATGGTAACGGGTTTAAGGTAGTTTAACTCTTTCAGGACTGCCAAACTGTTTTCCATCGCGGTTGCACCATTTTACAAGCCCAACAGCAGTGGACAATGGTTCTTGCCAATACTTATTATTTTCTGTTTTTCTGATCATAGCCATCCTAGTGGGTATGAAGTAGTATTTCATTGTGATTTTGATTTGCATTTCCCTAATGACTAATGACGTGGAGCATCTTTTCATGTGCTTATTGGCCATTCATCATGTATTTTTACATTAATTTTGATTTTAAATATATTACATTAAGATATCACTTATCTTAATTACTGAGTTATCCAGCACCCCCTTACATTCTGAACCGAGGCAAGTGCCTCACTGCCTTCACCTTCCTGCCAGTCTTGCTCCCTGCTAAGCAGTCTAAAGGAATGGTGATTTCTGGGTAATAAATGACAGAGCCTTGTCCTCAAATTTCTTCTCTGAACCCTGAAAAGAGCAAACTGTAGAAGTTCTCAGGGAAAATGAAATCAAAACTCATTCATTTATCTTTACCTGAGGGGTTTTTGCAAGTTGCTCTAGAGTTCAAGAGATCCACCTTTACCCAGGTAATTTTTATAATACTTTCAAATTAAGGCATTGTATTTGAAAATCTAGCTTTACTGGGTGGTGGCGGTGGTGGTGGGTTGGAGGCTTTCTTTTAAATGGTGGTTTCTTAAAAGGCAGAAAGGAAAGGGCAATGGTTAAAAACGCAGTTAACCTGATAACAGACCAGCAGACCTTTGCCAAATCTTTCCCACATGCCACTAGCTCTGTGAGAACAGAGACCATTGCTTAACGATCTTTGTATCTCTAGCACCTAAACAGCACTTGGCACATGACAAAAAGGCGCTCGATAAATGCTTGCTGAGTGAATGAATGAATAAATAAATAGATTCATCTATGAAAACACAAATACTTCTTTGGCTGTGTCTGGTACCAGTGCAGTTACAATGAGATAATAAGTTAGTCAATGCACAAAATGAGATAAGTTATTCAAATTATTGTGCTTACAGCAGTGGTTACAAATAGTGCAGGGCTGGCTATACGAGAATCATCTGGGAAGTTTGACAAGGTACAGATTCCCAGATTTCCCCCCCCTAAAGATTCTGGTTCTGCAGCTGGGATAGGGCTGGGTAATTTGTATTTTTACAAAGAGCTGTTAGCATTATGTCAACATTATGTTAGAAGTCTTAGCTAATGCAACTAAAATCAGTCATTAGGAGTTATAAATATTAGAAGAGAAGAGCAACACTCTCTCATTGTCTGCAGACATCATAACCTACATAAATAATACAAGAGAATTAACTACAAAATGTTAGCACTAATAAGGTAATTCAATAAGTGGCTAGATAAAGGATCAATGTACAAAAATTAATACCTTTCAGACATACCAGTTATAACCAGTTAGAAAATGCAATAGAAAAATATTCCATTCACGTAAGAATAAAATGTTAAAAGACCTAGAATTAACCTAATATGCAATATGCGAAACCTATATTGAACATAACAAAGACTTAAAGAAATAGAGAAGTTGGTGATTTGTTTCTCCATCTCGTTAAAGAATGTCATTGAGATTTGGATTGGAATTGCATTAAATGTATAGATCACTTTTGGTAGAACAGACATTTTTACAATGTTAAGTCTTCCTATCCATGAGCAAGGTACGTTTTTCCACTTATGTAAGTCTCTTGGTTTCTTGCAGAAGTGTACTGTAGTTTTCTTTGTATAAGTCTTTTACATCTCTGGTAAGATTTATTCCTAAGTATTTTATCTCCTTGGGGGCTACTGTAAATGGCATTGGTTTGGTGATTTCCTCTTCGAAGTTCTTTTTGTCGGTGTAGAGGAATCCAACTGATTTTTGTATGTTTATCTTGTATCCCGATACTCTGCTGAACTCTTCTATTAGTTTCAGTAGTTTTCTGGAGGATTTCTTAGGGTTTTCTGTGTATAAGATCATGCCATCTGCAAATAGAGATACTTTTACTTCTTCCTTGCCAATCTGGATGCCCTTTATTTCTTTATCTAACCTAATTGCTCTGACTAGGACCTCCAACACAATGTTGAATAAGAGCAGTGATAAAGGGCATCCTTGTCTGGTTCCCGATCTCAGTGGGAATGCTTTCAGGCTCTCTCCATTTAGGGTGATGTTGGCTGTTGGCTTTGTATAAATGCCCTTTATTATGTTGAGGAATTTTCCTTCTATTCCTGTTTTGCTGAGAGTTTTTATCATGAATGGGTGTTGAACTTTGTCAAATGACTTTTCTGCATCAATTGATAAAATCATGTGATTCTTGTCTTTTGTTTTATTTATGTGGTGGATTACATTAATTGTTTTTCTAATGTTGAACCATCCCCGCATACCTGGTATGAATCCCACTTGGTCATGGTGAATTATTTTTTTGATATGTTGTTGAATTCTATTGGCTAGAATTTTGTTGAGGATTTTTGCATCTACATTCATGAGGGATATAGATCTATAATTTTCTTTTCTTGTGGTGTCTTTACCTGGTTTTGGTATCAGGGATATGGTGGCTTCATAGAATGAGTTTGGTAGTATTCTTTCCTTTTCTGTGCTCTGAAATACCTTTAGTAGTAGTGGTGTTAACTCTTCTCTGAAAGTTTGGTAGAACTCTGCAGTGAACCCCTCCGGACCAGGGATTTTTTTGTTGTTGTTGGGAGTTTTTTGATTACCTTTTCAATCTCTTCTTTTGTTATGGGTCTATTTAGTTGTTCTACCTCTGTTTGTGTTAGTTTAGGTAGGTGGTGTGTTTCTAGGAATTCATCCATTTCTTCTAAGTTTTCAAATTTGTTAGAGTACAATTTCTCACAGTAATCTGATATGATGGTTTTAATTTCAGTTGGGTCTGTTGTAACATCGCCCATCTCATTTCTTATTCGGGTTATTTGCTTCCTTTCCTGTTTTTCTTTTGTTGGTTTGGCCAGTGGCTTATCAATTTTGTTGATTTTTTCAAAAAACCAGCTTTTGGTCTTGTTAATTCTTTCAATTGTTTTTCTGTTTTCTATTTCATTTAATTCAGCTCTAATTTTTATTATTTGTTTTCTTCTGGTGCCTGTGGGTTTCTTTTGTTGCTCTCTTTCTATTTGTCCAAGTTGTAAGGATAATTATTTGATTTTGACCCTTTTTTCTTTTTGTATGTGTGCATTTATTCTTATTGATATAAATTGGCCTCTGAGCACTGCTTTTGCTGTGTCCCAAAGGTTCTGATAGGAAGTGTTTTCATTCTCGTTGGATTCTCTGAATTTTTTTATTCCATTCTTAATGTCTTCTATAATCCAGTCTTTTTTGAGCAGGGTATTGTTCAGTTTCAAACTGTTTGATTTCTTTTCCCTGCTTTTCCTGTTATTGATTTCCACTTTTATGGCCTTATGGTCAGAGAAGATGCTTTGTAATATTTCAGTGTTTTGGATTCTGCTAAGGCTTGCTTTATGACCTAACATGTGGTCTATTCTAGAGAATGTTCCATGTGCACTAGAAAAGAACAGCACTTGGTTGCTGTTGGGTAGAGTGTTCTGTATATGTTTATGAGGTCAAGTTGGTTGATTGTGACATTTAGATCTTCTGTGTCTTTATTGAGCTTCTTTCTGGATGTCCCGTCCTTCACCGAAAGTGGTGTGTTGAAGTCTCCTACTATTATTGTGGAACTGTCTATCTCACTTTTCAATGCTGATAGAGTTTATGTATCTTGCAGCCCTGTCATTGGCTGCATAAATATTTAATATGGTTATATCTTCTTGGTGTATTGTCCCTTTAATCATTATGTAGTGTCCTTCCTTATCCTTTCTGATGGATTTAACTTTAAAGTCTATTTTGTCCAAAATTAATATTGCCACTCCTGCTCTTTTTTGATTGTTGTTTGCTCGATATATTTTTTTCCATCCTTTGAGTTTTAGTTTGTTTGTGTGTCTAAGGTGTGTCTCTTGTAGACAGCATATAGATGGATCTTGTTTTTTAAACCATTCTGCCACTCTGTCTCTTTATTGGTGCATTTAGTCCATTTACATGCAGGGGAATTATGGATCAGTATGAATTTAGTGCTATGATTTTGATGTCTTTTTTTGTGTGTTGTTGACAGTTTCTTTTTCCCACTTAATTTTATGTGCTGAGTAGATTATCTTTATACGTTGTCCTTTCCTCTTATTTGTTGTTGTTGATTTTGTTTCTGCTGAGTCTGTATTTTTCTCTTATGAGCAGGATAATTTGTCTCCATTGTGGTTACCTTATTATTTACCCATATTTTTCTAAATTTAAACCTAACTTTTATTTCTTTGTATCGCCGTATCTTCCTCTCCATATGGAAGGTGTATGATTACATTTCTTAGTCCCTCTTTATTATTTTAATGTTGTCTTCTTTTATATAATAACATTGCTGTTACCCTGTTTTGAGCTTTTTTTTTTTTTTTAAATAATCTTGCTTTGTTTTTTTGGATTTCCCTGTCTGGATTGACTTCTGGTTGCTCTGCCCAGTGTTCTCATCTTGGATTGATACCTGATATTATTGATTTTCTAACCAAAGAACTCCCTTTAGTATTTCTTGTAGTTTTGGTTTGGTTTTTACAAATTCCCTAAACTTGAGTTTATCTGGAAATATCTTCATTTAACCTTCATATTTAAGAGACAGTTTTGCTGGATATATGATTCTTGGCAGGTGATTTTTTTCCTTCAATTTTTTAAATATGTCATCCCATTGTCTTCTTGGCTGTGTGGTTTCTGCCAAGTAGTCCAAGCTTATTCTTATTGGCTCTCCTTTGTAGGTGACTTTTCGTTTATCCCTCGCTGCTGTTATAATTCTCACTTTATCTTCGGTTTTGGCAAGCTTGATTTTGTCTTGGTGACTTTCTTTGCAGATCTACCTTATGTGGAGTTCGATGAGCCTCTTGGATAGATATCTTCTCATCTTTCACAATATCAGGGAAGTTTTCTGCCAACAAATCTTCAACAATTCTCTCTGTATTTTCTGTTATCCCTCCCTATTCTGGTACTCCAATCACTCGTAGGTTATTTCTCTTGATAGAGTCCCACATAATTCTTAACTTTTCTTCATTTTTTAAAATTCTTTTATCTGATTTTTCTTCAGATATATTAGTGCCAAGTGACTTATCTTTGAGTTCAGAAATTCTAGCTTCTACTTGCTCAATTCTTCTCCTTTGAATTTTATTGTTAATCTTCTGAATTTCTGATTGCTGTCTGTCTATGGATTTTTCCAACTCATTAAACTTTTCTTTATGTTCCTGAATAATCTTTCTAATTTCTTCAGTTGCTTTATTTGTGTGTTCCTTGGCTTGTTCTGCATATTGCCTCATTTCCTTCCTGATGTCTTGAAGGGTTCTGGATATTAAACTTTTGTATTCTGGCTCTGGTAATTCCAAGAATGCTCTTTCATCTAGAAGATCCTGGGTTCTTTGTTTTGAGAGCCTTTTGAGGTGATCGTGGTCTGTTTCTTTATGTGACTTGATATTGACTGTTGTCTCCAAGCCATTTATAAGTTATTGTATTAGTTTATGCTTGCTTACTGGGTCATAGCTTCTTCCTTTGTTTTGTTTTGGTATACCCCTATGGGTTTCTTGAGTGAGCTAGCTTGATTATTTTCACCTTTGGAGCTCTGACGTCCTGTCCCCAGATGGCTAGAGCTGTTATCAGGTACATCAGTTTAGGAGACCATTCAGTTTTCTTGTATGAATTCAGCTCAGGTTTCCAGGTAGCTGATCATCAAGTGTGTGGTACAAGCTCTGTCCTACAGTCTAAGAGGGGCAGGGGTGGTTGGCGTATATACTGGTATCTGATTGCAGCAGGGGGTCACGCTCTGAACAAGGCAGGGAGCTGAGAACCGACCCCCGAGTGTCTCTGAGGAAAGAGCGTCCCTGTTCCCTAGAGCATGCAGGTGGGTGGGTTCTGCAGACGGACCATGGGCACCCAAAGTTTTTGGTTGTAAGGACTGGGACCTACCAGTTATCTTTGGACCCCTGTTACGGGTGGCTGGGTGACCTGAGTGGAGCTACCAGTCCTTAGGTCCCTGATGTGGGTAGGTGAGGACCTTGTTTAATAGGCAAAGCAATGTCAAACACCAAACACCCACCTCTCCACCTCACAGCTGAAACGGTTGGAGCCTGCCAACAAGGGCCTATTTTCCTGAATTATCTTTTCCCCAAATTGCAATTTTTTTCCTTCCCCAAGGCTGGGAGGATGGCTTTAGGTGCTCAACAGTGTCTATCTGAGGCCCAGGGAATTCAGCCGCTGAAGCTGGCTTGGGGGCAAGGGGGCAGGGTAAAATATACGCAAGTACTTAGCTTTTGCCGAAAGCGCCTTTCTTCTCAGGTTCTGGAGGTGTGAGTAGGCTGTGTGGCTGGCTGCTTCTCTGTGAGGAAACTGCGGCCAAATGCTAGTACCAGCCCGCCCCCACTCCGGGAATGGTGCCTGAGGGCTCCCCATGATTCAGGTCTGGTAATTCCTCTCCGCTTCTGAACGGTCTTTTCCTTCCCCTACCCCTCAGTTCGTTTTCTAAACTTGCCTTTGAAGCTCAGGGCTATGAGCTTGTCACAAATGTACTCATTTCACTTGTTTTTTCGGGTCTTTGTTGTAAAGAGGACTTGCCAGAAGCGTCTGTCTATTCCACCGTCTTGGCTCCCTGGTACAATCTTCTTAAGGAGCCCTGGTAGCACAGTGGTTAAGCACTCAGCTGCTAACAGAAAGATCACTCTGAGGGAGAAAAGACCTGGTGATCTGCTCCCATAAAAATTACAGACTAGGAAGTCCTATGAGGCAGTTCTACTCTGTCCTATAGAGTTGTTATGAGTCAGAATCAACTCGACAGCCTACAGCAGTCTTCTTAAAAGGAAATTTGGAAATTAATTTTTTTAAACATTTAATTGTGTTTTAGGTGAAAGTTTACACAGCAAGTTAGGTCCCCATTTAAAAATTTTTATACAGATCGTTCTGTGACATTAATTACAATTTTCACAACGTATCAGCATTCTTATTATTTTCATTCTGTTTGTTCCGTTTCCATTGATCTAGCTTCTCTGCCCTTCCTTGCCTTCTCATTTTTGCTTTTGGGTAAATGTTGACCATTTGGTCTCATGTAGTTGATTGTTTTAAGAGACACATTACTCACAGGTGATATTGTTTATTTTATAAGCCAATTATTTGGCTGAAAGGTGACCTCCAGGAATAGCTTCAGTTCCAAGTTCAAAGGTTATCTTAGGGTTTTTTTTTTTTTTTTTTTTTAGGAATTTGAATTTTGTCTACATTTTTCTCCCATTCTATCAGCAACCTTCTGTTGTGTCCCTGGTCAGAACGGTTGGTAATGGTTGCCTGGCACCATCTAGTTCTTCTGATCTCTGGCTAGAAGAGTCCATGGTTCATGTGGGCCATAAGTCCTGTGGACTAGTTTCTTCTTTGAGTCTTTGTTTCCTTCATTCTCTTTTGCTCCAGATGAGTAGAGACCAATAGTTGGAAATTAATTTTTAACTTCACAAAACTGGGTGTATCTTTATATTCAGTAATTTTGCTCCTGGGTATCTTTCTAGACATACTAGAACATGTGCCCAAAAGATATATGCACAACAGAGTTCTTGGAATTATTATTTGAAAGATTGAAAAATTGGAAATGACCTAAATGCTCTCCTCCCAAATAAACTATGCTGCATCCAACCATGGAATACTACCCAGAAGTTCAAAAGAACGAGATAAACCTATTTGTTTTGTCACGGAAAGAAATCCAAGATATATTTAGAGTAAAAAAAAGGAAAACTGGAGAATAACACCTGACATGTAATAACATTTATGTTAAAAATATATACAAACTCTAATTCCGTATATTCTCTCTAGATACTTCTAATATCTCTTTGTCTTAGGTATTTTCGCTATGACATATTCAGGTGTGGATTTATTTTATTTACCTTGCTTAGGACTCACTAGAATTCCTGTATCTGAGAATTCATCAATTCTGGAAATATCTCAGTATATGTTTAAATATTGCTTCTCACACATTCTCTTCTCTTTCTGGAACTTCTTTTAGATATATTTGGGTCTACTCATTCTCTCTTCCATGTCTATTATCCTATCTTTATATCCTCTATATCTTTATCTTTCTATGCTGCAAAGACAGATAAAATATCCTTTCAGGTTATTAATTTTCAGTTCAGCTTGTTGTCGTTAGGTGTTGTCAGTTTGGTTCCGACTCATAGCAACCCTATGTATAGTGGAATGAAACACTGCTGAGTCCTGTGCCATCCTCACAATTGTTGTTATGCTTGAGCCCATTGTTGCAGCCACTGTGTAAATCCAACTCGTTGAGGATCTTCATCCTTTTCAATGACCCTATTACTTTACCAAGGATGATGTCCTTCTCCAGGGACTAGTCCCTCCTAATAACATCTCCAAAATATGTGAGACTGAGTCTCCCCATCTTTGCTTCCAAGAGACATTCTGACTGTACTTCTTCCAAGACAGATTTGTTTGTTCTTCTGGCAGTCCATGGTATATTCAATAGTTTTTGCCAACCCCATAATTCAAAGGTGTCAATTCTTCTTTGGTCTTCCTTATTTTTTTTATTTATTGTCCAGCTTTCCCATACGTAACAGATGATTGAAAGTACCATGCCTTGGGTCAGGTGCACATTAGTCCTCAAAGTGACATCTTTGCTTAACACTTTAAAGAGGTCTTTTGCAGCAGATTCGCCCAGTGCAATTTGCTGTTTGATTTCTTGACTGCTACTTCCATGGGCGTTGATTAAAGTTGTCAAGAGCTTCATTTTACTTGGATCCACGATCAATTCAGCTATGTCTAGTAATTTGCTGTTGAACTTACCTATTGAGATTTTAATTTCAATGACTATGTATATATTTTTCATTTCTAGAAGTACTATTTGGTTTTTTGGGGTCTTTTGAAAATGATGTTTTGTTCTTTTCTCATGTTTTTTCTTTTTTTTTTTAATTAATGTCATTAATCTACTTTACAGTTGGGTGTACTACATCTTAGTCTGTTTGGACAATTCCAGTTAATTAATAATGCCCTTCCTTCGTTCAAATGATAAATTATATGGTTACTTTCTTTATAGTCTATATCTGATAGTTCTATTTTCTGAAGTTTCTGACTTTGACAGCTCTTGTGATGTTCTGTTTCCTTGTGCATTTTGCAAATTTGGACTACAAACCCATCTTTAGTAAGGCTTTATCTGTGGGAATCCCTAGCACCTGGGTAGAAAGTGTGTTCCTCCAAAGAGGTTTTATGTTTGTTTCTCTTCCATGCCACAGGATACTTTTTCATGTTAATTTCTTGGCTTAGGGGTTCCAGGATGCTGTGGATAGTATGAATTCAAACCCCAAACCTGAGTGAGGGCAGGTCTATAGGTACTGGAATTCTCAAGTGACTTTTTTTTTTTTTTAACTGATTTAAAACAAGTATATAATAGAAGGCTAGGTAGTAATAAATGCTATGAAGAAACATCAAGCAGGGAAACAGGAGAAGGAGTGATAGTGACAGAAGGTGGTATTTCAATAGGGTGATTGGGGAAGTCCTCCCTAAGGAGATGCCATCTGAGAGGATATGTGAATAAATAAGCCATACAGGTATCTGAGGATGGAGAATTCCAAGCTGCATTTCAAGAGGGAAGCCTGTGTGCAGAGTGAGACAGAAGTGAATGTTGAAGACAGTGGAGAAGCCAGGTGTGGCTGTGGAGTGGGAAGAAGGAGGACTGGAAGGCTTTCACAGGGTGTAGACACAGTGTTCTGGTCTCTGAAACCGAAAGGACCTGGTCTAATTCAATCAGACCCTGCATCTTCTCAGCTCCTCTCATTCCTCTCTCTCTGATTCCCAAATGTTCTCTCCCTCCTCATTCCATGGGCTCACCTGAAAGCTGAATATTCCAGAGTGAAGAGATATTTCTCTGGAGAAAGCCTGAAAGGATTCCAGCCCCTTCCAAACCAAGATCATTCTCGGAAATATTCTAAAAGGCAACAAAACACTTAAGTATGTAAAAACCCTTCCGAAGGGCCCTCATTAATAAACAATGTCAGCGTGAAGTTACTCGAGGTCTGCACCAAGGGAGGAGCCCTGGTGGCACAATGGTTAAGAGCTCGGCTGCTAACCAAAAGGTTGGCAGTTCAAATCCACCAGCTGCTCCTTGGAAATCCTATGGAGCAGTTCTACTCTGTCCTATAGAGTTGCTGGGAGCAACAGGTTTTGGTTTGCACCAAGGGAGTAGGGTTGGGGTGGGTAGGGGGCCCAGGAGGTAAGGATTAGAAGGATTGAGGCTGTGCAAAGAACATAGCTATCGAAAATCCTATGAAGGGCAGTACTACTCTGAACCATATTGGGTTGTCATGAGTTGGAATCAACTCTCTGGCAACTGGTTTTTGTTTGTTTGTTTTTTAAGTACCAGGGTTAAATTAGGCAAGTGGGAAGTCATTGAAGCCAACTTCAGGGAAAACAGACCAGCCCAAGGGTCTCACTGTGGCAGCAGAAGATGTGGGTTTGGAAGCTGGTTTCTGGCTTCCCTTCTTCCTGTTCTTTGCACAACCTCAATCACCAGGCCTTTCTTTCAAGGTGCCTCTGGGTGGATTTGAACTGCCAACCTTTCACTTAGTAGCTGAGTGCTTAACCGTTTGTGCCACCCAAGAATGCCTTAAATCAGTTGCCATCAAGTCAGTTCCTACTTATGGCAACCTAGTACTTCTGTACTAGCAACCTATAGCAGGCCCATAGGACAGAATAGAACTCTTTCAGAGGATTTCCTAGGCTATAATCTTTACAGGAGCAAATCGCCAGATCTTTTCTCCCACGGAGCTGCTGGCGGGTTCAAACCGCCGACTTTTTGATTAGCAGCCGAGTGTTTAACAATTAGGTCACCAGGGTGCCTTCCTAGTACTTTAGATAGGCAAATAATATTTTATAAAATTATCATGCCTTTATTTTCCTTGAAAAAGTTCACTTTAAGGCAACTAGACAGAAGTAAGATGATCTATGTAGGGGCTTATAAGGTCCCAGATGGAAATGGTTCCTTAGGGTTTTCCATGGTCACAGGGAGCGTGGTCCCCCGGCCAGCTCTCATACATGGCACTCCTCTGAAAAGCCACTTCTAGAGGAGAGGAGCCTGCGGTGGGATCGCAGACAGCCTGGGAGCCAGTGTGGGCTTGGGCAGGAGCCTCTGGGCTGGTCTTGAGTGGGTTCCGAGCCCCGAGGTGTGGTGGTAGCAGCAACGGAGAAGGCACAGTACCAGCTCCTGGATGTAGTAGTTCTCATGCAGCATCTGCATCAGGCTGGTGACGCCCTCCTCCATCATACAATTGTCTCCCAGCTCCAGGCTGATAATAGTCGTGTTGGACTTCAGCCACCACAAGGGAAGGGGGAGAAAAACACAGAGTTGGTTGGTGACCTAAGTCAGTTCCCTGCCATGGCCAGAACTTGTCCCCTCTCTTGAACAGCCCGTTCAGATCAGAGGGGATGGAGGTGCAGGCTAGGAGTTCCAGAGGAGTAGATAGGAACAGGAGATTTGCACAGAGGATGCTCCATCTCAAGGAGCCTCGCTAGAATAATGTGCTTATTCTGGGCACTTCCCTGGGGGAATTTAGACGAGAAACGTTCAAGTAATTAAAGCCCTGAAAAGAAAGAGGTACAAGGATGAACTGGACAAATTTGAGCTATTTAGCCAGGAGGACAGAGAACCATTACCTACTTCAGATTAAGGAAAACGTGATACGTTTAATAAGGGTATTTAGCAGAAAGTTCTTGCAAGGAGGGTTTGTAAATCATTACTTTGTCTGCTTCCTTCAGAAGTCTTTATTTTAGTTGTCCGGCACTTTTTTTTTTAATCAGGAAGCTGTCTCAAGGCTGTTGGGAAGGAGCTGGACTTAAATCAGTGCTCTTTCAGTTACATCCAAACTAGCCTGCATTTCCACTGGGAGTGAAAGCAGAGGAAATTATTTGCGTTGCAGCAGGAGGAACTGGGATTAACTCTAACCAGAGTTTTTTCTACCCACCCCTTCCCACAAACCAGTTGCCGACCAGGTGATTCTGACCCAGGGCAACTCCATGTGTGTCAGAGTAAAATCGTGCTCCATAGTTGTTCAATGGTTGGTTTTAAGAAGTAGATTGCCAGGCCTTTCTTCTGAGATGCCCCTGGGTGGACTCGAATCTCTAACCTTTTGGTTAGCAGCCTGGCATGTTAACCGTTCGCACCATCCAGAGAGTTCAGTGGCAGAATTCTTGCCTTCCATGCGGGAGACCTGGGTTAAATTTCTGGCCAATGTACCTCACGCATAGCTACCACCCATCTGTCAGTGGTTGCTTGTATGTTGCTATCATGCTGAACAGGTTTCAGTGGAGCTTCCAGACTCAGACCGACTAGGAAGAAAGGCCTGGCAACCTACTTCCAAAAATCAGCCAGTGAAAACCCTGTGGATCACATTGATCCACAACTGATCACAGGGTGGTGCAGGACCAGGCAGCGTTTCCTTGCCTTGGGTGCCATGTCCACAGTGGCTAACAATAGTTTCCTTTTCCCAGAACAGAAAGGTACAGAGAATAGGCCAATCTTTGGACGCAGTGAGTGAAGTAACAAGTATGGCAAGGATCTCTAGGGGCTGTTTCCCCTTCCAAGAAAAAGGAAAGTGTGACAGTGCATGGTACTGCAATGTGGAATGGCTCACCCAGGAGCTTCATGGAATGTCTTTTGGTCTCAGCTCTCTGGGCAAAGTTCCCTGGTGCTCAAGGGCAAGGGCAATAGCTCAGGTGATCTCTCAAGTCCTCACAGGCCTAAACGTCTAGGTCTTATTTAGCAGTGTGCAGAAACCTAGCTTGCATTACCACTTCCAGAGCCACCCTAGGGACCAGCTCATTGCATGGTGAAACAGGAGGCCCAGTCACCAACTCCATCCACGTTCATGACACATGGCCCAGTTATCTACTTGTCACCCCCTGTGCTAACTGCTGAGGAAAAGATGATGATCACAGAGAATCTCTGCTCCCCAGGGGCCTTTGCTGCACCATGTGTAAGGGCATAGTGCTAGGCCCCAGAGGGACAGATACAAAGAGAATGAAGTATGATCCTTACTATCAGGGTGATTTAATCTGAGCCAAGGAAACACAAACATGTAAAAAATTAAATAGTACAGAAGGTAAATAACAGTTCGGTTGTGACACCAGAATGTCACAATGATTAATTGTCCAATGAATGATACAGAGAATCAGAGGAGAAACTTCCCCAAAACAGACACTGCTGTTACTAAGAAACGAGCGGTCCAAGTTCTGAGAGGACCTTGTCGTTATTATCTATTTTTTCCAGGAAACTCATGAGGTAATGGTGTGTCCCAAACACTTTATTAATCAGTATTTCAACCCTCAGTGAATTTCACCATGGCTTTGTTCTTTTTCTGCTCTTCCCTCCCTGCTCCCCTTCCCAAGAGAAATAGTACAATCTCGAATTTCATGTAACTTCTTAATGGTTTGTGCTAAGCACAAATGCTGTTGTTATATCCTTCTCCCTCCCTCCTCGCCCCTAAAATGAGCTATATTGAACTTTCTCTTTACCTTCCTAACTGACAGTGCTGTGCTGATATACAATTGTTAAAATTTCTGAGTGTTGTGTGTCAAGGGAGTTAGTTTTGCACATCATTAATTATAATTATATAAAGCTATGAACAGTTCAAGGTCAAGTCCTTGTTTGGCCATGCCAACCCAAGAGACAACATTATTCCTGTGGGAAAACCATCTGTTGTACAGTGTGGTCTTCAAGAATTATAACGTTCTAAAAAGCATACATCGAATGAACTAGCGAACCCTTTTATAGCAAAGGTGAACTTTGGAATTAAGACCCAGGCTAATACTTTGTAATGTGCTTTCACTCAGGCCCAAGCCCAGCCCAGCCTAGCCCCTTTCCTGGGCCCATGGGCTGGTGCCTTTGCTTTCTGAATAGGAAGGAGTATAGACTTCCAAGTCCCGGGACTCCAACAGCCTCTTTCCTAGGTGCTAAAGGGGAGTCCATGCCTACTGGAGAAACCGACTGGCAGTGAAGCAAAGCCAATGGCAGGGTGGGTGTAAAGCTTGCAATTTAAGCTTTCAGAGGGGAGACCTACCACCTTGTCAACCCCCCACCTCCTCCAAGTCTCACGTGTCCCCATGGCATGCTCACCACCAGGGCTATAGCAATCGCCTTGGTACCCTTGGGGCCCAGCCCATGGTGATTGAGGTTCATGTAGGACTCCTCCATGTTCCGGATGAAGTAGGAGACGGGCACTACACCCACCAGTTTGCAGGCCTCCAGGTACAGCTCCTTTTGTCCAGTGGTGAAATATTTCTCAGAATCTGTGAAGAAAGACAGGGTAAGGTAGGATTTCTCTTCCACCTTTGCCTCATCTCCCTCTAACCCGGGCGGAACCCACTTCTGAATGCCAGCTCCGATGACAGAGGATCTGTCCCCATGGGTATGAAGTCTAGAGGGCAACTCCAATCCAGGAAGTCAGCCAGAGGCGGGAGAGGGAAACTCTAACTCCAGGAAACCCCAAATGATGTCTCCCTTTGGGTAGGAGATGAGGACCCTGGTTTTAGGCCCCAAGCTTTCCTTGGAGAAGAAAATAGCATGCTGCCACCTTCCCAGGCTGGTATATCCCATGACTGACCATCAAGGATGTGCAAAGTTCCAACCCTCTTGCCTATCTTGGGTCAACTCTCAAGGACCCAAACCAGACAAAAACAGATGGTTTTTGAGGCGGTGGGAGTCTCCATTTCAATTTCAGTTTCATTGTTGCTGTTAGTTGCCGTCTAGTGGATTCCAACTCACAGCGACCGCATGTGTGCAGAGTAGAAGTGCTCCATAGGGTTTTCAAGGCTGTGACCTTTCAGAAGCAGATCACCAGGCCTATCTTCTGAGGTGCCTGTGGGTGAGTTCCAACCGCCAACATGACAGTTAGTAGTCAAGTGCTTAGCCATTTGTGTACCAGGGGAGTCAGGGATAAAGCTTTACTAAACATTTAGATAGGACCTCTCTTTAGGTAAAGCTAATTCTTCACTACACAGGGGGTATTTCCATCTTGCAATGATTTGTATCTTAAGAAGCCCTCTCTGTCCTACTTGGGCTTCTAGTTGGTACTTCCTCTCTAAATGTTTAGTAAAGCTTTATTCCTGACACCCCTGGTAGCACAAACCGTCAGGAGACCTGGTGGCATCACTGGTTAGATGTTCAGCTGCTAACCGAAAGGTTGACAGTTGAGATCCATCAGCCGCTCCTTGGAAACCCTATGCGGTAGTTCTACTCTGTCCTATAGGGTTGCTATGAATCAGAATCGACTCAATGGCACCTAACCACAACAACAGCAAAGAGAGGTCTGGCTTTGCCTTCGGCCACTGGGAGGTGATCTCTAGGCCCCTGGAGTGTCCTATCTGATAGGATCGTCTTTGTTGACTGGGGGCTTTGGCCAATGGAAAGTCTAACAATGTGATTTATGATGGGGCTTTAGGACATGCCGTATCAGTTCTGACCTCCGGAGGAACTGGAGACTAAAGATATTAGCCAGAACCTTTGGGAACGGCTGGAGGTTAAACAAAGGTCAGCTATGCAGGTAGTATGTGATTGAGTCCCAGTAAAAAACTCTGGACAGCAAAGGCTCAGGTAAGCTTCCCTGGTTGGCAATACCCTGCGTATTGCCACACATTGTGGCTGGAAGGAGGTAGCGTTGTCTGCGACTCTACGAGGAGAGAATGACCAAAGGCTCGCATTTGGACCCCTCCCAGACCTTGCCTTATGCATCTCTTCCTTTGGCTGGTTCTAATTTGCATCCTTTCTCTATAATAAAACTGTACTTATACATATAACATATTCGGTGAGTTCTGTCAGTCATGCTAGTGAATTATTGAACCTGAGGATGGCTGTGGGGAATTTGTAGACAGCTGGCCCGAAATGAGAGGGGTCCTGGGGACCCCTGAACTTGTGGCTGGTGTCTGAAGTAAGGGCAGTCTTGTGGGGACTACTCCCCGAGACTGTGCAGTTTTCCCAAACTGATTACACCCCTAAGTCACCAGGAAACAACAAACAAACTTGCATTTAAGTGGGCTTTTCTGTTTTCAAAGGCTTGCGTGTCATTTTTCCTCATATAAAAGATTGTCATCCTTCTTTTACCCATGACAAATCTAGCCTAAGATTATACACAGCTGATCTGCGCTAAAGCCAGCCAACAGAATCAGATCGGGGACACCACCAATCCATCCCAACCTCTTTGGGGCCTTTATTCCTTCAGCTTTAGACCAGCCTGGCTTGTGGTCACTGGGAGTCAGGCTTCCCTGGATCCTGGCTGGCCCAGCAGCTGCGCCCCCATTAGGTAAGCCCAGTCCATGGCAAGACTTCCTCTCGCCTGCTTGGGTCTATGTCTGCATCTGTTTTCCTTTGGATCCCAGGACTTTTGGCCAATCCATCCCAAACATTTCTAAGGCAGACAATGAGAGCTTTGTTGGTTAAAGGACAACACACTTACAAGGAAGCTGATTTTTGCATGCACAGCTACAAAGTGACCTTCTCTTTGGTTGTAGAACAGGGTTTCTTAACCTTGGCCCACTGGCATTAGGGCTGGATAATTCTCTGTTGTGAGGGTTTGTCCTGTGCATTGTAGGATATTTAGTAGCATTCGTAAGGTCGCTATGAGTTGGACTCGATTTGAAGGTAACAGGTTTGTTTGTTTTTTCTGGTCTCTACGCAGTAGATGACTCTAGCAATCTGCCTAATGTCCTCTGGGGGGCAAAACTGCCCCTGGTTGGGAACCACTTTTGTGTAGGAAAAATGGCCAGCAAACTGCTCCCTTCTCCCCCTTCTGTAGCCTCACCACCAGCTTGCTACTTCCACCTAGGCTCACGCCCTCCCAGAAAGCCCTTCCTGCCCTATGCTCAGCATCTCAGCACCAACTGCAGGAGTGCCAGGAGCCAGAGCAGCTGAGGCCAAGTTTCTGTTCCAGCACAGTGTCTTGAATTTTTTTACCTAATTTTTTTTGTGTTTTAGGTGAAAATTTACAGCACAAATTAGTTTCTCATTCAAACATTTATATACACAAATTGTTTCATGACATTGGTTATAGTCCCCACAATGTGTCAGCATTCTCCCCTTTCCGCCCTGGGTTCCTTGTGTCTGTTCATCCAGTCTTCCTGTCCACCCCGCCCCCGCCGCCTTCTCATCTGTGCTTTTGGACAGGTGTTACCCATTTGGTCTCATACATTTGATTGAGCTAAGAAGCGTGGTCCTCATGTGTATTATTGTTTGTGTTATAGGCCTGTCCAATCTTTGGCTGAAAGAAAGGTGGACTTCAGGAGTGGCTTCAGTTCTGAGTTACCAGTGTGTTCAGGGGCCATAGTCTGGAGGTTCCTCCAGTCACTGTCAGACCAGTAAGTCTGGCCTTTTTTTTGTCAATTTGAATTTTGCTCTACATTTTTCTCCGCTGTATCCGGAACCATCTATTGTGATCCCTGTCAGAGTGGTTGGTGGTGGTAGCCAGACATCATCTAGTTCTCCTGGGCTCAGGCTGGTGGAGGCTGTGGTTCATGTAGTCCATTAGTCCTTTGTGTCTTTGGTTTTCTTCATTTTCCTTTACTCTGAACATGATGGGACCAATAGATGTATCTTAGATGGCCACTCATACACTGTTAAGACCGCAGATGCTACTCACTGAAGTAGGACTAAGAACATTTTCTTTATGAACTGTGTTATGCCATTTGCCCTAGATGTCCCCCGAGACCATGGTCCCAAGCCCTCAGCCCCAGTACCTCTGTCCCTCAAGGTGTTTTAGATGTGACTAGGAAGCTTCTATAACTTTGCCTTAGTCAAGTTGTACTGACTTCCCCTATATTGTTTTGTCTTTCTCTTCACCAGAGTTAACACTTGTCTACTATCTAGTTAGTGATTTTCCCTCCCCACTCCTTCCCTCCCTCCTAACTATCATAGACTGAGTTATATTCTATGTGTAAAACATTTAAGTTTGTGTAATAAGTAGACTAATACAATATTTATCCTTTCGTGATTGTCTTATTTCACTCAGCGTAACGCCCTCCAGATTCATCCATGTTGTGAGATATTTCTCGGACTCATCATTGTTCTTTATGCTGCAGTGAACATGGGTGTGCATATGTCTATTTGTGTGACAGCTCTTATTTCTCTTGGATGTATTCCTAGGAGTGGGATTGCTAGATTGTATGGTATTCCTACTTCTAGCTTTTTAAGGAGGTGACATATCATTTTCCATAGTGGTTGTACCATTTTACATTCCCACCAGCAGTGCATAAGAGTTCCAATACCCCCACGACCTCTCCAACATTTGTTATTTTCTGTTTTTTTTTTTTTTAAATAGTGCCAGTAATGTCAGGGTGAGATAGTATCTCGTTGTGGTTTTGATTTACATTTCTCTAATTTTAATGATCTCAAGCAATTTTTCATGTGTCTGTTAGCTGCCTGAATGTCTTCTTTGGTGAAGTGTCTTCGCCCATTTTTTAATTGGATTATTTGTTTTTTTGTTGTTGAAGTGCTGAAGTATTTTATAGATTTTAGCACTTCCTCATGTGTCTGTTAGCTTCCTGGATGTCTTCTTTGGTGAAGACATTTTTTAAATTGGGTTGTTTTTTTGTTTTTGAAATATTTTATAGATTTTATAGATTAGACCCTTGTTAGATATGTCATAGCCAAATTTTTTTTTTCCAGTCTATAGGTTCTCTTTTTACTCTTTTGGTGAAGCCTTTTGATGACCGAAAGTGTTTAACTTTTAGGAGCTCCCAGTTATCATGTTTGTCTTCTGGTGTTTGGGTGTTGTTAATTATGGCTTGTATTGTATTTATGCCTTATTTTAGGGGCCCTTACTGTCCCTATTTTTTCTTCCATGATCTTTATTGCTTTAGATTTTGTATTTAGATCTTTGATCCATTTTGAGTTAATTTGACATCTAGTCATGCCAGCACCATTTGTTAAAGAGACTGTCTTTTCCCCATTTAATGGACTTTGGCCCTTTGTCAAATATCAGCTGCCTGTAGGTGGATGGATTTATGTCTGGGTTCTCGATTCCGTTCCATTGGTCTATGTGTCTGTTGTTGTATCAATCCCAGGCTGTTTTGACAACCATAGCTGTATATAAGATCATGTAATGTAAGACCTCCCAATTTGCTCTTCTTCAATAGTACTTTTCTTATCCAGGGCGTCTTTCCTTTCCATATAAGAGTAGCAATTAGTTTCTCCATCTCATTAAAGAATGCTGGTGGAATTTGGATCAGGATTGCATTGTATTTGTAGATCGCTTTGGGTAGTATTGACAGTTTCACAATGTTGAGTCTTCCTATCCTTGAAAATGATATGTTTTTGAATTTACGTAAGTGTCTTTTGGTTTCTTGCAGTACTGTTCTGTAGTTTTCTTTCTATAGGTCTTTTACGTCCCTGGTTAGATTATTTTCCTAAGTAGTTTATCTTTTTTTGGGAAGCATTCCGCTGCTAACAAAAAGGTTAGCAGTTCGAATCCACTATCTGCTCCTTGGAAACCCTATGGGGCCATTCTGCTCTGTCCTGTATGGTCACTATAAGTCAAAATTCACTCGATGGTAGTGGGTTTTTTTGATGAGTTATTGTAAATGGTATTGATTTCCTTTTTGAAGTTCTCTGTGTTGGTATAGAGGAATCCAACTGATTTTTGTATGTTAATCTTGTATCTTGCTACTTTGCTGAAACCTTATATTAGTTCCAGTAGCTTTCCTACAGATTCTTTGGGGTTTTCTACATACAGGGTTTTCATAACATCTGCAATAGGAATAGTTTTACCTCTTCTTTACCAATTTGGATGCCCTTTATTTCTTGTCTTGCCTCATTGCTGTAGCTGGGACTTCTAGCACAATGTTGAGTAAGAATGGTGATAAAAGGCATCCTTGTCTGGTTCCTTTTCTCGGGGGGGATGCTTTCAGCCTCTTTTCATGGAGAATAATGTTGGCTATTGGTTTTGTATAAATGCCCTTTATTATGTCGAGGAATTTTCCTTCAATTCCTATTTTGCTGAGAGTTGTCTTGAGTTTTTGGCATCAAATTCAGTCCCTAGCGGTTTTAGTCCATCAAAGCAGAGCAGGTACTCCTTGGCTTTTCCCTTGGGACTCACACTGCTCTGTTCGATGCTGGCATCAGATGTGTCCAGAGTTTGGCCTTTTCTAGTTGTATTTACTATGGTTATATATGTATACATATATACATATATTTTTAACTTGTATTGTGCTTTAAGTGAAAGTTTACAAATAACGTCAGTCTCTCACACAAAAATTTATATACACCTTGCTATATACTCCTAGTTGCTCTCCCTCTAATGAGACAGCACACTCCTTCCTTTCGCTATCTATTTTCGTGTCCATTTGGCCAGCTTCTGGCCCCCTCTGCCCTCTCATCTCCTCTCCAGACAGGAGCTGCCTACATAGTCTCATATGTCTACTGGATCCGAGAAGCTCACTCTTCACGGTATCATTTTCTATTCCATAGTTCAGTCCAATACCTGTCTGAAGAGTTGGCTTTGGGAATGGTTTCTGTCTTGGGCTAACAGAAGGTCTGGGGACCATGACCTCTGGGGTCCTTCTAGTCTCAGTTAGACCGTTAAGTCTGGTCTTTTTATGAGAATTTGAGGTCTGTATCCCACTGCTCTCCTGCTCCCTCAGGGGTTCTCTGTTGTGTTCCCTGTCAGGGCAGTCATTGGGTGTAGCCGGGCACCATCTAGTTCTTCTGGTCTCAGGCTGATGGAGTCTCTGGTTCATGTGGCCCTTTCTGTCTCTTGGGCTCATAATTACCTTGTCTTTGGTGTTCTTCATTCTCCTTTGCTCCAGGTGGGTTGAGACCAATTGATGCATCTTAGATGGCCACTTGCTAGTGTTTAAAACCCCATATGCCACTCTCCAAAGTGGACTATGGCTATATTTTATTTATTAAATATTTTATTGTGTTTTAAGTGAAAGTTTACATAGCAAATCAGGTTTCCATTTAACAATTTCTATGCAACTTGTTCCATGACATTGGTTACATTTTTCATAAAGTGTTGACGTTCTTATTATTTTCATTCTTTTGTTCTCTTTCCATTAATCTAGCTTCCCTGCCTCTCCTTTGCTTATCATTTTTGTTTTAGGGTAAACGTTGACCATTTGGTCTCATATAG
This sequence comes from Elephas maximus indicus, assembly GCF_024166365.1. Lineage (NCBI taxonomy): Eukaryota > Metazoa > Chordata > Mammalia > Proboscidea > Elephantidae > Elephas > Elephas maximus. The sequence continues at coordinate 89,630,285 of NC_064828.1, read as the reverse complement.
TTGATTATTTAAGGGAGCACAGTATTCACTGGGGGTATTGTTTATTTTATAATCCGATCTATTATTTGGATCAAAGGTAATTACCGGAAGTAGCTTCAGTTCCAAGTTCAAAGGGTATCTTAGGGCACTAGTCTTTGGGTTTCTCTAGTCTCTGTCAGTCCAGTAAGTCTGGCCTTTTTTTTTTTTTCAGGAATTTGAGTTTTGTTCTACATTTTTCTCCCTTTCTGTCCAGGACCTTCTATTGTGTCTCTGGTCAGAACAGTCAGTAGTAGTAAACAGGCACCGTCTAGTTCTTTTGATCTCAGACTAGATAGATGAGGCCGTGGTTCATGCAGGCTATTAGTCCTGTGGACTAGTTTCTTCTTTGAGTCTTCGGTTTCCTTCATTCTCTTTTGTTACAGACGAGACTGATAGTTGTATCTTAGATGGCTGCTTGTAGCTTTTAAGACTCCAGGCACAACTCACCAAACTAGGATATAGAACATTATCTTTATGAATGATGTTATGCTAATTGATCAAGTTATTCCATGAGACTAGGTCCCAAGACTTCAACCCGTGTAAACTTATCCTGCAAGGTGTTTGGCTGTGTTAAGGTAGTATCTGTAACTGTGCCCCCATGTGGTTTATTGTATATATGAATATATACGCAGTGCATATAAACATGTATATACATATGCCTGCAGATACACTTGTACATGCACACCCATGTACTCACGTGTGCCTTCTATGCACATATATGCATACATTTGTATATGGTTCTGTTTTAGAGGCAGCTTGCAACAGTGCCACCACTAGGTGGGGGCATGGGAGGAATGAGATAGAAGGGGGAACCTAATGTAAAACACCCAGTGTTTCTATTGCCACTTTCTCCAACCAGGCAAAATCAGGTGTTAAGAGCAATATTAGTGGCAATCTTGAAATGGAAAAGAAGTCAGAAAAAGCATCAAGAAAATGGGTAGGGGGATGGAGAGTAGGTCTGTGTAGGAAGGTGAAGTCGTGTGTTGACCACAGTGGGGAGGGTTATGAGTTGACTCTATGTAGATGAGTTTCACAGTTTAATTTGGCAGAAGACCCTTTCCCATCTCTGCTGCTTCTGAATCACTGCCCAGCACCCAGATGCAAGAACCCAGGAGAGGTAGGGCCCCTGGGCTAGTCTCAGCCTGGGAAGTATGAGGTGGACTGCATTAGGCATGGCCAGCATCATTCTCCCCTTGCACCATGAATGTACTCCTTGGCACTTCCCTCCTTGGGGGAACTAGGAGGAAGAAGAGGGTGGAAGTGTTGTCTGCAATAATGGAGTCTTTGCTCCAGCAAAGCCAGCCCCTAGGACACACTTAGATTTGCCTGGGGGAGACTCCAAGCATTCAAGTAGGGGAAACTAGAGCTCTAAGGGGGTGGAGGAAAGTGACCCAGATGCAGATGGTCCACAGAAACACTCCAGAGCCCCTGGAATATGGAATATGGAAGGCAGATCGGCAGGGTGGGGTGAACATGAGATCGGTGAACCACGAGATTGGCAAGTTCCTGGTGGCATTGGGCAACTCACGTGCTCTCTTTGAGCCTCAGTTCCCACCTCTGTAAGAAAAACAAAAAAACCAAACTCATTGCTGTCAAATTGATTCTGACTCATAGCGACCCTATAGAACAGAGTAGAACTGCTCCATAGGGTTTCCAAGGATGTAATGTTTATGGAAGCTGACTGCCACATCTTTCTCCCTTGGAGCATCTGGTGGCTTCAAAGCACTGATATTTTGGTTAGCAGTCAAACGTGTAACCATAGTGCCACCAGGGCAGTGGGTAAGTTAGTTAAGAGGGGTATGATAATGGCGACCTCTTGGGGCCATTGCAAAGATCACGTAAGATGCCATATATGGAAACATTAGAAAACCAGAAATCCCTGTTCCTTTATTGGTTCAACTTTCAACAGGCTAATGGAGGACACAGTGAGGCAGGCTGTGAGCTTGGGCAGGCCAGCCTTGAGGAGGACGTGACATAAACTCTGCACAGGCATTTCTGGCCACATTCCTGTTACAGGATGTCCCGCTGGGCAGGGCCATGGTCACTGAGGAAAAGAGTGATAGGGCAGCTCCCAGGAAACCAGATTCCTCCAGTTTTTGAGGAAGGAGGCCAGCCTGACACCACTCCTAGATACCCCCTCACCTTCGATCTCGAGGTCTGTTTCTGAACTCTCTCGGGCTGGTTTCTCTTTTTCAACAGTCAGCGGGACTTCAGCCTCACAGTAGAGTGTGTCATCACTATCTTGTGATGCCGGCACAAGCTCGTTCTCATCTGGAAGAAACATTCATTTCCTTGATTCTGGGAATGCATCTTGCCACCAGATTCCCTCCGTCTCTGCGTCCTTCCTCTGGGTCCCAGGTCCTGGCTGGGAATCAGTCTTCTGTGGCTTGGGCAGAGGGCCCCCAACCCCTGCTAGGGAGACTGTGTTCTGCAAGCCCTCCCTTCCTACCATAGGGCGGTTTGCCACTGAATCCTCTATGGTCCGTGGGGTCTCAGGAGATCTGCTGCTTCTGCCCCCACTCGTTGTTTAGGGCCTACCTCGGAGATCAGCTCCTTGCTCCCTCTTTTGGCTTCTTATTTGGGTGGGGTCAGGGTCTGCTGTTATTCTTTCTGGTGAAGGGATGTGTCCTAAAGCCTTGTCTCCCTCATTGTCAGGCACAAATGGTGGGAGCTGGAGGGAGGGAGGCAAAGGACAGGGGAGATGGTGGCTTGGTTCAAATGTAAAACAAAAATGGAACGGGAGCAGTCCAGGCAGTAAGAGGGGTAACTTCATTCTTAAAAATTTGACCTAGCTTCTCTTCCTTCCAATCCAAAATTTATTTTATGACCAGGAAGAAGACGGGCTTGCAAAATCTGCCTCGGATTGGAATTAACTGCTATACAAATCCTGTTTGAGGGGAGGTTGGTGAGGACAGCAGAGCTTCCCTCACGTCAGTCCCCTTGAGCTGCCAGATGGGGGCTTTTCCACCACTGGGTCACTGATCTGGGACCAGACATGGGCTCCCGAAGGTCATGTACTGGGTTCAGAACTCATTCGTCCTCCATCCGCAGGCCTGGACAGTTTGGGAGGAAGCCACCCTACTCTTTGAGTGGGCTCAGTTTTGACCACCCAAGTTCTAGGATGGTGGGGTTCCAGAAGAGTCCATACAAGTCTGTGTCTTTCTTAGTCCTTGTCCATAGACTCAGCCCCAACATTTATTTCCCAGCCTGTGAGACAAGGTCTGTGTGACATGGGCTGGGAGTAGCAATCACTGGCAGTTAGAAGTCCACCATTTTTGTTGCAGTTCAGCCACCAAACTGCTGTGTGCCATCAGGAAAGTGATACTTTTCTGAGTCTTAATATTCCATTAGTCAAACACTTAAAATTCCATGCAACCAGTGGAGTACTGATAAATGTTTAACAGCTGGCTCTCCCCAAAAATGTCCTGATTTTGTTGTGTTAGCCAATTTATGTGGTGTAAATATTCCCAACATGGCTGATTTCAAACTGCTAACATGATGTCAAAAATGAAAATTAAAGTTGGCTAGAGCCAGTAGGAGCCAGTTCTAACACAGCACTGCAAGCAACTCTCTTATTCCCTGCTTGCCAAGCCCTGAACCCAGGTCAATATAACACCTCATACCAATTCTAGAGGGTCCCAGGGGAGGAGAGATGGGGGCTTCGGGGCCCATGTAATCACTGGGTGTGATACTGAGGGAGCCTGAAAGACCTGAATGGTCAGATATGGGATGCCTTTTCACCTTTTGTCTCAAATTCAAGAGGTTCATCATTGTCCATGGTGCCAGGACCCTCTCGGGAGTTGCTGCCAGCTTCTCACCACCTTTCTGCTGCTTCCCTAAGAAGCACACCTGTCCGTTCACTTCTGTCTCAAACTTTGAGCACCCTGCCTTCACATAGGCAAATCCCAGGGGGGTCTGTAGTTATCCTTCCATCCCAGCAAGCCCTAGGGAGAGTGGGCTTTGTTGGGAATTGGTCATGCATGGATTTGACTTCCCGAGCTCATCAGGGAGACTGATACGGCTTGATTCCTGGGAGTCCTGTCAAAAAGATGCCCACCCACCTGTGACTTTGTGACTTAGGAGCCGCTTTCATTTCATCTTCAACATTCCATGACCTCATGCAGTCATTGTGATCCATGTGGGTGAACCTGGCAACTGCAGGCCTCCTACCCTTTTCGTGGCTCTGACAGTCATCTTCTCTCATATGTCCACTGGGGCCAAGCTCAGGCTTGGCTGCGAGTATTCAGGTGTCGAGGGGGGGCCTCTCAGTGGTGGTGTACTGTCCTCTGAGTCAGGACCAAACCCAAGCCCCTTAATCAGGTGACTGTAAAGAGCCACCACCATGTTCTTCTCTCAAGGTGGCTGTACTTCAGGTACAAAGTATTTCAGTGATGGGTGAAATCAGTTTTCTCTTACCCATATCTTCCTTTTTTTGACTCCCTTGGGAGAGTAGCCTCAACGTTGGAGCAGAAGATCGAAAGCAAAGCACGACAAACTTATGTTCTATCGCTGCAGTTTGTGTCAGCCAAAGCAGTATTCAAACTACTGGGCTGCCTCACTTAAGCCACCTAACCAGCATTCCCAGGCTTGGCTGTTTTCACATGTCTTGGAGTTGAACTTCAGTTGCGGTTTACTCTCAAGAGAATCTGGAGGCGGGTTTGATCCTTCTTGATAAGCTTTCAGCACATCAACGGTCAGGTCAGTGATGGGAGGGCTTGGGGACATAAAAATCCCTTCTTGCCACTTAGAAGAATGATAGCGATCTAGGAATTTGGGTAGGGAAAACACAGTACGACTCCTGGAACAAAACAAAACAAAAGGTAAATGAGATGTTACTTATTCTTTCAGGTATTTGTTCTGAAAATATTTATTGAGCACCTACTGGGTACAAGGTACTAAAATAGGCACTATCGGTGGTGGAATGAAGACATGATTAAGACATGGGCCCTTCAAGGCAGGTACAACACAAAATAAAAATTGACAGGGCATGCAGTCCCTGAGCAAATATTTTTGGTGGAATCTCTATTCATATAAACAATTTGAGTCATCCCAAATCTGTGGCAGTGCCATTCTGGTGGCCTAAATCTCATGTGATCCCTGGAAAAAAATACCAAACACAGCTGAAGGAATCATTCCAAGATGATGGTATAGGCACAAAGCCTAGATAGCCTCAGAGCATCTGGTCAACCCCATGCTGGTGTAGAAGATAAGCAAGTATATGGGGGAGAAATAGGAACCAGGTAGCATTTTTTTTTAGCATGTGGGATCTGGTTAAGCTCCAGGTGCCATGCGGGGATGGCACTATTGGCCCCATCCAGTCCTGAGTATGAAAGAAGGAGTTAGAAAATTTGGAGGAAGGCACTCCAAAGAGCCCCTGAGCAGAGGCATCACTTGATAAAGGTTTCTTTGAGATTCTTTGTGAGTGTAGGTGTGAAAATGGCGTGGGGACGATGTCTGACCTCCTCTAACTTCACAAGGCAGAAGGAGAGTCAAGATCAACAGCTTAAGGCTGACTCCCATGAGGCGGAGGCCAGGCAAGCCTCCTTTCTCTGTCATCTTTATCATTTTGACCCCAACCATCCCTCCCATGCACTCTCTACCTCTCTGCTGGGTTCGATAATTCACTGCAATGGCCACACAGAACTCACAGGTCATACTCACAATTATGGGGTTTATTAGGTTTGTAACAGGTTACAATTCAGGCTCAGGAACACCCAATGATACAGCTCTTCCATCAGGACAGCCTCTTCCAGTCATGCTTACAGGCATGCCCTTCCCTGGCCCTAGGCCTCTGCCCAAAGGCATTCAACTTTCTCTCTCTGTGGGCTGGGAAGCCCACCACACCAACTTCTGTAGCCTGGTTTCTGCTGCCAGGTCTCTGCCACTGCCTCTTGCCATCTTCAGGGTTACAGTTCACTCTCTGTCTTCTGGGTCCAAGAGTTTCTCAGTATAGGGATCCCGAGTCCAAAGGATGGCTTGGCACCTGGCTCTTCTTCCTTGGTGGTGGTAGGATTCTCTCTTCCCCACCTCTGGGATGGCTCACCTCAAGCCCAGGAGAATGGCAAAACTGACCAATCCCTTTGGTGGGTCACAATTACCACATCTGCACAGTCCTGCCCAATCACTTGGGTGGGAGTTACAAGACCATGACTAGAGAGGCCTTACAAAAGTGATCTGTCACACCACAGTAGGGGATGGTGAGGTTTGTTCACATTAGGGAGTGTCCTTGGGCTCTGGAAAATTTGAGTCTGGGGAAAAGGCATTTTCCAGGAGTATAGGATGAAGAGAGGCAGCAGAATCAGGAGAGGCCAACGTAGAATTAGGGGAGTGTAGGGTGTGAAGAGGAGTGGGGAAAGGAAAAGCCTGAAGGGCAGAGGAAACTCAGGAATAGATTCAAATGCAATAGGGAGCCACCGAAGATTTTTGAGCAGCAGAGTGATATAATCTGAGCTAACCTTTAGAATAGTGGAGAGAACCAAGAGCCAATAATTTTGCATAAGTCAATGCTGAAAAAATAAAATGTTCAAGAACCACAGTTTAAAAAACATATCTTTTTAAAGTCACGAAATGTAGTACCTGCAACTTCTTTTTGTATATTATTATTTTTTAAATTTCTCTATTACTGAATGATAAATATGACAATATATATACATATTTTTAAATACTATTTTACTGTGTTTTTGGTGAAGGTTTACACAGCAGTTTAGGTTCCCATTCAACAATTTCTACACAAGTTGTTCAGTGACATTGGTTACATTCTTCACAATGTGAGAACATTCTCATTATTTCCATTCTGGTTGTTCCATTTCCTTTAATCTAGTTTCCCTGCCCGTTTACATTCTCATCTTTATTTGAAGTGATTGTTGACTATTCTCCTATAGGTGATTTTTTAAAGGAGCATAGTACTTATTATTTTTTGAGCCAATTTGTTATTTAGCTGCAGGGTGACCTCAGGGGTTTGTTTTGGTTCAAGGTTTGAAGAGTATCTCAGGGTTATTGTCTCGTGGGTTTGTTTGGGTTTTGTTTTTTTTTCTTTGGAATTTGAGGCTCTGTTCCACATTTTTTCCCTGTTCGATCAGGGTCCAATTATTGTGGCCATGATGGGTATAGTTTTTAATTAAACTTTTTATTTCAAAATAATTTTAGACCTCCTGAAGAGCTACAAAACTAGTAGAGTTCTCATATACCCCTCCACCCGGCTTCACCTTATATTAATATCTTTTTTAAAAGGATATTTTATTGTGTTTTCAGTGAAAGCTTATGCAGCAAATCAGGTTTCCATTTAACATTTTCTATACAAGTTGTTCAGTGTCACTGGTTACATTTTTCACAATGTGTCAATATTCTTATTATTTCTAGTTGCTCCATTTTCAACGATCTGGTTTCCCTGCTCCCCTTGTCGTCTCATCTTTGCTTTAGAGCAAGTGCTGACCTTTTGGTCTCATATAGATGATTTTTTAAAGGAGCACAGTAGTCACCAGTGATATTCTTTGTTTTATGAGCCAATCTGTTATTTAGCTGAAAGGTGACCTCCAGGAGTAGTTTCAGTACAAAGTTTAAAGTGTATCTCTGGACAATAGTCTCGGGGCTGGGGGGAGTCCTCTAGTCCCTATCAGTCCAGTAAATATGGACTTAGTAAGAATTTGAGTTTGGTCCACATTTTTCTCCCATTCTGTCATCACCCATCTATTGTGGCCCTGATCACAATGGTCAGTAGTGGTAGCTGGGCACCATCTAGTTCTTTTGGTCTCAGGTTTGTGTAGGCTATTAGTCCTATGGACTAGTTTCTTCTCTGAGTCTTTGATTTTCTTCTTTCTCTTTTGCTCCAGATGAGTGGAGACCAACAGTTGTATTCTTAGACGGCTGCTCGAAAGCTTTTAAGACCGCAGACATTACTCACCAAATTAGAATGTAAAACATAGACTTTATGAACTATATTATGCCAATTAATCAAGTTGTCCCATGAGACTATGGTCCTAAGTCTTCAAACCCAGTAAACCACTCCTGTGAGGTGTTTGATTGTATCTAAGAAGTATCCATAACTGTGCCCCACATGTGCTTTACTATATATATGAATATATATGTGTGTTCACCCATATGTGTATATACATATGTGTTAACATCTTATATATACCACAGAAGAATTCTCAAAACTAAAAAATTAACATTGGTATAAGACTACTAACTTAACTACAGGCTTTATTTGTATGTCACCAGTTTTTTTCAGTAATGTCCTTTTTTGGTTCCAGGATCCAATCCAGGACCCTACATTGCATTTTGTTATCACATCTCCATAGTCTCTGCCAAACTGTGACAGTTTCTCAGTCTTTGTCTTTCATGGCTTTGACATTTTTGAGGAGTGCTGGTCAGGTATCTTGTATAATGTCTCTTAATTTGGGTTTGTCTGATGTTTTGTCAATTGAGGCTGTGCATTACTGGGAAGGGTACCACAGAGCTGATGTGCCCATCTCAGGGCATCATATCAGACGGCACACAACGTCAATACGTGTTAACTTTGATAACTTGGTCATGGTGGTGTCTGTCATGTCTCTCTAGTGTACAGTTACTATTTTTCCTTTTGTAATTATTATTTGCAGGTACTTTAAGACTATGTAAATCTTTTGTTTCTGTTTAAACTTTCACCAGTTAATTTTAGCATTCGCTGATGGATCTTGCCCCAGAAATTATTACTGTGGTGTTCTTCTAATGGTGACTTTCTATTTCTCACAACCACATTTATTAACTGGAATTCTTCTATAAGAGTGTTGTTCTTCTCCCCCATTTATTTATTCAGTTGTTTGTATCTGTGCCCTTTCAACATACCCACTTTTTTTTTTTTTTTGGAGAGCTTTCTTACTTTCTGGCACTGCAGGAATGAACTACTTTTCTAAGTAGAGTGGTGTTTCGAAACCAAGATCTAGGTGCTGAGTGTGCTCATCACAGTTGGGTTGTCACTGCTTCTAGTCCCTCTCAGTGGATAAAGCTAGGAAATATATATATATGTATGTATACCAACCTATGCATAACATATATATCCATATTTAGGTATATGAGTAGGTATGTGTATGTGTATATATATTATACACAGTAAGTCCCTGGGTTCTGAAAGTCCGACTTATGGACAACTTGTACTTGTCCTTTAATGTTATGTAAATTTGCCCTCACTTTGAAATGATTGAACCCTTACTCGCAACTAGTTTTTCTTCACTGTCACCTTCACTTGCTACATGTGCAGCCTTTAAATCATTGAAAAGGCTTTGAGCCTTTTCTTGCACTAACCCAAAACAAAACCTGTTGCCAGTGAATGGATTCCGACCATGCTATAGGACAGAGTAGACCTGGCCCATAGGGTTTCCAAGGAGTGGCTGGTGGATTTGAACTGCCAACCTTTTGGTTAGCAGCCAAGCTCTTAACCGCTACTCAACCAGGGCTCCTTCTTGCACTAAAGCGAGGCTAACTGTATGCACCTGTTCAGACTTACCTACAAATCTGACTTAAAGACATAGGAACAGATCTAATTCTTAACTCATGGGTTGCCTGTACTAGACGAAACAGTGAATCTATACTGATACCTGTTTCTCCATTCTAGCTCCTTCTTCCCTACCCTCTTTAATGTGGTTATACGATTCATTTCTAATATCATTAGATTCATTTGTCACAGTTTGCATTTCATCTTTCCCTTGTCCTGACTAATTAAAAAAAAATTTACGTGCAGTAAAATTTACTCTTTATGGTGTACGCTCCTATGGGTTTTGACAAATACATAGAATCATGTATCCACAACTACAGTTCCGTTCAGAATAGTCCCATCACCCTAAAAATTCCTTCCTGCCGCCCCTTTGTGGTTAATCCCTCCCCACCTAACCCTGGCGACCACTGTTCTGCTTTCCAACCTTACAGTTTCACCTATTCCAGAGACACATAAATGAAATCATACAATGTTCAGATTTTTGGGCCTGGCTTCTTTCACTTAGAAAAAAGCATTCATCCATGTTGTTGCCTGAAGCAGTAGTTTGTTCCTTTCTATTACAGAACAATATTCCATTGTACAGATATACTAGTTTATTTATCCAATTGCCCACTGAAGGACATCTTCGTATTTTACTTTTTTGTGATCATGAATGAAGCTACTATAAAAATTCATGTAAAGGTATTTGTGTGGACATAAGTTTTCATTTCTCTTGGGCCTAATAATGGGATTGTTAGGTCACATTGTAGGGTTGCTATGAGTTGGAATCAACCAGACAGCAATAGGTTTGGTTTTTTTGGTATTGTAGGTATATGTTTAACCTTGTAAGAAACTGCCAGGTTGTTTTCCAAAACAACTGTACCAGTATGTATTTCCAACAGGAATGTGTGGCAGTTTCAGGTGCTCTACCTTCTCCTCAAAACTTGTGATGCCAGTTTTTTTTTTTTTGGCCGTTTTAATAGGTGTGTAGTGATGTTTTTAATTTGCATTTCCCTAATGGCTATTGATGGAAACCATGGTGGCATAGTGGTTAAGAGTTTGGCTGCTAACCAAAAAGTTGGCAGTTCAAATCCACCAAGTGCTCCTTGGAAAGCCTATGGGGCAGCTCTACTCTGTCCTATGGGGTCGCTGTGAGTGGGAATCGACTCAATGGCAATGAGGTTAATGGCTATTAATGTTGAGTATCAAAAAAAAAATTTTTTATCCTTTCTTATGCTTATTTGCCATTCATGTATATTCTTTGTTTTTTGTTCAAATCATTTGCCCATTTAAAATTTTTTTTTCTTATCGTTGAGCTTTGAGAGTCTTTTATGTATACTGGATAACAAGTCCTTTGTGAGAAATGTAATTTGCCAATATTTTCTCTTAGTCTGTGGTTTGTCTTTTCCTTCTCTTCACAGTGTCTATCCCAGAGTAAAAATTTTAATTTTTTTTTATAATTTTTATTGTGCTTTAAGTGAAAGTTTACAAATCAAGTCAGTTTCTCACACAAAAACCCACATACACCTTGCTACAAACTCCCAATTACTCTCTCCCTCCACTCTCTCTTTTTCTGTCTATTTGCCAGCTTCTAACCCCCTCCACCCTCTCATCTCCCCTCCAGGCAGGAGATGCCAACATAGTCTCAAGTGTCTACCTGATCCAAGAAGCACACTCCTCACCAGCATCCCTCACCAACCCATTGTCCAGTCCAATCCATGTCTGTAGAGTTGGCTTCGGGAATGGTTCCTGTCCTGGGGCAACAGAAGGTCTGGGGGTCATGACCACCAGGGTCCTTCTAGTCTCAGTCAGACCATTAACTCTGGTCTTGTGAGAATTTGGGGTCTGCATCCCACTGCTCTCCTGCTCCCTCAGGGGTTCTCTGTTGTGTTCCCTGTCAGGACAGTCATCGGTTGTAGCCAGGCACCATCTAGTTCTTCTGGTCTCAGGAAAAAATTTTAATTTTGATTAAGTCCAATTTACAATTTTTTTTTCTTTTTTATTGTGCTTTTGGTGTAATATCTAAAAACTCTCCAACTCAAGGCCATGCAGGTTTTTTTCTATGTTTTCCTCTAGAAGTTTTATAGTTTTAGCTTTTACATTTAGGTCTGTGATCCATTTTCTGTTAGTTTTGTATAAGAAGTAAGTTAAAGGTCAAGGATTATCTATTTAGTGGCCGTTCAGTTGTTCCAGTATCATTTGTTGAAAAGATTATCCTTTCTCCCTTTTCACCTTTGCCAAAAATCGGTTGAGTAAATGTGTTCTTTTGGCTTTTGGGGCAGGGAGAGAGTAGCATTTCAGATACTACACAACCAGCTTGTGTTGTATCATCTGATTAAGATGTTGCACTTATAAACTACTGGATTGTGAGTTGCAACCCATGGTGCTGGAAGGTGGGTGGGAGGGACTTAGGGGTAGAAGATGAACTGATTCTATGAAACCAATAAAACCGAAGCTGTTCCCTTCAAATTGATTCTGACTCATAGCTACCCTCTAGGACAGAGGAGAACTGTTCCATAGAATTCCCAAGGCTGTCAATCTTTACAGAAGCAGACTGCCACATCATTCTCCTGTGGAGCAGCTAGTGGGTTCAAACTGCCAACTATTCGGTACCAACTGAGTCTATATTTAATCCAAAGGAGACAGTCCCAGGGGTGGGGAGAAGAGATGTCATTTTGACTTGAAATGAGTCAAAGAGAATGCCCCCCAGGGCAAAGTATGGATGTGAAATACTTAGAGAATGGTAAGTTCCTTCTTCATCACTGATATTCCTGCTAAAACACTTCCCTATGTGGGGACCAAGGTAGAAGAACCCTTTAATATCCTATAAGCTACCATTTATATAAGTGTCAGGCATTGTTCTGAGGCCTTTACATGTATTGCCAGCCAATGAGCCGATGCCGTCGAGTCGAACTCCTAACAAGACAACCTTTTATATGTATTAGCACATTTAAATCGCCCAACAACAATGATTATACTATTGTGGGATGTTATTATTATTCCAAAGAGCCCTGGTAGTGCAATAGTTAAGTGCTTGGCTGTTAATCAAAAGGTTGGTGGTTCGAACCCACCAATGGCTCCTTGGGAGAAAAGACCTGACAATCTGCTTCTTTAAAGATTACAGCCTGGGAAACCCTATGGGGCAGTTCTTCCCTGTCCTATAGGGTTGCTATGAGTTGGAATTGACTCAATGGTATACAACAACAACAATTATTATTCCCATTTTACAGATGAGGAAACTGAGCACAGAGAGGTTAAATAACTGGACTAAGGTCCCACAGCTAGCAAGTGGCAGAGCAGGATATAAGTGGTCAGTGTGGCTCCAGAGCCCATATCGTTTCTCCACATTGACTCCCTTGCTGTTCCTTGAAGGTATGAAGGTTGTCCCCCACTCACAGCTGCCGCTGCCTGTGTTTTAGCCTATGGCAGGGACAGCTTACGTGGCCCCTGGGAAGACCAAATTGTTCAGCTTAAGGAGGACTTTCCTAAGGAAGCATGAAAGCGAGTGACTGTGAATGAGGTTATTATTCCGTCAGCTGTAATAGGCTGAAAGTGGCCTGTGGGCTACATGCTGCCACCACTGCTTTAGGACTTTTAATGTCACAGGAATTTGTAGAAGGGGCTGGAAGCTGGAGAAAATTCCTCTGGAAGTGGGGAGGCAAGGTAGGGGGAGAATGATGCAAAAGTTCTGGCCAAGGTAACATGAGCCTGATCCCGATGGGCAGCCTGCCCAGGAGCAGTACCCCCCATTGAGGGCCTTTCAACAGTTTTCAAGTGTAGTATGTTGACAGGTTGGTTGTAAAGACTGTGATCGCAACACATTCGAAGAAAAAGTTTGAAAGTAGGATCATGAGACATTAGAGAAAGTGGTCACAGTGTGACAACTTTTGGGGTCCATTCAATCCCAGGACCCTCACCAATTAAGGGCTCAGGCCCTGCACCATGGCCTGGCCCTCCCTCCATCTTTACTACCCTGAGCATGGTGGAGGGATCAGCCACAGTGTTGGGAGGGATGGAGGAAAGGGTGGTTATGGATGCTGGTCAATGTGTTGGTGTGGCAGCAGGAAGTAGGGAGTTCTTACTTGGTGGTTCTGTTTTTTTGGTGAAGTTGGTGGGAAATCATCTCCTGAGAACCAGAAGGGAGGCAATAGAGCAGGAAGTTTGAGAAGGATGCTCCCTGTGGGAATGGGAGAGGAAGCTAATTAAGGAATATGGGGCTGCTTAGGGAGGGTTAAGGGCTGAAGCAAGATCGGAGACCAGGACATTAATGACACTAATCCATGTAGCTGATAATTTCATTCATTGGTGCTCAGCAGCCCAGATGGAAAAGCCAAGAAGAGAGATGGATTTTTTTTTTTTTTTTTTTTGGCTTGGGCAGATATAATCAAAGAACAATGAGGCAGGAGAGTTGATGATGTTGGGAAGAAAGTGATTTAAGATGGGTCATGGGAATTATATGTTGGATAGAGAAGGAAAAGGTGACAGAGGGAAAGAGACAGAAAAAAAAAATCAAAGGGAGCTCTTGGGCTTGGGAAGTTAAAGCACAGTTGAAGGGAAAGTGGGAGAGCCATAAGGTGATCAGAGTGGGGCGTGTGAATTTCTGATTTCAGAGGTGGAACAGTATGACACGTCCAAGGTATGGCTAGGGCAGGGGGTGTTTGAAGTAGAAAGGGAATAAAGGTCATTGAAGAGGTGAAGACAATGATCTTTGAGGATGGGGGATGGCTTATCCACATTGATGATGGGAAGACTTGAAGTAGGGAAGAAGACCGTGAGTTCCCAGTCAATGTCTTCAGGAATAAGGGGGAGTGACCAGGCAGTCCAAAAGACAAGGATGAGGTTCAGGTAGACATTGATGTGTGCTCAATAAATTTCTAATGAATTCATGAATGAATAAATCAGTGAATAACTGAGTGAATGAATGCATCATCTCAGACCAATCTGGCACTTTCTACAGCACTCTGTATCTCAGAGTGTCCCAGAGACATCAGGCTCAGAGAAGCTAAGTTATGTTATTGGGAGTGTAGGAACCTTTTGTTATCATAAAAGTTGAAGATACGGGGTATACAGTTCTTTTCAGCCTATCCTGTCTGAGAGGCTGTTTGTGTCCTCTAGACTTGCAAGGTCCAAGGTAGCCACTAGATCTGTGTGAGGAACCATGGTGGTACAATGGTTAAGCACCAGGCTGCTAACTGAAAGGTTGGTGGTTCAAACTTACCCAGTGGCTACATGGGAAAAAGACCCAGCAATCTGCTTCTGTAAAGATTATAGCCTAGAAAACCCTATGAGGCAGTTCTACTCTGTCACATGGGGTTACTGTGAGTTGAAACCGACTCCATGGCACTTAAAAACCACAATAGCTCCTTGTGGCTACTGAGTACTTGAAATGTGGCTAGTCTTAACTAAGATGTGCTATTCATGTAACGCACATACAGAATTTTGAAGACTTAGTACAATAAATATTGATTACATATTGAATGTTAAAAATTTAAATGTATGGGTTAAATAAAATATATTATTTAAATTAATTTCACTTGTGTTTAGTTTTTTTTTAACCTTTTTCATGAGTCTATTAGAAAATTAAAAATTACATATGTGGTTCACATATTTCTTTTGGGCAGTACTGCTCCAGGACTTGGTCAGTAGCCTCTGCAAACCTGAAAGAAACATTATGCCACCCCTACATGTTTAACTATGGAGTTTATAAAGGCAACCACCCTGGTTGAGCTTCCATATATATATGTAGTCATAAGTAAAATTTAAGTCATCAAAGCATGCAGATAGGAAATGCTAACTTAAAAGAACGTTTAGATCCTGCAAAGTATTGGAAAACCTTCCACTTGCCCCATTAGATAAGTTCTGCATCCTTGAAACCACTCTAATAGTGGATCCTAACCAGTTGCCATCAAGTCAACCCTTACTCATGATGACCCAGCCTACGTGCGTCAGAGTAGAACTGTGCTCCGCAGGGTTTTCAATGACTGATTTTCTGGAAGTAGATCACCAGGCCTTTCTTCTGAGGTGCCTCTGGGTGGACTCAAACCTCCAACCTTTGTTTAGCAGCCAAGCTGTTAACCTTACAAATGGTGATGATCAGTACTTATTATTTATTGTCTTCATTGTTATCATGGATGAATTGAGGTGTTTAGCTGGCCTCTTGGAGTATTTCTGACATAATGAAGCCGCAGATGGTGCCGACTGTATTGCAGTTTTCTTTTGACTAGGGAGGCTGCATGTCTCCAGGCCAAGTCTTCTTGGAATCTGTAGTTACCAGCTTGCTCAGTAATGCCACCTTACCTTTTGGAGGGCCGGAGTCTTATTTGAGCCAGGGATGTGAAAAAAGACCCTACATTAGCAATAGCCAGAGCCATTTTTTTACCATTTCAAGAAGTATAATAGTAAACACTGAGAGATTATCCTGGGTCAGGCACAGTGAGGGAACCGAAACTCAAGAGGTTAGGTAGCCTGAGAGGTTACCACAGTTAAGAAGTGGTAGAGCTTGGATTCGAACTTGGTAGTCTAACTCCAAAGCTTGTGATTCTCACATTGCCTTATACTTTCCAACATAGCTGATTATGGGTTAGAAAACAAAAAGGGACCAGCCTAGCTTAACTGGCCTCAGGAAAGACCTTTGAGAGAAAATGGTATCAGTTGGCCTGGTACATTTTTGCCCATGCATATGAACTGAGCAGCCCAGTTGAGACTGAGTCCTTTAGCGGAGGTTCTTAAACTTTTTATCAAAATAACTTGGTAAGTATTTAAGGAATACAAAATCTTGGGGCCCCACTTCAGACCTGTTAAATCAGAACCCTGGGAATGGGGTCTCTTGTTGTGGGGTGCCGTCGAGTGTTAGTTCTGACTCATAGTGACTCTACGTAGAACAGAATGAAACGTTGCCCAGTCCTTCGCCATCCTCATAATCATTGCTCTGCTTGAACCCATTGCTGCAGTCACTGTATCCATCTTGTCAAGGGTCTTCCTCTTTTTCACTGACCCTCTACTTAACCAAGAATGATGTCCTTCTCCAGGGACTAGTCCCTTCTGATAGCATGTCCAAAGTATGTGAGACAAAGTCTCACCACCCTTGCTTCTAAGGAGCATTCTGGCTGCACTTCTTCCGAGACAAATTTGTTGTTTTTCTGGCAGTCCAATGTATATTCAATATTCTTCACCAACACCATAATTCAAATACATCAGTTATTCTTCAGTCTTCTTTATTTACTGCCTAGCTTTTGCATGCGTATGAGGCGTTTAAAAATACCATGGCTTGGGTCAGGCACACCTTAGTCCTCAAAGTGACATTGTTGCTTTTTAGCACTTTAAAAAGGGCATTTACAGCAGATTTGCCCAATGCAATACGTCGTTTGATTTTTTGACTGCTGCTTCCGTGAGTGTTGATTGTAGATCTAAGTAAAATGAAGTCCTTCACAACTTCAATATTTTCTCCATTTATCATGATGTTGCTTAGTGGTTCAGTTGTGAGGATTTTTGTTTTATGTTGAGGTGTAATCTATACTGAAGGCCGTAATCTTTGATCTTCATCAGTAAATGCTTCAAGTCCTCTTCACTTTCAGCAAGCAAGGGTGTGTCACCACAGGTTGTTAATTAGTGTTCTGTAATCCTGATGCCCTGCTTTTCTTCATCTAGTCCAGTTTCTTGATTATTTGCTCAGCATACAGATTGAATAAGTATGGTGAAAGGATACAACCCTGACACACACCTTTCTTGATTTTAAACCACGCAGTAGCCCCTTGTTCTGTTTGAATGACTGCCTCTTGGTCTATGGTCTATGTACAGGTTCTGTATGAGCACAATCAAGTGTTCTGGAATTCTCATTCTTCGCAATGTTATCCATAATTTGTCATGATCCACACAGTCGAATGCCTTTGCAGAGTCAATAAAACACAGGTAAACATCTTTCTGGTACTTTCTGGTTTCGGCCAAGATCCATCTGACTTCAGCAAATGATATCCCTTGTTCCACGTCCTCTTTTGAATCCAGCTTGAATTTCTATCACTTATATGTCAATGTACTGCTGTAACCACTTTTGAATGATCTTCAGCAAAATTTTAGTTGTTTGTGATATTAATGATATTCTACGATAATTTCCAAATTCCAAATTCCATTGGATCACCTTTCTTTGGAATGGGCACAAATATGGATCTTTTCCAGTCAGTTGGCCAGGTAGCTGTCTTCCAAATTTCTTGGCATAGACAAGTGAGCACCTCCAGCGCTGCATCCAGTTGTTGAAACATCTCAGTTGGTATTCTGTCAATTCCTGGAGCCTTGTTTTTCACCAATACCTTCAGTGCCCCCCGCCAAAAAAGGTTTTTTTTTTTGGTTTGTCCTTCAGTGCAGCTTGGACTTCTTCCTTCAGTACCATCGGCTCTTGATCATATGCTACCTTCTGAAATGGTTGAACATCAACCAATTTTTAAAACATTTCCTAAGTGGATAAGGAACCATGACTTCACAAAATAATAAATTTAGTCTCTACGTAAATATCTTGTTTAGGATCAGTGTTGGAACATAGACTTCGGGGAAACTATTGGGGCAAAATGGAAGGCGGGAACAAGGAGAGTTTGTTTACTTAAGCCATTGAGTGCGTCAGTCAAATCCCACTCATAGTAACCCTATAGGGCAGAGTAGAACTTACTCTTGGATTAGGAAATCTTTACAGGAGCAGATTGGCAGGTCTTTTCTCCCACAGAACTGGCCGGTAGGTTCAAACCACCAACCTTTCAGTTAGTAGCGTATCTCTTAACCATTGTGGCATCAGGGCTCCCTGGGGACTCCTTAAGTAGAGGTAATGTTTGTGGGCTAGTTTCTAAGGGGTTTCCCAACGTTCAGATTGTCTCTGGGGCCTCTACTTCTCATCTCAGGAAAAGGGATGGGTGTTGTTGCCTGGAAGTAGATTCTGCCTATAGAGCTAAGGATAAAAAGTGGGAAGGCCACAATACTGACTCTTCTTTTTCCTTTTAGCTTTTTGGTGTTATGATGTACCCAGCTGGTCCTGGATCTGGTGATTCCCCAGAGGGCTTCCCTGAACAACCAAGGCTCCAGCCACAAATTGGAAATTGCACAGCTCAGACACTGGGTACTGAAATAAGGGAGTATTATACAGTGCTTTCTTCTTCACAGCATGGTTGGGGCAGAAGATTGACGGTGGGGGTTTGGGGAAGAGAGACTCAAAGAGACCTTTGATTAGCACAGAGTTGATGGAGGAACTGGGCTTCATTTAGTGATATATGCTTTGTTCAGTCAGTCAGCAACGGTTTATTTGGGCCCTACTATATGCCCAGCTGGAAACCCTGGTGGCGTAGTGGTTAAGTGCTACGGCTGCTAACCAAGAGGTCAGCTGCCCGAATCCGCCAGGCGCTCCTTGGAAACTCTGTGGGGCAGTTCTATTCTCTCCTATAGGGTCGCTATGAGTTGGAATCGACTCGACGGCAGTGGGTTTTATGTGCTCGGCAACCCTATGGGGCAGTTCTACTTTGTCCCATAGTCGCGATGACTCCGAATCGACTCGACGGCAACGGGTTTGGGTTTTTTTTTTTTATGTGCCCAACAATGTTTTAGGCACTAGAGAGCTACCTCAGTGAAAAAAAACGAAACAGACTTGATCCCTACCCTTGTAAATTTTTTTTCCTTGTCTCTTTTACCAGTGAGACCCCCCGTTATTGTTTTTATTTTTTCCCCAGATTAGGAAACAAGGGCCAATTTGGAACAGAATGGTGAAGGAGACAAAATCTTAGACAGAGTTAAGGTGTGGATTCAGTTTTCCACCTAGAATTTTGAGTTGGAGAAGACAATAGAGTCAGGGAAAGGGGAAAATGGGGAAGATTTCGCGCTCTTTCCCCTCTCTGGTTTGGGAAGGGATAGATAACAGTCAGGGCTGGATAGGCCTTAGTAAAAGTCCAGCCTCATTTTCCATAGCCCCTCATTTTCCATATGAGAAAAATGAAGGGCGGGAAGGTTATATGGTTGACTCAAGATGGACACCTAGTTAGTGGCAGAAGTGGGAATAAAACTGTGGCTTCTGAATAATAATATGAAGCCTTCAGCGGGACACTTAAATTTTAAACTCAGACGGAAGGCTACATTCCCAAGGCAGGCCCTGTCGGTTGCCAAGGGAATCAGCTTCCCCGCCCCTGTGGGCGCGTCCGTGGCTCTGGGCTCCCAATAAAGTTGTTGTTGAAGCGCGGTCGGCGGGAGCCGCGGCGGCGCCACGTGGGCCGAGCAAGGGGCGGAGACGGGGCGGGGCCTGGGCGGGGCCGAGCTGAGGGAGACCCGGCGGGCTGCAGTGAGGAGGGGAGGTGGCGCCCGCGGCCGGCCATGATCGCGTCTTGTCTGTGTTACCTGCTGCTGCCGGCCGCGCGCCTCTTCCGCGCTCTCTCAGGTACCGGCCCCGCGTCCGACAGGCGGGCGTCCGGCCCGGGACCGTCTCGGTTGGGCCCCGCGGGGCCGCGTGCCAGGCCTCACGACCACCGTCCCTTGGACAGTGCCAAAATGTGTGAGGCGGCCGTCGCCTCTGGCCCCGCGGTGCCGGGCTTGCCCCCATGAGGCCCGGGCCTGGCTGACGACTCTGGTGGCCCGGTGGAGTCGAGCCACGGTTAACGTGAGAGGGTCTGGGAAGGGGCAGGGGCCGCCCCTGCCTGGCCCTCGGGGTGCAGAGAGGTGCTGGGCCGAGCCCCTGCCTGGCCCTCGGGGTGCAGAGAGGTTCAGGGCCGAGCCCCTGCCCTGGGGGTTGCAGAGGGCTGGTTCCGTGGGGCTGAGGCGAGTGCCCGAATTCTCTGTGGGTAGAGGCGGATCGGCCGGGGCGAACCTGCCTTCCCGGGTTGGCCTCGCACTCTCACAGCCGCCTCTCAGCCCGCCGCGCTCAGCGGAGTTTTGGCTTGAGAAACGGATCCTCTGCTCAGGATTCAGACACATCGGAACCTCAGGGCTGAAGCAGCCTTGGTAGTTGAGGGGAAAAGGCTATTCCTTGACATTTTCATGATCTGCCCGCGCTCGCCATTCCTGGGCTTTGAGATTTCAGAGGCTCTTGTGAGACCACCCCTTCCTCTCTGAGATGCCACAGAACTCCTGGATTTTCTCGGGCAGTTTAAGGGGCGGGACCAAGAAGTACTTTTTTAGAAAAAAAAGGCATTGCAACTGTGCATTCAGTACTTTTCCCTTCTGGAGTTTGACCCAAGTTTGTATGTGTGTGTATAATTTATGTATTTCGCAGAAAATATGTTTTATATTTATTTACTTTTTTACTGTCTCAGCACTACAAGCTCCCGGAGGGCAGGGCCGTGTCTGTTTTGTTTATTGTATTTTTAGTATTACCACACTGCCTGATATACAGTAGGCACTCAGTGAATTCCAAGATGTCTTGTGTATCCAAACTTCAGAGGGGTGAGAAACTCTACGGACTTGACTGTTTTCAGATATCTAAAGCATATTCCTTTAATCATGTTGCCATCATTTCTGGAGCTCTTCCTGTGTCCATAGCCCTGGTGGCACAGTGGTTGAGAGTTTAGGCTGCTAACCAAAAGGTCTGCAGTTCAGATGCACCTAACCAAAAGGTCAGCCGCTCCTTGGAAACCCTTGGGGCAGTTCTACTGTGTCCTATAGGGTTGCTGTGAGTCAGAATGGACTCAACTGGCAGTGGGTTCTTCCTGTGTCCATGATGGCAGCTTTAGTGAAATAAACTAGTTCACACTAGTTCAGAAATTTCCAGAGAGTTCTAGGGCAGGGCTTCAGACCAGTTTGTTCTGGTTGGAGACCCTGATGAAAATTTGCATTCCCACCCGATATAGTGGGTCAGAACCTGGAGTTTAACAAGATCCCCAGGTGATTTTTATGTATTGTAAATTTTAGAACCAGTACTCTACTAGTGGCTCTCAGAATTGGTCCCTAACCAGCAACATTAGCTTCCCTTGGGAACTTGTTAGAAAGGCAAATTTCTAGTTCTAAGGCTCTCAGAAGAGGGGCCACCTCTTCTCTTGTACCCCATTGGAGTAGTTCTGCTTGTATTAACTTTGTGTATTTGACTTCTACATAGGTTTTTTTTTTTTTTTTGGTGAAAAGGTTTTGCTGCTGAAAAACAAACCAGAGACAACAAATAAATCAAAAACTCCTAAATTTGAGAGCCTGTAACCTCGTGCTTATAAACCAAAGAACCTCTGCCATCTGGCATACATAGAGAATGTTTCAAGAGGCAGAGAATTATCAAATCCCAGGAACTAATGCCCAGCAACCTAGCCCGTGGGCTTAAAGCAGGATTTCTCCATCTTCGTACTATTGACATTTTAGGCCAAATAATTTGTTGTGAGAGCTGTCCTGTACATTGTAGGATGTGTAACAGCGTCCCTAGCCTCTTACCACCAGATGCCAGTAGCACCGCCACAGTTGTGACAACCACAATACAATGGCTCCAGATATGGCCAGATGTCCCTGGGGAGCAAAATTGCCCCGGTTAAAAACCATTGGAGGTGAATCAGAGGGACATAGACCAGAAACAATATAGTGACATCTGAACCATTTTTAAATTTTTCTTGCTTTCTAAAAAAAAAAAGCTGATAAAATGAACCTCTTTACTGATTAAGAGTCAGCATTACGCGTATCACTTGTACTGTGCTGCAAATAAGGGATTTATTATGTGTGGGCTGGTTGCTTGCACCAAATTACTGTGCTTAGATTTTTGGGACTCTTAATTTTAGAGTTTTTCCTGCCTGCTTTCTTGCGGGTGGGCTGTCATTTGTGGCTGCCATAACAGAGATGACAGCTGTCTCTTCTTGCTGTCAGTTATCAGCACTTCAGATTTACAGCCTCTGATGTGTTGTGGAACGGGAAAGTTGATAATGAAGTTTGTGAAGATTTTTTGAGTATAATAAATAGCGTTAAGAGGCGTAAGAGCCTTTGCTAAGATGTAAATTGTGTATTTTGTGACCCGTTTTTGTTTATTTTAGGACTTTTTCTTTTAGAATGCTTTCAAGATTAGGGGATGCTATAGAGTTAGAAAAGCTCTTGGAGATTATCTAGTCCAAACTTGTCCAGTTCCCATTTTATGGTCAAGATTGAGTTCATCTGACTAAGGGCACTGTCCAAGGACACATAATTTTGTTAACTTCCATGGTAGATCATAGCCCACAGTTCTGATTCATGGTCAAGTGCTGGTTCCAGTGTAACTTGGTTTTTAGAGCCAGTTGATGTTAATAGGAGTCTTAACCTCCAGATAAAAGGGATGTGGGTATATCAGTCCACCTCTGTCCTGGATTATGTCGGACACCTGTTCTTTTATTAATTCAGTGAACATTCATCAGGTCCCTACCATATACATTAGTTAATATTTGTAAAGCACTTAGAACAGTGCCTGGATCATGGTAAGCACTTTGCTCTGATGACGATGTTGTTCCAGGCACTAAAGTGGACAGGCTCAGTGATGATACAGCAAGGTGGGTACGGTTCTTGCTCGTATGGGGCTTATGTTCTAGCTGAAGAAGTGGGTGATACTGTCATCTCATAACCTTGTTTTTTGGCTTTCCTTCTAGATGCTTTCTTTACATGTCGGAAAAATGCCCTCCTGGCGAAGAGCTCATCCTCCCAGGTAGAGGGTGACTTTGCCATGGCCCCTCGGGGCCCCGACCAGGAGGAGTGTGAGGGCCTGTTGCAGCAGTGGCGAGAAGAAGGTTCAAGCCAGGTGCTCTCAACTGTGAGCGAGGGTCCCCTTGCAGACAAGGCACTGGCCCAGAGTAGCCTGGCGCTCCTGATGGGTAATCCTGGAGAACAGGATGCTACTTCAGAGGACAAGTGGTCCAGCAGGCAGCTGAGTGACCTGCGGGCAGGAGAGAACCTGGACGAGTCTTTCCCAGAGGTGCTAGAAGAGGAGACACTGCCAGAGGTTGAGGGCCCTACGTGGGCAGCTGTCCCCATGCAGACAGGCCCCCAGTATGCAGACTGTGCTGTCCTCCCAATGAGTGCCCTGGTCACAGAGCAGTGGGAAGAGGACCCTGCAGTGGTGGCCTGGAGCATAGCGCCTGAGCCTATTCCCCAGGAAGAGACTCCCATCTGGCCCTTTGAGGGCCTGGGGCAGTTGCAGCCTCCCCCGATGGAAATACCGTATCACGGTGAGTCTGGCAACCAGCTCAGTGAGCCAGGGCAGCAGGTTGTCTTGTGCATGGGCAGAGCCATTGCTGAAGAGGACATTGTCTGGTGGGGAGCTTTGCTGGTGCACTCTTTTTTCTTGAGAGTCTTTGAGAACCTTGCAGTGTCAGATCCAGAGGGGCCATAGGGGTCATCTCATCCAGCCTCATGGCCTTAGAGATGAAATAACCATGGTGCAGAGAGATAGCGGGACATGTTTAAAGTCATACAGCTAGGTAGTGGCAGAACTAAAATGAGGCCACAGTTCTGATTCTCCATTTCTCTAGAGTGAGCCCAAGGGGTTCCTGGGTAGGGGTGGGGAGATTCAAGATGGAAGCTCTCTGGGCCTTCACTCTTTGCCTCAACCAGGGTAGCTCCAGCTTTATCTGCTACGTATTGCACTTATATAACATTTGAAGGAAAAATTCTATGACTCAAGTAGACAGACATGAAATCCACTATGCTGCCTCATGCTGTAGGGTGATGGGGAACCTGGGACACATGTGGCCTAGCACCATAGGTCTTTCAAGGTTTAGAGGTCAGAAAACACCCAAGGCTGCAGTTAACTCTAAAAATGTCTTTAACCTCAGGTGACTGTTAATCATGCCCATCTGAGTGACTCCCCATAGACTTAGGGATTTATCAAAAGTGAGAGATTGTCAGCCTATGAATATTTATTGAGCATTGACTAGGTGCCAGGTACTGTGCTAGGTGCTGGGGATACAGTGATGAGCTGGCTGAGATTGTCACTGGCTTTGCAAAGCTTAATGTCTAGTCTGAAGAATGTCCTTAGAGTGATGCTCAAATCACTACAGAGGGAAGGGTGACAGGGAAGATAAAAAAGGGATCTTTGAGCACAAAATCACTGGATCAGGCGTAGAGATGCAGAGGCCTCTGGATAACATGCACTCGTCATGGAACTCTTTCCTTTGCAGAAATTTTGTGGCGAGAATGGGAGGATTTCTCCACCCAGCCTGACGCTCAGGGCCTGGAGGCAGGGGATGGCCCCCAGTTCCAGTTTACTCTGATGTCCTACAACATCCTGGCCCAGGACCTGATGCAGCAGAGTTCAGAGCTCTATCTGCATTGCCACCCGGACATCCTCAATTGGAACTATCGTTTTGCCAACCTCATGCAGGAATTCCAGCACTGGGACCCTGATGTGAGTGAAGGGGAAGTGCCGTCTTGCATTGTCCCTGTACCTGGGCTGTTTCTCAGTGCTCTTCGAAAACGAGCACAACCCCATAGTGTTCAAATGATTCGAATCCTGCCTGAGGCTGGAGCTTGCCTGCCTGGGATAAGGGAGTTTTTGGCAGATGCAGAGCAGCATCTCCCTGGGTGCTTACCTTCTGGTGCCTTTATGCAGGGAGTGAGACTTGTGGAATTCAAGGAGCAGAAAAATCCAGCACGTGTGTCTAGTCTCCTCAGCTTAAGTCTGGGCAAGTTCTGTCTGGCTGTGGCTGTCTGGGAAGAGTCAGTCTGGTGGGGAGTTTCAGTGTGGCTCTACCTGACACCTGCAGCAGCTTCCCACCTCGCTGACTGCCTGTTCCCATCGGGGAGAGAGTCACTCTCCAGTGTTCTGGGTACTCTGGATACTCTGGAGTGATTGGTTTCCTTGTCATTTTCCCAGATCCTGTGTCTCCAGGAAGTCCAGGAAGATCATTACTGGGAGCAGCTGGAGCCCTCTCTGCGAATGATGGGTAATGCAGCCCCTGGCGTGTTTGCCAGCCTTTCTTCCTACAGCCCTGTCTACTCTTCTCCTGAAGACACCATCTTTTTCTTTTGTCTCAGTAAACTCAGTCTCACCTGTGAGCCAGCTCCTTCCTTGTGTGGGTGAAAAAGAAAAAGTTCTGCCGTTTTGAAAGCAACTCTGACAAATATTGCCATTTAAGCCTAGAAATAACCAACCCTCTGAGGCTGAGTATTATTTAAAGCCATTTTACTCTGAGAATTTGTGTGACTTGCTCAGGGTCACAATGCAAGTAGGTCCAGAGCTACATTCTGTCTGACTCCAGAGTCTATGCTCATCCTATCAAGGTATATTGCTTCATGTCCTTTCCTCCCTCCTTTTCCTCATAGCCACTCAGCCAACTGGTTACAACTGTAAGAGAACCTCTACAGAACCAAGGAAATGGTTAGGGCAAGGACTCCCCTTACTGAGCAGCAGGAGCAGTGCCTTAGGCACAGATTCCTGGGCTGTTGCCACTGGTTGAAGGGGATTCAGGCTTCAAGGACTCTGACCTCACTCCTTGGCTGGGGTTTTCCTTTCAGGCTTTACCTGTTTCTACAAGAGGAGGACTGGGTGTAAAACGGATGGCTGTGCCGTCTGCTACAAGCCCACCAGATTCCACCTGCTCTGTGCCAGCCCTGTAGAGTACTTCCGGCCTGGCTTGGAGCTCCTCAATCGGGACAACGTGGGCTTAGTGCTGCTGCTACAGCCGCTAGTCCCAGAAGGCCTGGGGCAAGTCTCGGTGGCCCCTCTGTGTGTGGCAAATACCCACGTTCTGTACAATCCACGCCGGGGTGACGTCAAGTTGGCCCAGATGGCTATTCTTCTGGCCGAAGTGGACAAGGTGGCCAGGCTGTCAGATGGCAGCCACTGCCCAATCATCTTGTGTGGGGACTTGAATTCTGTCCCTAATTCACCTCTCTACAACTTCGTCAGGGATGGAGAGCTGCGGTACCATGGGATGCCGGCCTGGAAGGTGAAATGGGGAAGGCCATTGTGGGGGTGGGAATGCAACCTAGGGAGAGATTCGAGTGTTGGCATCCAGTGCTGCTTCGGTGGCAGGGACCTCAGTTACACCTGTTCTGGCTCCCTTCCACTGCTACTTGTTCTGTTGAATGGCTTGTGCCCAAGACTGGCAGTTAGGAGGTCTTGAGTGTCTTTGACAGTGAAATCCTTTTAACTTTTACCATTGATTTATTTATAGTCACAAGTAATACATAAGTACATTCATGCAAGAATTCAAACATTCTTTAAAAAAGGCAAAAGCCCCCTTTATTACTTACTTTTTTTTATGTTTATTGTCTTGAAGTGAAAGTTTACAAATCAAGTCAGTCTCTCATTCAAACATTTACAACTTGGTATATATTCCTAGTTGCTCTCCCCCTAATGAGACAGCATACACCTTCTCTCCGCACTCTATTTCTGTGTTCATTCAGCCAGCTTCTCTCCCCGCTGCCTTCTCATCTCCCTGCCAGATAGGAGCTGTCCATGTAGTCTCATGTGTCTACTTGATCCAAGAAGCTCACTCCTCCTCAATATCATTTTCTGTCTTACAGTCCAGTCTAATCTCTGTCTGAAGAGTTGGCTTTGGGAACGGTTCCTGTTCTGGGCTGACAGGCCTGGGGACCATGACCTCCAGGATCCCTCTAGTCTCAGTCAGGCCATTAAGTATGGTCTTTTACGAGAATTTGAGGTCTGCATCCCACTGCTCTCCTGCTCCCTCAGGGGTTCTCTGTTGTGTTCCCTGTCAGGGCAGTCATCGGTTGTAACTGGGCACCATCTAGTTCTGGTCTCAGGCTAATGTAGTCTCTGGTTTATGTGGCCCTTTCTGTTTCTTGGGCTCATAATTACCTTGTGTCTTTGGTGTTCTTCATTCTCCTTTGTTCCAGGTGGGTTGAGACCAATTGATGCATCTGAGATGGCTGCTTCCTTGTGTTTAAGACCCCAGACACCACTCTCCAAAGTGGGATGCAGAATGTTTTCTTAACAGATTTTATTATGCCAGTTGACCTAGATGTCCCCTGAAACCATGGTCCCTAAACCCCCGCCCCTGCTACGCTGGCCTTTGAAGTGTTGGGTTTATTCAGGAAACTTACTCGGTTTTAGTTTAGTCCAGTTGTGCTGACCTCTCCTGTCTTGTGTGTTGTCTTTCCCTTCACCTAAAACAGTTCTTGTCTACTATATAATTAGCGAATGCCCCTCTCCCTCCCTCCCTCCCCATTCTCATAACCATCAAAGAATATTTTCTTCTATCTTTAAACTATTTCTTGAGTTCTTATAGTAGTGGTCTCATACAGTATTTGTCCTTTTGCAGCTGACTAATTTCACTCAGCATAATGCCTTCCAGATTCTTCCATGCTATGAAATGTTTCACGAATTCATCGTTGTTCTTTATCGATGCGTAGTATTCCATTGTGTGAATATACTATAATTTATTTATCCATTCATCTGTTGATGGGCACCTCAGTTGCTTCCATCTTTTTGCTATTGTAAACTATTACTTACATTTCCTACCTTCTTCCTTTAGAGTCAAGTAACAACTTTCGAGTTTGGTGGTGTTCTTTTAGATCATTTTCTGTGCACTTATAACAATATGATCATAATTAACATCTATTAAGTATTTATTGTGTGCCAGTTACCATTCTAAGCACTTGACATGTATTTACTTGTTTAATTTTCACAGTTTCCATCATTGCTTCCATTTTATATATGAGTAAACCAAGGCATGGAAAAGTTAAGTAATTTGCTGTAGGTTATGCTGGTCACGGAGTCAGGATTTATAACCAGGCAGTCAGTCTGGCGCCTTGCCCTCTGTCCTAGTTATCTAGTGCTACTGTAACGGAAATGCCACAAGGGGGTGGCTTTCGGGAATAGAAATTTATTTTCTCACAGTTTAGGAGGCTAGAAGCTCAAATTCAGGGCACCAGCTCTAGGGGAAGGTTTTTTCTCTGTGTGGCTCTAGGGGAAGGCCCTTGTCTCTTTTCAGCTTCTATCCCTTGGTGATCTTCATGTGGTGTGGCATCTGTCTTCCCCCATCTCTGCTTGCTGGCATAATCTCTTTTATATCTCAGAGGTAATTGACTTAAAACATACCCTAGACTGATACAGCCTCGTTAACGTAACAGAGAACCCATTCCCAGATTGGGTTATAACCACAGGCATAGGGTTTAGGATTTACAACACATATTTTTGGGTGACACATTTCCATCCATAAAACCCTCAAACACTATGCTACTGTTGCTCCTAACAGCCAGTATGTAATCAGTTGTGTGTGTGTTTTATAAACATGATATGCTGCTGTAGGTTTCATTTTGTAGCTTGGTTGGTTTTCACTCAGCAACGTGCATATGGATCTGTCTCATTCCTTTTAACTGCTAAATGTTGGTGGTGTAGATTTCTCAGAGTTTTATCATCGTTGATTTAGCTCTGCTGATGGTCATTCAGCTTGTGCTGATTTTTTAATAGGTTGCTTAGTCTCTGTGTTCTGTTTTTTCCCTACTGATCTAACTTACTGTTTAACTTTTGGCGAGGCACAAGTGAAGAAAGGACACAAAATGAATTATTGTTGAGCACTTTGGGCTTTTACTTTAATGAGGTTACTTAAGTGCCAGCAATGTTCTAGTTGCCATGTGCTGAGAGAAAGGCATTATTCTCCTCTACAAGATCGTTAATCAGGGAGCTCAGGGACTGGGAAAAAGAATTTACTAAATGCCTACCATGTGACAGTCCTGAGTTCAAATCCCTGCTCTGCCTCCTTGGGTAAGTTACTTTTTTAAGCTCCATTTGCCTCATCTATACATTGGGCATATACTGGGACCTGCCTCAGAAGGATTTTTCCTCCGCCCTGGGTTAAATAAAATAATGCATGTAAAGTATTTCCCAGTTCCTGGTTCAAAGTAAGCAGTCAACCCAGAGGGCATGGCCCCCGGACTCTCTGGTTGACTGTGCCCTCAGGCCCATCTTGGAAGAAAGCTGGCTCTTCACTGACAAAAGTAATCCCATTGCTGTCGAGTTGATTCCAACTCTGTTATCCCAAAACTAAAACCATTCCCGAAGCCAACTCTTCAGATAAAGATTAGACTGGACTATGACACATAAAAGGATACTGGTGAGGAGTGTGCTTCTTGGCTCAAGTAGACACATGGGACTAAGTGGGCAGCTCCTGTCAAGAGGTGAGATGAGAAGGCAGAGGGGGCAGGAGCTGGTTGAATGGAAAGGGAAATAGAGGGTGGAGAGGTGTTGTCATGTTATAGGGAGAGCAACTAGGGCCACATAACAATGTGTATAAGTTTTTGTATGAGAAACTGACTTGAATTGTAAATGTTCACTTAAAGAACAATTGAAAAAAAAAAAAAAGCAGTTGTTAGCAGTGGTTATTAAGATTTTAATTTGTACATTGAGATATTATCTATTTATAGTAAAAAAAAAAATAGTAGAAGTTATTAAACCCAAGAGAACTTGATCAAAATCACACAGCTAGTAAATGGCCATCAAATTCCAGGTCTGTTTCACTTAGATGACGTACTGAAAAATGCATACCCTTTAAGAGCCGGGATTGTGTCCATCACTGCTCTATCCCAAGCACTTAGCTAGTGTTTTGCACGTAGTTGGCATTCAAATATTTGTTGCTGGTAGCTGAAATAAAGGAGATTTTGTGACACACTTGGAGATACGCAGATGACTGATGTTGCCGAATGTTTCTCCATGTTGCCGAATGTTTCTCCATGTTGCCGAATGTTTCCCCGACTATGCTCTGTTCGTTCCCAGGCTGCTCATTGGCCTTGACTGAGGATGGTGACGTAGATATGGTAAAGTGCTTTGGTGCATTTCCCATTTGGTTTGACCCTTGTGGTGTCCCCATAGTAGGTTTCAGATGCTAGATTTTGACCCAGACGATCTAAAGATCAGGATAAATCCTTTCGCATTGCAAGTTCAAGCCCTGAAAGTTTTTGTTCTTTGTGGAGAATTGTGTAGATTTTTTTGAGGTGAAATTTAGGGGGCCTCATGTTCATCATTCTTATTCTCCTTGACTCATATACCCCACATTCCTGTCTCATGGACATTTCAGTGTTTTCTAAAGAAAAACTAGTTTTTTCAATTAGCCCCTTATTTTGTAGCCTTTACTTGAGACTCATGTGACTTGCTTACATCATGTGTATAGCGTGTGATTGTGTGAGAGTGTATATTTGCATGTCCCA
This sequence comes from Elephas maximus indicus, assembly GCF_024166365.1. NCBI lineage: Eukaryota > Metazoa > Chordata > Mammalia > Proboscidea > Elephantidae > Elephas > Elephas maximus. Next base: position 89,599,762 of record NC_064828.1, on the reverse strand, counting down.
AAGAATGGATTGTTAGTTCCTTTTCCCATCTTTGTTTCCTCATTCCCACCCCGCTCTTTCCTTGTAGGTATCCGGACAGGAAGACTTCTCCCATCAGCTTTACCAGAGGAAGCTTCAGGCCCCACTGTGGCCCATCTCCCTGGGCATCACTGATTCCTGTCAGTATGTCTCCTTCTGTCAGCCCAAGAGATCAGGTGAGCATGTGCCACATTCTTGGTTGACTGTGCCCTCAGGCCCATCTTGGAAGAAAGCTGGCTCTTCACTGACAAAAGTAATCCCATTGCTGTCGAGTTGATTCCAACTCATAGCGACCCTATAGGACAGAGTAGAACTGCCCCATAGAGTTTCCAAGGAGCACCTGGTAGATTAGAACTGCTGACCTTTTGGTTAGCAGCCGTAGCACTTAACCACTGTGCCACCAGGTTTCCCTTCCAGTGAAAGTATAATTCCCTTGACTCCTTTGTTTTTATCACTGTCTTCCAGATGATCACTCAGTGAAATGTACAACTTTAAATCATAACTATTGGAATATCTTCTTGTCTTCAGAGCCTACCTCTGTGTCCCTATGCCAGGAGTTTCTTGGTACTAAGAAGGTCTCAGCATGTAGTGCCTCTTCCTTTCTTTTATTCTATGGCTTTTCCTGGTTTACAGAGAGACGCAGATATAGCCGAGACTTTCTGTTACATTTCCGCTTCTGCAACATCGCTTGTCAGCGACCAGCAGGATTAGTTCTCATGGAAGGAGTGACAGACACTAAACAAGGTAATGGAAATTAAGCTGTTTTCTTGGTGTTCCCTCCGCTTCAACCCCTGATGTTTGCCATTCACGTGGTTTCCTAGCCTTTTCTGGATATAATTTTTAGAGCTCAGCTTCTAGTAATGATTATGGTTAAGTAGAAGGTTGACTGAGTTCAGTAGCCATGTACATGCATGGATGTGCAGTATTGTAAGAACACTGAACCAGGGGTCAAGAGACCTGGGTTTGCGCTAGCTCTGAGACCTTGAGTAAGCCCCTTAATCTTTCTAGGCTTAAGTTGCTAATAACTAGTGTGTGTACAGCATATGTAGGGAGGAAGATACATATGATGGGTCTCCGAAAATCATAAGGTGACATTGGTCCTGGTTGTAATAAAAAGTTGCTCCTACTGAGAACTTCCAGATTGAATGTGGCAGAGTATACTTGACATTCACCCCTTCTTGTCTCTGAAACTACTCCTAAGCAACAAGGATAATGAGGAAAAGAAAGGCAGCAATCATCTTTGACAAAACTAGGAGATACCTGAAGATATCTGAAACCGTGAACAGCACAGGTGGCATGGCTGCAAGAAGCACTGGAGATCATGTAGAGGTGCTGAAGGATGTATGGATAGATTTAGCTCTGGGGCTGTATGGCGCTCAGAAAAAACCAGCAGGGTACATTTCTCCAAGATGAGGAGCACACCTTAAGGCACAAAACAAATCTCTTGTTTCATCTACAAAAATGGGGTGCACAGGTTGTGATAGGAGTGTCTCTGAGCCTGTTTTGGTTGTAGAACACAGTAGAAAAAGAACTGATCAAGGAATCAAGCCACATTTGCCTTAAAGCAGTCTGGTCAAGTGGCAGGGGGAGATGAGATATTTCACCTCAAGCTGCATATCTCTTTTGGCTGGGGAGAAATAAAGACTAAAAGGACTTGTGTACAATCCTGTGTCATAAGGAAGATTCCTGCTAATTGGAATGTGTCCTTAGTCCTTCCCTTATGTAAACTTTGTACAAATAGCTGGGGCAGGAGAACCTCAACTAATTCAGAACTGGGTAGCCTAAAGGGAACCAGCATGGGATCTGTGCTCAAACACTATAAGAAAAAAAGGGAGGAAGAAACAGGAAAACAAAAGACCGATAAAAAATATTTAAAGATAAAAAATGTTGCCATGTAGCAATCAGTAATTATGATTATTTCCCCATGAATAAAAAAGGAAGCAATTGCCTTTATAAAATATGGGCACAAAAATAATTGTCTTTATGAAATAAGTTCAGGCACATGGGGAGACATCAGAAGATGAAATGTAAGCTGCAGAGCTCAGGAAAGAAGCAAAATAAGAGATAAAATCTCCATATAAAATGAAGACAAAATTGGATGCAGTATAAGGAAGAAAAGATACTGCCGAAAACAAGGCAAGAGACATATAGAGGACAGGAAATGGGGAGGGCAGAATGACAGTAGTGAAAGATAGATAAAGGAGACTCAACATACCCGTAATTGGAGATTACAAAAAATATATATATATAATGGCACAAAACAAATATTTAAAGGTATGATTCAAGAAAAATTTTCATAAACAAAAATATCTAAGTCTTCAGATACAGAGGGTGTATTATCTCTCAGGAAAAAGTGACATAGGAGAATTAATACCAAGATATATCCTAGTGAAGTTACTAGAAGTCAAAGATAAGAAAATCCTTTGGGCAGTTGAACCAAACAGATCAAATTACTTTTTAAAATAAAGATAATATCACTCAGACTTCATACATCTTCACACTAATATTCAACTCTAGAAGACCATGGAACAAGGCTTAAGGGAAAAAAACTATAGGTCAAAAATTTTGTACCAAACCAAGCGGCTGTTCGTGCGTAAAGGAGACAGAAGTTCTTGAACATGCAAAGATACAAGGAATATTGTTCTCATAAGCCTTTCTTCACAGAATAGTGTCCAGTATAGTACTGGAAGATGAGCCCCCTAGGTTGGAAGACGTTATACAACAGCTGCAACATGGGCTGGAGCATACCAATGATCATGAAGATGGCACAGAACTGGGCGACATTTTGTGCTTTTATACGTAAGGTCACAAGGAGTTGAAGCCATCTTGATGGCAGCTAACAACAACAATGACAAGCCTTTCTTGAAGAAATAACTGGAGAAATAACTTAAGCCAATCAAACAAGGACTGGAAGAACTATAGTAAAAAGACTGATAGTGAGCCCTGAATTTATTTTTTTCATGTAGGTATTTAATTTGAATTGGCATTTTGCACAGAGTAGTGAACATTTCAATGGCTTAATGTTCTAAGATTATAAAATTTTTAAGTCAGTCATTGGATCCCACATAGGTAATTTCACATTAAGAACAGATTATTTAAAAAAAAAACAAAATCAAGGCTTTGTTTGAATAAAGCATAAAATAAGCATTACAGTTTAATAACAAACAAAATTAAATCTAGCAACTTTAACATACGTGCTGACAATGGCTTAGTAAGTAGAAAAGAATTATTACCTGGGGGAACATATCTAGTTTTGAAAATAATGCAAAATAGTAGCATTATTTTCAAAATTGAGATTAAATTTGGATAAATACATCTGCTGGCCACATACTGTGATCATGTCATTGCATTTGTTCAGTACCCCCACCCAGGGCTGACCAGGGTCTTGATTAGTCTCTTAAAAGGGAGTCCAAATCTAAAAAGCTACTGCCATTTTTAGGCCATGAGTGGAAACACTTTTAAGTTAGTACAAAGAGACCCTTGTGGACTTGCTCTGATTTTCTTCAGTTTCAGCTTGAAGTTGCATATGAGCAGTTGATGGTCTGTTCCACAGTCAGCCCCTGGCCTTGTTCTGACTGATGATATTGAAGGTTTTCCATCATCTCTTTCCACAGATGTAGTCGGTTTGATTCCTGTGTGTTCTCTCTGGTGAGGTCCATGTGTATAGTCGCCATTTATGGTGGTGAAAGAAGGTATTTGCAATGAAGTACTCATTGGTCTTGCAAAATTCTATCATTTGATCTCTGGCATTGTTTCTATCACCAAGGTCATATTTTCCAACTACTGACCCTTCTTCTTTGTTTCCAACTTTCACATTCCAATCACCAGTGGTTTTCAATGAATCCTGATTGCATGTTTATCAATTTCAGACTGCAGCAGCTGATAAAAATCTTCTGTTTCTTCACCTTTGGCCTTAGTGGTTGGTGCGTAAATTTGAATAATAATCATATTAACTGGCCTTCCTTGTAGGCGTGTATATTATTCTATCACTGACAGTGTTGTACTTCAGGATAGATCTTGAAATGTTCTTTTTGACAATGAATGCAGCACCATTCCTCTTCAAGTTGTCATTTCCAGCATAGTAGACGATATGATTATCTGATTCAAAACGGCCAATACCAGTCCATTTAACCTCACTAATGCCTAGGATATCGATGTTTACGCATTCCATTTCATTTTTGGTGATTTCCAATTTTTCTAGATTCATACTTTGTACATTCCAGGTTCCGATTATTAATGGATATTTGTAGCTGTTTCTTCTCATTTTGAGTCACGCCACATCAGCAAATGAAGGTCCCGAAAACTTTACTCCATCCATGTCATTAAGGTTGACTTTACTTTGAGGACGCAGCTCTTCCCCAGGCGTCTTTTGAGTGCCTTCCATTGCTGATGTGAGATGGATCCTGGCTGAAAGCAGAGAATACCAGAAGGATGTTTACCTGTGTTTTATTGACTACGCAAAGGCATTCAACTGTGTGGATCATAACAAATTATGGATAACATTGCAAAGAATGGGAATTCCAGAACACTTAATTGTGCTCACGAGGAACCTGTACATAGATCAAGAGGCAGTTGTTCCGGGCAGAACAAGGATATACTGATTGGTTTAAAGTCAGGACAGGTGTGCGCCAGGGTTGTATTCTTTCGTCACACCTATTCAATCTGTATGCTGAGCAAATAATCCAAGAAGCTGGATTATATGAAGAAGAACGAGGCATCAGGATTGGAGGAAGACTCATTAACAACCTGCATTATGCAGATGACACAACCTTGCTTGCTGAAAGTGAAGAGGACTTGAAGCACTTACTAATGAAGATCAAAGACCACAGCCTTCAGTATGGATTGCACCTCAACATAAAGAAAACTAGAATCCTCACAGCTGAACCAATGAGCAACATCATGATAAATGGAGAAAAGATTGAAGTTGTCAAGGATTTCATTTTACTTGGATCCACAATCAACAGCCATGGAAGCAGCAGCCAAGTAATCAAACAATGCATTGCATTGGGAAAATCTACTGCAAACGACCGCTTTAAAGTGTTGAAAAGCAAAGATGTCACCTTGAAGACTAAGGTGCACCTGACCCAAGCCATGGTATTTTCAGTAACATCATATGCATGTGAAAGTTGGACAATGAATAAGGAAGACAAGAGAAGAATTGATGCCTTTGAATTGTGGTGTTGGCGAAGAATATTGGATATACCACGGACTGCCAAAAGAACGAACAAATCTGTCTTGGAAGAAGTATAACCAGAATGCTCCTTAGAAGCAAGGATGGCGAGACTGCGTCTTACATACTTTGGACATGTTGTCAGGAGGGATCAGTCCCTGGAGAAGGACATCATGCTTGGCAAAACACAGGATCAGCGGAAAAGAGGAAGACCCTCAACGAGGTGGGTTGACACAGTGGCTGCAACAAGAGCTCAAGCATAACAATGATTGTAGGGATAGCACAGGACCAGGCAGTGTTTCATTCTGTTGTGCATAGGGCCGCTATGAGTCGGAACTGACTCGATGGCACCTAACAACAACAACAAAGAGACTATAATGTGAGCATTGTTTTTTTCTAGAGGATTCGTTCATAAGTACTAATAAATAGTATTTCCAGTTCAATACCAGAGTTATCCGACTAATGTGCACATCATAACATGCCACCTTGATCTGACACTAACTTTACTGGAAAGCATCTGAGTGCAGAAGGAGATGCAGTGTTAGGTAATGATGGGCTGATTGTCCCACAAGCTGACATTGAATTGCACTAAAGCATTCTACATCACCGTTGTGATTCTTTATCTCCCCAACTCCCATTGTGACAAAATAATTCAAAATAAATCTACATTTTAAATTCCCATCTTGTTAATATTTACAAAAATTAATCATTTCTTCTTTCCACTGTGGTTCTTAAAACCACTAAAAAGGGTTATGTTTTCTCTCTCTTGAGCACTTGTTTATGCTGAATGTTGGAGCTTCGGGTCTTTCTTTTATCAAGTGAGAGCAGACTTTGTGTCCAAGTAGGTACATTACAGGAAAAAACAATTGCTAATAGATGATTTTTATTTACAAACTGACCAGCTGGCTGCAGAGCAAAGGTTTTCTGATTAGTTTTGTAAGTAAAAAGTTCTTATTCCGGAGGCGGGGCCAAGATGGCGGACTAGGTGGACGCTACCGTGGATCCCTCCTGCAACAAAGACTCGGAAAAACAAGTGAATCGATCACATACATAACAATCTACGAACTCTGAACAACAAACACAGACTTAGAGACGGAGAACGAACAAATACGGGCAGACAGCGATCGTTTTCAGAACCAGGAGCCAGCGTACCAGGCAGGTGACCTTCGGAGCCCGATTTGGGGCAGAGCCCAGGGGGGCAGAAGGCACAGACAAGGGACCCAGCCCTAGCCCCTGAACTCTTCCCGGGAGAGAGCCTAGCCGGTTGGCGCGGGTGGCGTAGCGGCACAGCCGGTGGGAGAAGCACCCGGGAGGCAGTGACTGATCTTGGAGCGGGGAGAGCAGCGTCCCAACTGGGGAGCCGTCCTGCCGGGAGTTTGTCGGGGAGCGGGCGTAGCGCAAGCGTGGGGATCAGCTATATTTCCCTAAAGCGACCCCTGGGGGCGGCCCAGACATTCGTGCGGGTGACGCCCACCCAGTTCGCGCGAGCGGTGCGGTGCACAGGAGGGAGAAGTCCCCGGGAGGAAGTGACTGGTCTTGGAGCAGAGAGAGCAGCGTCCCAGCCGGGGAGCCGTCCCGCTGGGATTTTGGCAGGCGCGGGCGGGGCGTGAGCGCGGGCCCAGTTATATTTCCCTGAATGGACCCCGGGGGCGGGCCCAGCCGTTCGTGCGGGCGACGCCTACCCAGCTCTCACGAGTGGAGCGGCGGGCCAGAGGGAGAAGTCCCCGAGAGGAAGTGACTGGTCTTAGAGTGGGGAGAGTAGCGTCCCAGCCGGGGAGCCGTCCCGCTGGGGTTTTGGCGGGCGCGGGTGGAGCGTGAACGCAGAGATCAGCTCTATATTCTGAGGTGCTACACTCCTGGCTCTCTGATCCCTCCCCTACCCTCCCCAGACGGCTCCATTAACATCCGAATACCCTGAGCCAGAGGGAGAATTCAGATAGGGATCTGACTGCATTTTTTTTTAGCTGATTACCTGGAAAAACTAGTTTCCCAGTGATGGCTCGGAGACAGCAATCCATATCAAACCACATAAAGAAACAGACCATGACAGCTTCTCCAACCTCCCAAACAAAAGAATCAAAATCTTTCCCAAATGAAGATACAATCCTGGAATTATCAGATACAAAATATAGAAAACTAATTTACAGAATGCTTAAAGACATCACAAATGAAATTAGGCTAACTGCAGAAAAAGCCAAGGAACACACTGATAAAACTGTTGAAGAACTCAAAAAGATTATTCAAGAACATAGTGGAAAAATTAATAAGTTGCAAGAATCCATAGAGAGACAGCATGTAGAAATCCAAAAGATTAACAATAAAATTACAGAATTAGACAACACAATAGGAAGTCAGAGGAGCAGACTCGAGCAATTAGAATGTAGACTGGGACATCTGGAGGACCAGGAAATCAATACCAACATAGCTGAAAAAAAATCAGATAAAAGAATTTAAAAAAATGAAGAAACCCTAAGAATCATGTGGGACTCTATCAAGAAGTGATTGGAGTCCCAGAACAGGGAGGGGGGACAGAAAACACAGAGAAAATAGTTGAAGAACTCCTGACACAAAACTTCCCTGACCTCATGAAAGACGAAAGGATATCTATCCAAGATGCTCATCGAACCCCATTTAAGATTGATCCAAAAAGAAAAACACCAAGACATATCATCATCAAACTTGCCAAAACCAAAGACAAACAGAAAATTTTAAAAGCAGCCAGGGAGAAAAGAAAGGTTTCCTTCAAGGGAGAATCAATAAGAATAAGTTCAGACTACTCAGCAGAAACCATGCAGGCAAGAAGGGAATGGGACGATGTATACAGAGCACTGAAGGAGAAAAACTGCCAACCAAGGATCATATATCCAGCAAAACTCTCTCTGAAATATGAAGGAAAAATTAAGATATTTACAGATAAACACAAGTTTAGAGAATTTGCAAAAACTAAACCAAGACTGCAAGAAATGCTAAAGGAGATTGTTTGGCCTGATGACCAATAATATCAGGTACCAGCACAATACAAGGTCACAAAACAGAACGTCCTGATATCAATGCAACTCAAATAGGGAAAGCACAAAAACAAACAAATTAAGATTAATTCTAAAAAATAAATAAATAAACAAAATAATACACATAACAGGGAATCATGGAAATCAATAGATAAACGATCACAATAATCAAAAAGAGGGACTAAATATAGGAGGCAGTGAACTGCCAGATGGAGAGTGATACAAGGCGATATAGAACGACACAAGTTAGGTTTTTACTTAGAAAAATAGGGGTAAATAATAAGGTAACCACAAAAAGGAATATCAATTCCATAACTCGAGAAAAAAACCAAGAAAACCGTAACGACTCAACTAACATAAAGTTAAACATTATGAAAATGAGGATCTCACAATCTACTAAGAAAAACATCTCAGCACAAAAAAGTATGTGGAAGAATGAAATGGCCAACAACACACATGAAAAGGCATCAAAATGACAGCACTAAAAACTTATTTATCTATAATTACGCTGAATGTAAATGGACTAAATGCACCAATAAAGAGACAGAGAGTCACGGACTGGATAAAGAAACACGATCCATCTATATGCTGCCTAAAAGAGACACACCTTAGACTTAGAGACACAAACAAACTAAAACTCAAAGGATGGAAAAAAATATATCAAGCAAACAATAAGCAAAAAAGAAGAGGAGTAGCAATATTAATTTCTGACAAAATAGACTTTAGACTTAAATCCACCACAAAGGATAAAGAAGGACACTACATAATGATAAAAGGGACAATTGATCAGGAAGACATAACCATATTAAATATTTATGCACCCAATGACAGGGCTGCAAGATACATAAATCAAACTTTAACAGAATTGAAAAGTGAGATAGACACCTCCACATTTATAGTAGGAGACTTCAACACACCACTTTCGGAGAAGGACAGGACATCCAGTAAGAAGCTCAATAGAGACACGGAAGACCTGATTACAACAATCAACCAACTTGACCTCATTGACTTATACAGAACTCTCCACCCAACTACTGCAAAATATACTTTTTTTTCTAGCGCACATGGAACATTCTCTAGACTAGACCACATATTAGGTCATAAAACAAACCTTTGCAGAATCCAAAACATCGAAATATTACAAAGCATCTTCTCAGACCACAAGGCAATGAAACTAGAAATCAATAACAGAAAAACTAGGGAAAAGAAATCAAATACTTGGAAAATGAACAATACCCTCCTGAAAAAAGACTGGGTTATAGAAGACATCAAGGAGGGAATAAGGAAATTCTTAGAAAGCAACGAGAATGAAAATACTTCCTATCAAAACCTCTGGGACACAGCAAAAGCAGTGCTCAGAGGCCAATTTATGTCGATAATTGCACACATACAAAAAGAAGAAAGAGCCCAAATCAGAGAACTGTCCCGACAACTTGAAGAAATAGAAAGTGAGCAACCAAAGAACCCATCAGGCACCAGAAGAAAACAAATAATAAAAATTAGAGCTGAACTAAATGAATTAGAGAAGAGAAAAACAATTGAAAGAATTAACAAAGCCAAAAGCTGGTTCTTTGAAAAAATTAACAAAATTGATAAACCATTGGCTAGACTGACTAAAGAAAAACAGGAAAGGAAACAAATAACCTGAATAAGAAACGAGAAGGACCACATCACAACAGAGCCAAATGAAATTAAAAGAATTTCAGATTACTATGAAAAATTGTACTCTAACAAATTTGAAAACCTAGAAGAAATGGTTAAATTCTTGGAAAAATACTACCTACCTAAACTAACACATTCAGAAGTAGAACAACTAAATAGACCCATAACAAACAAAGAGATTGAAACTGTAATCAAAAAACTTCCAACAAAAAAAAACCCTGGCCCGGATGGCTTCACTGCAGAGTTCTACCAAACCTTCAGAAAAGACTTAACACCACTACTAATGAAGGTATTTCAAAGCATAGAAAAAGACGGAATACTAGCCAACTCATTCTATGAAGCTACCATCTCCCTGATACCAAAACCAGGTAAAGACATTACAAAAAAAGAAAATTATAGACCTATATCCCTCGTGAACATAGATGCAAAAATCCTCAACAAAATTCTAGCCAATAGAATCCAACAACACATCAAAAAAATAATTCACCCTGATCAAGTGGGATTTATACCAGGTATGCAAGGCTGGTTTAATATCAGAAAAACCATTAATGTAATCCATCACATAAATAAAACAAAAGATAAAAACCACATGATCTTATCAATAGATGCAGAAAAGGCATTTGACAAAGTTCAACACCCATTTATGATAAAAACTCTTACCAAAATAGGAATTGAAGGAAAATTCCTCAACATAATAAAGGGCATCTATGCAAAGCCAACAGCCAATATCACTCTAAATGGAGAGAACCTGAAAGCATTTCCCTTGAGAACGGGAACCAGACAAGGATGCCCTTTATCACCGCTCTTATTCAACATTGTACTTGAAGTCCTAGCCAGGGCAATTAGGCTAGACAAAGAAATAAAGGGTATCCAGATTGGCAAGGAGGAAGTAAAGCTATCACTATTTGCAGATGACGTGATCGTATACATGGAAAACCCTAAGAAATCCTCCAGAAAACTACTGAAACTAATAGAAGAGTTTGGCAGAGTCTCAGGTTATAAAATAAACATACAAAAATGACTTGGATTCCTCTACATCAACAAAAAGAACACCGAAGAGGAAATAACCAAATCAATACCATTCACAGTAGCCCCCAAGAAGGTAAAATACTTAGGAATAAATCTTACCAAGGATGTAAAAGACCTATACAAAGAAAACTACAAAGCTCTGCTACAAGAAATTCAAAAGGACATACTTAAGTGGAAAAACATACCCTGCTCATGGATAGGAAGACTTAACATAGTAAAAATGTCTATTCTACCAAAATCCATCTATACATATAACGCACTTCCAATCCAAATTCCAATGTCAAATTTTAAGGGGATAGAGAAACAAATCACCAATTTCATATGGAAGGGAAAGAAGCCCCGGATAAGCAAAGCATTACTGAAAAAGAAGAAGAAAGTGGGAGCCCTCACTCTACCTGATTTCAGAAGCTATTATACAGCCACAGTAGTCAAAACAGCCTGGTACTGGTACAACAACAGGCACATAGACCAATGGAACAGAATTGAGAACCCAGATATAAATCCATCCATGTATGAGCAGCTGATATTTGACAAAGGACCAGTGTCAGTCAATTGGGGAAATGATAGTCTTTTTAACAAATGGTGCTGGCATAACTGGATATCCATTTGCAAAAGAATGAAACAGGACCCATACCTCACACCACGCACAAAAGCTAACTCCAAGTGGATCAAAGACCTAAACATAAAGACTAAAACGATAAAGATCATGGAAGAAAAAATAGGGACAACCCTAGGAGCCCTAATACAGGGCATAAACAGAATACAAAACATTACCAAAAATGACGAAGAGAAACCAGATAACTGGGAGCTCCTAAAAATCAAACACCTATGCTCATCTAAAGACTTCAGCAAAAGAGTAAAAAGACCACCTACAGACTGGGAAAGAATATTCAGCTATGACATCTCAGACCAGCACCTGATCTCTAAAATCTACATGATTCTGTCAAAACTCAACCACAAAAAGACAAACAACCCAATCAAGAAGTGGGCAAAGGCTATGAACACACATTTCACTAAAGAAGATATTCAGGCAGCTAACAGATACATGAGAAAATGCTCTTGATCATTAGCCATTAGAGAAATGCAAATTAAAACCACGATGAGATTCCATCTCACTCCAACAAGGCTGGCATTAATCCAAAAAACACAAAATAATAAATGTTGGAGAGGCTGCGGAGAGATTGGAACTGTTATACACTGCTGATGGGAATGTAAAATGGTACAACCACTTTGGAAATCTATCTGGCGTTATCTTAAACAGTTATAAATAGAACTACCATACAACCCAGAAATCCCACTCCTGGGAATATACCCTAGAGATACAAGAGCCTTCATACAAACAGATATATGCACACCCATGTTTATTGCAGCTCTGTTTACAATAGCAAAAAGCTGAAAGCAACCAAGATGTCTGTCAACGGATTAATGGGTAAATAAATTGTGGTATATTCACACAATGGAATACTACGCATCGATAAAGAACAGTGATGAATCTCTGAAACATTTCATAACATGGAGGAATCTGGAAGGCATTATGCTGAGCGAAATGAGCCAGAGGCAAGAGGACAAATATTGTATAAGACCACTATTATAAAAAAAAAAAAAAAATTATAAGATCTTGAGAAATAGAAAAAACGGAGAAGGACACATACTTTTGTGGTTACAAAGGGGGGAGGGAGGGAGGGAGAGGGTTTTTTATTGATCAATTAGTAGATAAGAACTGCTTTGGGTGAAGGGAAAGACAACACTCAATACAAGGAAGGTCAGCCTAATTAGACTGGACTAAAAGCAAAGAGGATTCCAGGATAAAATGAATGCTTCAAAGGTCAGCGGAGCAGGGGCTGGGGTCTGGGGAACATGGTTTGAGGGGACTTCTAAATCAATGGGCAAAATAATTCTATTAAAACATTCTGCATCCCACTTTGAAATGTGGCGTCTGGGGTCCTAAATGCCAACAAGGGGCCATCTAAGATACATCAATTGGTCTCAACCCACCTGGAGCAAAGGCAAAGGAAGAACACCAAGGTCACACGACAACTAAGAACCCAAGAGACAGAAAGGGCCACATGAACCAGAGACCTACATTATCCTGAGACCAGAAGAACTAGTTGGTGCCCGGCCACAATCGATGTCTGCCCTGACAGGGAGCACAATAGACAACTCCTGAGGGAGCAGGAGACCAATGGGATACAGACCCCAAATTCTCATAAAAAGACCATACTTAATGGTATGACTGCGACTAGAGGAATCCCGGAGGCAATGCTCCCCAGACCTTCTGATGGCACAGGACAGGAACCATCCCGGAAGACAACTCATCAGACATGAAAAGGACTGGTCAGCGGGGGGGAGAGAGATGCTGATGAAGAGTGAGCTAATTAAATCAGGTGGACACTGGAGAGTGTGTTGGCAACTCTTGACTGGAGGGGGGATGGGAAGATAGAGAGAGAGGGAAGACGGCAAAATTGGCACGGAACAAGAGACTGAAAGGGCTGACTCAATAGGGGGAGAGCAAGTGGGAGAAGGCAGTAAGATGTATGTAAACTTACATGTGACAGTCTGTTTGGAATGGTAAATGTTCACTTGAAGCTTAATAAAAATTAATTAAAAAAAAAAAGTTCTTATTCCAACTTCTCAACAGAAAAGTTATGAATGCAACTTGTCTACTAGCCCAGGCATGGCACAACTTACTGTCTTCTTTCCAAGTGTTTGTAGAACTTGTTTGCTTGGCTGCTACTGATGTTGATATGTCCAGCTCTTGTGGAGGTAGCTGGGGCTTGTGTGGCCTAGTGGGGCAGGTGGAAGCCCCAAGTCCTGTGTAATTGCCACAGTGCTGCTGTTTGTACGCAGTGCTGTGTGGGCAGAATGTATGTTGCATGGGTATTGATGGAAACCGTTTTCAACAGTCCACTCTGATTTTTCTGGCATATTGTCATGATAAAGGATGGAACTGAAAATCAAGTTATTAGTGTTATGAATGTTTATGTTTCAAATAATATAAAATCAATAATCACAAAGCAAAACTGCAAGATATAACAAAGAGTAGTAGAAAATAACTAATGGTAGGAGATTCTTAGTCTGCAACAGAGCAAGCAGATAAAAGGTAAGCAAGAATGTGGAAGACATAAGTAACATGCTGTATGGTAAATCCGATTGCTATATATCATACTCCGAACCTTCAAACAAGAGAGAATACATCTTTTCAAGTATCCATAGAAAATTAGTAACAATTGACCACATATTAGATCACAAAGAAGACCTTAGTAAATTGCAAAAAGTAGATGTAGTGTAGTCAACTTTCTCTGATTGTACATGCAATAAAACTAGAAATTGGGGGAAAAAACATCATCGGGACATTTAAAAACTTCTGAACAACTTTTGGGTCAAAGAGGAAATTTAAACTGTAACTGCAGAATACCTAGAAAATAACGATGATGAAAATACCGTATATTTTTGGGATATAGCCAGAACAGTGTTCAGTGAAAATTCATAGAATAATACAGAATATAAAGAATATAGAATTGTACTAATATATAAGAAAGAATGAAGGTAAATTAACTAAGCATCCAACTCAAGAAAAAAATAGAAAAAGCTCCCAGATGCATTCCCTTGAAAGTATCAGGCCCAGATTGACAGGAGAATATCATTAAGCCTTTAAAGAACCTGTATTTCCTTTACTGTTCAGATTGTTACACAGGAAGAAAGTGGACAAGTTATGTTTACGAATCAAGTATATTGACACTGATGTCTGACAACAATTATACAGAAAAAGAAAATACAGGTAGTAAAGAGACATTTGTTAAAATTCAATAACTTTTATATTATTTAAAAAAAGAACCCTCCTAAATTAATAAAAGCCGGTAATTCCTTACACTGTTAAAATACATTTATTTCAGCTCTACAAATTAGCATCTTGCTTAAAGAAGAAGCTTTAGTAGCATTCCTGTTCAAGTGAGGAACAAGACAAGGATAACCACTAATATTAACTATTTGGAGATATCAGCCAACACCATTAGAAATAGAAAATAGAAATATAAGAAAATAGGAGTAGAAAAATACAAAGGAGGGGTAAATTATTACTTGTTGATATTTTTATATAACTGTTAATCTAAGAAAATCAACTGAAAAGTATTATAGCATTAAGGTAGTCAGGAAGGTAGCTGGGTACAAAATTAATAAGCAGAAATCAGTAATGATTATATATAAAAATAACACTTTGTTACAAGGTAAATGGGAAAAGACCCTATTTGTAATAGCAACAGAAAGAAAAACATATAGAAATAAATTTAACAGAAGAAATGCAAGGTATATAAAGGAACATTTTATCAGTTGATATTGTTGTTAGGTGTCATTGAGTTGGTTCCGACTCATAGCGACCCTAGGTACAGCAGAAGAAAACACTGGCCAGTACCATATTTACAATCATTGCTACATTTGAGCCTGTCGTTGCAGTGACAGTGTCAATCCATCTCATTGAGGGTGTTCTTCTTTTTCAGTCACCTTCTACTTTACCAAGCATGCTGTTCTTCTCCAGGGACCGGCCCCTCCTGATAACATGTCTAAAGTATGTAAGATGAAGTTTCACCATCCTTGCTTCCAAGGAGCATTCTGGCTGCACTTCTTCAAAAACAGATTTGTTTGTTTTTCTGGCAGTCCATGGTATACATTCAGTATTCTTTGCCAACAACATAATACAGAGGCATCAGTCCTTCCTTGATCTTCCCTATTCATTCATTGTCCAGCTTTCACATGCTGGACATATGAGGCAATTGAAAATACCATGGCTTGGGTCAGGTGCACCTTATCCTCAAAGAGACATCTTTGCTTTTCAACACTTTAAAGAGGCCTTTTGAAGTAAAGAAGTCCTGGGGGCACAGTGGTTAAGAGCTTGGCTGCTAACCAAACGATTGGCAGTTCGAATCCATCAGCTGTTCCTCGAAAACTCTGTGGGGCAGCTCTGCTCTGTCCTATAGGGTTGCTATGAGTCAGAATCAACTCAACAGCAACAGGTTTGTTTTTTTGCAGCAGATTTGCGCAGTGTGATATGTTGTTTTATGTCTTGACTGCTGCTTCTATGGGAGTTGATTGTGGATGTAAGCAGAATGAAATCCTTGACAACTTTGATCTTTTTTCCATTTATCATGATGTTGCTTACTGGTCCAGTTGTGAGGATTTTTGTTTTCTTTATGTTGAGGTATAATCCATACTGAAGGTTGTAGTCTTTGATCTTCATCAGTAAGTGCTTCAACTCCTCTTTACTTTCAGCAAACAAGGTTGTGTCATCTGCAAAACCCAGGTTGTTAATGAGTCTTCCTCCAATCCTGATGCCCCGTTCTTCCTCATATAGTCCAGCTTCTCGGATTATTTGCTCAGCGTACAGATTAAAAAGTATGGTGAAAGGATACAACCCGGAGGCACGGGTTCCACATGAGCACAATTAAGTGTTCTGTAATTCTCATTCTTCACAGTGTTATCTGTAATTTGTTATGATCCACACAGTCGAATGCCTTTGCATAGTCAATAAAACAGAGGTAAACATCTTTCTGGTATTCTCTGCTTTCAGCACATATCCCCATGACATCAGCAGTGATATCCATCGTTCCACATCTTCTGAATCCAGCTTGAATTTCTGTCAGTTCCCTGTTGATGTACTGCTGCAACCATTTTTGAATGATCGTCAGCAAAATTTTACTTGCGTTGTGATATTAATGATATTGTTTTATAATTTCTGCATTCTGTTGGATCACCTTCCCTTGGAATGGGCACAGATATGGATCTCTTTCAGTTGATTGGCCAGGTAGCTGTTTCTGAATTTCTTAGTATAGACGATTGAGCACTTCCAGCATTGCATCTGTGTTGAAATATCTCGATTGATATTCAGTCTTCTTTTTCTCCAGTGCCTTCAGTGCAGCTTGGACTTCTTCCTTCAGTACCATGGGTTCTTGTTCATATGCTACCTCCTGAAATGGTTGAATGTTGACCAGTTCTTTTTGATACAGGGACTCTGTATTCCTTCATCTTCTTTTGATGCTTACTGCAATATTTTGCCCTTAGAATCCTTCAGAATTGAAACTCAAAGCTTGAATTTTTTTCTTCAGTTCTTTCAGTTTGAGAAATGCTGACCATCTTCTGCCTTTTTGGTTTTCTAACTCTAGGTCTTTGCGTATTTCATTATTTTACTTTGTCTTCTTGAGCTACCCATTGAAATCTTTTGAGCAGCTCTTTTACTTCATCATTTCCTTCATTTGCTTTAGCTATTCTGTGTTCAAGAGCAAGTTCCAGGGAGGTGGAGCCAACATAGCATCTGTCATGGATTGAATTGTGTACCCCAACAATATGTGTACCAATTTGGTTAGGCCATGATTCCCAGTATTGTGTGATTGGCCACCATTTTGTCATCTGATGTGATTGTCTTGTGTGTTGTAAATCCTGTTACTATGATGTTAATGAGATGGATTAGTGGCAGTTAGGTTGACGAGATCTAGAAGATTAGATTGTGTCTTAAACCAGTGTCTTTCGAGATTTAAAAGAGAGAAGTGAGCAGAGAGACAAGGGGACCACACACCACCAAGAAAGAAGCACCGGGAGCACAGCCCGTCCTTTGGACCCGGGGTCCCTGTGCTAAGCTCCTCGACCAGGGAAAGATTAATGACAAGGACCTTCATCCAGAGCTGACAGAGAAAGAAAGCCTTTCCCTGGAGCTGACACCCTGAATTTGGACGTCTAGCCTATTAGACTGTGAGAGAATAAACCTCTTTGTTAAAGCCAACTACTTGTGGTATTGCCACATTGCAGCATTAGATAACTAAGACAGCACCCTAGACAGACACGTCGTACCATCCTACAGCAAAGACCCAAAAAACTAAGTAGAACAGACACAAATGTTAATCCTGGACTCTAAGCATCAAATGAAGGGATAAAGAAAGATATCAAACACAAATGGAAGAAGAAACTGAAGGAAAACCGAGAATGAGGAGAGATACGGAGTGGATGTCCCCTGACAGCTAAGATGGCACAGCATCACTGTCTTGGAGCACAGCCATCAATGACCTTGAACAGGGAGTATGGGAAGGCAACTTTACGACGGAGTTCCCAAAAGGAGACAGAGCACCTGGTAACCAAACATGCTTTCCCACCCCTCACTCTTCTGCCCTGTACACTGCCTCCACCCTTCCTGATGGGCCACGCTGAGAGCCTTGGCTAAATAATACTGGCCTGCCGCCAACCCAGGTCTGCCTCACCAGCTCCTGCCACACTATTTTTTTCACCTTTCCTCTTTTTCTCTCTCCCACCTAGCCCATACTCCACCCCTACGCCTTCCCTCTGGGCCATGCTCTGCCACCTTGGCTAGACAAAGCTAGAGAGACAATGGCACATTGCCAGCCTGGGCCTGCCCCACCTCCACCTGTTGGCTCCTGACATGCCATTTTTTTCCCTTTTCTTTCTCCATCCAACCTAGCTCTATATGCCACCTCTACCCTTTCCTGCCAGGCCATGCCACACTGCCCTAGCTAGAGAGACACCAATCCACCACCAGCCCAGGTCCACCCTGCCCCACCTGCTTGCTCCTGCCATGTCATTTTTTTCCCCTTTACACCTACACCTGTATGCCACCTCTACCCCTTCCCTCCCAGCCTCGCTGCATCACTGCAGGTAGAGAGCTAACAGCCCACCATCACCTTGAGTCACACCCACCCCCACCTACCCCAACCTGCCGCCACCCATGAGCCCCCACCACGTCATTTTTTATTTTATTTATTTTCTTTTCCTCCCACTTAACCCCATAAGCCACTAACCCCTCCTTCCCCTGGGCCACACCATATCTCCACAGCTAGAAAGCCACAAGCCTGCTGCTTTCTACCTCCTACCTAGCCCCATATACCACCTCTCTGCCTTCCCATTGGCCCCCAGGTTCGCCCTGCCACCACCCACCTGATACACCCTTATTTTTTCTTTTTTTTGTATCCCCCACCATGCTCTGTACCCCACCCCACCAGGCCTTGCCATACTACTGTGGCTAGAGCATCCCTAGCTCAGGCCTGCTGCTGCACTGGGCCCTCACTGCCCTTGTACAATACCCCTACCAATCTGGTGAGGGGCTGTGAATGCTCCCACACAGCTGGACCAACATCGGGAGGCAGGCAGTGCCCGCCTGGTCTGCTGTCAGCTACCTTGCCAAAGCAGTATACAGCAAAGCAGGCTCACCGTGCCTGCTGCTGCCCTGCCCAAAGGGACAAAGTGGGGAGAGCTGTTATACCCACAGACGAGGAAGCAGCAAAGCACATCTGGCCAGCCCACCCTGACATATCAAAACAAAACAAAGAAGCAGTATGAAACGAATGAACAATCGGTAAATAAAGAACATAATACATAAATGTTTCAGAGAAAGACTATCAAAACATATAAAAAAGCAGGCCAATCTGCCTCCAGCAAGTGATCAAAATAATCAGATAGCCTTCCGATAGGTGACTAGGCAGTGGGACTACCTGATATGGTATTCAAACCACTAATATTTAGGGCTCTCCAAGAGATTAGGAAAGAGATCATTGAAAACACAGACAAAACTAATAAAACAGCCAAAATCAAGGAAAATATAGACAAAACAGTAGAAGAATTCAGGAAAATAATACAAGAACCAAACGTCAAAATAAATAATCAACTAGAAATCATACAAAAACAGCAAGTAGAAATCCAAAAGATAAACTGCAAAATTTCAGAAACGGACAACTCAATAGAAGGTTTTAGGAACAAATTTGAAATGACAGAAGATAGGATCAGTGAGATTGAATACAAATCCATGGATGCCACTTTGTTTGAGGAAAATTATCAGAGAAAAGAATAACAATTACATGGGACACATTCAAGAACAAAAATTTGTATGTGATCAGAGTTCTAGAGCAGGGGGAGAAAATGGAAAACAGAAGATTGTTGAAGATTTGCTGGCAGAAGCTTCCCACATATCATGAAAGACAAAAAAAAAAAAAAAAGACCATCCAGGAAGCTCAATGAATCCCATATAGGATAGACCCCAAAAGAAAGTCACCAAGACATAATCACATTTGCTAAAACAGAAGACAAAGAACAGCTCCAGAAAAATGAAAAGTCACTTAAAAAGGGGATACGATAAGGCTAAGCTCTGATTACTCAGAAGAAACTATGCAGGCAAGAAGACAATAGGATTACGTATAAAAAACCTTGAAAGAAAAAAACAGCCAGCCAAGAATACTGAATTCTGCAAAACTCTCAAATACGAGGGTGAAATTGGGACATTTCTAGATAAACAGAAATTAAGGAATTTGTAAAAACCAAACCGAACTTACAAGAAATATTAAAGAGAGTCCTTCAGTTAGGGAACCAACAACACCAAACAACAACTGGAGCCTAGGACACAGGACAGCATCAGCCAGATACCAACCTAAGTAACCAAACCAAAACCAAACCCACTGCTGTCGTGTCAATTCCGATTCATAGCAACTGTATATAATAAAACAAAACTAAAAGACTTAAAACAGGGAGACAGACGTCAATCTGTAAATGATGACAATGTCAGAATAATAAAGGGGAATTAACAGTTTAGGTATAGAACTTTCAAATGGGGGAGAAGTCAAGGTAATATCAAGTAATAAAAGGCTTGTTCAATCTTAGGAAGATAAGGCTAAATTTCAAGGTAACCACAAAGAAAGTTAACAAACCTACTCATCAGAATAAAAAATAAGAAAAACATAAATTCTCAGTAAACATAAAATCTATAATAATGAAAGAATAGAAAATCCACAAACTAAAGGAAATCAATACAGGAAAGTAGGGAGAACAAAGAAAACGTCACTACCACAAAAAAAAGCACAACAATATGATGGCAATAAACTCATACTTGTCGGTAATGCCCTAAATGTAAATGGCTTAAATGCACCTGTAAAGAGACAGAGACTGGCAGAATGGATAAAAAAGCATGACATATCAATATGCTGTCTACAAGACATATACCTTAGACACAAGGCATAAGTATATTAGAAATCAAATGATGGAAAAAAAATACATCAAGCAAACAGTAACTGAAAAAGGGCAGGAGTTGCAATACTAATCTCAGATAAAATAGACCTTAAGGCAAAATCAGCCATAAAAACCAAGGAAGGGCATTATGTAATGATTAAAGGGACAGTCTACCAAGAATACATAATCTTTATAAATATCTGTGCACCCAACGGAAACCCTGGTGGCATAGTGGTTAAGTGCTACGGCTGCCAACCAAAGGGTCAGCAGTTTGGATCTACCAGGTGCTCCTTGGAAACTGAATGGGGCAGTTCTACTCTGTCCTATAGGGTCGCTATGAATCAGAACTGACTCGATGGCACTGGGTTTGGTTTTTGGTTTTGGTATGCACCCAACAACAGGGCTCCAAAATGTATTAAAAAAAACTCTAACAGCATTGAAAAGAGAAGTAGCTCCATGATAATAGGAGACTTCAATACACCACTCTTGGTAAAGGACAGACATCCAGAAAGAAGCTCAACAAAGATACTGTCATGAATTGAATTATGTCCCCCCAAAAATGTGTGTATTAACTTGGTTAGGCCATGATTCCCATGATTCTCTGTTGTCCTCCATTTTGTGATTCCAATTTTATGTTAAGAGGATTAGAGTGGGATTATAACACCACTCTTACTCAGGTCACCTCCCTGATCCAATGTAAAGAGAATTTCCCTGGGTCATGGCCTGTACCACCTTTTATCTCTCAAGAGATGAAAGGGAAGCAAGCTGAGAGTTGGGGACCTCATACCACCAAGAAAGCAGTACCAGGAGCAGAGCATGTCCTCTGGACCTGGGGTCCCTGTACCTGAGAACCCCTTGACCAGGGGAAAATTAACAACAAGGACCTTACTCCAGAGCCAACAGAGAGAGAAAACCTTCCCCTGAAGCCAACACCCTGAATTTAGACTTATAACCTGCTAGACTGTGAAGAAATAAATTTCTCTTTGTTAAAGCCATCCACTTGTGGTATTTCTGTTATGGCAGTACCGGATGACTAAGATACACATCTAAAGGCCAAAATCAACCAACTTGACCTCATAGACACATATGGAACACACCATCCAACAGCAGCAAAGTATTTCTTTTCCAGCGGACATGGAACATTCTCCAAAATAGACCACATTTTAGGCCACAAAGCAACCTTCAATAAAGTCCGAAACATCAAAATATAGAAAACATTGACTCTCCTCACCAAAAAAAAAAAAAAAAAAACCCAGTGCCGTCAAGTCGATTCCAACTCATAGCGACCCTATAGGACAGAATAGAACTGCTCCATAGAGTTTCCAGGGAGAACCTGGCAGATTCAAACTGCTGACCCTTTGGTTAGCAGCCGTAGCACTTAACTGCTATGCCACCAGGGTTTCCTCTCTGATCACAATGCCATAAAAGTAAATATCAAAAAGAAGAGTAAGAAAAAAATATATATATATGGAAACTGAATAACACCTTTCTTAAAGTAACTGGGTAATAGAAGAAACCAAAGAAGGAATAAGAAAAATTCCTAGAATTAAATGAGAATTAAAGCACATCATACCAAAGACTTTGGGACACAGCAAAGAGTACTCAGAGGTAAATTTATAGCAATAAACACAAATCAAAAAAGAAGAACGGGCCAAAATAAAAATGTTAGCCCTACAACTTGAACAAATAGAGAACAGCAAAAGAAGCCCACAGCCACCAGAAGAATGAAAGTAATAAAGATTAGAGCAGAATAGATGAAATAGAGAACAGAAAAACAATAGAAAGAATCAACAAGACCAAAAATCGGTTCTTTGAAAAGATTGACGAAATTGACAAACCACTGGACAATCTGACAAAAGAAAAACAGGATAGGAAGCAAATAACCCAAATAAGAAATGAGATTGGGGACATTACAACAGACCCATCTGAAATAAAAAGGATCGTCACATAATACTATGAAAAATTGTACTCCCACAAATTTGAGAACCTAGAAGAAACGAACAAATTTCTAGAAACACACTACCTACCTAAACTAATACAAACTGAGAGAAAATCTGAACAGACCCATAATGAGAAGAAATTGAAGAGGTAATTTAAAAAAAAAAAAAAAAAAAACTCCCAACAACAAGAAAAAAAGCCCTGGCATGGGTAGTGTCACTGGAGAATCCTACCAAACATTTAGAGAAGAGCTCACAACAGTACTACTCAAACTATTTCAGAGCATAGAAAAGGAAGGAATACACAAAAATTCATTGTATGAAGCCAGAATAACCCTGATACCAAAACCAGGCAAAGAGTGCACAAAAAAAGAAAATTACAGACCAACATCTTTCATGAATATAGATGAACAAATTCTCAACAAAATTGTAGCCAGAAGAATTCAGCATCATATCAAAAAAAATAATACACCATGACCAAGTGGGATTCATACCAGGTATGCAAGGATGGATCACCATTAGAAAATCAGTCATCGTAATCCACCATATAAATAGAACAAAAGAAAAGAATCACATGATCATCTCAATCGATGCAGAAAAGGCGTTTGATAAAGTCCAACACCATTCCTGATAAAAAAACTTTCAGTAAAATCGGAATAGAAGGGAAATTCCTCAACATAATAAAGGGCATCTTTGCAAAAACAGCAGCCAACATCATTCTCAACGGAGAGAGGCTGAAAGCATTTGCCCTGAGAATGGAAACAAGACAAGGATGCCCTTTATCACCACTCCTATTTAACATTGTGCTGGAAGTCCTAGCTAGACCAATGAGGCACGAAAAAGGAAGAAACGGCGTCCAAATTGGGAAGGAAGAAGTAAAACTATCTCTATTCACAGATGATGTGATCCTATGCATAGAGAATCCCAAAGAATCCATTAAAAAAAAAAAAAAAAAAACTACTGGAACTAATAGATTGAGCAGAGTAGCAGGATACAAGGTCAACATGCAAAAATCAATTGGGTTCCTATACACAAACAAAGAGAACTTCGAAAAGGAAATCAGGAAAACAATACCGTTTGTAATAGTCCTTAAAAAGATAAAATACTTAGGAATAAATCTAACCAGGTATGTAAAAGACCTATACAAAGAAAAGTACAAAACATTATTCCAAGAAACCAAAAGAGACCTACATAAATGGAAAAACATACTATGTTCATGGATAAGAAGACTCAATATCATGAAAATGTCCATCCTACCTAAAACAAATCAATAGCATTTTTTAACAAGATGAAAAAATAATCTCCAACTTTATATGGAAAGGACAAAGGCCCTAGATAAGCAAAGTATTATTGAAGATGAGAAAGTAGGAGGCCTCACGCTACCTAACCTCTGAACCTCCTATACAGCCATGGTAGTCAAAATAGCCTAGTACTGGTACTGTGACAGACACACAGATCAGAGGGAACAGAATCGAGAACCCAGAAGTAACTTCATCTACCTGTAGTCAGCTGGTCTTTAACAAGGGACCAAAGTCCATTAAATGGGGGAAAGGAAGCTTGTTAATAAATGGTGTTGGCAAAACTGGATGGCCATCTGTAAAAAAAAAAACATGAAACAGGATTCCATATCTCACAACATATATAAAAACTAACTCAAAATGAATCAAAGACCTAAATATAAAACCTAAAACAATAAAGATCATGGAAGAAAAAATAGGGACAACACTAATACATGCCCTAATACATGGCATAAAGACAATACAAACCATAACAATGCACATACACCAGAAGATAAACTAGATAACTGGGAGCTCCTAGAAATTAAACACTTGCGCTTGTCAAAAGACTTCACCAAAAGACTAAAAAGAGAACCTACAGACTGGGAAAAAAAATTTGGCTGTGACAAATCCAACAGAGGTCTAATCTCTAAAATCTATGGGGAAATCCAACACCTTTACAACAAAAAGACAAATAATCCAATTAAATGGGCAAAGAAAATGAACAGACACTTCACCAAAGAAGACATTCAAGTGGCTAACAGACACATGAGGAAATGATCCTGATCACTAGCCAATAGAGAAATACAGAACAAAAGTACGATGAAATAACAATCTCACCTGACATTACTGGCACTAATTAAAAAAAAAAAAAAAAAACAGAAAATAACAAATATTGGAGAGGTTGCAGGTAGTTTGGAAGACTTATGTACTGCTGGTGTGAACATAAAATGGTACAACTAGTATAGAAAACGATACGGCACCTCCTTAAAAAGCTAGACGTAGAAATACCATACAGTCCAGCAGTCCCACTCAGGAATATATCCTAGAGAAATAAGAGCTATCACACGAATAGACGTGTGCACACCCGTGTTTCTTGCAGCATTATTCACAATAGCAAAAAGATGGAAACAACCTAAGTGCGCATCAACAGATGAATGGGTAAGCAAATTATGGTACGTACACACGATAGAATACTGTGCAATGATGAAGAACAATGATGAATCCACAAAACATCTCACAACGTGAATGAAATCTGGAGAGCATTATGCTGAGTGAAATAAGTCAACCACAAAAGGACAAATATTGTATCAGACCATTATTATAAAAACTCAAGAAAAGGTTTACAAACAGAAAAAAAAAATCTTTGATGATTATGAGGGAGGGGAGGAATGAGGAAGGGAAATCACTAACTAGATAGTAGACAACTGTCAACCTTGGTGAAGGGAAAGGCAACACACAATATAGGGAATATCACAATTTGACCAAGGCAAAGGCATAGAAGTTTCCCAGACACATTCAAACACCTTGATGAACTAAGATACTGGGGCTGAGGGCAGGGGACCATGGTCTCGAGGGACATGTAGGTCAATGGGCATAACATAGTTTTTAAAGAAAATGTTCTACGTCCTACTTTGGTGAGAGTGGTGTCCTAAAACTTGTGAGCAGCCATCTGAAATACATCTGTTGGTCCCATCATGTTCCAAGCAAAGGAAAATGAAGTAAACCAAAGACACAAGGAAAGTATTAGTCCAAAGGACTAATGGGCCACATGAACCACAGCTTCGACCACCCTTAGCCCAGAAGAACTAGATGGTTCCCAGCTGTTGCTACCAATCGCTCTGACAATAGAAGATCCTGGACAGAGTGGGAGAAAAATGTAAAACAAAATACAAATTCACCAAAAAAAGACTAGACTTACTGGTCTGACAGTGACTGGAGGAACCCCCGAGACTATGGTCTCTGGACATCCCGCTAACCCAGAACTGAAGTCACTCCCGAAGTCTACCTTTTAGCCAAAGATTAAACAGGCTTATAAAACAGACAACACATGTGAGGAGTGTGCTTCTTAGTTCATTCAAGTATACGAGACCAAATGGGTAAAACTTGCCCAAAAGCAAAGATGAGAAGGCAAGAAGGGACAGGAAAATTGGATAAATGGACACTGAGAACCCAGGGGGGAAAGGGAAAGGGGGAGAGTGCTGACATTTTAGGGATTGCAACTAATGTTACAAAACAATTTGTGTATAAAAACTTTTAATGAAAAACTAATTTGTGCTGTAAACTTTCACCTAAAACACAATAAAATTAACAACGACAAAAGTAAGTTTGAGTGTCTCTTCTGATACCTGTTTTGCTCTTTGGTTTCTTTTTTCTCTTTTTAATGATCTTTTGCTTTCTTGTCTGGTCTTCTGACAGCTTGTGTGGTCTTCAGTCATTAGTGTTCATTGCATCAAATCTGTTTGTGAGGTGGCCTCTAAATTCAGGTGGGATATACCCAAGGTTGTACTTTGGTTCCCGTGGGCTAGTTCTAACTTTAGCTTGAACTTGCATATGACAATTGATGATGGTCTGTTCCGCAGTCAACCCCTGGCCTTGTTCTGACCGATGATATTGAGCTTCTCCGTCGTCCCTTTCCACAGATGTAGTTGATTTGATTCCTGTGTATTCCATCTGGTGAGGTTCACGTGTATAGTCGCCGTTTATGTTGTTGAAAAATGTATTTACAATAAGCAAGTCATTGGTCTTGTAAAGTTCTATCATGAGACCTCTGGTGCTGTCATTTCTTCTAAATTACCAAGTTAATTGGCATGAAATTGTTCATAACATTTCTTTACTATCCTTTTTTTATACAGCTTTATTGAGATGAAATTCACATACCAATAAAATTCACCCACTTAAAATGGATAATTCAAAGTTTCTTAGTATATTCATTAAATTGTGCAATCATTATCACGGTCTAATTTTAGTACATTCTCATCATCTTAAAAGGAAATCCTTACCCATTAGCAGTCACTGTCCATCTGCCCCATCCCTACCCTTGTTGAAAATTAATTGGCCGTGGATGTGTGGGCTCGTTTCTGGACTCTCAATCCTATTCCTTGGAGCTGTATGTCTATCCTTATACCAGTACCACACTTTTGATTACTATAGCTTTACAAGTTTTGGAATAGGGAAATCTAAGTCCTCCAACTTTGTTCGTTTTCCAGGTTGTTTTGATATTCTGAGTCTCTTACATTTCCATATGAATTTTATCATCAGCTGGTTAATTTCTACACAAAAAGCCAGCTGAGATTTTGGTAGAGATTGGGTTGAATTGGTAGATCACTTTGGGAATATTGCATTTCAACAATATTGTCTTACATGTAATGAACATGGGGTGTCTTTCCACTTATTTAGGTATTCTTTCTTTCAGTGTTTTGTCATTTTCAGCATACAAGTCTTGCAGTTATTTTATTAAATTTATTCCTAATTACTTTATTCTTTTTGATGCTTTTATAAATGGACTTGTTTTCTTAATTTCATTTTTGGATTGTTCATTGTTTCTGTAATTGTTTTTTATATATTAATCTTGTATCCTACAACCTTGCTGAACTCATTTATTAGTTCTAATAGTTTTTTAGTGGATTTCTTGGTTTTTTCTATATACAGGAGCATGTCATCTTGCAGATAGAAATAATATTATGCCTTCTATTCCAATCTGGATGTCTTTTATTTCTTCTTGCCTAATCACCCTGGCTAGAACCAGTATAGTGTTGAACAGAAGTGGTGAGACATTCTTGTTTTATTCCCAATTTAGGGGGAAAGCTTTCAGTCTTTCACCATTAAGTATGTTAATGTTAAGTATGTTAGCTGAATCCTTTCTAGGTTCCCTTTACTGGGTTGAGGAAGTTCTCCTCTATTCCTAGATGGCTGAGTGCTTTTATCGTGAGAAGCTGTTGGATTTTTTCAAGTGCTTTTCCATGTCTATGAGATGATCATGTGGTTTCAATCCTTTATCCTATTAGTAAAAACCAAAAACCAAACCCACTGCCGTCGAGTTGATTCCGACTCATAGCAGCCTTATAGGAAGAGTAGAACTACCCCATAGAGTTTCCAAGGAGCACCTGGTGGATTTGAACTGCCAACTTCTTGGTTAGCAGCTGTAGCACTTAACCACTACACCACCAGGGTTTTCCATTCTATTAATGTATTACATTAATTGATTTTCAAATGTTAAATCAACTTTATAGTCCTGGGATAAATCGCACTTGATTGTGGTATATAATCATTTTTTATTTTGCTGTATTTGGCTTGCTAGTATTTTGTGGAGCTTTTCTAATCTATAGTCATAAGGGATCTTGATCTGTATCTTTTCTTTGTGACGTCTTTGTCCAGTTTAGGTATCAGGTGTTTGTGGAGTATTGGTATTCTCTGTTTAAATGTTTGGTAGACTTCATCAGTGAAGCCATTTATGCGTGGGATTTTATTTGTAGGAGGTGTTAAAATTATTAGTTTAATCTCTTGTTACAGATCTATTCAGACTTTCTATTTCTTGAGTCAGTTTGTGTCTTTGTAGGCATTTGTCTGTTTCATCTTAGTTATCTAATTTATTGGAATACTGGTGTTTATAGTATTCTCCTATAATCTATTTTATGTCTATAAGGTGATAGTGATGGCCCAGGCCCCTTTTTTATTCTCAATTTTAGTAATTTGCATCTTCTTTGTTATTTTCTTGATCGGTCTAGATAAGGGTTTGTCAATTTTGTTGATCCTTGTTACCTGTTCATGTCAGTAGGGTCTGTAGTAATGTCTCTCTATTTCCTGATGCTGGTAATTAATGTCTTCTTTTTTCTTTCTATCTATATGTATATGTATGTATCTACCACCCACCTGTCAGTTTGTTGTACTGTGGTAGCTTGTGTGTTGCTATGATGCTGGAAGCCATGCTACCATGGTGGATGGGTTTCAGCAGAGCTTCCAGATTAAGACAGACTAGGAAGAAAGACCTGGCAATCTACTTCCAAAAATGACTGAAGGAAAACCTTATGGTTCATAACAGAACATTGTCTGACTCTCTTGCTTTGGATACATCATTAGGAGAGCTCAATCGCTGGAGGAGCATATCATGTGTAGTGAAGTAGAGGGTTAGCAAAGCAAGGGAGACCCTCAATGAGATGGATTGGTACAATAGCCACAGTGATGAACTCAGACATGCTAGCAATTATGAGGATGACTCACGACCAGGCAGCGTTTCATTCTGTTGTATATAATAAGGTCACCGTGACTCAGTTGACTCAGTGGGAACCAACAACAACACTGTATGTATGTATGCATGCATATATACATATATGTGTATATGTATGTTTGTATTTACATATGCATACATACATATTATGATATGTGCATAGAAAAATCTCTGGATTTTGGTAACATTGGTTGCATCTGGAGAAAGGAATTGAGTGGTGGAGGCAGAAGTGGGAGGGAGACTTTTCACTGTCTTCTCTACATTTTTATTTTTTATTTTTTTTACCGTGTGGCTGTATTACGTATTCTAGAAAATAAATTTAAATTAAAAAAAAAAAAAAAAAAACTGGTACTGAGCCAAGGAAGACAATGCCTATGTCAGAGGGCTCTAAGTTTGCCTTCCTTAGGTTCCTGGCATTGGTTCTTTGCCTTCTTCTCCCCTCACCTTCTCACTTTCTGTTTCCCATTCTGGAGTAATCCAGTCAAGGATCCGAGAGAGAATCCAGGGGAGATGCTCTGACCTGCTTCACAGTCTAACCCCAAAAAAAGTCTATGAATGATCAAATCTTTCTCTCTCTCGTCCTCTACAGAGCGACCTGCTGGCTGGGCCGAGTCTGTCCTTGAGGAAGACACATCCGAGCCTGAGCCTGCCTTTCCCAGGTAATCTTCCTTCCAGTTCCCTTCCACTTTCATTCCAGTCCCTCCTACGTTATGAGAGAGATTCCCACTGTCTTACCTGAGGCTGATTTTAGGGGGAGCACTTTTTGCTAAACGCTGTCTTCTCCTAATACGTGCTAAGAGTGGCATACAGGTGTGCAGAGGCCAGAGGTTCCTCCCACGCCCCATGTTCTTGTAGATGACAAAGCCAGTGTACCCTAAGCCTCGGGGTGAGCTCTCACAGAAAAGTGAGCTGGGCCACACTCGGGTATGTTAAGTAGACTTCACCAGGTAGCAAGTGGAGAGTAGGGAGTAAGGAATGTCAGGGGGACTCAGTATAAATGTGCCTGTTTCTAGGCTAATTTTAACTAAGAATGTCTGCCTCTTATTAGCATGGTAAAGAATGTGCTGAAATTGAGTCATTTGGGAGCATTCTTTAAAAACCCTTTCATAAAACCCACAGAGAAAGTGACCTTGGGAAAGCTTCAATAATTTTTGTTGACTGACATCTCCCCCTCTATCCCTGTAGGACTGTAGGCACCATCCAGCACTGCCTCCACCTGACCTCGGTGTATACCCATTTCCTGCCCCAGCACGGCTGCCCAGAGGTCACCACCATGCCCATGGGTCTTGGCACGACAGTGGATTACATCTTCTTCTCAGCTGAGTCCTGCGAGAATGGGGACAGAATTGGTAAGCCTGTTGGTTCCTGGGTTCTTGGAACTCACCCTGAGCGTCCCTGGGTGGAGGTGATAGTAGGTGAGGCATTTGGTGGCATGGCTTGGTCTGCTGGAGCCTGACCAGGCAAGGAGCAGATTTCATACCTACCTGGCACTGGTCTCCTCATTATACTTCTCATAGGACACTTGATTGCCTTCTTTCTCTTTATCCTTGGAGTATTAGAGAGAGGTAAATAGAACAAGCACTCTACCCCTATTCTAGAGGTGAAAATAGAGCACCAGTTAGCGACTGAATTTGTTTATCAGCAGCCAATTAGTGAGAGACTTGGTTAAGTTTCTGTTGTCGTTGTGTCAATTTCGACTTAGAGCGACCCTGTAGGACAGAGTAGAACTATCCCATAGGGTTTCCAAGGCAGTAATTTTTATGGAAGTAGATGGCCACATTTTTCTCCTGAGGAGTAGCTAGGTAGTGGTTTTGAACTGCCACCCTTTCAGTTAGCAGCTGAGTGCTTAACCAGTGTGCCACCAGGGCTTGTTTTGGTTAGGTTAGAGACCTTATTTCCTATCTGTTCACCCCAGACCAGTAGTCACAGCCTAGCAGTCCATTAGCCCCATGCCTATTTTGTTTACAGAATGTTTTTTTTTTTTTAATGTTTAAATTAATTGCCTGTGTTTAAAATTCAGATTTCATATTTTAAAAAAAATCTAGATTTCCAGCTTCTCCTGGAAAATCAGAAGGTCCTATAATGCTGGGCCTGGGCATACACTTTCCAGCTTGCCACAGTCTCCCGCACCCCCTGCTTTATTCACTGATACTATCATGGAGTATCTCTGAGAAAATGAGGCCTCTTCAGGCAGAGGTGAGGGAGAGTGGGGCAGTGAGGGGAATGTTGCCTACAGAAGACTCCCTCCCGGCCTCAGGCAGCCTAACGGTGGCTTCTTTATCCACTGCTTTCCACTTTGCACCCCAGATCGCAGGCTGTATCAAGATGGAACTCTCAAGCTCCTGGGCCGTCTCTCCCTCCTCTCTGAAGAGATTCTCTGGGCTGCCAATGGCTTACCCAACCCCTTCTACTCTTCAGACCACCTCTGCCTATTGGCCAGCTTTGGGATGGAAGTCACCGCCCCATGATGGGGCTCCCAGGGGAAGAGGGCTTCTCTTCCAGAAGAGCTCACTGGATCAGAGACTGTGGAAATAATCCCATGCTTCTGGAAACCTAGATCCAAGAAACTTAAGTCCCCTCCTTTCCCCCTTGTTCCCTTTTTCCCATGGTTAGATTTCCCCCAGCTGTTCCCTGCCCCGCCCAACCTCTTCCTAATCCTGTGCCACATACTCAGTGGCCCTGGGAGAGGCAGAAGGGGGCTTCCCCCTTCGTTCCATGTATCCAGCGCTCCCCCTTGATTTTTAATTACCAGGGTTGCGGGAGCTATTGATCTCATTGGTTATTTGCTTTCAGTCCGTTTCTTGGTACCTTCTGCCTAACCTTCTCCCCGCCTTCATGACCTCGGGGCCCAGCCCTCTTGCCCGGCATGCACCTGTGAGCTGTGTGTGTTGTGCATGTGTCTTCTTGGGGTGGGAGTGCTCTGTGTAGAGCCATGGCTGCCTCTGACCAGCCACTTTCCACATAGGGGCTGTAGGCCTAGGGACCAGTTACGGGTGTGATCTAGTACTGTGTGCTGCCAGGCAGCAGCAGGGGTGTGGGCCCTTCTTTTTTTAATCCTCTCTGTTTCCTTAGGCATGCATCATGCCGACTGAGGGATAGTCTTTATCTGGCCTCTGGGAATAAAGGGGCCCCACAGCCTGGAGCAGCAGATTCAGGGATGCACCACCTGCCCCAGTGACCCCTAGGCCTCTGATCCAGAGCTCCGAAGAGGCTTGGCATGAGTTCTCTAGGGCTCTTCCCTTTCCCCATGTTGTCCTGAGGGAGACAAAGTTTGAACCCCACGTGGGGTTCATCAGGCTGGGATAGTGGCTTGAGGTTTAACACTTTGAAAGAAGGAGAAACACCCCAGGAAACTGTCTTGTCTCGCTGGAGTCTGCAGCCTTGAGAGCTGGGCAAGGGCAGGAGAAGTAGTGGGAGGAGCAGGGAGGCTCTGCGGCTGCCTCAGCTGAACTTGTTCTCTTTCCTCTGCACACCTTAGAAACAGGTTTCAATTCTTTTCCTGCACCCACCTTTTACTTTCTGTTGCCTCCCTCCTCCTCTAGTCCCTTCCATTTCTCCCCAGAAAAGCCTAGTATTTAGCTCAGGCCAAACCTTAGCACAGTGGTGGCCTTGGGCAAAACTGGTGCAAGAACTTGGAGTGGCGGTGTTTGAGGATGTGCTCTGGCCAGCAAGGCCTCGGCTGCTTGTTGCCTCCACTGACCCTGTCCTAGCACAGGCGCACACTGGCCAGCTCAGGGGCTTCCTAGCTCACACTGTGCTACCTGCATGCTTACTCTGTCATTGCAGGGGTGTGGCCTGGGCTGATCCTGGGCTAGCTCCTCCCTGCACCCTTTTGACTCCTGAGCAGCTATTAGCCTCACAGGTTTGAGTTGCAGTTGCCCCACTTGGCCTCCAGAAGGAGACTGAAGACAATGGCCAGAAGCTTCTATTAGGGACAGTTCCAGAGGCTAATGCCCTTCTCTTTTTTTGAAAGCCAAAGAAAGACCCAGCTTGAATTCTGTGCTGCATTCATGGTTATGGGCTTTCCATGCCTGGGTTTATTTCTCTCTGCTGTACATTTTGAAACATGGTTTCCTGGGTACCGGGCCTGTCTGTCCACTCCTCATCGCTGACACTGTTTGTCTCTCTCCTGGTACCTCCTGAGATGGTCTTGAGATAGTGCCCTGTTGGCTCCTAGGACTAGGGTCCCTCCCTCTGTTCTGTCCTGCCAGGAAATGCACGTTAAAGGTGGCTAAAGATGGCAGAGAGCAGCGTTTGATAGATTATCTTTTCCTTGTTGTCTTTCTTGTTTTTGTTTTGGAAATGAAATGGGGGTTTTAAATAGTCATTTAAACTCTTTTTCCAAATAAAGGTTTACCTATTTTCCCCTACTGTTGGTCATTTATTAGGATTCTGAAGGGCATGGGGGAGAGGGCCTGGAGAATGAGGTGGGCAGAGAGAAAGAGACAGGAGCTTTTGATCTGGGAGGTCGGGCAGGGGGGTCTCAGGCCCTAAATCTAGACTGGAGAAATTTGTTGTAATTTTCCTCTGATAACTGAGGCAGATGGATCTGCCTTGTTCATCTTGTACCACTTCCTCCCTTGGATGCCCACTGCTCTGAGGCCTGGGGGGACCAGGGTTTGAGCAAAGCCTCCTGCCCTGACTTGGGTACAGCTGTCTTCCCTGTCGTTCCCAAGCTATAGGAGAATAACTCTTTGCACTGCTTCTCATCTTATTCCATCTGCTGCCCTCGTGCCCCTCCTAGTCCACACTGTGTTTCAGGAGTGTCTGTGCTGAAAGTAGGGCATGATGGGTGTGTTTTCCTCTCAGAGCAGTGGCAGCTGCACGAGGCACTATGCAGGTGCCAGATGCCTCCCGCCAAGCATCTATTTCGGATAATCTCTTTGCATCCTGGAGCCAGGGCTGAGCTGCGGGCCATCTGTTGGTGGAATGATTTCTCTTCCTTCCCAGGCTTAACTCTGCTAGTACTTTTGTTCTCCTCCAGCTCCCTATGTGGCAAGCCCAGCCAGGCCTGCATGCCCATGGGAAGCCCTGAAAGCAGGCGTGGTTTTCGGCCGCAGCTGAAAACGGATTCTCAGGCCCCACCTCAGACCTCTGATTCAATCTCTGAGAACCTGGGTTATTTAAAGGTACCTGGGTGCTTCTGTTGAACCACCTGAGTTGGGACCCACTGATTTAGTGGAAAGAAAATTTACCCAGGTGGCCAGATCACAACTTGTCCTCGTGGCTTGGCTCGTTGGTGACTAGGTAAGTTACCTGTTTCAGTTCACATCCCTTGGTGAAATAGATATTAAAGTAAAAATCTTTTCCACTTATGAGGCATTTTCAGATCTGAAATTGCTGTGTTTGGGCTTTGGCAAGAAAGGGATGCCAAGAACTCCAGAGTATTATTGGTAGGCGTTGGGTACATAGTTGTTCTCCCTAGTCAGGGTGGATGATTGGGCTCATGGGCTGAGAATTATTTTTTTTAAGCTTTGAGGTGTACCCCCAGAGGCCCTTTGCCTGGGGTGGAAGGTTTTCCCCTACTTGCCTCAGTCACTAAAGGTTTCTGTAACACAATTATTAGCTTACAAAGTGCTCCATCAGTAAACAGTAGCACTGTGAGGTGGCAGTTCTGGTGTTTTTCCTATATTTTTATGTCTGAAGAAATAGAAATCTCAGAGTATAAATTGAGAATCTCCCTTGTTTTATTTCTTGCCACCTCAGGCTCCTCAGAACACAGGCCGTCTGGGAGTAGGAGTGATAAGGCAGACACACCGGGGTGGCCCTGGGAAGGGCGTGCTGAGGCAGCTGTAAGCTGGCGACAAAGAAAGGAAACAACCATCCAGGCTGCTGCTGCTGTTTCTTTTTCTTTCCAGTTCCTGCCCTGGTGTAGCTACTAACTAGAGGAGGGTTGTTTTTGGATTGATCACTTAATGCAGAAGTGTGGCTTCTCTTCTCCCAGGAGCTGGTGGGGCCCACCTCCTCTACTTTCTGTTAGGGGAAGAGAGAGCTGACCTGCAGCCCCACATTTCCAGACCCATCCCAGTAGCACCACACCTGTGAGATTCTCTTCCCCTCCCAAACATGCAAAACAAAACTGTCCTAGGCCAGCCAAATGAGAGAGAGCCTGGGCTGGGAGAATGTGAATTTAATGTGTTTTGAAGGGAAATCTGCCCTACTGTCCTGTCCTCAGTTCAGTCCCTGTGATGCTGAGGCCTGGGGCCTCGCACAGCTCTGGACAGAAGAGCGGCTGCTACACTTAAAGTTCTTGGAGGCTTTGTTTTTCCCATGACCAGATCTTTTCTGGTTGGGGTTTGGAGGGAGTCCAGATATCTATGTGCACATTCTCGTGTAGGCTGGGCTTAGAGAGCTGAGCAGAGTGGCCAGTCTCTACCACTCACCAGGCCTTTCTCCACCTACTGGCAAACACCAAGGTTCACAGGTAGCCCTACTTGACATGACCACTATTTCCTATCACCACTGTGACCACAGTCAAGATGCCAGCTCCTCACAGGAGATGGGGATGGTAGAGCCTCATCCCCTTCATTTCAGGGCTCAGGAATGTCACCTGCATCCAGAGGTCCAACTCACATTAGTTGTGATGGTTAAGGTTGTGTGTCAACTTCGCTGGGCCATGATTCTCAGTGGTTTGGCAGTCATATAATGATGTGATCACCTCCATGATGAGATTTGATATAATGTGATCACCTCCATGATGGGATCTGCTGTGAGTAGCCAATCAGTTGAAAGGGAGTTTCTTTGGGCTCGTGGCCTGCATCGAATATAAGTGGACATTCTGGCAAGGCTTGTGGGCTTTTGCTGACTCTGGATCCTGCAGCTGGCTCCTGTTTTTCTGCTCTCTGGTTCTTGGGACGTGAGCTATCAGCTTACCTGTGGTCTTGCCTGCCAATCTTGGGATTCATTGATCTTCGCAGCCTGTGAGCAAGAGCCTTGCTCTCTGACCTGCCGATCTTGGGTCCCCAGCCTTTGTGGCTACGTGAACCTATCCTGATCCATGGACTTGGGACATTCCAGCCTCTACAACTGTGTGGTCCACTTCTTTGATATAAATCTCTGTCTACATATATTATACACTTTATTAGTTTTGCTTCTTTAGAGAACCCAGCCTAAGACATTAGTCAAGTGTCTAAGTTAAGTACATGCTGTGAGCCTGAATGAAACAGGACAGCAGGAAATACAATAATGCCTTTACTCTTCCCCAGCAAGTTGGATCCTGATGGGCCCAGGAGTGTATATGATAACATTTACCTGGGGCCAGTGTCCATGATAAGCCTGTCTGACTCATGACAAGCACTTACTTGTCCAGCAGTCCTGAGAGCAGTCCAGTGGCCCATAGTGTATGACCCCATGTCATTGAAACCGGCCCATGAGGCCCTGTACTGGGTGTCATTTTAGCTGGACCTTGTATAATTTACCACACTGCCTTTACGTAAAGGCGTAAAATCCAAATTATTCACAAATTCAGGTAACCTTTATTAAAAGGCCCTTTTTGGGTATCATTTTAGCTGGATTTAAACATACTAGTAAATAACTGCCTCTAGTTAATGGTGTGCAGTTCAAGACATTCATGGATTCCAATCGATTGCCCCTCCTCTTCCCATCACTGCTCACCACCACACTCCTGAGAATAAACGCCACTTCCAGCCAGGGCTTCCTTGGGGGTTGGCTGCGATAAGAAGTAGGAGATACTCTACCTCCTGTTTTGTAAGTCTGGGTTTTACTCTTAAACTCTGAAAGAACAGAGAAGCGGAGGAGGGGTTAAGGCTGAAAAATGCTGTGGGGTCTAAGAGATATTTCAATTTCTGCCATCTGTTTGGGCTTGTCTCAAAGTGTGGGAAGAGCAGGAGGGACAATGGAGAGGAAGGAAGGGGGCTGGAATGGGGTGGTGGAACAAAAGGTGTTTTACAAAGCGGCTGCCTTAACCACCATAGATTATGGACTGTGATTAGAAGGGACCTAGGGATCCCTGTTGCTATGGTTTCCTGAAACAAGCTCATCTCTCAGGGGAACACTCACCCTTCCTCTCTCCTTTGTGCCTGATGGTCTGTTGTGGACTAGGATAGGAAGAGCAGGGCTCTGGAATGTACCCTGAGGGCAGACTTGCCTCCGGGAGACCAAGCCTGCTGTGTGAGGGAGGCAAAGGGGTTCATTTATGGCGACAGGAAAGATCTGCCCACAGTTTAGGGTTCACAAGAGCTGAGTGGCTTCAGTAAGTGAGAGAATGAAAGTCTGGAATCCCAAAAGTTTCATCATGACTGCAGGGCTGGAAGTTCTCCTGTTCCTGGTTTTAGGCTTCCCTTCCTCCAGGCCAGGTACTTCCCCTGGAGCTGAAGAACCCAATGGAAAGGAGAGAGGCAAGGTTTGCATGTTGTGGTATCTGCCCAGCCCACACAACCGAGCAGGGGAGACTTTATTCATTTCAGGGGAGAAGTGAAGACAGGAATGTGATGAAGTGTGAAAAGGAAGGGGCAATACTGACATGAGCAGGACTGGAAGAACAAAGTTTAGAAGTCTAATACAACATGGCAACCGAACACAAAACTTAAGGGAGGGGGTGCTCCATCATCACCAGGCCCCAGGGCCAAGCACACCCGAGTTTCTTCTCTCTTGTCAGACTTGAAGAAAAAGAGAATTGAGACTCCAGAGCACCAAGATGGGGCAAGGGGTCAGTACTGATGGCCTTGCCACTAGCACCATGGCAGCCCTGCCTGGCCTGGGGAAGCTGGTAAAAGGCAGGGGCCTGGTGGGGGCAGACTTGCCACCTCAACCCCATACTCCAGAGGACTGTCTCCTGCCCTTCACACTGGCTTTTTAGTGGGAATTTCCACAGACTTGAGCTCTGGCACAAAGAAGCCATCGATATAGTGGACCCCAGCTTTCACATCCCTGCACTCAAAGGCCAGAGAAGTTGCGTAGAGAGAGTAGGCCTGGGGACATCACTGCAGCTAAGGTAGAAAATAATCCAGGCAAGAAAATCAGACCTGTGCAAGCAGGCTTCTGGGCACTCTACCAGCCAGAATCACACCGAGTCCCAGAGCCAGGAAGTTAAGTCCCAGTTGGAAGGGGTGGGGGCATGAGATGACACTGAGAGGGCAGGAAGCCAGAGAGGTTAACTTGGCCTTCTCAAAAGCCCAGCTCCCTGGGCCCCTCAGCCCTGGGCTTTTATCGGTACAGCCCCTGGACCAGGGAGCTGCTGCTTTCCCCACTGGCCATGCCCTAGTTAAGCATGGGGTATCTGGCACATGGGTGAGGGGAAGATGAGTATGTGGTGAGGCCATGGGAGGGAGAGGCCTGGCAGGTGGGATCGGAAGGCTCCCTCAACCCAGCTTCCCAGTGCTCTCACCCTGGTATCGAGCATAAGGAACTAGGTGTTGGGGGAGACCCTGCTGTCACCCCGGATCTGGCCCACCTTCGCCAACCAGCTTTCTCTGACCTCATCTTGACCCCTCCTCACCCAGCAGAGGGTACAGATGAGCCCACACTGAGTGCTGGAAGGCAGACCTGAGGCAGGAGAAGCTAGGGTCACAGCCAGGCCCTTGTCCCTCAGAGGAAGTGAGATGAGGTTATACCAAGGATAGTGACTAAGGCCCCAAAGTCCCTGCCTCTGTGCCTCCCTAGAAACCTTGAAGCCAGGCCAGCCCCAGGGAGCAGAGCCTGTGTAAACACACCCGGGAAGGGAGGAGGAGGGTTGCTACATATGAGAAACGTGGGAAATAAAGAGCACCGCTATATCCTGTGGTGGTCATAGGCCCGAGGTCTTGGCTTAGGAAAGGTGAGTGCTAGGGAATCTGAAAGAGGGGCTGGGGCTTCGTTCTACTTCCTTCTCCTAGAGGGCTAGTGGGTCCCGGTGTCCTTTTAGGGTTCTGGTATCAGAAGCAGCTTCCTCCATGTCTTCCTGACCTGAGCTCCCAGCTCCCTCATACATCCCTTCCTCTCAAGCCCTGTCCTCCTGTCCTCCCTGGGAAGTCCCAAAGACATCTGAGGGACCACTCCCCTGCTGATCAGTGGCCCCCTTGGGGCACCCACATCCAGACCCAGAAGGGAGTTTGCTTTCTGCCTCACACCTCCCAAAGACAGCCATCTCTGCCTTAGGCAAACCTGGGAACACCATCTGCATTCCCTCAAAGCTGGGCTGGGCTGGTGAGTCAGGGGTCATAACACAGTGCCCCTCGGATTGCCCTGGCCAGGGTGTGGGCCAGTGGGCACCTCCCCAGGGCCCATTGAACCCATGAGGAACTTGGCGGGGGAAGGGACCAACCAGTGGCCTCCCAGAGTGCCTCTGGCTGCCCGTTGCTGGGCCTGGCTCTGGGCCAAGAGCTGCTGGTTTGATGAGCTGCCGGCTCTGGTGCCTCTCTGCATCAGCAGAGGTCTCCCTGTCTCTTCCTCCCCTGCCTCTTTGCCTCAGGCACAGGCTGAGAGCTGCACTCTCTCTAGTCCCCTCCACCCCTGTGGTGACAGCACCACATAGATCCATAGTCTGCTGGGACCGTGAGTAGGAGGAACACAGCATGGTTGCTCACTATGGGAGGCACTTCAACGGCGTTTCCTCATTCTCGGCTGTGGCTGTAAGGCCCTTTCCTGGTCCAGCCCAGCTCTAGGAAGCTTAGAACGGTCTCGCTTTCTCCCTCAAAGCATCTCAGTGGACTTCTCCCAGAACAAGCTCTTTCTACTCCAGAGATTGCAAACTGCTGTTCTTTTTTGCCTGTATTGGGTTTTTAAATTTTTTTGATTGATTGCCAACATTTAAAAATCAGAGAATTCACATAAAAATTCAGAGTTCTGGCTTCTGAAACATCAGGTGACCTAGCAACTCAGGGCCCCACTGTGAGAAGAGCTGAGTAGCAGCGGCCCCTCTAGTGCGGTCTACCCTTCTTCGTTGGCCTCAGTCCCCCCAGCCCAGCAGCCCTCTTTGTAAGTACCTGCTTGGCCCCTGTGGGCATCTGGATTTACTACTCTAGTTTGACCCCTCTCTTATCCAGGCTCCAAGCACCTCCACAGCCTTACTGACAGCTGGCCCTGACTGAATCCTAGCCTCTCAGCAAAAACTTACCGTTCATCTCATCCAACTACCCTTCCAGAACTTGAATCCTCTGTATAGCTTCCTGACAAGTAGCCATCTAGTCTTTGCTTGAATACTTCCTGAAGTAGAGAACTCACCACCCCCCAAGGCAATCTGATCCTAAACTTTCCCCCAACCCTTTCTCACATACACCTCCAGCTCCTGGGTTCTATCCACTCAGTGGCTACATGGTGCCCTTGGCCTACACTTCCTTGTTGCTTAAGCCTCCTTTCCTGAGCCCTGACAACCTCTCCACAGGCTCTCACTTCGCAGCCAGGTATCTTGCATGACCCCAGCTGCTCAGGTTCTGCCCTGCCAGGGCCCTGACGAGATGCCCATGCGACAGGCCTAAGCATCACTGCAGCCTCCAAGCTGGGCTGCTAACCAGGAAGGCTGGCCTGAGCCACAAGCATCCTGGTCTGCTCTCAATTTCCCCAACAAGGGCTGAGGTAACATGGGGAGGAGCAGTGCCCACTGCTGGGCAGTGCCCAAGGCCTGAGTGTCCCACCCGCCCTGTCTGCTCAGTCCCCATGACCCCAGTGCAGCCCTGGGCCCTCCACAAAAGCCCAGACCGTTCAGAGAGCTCCTTGGGCTACAGCATAGGCAGGGTTGGGTCTGAGCAAGTAGAGCCAGTAGGCAGTTTGGGGCCTGGGAACATCTTCACCCAGGGGTTCTCTCCTGGGTGCTCAAATAGCCTGTCCCCAGCATGACAGAGCCAGTAGGTGGTGCCAGCCTGAATAGTCCCAGGGGCCCGTGGGGCTCTCCTGGGCCAGGGGCTCCTGCTCCTGGGGGCAGATGTGGCCTGTGCCAAGC
Source organism: Elephas maximus indicus (assembly GCF_024166365.1). Classification (NCBI taxonomy): domain Eukaryota; kingdom Metazoa; phylum Chordata; class Mammalia; order Proboscidea; family Elephantidae; genus Elephas; species Elephas maximus. The sequence continues at coordinate 89,558,572 of NC_064828.1, read as the reverse complement.
TCCTGATTTATGGGTGACACAGACCTTTCCCAATGATTCCTACCCTGCTTCCCATTCCCTGGGTCAATATTCTGCCAAGGCAGACAGACTGAAGAAACACCTTTATGCCTCCTCCCCCACCCCACCAAGCCTCAGACCTGGTGGGGCCAGGAAATGTCCCAACATAGGACAGGGGCAGGGTGCCAGCAGAGCCGGCAGCCCCCTCACCCAGCCCATGCATGCAGGCCTCCGAAGCACTGGCCTTCTGGCCACTGGCAGATCCATTAGTTATACATTTTTCCCAAATACACATCAGTCGTGGAGTTAAAAACTCCAAACAAAACACTAACCGCCTATCTGCCCAAAGTTAGGGGGCACGGCTCAGTGGGAGAGGGAGCAGTTTGGGCAGCTGAGCTAGAACACATATTTCCTGCTGCCCTTCAACCTGCCTCTTCACCAGCCCTTCCTCCCCTATGAACGTGGCTGGTCCAACAGGTAGGTCCCGGCCCCCAGGAGCGGGATGAGCGGGGTGCTGCCACTTCCTCACACCCGGATCTGGTACCCATTGAGGTCTGGCATGGCTTTGGGCTCAGACGGCTTCTTCTCCCCAGATGGCCTGCAGTAAGGAAGAGAGCAGAGCAGGGGGTCGAGGTGAGTGGTCACCATGTTAGGGAGACGGGAAGGAGGGAGCAAGTGGTGGCTTCTGCCCTCCATTCTCCACGGGGCCTCACACACAGCAGAGTGGAAGTGTTTCTGGAAACTCCACCCCGCCCACACGCTCCTGAACGTGGTCCCTGGCTCTCTTACTGGCTCTCGTTCTTGGCTGGAGGTCAGCTAATCTGGCCAGGCTTGGCTGGTAACAGCGTACAGTGTAAATTTCTCTAAGGGAAGTCTGCTCTGTACAGAAGCCTCCCAATCAAAGTGAATGCTGATGGGCACGTTGGTGCCAGAGGCCTGCCTGGAACCCCTTAGTTCATACCAGAGAGATGGCTCCTGGATGACAATTATATTTAAAGCGAGAGTGAGACTGAGATGTGGATCAGAGGAGGCAGCCTAGCATTTTAATGGGATGTTTTTTGCCATCTAGATCTAGGCAAAAGCCAGAGTCACGGGGACCAAGGTTTGTTCAAAGCCATCCACCCAGCCGCCCATCTGAGGTTCAGGAGAACACACGCCTCGCAGGGGCACCCCTTCCACCCTGCCTCCCACATAATCCATTCTGCCATGTGCTTGGGCTCTCCTGACTGCCCTACTGGCCCGCCACTGAGGCCCCGCACGGTAGCCGGTGGGGCCAGCTGAGCTTTATTTCCTTCTGAATTGCTGTTGGGAGATGTCAGCACAGGACCTCACCATTCCAAATCACCTCCCTTGGGTGCGGGCAAGGAAGAGGGTGACAGCGAGGGAAGAGAGGGGTAAAGGGGGTCCAGAAGATGAGAGGAAAAGAAAATGTCTTCTTCAGCCCACCCAGTTAAGATCCCATCTCCTCACCGTCTTTCCCCACGGCTGTTCCTGCGATGGGGACTGGACTGGTTCCGCTGAGGAGAGGATACATCCTTCTTCCGGTCCTTGGTAGGCGAGGGAGGGCCAGTCCCTTTACCAATCTTGGAGGAAAGAGGAAATAAAAGCATCCCTTCAGGGCAGCCCCAGAGCCCATCTTGCCCTGCAAGTGGCAACAAACCCCTCAGAGGCTACCCTGAGAGCCTCAAACAACGCTCTGCCCTTCCCTGGAGTCCTTCCAGTCCTACTTGCCAGGCACGAAAGCTGCCAGGGAAAGGGTTCCTTAGCAGTGGGGTCCAGTCCCCACGGGCCTCTGAAGGTAGCAATGGAAGTGGGAGAATGCCACTGAGCTTTCATATTATAAAAAGCCCCTGAGGAAAGGTCTGTTCACCTGTGCTGGATAAACATGCCAGCCAAGGAGAGCATCCTGTGTCTGAGCTTTGCGCTAGAATCTTACCAGCCCAAGGGGGACACTGGTTATTTCCAGCCAATCAGAGCTCAGATTAGCAGTTACATCTCTGATTAAGAAAAAATGAGAAGAACAAATGAATCATCCTTTATAAAGCACAGTTAGCTTGATCAGAGTTTTCAAAACACGGGGTGCACCAGAAGGGGTGGTGGTGGTGAAGTTGTTAGCTGCCATCGAACCGGCCCCTGACTCATGGCAACCCACGCACAATGGAATGAAATGCTGTCTGGTTCTGTACTATCCCTGTGATGGGATGGAGGTAGCGGGGAGTTAGTAGGGGGACAGGAAAAGGGCAAATACAAGGGAAGTTTTTAGTGCTGAATAAATGGGGAATTACAGTGCTAAAGACCAGGCAAGTAGGTCCAACCTGCTCCCCTGAAGACACAATAATATCAAGCAGCAAGAGCCAGGGTGCTGGGCAGCCCAGAGGCTAGGGCAAGGAGGATCAACTTGGGAGCAGGAAAGAGTAGCCGCTGAAAGCACTGGGCAGCCTGCTTCTGCCCTGGGGGAAGGTACTCTCATCCCACAAGGTCATGGCTTTGGGGCTGGCCAAAGTCTTTAGATTCCCCCTGGCTGGGCAGACCTGGCCTACCTACAGGCCCCGGTGACACCCCTGGATTTCTCATCAGGAGACTGAACTCCAGTGGGACCCACTTCCCACTGCCTGGGAGTAAGTTCCTGGATTCCCTGCACCTCAGTCTCCTACCCTGAAAATGGTGACAACATCCACTGCCAGGGCTGTTTGTGGCAGGGCTTCAAACCAGTTCTTCCTGGTTCAGTCATGGTGAGGAAGCGAAACTGCAACAGACTCAAATTTTTAAAAACTTGGGTGAACTGGAAAGGGAAAAATTACAGGTCGAAGCCCTGCTAGAAACCTAATCTCCCTCTTAGAAAACAAGGGCAGCATACATACTGCATAGCAACCAAATCTGCCTGCAGGATTTTGGGCAGAGTTGGAAATAGCAGTGCCCCGCTCAAAGATGGCAGCCGACTGCCCCACTTTGAATGTGTGTTCTCCTCCACAGTCCTGCCAATAATCCAATCTTAGGCATCAGTCTCCTGAAAAGGCTCACTACATCCCTTCCAAGTTTCCCATTCCAGGGCTTCAACCCATAATTTTTCCCATTCTAGTTATCATTCCAGATCACCCAAACTGTAAAAATATGGGTCTTTTCTGGTTTTCTTTCATTAGCCATGACTGAACTGGTTCAAAGCCCTAGTTTAGGGGAAGAAGCAGGGGAAGTATCTATGTCAGTGACCATAGCAGAGGTACCAGGTTGTTTGGTGGGGGCACAGTCACAGTGCAGCAGTGACCCAGATGGGGTCCCAGAGAAGGATCCCCCAGTTCAGGGGGCCATAGGGAGAGGTCAAAATTCTGCCCACTGTTAAGGCTCTGGGGGCAAACTCCTCAGCAGCTTATCCCAAGGCACAAGGGCCACCTCCTCCTAGCCACCCTCTATCTGACCAAGATTCCTGCTTATTAAGAAGGGAGAAATGACTGCCCGATATCTTCCCCATAGTCTGACTTCCCCCTTTTCTCTGGCCTCTTTCTCATCTTTCACTAGGTGGGCTCTGTGTGTGTGTGTACGTGTGTGTGTGTGTACGTGTGTGTGTGTGTGGAGGGGGGATGGCAAGAGTTAGGACACATTGGAGGAGAGATGGAGGCGACTCCCTTCCCCTCCCCACCACCCTCTCAGACAGGTCATGACTCCCACCAAGGGGTCTTTACTTACAAAGTCCTCCACCTGGAGATCGCACACCTGCCTTTATCCATGCTTGTAAGAACTACCACCCACCCAGGCCAGCTCACCTGCTTCCTCCCTGGTCTGCCCACTTGCGGGACTGTCTCCACAATAAGGATCATTCACCAAGGCCGGGCACCGAGAGGAAGCTTCACATGTCATCTCCCTCAACCCTCACTCCACCTCTGATGGGGCAGGGACAGGTGGAGGAACGTAGCTTTCTCTCCAGGGTGGCTGCCCCTCAGGCACCAGCCAGGATGTGGCAGCCCCTCAGGCACCAGCCAGGATGTGGCAGCCCCTCCATTTTCAAAACCCAGAGCCTCAGCCCCTGCGGGGTCGTGGCGGTGCGACCACCGACCTTGAGCCGCATGTCGCGGGCGTGTCGCTCCAGCTCCTTGCGGAAGTCCTCGCGGCCCAGCCGCTCCACGTCCAGCACCGAGTGCTTCCACTCGATCTGCTCCACACTGTGCGGGTCATGGGACACGCACTGGCCCAGCTTCACCTTCTTCAGCACGTGCCAGCAGCGGCTGTAGGCGGCCTCGTAGTCCAGCACCAGCTCGCTGAGCGTGCGGAACGCCGGTGCCTTGTACATCAAGTCCTCGCGCCGGCTCATGCCCAGGGCCCCGTAGCGGCCCCCGAAGTTCACCCCCAGCACAATGTGGCGGAAGTAGTTCCCTGAGAAGTAGGTCTTGAAGCTGATGGGGAAGCGTTCCAGGGTGGTCATGCTGTTGGTGAGGTAACTGGCCATGCCGTCCAAGCTAAGGAAACAGCCGGGGAGAGGAACAGGGGCCAGCACACGAGACCAGCACCGGGACAACCTCCCACGGTGCGACGACACTCCGAGGCCCAAGACCCTTAGACCACTAGCCAATCAGACGCTAGTGCTTGAGTGCAGCCCCTCCCCCTTGCTCATCTCCATATTCTTGTCCTCTACCACAAAGCCTAGAATACAGTAGGTGCTCAATAAATGACTATACAACCAACTGAATCTCTGTGGGAACAGGGCTCTTTGCTGCAGGACTCACAAAATAATTATAGCTAACAATGCTCCCTCGCTCCAAACTGCAGAGCTTTCCAGAAACCCTGGTGGCTGAAGGTGGGATGAGAAAGACCCGCCCCCCACCTCTGCCTCCTCCCTTCCTTCTTCCTCCCCCCATCTCTCCCCTTCTCCCTCTCTGTCACACACATTTCTCCTCACACATACATTCCCTCAGAAGCACACACAACTCTGTTCTGTCTCACTTTCCCTTCCTCCTCCTCCCTACAGCGCTCACCACCTTTCAAATAAAACCCAAACTCATTTCCATGGCCCAGCTACCCCCTCCAACCTCTTACACCGCTCCCTGCACCGGCTCACTCTCCCCAGCCGCCCAGGGTTTCCCGGCTGAGGGTCTTTGCATTAGCTAGTCCCCCTGCCTGTCCACCCTCAGCCAGCTTCTCATGCCTTGAGCTTAGCTGCCATCACCATCTCCACCTCAAAGCAAGTCTGCCCTGCTGTTTATTTCCTCTGAGCACACTCACCAGAATCTGTAATTATTTATTTACTTGTCTGTCTCCTCCACCAGAATATAAACTCCCCCAAGGAGAGTCCTTGTCTGTGGTGTTCTTTGCCGTATCTCCGGGGCCCAGCACAGAGCCAGGCATGTCATGGTTACTCGCTAAAGCTCTTTTTGAGTGCATGGGTAGAAGGAGATGAATGGGTAAGAGCAGTGAGCAGACACCTTGTCCCAGACACTGTGCTACGTGTTCCACATACACTGACTCATTTAATTGTCCTAAGAACCTTGTGAGACAGGTATTATTATTATCCCCAATTGCAGAGCAGGAAACTGAAGCTCAGAGATGTTAAGGAACTTGCCCGTGGTCACTCTGTAAGTGGCAGAACAGGATTCCAGTCCAGGTCAGCATGACCCCAAGTCTGTGCTCTGTCACTATGCTAGGCTCCCTCTGGTGCTAAACTCATTCCACCACCAGTTCCTGAGCCCCTCACTCCCTGCAAGTGCCTGAGATGAATAAGGCACATTAGAAGGCAATGGAACAAACCGAAGACAGCCCGTTGGGTGTGTGATGACTGAGGCAAGGCAAGGCGCTGGGGACACAGGGAGGGCCCCTCACCCACACAGGGGCTGTGCCTGATTTCTTCCACCCCACAATCCACCAGGTAGCCCCTGAAAGGCCTCTGGGACCACGAGGTCCTGCCTGGACCAGCATCTGGAGAGAAGAGAGCAGAGTCTCCCCCCGTAAGTGTGGGTGGGAGCCTACCCTTTAGTGCCAGCCCTCAGCGTAGCGCTTGAAGGAGGGAATGAGGAGTCATGTTGGTGGCACTGGTCACAGCCTGGAGTTCTCAGGTAGCCTATGCTCATCTAGTGAAGATGCCTGGAACCAGGGCGATGCTTGCCAGGCCCTCTGGAAATGGGCCTGCACACTGTTAATTAACAACTCCCATGGTGGAGCTGGTTGTGGGCCCTCTGGGGGAAAGGAGGGGCCTCCTGCAGCCTCTCTTTATAAACTTAAGGCACATGTAATCCCTGGATGGTGCCAACGGTTAGCATGCTCAGCTGCTAACCAAAATATTAAAGATTTGAGTCTCCTCAGAGGCACCTTGGAAGAAAGGCCTGGCAATCTACTTCTGGAAAATCAGCCACTGAAAACCCTATGGAGCAGTTCTCCTTTGCACACACAGGGTTGCCATGTGGTGGAACCAACTCTACAGCAACTGGTTTGGGTTTTTTTGATGTCTGTGTGGGGGTGGAACCCAGGTGGCACCATGGTTGACAGCTTGACTACTAACCAAAAGTCAGCAGTTTGAATCCACCAGATGCTCCTTGGAAACCCTATGGGGCAATTCTACTCTGTCCTACTATGAGCTGGAATTGACTCGATAGCAGTGGATTTGGTTTTTGGTTTACCTTTCTTTAAAAAATGTTTCATTATAGAAAACAAACGTAGACAGAACAGTTCAACGAGCCCTGATGTGCCACTAGGGCTCCAAAGAAAGATAAGGCACTGACCAATTAGGACAGAGAACGGGCCATAAACACCTGGCAGTCCTGCCTTCCCTCTCCTGCCCTGCTCTGATGTGGGGCATCCGGGGAAGGCAGCCTCTCCCAGGGGCTTGTTTGCCCCGACCTAACCTGGTGCCCCAGCTTTTGTCCCAGTTCTGCCCTTTTGGTGGAGTGACTAAGGAACCCGTTTTTTTTTTTTTTTTTTTTTTTTTTTGAGGCAGTTCTGTTTCAAGGACCCCATCTCCACAAAAAAATGTGTCCTGGAAATGCCAACATTTGGGCATTCCAACTGTTTCCCAGATGGTTTGGTTCTTGGAAATGGCCCAACAGCCTTTGTGAGACAATGTCTATCTTGGGGGTTGGAGGACAGGGTCATGGTGTCTACGTGACTCACAGAAAGGCTCCTGAGCACCGGAGGTGGCTGCCCCTCTCACCTCCTACCCCTAACCTTGGAACCAAGTGGATGACTGCGCAGGAGAGAGAACTGGGAGAGCTGGGAACTCATTTAGCCCCCCTTCTCCTCCCAGAGGAGGAAGCTGGGGCCCAGAGGGGCTGAGTGGCTAGTTCTGTCACACATCACACATCACACATCACACGTGTCACACAGCCCAGAGCATGGAGGAACTTGCTCGTGGGGCCTCCCAGAGCCAAGGAAGGATACATTCCCAGGATCACGGCTTCCAGGCATTTGATTGGCAGAGCCTCTTTGGTCATTTCCTTGGCCAGGTCCATCAGCCTGTGGGAAGGGGTGGGGGTGGTTAGAGTTCTGAGGACAGCACCCCCAGAAGTAGGGGGCAGGAAGGATAGAAACCCCCTTTCTAAGTTGCCTCAGTGCAAACCCAGCACCTCCCGCCTTCACCTACCCTGGAGCCAGAGAGGGGTGGGAAAGAGGCAGTCACTGGTGATAAGGAAGAAGGCCCATCCTCCCTTCCTTCCCTCTTTCACTTCCTCCTTCCCCAGGCTCCAGATCCAAAGACCTCTGGGGGAGGGGAGTACAAATGGCAGACAGGCGGTTACCAGCAGGACCTTGACAGCCTGGGTGATGGCGGAGGGCCGGGGCGAGCAAGGAGTGGGGCATGCCTAGGTTGCTGTATTGACCTCTTCCTTTTGGGAGCACAGTGGACATCCCTGACCCAACCATGGCTTCTCCGAAGAGCTTATAATTGATAGCAAATGCTCCCCGCAAGCTGGCCAGCTGCCAGAGGCCTGGAAGTGGGATCACAGGCAGACAGCCACAGGCAACTCCCCAGCCTGTTCCTGAACTTGGAATTCAGGCCAGCCTATCCCTAGGCCTGCTTCCTCCCTCCTCATGAGTGCTGTCCCCCAGGCCTGGGAATTTTGCCTGGCCACTGGCTCTGCCCAGGAGGCCGCCTGAGGCTCCTCCAGCCAGGCCCCAGGATAGGGCCTCTCCCACCACCTCCCCTGGCTCCTCCTAATGCTGTACAGATCACATAGCAGCCACAAACCAGAGCAGAGCACTGAGGGCTGGAGGTGGATTCCACCGGGGGCTTGGAGAACAGGCCATTAGCTAATTCAGCTAATACTAAAAAAAAATTTTTTTTTTTTTATAAGCCATGTAAATTATTTTTCATAAGAAAACAAACATAGACCAATCATGTGTGGAGCAAGCTGTAAAATTCACATCAATTTTTAAAAAATGCAGGGGCTTCAGGCTGTGGGCGCCTTTGGGCTGGACCCCAGGCCCAGGATGGCATTCACTCCTCACCCTCCTCTGTCCTCAGGTTTCCACAGAAACATTTGAGAGCAAATGGACCCAGACAAGGGTCTCCAGGTGGGGTGGTGATGCAATACTCTTTTGGCTTGGCCTAAATGACCGGAGAAGAGCCAGGAAGGCAAGTGGAGTGGCTGCCCAGGTTCCCACAAAGGGGAGTCACAGACAGCTGCAGGGAACAGGGAGATAAGGAGGACTCCTTCCTGCTAGGACCATCTCTCATTGAAAAAAAATAAAATAAAAAGACCCAAGGCGTATTACAGACCATCTATCTGGGACCACCCCCTCTCACATCAAAGCTGGCTGGTGGGTACCTTCCCTCCTAGCTTGGCATGTCGGCATTCCTTCTCTCGGGGTTGCCCTGGCTGTTCATCCCAGCCAGCTTTCCTTCTTTATGACATTGTTAGGGCCCCATGGTGGTGCTCACCCCAGCTGGCTGGACCCCTTGGTGCGGAGGGACCGTGTGCCCCTACTTACCCTGTCAGAGGTCTGCTCTTCTTAATTTCAAAGAACTGTGTCCCTGTGTGATTGTACCTGCGGGTGCCAGTTAAGGGCTTCCTAGCTTCATCTGGAACAGGCTCGTTCTGCCCCTCCCACCCCTATCCCCACCTCTAGCCCCCAGGGGCCTAGCATACCCAGGGGCGCATTCTGGGTATAGGCCCCACAAAGTGCTTCCCACAGGGCAGCTTGGAGGATGCGCAAGACCCAGTTCTCCTGGAGGGGGAGTGGAGGACGCAGCTTTTGTGCTTCTGCTTCCCCTACAGAGCCCCTTCTTTCTTCTCTCATCCTCTTTGGCTCCCCGCCCCCGCCCCCCCCGCCCCCATCCTCCCTGGCCTCTGGCTAGGACAGGAACAGGCAGCCTGCCCAGCAGGGCTGGGAGAAGAGGCTTAGCAGTGACAGCTCTCTGCAGCGCTTCACTTTCCAACCAGGTGAGAAATAACGTGAACTGAGGGAAGGCTGAGTGGGAGTCCACTCCATCCTCTAGTTGCTGGGTGCTCCTGAGCCAATCACCTCCCCGTTCTGGGCCACAATTTTCCCACTGGCAAAGCAAAGGCTGGACCCAATTTTCAGTGATCAGCCTGGCTTTTCTCCTACTCAGGACCCAAGCCTCGTCATCTGCAGCTGGAGAAGCCAGGACTCAGCTGTAGGCAGGGGGCAGGGTTCTGGACGGGCCCAGAGGAGGGGCATAGGGAATCTGGGGCCAAGCAGAGCCCAATGCTTTTTATGCTGGGTAGCCAGCCTCCTGCCAAGAAAGAAAAAGGCAGAGAATTGGGAGAAAATTCCAAGATGCAGAAATTATCTCCTAGAATATAAAATTCTTTTTCTCCTCCATTTTTTCCCCACTTTTAAAACCGGTTTTTAGATAGCCCCCAAGGCAGCTTCCTCTCCCTCTCTCTGCTGGGGCTAGACAGGGTGAAGGAGGAGGAGTGGACAGCCTGATCGAGAACTGGCTGTTTCATCAGCCAGCCAACAAGGAGGCATTTCCCTCTCCACCTCATTATACAGCAGGGGGTGAAGTAGAGCGGGTCAGTGAGGAAGACTCTTAATGAGATGGATCGGCATAGTAGCTGCAGCAACGGCCCAGGCATAACGACCATGGTGAGGATGGCGCAGGACTGGGCAGTGTTTCCTTCTGTTGTGCACAGGGTTGCTATGAGTCAGAATCGACTCCACAGCGCCTAACAACACCACCACCGCAGGAGGAGCAAGCAGGGGGCAGAAAGGCCGAAGTGGGTCCGGTGCTCATCAAACCGACCTGGGCTGAACACAGACTGGGGGCACACAGACTGCTGTGTGCACGGCGTCCCCTGGAGTTGTAGAACTAGCTAGGTGGCTCTGCCAACAGCTCTCCAACCCTGTCTGAAGGAGGCTTCACTCGGCCTCTAGCCAACCAGACCGTGCCCATGACCCTTGGCGGGGAGGATACTGCAGCTCCCTGATGTAGCGCTGCACAGCTTCCAAGCGCTCAGGGACAGGCGTGGATGGCTGGAATGTAGGCACACTCGGTATGGGGATCTGGGGACAGAGAAAGAGCTCTGGTCACAGAGGGAGGCTCAACCTGGACCTTCCAGCCCACCCGACACTCAGGATCAGCCCCTGGAGAAGCCACAGCCCTGGGGAGGGGCCTCTTTTCTTGGAGACTTCTTACTGAGACACCTGTCAGACTCCATCACAGCCATTCCACCCCCTCCCAGCACTTGACCCCTTGATTCCTACTCACAGTGACCCTAGAGGACAGAGTAAAGCTGCCCCATAGGGTTTCCGAGGCTGTAAATCTTCACAGAAGCAAACTGCCACATCTTTCTCCTGAAGACTAGCTGGTCAGTTTCAACCACTGACTTTTTGGTTAGTAGCCGCGCGCTTAACCACTGTGCCTTGTCAGCATGCCTAATTTGGGGTTTATGCTAGTGTTCCAACTTTACACTTCTTTCGTAATTTTAGAAAAACATAGGTTGACTCACTGGCTGTTTTGAGTTTTAAATATTCATTACTTCAAGGCTTAAGAAGAATGTCAATATTAGGGTTAAGTTCATTTGTGTTTGGGGTTCACTCTGGTTCAAGTGCTGGATCTAAACAGGTCCTTTTAGGGCCCTGCCCTGGGCTGGGGGACAGCTTCCAGGAGAGGTGGGCATATCCTCGGCTGGAGGGTGTCCATCCCACTATCACGAGCACCTTTCACCTGGCCTTTCAGAGCTCCAACCTGAACTGCCAAGGAATAGGTCAGTGGTGGAGCCCCAGTGGTGTAGTGGTTAAGTGCCATGGCTGCTAACCAAAAGGTCGGCAGTTCGGATCCACCAGCTGCTCCTTGGAAATCCTATGGGGCAGCTCTAGTCCGTCCTATAGGGTTGCTATGAGTCAAAATTGACTTGATGGCAACGGGCTTTTTTTTTTTTTTCTTTTAGCAGGCCAGCGGGACATATTTTGGAAGAGATCTTTCTAGGTCTTGCTCAAGCCTAAGCCCTTTGGATGAGTTTCACGGAGGCAAAGGAGCCCTGGTTTCTCCTTCGACACATCCCTTTCCTGCCAGCTCTACCGCCAAGCAGTATGGGTCACCGGGCAGTCTTCACCAGAGGGACTTTGCAGTGCCTATACCAGAGAGAGGAAGGGATGAGTCAGGCAGACAGGTACCTCCTGATGGCTAGGAACCAACAGCTGTGGGCTGCTGGGCTGGCCAGGGGTGAGTCAGGCCTGGCCAGCAGACCCCCGAGGGTGCCTCTCAGCAACCAGGCTTTCTTCAGGAAACAGTTCATCCCGCAGGTGTAGGCCCCAGGCTGCAGGCTTCCCTCTCCAGCCAGGGAGAGCTGAATCCTGGCAGCGAGCCCCAGGAGGCTAAGAGAGGCATCCATTAGGGAGCCTCTGAGGTTACAGAACCAGCTTCTGTGGGTAGAAGAACCAAACTTCCAGGGACAAGACCCACACCTCTGGGCTCCCCCTTGGCCAGCAGTATAGCCTGCCAGGAGATGGCCTCCCAGTTCCTCACTCAGGGAAGCCCCCTCCCTACTACCCGGGGCCCCTGCCAGGCTGCCCTGGTCACAGGGAGTCAACCCAGCTGGGGCTACTGAATGTCCATCTCAAGTGGAGGAGTACCTGTGAACGGAAGGAGCAAAGCAGGAGCACATGCAAACTGGGGGTAGGGCTGGGAGTTGGGGAGGGAAGGACCCAGCGCTTTCCACCTTCCTCTGGGAGGCTCCAGTGGTGGAGAGGCTGAGCCCACAGGGCTCCCAGCCTTTTAAATAACATGGCTACAGTGGCTGGGGCACTGACAAGAAGGGAAGTGACACACTCATTATCACGGCACACTCATGTCTAGGGTGCTGCTGATGGTGGGGGGTAAGGGAAACAGGACAACCTCTAACAGAGATCTACTCCCTGAAAAGGGTTGAGACACAGAAGGGAAGGGGCCCTGGTCCAAAACGATAGCTTTGCGTGAACTTCCTCTCTTTTTCTCCCACCCTCAGGATTCCCTCCTTCCTGTCTGGGCAGTCCCCAGCAATCACACTGGCTCCCAGCAGCTAACATCTCTGCCTGAAGCAGACCAGTTATTTCCCTTTTCATATCACCCCCACTCCCCTAACTGGCGCCACCATGGGGACAAAAAGCCCAGCCCAGGGATGGGTTGGTGGGGGGGGGGAGGGTGGCTCTCTCCTCTTCCTGCCTGACTGAAAAAAAAAAAAAATTTAGAATAGAACTGCCCCATAGGGTTTCCAAGGCTATAATCTTTAGTGAAGCAGATTGGCCACATCTTTTCCCACAGGCTGGTGGGTTTGAACCGCTGACCTTCCAGTTAGCAGCTGGACGCTTAACCACTGCACCACCAGAGCTCCTACGTTCATTCAAGGAATCACTTAAAGTCCTGAGTTCTATTACAACATTCCCACTGGAGGTTCTAGTTTAGCATAATAAGGAGGCTTGGGAAAGGTGGGAGGAGCCTGGAGCTGAATGTATGGGGAAAAAGCAGCATAGCCTAGAGGTTAACAGATTCTAGAACTGGACATCCGGTCCGTATCTAAATCCCAACTCTGCCATTACCTAATTGGTCACCTTAGTCAAACTTAACTTCTCTGTGTCTCAAATACCGCATCTGTAAAATGGGTTACAAGAACAGAACCAGCCTCGTAGCATAAATGAGCTGCTGCAAGCTGGGGCCTTTGAACTGGGCCTGGCACACGGCAAAGGCTCAGTTCCTGCTCACTGTCATTATTATTACGATGTGTACCAAAGATATTGGTCAGCATGTGCTGACCCTGACAAGGTGACTTTTTGGGAGATGTCTAAATTCACATCCTGCAGGTGCTCAGTGGCCACAGCCGCAGCTATAAGATCTTCAGCAGCTGGGTCTGGGATAAGTGGTCACTAGGTCATATTTCAAATCCGCCAGGTGCTCCTTGGAAACTCTACGCAGCAGTTCTACTCTGTCCTATAGGGCCGCCATGAGTCGGAATCAACTCGATGGCAATGAGTTTTAAGTTTTAAGTCGTATTTGGTAAAGTAGGGGGTCAGCAAAAATGAGGAAAACCCTTGATGAGATGGACTGGCACAATAGCCACATCAATGGATTCAAGCATACCAATGACCACGAAGATGGCAGATGACCAGGCTATGTTTCATCCTGTTGTGTATAAGGTGGCTGTGACTGGAATCAACTCGATGTCGACTAATAATAACAAACTTTTGAAGGTGGTGGCAGCTTGAAATATCGAGGAGAGACTATCAATGAGCACAAACTTTCTGGGTTTAGGATCCTTTTAGAAACTGTTGTTCTTTAACAGGCTGGTTTTGCTCTTTCAGAAGGATATTTCTTCAAAGTGTCTCCGGGGTGGTTTACTGGGTCGTTTACGTGCTCACCTGTTTCACATGCTTTACCTCATTTATTCCTCCCCATGACCCTCTATAGAGGGCACTGCTAATGTCACGGATTGAATTATGTCCCCCCCAAAATGTGTGTATTAACTTGGTTAGGTCATGATTCCCAATATTCTGTGGTTGTCCTCCATTTTGTGATTGTAATTTTATGTTAAAGAGGATTCGGTGGGACTGTAATAACACCCTTACCAGGTCACATCCCTTATCCAATATAAAGGGAGTTTCCCTAGGGTGTGGCCTGCACCACCTTTTGTACTCTTTGTTAAAGCCATCCACTTGTGGTATTTCTGCTAGAGCAACACTAGATGACCAAGACAGCTACTACCCCTTTTTACAGCCAGGGAAACTGAGACACAAGAAGTCTGTGGACCTTGCTCACTTTAGTTTTGGGGGAGCCAGAATTTGAACACAGTGGATTTGGCTCCAGCACTCTTGTTTTATCACACTATTATCCAAGGGGGCCCAGACTTGACTGCCTCCAGGGACAGGGAGGTAACACAAATGATTTGGGCAAGCTGGGTGTGATTGGTGGGGACTGTGGCAAACCAGGGGAGAGGAGCACTCCTCAGCCCCAGTTCATAGTTGCCACGTGGGATTGCAGATTCTCTGTTCCCAGACCTCATTTTCTGAAAAGATGCCAAAAATCTGGATCTTTATGTGAGATCTCCTAATTTTAAATTTTGGCTCAGATGATATTCTAAAACAGTCCCAACAAAATATATATTTGGCCCACCACAGTGACCCAGCCACTCAGCGAAGGGAGAGCCCAGTGGTCAGTCCACTCAGTTGCCAGCATGCTGCTCACACCTCCTCCGCACCCCTCTCCCCACTACACACACAATTTTCCCGTGGTTTGAGGTGGGGAAGTTTCAAATTTTCCCAAATCTCTCACCAAATTCCTCCCACCCAACCATACTCTAGTCAGTCACAACACATACCCCCACAGACAATCGTTTTATTCCTTCATCGATGTCTGTCCTAAACATGATGACTGACGACGAGATGACATTAGTGACCAGTCACTAACAAGCTCGTTAATATTTAGTCCCTAGCATTGGTGACGGTTCTGCATAGACGGTACCTATGGCGTCTATGGTCTGATTTAGGCCTAAGCAAGACGGCTGAAAGGAGTACTGGTCATACAGTGGTTAAGTGCTTGGCTGCTAACTGAAAGGTCGGCAGTTCGAACCCACCAGCTGTTCCAACAGGAGAAAGATGTAGCAGCCTGCTTCTGTAAAGGTCACGGTCTTGGAAACCCTATGAGGCAGTTCTACTCTATCCTACAGGGTCAGTATGAGTTGGAATCAGCTTGAAGGCATTTTATTTTATTTTTTTTTAAAGATGGTTAGACACCAACCTGCTCATGTGGGCAAAGCGTGTTGCTCTGGCCTCACTGGCACAATGCTTTGGTTACTCAAGTGAAATCTACCCTCCCCTCCTGAGAAGGACCTGAGAAAAGGTAGTGAACATCTAATTGCCAGTGTTGGTTTGGGGATTTACAGTTTGTCAAATACGTCTAATATATAGCCTTTCATTTAATCTTTACCACAATCAATTCCATTTTACAGACGACAAAACTGTGGCTCAAATATGTCGAAGAGGCCCTGCCTAAAGTCATTTAGCCAGGCTAACAATCTGTACCAAAGTTCATATCCTTTGACACAGTACTTCGTCTTCCAGAAATTTATCCCAAGGAAATAATCAGAGCTGGACCCCAAAATTTATGTTCTACAATGTTTACCATGGTGTTCATTTTAAGAATAAAATATTGGAAACAATGTCTGTTATGGATTGAACTGTGTCCCCCCAAAATATGTGTCATAAATCCTAACCTCTATGCCTGTGGTTAGAACCTCATCTGAGGATGGGTTGTCTTTGTTATGTTAATGAGGCAAGATTAGTGTAGGGTGTATCTTGAGCCAACCTCTTTTGAGATATAAAAGAGATTAAATGCAAGCTAGCAAGCAGACATGGGGTAAGACAGATCTTCAAGAAACCAGGAAGCAGAAGCTGAAGAGACAACGACATTCCTCCAGAGCCCTCAAAGACAGAAAGCCTCCCCTCAAGAGCTGGATCTCTGAATTTGGACTTCTAGACTCCTAAACTCTGAGAAAATAAATTTCTGTTTATTAATGCCATCCACTTGTGGTATTTCTGTTATTGTGGCACTAGGTAACTAGGATAGAATTTGGTACCAGGAGTGGGATGCTACTCTAACAAATATCTAAAATGTGGAAGTAGTTTTGGAATTGGGTAATGGGTGAAGGCTGTAAGAGTTTTAGGGTGTCTAATAGTAAAAGCCTAGACTTCCTTGAAGAGACCGTTGGTAGAATTATGGACATCAGAAGTGATTTTGGTGAGGGCTCAGAAGGAAGTGAGGAGAGCTATAGAGAAAGTCTCTATTGTCTTAGAGAATACATATGGCGCCAGCAACAATGTTGCTAGAAGTGTGGATGTTAAATGTGTTTCTGGTGAGGTTTTAAAAGAAAATGACGAACATGTGATTGGACAACAGAGGAAGGGTGATGTGTTTTATGCAGTGGCAAAGAACTTGTTTGAATTATGCTCAAATGTTCGTTGGAAGGTAGAACTTGTAAATGATGAATTTGGATATATGGCTGATGAGATTTCTAAGCAAGATCTTGAAGGGGCCGGATGGTTTCTCCTTGCCCCTTATAGTAAATGTGAGAGTAACAAGATAGACTTAAAAATTGTGCAAAATGAAACCAGAACTTAAAGATTTGGAAAATTCTGTTGTACAAACTAAGGACATGTGTCCTAGAATATTCACCAAGGACATGGTAACACAATCTGTTGTTAAAGAGATTAAGCCTGTGACTGATGGATCTAACCAGCTACCACAGCAGAAAACCCATCAGCTTAAACTGAAGGGCGCAGAGAAAGAACAAAAGGAAATAACGCTGTTTGCCTCTTGGAATTCTACAGGCAGGAAACAGGCCAAAGGAGCTACATCTGTTGTCCTCCAAAAAAGAAAAGGACCATCCCTGAAGAAGCTCAGAGATCAGCAGAACTGTTGGAAGGACCATGGGAAGCAGGGCCCTCTTGGGTTTTAAATGGTGGGTCCCTGGTCTCCTGGATCGCAAAGGTAGAGCCATGGTTTCCTAGGTTTCAAAGAGTCAGATCTTCATCCACTTGGTTCTGGAGTGTGGGGCTGCCATTCAGTTTGGCCAAGAGGATGGGACGGCTGCCCAGAGCTGAGGAGGTGGGGCTGCCATGCCCAAGGAGCAGAAGAATGAGGCCTGCTGGAGCAGGGTGTAGGGTCACCACTCAGATGGATAAGGAGAATGGGGCCGCCCAAAGCCAAGGCAGAAGAGTTGCCATCCCAGTGAACCTGGAAGGCAGAACTGAAGCCCAGGGCTGAGGGGCTTCCACCCAGACTCTAGAAAGCATGGCCAACACCATGAGTCTGGAAAGTAGCGCCATTGTCTAGATGGTCTCAGAGAAGAGGATTACTTTCAAGCCTCCAAAGCTAATGTAATGTGTTCTGCTTGGTTTTCGACTAGCTTGGTGTCCGTTATTCTTTCTTTCCCTCTAATTTCTCCCATTTGTAATGGAAATGTCTACTTTGTGCCTATTCTACTACTGTACTTTGGAAACAGCTAACCTGTATTCTAGGTTTCACAGGTTCACAGATGAAGAAGAATTTTGTCCCAGGATGGAATACGCCTAAGGGCTCGCCCATATTTCATTTTAGATGATTCAGGAGATGAGATGTTGGACTTGGAGTTGATTTAAGACTTTTGGGATGACGTGATAGGGTGAATGTTTGCAAGTGGGAAGGACATGAATTTTGGGGGGCCAAAGGATGGAATGTTATAAATTGAACTGTGTGCCCCAAAATATGTTATATATCCTTATTAACCTGGAAGCCTGTGGTTATAATCCTGTTTGGAAAAGGTTGTCTTTGTTATGTTAATAAGACAGGGTTAGTATAGAGTGTGTCTTAAATTAATCTCTTTTCAGATATAAAAGAGATTAAACAAGCAAGGGAGGGAAGCAGAGATGGGGGAAGAGAGATGCCAAGCTACATGAAGATCGCACAGGAGCAGAAGCTAGGAAGAGAGAAAGCCTTCCCCTAGAGCCGGCACCCTGAATTCAGACTTCTAGCCTCCTAGACTGTGAGAAAACAAATTTCTGTTTGTTAATGCCACCCATTTGTGGTATTTCTGTTATAGCAGCACTAGATAACTAAGACAATGTCCAACGGTAGAGGATTCACTAAGTAAATTATTAGTCGATACAGGGACAATTACGCAGCCATTCAAAAAACAATCCACGTTTTGTTCCCCTGAAAACAAAATGTTCGACCTTCAATGTCTGAATTCCCTTTTCTCAGAAGGCATTTTCTGGTGGCTGTATCAGTAACTTGGTAAAAATCAAACAAAACATAACAGGACACTTGTCCCTGAGTGCAATCTACATTAACTGCTGCTCCCTCCACCACCCCACTTCCTTGTCATCTGAGCAGGCAGGACTCAGCATTCTTCTGGGACCTAGGTCCAAAAGACTCTTCATTGGGGACTTTAGGCCTCTGCATTTGAGAGAGTGCCTCTTCAGTCTTAACCATGATGTTTTTAAAAAACATTAAGCGTATATTTCCATATAACCCTATAGAACAGAAAGTCTCAGACACCCTTTCATTCAGCAAGCACACATAAGTGCCTGTTCTGTGCCAGGCACACAGGAGGCCCTGGTAAGACAAAGATGAATGAGACTCAGCCTCTGCCATTGAGGGCCACACAACAGAGGGATGGCCGTTGCAGAGCAGTAGCAGAGTACACAGAAATGCTATTCAACGTGGCCCCTGCCCACAGGACCTTTTCTAACTGCCCCAAGTCTGGTGTACAACAGAGCAGAGCGTCTGGAGCCAGGAGACCTGAGGTTGAGTCCCACCTCTGTTGCTTCCTAGCTATGTGATCTTGAGTTCCTATGTGAGTTTTCAGCTTTCACATCTGTAAAATGGGGGCCAAAAACTGCACTTCCTTCACAAGGATGTTAGGAGAACTCAGTGAGATAATGCATAAAAATATTTTGTCAACATAAACCAAAAAAAAACCAAACCTGCTGCCGTCAAGTCGATTCCGACTCATAATGACCCTATAGGACAGAGTATAACTGCCTCATAGAGTTTCCAAGGAGCGCCTGGTGGATTTGAACTGCTGACCTTTTGGTTAGCAGTTGTAGCTCTTAACCACTATGCTACTAGGGTTTCCTCTGTCAACATACGAACCAAAACCCTGTTGCCGTCAAGTCGATTCTGACTCATAGTGACCCTATAGGACAGAGTAGAACTGCCCCATAGAGTTTCCAGGGAGCACCTGGTGGATTTGAACTGTCAACCTTTTGGTAAGCAGCCGTTGCTTTTAACCACTACATCACGAGGGTTTCCGTACCTCCTTAGTCATTCATAATCTCTCTGCTCACAGTTCTCTGGTTTTACAAGTGTCATTAGGCAAAGGCCATGACAATCCACATAAGTGTGTTTTTTGGTCAATCTGCTGTCCCACCCACAAAATGTGGGCATTTAAAGAGATGGGGGAGGGCTTCTGGGAGGCAGTGCTGTGAATCTCACAGAATGACACCAACGACAATTGGGAGAAAGTTCCCCTGGGAAGGCACCACCCTGTCTGTATTTTAAATCTTACCCCGCCAGTGGCCCACTACCCCACTTGTGGGAAAGATACGACTTTGCTCTCCCAGCCACAAGATCAGTAAAACCCTCAATCCTTACTCCCCACCCCACCCAACCCCACCCCACCCCACATACTCCTCACCTTGGGCAGGTCCGTGGCTCCACGGATCCGCTGCGCCACCTTCTCTCCATCGGGGTGGATCTTGGCCACATGCTTCCACATCCTTTCCCAGGTGGCCTCATCCACAGGTAGCCCACCCCGGTTGATAAAGAAGGGGATACCTCCGTCTCGAAGGTCCTCTTCCCCTTCCTCCTCTGGCTCCTCATCTCTCTGGGCTGAGGCCCCTTCGCTGGTCTCCAAACGCCTGATCCCACAGGGGGCGGCAGTGGCTGCGGGGGCGGCACCGCTGCTGCCGCCCCCGACTACCTTCTTCCCCCCGGGCATCCCCAAATCTTTGACGGGGGTCGGAGGAAAAATAGGTGGCTCACAAGAGGCTTCCAACTGGACGCCAGCTGCAGCGATAACACATGGCCAAACAGAGTGCAAGGCGCCTTTAAGAAAGCAGGGCGTGGCTCACGTACAATAAAATACTACTCGAAAAGAAAATCAGTGCAAAACGTGAAGTGGGGGCGCCTAGGGGGCCGGTTGTCCCGGGTTAGCCTTAGAGGCCTTGTTCTGTTTGGAAAATGGGATAAAGAGAACACACCCCAACTTGGCAGCCTTCACAAAACACCCCCATTTGACAGCGAGAACAATGACCGGCAGGTGACGGAGCTGGCCGAGTGGAGAAAAATCGGAGGGAAACTGAGGCCAGACAGCTCAGACCTGCGGCCGCAAAAAGGAAGGATCAAGGCACGGGAGTCCACGCCGACTGGGCGCCGCAGGGCCCAGTTTCAGAGAGAATGAATTCCTCTACAAAACGCACGCAGGCTCACACCCCCGCGCGTCCCCAGGGGACCGAGCCGACTCCAGGCCGCGTCAGCTCCAAGCCCCGATCCCTGGGCGGGAGGGTGACGCTGGGGGGCGATCTCTTCGACGCTACGAGTCCGGGAGCCAAGACTGGCAGCTGGTGGGGCCCGGGAAAGGGGCACGCGCCGACGCGCACATTCCACGCCCGCGGCCAACTCCCCGCACAAAGTGGGCTTTGTCTTGGCCCCCGTCCCCTGGCCCCCAGAGCAGCAGCGGTGCCCCCACAAGGGGAAGTGTGGGGCGGGGAGGCGAAGGCTGGGAGCGCCCAGGCCCCGCCGGTCCCCAGCTGGGCGCGTCTCAGCGGGCGGACGGTGGACAACCGGCGTCGCGCCCCGCCAGCCGAGCCATCGCGGGGCGCGCGTCCCGCTCCGAGGCCCGGAGCTCAGCGGGCCCGGCTCCGGCTGCGCGCAGCGGCCAGGCTGTGGTCACCGAGCGGCGGGCTCCGGCCGCGGGGGCGCCGCCCCGGACCGGCTGCAGCATGGGCGGCGGCGCGGCCGAGCGGGCGAAGGATGCTCGGCAGCAGGGCGCTCGGGCTCCCGTGGCCCCGGCCAAGGGGCGGAGGAAGCGCAGCGGGGAGAGGAAGGCAAGCCCGGCCGCAGCCACGGCCAGAGGATGCAGCTGGAGGCGAGCTGACAAAACCTCAGCGAGCGCGAGCTGCGCTGGTGCCCGGGCAGCAGCCCGCGGAGCGCAGAGTCCGCGCGCAGGTCGCGGCTCCCGGGCTCGGTAACGCTCCGGCCGCCGCCGCCGCCGACCTCACAGCCCCAGAACGCTGCAGCAGCCGGCGGTGTCCCCAGCAGGTCCACCGCCCACCCGGTGCGACTCCGGCCCGCGCTGCGCATGCGCTTCTTCCCCCCCTTAAAGGGCCAGTGCATTGCCGCCCGCAGCCATCCCTCCGCCCCAAGTTGTCTCAAGGATGCGGTGGGTCTCAGCTTCCTGCTCGCCTCGCTCTCAGGGCGCCACGAAGCCCGGGAGGAGCTACAAAGAAAGTTCACATAGTGCTGAACGGAGTGCACACCCCAAGGGGATTCTGGGCGCAGAAGGCCGGCTTCAGGGATCTTCCTAAGGGGGGGGGGGTGCCCCGCAGGGGCCCTCAGCGTGCAGAAGCGAGAGCACCGGCCTTGGCCGCCCAGGCTCTAGACCGGATTCAGCTTTTATTTTGCTGCGGGACGTCTAGCAGGCCATTTCCCTCAGTAGGCCTCAGTTTCCCCATCTGTTTAACTGAGTTGGTTACGGAGCCTTCCCAGCGCGTGCGTTTCTTAAAGGAGGAGCATCTGAGTGGTGGGGTCACTACCTCTGGAAACGAGAGGGTTAAAGTTACCCTCCCCAGATGCTCTGCATCAGTGGGAGCCGGATGAAAGCGCCCCACCGCCGCGGACTGTGCCGGATGGATGCTGAGCCCCAGGGTCGTGGGACCGCGGCCTGGGAATGGGAGGCGATGGCTGGGGAGAGTCAGCTGGCCCAGAGGAAGGGGAAAATATATCCAGTTGTGCGCGCCCCCTGGACTGGGGAGACCCAACGCACTCTCTCATCCCTACCTCCATTCCACTGAGCTGTTACACGTGGAAAAGGCACTCATAGTGTACAGAAACCTAGAACTTTACTAAAATCTGACAGCCGAGTGTGTGGTGTGTGTGTGTGTGTGTGCGCGCGCGCGCGGGCACGCTGTAAGAGATTCCTTTCCTCCTTCTCACCCATAGTTAGTGTGAATAACAGTCTCCTGGAGGGCGGGAAAGGGGTGATTGCAGATTCCTGGGCCCTAGCTGCCTCGGGGGTTAGAAACCAAGAGTGATCAGTGATGGAGAGGATCACAGGACGCCGAGAAACGTAGTTAAAGCAGGAATTCTTAAGCTCACTGAAGATGACTCCACACGTGTAAAAACTACCAAGGATCCACAACTACAAGCTCTTTATCGTGTAAATGGGAAAACCGAGTCTCAGCTCACAGAGCAGATGTGTGGCAGAGCTAGAAATGGAATTGGAATCTTGTTAGCTTCCACCCTGCAACATCACCCAGCCTTTCATCCCTTCCTCTGAGGTTCCAGACATCATAGAACAGCAACTAAACAGCCCCACTGTGCCCTGTCTAAATTTCCCTCCCACAGATATTGAGAGAGAATAAATTATCAATGTTGTTTCAAACCAGTAAGTTTTGGCAATTTGTTATGCAGCATTAGATAGTTAACATCCTGAATTTCCTGAAGTCACCAATAATAAAATGGATTTGGGGGTATTCCTTCTAACTTTCAATCAGTAAGTATTTATCGAACACTTTCTATGTGCTGGCTCTTGTACCAGGCAGTGGGTATACAGCTGAACGGAAGGGATGTGGGACTTGCCCTAGTAGGACTTGCACTCCTTTAGGGGGAGAGACAGTTAAACACAATGCCAATAAAGTACTCTGCCAGAGGGCTAGTGTAGGAAGCTGTGGGTGTGCACCCCCAGGGCAACTTCCTGGTCAGGAGGGAACTGGGGAGTCGGCCAATGACAGAGGCAAGAAGAGATGGGTACAAGGACAACATTGTCTAGGCTAGAGAATTTTCTGGGATGTGTCCATAGAGGTGGGAGGCAATAGGTGTCAGACAAGGAGGGGTCACACAAATAGATTAGCCAAAATCCCAGAGAGGATCAGTGTATTGCCTGGCGTTGCACGGCTTAGACGCTGAGGCCAGATCTTGGGTCCTTCACCAAACCCTTCCATAACTTTCCCACCAGGGAACAACACCTCTAACAGACACTTCAGTAACTCCCATTTGGCTTATATCTTTTATGCCTACTAACTCTTTTGCTCAGCCCTGGTGGCGTAGTGGTTAAGAGCCACAGCTACTAACTAAAAAGTCCTTGGAAACCTTATGGGGCAAATCTACTCTGTCATATAGGGTCACTATGAGTCAGAATCAACTCGATGGCAACAAGTATCTCTTTTGCTCCGTTCACAAAAACTCCTGAAGAGGTTAAACTAAAACCAAACCAAACCCTGTGCTGTTGAGTCGATTCCAACTCACAATGACCCTATAAAAAAAAAGGACAGAGTAAAACTCCCAGAGAGTTTCCAGGGAGCGCCTGGTGAATTCCAACTGCCGCAGACCCTTTGGTTAGCAGCCATGGCACTAAACCACTACGCCACCAGAGGCTAGGATGCGTTTAATTCCCATTTCACAGATGAAGAAATGATGGAACTTAAGGACCTAGTAAAGGAGCTGGCCCAACAAAACTGCTCAGTACCAGTGGCTTGACGACAAGGATGGTGATGATAACGACACCTAGCTCACATCATACATCACCGTTGTTACTGTCACACTCTGGACTAATGTTCTGGAAACTAACGCACAGCGTCTTAGGGCCTCAACATTGGTGTTAATATGCTCCAACTCGTTTTCTATCCTCAGGTCTATTAAAGCGCCAGGCAAATTCCCAGAGGAGAGTCTGATTGATTTAGCTTGGGTCCTGGACCCATTCCTTGGCTAGAGGCAGGTGGAGCACCTTCATTACCAGCCCCACCAAGACTGCAGGCAACGAGGATGGGAGAGGGGGGCTATCCTAAAGGAAAATGGGGTGCTGTTAGTATAAGAGGGGCGTAGAGGTGCACAGGTAGACGTGAGTTTATAAAAGCCGGATGCTATGTCTGTGGGGTCTAATATGGTAGCCACAAGCCATGTGTGGCTATTTAAATTTAATTAGCATTAAATAATATCAGCAATTCAGTTCCTCCGCTATGTTAGGCACACTTCAAGTGCTCAATAGCCACATGTGGCTCAAGGCTACTGTATTAAAGGATGGAGATTATAAAACATTCCATCGCTGCAGAGATTTCTATGGGATTCTATGGAACAGTGCTACTCTATTATTCTTAAACAGAATCCAACTATTTTTCTTTTCTTCTTTTACCTCACAGATTACGAGTGTAGAAACAGCCAAGAAAGAGGGTGAGTCAGTCTTCCTTCATGTAGTCACTCAATGATTTCATCATTCGTCTATTCAACAAACATGTACTAAGTGTCTAATCATATATGGTTGTAGGCACCAGGGAGGGATTTTGGAGAGCTTGTCCAGTGGATCTCACGTTAGAATCACCCAGGGATTCTTAACATTACTTATCAGTACTGAGGTCCCTGGGTGGTGCAAACGGTTTGCACTGTAGGTTGGCAGTTCAAACCCACCCAATGGCACCATGGAAGAAAGACCTGGCTATTGCTTTCATAAGGATTACAGCCAAGAAAACCCTATGGAACCGTTCTACTGTGTCACACATGGTGTTACCATAAGTCTAAATTGATTGGCTGGTAACAAGTTTGTTTTTTTTTGGTGTAACAGTACATACCCCCAGCCCCATCCAGCAGAGATTCTGACATCACTGGTTTGGGGTGGGGCTTGGGCACTAATCATTTAGAAAAGCTCTCCATGTGATGCTAATATGCAGTGGGACTTGAGGAGCCCTGGTAGTGTAGTGGTTAAACATTTGGCTGTTAACCAAAAGGTCATCAGTTCAAACCCACCAGCCACTCTGCAGAAGAAAGATTTGGCAGTCTGCTTCTGTAAAGCTTACAGCCTTGGAAACCCTACGGGGCAGTTCTACTCTGTCCTATAGAGTTGTTATGAGTTGGCATCAACTCACCGGCAATGGGTTTGAAAGTCTAGTCTGACTGGTGAAGTGATTTGCTTCAGATAAGCTAAAAACCTGAACTGCTGCAGCCTAACCTCCACTCCGTGTTCTTTAGACAAAATCAGAGAGTTCTCCAAGGACTTGACATCTGTCTAAATTGAATGCAAAATTCTGAGAGGAGGAACAAGTCTACTCTTCCTTAATCCAAAAGGAATCCAACTCACTTCAAATAAAGTGGCAGAAGAACTTCCGATTTGGGGTCCATTTGAAATTGCTTCTTTCTCAAACTGTTGGTGGGTTTAGCTGCCATTTACTGGGTGCCTACGGCTTTTTTTTTTTTTTTTTTTTTTTAGTGTATGTCAGATACTTCACATGTACAGTTTAATTTACTCCCAGGCCAATCTTGAATCTAGAAAACCGAGATTCAAGAGGTTAAGGATGACCACTTGTCCCAAGTGGCACAGCTGGAATTCCAACTTGAGAGTTCCTGTACCTGCCTCACCCTGTGACTACCCCCAGCCAACGGTGCAGGCTGCTGGCAGCCAGAAACATCCTGCTTTGCAGCCACATAGGAAAGGATGCTCTGGGTAGGTGAGACGCAACCTTGTTTTGTGTGTCAGTGCAAGCCCAGAGCTGATGTGATCTGGGCTATTGATCCTGTGCTCAGTGACAGTACTGGGGGCACGCAGGGCAGGGGGATTTGTGGATGAGACAGACGAAGGGACTTGGAGTGGCGTTCTCCTTTGGGTTGATGGTTGTACCTGGATTCCTTTTACTAAGGGATCTGGAGGAAACAGCTGAGAGCAATGTTGTACCTGGAGCAGTTTTAGACACCCGGTAATGATGGTGCAGGCCTGGTGTAAGGATTATCTATTCTTGGCCTGGATTCCTGTGGGCTGGCAGAGTGTCTGTGTAGCTGTGTATCTTTGTAATCTGAGTCCCTGCCTGATGCTTCCTGGGCAGCCTGGCCTGGCCTGGCCGGGAGCAGGGGGAGCTGGGAAGAGACAGACTCATTGTGTTCATTCCAAAGAACTCTAACCTGTGAAGCCGTGGGGAAAGATTTCACTCCTGCCTGTCCCTGGGGGCCGCCTCACACAGGCAGAGGAGGTCCAGGCTTTGGAGAGCAGCAAGGAATGGCTCAGGGTTGTCTGTACGGCATTAAGCAGGTCTAGGTAGAAGCAAAGCCATGACTGGCCATAGAAAAAGCATAAGCTATCAAAGTTGGAAGGACCCTTGGAGATCTTTTTGCTCAGCTCTTATTTCATAGATACAAAGCTGAGGCTCAGAGCGGTGACAGGACTTGCTTACAATTACAGTTAGTGGCAGGGGTCATACATGAATGCAGGTCTCCCATTCCTGGCCCAGTGTCCTTCCCTAATGTGGTCTCCTAGCGGGACTGAGGCTGGTAGTGGATGAACCTTTGAGAGTTTTGTGGTAGCAAGAGGTAGAGATGGCCTCCCCAGCTGTGTGTGTCAGTGGGTTGGTGTGCATGGGGCCTGGATTTAGGACGGCTGTGGTCCGCCTCTGCAGGACTGGATGACGGCTGCTCTCATTTTTCAGGCAAATCATTCCTGTCCAGACTGGGATCCCCCCAGAGTTTCTGAGCAAGTAGGACGGTGAGCTCTGACAAGGTGCATTTCTAGTAAGTTCCTAGGTGCTACTGCTGCTGGCCCAGGACTTCACTTTGAGAATCACTGTGCTAAAGTATAAGTTTAAAAAGGGTGAAATTATGGATCTTAGATAAATATAAAATGAACATATGTGTTCATGGTGTTCCTTCGGGTTCTTTCCCCCTGCAACGTGGGCAGGTGTTTGGCCAGTGGCCAAAGTGGCAGATTATTGAGTTGGTCACCCAGGAATGGCTCCACAGTGTCCAAGGCTCTGGATGTCTCAGAAAGAATCCTGCAAAGGCCCCCGCAAGGCACTGGGACTTGGTGACAGGAATCCAGGCCAAGAATAGATAATGCTTCCATCAGGCATGCACCGTGATAGTTGGGTGTCTAAAACTGCTCCAGGTACAACATTGCTCTCAGCTGTTTCACACAGAGCTCTTAGGAAAAGTGTGAACCAAGGGCTGTTCTGAGATGTTGGTGCATCCTGAAGACCGGACCATAACCATGTCACAAGTGGCAGGACTATAGGTCCAGAAGGCGGACTGAGTTCGTTTCTAGAGCCATGGCTTTCAGGGAAGACTTTGCTTTGGTTCAACACCTTTTGAGTGACTATTATGTGAATAAGAGTCCCTGGGTGGTACAGTTAAGTGCTTGACTACTAACCAAAAGATTGGCAGTTTGAACCCACCCAGAGGTGCCGCAGAAGAAAGACCTGATAATCTGCTTCTGAAAGGTCACAGCCATGTGAACCCTGTGGAATGCACTTCTGCTGTGCACACATGGGGTCTCCATGAGTTGGAATGGACTTGATGGCAACGGGTTTGGTTTTTTTTGGATTTGATCATGTGCATGGTATAGCCGAAGGTGCTGCAGGAAATACAGACACTTGCAAGACATTACTACGGTCTTTTGGAGCTGTATCTAAGACTTGTCCCACTATTAACTTATTGAGCACTTACTGTGTGCCAGGTGCTTTACTACAGTATTTTATGTAGTCCTTACCATAAAACCGAAACCAAACTCGTTGCCATCAAGTTGATTCTGACTCATAGTGACCCTATAGTTCAGAGTAGAACTGCCCGAAAGGGTTTCCAAGGCTGTAAATCTTTAGGGAAACAGACTGCTACAGCTTTCTCTCACAGAGTGGCTGGTGAGTTTGAACCGCCAACCATTCAGTTAGCAGCCAAGCACTTAACCACTGAGCCACCAGGGCTCTTTAGTCCTTACCATAAACCTGCAAATAAGGATTCTAATTTCTACTTTTCAGATGAGGAAATGGTCACAGAGAGGTGAAACGACTGTTTCTGGGTCACAGCCAGTGAGTGACTGAGCCGGAATTCAGAGCCTGTGCCCTTTGTGCTCCACCAGGAGGCCTCCAGCTAACTGCAACACAAGGCAGAGGCAGGCCAGTGCGGCCGGCCGCACAGACTCAACACGGCGCTGGAGGAGCGCAGAGGAGGGAGAGATTCCTTCAGATCCATGTGATTGTGTTTGGCATTAGGCAGTATTGACATTTACCAGTGCCTCGATTGGATTGGACTCATAACGAACCTATTGACATTTAGGGCTGGGTAATCCTTTGTTGTGAGGGGCTGCCCTGCATGTTAAAGGATATTTAACAGCACCCCTGCTTCCACCCACCAGATGCCATTAGCAGCCCTCCAGTTGTGACAGCCACTCCTGGTGAAAACCACTGGTTTTAGGTAAGAGATGGTCATAGAGCTGGGCCTCCAGGACAAGGATTTTGGTGGTTGAAGAAAGGAGGAAAAAATTCCTTTGTTTAGTGTTTTTTCACTTAGATTTTCCGATATGGCCTTCATACTAACCCTGTGGTTTGCTCAAGTCAGCATATAAAGCAGTTGACAGCCAAATAAGTTGCCTCTGGACTGCAAAGGAGCACTGGTAGCACAGTGATTAAGAGCTTAGGCTGCTAACCAGAAGGTCAGCAGTTCAAATCCACTAAGCTGCTCCTTGTAAACCCAATGGGGCAGTACTACTCTGTCCAAAGGGTTGCTATGAGTCAGAATTGACTCAACAGCATTGGGTTTGGTTTTGGTCTGGACTGGAATGCAGTCGAGGCTTCCAGTCAACGGTGAGTTTCCTCTGTAACCAGCTCCTTCCTGGCCTGTTAGCTCAGCCTGAAGTTAGTGCCTATTTTCCATCCTCTTGCCCTTAGTCCCCTTCCAGTGAGCCTTTTAGGGAATCTATCATCAACAACTGCCACCCCCCGGTACAAATATTTATCTGGTACTTAACCGCCACCCCCTGGTGCAAATATTTATCTGGTACTTATTTTGGGCCTGGCACCGTGTTAAGGACTTTCTGATTGTCATTTCATTTAATCCTTACAGCTCCCCCCAGGAAAGTGTTTTAACATTCCCGTTCTACTGGAGGAAACGGGCTAAGAATGAGGAAGCAACATGCCCAAGTTCAGGCCTCTGCTAAGTGGCAGAGGCAAGATTTGAACCCAGGCCTTGCTGAGCTTCGTCTCTTAACCACTGTGCTCTACTACTTCCCAAGGGTGCCCCTCCCCATCATACTGCCCACCAGGCTTTATGTACCCCCTGATGAGTTCACAGAGTCTCTGGGTAGTACAGTTAACACACTCGGCTGCTAGCCAAAAAATTGGGGGTTTGAGTCCACCCAGTGGTGCCTCAGAAGAGAGGCCTGGCAATCTACTTCTAAAAAAATCAGCTACTGAAAACCTGATGGAGCACAGTTCTACTCTGACACACATGGGGTTGCCATGAGCCAGAATTGACTTGATGACAACTGGGTTGGGTTTTTTTGCTTTGGTAATGAGTTCACAGAAGAACATGGGCAGCAGCTTACTGAAGGTAGGGCAGGAGGACTAGAATGCCCTCTGCAGTGTGATGGATCGCCTTTGTGAGGCCCTTCTAGTTTCTAGTGTTGGGAGGGACTGTGCAAATAAGGCATTTATGGCCCATCAAGGGGATTGGTCAGTTTTGCCTTAAAAGAGAGCCAGTTCCAGAGCAAAGAGAGGATCTCACCACCACCAAAGAAGAAGAGACAGTGTGTCCTTTGGACCAGGGATCCCTGCACTGAGAAGCTCCTGGATCCAGGAGACAGTGAAGGGTAACACTGAAGACAGTAAGAAGTGGTGGCAGAGAAACTGTGACAAGACAGACTGGCAAGAGGAATCAGCAGGAGAGACCAGTAGGAGACAGCACAGTGGGCTTCCCAGCCCACGGAGTGAGATAGCTGAGTGTCTTTGGGCAGAGGCTGAGGGCCAGGGAGAGGTGTGCCTATGAGCAAGTCTGGGAAGAGGGTGTCCTGATGGAAGAACTGTTTCTTGAGAGTTCTTGAACCTGAATTGTAACCTATTACTTCCCTAATAAACTCCATAACGGTGAGTATGATCTGTGAGTTTTGTGTGACCATTGCAATGAATTATCAAACCCAGCAGAGAAGCAGAGAGTGCCATGGGAGGGGTGGTTGGTGTCAGAATTGGTAAAGATGGTGGAGAGAGGAGGCATATCTGACCTCTGCCTGCTAGGAAACAACCTTGGGCTGTTGATCTTGATTCTCTTTCCCCCTTGTGAAGTTACAGGAGGTCAGAAACCACCCCCATGCCACTTTTACACACCTTCCCACCCCATCAGTTGTGCTGAGGAAGGGCAGACAGTGTTGCTGGTGGATCCTCCCTTTGCTGTTGTTGTTGGGTGCCGTTGAGTCGATTTCAACTCATAGCAACCCCATGTGACAGAGTTAAAGTGCCCCGTAGGGTTTTCTTGGCTGTAATCTTTATGGAAGCAGATTGCCAGGTCTTTCTCCCATGAAGTGGCTAGGTGGGTTTGAACCACCAACCTTTCAGGTAGCAGCTGAGCTCTTAACCATTTGCGCCACCATGGCTCCTTGGGTCTTCCCCTTAGTGAAGGACAATAATATGGCTAGAATGGCAGTCAGCAACCAGGGAGGGCTTCCTGTGAACAGGGCACAATGCCCAGTCAGGCTACAAGACAAATGGGCCATGTATGTGCTCCAGACCGGGGCACAATGAGCTTGTTATCGCCCATCTGCCTGCAGTGAAATAACACTCCATTATTGCAGGAGACAGAGAATAAAGTAAACATAATATTTGGGATTGGGTTCTGAGTTCATTTTTTTTTTTTCCTCTACCCTCGTCCCTTCTCTCTGGAGTCATGGTTCTTTTGGGACTATGAGTTCTGAAGCTTGCGGAGTTTTATCTCCGATGGAGAGTCAGACCAGTGGGCGCAAGCAGGCCCTAGACAAATCCCCTCAGTGAATGAAATCTTGATATTCATGTTCTGTCCACTCACAAAAGACCCTTGTTCCATCTCTTGGCACTGCAGGGAGGGACAGGGGTAGGGGGGGAGTGGTGGACAACTGAGGCCATCCCTGGAGAGGAGGTGGCCTGCCTGTTCTCATCGTCATGGGCAGGCTGTGTTAGGGATAACACAGACGGTCAGGTTCAGAGGTGCCAACGGTTAGGACTGGAGCAGCATCTTGGTCGTGTTAGGCGAAAACGGTGCTTCTCAAACTTGAGCGTGTGTCCAAAGGACCTGCCGGGCTCCTTCCAGCACAGAGGGCTGGCGGCCCCCAGGTTTCTGAGTCAGTAGGACAGTGAGCTCTGAGAATGTGCATTTCTGCAGGTTCCTAGTGATGTAGTGGTTAAGAGCTCAACTGCTAACCAAAAGGTCAGCAGTTTGAATCCACTAGCCACTCCTTGGAAACTCTATGCAGCAGTTTTACTCTGTCCTATAGGGTCACTGTGAGTCGGAATCGGGTTTGGTAGTGGTGGTGTTTTTTTTTTTTAAATGAGTTCCCAGGTGCTGCTGCTGCTGATCCAGGACTTCACTTTGAGAATCACTGTGCTAAAGTATAAGTTTAAAAAGGGTGAAGTGATGGCTCTCAGATAAATATAAAATGAACATATATTAAAGATTTTATTTATTTAACTCCTTATTTGTGAGAGAATCGAAAGCTGTTGAAACCAGTTAAAGGGAAAACTTAAAGAGGCATATATATAATCAGGAATTCGGACATATGTATAAATGAATTTGCTAATGAATGCAAAACTGATTAATATCCCATAAAACAATGAATTCAAATGGGGTGATCTTTTCTAAAAATTGGTATACCTCTGCTGGACAAAATTTATGTACATTTCTATGGACAAGATTAATTTGCATGACTACCGTTTTTGTACAACTGTTGCTAGTTGCCATCAAGTCAGTTCCAACTCTTGGCGACCCCTTGTATAACAGAACAAAACATTGCCGGGTCCTGCACCTTGGTCGTACACCATCCTCACGATTGTTGGTATGTTTGGGCTCCTCTTCCAGCACTGTATCTGACAATATGCTGAAACGTTCGTTCTTACAGAGTTGTAAAATAGCCTAGTCAATAGAAACCAAAGGTGTACCCCCCTCTACAGAATCAGATAGTCCCCAGAGTGTCTCTAGCTCATTTGGCGGGGGCGGGAGGGGGGGAGCTTGTTAAAATACAAGTTGCTGGCTGATTCCACCCCCTAGAGTGTTTGCCATGTTGGGGGTGGGGACTTGCGGCTCTAACTGCTTCTTTTTTAATTTTTTATGGTGGTGAAAATATACACAAAAAAACATATGCCCATTCCACAATTTCTACATATACACATTCTTCAACCTGTGAAACTGCTCTCCCTCTCCTTTTCCAAATTGTTCCCCCATCTAACTGCTCCTTAGCCATACTTCCAGCCGATCTTCCTGCTTTTTGCCCCACCTTCACCCTCACTTCCAGAACTATCTGTTGCCACAAATGGTTGGGGGTTGTGCTACGCAAATTCCATTGCATCTTGGCTTCCCTACCCCCCGCCCCCCCCCCCACTATTTTAGCATTTAGCTTTCTCATGCAGGCTGAGCCATTTCCTAATTGTCCATCTACTTTCCAGCTTCTAAAAGATTGTTGCTATCATTTCCTCTCCTGTTGCTTTGTCATCATGGGTTTATGATCCTGTCTTTTAAAAATCCAGATTCCTTTGTTGTCACTTTGGTGGCTTTCAGAAGGGAATGAAGCACACTTCACCCATTTTTTTGCCTAGTGAGCCTCAGAACAATCCTGCTTATCGTTGTGCCTATTTTACAAGTGAAAAAGAATTCATTTGACCAAGAGTTAGCTTTTTCAGGCCTCATTCCATATTCTGTGCTTTTGACTCAAGAAAAACAGTTCTAGCATGTTCCAGTTTTTCAGAGCCTTTCACGGTGTTTCTCTCATTGGCTCCTCACCACAATTCAATGACTCAGGCAAAACAGAAGTTACAGTCTCAGACTGAAACTCAGTGAGGGGAAGGGACTTGCCCAAGGTCACATAGCTTAATATGCTCTGAACCCACTATTTCCAAGTTGAAGTTCAAGGCCTTTCTCCTCTTGACTCTGGAATACCTTTAAAGACACATCCAGGTATAAAGCATCTAATTACTCAACAAATATTTATAAAGTGCCTACTATGTGCCTGAGACCCTGCTGGGTGCTGAGCATATAACAGGGGACAAGATGGTTGAGAGTAGTAGGTGCTGTTAGTGCCATCCGTGTCCCCTTAGGCCACCCTAGATATCACCTGCAGGCAGTTCCTGTACATGCGGATGGCTTCCTGCCTCTCTCTGCCTGAGCTGCCAGAGAGTTAGGATCCCGGCAGCAACCCTTGACCAATGAGGTGTGGGAGTTGGTGGACAAACCCCTGAGCTTCCTTGCTGCTGAGTGGGATTCTTTTGAGGCATGTTCTCTATAGTCTGTCAGAGGGTTCCCCACCTCCCCCACAGGACTCAGCCTAAGTTGCCCTCAGTGGTAACCTTCTTTTTAACAATCTGTTAGATTTCCTCCTTCCCTATCATTTCCTCACTTGCTCACCTGTGATTCCTGGGATCATTTCCTAAATAAGCAACCTACTCTCAAATCCTTGTCCTAGCATCTACTTTTGGGGATACCAAACTAAGAACCTGGGCTCCTAAATTCCTTTTGATTTGCAGCTGATAGTTCTGTCCTCTTCCCCTTCTTCTGTGCATGCCCCACCTCCCCACCTCCTCAGGTAAGCTCCAAGAAAGCAGGGACTTTTGTTGTGCTGTTCTTTGCCATTCCTCTGGTGCCTGGCACGTGGTAGGTGTTTAATAAATGTTTGCTGATTAAATGAATAATGTCTATTGCTACACTGATCAGGGAGAGATCTAAGAGACTGGAATTTAAATGATGTGGGGGTAAATAGCAGCAAACTCTCCATTTTGGGTGTTTTAAGTTATCTTAACGCCTTTATGACTTGGTTCTTGGCCTTTTTCTTCTCCAGACAGCTGGAGAGGAAGGAGATGAGAACACGACTATGTCAGCGAGTAGACAGGGGTTGGAGGGTGGCGGGCGGTGCTCGTGGGTCACAAGTTCAGACACAGAGGCATCAACATTCCCAGGGACTGTTCCCACGGAGACCCAGAGTCCCGCCTTGGTCTGCTCTGTGGTTTTGAAAGGCCTGTGATCATGGGAGAGAGGTGGAGAAGCTGAAGTGGGACCTCAGCTCCATGGAGGGCTGGTCGGTTCACAACCCCACATGGGTCCCAAGAGAATTTCAGCAAGAGTTTCTGGGCCTCATGGATGGAAAGAGACCTTGAATCAAGTGAGTGTTCCTGGCTTGGCTGAATGATCTGCTTTTTGAGATTTTTCCACCTGAGGCCATCTAGCGGCTGTTGGGAAAAATTGGACTCAGACTGAGAACTAATTTCTTTTCCTTAGGGTTTATTCCAGGCCAGTAATTCTCTTCCAAGGAGCCCTGGTGATGCAAATGGTTAAGAGCTTGGCTGCTTCTGCTCCATCACGTGGGATCATTATGAGTCGGAGTTGACTCCATGGCAAATAACAATTCTCTTCTTGGCCTCTGACATCACTTTTTTGACTGTCCTGGTTGTGTAGCTTCAACATCTTGGTTAATCGGTAGCTACTGGGAAAATGCCCTAAGGGTGTGTAGGCTAGCTTTCCAAAATGATGTGTTCCAGTGGTGTTGGTTAAGAAAGAATATCTCAAGTTTGTGTAAAGTTTTAGTTTGCACAGCACTTATTCCAGATACTATCTCATTGAATTAATACCTTTCATGTTTGACTCTTACAATAGCCTAATTAACATTAAATATCTAGGAATAAATCTAACAGAAGATTTGCAAGACCTCTTAACTGCAAATGACGAATCACTATTGAAAGAAACGAAAGGAAGCGTAAATAAATAAAAGTCTAGACCACATTCATGGATTGGAAGACTCAATACTGCAAAGACATCAATTCTCTCCAAATTAATCTTTAGATTCAATGCAATCCCAACCAAAATACCGGTAGATTTTACTGAAAGGAATTCAAGAACACCTAAATAAATGAAGAGCATCCCTCGGGGGTGCAAATGGTTAATAGACTTGGCTGCTAACTGAAAGCTGGAAGTTTGGGAAGAAAGGCCTGGCAATCTACTTCTGAAGAAATCGGCCACTGGAACCCCATGGAGCACAGCTCTACCCTGACACACACAGGGTTGCCATGAGTTAACGGGTCCATGGTAACTGGTTACTGTTTAAGTAAATGAAGAACTAGACCACATTCATGGGTTCAAAGACTCAATACTGCAAAGATGTCAATTCTCTCCAAGGTAATCTTTAGATTCAATGCAATCCCAATCAAAATACCAACAGATCTTATTTTGTGGAAATTAGTAAACTTCTAAAGTTCATATGGGCCGAGAAGAGTAAAGGAAACCTTGAAGAAGAAGAAAGATGGAAACTGTACACTAGAAAAATCAAGACTTATTATAAATCTAATGCACTTAGGACAGTGTGGTGTTCCTCCCCCTGGGCTACCCCATTTTATTTTAGGTTTGAATTGTTTGTATGCTTCTCACAAGGGAAACTCTCAGTAAGATAGGTTGACACAATAGCTAAAACCATGGGCTCAGACATATCGAAGATTGTGACGATGGCACAGGACCGGACAACATGTCATTCTGTTACATATAAGGTTGCCGTGAGTTGGAGCTGATTCCGCAGCAACTAACAACAACATGCTTCTGAAGGCTGGCCCCCACCCCCCACCCCGGATGTAGCCCCTGGGAGACATTAGAGGTCCCAGCATTCTTCTCTGCTTTCTTCCAGTTGTCTATGGCTGCAGTAAATCTTATCATGGGCTTTATGGTACATGGCAGCCATCACCAGTGATCCAAGAGCCACTGCTGGGATTTCAGGCGATCCATTCTCCACGAAGCAGCAAAGCACTCCTTTGCTTAAACCTCCCCCATGGCTTCCCATTGAAGTAGGGATACAGTCCTAGCTCCTTAACTGGGCTTAAACAGCCCTTCACATTCTGGTCCCTGCCGCCTCTCTACTCTCTACCCTACTTTCTGCCACACACGACAACCCTTCGATTCCTTGAATAATTCACAGACCTAGTTTTAGATTAGAGTCCCTGGGTGGCGTGAGTGGTTAATGGACTCAGCTGCTAACCCAAAGGTTGGAGGTTCAATCAACCCCGAGGTCCCTTGGAAGAAAGATCTAGTGATCTACTTCCGAAAAATCAGCCACTGAAAACCCTATGGGTCATATTCTGACACACTGGAGATCACCATGAGTCGGAGATGACCTGAAGGCAACTGATTAGTCTTAGATTCTAAGCATTAGCACAACCCTCTGCCTGGTACGTTCTTTCTCCTTACCCTCTCTTTCCGTGCTTGGCCAAGTCCTACTTACCTTTCATGTCTCAGTTTAAACTTCCATTTCTTAGGAAACCTAGGATCCTTGACTCCTTACACTAGGTGAAATCCCCTTGCCACACACTCCCTCTCAACGCCCCCATTGCTTCTCCCTTTCAAAATGCTCCACAATGTTCAGTATCTCTCCTTCCGGCAACATGAGAACAGAGACTGCTTTTTTTCTTGTTCACCACTGTGTCTCCTGCTCCTAGAACAGTGCCTGGTGCACACAGAGTGGATGCCTGATTGATATCTATTAAATGCACAAATAAATGAATGTATAAATTAAAAATCCATACTTGAAAGGCTGATCTTGAAAAACCAAACTTGACCGTGTGCCAAAGATCACCAGTTCATGATGTAGTAGTGCAGTTACTGAAACTCTAGGAGGGCTGGTTAGTGCCTTTCCGTAGTTACCAACACCTATTCTCCTATCCAAATGCTTGTCAGACTGGGCAAGAGAGTAGGGCGAGGACATCTCCACCCTTGGAGCAATAAAGCCACTGTGGGTTAATGATATCGTCTTTGCATGCAGAGGGCAGGACATCAACCTATTCTCTTTGTAAACCAGAGAACTACTTTGTTCTGAAAACCAGAGGTTTTGTTGTGTTGGTTGGTTATAGCAAAAAGGCATCTGATGGGCTAGGCAGCAGTGCCATGAATACCAAGCTGTGCCCAATGGGGGTCTTTAAAATCCCTGAGGGTGCTGCTTCCAGAAGCCGCATTTGCTTAGTTCTGTGTGTTGGTGTTGTGTAAAATGGGTCATTTATTCATGTTTACCAATTTCTTTGTTCAAGTACCTTTTCATCATAACAAAAGAATAAATCTTCAGCGTTGAAAATTTGGAAAACACAAATAGGCAAAAAGAAGACAATAAAAATTAGGTAATCCTGCAACTCAGAAATCAGGGTACAGGAGGCCCAGTGCCTCGGGTCCACCATACTTTAGGGGCCTGTGAAAATGTTTACATTTTAATTTCTTTTAAAATCAGAAGACATTGATATAATAATAATCAAATAACAACGAATCTACCCTGGATTATATTTGTCTTTATACCAATGGGTAAATACATATAATTTTTTTTTTTTTATGGAAGAAGGGGCCCACGAAAGTGAATGTGCCTAAGGCCCAGGAAAGTCATAATGCACCCTGTCAGAAAACCATTTTTCATATTTTGTTGTATATCCTCCCGGTCTGCCTGTATTCCATGCATACAACACACACATGCACATATACGTATTTATTTTGTGTTTATAAAAATGTGCATATTTGCCCAGAGTTTTACGATTTTTTTAACTTAACAATATATTGTACTTTCTGTTCCATGTCATTAAATGTTCTAATATATTCTTATTTAATGTTGTATTTAAAAAAAAAATAACACACCCATTACTGTAATCTTTACGGAGGAGCCCTATTACACAGCAGTTAAGGGCTTGGCTGCTAACCAAAAGGTCGGCAGTTTGAATCCACCAGCTGCTCTTTGGAAACCCTATGGGGCAGTTTTACTCTGTCCTATAGTGTTGCTATGAGTTGGAACCAACTCCACGGCAGTGGGTAGAAACTTTATGGAAGCAGACTGCCACGACTTTCTCCTGTGGAGTGGCTGGTGGGTTCGAACTGCCAAACTTTTGGTTAGCGGTCTTAACCATTGCACCACTAAGACTCCTAAGGTAACAGACAACTCTTAATGCCTGCGCAGCTTTCTAGTAAGTGGTTGTGTCTGAGTTTCCGAGGGCTGCAGTAACAAATGACCACACCTTGGTAGCCTGAAACAACAGAAATTTATTCTCTCACGGTTCTGGGAGCCAGAAGTCCAAAATCAAGGTGTCAGCAGGGTTGCATTCCCTCCTTTTCTCTTCCAGCTTTTGGTGGCTCCAGGCATTCCTAGGCTGGTGGCTACGTAACTCCAATCTTTGCTTCTATTTCACCTGGCCCTTTCCTCTGCTCTGTCTTTTCCTCTTCTGTTTCTTATATGCATGCTTGTCATTAGATTTAGGACCCTGGTGGCATAGTGGTTAAGAGCTCGGTTGCTAACCAAAAGGTTGGCAGTTTGAACTCACCAGCTGCTCCTTGGAAACTTTATAGGGCAGTTCTACTCTGTGCTATAGGGTTGCTGAGTCAGAATCAACCCAACGGCAGTGGGTTTTCAGAAAATCCATGATGACTTCACTTTGAGTTTCTTAATTATATCTGCAAAGATCTACTTTTTCCATATAAGGTCACATTGATAAATTCTGGTGGTTAGAACGTGGACATATCTGATCTAAACCTAACCTAGCCCCTGTTGCCGTTGAGGACATATCTAAAAACCACTGCACTAAACTATTTATTTATTTATTAAACTGTTGTTGTTAGGTGAGATCGAATCAGTTCTGACTCACAGCCACCCTGTGTAGAACAGAATGAAACACTGCCCGGTCCTGCACCATCCTCACAATCGTTGCTATGCTTGAGCCCCTTGTTGCAGCCGCTGCATCAATCCATCTCATTGAGGGTCTTCCTCTCTTTCTCTGACCCTCTACTTTACCACGCGGGATGCCCTTCTCCAGGGACTGGTCCCTCCTGATAACATGTCCAAAGTATGTGAGACTAAGTCTCACCGTCCTTGTCTCTAAGGAGCATTCAGAATGTGCTTCTTATTAAACTAACCTCCTATTTTCTTATGTCTCCAGAGTTTTTCTATTATAGAGGACAGTAAGAAGAACATTTTTTCAACAAAACCATTATATTCATCCATGTTTATTTCCTTGGAAAAAATATCTAGATGTGTAATTTTGAAAATTGATACACTGTAGCTAATTTAACAGCGGAAAGGTATGTGTGTAGCATAAATCATTTATGATAATACCCATAAAACTTCCTGGGGCCTTGTCTTGCCTAAGCAGCACTGCAGGCCCCAAGTGGCCTCTTCTTGGTTTAGGAAGGGCCCTCTGAGTGTGCAGTCACTGGAAGCTTGGGGAAGCACTGTCTCCTCAGGTCTCATCACAGTAGATGCTCACTGTGGAGGCTCAATAATTCTTTGTCAGATTAACAAATGGATGAATGCATACTTAGTTACCTAGTGTCTTAGTTACCTAGTGCTGCTATAACAAAAATACCATAAGTGGGTGTCTTTAATAAACAGATATTTATTCTTTTTATTCTCTCACATTCTAAGAGGCTAGAAGTCCAAATACAGGGTGTCAGCTCCAGCAGAAGCCTTTCTCTCTCTGTTGGCTCTGGGGGAAGGTCCTTGTTAATCAGTTTTCCCTTGGGTATAGGAACTTCTCAGAGCAGGGACCCCAGGTTCAAAGGACGCGCTCTGCTCCTGGCTCTACGTTCTTGGTGGTAACAGGTCCCTCTCTGCTCCCCTCTCTCCCCTATATCTCAAAAGAGATTGACTCAAGATACAGTCTAATCCTGTAGACGATGTCCTGCCTCATTAACATAATTGCCTCTAATCCTGCCTCACCAACATCATAGAGGTTAGGATTTACAACACATAGGACAATAACATCAGATCACAAAATGGAAGACAACCACACAATACTGGCAATCATGGCCTAGCCAAGTTGACACACATTTTTGGGGGACATAATTCAATCCCTAACAGTCGGTATGAATCTTAGTCCACAAG
Source organism: Elephas maximus indicus (assembly GCF_024166365.1). Classification (NCBI taxonomy): domain Eukaryota; kingdom Metazoa; phylum Chordata; class Mammalia; order Proboscidea; family Elephantidae; genus Elephas; species Elephas maximus. The sequence goes on along the minus strand of NC_064828.1, from coordinate 89,518,610 downwards.
CTCAGATGTTCAAGAATATTACATTTCTTTGTACTCTTTAAATCAGCTTGGGTTTATTCCACCTGTTGAACTGGTGGGAAGTTAAATTTCAGTGGTTATTGAGTCTTCCCCTAGAACTCTGCCTGCCCCAGGTTATACTAATATTTTAAAACCTTGAGCACCAAAACCTCATCTCGGGTACTCTGCCAGTCTCCCAGTCCCACTGGGGACTGCTGAGACCCTTTGTCACTGATTGCATGGTCTCTTTAGACCCCTGCTTCTGCTGCATCTATGCCACATTTGGGGCAAGGGATTCTTGGATAGACTTGAAGTCTTGGTGACTGGGTTTCAGGACCCCTAAGTGCATCTTATAGCCTTCTGTTCCCTTCAGATCTTGCCACAAAGGGATGCATGGCTCCCCACTGTAGGTTGGGGGCATTCTCTCTGCCCCTTGCTACCCTTACCCACCACCACATGTAGGACACGTACCTTCATTGCCATTAGTTAGGTTTTTTTCCCCAATGAAAAGCAAAGGAGCTTTTGCCCTGAAACTCTTTTGCTTTCTGCTTGGCAAAATCCCAAAGGTAGGCAACTCCAAAGGGCCTGGCTACTTGCTTGAAATTAGAAGAGGGACAAATATAGCGGAGAGCAAACCTAAATCCTAATCTCAAATTATCCTGCCATAAATGTAATCATGAAATGTTTATAGTGGTCAGTGGTAATTCTTCAAGAAGAGAATCCTCATTCACTGAGCTTGCTTGAAGACATGCTCTGGAGTGGCACATCTCGGCGCTGGAGAAGGGGGATATGGGACTCTGCGGTCATTTATGTAACTTCTGCATTGTGTTAATAAGTACAAATGCCATTGACACTATGGTTGGGCACAAAAGTATTTTTCCTTGTTCAATTTTTGTCTCCAATGTAAAGCAGAAGAATGCACATATATTCTTGCAGGTTTCATTTGGCTTTGAGTTGTGTGGGAACCATACAGTTGGAAACAGTATATGATTTTAAGAGGAAACTGGTGCTTTCTGAAGCTTTTGCTTGGGTGTGCCTTAACTACACCTGCATTTCTTGCAGTTTCTTACAAAGAAACTTCCTTTTGAGGGTCAAAAGTGAATGCTTCAACTGAAGTTAAGTTTCAACCGGAGGGAAGTGTTTGAAAGCTTGAGCCTTTGTTAGTCCAAAGAACATTGTTTCATCAACAGTGACTGAAATAGTTATTTCCTTTGGGAAACTTTTGCCAGTGAAACAAGCTTTGATTTTGGAAGCAAATGTTTTGGCTTTAAAGATGGCATCTGTCTCAGTGTGGGTTCTCTAGAGAAACGGTATTAGTTCATTCCACTGGGATCAACAACAGCTGTCCATGGAAGCAGCAGTCAAGGAATCAAATGACATATTACATTGAGCAAACCTGCTGCAAAAGACCTCTTTAAAGTTGTAAAAATGCAAGGATGATACTTTGATGACTAAGGTGCACCTGACCCAAGCCATGACCTCTTCATTCTCCTCATATGCATATGAAGGGAGGACAGTGAAAAAGAAAGACAGAAGAAAAACTGAAGCATTCAAATCGTGGCGTTGGTGAAGACTATTGAATATACCATGAGCTGCCAGAAGAATTAAGAAATCATTCTTAGAAGAAATACATCCAGAATGTTTCTTAGAAGCAATGATGGCTAGACTTCATCTTGGTTACTTTAGACACATCATCAGGAACGACCAATCACTAGAAAAGGACATCCTGTTTGGTAAAGTAGAGGGTCAGAGAAAATGAGGAAAACCCTCAATGAGATGGATTGATGCACTAGTTACAACAGTGGACTCCAAACATACCAATGATTATGGACTGAATTGTGCCCCCCAAAATGTGTGTCAGCTTGGCTAGGCCATGATTCCCAGTAATGTGTGGTTGTCTTCCGCTCTGTATCTGATATAATTATTATCCTACATGTTGTAAATCCTAACCTCTCTGATGCTAATGAGGCAAGATTACAGGCAGTTATGTTAATGAGGCAGGACACAATCTACAGGGATTAGGTAGTATCTTGAGTCAATCTTTTTATTTTTTTGAGTGGGGTGGTTAAGATTTTATGTTTTGCTATGATACAAATTGCTAACAGTGGCAACAGAGAGCTGCTTTGACTGCAAAATAAGCTGCTTTCACAGCTATTGTCAAGCACTCATGGGGAAATTTAAAGCTGACTGGGCTGAAATAGGAGCCCTGGTGGTGTAGTGGTTAAGAGCTCAGCTGCTAACCAAAAGGTCGGCAGTTTGAATCCACCAGCCACTCCTTGGAAACCCTCTGGAGTAGTTCTGCTTTATCGTATAGGGTTGCTATGAGTAGGAATCGACTCCACAGCAATGGGTTTGGTTTTATTTTTATTTTTTATTTATTGTGCTTTAAGTAAAATCAATTTTGTCTCTCATACAGTTATACACACCTTGCTATGTACTCCTAGCTGCTCTCCCCCTAATGAGAAAGCACATTCCTCCTCTCCACCCTGTATTCCCCATGTCCATTCAACCAGCTCCTATCCCCCCCTTCCTTCTCATCTCACCTTCAGACAGGAGTTGCCCACATAGTCTTATGTGCCTCCTTGAGCCAAGAAGCTCACTTCTCACCAATATCATTATGTATCTTACAGTCCAGTCCAGTCCCTGTCTGGAGAGTTGGCTTTGGGAATGGTTCCTGTCCTGGGCCAACAGAAGGTCTGGAGGCCATGACCACCGGGGTCCCTCTGGTCTCAGTCAGACCATTAAGTCTGGGCTTTTTACGAGAATTTGAGGTCTGCACCCCACTGTTCTCCTGCTCCCTCAGGGATTCTCTGTTGTGTTCCCTGTCAGGGCAGCGACTGGTGGTAGCTGGACATCATTTAGTTCTTCCCATCTCAGGCTGATGGAGTCTCTGGTTTATATGGCCCTTTCTGTCTCTCGGGCTCATCTTTACCATATGTCTTTGATGTCCTTCATTCTCCTTTGCTCCCAGTGGCTTAAGACCAGCTGATGCATCTTAGATGGCTGCTTGCTAGCATTTAAGACCCCAGATGCCACTCACCTAAGTGGGATGCAGAATGTTTCCTTAATACATTTCGTTATGCCAGTTGACCTAGTTGTCCCCTGAAACCGTGGTCCCCAAGCACCCAACCCTGCTACTCTGGCCTTTGAAGACTTCGGTTGTATTCAGGAAATTGCTTTGCTTTGAGTCAATCTCTTTTGAAATATAAAAGCAAGAAGTGACCAGAGACAATGAGGACCTCATACTACCAAGAAAAAAGAGCTGAGAGCAGAGCGTGTCCTTTGGACCTGGGGTCGCTGTACTGAGAAACTCCCAGACCCAAGAAAGATTGATGACGAGGACCATCCCCCAGAGCCAACAGAAAGAGAAAGACTTCCCCTGGAGATGGCACCCTGAATTTGGACTTCTAGCCTCTTAGACTGTGAGAGCTCATGCATCTATCAGTTTGTCATACTGTGGTGGCTTGTGTTTTTCTGTAATGGAAGTCGTCAAAAATGAAATGGACCTCAAAAAGATCAATATCCTAGGTAATTGTGAGCTGAAATGGACTGATATTGGCCATTTTGAATTGGACAATCGTATGTTCTCCTGTGCCAAGAATGACAAATTGAAGAGGAATGGCATCTCATTCATTGTCAAGAAGTACATTTCAAGATCTATCCTGAAGTACAACACTGTCAGTGATAGGATAATATCCATACACCTACAAGGAAAACAGTTAATATGACTATTATTCAAATTTATGCACCAAACACTAATGCCAAAGAGAAGAAAACTGAAAAATTTTTAAATCAACTTCTGCAGTCTGAAATTGATCAAACATGTAATCGAGATGCATTGATAATTGCTAGTGACTGGAATGCAAAAGTTGGAAACAAAGAAAAAGGGTCAGTAGTTGGAATATATGGCTTTGGTGATAGAGATAACACTGGAGGTCTCATGATAGAATTTTGCAAGACCAAAGACTTCTTCATTGCAAATACCTTTTTTTAACAACATAAAGAGCAGCTATAAATGTGGACCACACCAGATGGAATATACAGGAATCAAATCAACTACATCTGTGGGAAGAGATGATGAAGAAGCTCAATATTATCAGTCAGAACAAGGCCAGGGTCCAACTGTGGAACAGATCATTAATTGCTCATATGCAAGTTCAAGTTGAAGCTCAGGAAAATTAGAGCAAGTCCATGAGAGCTAAAATATGACCTTGAGTATATTCTACCTGAACTTAGAGACCATCTCAAGAATAGATTTGATGTATCGAACACTAATGACTGAACCCCAGATGAATTGTGGAATGACATCAAGGGCATCATACACAAAGAAAGCCAAAGGTCATTAAAAAGACAAGAAAGAAAGAAAAGAACAAAAGGGATGTCAGAAGAGACTCTGAAACTTGCTCTTGAACGTCGAGTAGCTGAAGTGAATGGAAGAAATGATGAAGTAAAAGAGCTGAAGAGAAGATTTCAAAATGGGGGACAGGGGGATCAAGAAGACAAAGTTAAGTATTTTAATGAAATGTGCACAGACCTGGAGTTAGAAAACCAAAAGGGAGGAACACGCTCAGCATTTCTCAAGCTTAAAGAATTGAAGAAAAAAAATTCAAACCTCAAGTTGCAATATTGATGGATTCTATGGGGAAGATATTGAATGATGCAGGAAGAATCAAAAGAAGATGGAAGGAATACACACAGTCACTGTACCAAAAAGAATTGGCCAGCATTCAACCGTTTCAGGAGGTAGCATATGATCAAGAACTGATCGTATTGAAGGAAGAAGTCCAAACTGCATTGAAGGCAATGACAAAAAACAAGATTCCAGGAATTGATGGAATACCGATGGAGATGTTTTAACAAAAGGACACAGTGCTGAAAGTGCTCACTCATCTATGTCAAGAAATTTGGAAGACAGCTTCCTGGCCAACTGACTGAGATAGATCCATATTTGTTCCAATCCAAAGAAAGTGATCCAACAGAATTTGGACATTACTGAACAATATCATTAATATCACACACAAGTAAAATTTTGCTGAAGATAGTTCAAAAGTGATTACAATAGTGCATGGACAGGGAACTGCCAGAAGTTCAAGCCAGATTCAGAAGAGGATGTAGAACAAGGGATATCATTGCTGAAGTCAGATGAATCTTGGCTAAAAGCAGAGAATACCAGAAAGATGTTTACCTGCATTTTATTGACTATGCAAAGGCATTCGACTGTGTGGACCATGACAAATTATGGATAACATTGCAAAGAATGGGAATTCCGGAACACTTAACTGTGCTCATGAGGAACCTGTAATGACCATAGACCAAGAGACAGTTGTTCCAACAGAACAAGGGGATACAGCGTGGTTGAAGGCAAGAAAGGTATGCATCAGCGTTGTGTCCTTTCACCATACTTATTCAGTCTGTCTGCTGAGCAAATAATCTGAGAAGCTAGACTACATGAAGAAGAATGGGGCATCAGGATTGGAGGAAGACTCATTAAACAACCTGTGGTCTGCAGATGACACAACCTTGCTTACTGAGAATGAAGAGGACTTGAAGCACTTACTGATGAAGATCAAAGACTACAGCTTTCAGTATGGATTACACCTCAACATAAAGAAAACAAAAATCCTCACAACTGCATCACTACGCAACATCGTGATAAATGGAGAAAATATTGAAGTTGTAAAGGATTTCATTTTACTTGGATCCATAATCAACGCCCATGGAAGTAGCAGTCAAGAAATCAAATGACATATTGCATTGGACAAAAAACCTCTTTAAAGTGTTAAAAAGCAAAGATGTCACCCTAAGGACTGAGGTATGCCTGACCCAAGCCATGTATTTTCAATCACCTCACATGCATTCGAAAACTGGAAAATGAATGAGGAAGACAGAAGAAGAATCGATACCTTTAAATTATGGTGTTGGTGAAGAATATTGAATATGCCATCAACTTCCAGAAGAAGGAATAAATCTGTCTTAGTAGAAGTACAGCCAGAACGCTCCTTAGAAGCAAGAACGGCGAGACTTCAGCTCACATATGTTGTACATGTTATCAGGAGGGAGTAGTCCCTGGAGAAGGATATTGTGCTTGGCAAAGTAGAGGGTCAATGAAAGAGAAGAAGACCCTCAATGAGATGGATTGACACACTGGCTGCAAATGATAGGCTCAGGCATAACAATGATTACGAGAATGTCGCAGGACCGGGCAATGTTTCGTTCTGTTGTACATAGGGTCTCTATGAGTTGTAAGCTACTTGATGGCAGCTAACAACAATAACAAGACTGTGAGAGAATAAATTTCTGTTTGTTGAAGCCATCCACTTGAGGTATTTCTGTTACAGCAGCCCTAGATAACTAAGGCACCAATGATCATGAAGATGGCACAGGACCAGGCAACATTTTGTTCTGTTATATGTAAGGTTGCTATGAGCCAGAGCCGATTTGATGGCTAGTAACAACAAATATACATATATATTGTTGCTGTTAGGTGCCATTGAGTCAGCTCTGACTCATAACAACCGTCTAAGACAGAGTAGAACTGCCCCATACGGTTTCCAAGGAGCGGCTGGTAGATTTGAGCTGCCGCCATTTTGGGTAGCAGCCAAGCTATTAACCACAATGCTACCAGGGCTCCAAATATATACATATAGATAGATATGGATATGGATATGGATATAGATATAGATACAGATATAGATGATATATAGAGATAGAGATAGAGATAGAGAGATATAGAGATAGAGATAGAGACAGAGATATAGTTTTTTTTATAGATATATATACACACACATATACATACATACACACATATATCCGGATCTGTATCTATATATCTGTATCTATCCAGAGATTGATTGATTTACCTGAAGGAATTGGCTCACACGATTGTGAGGGATTGGCAAGTCCAAAATCCACAGATCATAGATCAGGCAACAGGAAGAGTGAAGAGCTCTGGTGACATGTTTATCTATAGTCTGGAAGTGGAACACACCACAGGGAGGCTCCCTTTTCACTCTTAAGGCCTTCAACTGATCAGGTGACGCCCACCCAGGTTATAGGAGGTGATCTGCTTTATTTAAGGACAAGTGATTTAATCACATGTATCAGTCCCTGGAGAAGGACATCATGCCTGGCAGAGTACAGGGTCAGTGGAAAAGAGGAAGACCCTCAACAAGGTGGATTGACACAGTGGCTGCAACAGTGAGCTCAAGCATAACAACAATTGTCAGGATGGCTCAGGACCGGGCAGTGTTTTGTTCTGTTGTGCATACAGTCGCTATGAGTTGGAACCGACTCGATGGCACCTAACAACAACAACATTTATTTCATAACAGCAACTAGACTAGTGTTTTAACCAAACAACTGGACACTATAGCCTAGCCAAGTTGACATGTAAAATTAACCATCATATCAGTTAACCGGACAGAGCTGGAGAAAAATGTAGAACAAAATTCTAACTCACACAAGAAAAAAAAAAAGTAAACTTACTCGTCTGACAGAGACCAGAGAAACCTTGAGAGTATGGCCCCCACACATCACTTTTAACTCAGTACTAAAGTCACTCCTGAGGTTCAGCTTTCAGCCAAAGATTAGACAGACCGTAAAACAAAACGAGACTAAATGGGCACACCAGCTCAGAGGCAAGGACAGAAAGGCTGGAGTGGACATAAAAACCGGTAATGGGGAACCCAAGGTTGAGACAGAGAGAGTGAAAACCCAGTCGGACAACGTGATTTATGGTGGGGGCTTTGAGTCACATGGTATCAGTCCGACCTCCAGAGGGGCTAGAGACTAAGGTCAGTCGGCCATGTCTGTGTGATGGAGCCCCAATGAAGACTCTGGACACCAAGGCTCAGGTGAGCTTGTAAATTACAAGATGATGAGCAGAAACTTAACAGCGTTATAAAACTTATAGTCTGTTAAATGCAAAGATAACATTGCGGTGAAATTGGGTACAGATGATTATTGAATTTGTGAAAAATTATGGTTCATATGCACAGCCCCTAATGTGATCTAGGATGGGGCCAAGTATAAAGCTGAAGGTTGAGCGTTGTAATGCTACTCTGTGCCTCTCAGTATCTCATTTGGAGATCTTTGCATATCTAAATTTGAGGTGCTTCATGAATGTGGATGGTGCAAAAGGTTAAGGGCTTGACTATTACCTGAAAGTTTGGCAGCTTGAAGCCACCCAAAGGCACCTCAGAAGAAAGTCCTGGTGACCTGCTTCTGAAAGGTCACAGCATTGAAAACCCTACGGAGCAGTTCTTTTCTTCACACTTTGGGTTGCCATGAGTAGGACATGTCTCCATGGCAACGGGTTTGGTTTTATTTTCATGAATGTGAGACCCAGCCAACAGCCCCATTGAGCCCCCTGTGGTAAACCTCCAGCCAAGAGTTGAATACCAAAAGGGAGCCTAACTCAGGGGCCAAGATTTCATAATCAGTCACCTCATTTGTCTTTGTCCTCCTGTCTAATTTCCCCTCCCATGACCAGTCTTTCTCCTCTCCTCTCACCTCCTGTTCACTCTAGACTCTCCATTCTCTTTTCTGATCCCTTCCTGGCTTCTCCCTCTTTCCCTCCCACCTTCCCCCTCTCCCTCCCTTTCTTCCTTCCTTTCCTCCTTTGTAAGTCTAGTGGGCCTGGGCAGTGGAAAGGCTGATTATAAGTAAGGGGCTGACACCTGCGGGGTCAAACCAAGGTCACACCAGCTGCCAGCTGAAAGAGGAAGTGAGGCTGCCTCTGTTCTGGGCCCTTCCACAGATGGAGCTCACCCCCGCTCCCTCTGGCCCCCCTGGCTGTGGTGACACTCAGATCTCTTTGTTTGCCAGGAAAACTGTGGCTTATTTAAAAGCAACCCCGGCATCCATCACCCCGGCGTCTCTTTGCCCAGGATGGCTCTTTGTTAAGAAGTTCCTTACAGCCCAAATGCAGGAAGCCCTTTTTCCTTTCTCCTTTGACCAGATTGTGTTGGAGGACTGGCTGCCCCGACTAGCGGAGCAGCCACTCCCAGTGCCTGTTTATTAGTTTGAACTGAGAGGGAGGAGACTGTTCTCTTGACCCGGTTTTGGGGAGAATTCTGGAGCCTCCTGGGCTTTGAGTGTCTGACCCTCTACCTGTAACACCAGTCCCCCAATAATTGTTTAGAAGTTTCAGGGTCTTAATGGTGCTGAGGTCCTAATGGTGCCAGGGCACTTTGTCATGGCTATTGGCCCCACAGGTCACTCCTGAGCCATCTCTCAGTCGGGTCCACATGGCCCTGGGGACAGTGGGGAGCTCTCTGCTACTTTATGTCACAGAGAGCTCTGAGCCCCACTAGAGACCTGTCCATATAGACATGCCCTCCGTGGGTCTGCTGTGGGCATCCTCAGGCCCCTGCCCCTGAGCCTCTCTCAGGACCCAGGCCCTTTGTTTTTACCTCTCCTCTCCACTACCAGCCCAGGGAAGGCTTTTCCTAGATTTTGTGGTCTCTACCCGTAATCTTCTCTATCCTTCCCAAGTGTTTAGACTTCAAGGATTGGAAGCTGGGATTTCTCAAACTGTTGTCAGCTCTCTGTCCTTTCACCACCTCCTTGAAGAAAAGAACATGAAGTCTAGGATCTACTTGAGAAGGGTGAAGGGGAAAGGGGGCAAATATCCCTCAAATATGACCCCATTTCTGAACACTTGTAATGCTGGCACAGTGCCCGGCATACACTAAACGACTATTGAATGAGGAGTGAGTGAGGCCATGAATTAAGGCAGGAAGCCTGGCTAGGAGCTGCAAGATCTGAACCTAAATCCCAGGCCTTTACTGACTTCCCAGTGACCTGAATGGAGCAGTTACATCTGTGAGTCCAGTGACCTAGGTGAGGCAAAGGATTAGATCAACTCTGGGATTCTTTCTAGCCCCAACACTTTAGATTCTATATTCACAGAGAAAAAGGAAAGAATATTTATGCTATTATCCCGCTGAACTCAAGCAGCGTAAACAACTCTCGCATACCCCAGAAAATTCAGGCTCATCCACACAATTGCCTCCAAATATTTTTCCCTTCTAGCGAATGTTGGCTCCCCAAGTGTCACCAAAACAACCTGTTGATAAGACAAAAAAACCAAAACCAAAACCAAACCCATTGCTACTGAGTTGATTCCGTGTGTTACAGGATAGAACTTCTCTGTAGGGTCTTCTTGGCTGTAATCTTTATGGAAGCAGATCTCCAGGCCTTTCTACCATGGTGCTGCTAGGTGGGTTTGAGCCAACAACCTTTAGGTGAGTAGATGAGCTCAAGGCGGTTTGTGCCACCCAGGAAGGCAGGGGTCATGGTGATGGCAATAGCATGGCTTCGCACAAAGCTGGGTTTGTTGCTCACCGTGATAAGGCCGAGCTCTACCTCCACTAAGCCTTAGTAGCACCTCAAAGGGGTAGGATAAAGTCCAGGTATCTATTGAGACTTTATAGTTTGGTTTCAGGTGGATCTTTCAATACGGGGATGGGCGCTTGATTAGGATTGGATAAAGATCATGATATATGAGTTTGACTGGTAGACACAGAAAGGTGAGGATTTTGAGGTAAGTGGTTCAAAGAGTCTTGGGGTGTAAATTGTCTTTTGATACTCCTCATTGAAGGGGTGATGTATCTTTCAGGAAGTTCCTAGAATGAACAATAAGGTTATTTGCAATTTTTATCTTCCTGGGCAAGGGTCTCCTGGAATAAAGTTATTTTGATGAAGGCAGTGGAATATGAAGTCATGTCAATACAGACAGTTTAAGCTGTGTGGATGGTTTGATTCTCATCCCAAGCTACCTTTGATGGCTGTCTCAATAACTATGATGACCTCTCTACCCAGTGCCCTGGAAGCTGACAGGTATGGGCTGTATCTACACTCTCTTGTCCTCTGGCTTCCAGTTGGGTTTGGCACATGGCGAGCAGGGAGAAGACTGAGCTCCACAGTATTTACTTCCCTTTTCTCTCTGCTATGTTGTCCTGGGGTGGTTGCTTCCTCCTATTTCAGGCTTCAGCTCCTATCAGGCAGCCCTCTGGTCTACTCCTCCCTCTTGAGTTCCTAAAAGTGCTTCCTCCTCCACTTGTCCTTTCAGGTCTAGGGGAGCTCAGCTACTATTAACCCTTGTTGCTCTTCTTATTGCATATACTCAATGAGCATGTGCTACTTTTCTAAAAGCATTTCCACATTTTTTTCTCCTAAAGTCAATTGTGTGGAGAGTATAAACTCTATTAGGGATTAGTGAAGAACTAAGAAAAAAAAAGTCAACCAAACATTAGTGTTTTTAATCAATAAAATTTCAAAATAATTTTTTTAAAAAGCTAAAATTATGACTCTCATACAGTTATAAAGTGAACATGTGTTAAAGATTTTATTTAGCTCATAATTAATGAGGGAACTGGTAAGATGTTACAGCCAGTTCAGAGGAGATGTCAAAGAAGCACAAATTCATGTGGAACAAACACAAAAAACAAACAAAAAAAAAGCGCCTGAGTGGAACAAAGGGGTGTTGAAATGAATTTACAAATAGAAGGAAACTGGCTTTTCCCATGGGGAATAGGGAGTGAAGCCAACGGAACCTCCAAAGGACAGAATTTCTTTGCTTGCTCTGGTGGCAGTGGTTAAAAGCTTGGCTGTTAACCAAAATGTCAGCAGTTGGAATCCACCAGCTGCTCCTTGGAAACCCTATGGGGCAGTTTTACCCTGTCCTATAGGGTCGCTATGAGTTGGAATCGATTTGACGGCAATGGGTTTTTGTGTTTGTATAAACAAGAATTATTTGCGCTGCTATCATTATCTACAATGTATAAGGTTGTATAGCAGAGCCCTGGGGGCACAGTGGTTAAGAACTTGGCTGTTAACTAAAAAGTCGGTGGTTCGAACCCACCAGCTACTCCACAGGAGAAAGATGTGCCAGTCTGCTTCCATAAAGATTACAGCCTTGGAAACCATATGGGGCAGTTCTATCCTGTCCTACAGGGTCCCTATGGGTAGGAATTGACTCAAAGGCAATGGGGCTTAGAATATAGGCAGTCTCTGGGTTATGAATGAGATCAATTCCTGAGTCTTTCTTTAAGTCGAATTTGTATGTAAGTTGAAACAGGCACATAAGGTTCTTATTTCCTCTTTCGAAACGTAGATCCTTTCAAGCATTTTTTTTCCAAAGTAAGCTAGTCTCTTCGACATGAAATATTTGGTCTGGCCAATAACCTCCCCCCTCACTCACTTTTTTCAGCATTTCAGGGACCTCACAGCACTTATAGCAGCACTTTCTTAGCACCTCCTGCTTCACCTTGCACGTTACTGTTACATAAATTTGCCCTCCCTTTGAAACAACTGAACCAAGGCTTTCTAACAACAAACTCTTCATTACAATCACCTTCACTTGCTGCAGCTTTTAAGTCATTGAAAAGGCTTCAGCCTTTTCTTGCGCTAAAGTAAGGCTAATAGGCATATTATGCTGATTTTGATCATCTAAACAAATTATCCATAGCCTTTCCATTTCAACAATGAAACCACTGCATTGCTTAGTAATAACTGTAGCTTTTACCCAGGAGAGCCTTTCATAAGCTCCATTATTCCCGCTTTATCCTTTAAAATTGTCCCGTTCATTGACTGACTGTAGCCTGACGCTTTTCCAATGACTGATGGCATTTCACATCTTCTGAATCACTCTATTATCTCCATGTTATTTTCAATCGTGATCGTTTTCCTTTTCTTTGATGCATCACCAGCACTTAGATCAGATTTACGCTTCGGAGGCATGGTTACAAGGTAAATAAGAGAACAATTTAAGCCAAATATAAAGTTACACACTCAACACAGTGTTAAGGGCAATGTGACCCAACTTAATATGGCAGACGGTGTTCTCCTTCCCAGAGCCCACAAACTGCTGAAGCCGCAATGTTTTCATGAGCATCACAAAGTAGTGCCTGCGTTCATTATTATGAACCACTGTATTTAACTCAAATTTTTAATATAACGTGCCTTATGGCAGTTGGTTCTTAAGTTTGAATTGTCTGTAAGTTGGACGTTAACCCGGGGACTTGCTGTGGCTTGGCAGAACACAACTGTTGCCCGGTTCTGCCAAATCTTCATGATGGTTGGTGTGCCTGAATCTGTTGTTGAAGCTATTGTACAGTTCCTTCCAACTCTGGGGCCCATTTACCAGTACTATATTAGACTATATTCTGTTGTGATTCATAGAGTTTTTATTGGCTAATTTTCAGAAGTAGATTGCCAGACCTTTCTTCCTAGTCTGCCTTAGCCTCTGCCGAAAACTGACCACCACGAGTAAGCCTGCATGGCAACATGCAAGCTACCACCATATCACAAGATGACAGACAGGTGATGGCAGCATTGATTGAGCACTTACTATTTGCAGGGAGAGATACAATACATAGGAATTTATAGACCACTTCAGGATTTTAGGCATAAAGAGCTGAAATATTTCCCTCAAGCAGCCTCATGAGTAGCATATTTATTACACTTGCTCCTAGTAACATAAGGATATTTACAAATCGAGTTCCATCATAAGGTTTTCCTTTTAGGAAAAATAAAAGTTTCCACTGCTTTTTAAAAAAGCTTGAAAACCTCTGATTCATGTCCAACCATCTCATTTTATAGAAGAGTGGGGAATGACCTGCTGCAGGTCACACAGCTTGTTAACTGATCTGTGGTTGGAAGACCGGGTTTTGAGAGCCAAAAAGGTGCTCCTTTTTGCATTATTAGGTGACACAAAGAACTCTCTAGAAAGGAAGGAAGGAGGCTGTGACAGATGGCATTCACCTCATGTGTTACGGGAAGTCTGCTACATCCCTCTAACTGGATGTCGGGAGCTTCAAGTAAACTCACAATTTACCTTATGTCATTGTTGAGTATCCTTAATTACACCCTGGAATGTGGTTTAAGTGCAGCTTAGAGGATGTTCACGAATAGTGTCTACAGGGACACTCAGCATTTATAAAATTCTTTACAGTAATTGCAGTCCCAACATTGTTCTGGTGCGTTAAGGAAGCATGTTCACGCCCAACTGAAAGATGACTTAACAGGGTGGAGACTAGCTGACTGTTGTTCTTCTAACCTCTATTAAAAAATAATCAAAACTCAACAAAATTTGAATTTAAGGTTTATTCTGAGCAGTTATTCTACATGCATATTGTTGTTGCTGTTAGGTGCTGTCGAGACAGTTCCAATTCATAGCGACCCCATATACAACAGAACGAAACACTGCCTGGTCCTGCACCATCCTCACAATTGTTGTTATGCTTGAGCCCATTATTGCCGCCACCGTGTCAGTCCATCTCGTTGAGTGTTTTTCTCTTTTTCACTGACCGTCTACTTTACCAAGCATCATGTCCTTCTCCAGGAACTGGTCCCTCCTGATAACAAGTCCAAAGTATGTGAGATGAAGTCTTGCCATCATCACTTCCAAGGAGCACTTTGGCTGTATTTCTTCTAAACGGACTTGTTCTTTCTTCTGGCAAGCAATCCATATGCATATAGAGAGACCATTTTGATTCTAGAAAAAGCAAATGGCTCAAAGAAGCTAGGTTCAATGAGGCTATTATAAAGAGGAAGGAGAAATATAGAAAGAAGATCAATCATTGGCTAATCTTAACATGATTGATTGAACCCTGCCCTCCCCCCTTTTATTGAGATCAAACTGATATCAGGTCACAAGATGGTCTCTGTCCCTCCACTCAGCTCTATCTTTTGAAATTCAAATTTCAGCAAGCCTGGCTTAGAACTGGAAAGAAAGAATTTGCAACTTTGGGTGAGAGAAAAACTGCTGGCAGAATTAATTTTGGTCAGGAATTTCTTTAAAGTGAATATTTGGTTTGAATATTTGTGAATAAGATAAAGAAACCAGACCAATGGGTCTGTGCCCAGTGTGCAAGAAGCCGAACTCTCAGACACTGGTTTTGAGACGCAGAGTTTATTTTGCAGACTAGCAAGTGGGAACTCAGAGGTATTGACCTCAGATTGAGTTCCTCAATTTGAGGAAGTATTCACATTTTATAATTATACATATTCATATAGGGGAGGGGGAAGCCAGTGGGCAGGATCAGAGAGTTTTAACTATTCATAGTTTCTATTGATTATTCATTATGAGGCGAGGCTAAGACTCAGCACAAAAGTGGCCAACGAACTCTTCGCTTTTGAAATGGGCTTGGCTAGTGCAAGTGATGTATGTCCAGTGATTTTGGTTCTTTGACATGAGCCTTTTTGTTCCTTGACATGAGTTCTCTTGTGTTATGGAGTATGCGTGGTGGCCCGGGGTCCTCTGTCGGTCATCTTTGTCTGTTCTGTGCATGTCTGACCGCTCTGAGCCAGTTAGACCTGGACCCATCTGGAGCTCTCCAGAGGGTCTGCAAAACAACTTAGAGGAAGTGAGTGACGAGGTGGGGAGGTGACTGGGAGTGGCCTGATAACTGGTGGAGTACTAATTAGTTAGGTGTCTTCAGCCTCTAGGGCCCCCTCACAATAACCCCCAAATCAAAGCAAGGTATCTGCTATCAATTTCTCTCTTTGACATGACCCGACTTGAATTCAAGACTTTACAATCCTTGTCTTCATCAGTCCAAGTAAGCTCCTTGCTGAATTAAGTTCAGGGTTTAGCTTACCAAAATTGGAGTAATCTGCCCTTGGTGTTTCATAATCAATCCGAGTTTCCTATCTCTTGGCCATCATGTTGAAACCTCATATTCATGTTGAATGACCAGCTTATAGAGAAGCTTTCTCTCCACAGATAGATTGTGGTTCCATCTGGTTTTGCCACAACAGCTTTGCGATCCCAGATGGAAAAATCCCCATCTCTCCCCCTGCTTCCAAAGCTGCCCCACCCCGACTGTTTTATCTACAGCCAGTAGCAAAAAGCCTCACCAAGGACAGATTCTCTCCAGTGGTGGAAAGAGTCACTAATGGGGGAAACATATCATCTTTTCTTCCATCCTTAAAAACTGCACTGGGTGAATGGAAAAAAATTCCCACATCTGGCTGGACTGGTTGAACAGAGGGGCAGCTGGGGCAAAGTCAGGCAGGACTTTATCAAAGGAAACATTAGGAAAAAGGCTATTCTTACTGCTAAGGAAAATTACAACTTTTGATTGTGACTATTGCTACTTAGCCATCCAATTTTTTCTTTCTCTTCAACAACATCCTTAAAGAATCCAAGTGTTTGGCCAGAACTCTCTGGTGGCACCTTGTTTCTTCCAGGTGGCCGGAATGGAGCCCCATGTTTTTGTGTGTGTGTTTAAAGGAATAATAGGAGCCAAACTGTTTTCTTCCCACCATATCCTCACCCACCTGCCATGTGAGAGAGGAAGGAAAAGAGGCTCTATCAATCGGGGTTCTCTAAAGAAATGGAACCCAAATGATATATAATTTAATAAATAATTTAACTCCTTAAAATCTCAGAGAGAGAGAGAGAAAGATTGACTGATCGAGTTTAAGGAACTGGCTCACCAGGTTTTGGGGGCTGGCAAGTCCAAAATCCATAGCTCAGGCTGTAGGCTGGAAACTCCAGCAGGATATCTTTCTTCTGGAAACTTCAGTCTTTGCTCTTAAGGCTTTCCACTGATTATGGAGGATAAGCTGCTTTACTTAAACATTAATCATATCTAAATACCTTCATAGTAACATCTAGACTAGTGTTTGACCAAATAACTGGCCTAGGAAGTTGACACAAAAAATTAACCATTACAGGGGCTGGAGAGATAGTCTGGGAAAAGTAGTAAAGACAGAGCAAAGAGGATTGAAGAGGAGGATTTCTGAATTTGAGGAGTGAAATTTCAGCTGCCAAAAAAGCACCTCCTCCCCACCCATTCCTTCTCTGCCTACTTTCACCTCCAGCGCCAGCTCCCAGCACCACCTCCTTGAGGCCGCTGAGACCCCGCTCTCACCACGTATTTTCTCCTTCTTCTGCTACAAAGGAGACAAACTTTTTGGCCATCTGTCCCCCTTGCTGAGCTTTGAGCCCCGTGCTCCCAGAAAACAGTGAGGTAGAGAACTCCCACCCCACCCTTTTGTGTTCTGAAACTGCAACTCGTTTGCATTTCTACATATTCTTAGATCAGACCCATCCCACACTTCTCTTCAATTCCTTGTTTACTTGCCTCTCTAAAGCCCCACACCCCATTCCTTCTCTTTGAGAGTTTCCTCTGCATTAGTGAAAAAAAAAAAAAAAAAATCATCTCCTTGATCATCTGGTGCCTTTTGCCTTTCTCACTGGGCTGCCCACCCTGGAGGTCTGCAGTAGAACCACGGGCACCTTTGGAGTAAAGAAGGGAAGTTGCTCTTGGTGGTTTTTGGGAAGACTTGAACAGGCCTTAGTTAATGGACTAACAGGAAGGATTCCATGGAGCGTGAATCCTCCTTCTGGCAACGTTTTCCACTTCAAACCCTCAGAAACAGCTAGCTCAAGAGGAAGTTTATTAACATGCCTATGAAGCAAAACATAAATCCACATTGGGGGAAGGAGGAGGGGGCGCAGGGCAGGAGGGGGTGCTGGAGAATCTCCCGGTAGGGGGAGAAGCACTTTTGTTCCCTTCACCGAGGATGAAAGCACTGGCAACTTCCCATTCAGTGCTGGTGGCTGCTGCTGGGCCAGGGCAGTTGTGTGTTGGTACAGATTTGCCATTTGTCAGGGATTGTTCCCAGAGGCCTTCTACACTTTTGTTGAGGTCTACTGGAGGAAGTTGGCTCTTCAAGATTGGCAAGTTTTTGGCTTGTTAAATGGAAAAGGACAATGGCCTTTTTGACCCTAGTGTAAGAGACCTGGGTGCTCACCAAAGGTAACTTTAAATGTTTTAAAAAATGTGTAGTGAAATAGCAAGAGCCACTAGTTTAAAAAAAAAAAATCACCCATAAATTTTTTTCTTTTATAATCTTAACACCCAAGCACACTATAATAGATGTTTAGTATTCTGCTTCTGAAAAATGAAAGGTAAATAACAGAGTTAAGAAAGGGAGTGATTAAGCTCCTACAATAACAATTTTCAGCCTTTTTGGTCTCAGTACCCGTTTACACTCTTAAAAACTATTATGAACCGCAATGAGCTTCTATGTGAAATATTTTGACATTTGCCTTACTATATTAGAAATTATCACTGAGAAAATATTCAATATTTTAACTCACTTGAAAATAATTGTAATAAATCCATTACACCTTAAAATAAATTACATATTTTTATGAAAAATAACTGTATTTTCCAAAAGAAAACTTTT
Organism: Elephas maximus indicus; assembly: GCF_024166365.1. Classification (NCBI taxonomy): domain Eukaryota; kingdom Metazoa; phylum Chordata; class Mammalia; order Proboscidea; family Elephantidae; genus Elephas; species Elephas maximus. The sequence goes on along the minus strand of NC_064828.1, from coordinate 89,500,406 downwards.
TTGAGAAGAATGGCATTATTTTACATTTCACAAATCTCTTTAATATTTGGCTTAAAAGATTCTCTGCTTCTGCATTCAATCTCTTCTGTCTTAATGTTTTGCTTGAAGTATATGAAGATCTGTCCTCAGACAGGCATGTAGTTGGAAAAGGGAGAACCAATCTTTAGGGAACCCTCAGGGGTCTTTGGACCAGCATTTCTCTTACATATTTCATATTTAGAGATTTAGATCATAGTGTGAATTGACATGATTGTTTTTTGAAATTGAGGTCCTGAGGGGTCAAGTCTCTTGACTAAAGTCACCCAGCCGGTTGCAAGGATTTCAGTTTAATTTACTTCAGCCAGCTCAGATCCATCAGCTGTCCTTTTCTGGCATTGTGCAGGGCTTGTAAGGGCACAAAGATGAGTAAGAGATTCCAGACTCCAAGTTATTCACTAGTCACGCACTAGCTAAGCTCAGACATAATGAAAAGACCAAAACAACTTAAAAATACCACTGTAAGTGGGTAAAATTTCTCTCCCTCTTTTACTGAAGTATTCCAGACAGAAAACTGTACAAAGTAGAAGTACACTATGAATTTTTCACTAACAGAATATACCCGTATTGTATTTCTTTTTCAGGCAAATCTTAGGTAGCTTTATTCAAGAGGCTCTGGAGCACAGTGGTTGAGAGCTTGGCTGCTAACCAAGGGGCTGGAGGTTTGAATCTACCAGCAGCCCCTTGGAAACCCTATGGGGCAGTTCTACTCTATCCTCTAGGTTTGCTATGAGTCCTAATCAACTCAACAGCAACAGATTTGGCTTTTTGGAAACCCTGGTGGTATAGTGGAAACCCTGGTGGCATAGTGGTTAAGTGCTATGGCTGCCAACCCAAAAGATTGGCAGTTTGAATCCACCAGGTGCTCCTGGGAAATTCTATGGGGCAGTTGTACTCTGTCCTCTAGGGTAATGGGTTTTTTTTTTTTTTTGGTGGTGTAGTGGTTAAGTACTATGGCTGCTAACCAAAAGGTCAGCAGTTCAAATCCATCAGGCACTCCTTGGAAACTCTGTGGGCAGTCCTACTCTGTCCTATATGGTCGCTATGAGTCAGAATTGACCTGACAGCAACGGGTTTTTAACAGGTTAGTCAAGTGGTGGCACAGGGATTAACAGCTTGGCTGCAAACCAAAAGGTTGGCAGTTCAAGTTCACCAGCTGCTCCTTGGAAACCCTATGGCAGTTCTATTCTGTCCTACAGGATTGGAATAGACTTTGACAGCAACAGGATTTTACTCAAGAGGCAGGGTGGAATAACAGAAAAGCAAGCTGACCTGGGATAATTTGTAAACCTTGGGTCTGTTAACTTTTTAAGCTCCCTCTTTCTTCTTCGGTAAATGTAAGGTTTGCCCAAAAGAAACTCACCAAACTTTTGCCCACCTTTAACATTATGTTAAAAATAATCAAAACTCACTGAACTTTGAACGTAAGGTTTATTCTGAGCAGTTATTCCATATATGCATATAGGCAGACCATTTTGATTCCTGAAAAAACAAATGGCTCAAAGAAACTACGTACAATGGGGCTTACAAAGAGAAGAGGAGACAGAAATATAGATCAACCATTGGCTAATCTTAACATGATTGATTGAGCCTTTCCGTCCTCTTTTTACTGAGATCAGTGGATATCAGTTCAGAAGATAGTCTCTGCTCCTCCACCCAACCATATTTTTTGAGATTCAAGTTCAGTAAACCTGGCTTCAAGAAAGCAAGGATTTACAACTTTGGTGAAAAAAAAAGTTGCTGGTGGATTAATTTTGGTCAGGGGTATCTTCTTTAAGGAGGTCTTCTTTAAGAGCTCAGGCTGCTAACCAAAAGATTGACAGTTCGAATCCACCAGTGACTCCTTTGGTCTTCTTTAAAGTGAATGTTTGGTTTCGTGGGAAAGAAAACCCCAAATCAAAGCCAGATATATGCTACCAATTTATCTGTCTGACAATTCTGTGAGTCTAAATGTGCTTGCATATTGTGGATTGGTTTGTTTCCGGGTTGGCGATCAATTCTCTGTCAGCGCACTGGGGAATAAAGCAGGAAGCCTGCCATCTAGTGGTGAATGTATAGATTGCTCTTGTGTTCAACCTCTTGGGCTGAATTTTCAGTCCTTCTCTTCCCACCCCCACTTTCCTTAATTACTAGGGGTTTTAATTGTGCCACAGTTACAATACTTCATTGTTTGGCTAAATTATAAAGAATGAAGAGAATACCATGTAACTCGGCCTGCAGGCTTTGCCATACCCTCCATGTGCACAAGAGGACAGGCCCTGTGCTGAGCACTGGGGTAAGGGTGGAAGAAACATACAGGCCCTACGCTGGTGGAATTTACATTCTAGAGTGAACAAATACAGTATACAGCTAGAGAGTCGATGATACTGGTGATACATACGAGCTAGCCAGACAAACTGTGTGTGTGCGTGCACTCATTCAACAGGCAGAAAAAAGGGCAGGTGTGAAAGTGCTGAGACAGGAGGGGCAGTTAGTGTTTATCTAGGGAGCTGAAGGAGGTCAGTTCTTCCTGAAAGGGAGGGGGAGTGAGGAGATGAAGCTGGAGAGCCAGGCAGGGGCCAGCTTGTGCCACCTTTATCCTCAAAAGAGTGGGAAGGGGCAAAATCAGACCTGCGCTTTGAAAGCTCACTTGGGCTGCAGTGTGCTGGACAGATCGCACAGGGGGCACGAGGAGGATGCAGGAGGAGATGAAGGGAAGCCTGTTAGGAGACCACTGTAATAATTCAGGGAAGGCAGTGGTTCAGGGGTAGAATTCTCACCTTCCATGTGGGAGACCTGGGTTCAACTCCCAGCCAGTGTACTTCATGGGCTGCCATCACTTGCCTGTCAGCAGAGGCTTGTGTGTTGCTATGATGCTGAACAGGTTTCAGCAGTGCTTCCTGACTAAGATGGACAAGGAAGGAAGTTCTGGCAATCTACTTCCAAAAATCAGCCAATGAAAACCCTCACAATGGTCCAACCCACGACCGATCGTGGGGATGGCGCAGTAGAGGCAGTGTTTCCTTCTATTGTGCAAGGGGTTGCCAGGAGTTGGGGGCCAACTCAACGGGCGCTAACAACAGCAAGGGGATGGCAGCCTGAGCTAGGAAGACAGAGAGAAGTGGAGAGGGATGGAGACAGAAGAGTGATTAGCAGAACTGATGACCCCAGCTCCAGGGTGTTTGTAAACTCCTGGAATGAAGGGCCATGACTGTCAGAACCTCGGTAAATCCTGGGTTCAGGGGCTCAGAGAAACAGGGTCCTTTTGGTTCTGAGCAGTGTCTGAGAGAACCGTTCATTTAATATCAATAGTAAGACGAGGTTGTCTCTTATCATCACTAATATACAGCATTTTTCTAATCAAACAAGAAAAACAAACTAGTCTGTATGAATATTACAGAAGCGAGGAAAATTATCTTTTTTGGGGTGGGGGGTCAGGCAGGATTGCAAAGCCAGTCTAGTAACAAACTATTAGAATTAATAACAGAATTTTGAAATGTAGCTGTATAAAATAACTATATAAAAATCAGTAGCTTTTCTTTATACTGGAAACCCTGGTGGTGTAGTGGTTAAGTGCTACGGCTGCTAACCAAAGGGTCTGCAGTTCAAATCCACCAGGCGCTCCTTGGAAACTCTATGGGGCAGTTCTACTCTGTCCTATAGGGTCGCTATGAGTCAGAATCGACTCGACGGCAGTGGGTTTTTGTTTTGGTTTCTTTATACTAACAAATGGAGAGACATTCCATGCTTATGGGTGGAACAGCTTATTATAAAATATAATTCTAAAATTAATATATGGTGAAACTTGTGGGAGCCGGAGCTCAATGGGACGGCCTTGTTTTTCCAGGTCTCCTAAGTTTTCCAACTTTGACAGGGTGCAGTCTTACCACTTTTCTATTGCTGCCTATTAAAAAAAAATTAGTGGAAAATATTTGTGTTTTCTTTCTCTGACAGTTTTCCGCCTTACACAGGTTCTGGCTTTTGCAGGTTTTACTGTATAAATTTAATGTCTTTCTAATCAGAATCCTGACGTGTGTGTATGTGTACGTGGGCCCACTTAAATCAGGTTTATATGATTTTAAAGACCTACCTTGTTGGTTAGATTGTTTAGATTTCTATGTCCTTGCTTAATTTTTGCCCATTTGACCTGTCCTGTACTAAGAACGATGGGCTAGAGCCTCCCTATGGTGTATTAACTCTGTTTCCTTGCTTTCCTCTAGTGTCTGCCTTATATAGGTAGAACACTGTCCCTACCTAAAAATAATCACTATCTTGGTTTCTAACACCATCAATTAACTTTGCCTGTTTTTGTCTTCAAATAAGTAGAATCATATAGCATGTGTGCTTTTTGATTCTTGTTTCTCTTATTCAACATGTTTGTAAGATTCATCCATATTATTGCATGTAGTTAGAGCTTGCTCTTTCTCATTGCTGTATAGTACTCCACTGTGTGTATACACCACATTTTATTTACCCATTCTATGACTGGCAGACTGTGGGGTAGTTTCAAGCTTTGGGCTCTCAGAAATAAAATTGCAATGGATATTCTTGTACATATCTTTTGGTGCACATTTGTATGCATGTCTGTTGGGTAGATACTTAGGAATGGAATTTCAGTCACAGGGTACCAGTTAGCTTTTGATGCCTTACTCTTAAATACGAAGAGATACCCAAGGTCACCAAACATTTACGGAAAGCCTCCTGTGTTAAAGAAAGACACGCTCAAACAAACTAACAAAGAAACACAGGTGGGTCTACTTTTCCTATCACCAGTTTGAAGGAACTTCATCTGGCATGACCTGAGCCTTCTTCTTGTCTTCCTCACATGATTATAAAAATAAATATGAGAGTGGGCCCAGTTGCCATCATTGTACATGTAGGATTTACGAACAGTTGGGTCATAATGCAGGTTGGCTGCATATCATCATTTCTTTTGGAACTGGATGTTGATGTACTTTTCCTTTTTGGTCTTGGTGTCATATGTATAGAATATTTCTTTGACTTTGGTGGAAACCACCCTGGTCACATACAGCACACCACATGCCACGAAGGTATTGCTGGCTGCAGGGTGAAACAGGCTGGTTTCTCAGATGCTTGGAAGGTGCTCTCATTGATTTCGGCCGGAATGATGATACCTCTGGCTTCTTCCATTGCATATATGATCCACAGGCCTGTTTCATTGGCAGAGGAGTCCAAATCTTGATACAAGGAGGAACTATAGGAAAAGCGATTGTTATAAGCTGCACTGGGGAGTGGGCTAGTCTGGCCATTGTTAGAAGTAACATTCTCTCGGCACATGTTGCTGGAGTTGGTACAGTTATAAAACTGGTTCTTGTACATGACCATTCCAGAGCCATGTCCTTGAATTTGCAGATCAGTAGAGATTATAGCTCTGAGCTGCTCTAATTTGATGTAGTCTTTGTATATAACATAGCCAAAGACAACAGGGGAAGAATGTATGATGTTCTGATACGGTGCCTTTTGACCTGGTTCTAGGTAGGGGTCCTTCTCCAACCTCCATTCTTTGGCGACGTGGTATGGAGAACAAAAGCCTGGCTTCAGTTGGTGATGCCTCCATTGGCACAGAACCCTGAGGGGCATGAAAGGGGTGGCATTAGGCTTCACAGAAACAATGCACAGCTGTGGATACAGTGCTGGCCTACAGTACGTGTTCTAAGGGTATTTGGGGAGGGAATGATGGAAGGAAGCTAGGAAGCTGACTAATGATCACTCTATCTTGGGTGGGGAAGCTCGTAGAGGGGAAATTTCAAAATTTTACTTTTACGGTATCCATTCTTTGGGGTTACCAAACCTTGGGCTCTTGTTGGGTCATTTGATGGGAAGATGATCTGACTAGGTGATTTGACCATGGAAGAGAAAACACAACCATAGTTCAGGGGTTTCAGAGACCTAGATTTCTAGGTCACTCGGGTTAGGGTGTTCATGGCCTTGAGTCACGGCCCTTTGGGTTGATGAACAAACCCACAGATATTGTGTGCTGTGCACGATCTAAGGGGCGGGGTGTAGGAAACAGGCCTCTGAGGAGGCATCCTGTCCCACCCAAGCTGGATATTGCTGTGTGTTCTCCAGAATTAGGACATGGATTTACTGCTGGCCCAGAATGCATCACTGCCAGGTGAACTATGATACACAGTGTGATGAAAAGGCATTTAGCTACTCTGTGTGCACAGATTTCCCAGGACTGTGCAATATTTGTCTTTTAGGAGTTTAATCTTTGCTCACTTCACTCACAACCCATGTATATTCTATTTTCTAAGGCACCAGTTAGTTTTTGGAAACCCTGGTGGTGTAGTGGTTAAGAGTTATAGCTGCTAACCAAAAGGTCGGCAGTTTGAATCTACCAAGCGCTCCTTGGAAATGCTACGGGGCACTTCTACTCTGTCTGGTAGGATTCCTATGAGTCAGAATTGACTTGACGGCAACTGGTTTGGTCTTTTTTGGTTTAGTTAGTTTTAACTCTGCTCTGTTAAGACTGTAAGTTGCTTGAGAACAGGAAGTTTGTCTGCAATTTCTTTGATAAACATTGCCCATCTACATATAAAACTCAACCCACCTGAATTACATAATAAAGATTGCTGATGAAAGACTGGAATAGTATGTATGTTAGGAAGTAAGAATAGTAGGGAGTGTTGTTGTTGTTAGGTGTCGTTGAGTCGGTTCCGACTCATAGCAACCCCATGTACAACAGAATGAAACATTGAGTAGGGAGCAAACACCTGGAAAAAATAGTTCAGCCTCATTAGTATTGTATGCAAACTAGAATAGCTAGAGGTACCACTGCACAGTTATTACATTTGCGAATCTAAAATAGTAAGATCCAGAGCTGGTAAAGCTTTGGGGAAATTGGCCTACTCACAGATTACTTACTGTTCATACTGCATACTGGTATTATTCTTAAGAACATTCTGGCAATGTTTAGCACATGCCATAAAACTGTTCATAAATTGTGACCTGTAATTTTATTCTTTGTAAAATTCATGAGTTAGCTTAGGGGAACCCTATGGCAAAAACACAAACACCATGTTGCTGACTGTCTTACCAACATTGGGTCTCTCCTCCCCAGGGGGTGTGATGCACTGACATTCTTCCACTTTCTGTCCCGGTCTGGTCAGTTCGTTGGAAATCCAGGACATGCATCAGAGGGCTCCAGTCTGTCTTGACTCTAGAGGGAAGGACAGGTCTGGGAGGAACTTCAGGGCCTGGGCAAAGGAAGCCCAAGCCCTCTCACTGCCGTGGCTCAGCTGCGGCCCCCCGCCCCCTGCCCCTTGTCACCCTTCCCTCTCTCCCTTCCTGGATGGGAGGTAAGGCATCAGAAGGTAAAGCTGGGCTCTTGGAATGAGCAATAGCCGAGTGGTCCTGGGGCTCTGGGTGGAGCAGACTGTTTTCCCTGGACTTCTAACCTAAAGTTTGGCAGTTCAAACTCACCCACTGGGGCCTTGGAAGCAAGTCCTGGGACCCTGCTTCCGTAAAGATGACAGCCCAGAAAACCCTGTGGCACAGCTCTACTCTGTAACATGTGGGGTCGCCGTGGGTCGGGGCTAACTTGGCCGCAATGGGGTTTTTTCCTTGTAGTTAGAGCTGAGGGACCTTAGCTGTCTTCTAGTCCGATTGCCTCAGTGATAAACATGGAAACAGCAGTGGCTAATGCTCACTTACCAAGGGCCAAGCACTGTCCTAAGAACTTTATATATATATTGATGTATTTTAATCTCTCAACAACCCTATGAAGCTAGTAATAATACTTTCCTGATTTTACAGATGGTGAAACTGAGGGTAGAAAGATGAAATAACTTGCCCAAAGTCACACGACTAGCAAGTGGCGGAGCGGTGACCATTCACACCGTGCCGGAGGCTGTCAGATGTTGTTGAGGATGGTGCACAATGAGAAACCCATTTTCCGTCACCACTCGTTACACATACGTAACAAATACAAATTTCACCGAACACTCAACGCACCTTGGTAGTTTTGATTTTGTCCCATTCCATACCATTCCAAGAAGTCCTGGTCTTGACTCACTAAAGTGATCTCAACTGATTTGAGGATCACCTGACGGCACTGCATTCCGCTACATTGCTACTAAGCGATTGCTCAGGTCACACGTAGGTAAACAGCAGAGCTGGGTCTAGAACCCAAGTCTCCAGGATCACAGTTCAGGGTGTTCCCCTGCATCATCCTGGGAGGGCTGGGGCACCTCTTGGCATCCGTGAAAAAACCTTCCCAGGAGGCTGCTGGATTCGAGCCGCAGAGTGCAGAGGTCAAGACTCTGTAGCAGCAGTGAAGGAAGGGCCAGTCCTTTCCTCCCTAAAGGCAAACATGTAGGGCACCTGCTCCCCTCCTCCCCCCAGCACTTGCTCAGGCCTGGGTGTTGCAGCTCTGCCCTAGGTGACTAGAGCTCCCACCAGAGGGGGACCCTGGTTTCTAGTCAAGCTCGTCTACATGCTTGGTTAGGCTAGCGATTTTTTGCACATATTGAGCAATTGTTTTCTCCTAACTTTCCAGCTGTTAGAGAAAGGTTCACCAGACGAATTGGTTAAGTAAGATGCTCTGCAATCTGCTGACTCCAATCCCAGGTCTTTTGCTTGGGGACTTTTGGCTTCATGGATTCATGGGCTGGGGTTTTTACCACTCCCCTCCCCGTAGCCCTGACCCTGCAATCCTTCAAAGTCCAGCTGAAGTGCCACTTCTGCCATCATTTCTTCCCTTATCAAAACTTAGTGTAACAGAATACATTTATTGTGAGTAGATGCGATTTGAATCGGGCATCGTCACCTGAACATGTTGGGAAGGCCCTCCGAAGGGGAGACGGTGAAAGGGGGTTATGTAAGTCATTGTTATGTTAATTTCCCAGAAGACAACATCGAAGCACAGGACAGGTTACAAAAACAGTCACCAAGGACTTGCCATACATCCTAAAACAGTCACTAGTCAGACCGTGGAGTTCTTGCTTTTCTAAATGGCTGCACGTAGATAATTTTCCAAAAGAACCCAATGCCTAAGGTTCTCTGCTAAGCTGCTCACTAAAGCTACTGGGCTGAAGGTGGCTCCAGGGAACCAGTTTCCCCAAGGTTCCAAAGCACACCTAAGGGTGGGTAGCCTAGGTGGGTCACCCTAATTCCATGAACCCAGAAATCTGGATTCAAGGAGAATCAAAACGAGTTTGTCAGTCCCCACTATACATGGGAACACATCTCAGAAACTCTCTTGTTTTTTAAGATATTTTATTAATGTAGAGATGTTGGCTTGCATCCAGGATCCACCACTTATGAGCTGTGTATCATGGGCAAGGCTCTCTGAACCTCTCTTTCCTCATCAGTAAATTGTCTGCCTTTTAGGGTTAAGCGTTCAGTTGCTAATGAAAAGGTCGACAGTTTGAATCCACCAGCCGCTCCACAGAAACACTATGGGTCAGGTCAACTTTGTCCTATAGGGTCGCGAGGAGTTAGAATTGACTTGACAGCAATGGGTTTGGTTTGGTTTTTGGTTTTAGGGCTACTATGAGGACTACATGGATCCCTGGTGGCGCAATGATTAAGCGTTAGGCTGCTAACCAAAAGTGTGGCGATTTGAAGCCACCGAGCTGCTCCAATGGGAGAAACAGAGAGATTTACTTCAAGGATATGGCTCATGCAGTTGTAGAGGCTGGAAGTCTCAAGTTCATGGGTCAAGCATCAGACTGGAGGCTTCTCCAGACTCACGCAGCTGCAGGGGATGACAAACCCAAGATCCACAGGTCAGACGGCAGACTGCTGGCCCACGGCTGCAAAGGCTGACGAATCCAAGATCAGCAGTTAAGATGGCAGGTGGCTGGCCCAAGTCCCAAGAGCTGGAGGTTAGATGCTGATGAGCCAAATGCAGGATCCAGAGCAGAGCAAAAGCCAGCACGCTTTGCCAGAAAGTCTACATATATTGAATGCAGGCCACACTCCCAAGAAAACTCCCTTTCAACTGATTGGCTATTCATGGCAAATCCTATCATGGAGGTGATTACCTCATATAACTGCCAAACCACTGAGAATCATGGCTCAGCCAAGTTGACACACAACCTTTAACGATCACAGTCCCACTCACATGGAGCTCTGAGTGCCCCTCACATCTGCTGCAGACAGGGCTCCTTTCTGCACTTAATCACACATTGCCAGGGATCACTACATTCCCACGTCATGCCTGTGTTACTGTCCTGCCAACTCCACTGTAAACCCCAGGGGAGCAGAGACCAGGCTTTCTTCTACTGCATCCCCACTGTCCTTAGCGCAACCCTAGGCCCCTGTATAGGAGTCCCCGGGTGGCACAAACAATTAAGCTGCAAGGCTGGTGGTTCAAACCCACCCAGAGGTGCCTCAGAAGACAGGCCTGGCAATCTGCTTCCTAAGGTCGCAGCTTTGAAAACCCTGTGGAGCAGTTCTACTCTGCACACATGGGGTTGCCATGAGTGGAACTCTGGCAAATCACCTCCTCTTATCTTCTGGGCTCTGATCCTCTCATCTGTCAAGTGATAGGCATTTCTCAACCTGGGGTGCCTGGAGGTATGCCAGGGGTTAAGTAATGCCGTTGCACTGATTTGAGGACTTCTCGGAGCATTAATTTTACTTGAATACTTGGGACAACACTTTTTTTTTTTTAATTAACTTTTTTTTTTTTTTTATTGAGCTTCAAGTGAACGTTTACAAATCCAATCAGTCTGTCACATATAAGTTTACATACATCTCACTCCCTACTCCCACTTGCTCTCCCCTTCTTGAGTCAGCCCTTTCAGTCTTTCCTTTCGTGACAATTTTGCTGGCTTCTCTCTCTCTCTATCCTCCCATCCCCCCTCCAGACAAGAGTTGCCAACACAATCTCAAGTGTCCACCTGATATAATTAGCTCACTCTTCATCAGCATCTCTCTCCCACCCGCTGACCAGTCCCTTTCATGTCTGATGAGTTGTCTTCGGTGATGGTTCCTGTCCTGTGCCAACAGAAGGTCTGGGGACCACTCCCGCCGGGATTCCTCTAGTCTCAGTCAGACCATTAAGTTTGGTCTTTTTATGAGAATTTGGGGTCTGTATCCCACTGATCTCCTGCTCCCTCAGGGGTCCTCTGCTGTGCTCCCTGTCAGGGCAGTCATCTATTGTGGCCGGGCACCAACTAGTTCTTCTGGTCTCAGGATGATGTAGGTCTCTGGTTCATGTGGCCCTTTCTGTCTCTTGGGCTCTTAGTTGTCGTGTGGCCTTGGTGTTCTTCATTATCCTTTGCTCCAGGTGGGTTGAGACCAATTGATGCATCTTAGATGGCCACTTGTTAGCATTTAAGACCCCAGACGCCACATTTCAAAGTGGGATGCAGAATGATTTCATAATAGAATTATTTTGCCAATTGACTTAGAAGTCCCCGCAAACCATGTTCCCCAGACCCCCGCCCTTGCTCCACTGACCTTTCAAGCATTCATTTTATCCCGGAAACTTCTTTGCTTTTGGTCCAGTCCAATTGAGCTGACCTTCCATGTATTGAGTGTTGTCTTTCCCTTCACCTAAAGCATTTCTTATCTACTGATTAATCAATAAAAAACCCTCTCCCACCCTCCCTCCCTCCCCCCCTCGTAACCACAAAAGTATGTGTTCTTCTCAGGTTTACTATTACTCAAGATCTTATAATAGTGGTCTTATACAATATTTGTCCTTTTGCCTCTGACTAATTTCGCTCAGCACAATGCCTTCTAGGTTCCTCCATGTTATGAAATGTTTCACAGATGCGTAGTATTCCATTGTGTGAATATACCACAATTTATTTACCCATTCATCCGTTGATGGACACCTTGGTTGCTTCCAACTTTTTGCTATTGTAAACAGAGCTGCAATAAACATGGGTGTGCATATATCTGTTTGTATGAAGGCTCTTGTATCTCTAGGGTATATTCCCAGGAGTGGGATTTCTGGGTTGTATGATAGTTCTATTTCTAACTGTTTAAGATAATGCCAGATAGATTTCCAAAGTGGTTGTACCATTTTACATTCCCACCAGCAGTGTATAAGAGTTCCAATCTCTCCGCAGCCTCTCCAACATTTATTATTTTGTGTTTTTTGGATTAATGCCAGCCTTGCTGGTGTGAGATGGAATCTCATCGTAGTTTTAATTTGCATTTCTCTAATGGCTAATGATCCTGAGCATTTTCTCATGTATCTGTTGGCTGCCTGAATATCTTCTTTAGTGAAATGTGTGTTCATATCCTTTGCCCACTTTTTCATTGGGTTGTTTGTCTTTTTGTGGTTGAGTTTTGACAGAATCATGTAGATTTTAGAGGTCAGGCGCTGGTCGGAGATGTCATAGCTGAAAATTCTTTCCCAGTCTGTAGGTGGTCTTTTTACTCTTTTGGTGAAGTCTTTAGATGAGCATAGGTGTTTGATTTTTAGGAGCTCCCAGTTATCGGGCTTCTCTTCATCATTTTTCGTAATGTTTTGTATTCTGTTTATGCCTTGTATTGGGGCTCCTAGGGTTGTCCCAATTTTTTCTTCCATGATCTTTATCGTTTTAGTCTTTATGTTTAGGTCTTTGATCCACGTGGACTTAGTTTTCGTGCATGGTATAAGGTATGGGTCCTGTTTCATTTTTTTGCAAATGGATATCCAGTTATGCCAGCACCATTTGTTAAAAAGGCTTTCTTTTCCCCAATTAACTGACACTGGTCCTTTGTCAAATATCAGCTGCTCATACGTGGATGGATCTATGTCTGGGTTCTCAATTCTGTTCCATTGGTCTATGTGCCTGTTGTTGTACCAGTACCAGGCTGTTTTGACTACTGTGGCTGTATAATAGGTTCTGAAATCAGGTAAAGTGAGGCCTCCCACTTTCTTCTTCTTTTTCAGTAGTGCTTTGCTTATCCGGGGCTTCTTTCCCTTCCATATGAAATTGGTGATTTGTTTCTCTATCCCCTTAAAGTATGACATTGGAATTTGGATCGGAAGTGCGTTAAATGTATAGATGGCTTTTGGTAGAATAGACATTTTTACTATGTTAAGTCTTCCTATCCATGAGCAAGGTATGTTTTTCCACTTAAGTATGTCCTTTTGAATTTCTTGTAGTAGAGCTTTGTAGTTTTCTTTGTATAGGTCTTTTACATCCTTGGTAAGATTTATTCCTAAGTATCTTATCTTCTTGGGGGCTACTGTGAATGGTATTGATTTGGTTATTTCCTCTTCGGTGTTCTTTTTGTTGATGTAGAGGAATCCAAGTGATTTTTGTATGTTTATTTTATAACCTGAGACTCTGCCAAACTCTTCTATTAGTTTCAGTAGTTTTCTGGAGGATTCCTTAGGGTTTTCTGTGTATATAATCATGTCATCTGCAAATAGTGATAACTTTACTTCTTCCTTGCCAATCCAGATACCTTTTATTTCTTTGTCTAGCCTAATTACCCTGGCTAGGACTTCCAGTACGATGTTGAATAAGAGCGGTGATAAAGGGCATCCTTGTCTGGTTCCCGTTCTCAAGGGAAATGCTTTCAGATTCTCTCCATTTAGAGTGATATTGGCTGTTGGCTTTGCATAGATGCCCTTTATTATGTTGAGGAATTTTCCTTCAATTCCTATTTTGGTAAGAGTTTTTGTCATAAATGGGTGTTGGACTTTGTCAAATGCCTTTTCTGCATCAATTGATAAGATCATGTGGTTTTTGTCTTTTGTTTTATTTATGTGATGGATTACATTAATGGTTTTTCTGATATTAAACCAGCCTTGCATACCTGGTATAAATCCCACTTGATCAGGGTGAATTATTTTTTTGATGTGTTGTTGGATTCTATTGGCTAGAATTTTGTTGAGGATTTTTGCATCTATGTTCATGAGGGATATAGGTCTATAATTTTCTTTTTTTGTAATGTCTTTACCTGGTTTTGGTATCAGGGAGATGGTGGCTTCATAGAATGAGTTGGGTAGTATTCCGTCATTTTCTATGCTTTGGAATACCTTCAGAAGTAGTGGTGTTAACTCTTCTCTGAAAGTTTGGTAGAACTCTGCAGTGAAGCCGTCCGGGCCAGGGCTTTTTTTTGTTGGGAGTTTTTTGATTACCGTTTCAATCTCTTTTTTTGTTATGGGTCTATTTAGTTGTTCTACTTCTGAATGTGTTAGTTTAGGTAGGTAGTGTTTTTCCAGGAATTCATCCATTTCTTCTAGGTTTTCAAATTTGTTAGAGTACAATTTTTCATAATAATCTGAAATGATTCTTTTAATTTCATTTGGTTCTGTTGTGATGTGGTCCTTCTCATTTCTTATTCGGGTTATTTGTTTCCTTTCCTGTATTTCTTTAGTCAGTCTAGGCAATGGTTTATCAATTTTGTTAATTTTTTCAAAGGACCAGCTTTTGGCTTTGTTAATTCTTTCAATTGTTTTTCTGTTCTCCAATTCATTTAGTTCAGCTCTAATTTTTATTATTTGTTTTCTTCTGGTGCCTGATGGATTCTTTTGTTGCTCAGTTTCTATTTCTTCAAGTTGTTGGGACAGTTCTCTGATTTTGTCTCTTTCTTCTTTTTGTATGTGTGCATTTATCGATATAAATTGGCCTCTGAGCACTGCTTTTGCTGTGTCCCAGAGGTTTTGATAGGAAGTATTTTCATTCTCGTTGCTTTCTAAGAATTTCCTTATTCCCTCCTTGATGTCTTCTATAACCCAGTCTTTTTTCAGGAGGGTATTGTTCATTTTCCACGTATTTGATTTCTTTTCCCTAGTTTTTCTGTTATTGATCTCTAGTTTTATTGCCTTGTGGTCTGAGAAGATGCTTTGTAATATTTCGATGTTTTGGACTCTGCAAAGGTTTGTTTTATGACCTAATATGTGGTCTATTCTAGAGAATGTTCCATGTGCACTAGAAAAAAAAGTATACTTTGCAGCAGTTGGGTGGAGAGTTCTGTATAAGGCAATGAGGTCAAGTTGGTTGATTGTTGTAATTAGATCTTCCGTGTCTCTGTTGAGCTTCTTACTGGATGTCCTGTCCTTCTCCGAAAGTGGTGTGTTGAAGTCTCCTACTATAATTGTGGAGGTATCTATCTCACTTTTCAATTCTGTTAAAGTTTGATTTATGTATCTTGCAGCCCTGTCATTGGGTGCATAAATATTTAATATGGTTATGTCTTCCTGATCAATTGTCCCTTTTATCATTATATAGTGTCCTTCTTTATCCTTTGTGGTGGATTTAAGTCTAAAGTCTATTTTGTCAGAAATTAATATTGCTACTCCTCTTCTTTTTTGCTTATTGTTTGCTTGATATATTTTTTTCCATCCTTTGAGTTTTAGTTTGTTTGTGTCTCTAAGTCTAAGGTGTGTCTCTTGTAGGCAGCATATAGATGGATCGTGTTTCTTTATCCAGTCTATGACTCTCTGTCTCTTTATTGGTGCATTTAGTCCATTTACATTCAGGGTAATTATAGATAAATAAGTTTTTAGTGCTGTCATTTTGATGCCTTTTTATGTGTGTTGTTGACAATTTCATTTTTCCACATACTTTTTTGTGCTGAGGCGTTTTTCTTAGTAAATTGTGAGATCCTCATTTTCATGTTGTTTGACTTT
The DNA here is from genome assembly GCF_024166365.1 of Elephas maximus indicus. Classification (NCBI taxonomy): domain Eukaryota; kingdom Metazoa; phylum Chordata; class Mammalia; order Proboscidea; family Elephantidae; genus Elephas; species Elephas maximus. The sequence goes on along the minus strand of NC_064828.1, from coordinate 89,484,835 downwards.
ATGTTAGTTGAGTCGTTACATTTTTCTTGGCTTTTATCTTGAGTTATAGAGTTGTTATACCTTTTTGTGGTTACCTTATTATTTACCCTTATTTTTCTAAGTAAAAACCTAACTTGTATCATTCTATATCGCCTTGTATCACTCTCCATATGGCAGTTCAATGCCTCCTGTATTTAGTCCCTCTTTTTGATTATTTTGATCTTTTACCTATTGACTTCCATGATTCCCTGTTATGTGTATTTTTTTTTTTAATTAATCTTAATTTGTTTGTTTTTGTGATTTCCCTATTTGAGTTGATATCAGGACACTCTGTTTTGTGAGCTTGTGTTGTGCTGATATCTGATATTATTGGTTCTCTGACCAAACAATATCCTTTAGTATTTCTTGTAGCTTTGGTTTGGTTTTTGCAAATTCTCTAAACTTGTGTTTATCTGTAAATATCTTAATTTCACCTTCATATTTCAGAGAGAGTTTTGCTGGATATATGATCCTTGGCTGGCAGTTTTTCTCCTTCAGTGTTCTGTATATGTCGTCCCATTCCCTTCTTGCCTGCATGGTTTCTGCTGAGTAGTCTGAACTTATTCTTATTGATTCTCCCTTGAAGGAAACCTTTCTTTTCTCCCTGGCTGCTTTTAAAATTTTCCGTTTATCTTTGGTTTTAGCGAGTTTGATGATAATATGTCTTGGTGTTTTTCTTTTTGGATCAATCTTAAATGGGGTTCGATGAGCATCTTGGATAGATATCCTTTCGTCTTTCATGATGTCAGGGAAGTTTTGTGTCAGGAGTTCTTCAACTATTTTCTCTGTGTTTTCTGTCCCCCCTCCCTGTTCTGGGACTCCAATCACCCGCAGGTTATCCTTCTTGATAGAGTCCCACATGATTCTTAGGGTTTCTTCATTTTTTTAAATTCTTTTATCTGATTTTTTTTCAGCTATGTTGGTGTTGATTCCCTGGTCCTCCAGATGTCCCAGTCTCCATTCTAATTGCTTGAGTCTGCTCCTCTGACTTCCTATTGCATTGTCTAATTCTGTAATTTTATTGTTAATCTTTTGGATTTCTACATGCTGTCTCTCTATGGATTCTTGCAACTTATTAATTTTTCCACTATGTTCTTGAATAATCTTTTTGAGTTCTTCAACAGTTTTATCAGTGTGTTCCTTGGCTTTTTCTGCAGTTAGCCTAATTTCATTTGTGATGTCTTTAAGCATTCTGTAAATTAGTTTTTTATATTCTGTATCTGATAATTCCAGGATTGTATCTTCATTTGGGAAAGATTTTGATTCTTTTGTTTGGGGGGTTGGAGAAGCTGTCATGGTCTGTTTCTTTATGTGGTTTGATATGGATTGTTGTCTCCGAGCCATCACTGGGAAACTAGTTTTTCCAGAAAATCCGCTGCGTCCAGTCCAAATCCCGGCAGGATGGTTCCCTGGCTGGGACGCTGCTCTCCCCATTCCAAGACCAGTCACTGCCTCCCGGGGACTTCTCCTACCGGCTGCGTCCCATGCCGCCCACGGCACCGGCTGGTCCCCCTCCCGGGGTTAGTTCAGGGGGGTGGAGCAGCTCTCCGTGTTTATGCCGTACCTGCGTCCAGTCCAAATCCCGGCGGGACGGTTCCCCGGCTGGGACGCTGCTCTTCCCGTTCCAAGACGAGTCACTGCCTCCCGGGGACTTCTTCTACCGGCTGCGTCCCACGCCGCCCATAGAACCGGCTGGTCCCCCTCCCGGGGTTAGTTCGGGGGGTGGAGCAGCTCTCTGTGCTTGTGCCGTACCTGACTGGTACACTGGCTCCAGGCTCTGAAAACAATCGCTGCTTCCCTGTATTAGTTCGTTCTCCGTCTCTAAATCTGTGTTTGTTGTTCAGGGTTCGTAGATTGTTATGTATGTGATCGATTCACTTGTTTTTCCGTGTCTTTGTTGTAAAAGGGATCCGAGGTAGCGTCTGCCTAGTCCGCCATCTTGGCTCCGCCTACTTTTAATTAACTTTTATTGAGCTTCAAGTGAACGTTTACAAATCAAGTCAGACTGTCACATATAAGTTTATGTACATCTTACTCCGTACACCCACTTGCTCTCCCCCTAATGAGTCAGCCCTTCCAGTCTCTCCTTTTGTGACAATTTTGCCAGCTTCCAACTCTCTCTATCCTCCCATCCCCCCTCCAGACAGGAGATGCCAACACAGTCTCAAGTGTCCACCTGATATCATTAGCTCACTCTTCATCAGCATCTCTCTCCCACCCACTGTCCAGTCCCTTTCATGTCTGATGAGTTGTCTTCGGGGTTGGTTCCTGTCCTGTGCCAACAGAAGGTTTGGGGACCATGACCGCCGGGATTCCTCTAGTCTCAGTCAGACCATTAAGTATGGTCTTTTTATGAGAATTTGGGGTCTGCATCCCACTGATCTCCTGCTCCCTCAGGGGTTCTCTGTTGTGCTCCCTGTCAGGGCAGTCATCGATTGTGGCCGGGCACCAACTAGTTTTTCTGATCTCAGGATGATGTAGGTCTCTGGTTCATGTGGCCCTTTCTGTCTCTTGGGTTCTTAGTTGTCGTGTGACCTTGGTGTTCTTCATTCTCCTTTGCTCCAGGTGGGTTGAGACCAATTGATGTATCTTAGATGGCCGCTTGTCAGCATTTAAGACCCCAGATGCCACATTTCAAAGTGGGATGCAGAATGTTTTCATAATAGGATTATTTTCCCAATTGACTTAGAAGTCCCCTTAAACCATGGTCCCCAAACCCCCGCCCTTGCTCCACTGACCTTTCAAGCATTCATTTTATCCCGGAAACTTCTTTGCTTTGGTCCAGTCCAATTAGCTGATCTTCCATGTATTGAGTGTTGTTCTTCCCTTCACCGAAAGCAGTTCTTACCTACTAATTCATCAGTAAAAAACCCTCTCCCTCCCTCCCTCCCTTCCCGCCTCGTAACCACAAAAGTATGTGTTCTTCTTCGTTTATACTATTTCTCAAGATCTTATAATAGTGGTCTTACACAATATTTGTCCTTTTGCCTCTGACTAATTTCGCTCAGCATAATGCCTTCCAGGTTCCTCCATGTTATGAAATGTTTCACAGATTCGTCACTGTTCTTTATCGATGCGTAGTATTCCATTGTGTGAATATACCACAATTTATTTACCCATTCATCCGTTGATGGACCCCTTGGTTGCTTCCAGCTTTTTGCTATTGTAAACAGAGCTGCAATAAACATGGGTGTGCATATATCTGTTTGTGTGAAGGCTCTTATTTCTCTAGGGTATATTCCGAGGAGTGGGATTTCTGGGTTGTATGGTAGTTCTATTTCTAACTGTTTAAGATAACGCCAGATAGATTTCCAAAGTGGTTGTACCATTTTACATTCCCATCAGCAGTGTATAAGAGTTCCAATCTCTCCGCAGCCTCTCCAACATTTATTATTTTGTGTTTTTTGGATTAATGCCAGCCTTGTTGGAGTGAGATGGAATCTCATCGTGGTTTTAATTTGCATTTCTCTAATGGCTAATGATCAAGAGCATTTTCTCATGTATCTGTTAGCTGCCTGAATATCTTCTTTAGTGAAGTGTGTGTTCATATCCTTTGCCCACTTCTTGATTGGGTTGTTTGTCTTTTTGTGGTTGAGTTTTGACAGAATCATATAGATTTTGGAAATTAGGCGCTGGTTGGAGATGTCATAGCTGAAAATTCTTTCCCAGTCTGTAGTGGTCTTTTTACTCTTTTGGTGAAGTCTTTAGATGAGCATAGGTGTTTGATTTTTAGGAGCTCCCAGTTATCTGGTTTCTCTTCATCATTTTTGGTAATGTTTTGCATTCTGTTTATGCCTTGTATTAGGGCTCCTAAGCCTGTCCCTATTTTTTCTTCCATGATCTTTATCGTTTTAGTCTTTTATGTTTAGGTCTTTGATCCACTTGGAGTTAGTTTTTGTGCTTGGTGTGAGGTATGGGTCCTGTTTCATTTTTTTGCAAATGGATATCCAGTTATGCCAGCACCATTTGTTAAAAAGACTATCTTTTCCCCAATTAACTGACACTGGGCCTTTGTCAAATATCAGCTGCTCATATGTGGATGGATTTATATCTGGGTTCTCAATTCTGTTCCACTGGTCTTTGTGCCTGTTGTTGTACCAATACCAGGCTATTTTGACTACTGTGGCTGTATAATAGGTTCTGAAATCAGGTAGAGTGAGGCCTCCCACTTTCTTCTTCTTTTTCAGTAGTGCTTTGCTTATTTATTTATTTTTTTTTGCTTATCCGTGGCTTCTTTCCCTTCCATATGAAGTTGGTGATTTGTTTCTCTATCACCTTAAAAAATGACATTGGAATTTGGATCAGCAGTGCATTGTATGTATAGATGGCTTTTGGTAGAATAGACATTTTTACTATGTTAAGTCTTCCTATCCATGAGCAAGGTATGTTTTTCCACTTAAGTATGTCCTTTTGAATTTCTTGTAGTAGAGCTTTGTAGTTTTCTTTGTATAGGTCTTTTACATCCTTGGTAAGATTTATTCCTAAGTATCTTATCTTCTTGGGGGCTACTGTGAATGGTATTGATTTGGTTATTTCCTCTTAGGTGTTCTTTTTGTTGATGTAGAGGAATCCAAGTGATTTTTGTATGTTTATCTTATAACCTGAGACTCTGCCAAACTCTTCTATTAGTTTCAGTAGTTTTCTGGAGGATTCCTTAGGGTTTTCTGTGTATTAGATCATGTCATCTGCAAATAGTGATAATTTTACTTCCTCCTTGCCAATCTGGATGCCCTTTATTTCTTTGTCTAGCCTAATTGCTCTGGCTAGGACTTCTAGCACAATGTTGAATAAGAGCGGTGATAAAGGGCATCCTTGTCTGGTTCCCGTTCTCAAGGGAAAAGCTTTCAGGTTCTCTCCATTTAGAGTGTTGTGGGACAACACTTTTAACATAAAAATAAATACGATTACCTTGTCAAATAGAATGCAAATTTGCTTTTATTTTATGGATAAATACAAACCTATTGCCTTCGCATCAATTCCAACTCGTGGTGACCCTATGGGTTACAGGGTAGAACTGCTTCACAGGATTTTCTTGGCTGTAATCTTTACTAAAGCAGATCACCAGGCTTTTGTTCTGTGATGCCTTTGAGTGGATCCAAACTGCCAGCCTTTAGTTCAGTAGATGAGTGCAAACTGTTATCGCCAGCCTGGGACGCAAGTCTTCAAAACAAGATTTGGTGGAATCCTCTAGAACTTCTGGGAATCTGATTTTATGCTCCTCTGCAGGGAGAACACTTCAATTTGAGACATGATGGGCCAGGAGGTGGCCAAGAGCCTCCCACTCCTGGCATACGAAATCCCTCTGGCCTAAGCCACACTGACCTTTCTGAATCACAGAGACACGTTCAACCACGCTGACTGTACTCTGTTGTTATTAGATGCTATTGAGTTGATTTTCAGCTCATAGCGACCCCATGTGACAGATTAAAACTGCCCCATAGAGTTTTCTAGGCTGTACCCTTTTACAAGAGCAGATCTCCTGGTTTTTCTGCTGATTGGGTTCGAACCACTAACCTTATGGTTAGCAGTCAGGCGCCTAACCATTGTGCCTGCAGGGCTCCTTCAGTGTTATTTTATTGTCTTCTAACATTTTAGGTTTTGTCATCTCACCTCCCCACTGACTGCTCTCCAGCTGGTCTTCTTTCTGCTTCCAAATACCCCGGCCTCATTCCTGCCTCAGGGTCTTTGCTCAGCTGTGCTCACTGTCGGCAATGCTTTTCCTCCCTGCCCCCCGTTGGGAAGGCCTTCCTGACCACCCGCTAACCCGGCTCTCCAGGCACATCCCTGCTTACTTCCGGTCTTAGTTATCCAGTGCTGCTATAACAGAAATACCACAAGTGGTGGCTTTAACAAACAGAAATTTATTTTCTCACAGTTTAGGAGGCTAGAAGTCTGAATTCAGGACTCCAGCTCTAGAGGAAGGCTTTCTCTGTTGGCTCTGGGGAAAGGTCCTTGTCTCTTTTGAGCTTCTGCTCCTAGGTGATCTTCTTACGGCCTGACCTCTCTATTCTGCTCGCTTGTTTAATCTTTTTTATATCTCAGAAGAGATTGACTCCAGATGCACTCAACACTACTCCTGCTTCATTAACATAATAAAGACAGCCCATTCCCAAATGGGATTTTAATCATAGGCATAGAGATTAGGATTTAGGGACATAATTCAATCCAGACACTTTCTCAGAAGCCTTTATCAATATCTGATATTTTCTTGAACAGGTTTTGGTTGGTATGTTTGTTGTCTATCTCCCTCTGCCAAAATGTGAATGCCACGAAAGCAACCATCTAGCCCTCTGCCCACCCTTCACTGCATCTCCCAGCACCTGGAACAGCACATGGAGTTGAGCGCACGGTAGGCATGCTACTAATATGTGCTGAACGGATGGGTGAATAAGTCACCTTTAGTGATCGTGGCTGTTATGGATTCAATTGTGTCCCCCCAAAATATGTGTTGTAAATCCTAAACCCCTACACTTGTGGATATAATCCCATCTGGGAATAGGAATGTGTTGTGTTAATAAGACCATATCTGTGTAGGGTGTGTTTTAAGCCAATCACCTTTGAGATACAAATAGCGCAGGTTGGGCACAGAGAAGGAAACACAAACTGAGGGGAAGATACTTGCCACATGAAGATTACCAAGGAGCCTAGGAACACAAGCTGAAAAGAGACAAGGACCTTCCCCCAGAGCCTATAGAGAGAGAAAGCCTTCCCCTAGAACTGTTGCCCTGAATTTGGACTTCTAGCTCCCTAAACTGTGAGAAAATATATTTTTGTTTGTTAAGGCCACTCACCTGTGGTATTTCTGTTACAGCGGCACTAGATAACTAAGACAGGAAGTGAGCAGGGATGTGCCTGGAGAGCCACGTTAGTGGGTGGTCAGGAGCCATGAAGATGAACAGAACATAGTCTCAGCACTAGTGTGAGGAAAGACAAGCTCACAAATGACCATAATTCAAGGCAGACTATGGTAAAAACAAGTTATCCTGTTTTGGACCTCAAAAAAAACTGGTTAAGGAAAATATCTTTGTGCATTCATGAGGGTCTTCAGTTGGTGAGGACAATGCATTCCCAAGCATCTTAACAGTACTGGGAGTTGCTTGTTCTGGCCGGGATGGGTGAGAAATGATACCCCCAAAGGACATTAGGCAGATTCTAGTTTCTAAGGCTCAAGAAACAGAGAGTTCCCTCTTCCTTACCCAGCTCTATCAGTTTTCTCCAGTTTCTGCTGCTCTGACCCTTGTGGACCAAGAGATACGTGAGAGAGATGGGCTGATGGGAGAAGACCCAAAGTCAGGCACTGGAGCTGCATTTTCCCCAAGTCTTGTCTAGTCCCTTCTTTGTGTTTCTCCATTGATCAAGCCCCTGAATAAATAGTCTTCTTTATCCTGTAAACCCAATCACCAGCAATGATCAATGCATCTTGATTGCATGCTTGATCACTTTCAGACTGCAGAAGCTGGTAAAAATCTTCAATTTCTTCATCTTTGGCCTTAGTGGTTGGTGCGTAAATTTGAATAATCATCGATTAACTGGTCTCCCTTTGTAGGTGTATGGATATTATCCTATCACTGACAGCACTGTACTGCAGGATAGATCTTGAACTGTTCTTTTTGATAATGAATGGGACACCATTCCTTTTCGGCATAGTAGGCCATACGATTGTCTGATTCAAAATGGCCAACACCAGTCCATTTCAGCTTACTAACCAAACCAGCTGCCGTGTAGTTGATTCTGACTTATAGCGACCCTAAAGGACAGAGTAGAACTACCCATAGGGTTTCCAAGGAGTAGCTGGTGGACTTGAACTGCCAACCTTTTGGTTAGCAGCGGAAGCTCGCCATAGCTCTTAACTACTGCAACACCAGGGCTCCTCAGCTCACTAATGCCTAGGGTATCATTTTATATGTGTTTCATTTCATTTTTGACAACTTCCAATTTTCCTAGATTCATACTTCATACATTCCATGATATTTCCAATTGCCTCATGTGCATATGAATGCTGGGCTAGGACTGAATAAGGAAGACCGAAGAAGAATTGGTGCCACTGAATTGCGGTATTGGCAAGGAATACTGAATATACCATGGACTACCAGAAGAACAAACAAGTTTGTCTTGGAAGAAGTATAGCCAGAGTGCTCCTCGGAAGCTTACGTACTTTGGACATGTTATCAGGAGGGCAAGACCAGTCCCTGGAGAGGGACATCATGCTTGGTAAGGTAGGGGATCAGCAAAAAGAGGAAGACCCTCAATGAGATGGACTGACAGTGGCTGCAACAATGGATTCAAACATAGCAACAATTGTGAGGATGGCACAGGACTGGGCAGTACCTCCTTCTGTTGTACATAGAGTCACATGAGTCAGAACCCACTCGCTGGCACCTAACAATGACAACATCCTTTGTTACACTTGAGTGCATCTCTCAATCCTGGCCATGGTCATGGGACCTCAGGAGTAGAAGTACTCACAGATCAGTCACCCCTTGTTTCTGCACTTAGGATATCCATGGGCTATCACGTCACACAACCTATTGGAGGCATACAAGTCACCTTGATTCCAAATACTTATTGCATGCAAAGCACTGTGCAAGCTACTCTGGGTAAGTGGGGGCCATGAAGATGAACACAACATAGTCTCAGCACTAGTATGAGGAAAGGCAAGCTGACGAGTGACTATAATTCAAGACAGAATATGGTGAAAACAAGTTATCCTGTTCTGGACCTCCAAAAAAACTGGCTAAGGAAAAGATCTTCATGCAAGCTGGGTTAGCGGCAGGGTGGAGAGCTCTGAATGGGGCACCCTGATCCCTACAGACCCCAGACCCACTCTGTGACTTTGGGGAGTTCATTTCTCTTATCTGGGCCTAATTGGAAAAACAAAATAAAACTGGATCCCTACTTCACTCCTCGCACTCAACAATTTATATTAAAGTTCTAGAAGAAATCAAGAAGGCAGGGAACCTTTCTCAGCAGGGTATAAACCCAAAAGCCTTCCCCAAAGGAAGAGATTGACTGTAATGCAGATACAAAAAAAAATTTTTTAAATATCACTATGGAGAAAAATACCATCAACATAGCCCAAAGACCAGGGACAAATATCTGCAACATATATGGTGCAAATGGTTTGCTCTCGTCCAGAGATATCATTGCTGATGTCAGATGGATCCTGGCTGAAAGCAAATACCAGAAGGATGTTCACCTGCGTTTTATTGACTACGCAAAGGCACTCGACTATGTGGATCATAACAAATTATGGATAACATTGTGATGAATGAGAATTCCAGAACACTTAATTGTGCTCATGAAGAACCTGTACATAGATCAAGAGGCAGTTGTTTGGACAGAACAAGGGGATACTGCATGGTTTAAAGTCAGGAAAAGTGTGTGTCAGGATTGTATCCTTTCACCATATCTATTCAGTCTATATGCTGAGCAAATAATCTGAGAAGCTGGACTACATGAAGAAGAACGGAGTATCGGGATTGGAGGAAGACTCATTAACAACCTGCATTATGCAGATGACACAACCTTGCTTGCTGAAAGTGAAGAGGACTTGAAGCACTTACTGATGAAGATCAAAGACCACAGCCTTCAGTATGGATTACGCCTCAACATAAAGAAAACACAAATCCTCACAGCTGGACCAATGAGCAACATCATGATAAATGGAGAAAAGATTGAAGTTGTCAAGGATTTCATTTTACTTAGATCCACAATCAACAGCCATGGAAGCAGCAGTCAAGAAATCAAAGGATGCATTGCATTGGGCAAATCTGCTGCAAAAGACCTGTTTAAAGTGTTAAAAAGCAAAGATGTCACCTTGAAGACTGGCAGCCCACCAGAACCCCGTGGAACTGGGGAAGGATAGTGCCCCAAAGGAAAGATGGGAGGGGGAGTGGGGCACTCTTATCAGAAGACGAGGAAAGGGATGTTGGGCAAAGCAACAGAACACCAGATAAAGACATATGTAAATGGAAAATGATACTCTTTCTCAGGCTTCACGAACTTTCCCGGAATCCCTCTGTGAGTTTTTCAAATCATAGATATTATCACAGACTGTTACCGACTTTGAAGCAATGGCAAAGGTCATCTTGTCCAACCTCCTCATTTTACTAGGAAACCCAGGCCCACAAGAGACAAGTGAGTTTCTTAAGGTGCAGAGCTGAGCAGGGTCTAGACCTGATTTGTGGCCCAGTGTACTTCTGGCGTCTTTGTCTCTGCCACCAGTTAGCTCAGTACATATCCTCCTGCATCTGCTGCCCTGAATCTTGCTCAAGGTTGAGGCTGGGGAGCATGGCTTGCCTGTGAGTCCCTGAGATATGAGCCACACCTTCTCCTCTGACCTGTTCCTCAGTCCAGCAGACTGGGAACAGGAGCTAAGTCCAGAAAAGCTGGAAAAGCCATTTCACCTGGGATCTTCGTCTCTCTCGCCATTTCTCCATCTCCCCACTCAGGAACGCAGCTGTGGGAAGGATGCACTATGATGGGGTATTTCAGCCCCCATGGTCGCCCTGTTACCACACGACTTTTGGCCCCTGTTTCTTTACTGATTGTTGTTGATTATCATTGAGTTGACTCTGACTTACGGTGACCTTGCATATAACAGAATGCAATGTTGCCCAGTTCTGTGCCATCTTCATGATGGTTTGTATGTTTGCGTATTTTTGTTGCTATTCTGTAAACTCATCTCATTGAGGGTTACCCTTGTTTTCACTGACCCTCTACTTTACCAACCATGATGTCCTTTTCTAGCATATGGTCTTTCCTGATGACATGTCCAAAGTATTTGAGCTGAAGTCTTGCCATCCTTGCTTCTAAGGAACATTCTAGTAGTATTTCTCCTAAGACCCATTTGTTTGTTCTTCCGGCAGGCCATAGTGTATTCAATATTCTTCACCAACATGATGATTTGCACACATCATCAATTCTTCTATCTTCCCTTCCCTTTTTTTTTTTTTGGCCCAGCTTTTGCATGCGTATGAGGTGACTGGAAAGACCATGGCTTGGGTCAGACACACTTTAGTCATCGACATGACATCTTTGCTTTTTAGAACTTTTAAAGAGGTCTTTTGCAGCAGATTTGCCCAATGCAATAGGTCATTTGATTTCTTGACTGCTGTTTTTTTCATGGACATTGATTATTGACCCAAGTAGAATGAAATCATTGACAACTTCAATTTTTTTCTCCATCTATTATGATGTTGTTTGACAGTAGATGAGGGTGGACATTCTTACTTGTAAACGGTGTTGTGAAGATAAAGTGGGATGTATCTAAAGTCACCAGTGTGGAGAACATAATAATAGTCCATATGTGTTTGTCGAGTTTGCAATCACTGGCAATGACTTTGCTTAGTTTCCTAAGACCCCCTTTCTGCAGGACCTCTGCTCATTTCAATGATTTCTCTTTGCTTCTTACATGATTTCAAGCCATCTGCAACTCTGTCATTTCTCCAAGTCCACGTGTCAACTAGACTTTTATCATTTTTTTATATTGATCAAGATCAAACCAGATAAAAATGTTATTTTTAATTTTTTTCTATCATCTGCTACTCATTCCTTTCTGTCACCACCTAATAATGAAGCAACGTTTTCCTTTATTCTCTTCTTCTATGTGGTGTATCTGAAGACTGTCTTTCTGTGTCTTTTATGTACTAGTTAATAAATTATGCTTTGGTTAGATTTCTGTTAGTTTTCTCCCTGAGCCTTCATCAGCGTCCCTTTATTTATTTATTTTGAAAAAGAAGGTTACACTTTGAATAATAATCATCTCTGGGGTATTGCACCAACTTCAATAGTGCATAATTTGTGGAAAGCAACAGTTAATAGCAGGGATGGTTAATTTTGGACATTTTGGTTCTCATGAATTTACCTATTTCACCGTGAACCTACACCGGAGTTTTGTTGGTCTGATATAGAGGAGGAATGTATTCTAGTTTGGGGTTTTGGTTGAAAGGTACCGAAAATCGCTCTTTTTGAAAAGATGCCAACATCCAGATGCCTTGAAAACTGCGTATTGTCCTCGGGACCCACTCCCCACCACCCCTCTGTGCTTCTAGACCTGTAGCTAGACTCAAGCTGCAAGAGACCCCAAAATGTGCAGTACAAAGTGTAACCCCTGAAGAGACGCACTACACTCCAAAGACCTACATGATTTTTCTAATTTAACCGACTCAACAGCAATGGGTTTTGGGGTTATAGAGAGAAATCTGGGGAATAGTTATGGGAATGGATATTAAGGGTGTGGGATAACGGTGGAAGGGAAATAAAGTTGGATCAGTCTGAATTTATAAATAGGGACCCACTAAGCAAAGAAGCTGCATTTAGTGTTTCCGCTCCAGAGGTTAGAAAGGGTTCTAACAGTTTATTTGGTTGGTTGGCTGCAACATGACCAAAAGGTGGTCTACGTTAAATGGGGGGGGGGGGGGGGGGGGAGGATTGCTGATTTTGCCGCCTCCCCTGAGGAGCCAGGCTCTAGTTAGCTAGTCTTTGCCTGGAACATGTTTGCCCCAGCACATGTCAGAGACCCAGCCATAGCCACAGAGCACAGCCACGGGCTGCTCCGAAAGAGCTTGCTACCGGAAGGGGGAACCAAGTCTTACTAGGACAAAAGTGCGTGCGCTCTGAACAAGTCCCGGGCCCTCAGGCTAGGGCTGCTCCAGCTGGTGCAACCTCCCTCCCCAGCAATAGGGAGACCTCAACTGGCCTTCCAGAGCATCCCGCCCCGGTGTCTCCTCCCCAGCGACCCCGAGCCCGCGCTCCGCAGCTGCGCGAAGCCAGCCTTACCTGAGCACTGACGCGAGAACCCGTGCTGCAGAAGGAGTCTGCGGGCGAGTGGTGGTGAGAGGGGCTGTCCCTGGCACGGGAGGTACGGCTGCAGCGGGAGGGGGACACCTTATAGTCGGCGTTGAAGCCCGAGAACATCATGGTCGCGGGTAGTCAAAGCCGGGCGAGGGGCCGAGGGTGGAGACAGCTGGGAGCTGTGAGCAGAGCTCGGTAGGAGCGCGGGGACCGCTCGGTAGGAGCGCGGGGACTGCTCGCTGGCTGCGCCGCCTCTGCCGGCTGGGTCTCGGGTTCTCAGCGGCCTGCTGCGGATGCGGTTGAAGGACCTGGCGCCACGGTCGCCCCTGTTTTACAATAGCATTTTATGATTGAATCCCCGCGTCCGAACGAAACCTTCGCGGCACCGAAGGGATGGCGCTGGGGCCTTGGCGCCACTGAGGCTACCTCACTGCCTCCGCTAAGCTCGTGGTCCCCTGGTCTCCGTCTTGCTGTATTTTATTATCTGTGAGCGTTTACAATATCGGTCTTAGAGGTCCCGTAACCCCCGAAATAAGGGACTTTAGGGATGGCTCCCCTCCACTGCCGCAGGGAACGGTGGTGGAAACCCGCTGACGCAGATGTCCTAATATGGACTGTGTAAAAGGGGAGATACAGTGACTCCGTGTATTCCCTCCGTCTTGTTTTGATGCTTCCTGTTTTGTTTAATATTTGCCTGTAGAATCCTTAAGTATTGTCATTTGAGGCTTCAATTTTTTCTTAAGTTCTTACAGCTTGAGAAATGCCCAAGGTGTTCCTCGCGTTTGGTTTTTCTAACTCAAGGACTTTGCACATTTTATTATAATGTACTTTGTCTTCTCAAGACATCCTTTGAAGTCTTCTCTTCAGCTCTATTACTGCCTCATTTCTTCCATTCGCTTTAGTTCAAGAGCAAGTTTCAGAGTCTCTTCTGACATCTCTTTTGTTTTTGTTCTGTCTTTTTAATGACCTTTTGCTTTCTTGAAGTATGATGTCTATGATGTCATCCCACAACTCTTCTGATCTTCAGTCATTGGTATTCAATGGTCAAATCTATACTTGAGATGGTCTCTAAATTTAGATGGGATATACTCAAGGTGGTACTTTAGCTCTTGTGGAGTTCCTTTAATTTTCTTCAGCTTCAACTCAGACTTGTATATGAGCATTTGATGGTCTGTTCTGCAGTCAGCCCCTGGCCTTGTTCTAGGTGATGATATTGAGCTTTTCCATCATTTCTTCCCACAGATGTAGTCCATTTGATTCCTGTGTTTTCCATCTGGAGAGGTCCGTGTGTATAATTGCTGTTTATGCTGTTGAAAAAAGGTATTTGCAATGAAGAAGTCATTGGTCTTGCAAAATTCTATCATGTGATCTCTGGCATCATCTCTATCACCAAGGTCATGTTTTCCAACGACAGATCCTTCTTCTTTGCTTCTACCATTCATGTTCCAATCACTTATAATTATCGATGCATTGTAAGATTGCATGTTTGATCCATTTCAAACACCAGAATTTGGTAAAAATCTTCAATTTCTTCATTTTTAGCATTAGTGACTGGTGCATAAATTTGAATAATAGTTATATTAACTGGTCTTCTTTGTAGGCATATGGATATTATCTTGTCACTGACAGCTTTGTCCTTCAGGAGAGATCTTGAAATGTTCTTTTTCGTGATGAATGCAATGCCGTTGCTTTTCAATGTGTCATTCCTGGCATAGTAGACCATGTGACTGTCCAATTCAAAATGGCCAATACCAGTCCATTTCAGTTCACTAATGCCCAGGATATCAATCTTTATGTGTTTCATTTCATTTTTGATGACTTCCAATTTTTCTTGATTTGTATTTTGTACATTCCACATTCCTATTATTAATGGATGTTTGAAGCTGTTTCTTCTCATTTTGAGTCACTGTACCAAGAAGAATTGGTTGACATTGAACCATTTCAGGAAGTAGATTATGATCAAGAGCTAATGGTATTGAAGGAAGAAGTCCAAGCTGCACTGAAGGCATTGGTGAAAAACAGGTCTCCGGGAATTTACAGAATATCATTTGAGATGTTTCAACTAACAGATGCAATGCTGGAAGTGCTCACTTGTCTATGCCAAGAAATTTGGGAGACAGCTACACGGCCAACCTACTGGAAGAGATCTATCTATCTATCTATCTATACACACACACACACACGTCCATTTCAAAGAAAGGTGATCCAACATAATGTGGAAATTAATGAATAATATCATTAATATCACACAGAAGTAAAATTGTGCTGAAAATAATTTTAAAATATTTGCAGCAGTACATCAACTGGGAACTGCCAGAAATTCAAGCTGGATTAGGAGAGGACGTGGAAATGAGCAAGTTTCTAGAAACACACTACCTACCTAAACTAACACAAACTGAGACAAAAAAACTAAACAGACCCGTAACAAAAGAAGAGATTGAAGAAGTAGTGTCTTAGGTTGGGTTCTCTAGAGAAGCAAAACCACTAAATCGTGTAAATATACATATATGGAGAGATTTATATCAAGGAAATGGCTCACATGATTGTAGAGGCTGGAATGTCCATGGATCAGGATAGAGGCTCCTCTTTAGTCACGTAGCTGCAGGGGCTGGTGAACCAAAGCCCGGCAGGTCAGAGAGCAGGGCTCTTGCTCACAGGCTCTGAAGATCCACGAATCCCAAAATTAGCAGATAAGCTGATGCTCAAGTCCCAAGAACCAGAAGTCAGACGAATAGGAGACAGCCACAGGATCCAGAGTGAACAAAAAAGCCAGAATGTCTGCTTATATTCAGATGAAGGCCACATCCCCAAGGAAAATCCCTTTCAACTGACTGGCTACTCACAGCAGATTCGATCATGGGAGTGATCACATATAAGCACTGAGAATCATGGCCCAACCCAGTTGACACACAATCTTAACCATCACAGGTAGTAAAAAAAACTCTTGACAAAAAAAAAGCCCTGTCCCTGATGGGTTCACTGGACAATTCTACCAAACATTCAGAGAAGAGCTCACACCAATACTACTCAAACTATTGCAGAACATAGAAAGGGAAGGAATACTCCTGAATTCATTCTGTGAATCCAGCATAACCTTGATACCAAAGCTAGGCAGACACCATAAAAAAGAAACTTACAGACCAGTATCTCTCATGAATAAAAAAAAAAAATTTGAATATAGACTCAAAAATTCCCCACAAAATTCTAGCCAATGCAGTTCAACAGTATATCAAAAAAAAAAAATAGTACATCATGACCAAGTGGGATTTATACCAGATGTGCAAGGATGGTTCAAAGTTAAAAAAAAAAAAAAAAAAAATCAACTTACTCTACCACATAAATAAAACAAAAGAAATGAATCATATGATCATCTCAATTGATGCAGAAAAGACATCTGATAAAGTCCAACACCATTCCTGATATACACTCTCAGCAAAATAGAAATAGAAGGGAAATTCCTTGACATAATAAAAGGCATTTATACAAAACCAACAGCCAACATTATTCTCAATGGAAAGAGACTGAAAGCATTCTTCTTGAGAATGGGAACCAGACAAGGATACCCTTTATCACCACTCTTATTCAACATTGTGCTGGAAGTCCTAGCTAGAGAAATAAGGCAAGAAAAAGAAATAAAGGGCATCCAAATTGGTAAGGAAGAGGTAAAACTATCCCTATTCACAGATGATTTGGGCCAAGACATAGAAAACCCCAAAGAACCCACAAGAAAGCTACTGGAACTAATAGTTTTCAGCAGAGTAGAAGGGTACAAGATCAATATGCAAAAATCAGTTGGATTCCACTACACGAATAAAGAGAATTTCCAAAAGGAAATCAGGAAATCAGTACCATATAAAATAGCCCCCAAAAGATAAAATACTTAGGAATAAATCTAACCAGGGATGTAAAAGACCTATACGAAGAAAACTACAAAACACGACTTTAAGAAATCAAAAGAGACCTTCAAAAATGAAAACACATACTATGCTCATGGACAGGAAGAGTCAACATTGTGAAAATATCATACTACTCAAAACAATCTACAGATATTACGCAATCCCGATCCAAAATCCAACAGCATTCTTTAACACGACGGAGAAATTAATCACCAAATTTATTTGGAGAGAGAAGAGGCCCCAGGTAAGTAAAACATTATTGAAGAAGAACAGAGTGGGAGGCCTCACACTATCTGATCTTAGAACCTACTATACAGCCACAGCAGTCAAAACAGCCTGGTACTGGTACAACAACAACACATAGATCAATGGAACAGAATTGGGAACCCAGATATAAATCCATCCACCTGTGGGTAGCTGATGTTTGACAAAAGGCCGAAGTCCATTAGACGGGGAAAAAACAGTCTCTTTAACAAATGGTGTTGGTATAACTGGATGTCCACCTGTAAAAAAATTAAACAAGATTCATACCTTACACAGTATACAAAAACTAACTCAAAACGGATCAAAGACCTAAATATAAAACCTAAAAGGATAAAGATCATGGAAGAAGAAAATACAATGCTAGGGGCTTGAACACACGGCATAAACAATACAAACCATAACTAACAATGCACAAATGCCAGAAGATAAACTAGATAACTGGGAGCTCCTAAAAACTAAACACTTATGCTTATCAAAAGACTTCACCAAAAGAGTAAAAAGAGAACTTACAGACTGGAAAAAATTTTTTGGCTATGACACATATGACAAGGGTCTAATCAGTACAATCTACAAAATACTTCAGCACCTCCATAGACAAATAATCCATGATCAGACACTTCACCAAAGAAGATATTCAGTAGACATATGAGGAAATGCTCGTGATCATTAGCCATTAGAGAAATTCAAATCAAAACTGCAGTGAGATACCATCTCACCCTGACATCATTGGCCCTAATCAGAAAATAACAAATGTTGGAGAAGTTGTGAGGAGACTGGAACTCTTATGCACAGCTGGTGAGAATGTAAAATGGTACAAACAATATGGAAAACGATATGTGGCCTCCTTAAAAAGCTAGAAATAGAAATATGATCCAGCAGTCCTAGGAATATATCCTAGAGAAATAAGAGCCATCACACAAGTAGACATATGCATACCCATATTCAGTGCAGCAGTATTTACAATAGCAAAAAGATGGAAACAACCTTAGTGCCCATGAACAGATGAATGGATAAACAAATTATGATACATACACATGGATGAATCTGGAGGGCATTATGCTGAGTGAAATAATTCAATCACAAAAGGACAAATAATTGTATGAGACCATTTATTACACAAACTCAAGAAAAGGTTTACCCACAGAAAAAACTCAATTCATGATGGTTATGAGGGAGAGAAGGGGTGGAGAGAGAAAATCACTAACTACATAGTAGACAAGTGTCAACTTTGGTGAAGGCAAAGACAACAAGCACACAATATATGGGAAGTCAGCACAACTTGACCAAGGCAAAGTCATAGAAGCTTCCTAGACACATCCAAACACCTTGAGGGGCTAAGTTCCTGGGCTGAGGGCTGGGGACCATGGTCTTGGGGGACATCTAAGTCAATTTGCATAACGTAGTTCATAAAGAAAATGTTCTACATCCTACTTTGGTGAGTAGCGTCTGGGGTCTTAAAAGCTTGTGAATGACCATCTGAGATACATCGATTGGTCCCATCCTGTCTGGAGCAAAGACGAATGAAGAAAACTAAAAACATAAGGAAAATATTAGTCCAAAGGACTAATGGACCATGTAAACCATAGCCTCTATTAGCCTGAGCCCAGAAGAAGTAGATGGCGCCCAGGTACAACCACCAACCTGTCTGACAGGGATCATGATGGAAGGTTCCAGACAGAGTGGGAGAAAAATGTGGAACAAAATGCAAATTCACAAAGACTAGACTTAGTGGTCTGATTCAAAATGAGAAGAAACAGCTGCAAACATCCATTAATAATCAGAATGTGGAATATATGAAGTACGGATCAAAGAAAATTCTAAGTCACCAAAAAGGAAATGGAACACATAAAGATTGATATCCTAGGCATTAGTGAGCTGAAATGGACTGGTATTGGCCATTTTGAATTAGACAATCCTATGTTCTAATATGCTGGGAATGACAAATTGAAGAGGAATGGAATTGCGTTCATCATCAAAAACAACATTTCAAGATCTATCCTGAAGGACAACATTGCCAGTGATAGGGTAATATTCATACGTCTACAAGGAGGACCAGTTAATATGACTGTTATTCAAACTTACACACCAACCACTAAGGCCAAAAATGAGGAAATTGAAGATTTTTACCAACTTCTGGTGTCTGAAATTGATCAAGCATACAATCAAGATGCATTGATAATTACTGGTGATTGGAATGTGAAAGTTGGAGACAGAAAAGAAGGATCTGTCTTGGAAAACATGACCTTGGTGATAGAAACGATGCCAGAGATCACATGATAGAATTTTGCAAGAGCAAGGGCTTCTTCATTGCAAATATCTTTTTTCAACAACATAAACAGTGACTATACATGTGGATCTCACCAGATGGAAAACACAGGAATCAAATCAACTACATCTGTGGGAAGAGATGATGGAAAAGCTCAATATCATCAGCCAGAAAAAGACCAGGGCCTATTGTGGCACAGAGCATCAGTTGCTCATATGCAAGTTTAAGCTGAAGCTGAAGAAAATTAAAACAATCCTTAAGAACCAAAATATCACCTTGAGTTTATCCAACCTGAATTTAGAGACCATCTCAAGAACAGATTGACACACTGACACACTGAACACTAATGACTGAAGACTGGATGGAGTTGTGGGATGACATCAAGGACATCATACTTGAAGGAAGAAAAAGGTCATTAAAAAGACAGGAAAGAAAGAAAAGACCAAAATGAATGCCAAAAGAGACTCTAAAACTTGTTCTTGAACTAAAGCAAATGGAAAAAATGAGAAAGTAAAAGAGCTGAACAGAAGATTTCAAAGGGTGGCTTGAGAAGACAAAGGGAAGTATTATAATGAAATGTGCAAAGACATGGATTAGAAAATCAAAAGCAAAGAATAAGTTCAGCATTTCTCAAGCTGTAAGAACTGAGGAAAAAAATTCAAGCCTGAAGTTGCAATTCTATGGGCAAAATATTGAACGACATAGGAAGCATCAAAAGAAGGTGGAAGGAATACACAGAGTCACTACCAAAAAGAATTGGTCAACCATTTCAGGAGGCAGCATATGATCAAGAACCGATGGTGTTAAAGGAGGAAGTCCAAGCTGCCATGAAGGCATTGGTGAAAAACAAGGCTCCAGGAATTGACAAAATAACAATTGAGATGTTTCAACAAGTGGATACAGCACTGGGGGTGCTCAGTTGTCTATGCCCAGAATTTGGAGGACCTGGTCAAATGACTGAAAGAGATCCATACTTGTGCCCATCCCAAAGAAAGATGATCCAATGGAATTTGGAAATTATTGAAGAATATCATTAAGGTCACACACAAGTAAAATTTTCCTGAAGATAATTCAAAAATGGTTGCAGCAGTACATTGACAGGAAACTGCCAGAAATTCAGGACTAATTCAGAAGAGGACAGGGAAAGAGGGATATCATTGCTGGTGGACCATGGATCTTGACTGAAAGCAGAGAATATAAAAAGATATTTACCTGTGTTTTATTGACTATAAAAAGGCCTTCGATTATGTGGATCATAACAAATTATGCATAACATTGCAAAGAATGAAAATTTCAGAACACTTAATTGTACTCATGCAGAATATGTGCATAGACCAAGAAGCAGTCATTTGAACAGAACGAGGGGATACTGTGTGGTTGAAAGCCGGGAAAGGTGTGTGTCAGCGTTATATCCTTTCACCATAGTTTTCAATCTGTATGTTGAGCAAATAATCTGAGAAGCTGGGCTGCATGAAGAAGAAGGCAGCACCGGGATCAGTGGAGGATTCGTTAACAACCAGTGATGTGTAGACGGCACAACCCTGCTTGCTGATAGCAAAGGGGACTTGAAGCACTTACTGATATGTATCAGAGACTACAACCTTCTCTATGGATTACACCTCAGCATAAAGTAAACAAAAATACAACTGGACCAATAAGCCACATCATGCCGTCGTGCTGATTCTGACTCATAGCGACCCCACAGGACAGAGTAGAACTTCCCCATAGGGTTTCCAAGGAGCGCCTGGGGGATTTGAACTGCCAGCCTTTTGATTAGCAGCCGTAGGTCTTAACCACTACGCCATTATAATTGGAGAAAATATTGAAGATGTCAAGGATTTAATTTTCCTTGGATCCACAATCAATGCCCATGGAAGCAGCGGTCAAGAAATGAAAAGATGCATTGCATTGGGCACATCTGCTGCAAACAATCACTTTAAAGCATCGAAAAGCAAAATGTCACTTTGAGGACTAAGGTATGCCTGACTCAAGCCATGATATTTTCAATTGCCTCATAAGCATGTGAAAGGTGGACAGTGAATCAGGAAGACGGAAGAATTATGGTGTCGGTGAAGAATATTGAATATACCAAGGACTGCCAGAAGAAAGAACAAATTTGTATGCTGAGGTTTTTGAGTCTCTTCTGAGATGGAAATGACCATTCTCTTGTGCTGTTTGTGATCCTTAAAGTTAGGAATATGCACAAAGCAGCTTCAACATTGGGAAATACACATTGTGTTTTATCTTCTATTCTGGATTCAAACATGCCTACATGCATAAAATTTGGCTTTCCTGAATCTGTAGTTCTCATATAAGCATGAAATTGTCAAACTTCTCTATTAAGGTTTGTATTTAAGTTATCGGTATAAACTGCACTAATTTCTTGGATGCCTTCGTGAATCTTCATCAGGTATATCCACATTGTTGAAGAAGGAAAATCTATTTGAAAGAACTTCATACACTTTCGTCCTTTTTTTCATGCAAGATTCAAGTGTGTCAACGATGGTGTAGTATGTGGTTATGTGAAATTGATTTCTGGCACTGAATGATACTTCTGGAGCACTTCTGTCATTTACTTGTTTCTTTCTGATGCTTCCATGACAGTGAACTGATTGATAATCAGTATTTGGCAGAATTTGTTTTGTGTTTTCAAATTCTTCTCTTAAATTATGTAAATACCCTGTTAATGCCTGGTAGAGATCTGTGCATGTATTTACATTTACTTCTGAATCTTGGAGAGCTTGACTCATCTGATGAAAATGCTGCATTATATTATTCCATGTAACCAACATAGATACATACTCTAATGTTTGCATTTTATTGGCAATGTTTGCCGCTTCTCTTTTGGTATCTCTTTTTCGTGTCTGGTCTTCAGCAATATTTTCTAAGGCATCTAGAATCTAAGTGTACGATTCCAGGATTGCACCCATTGCTACAGCATGCACTTCTCAATGAGTATTAGAAAGACATTTTAATACTCGATCATTGCCTAAATGTGTTTTAAGAACTGCCCGTTGGTGAGTAGAGATGGCAAAAAAATGTGTAGAATAACTGCAGAGTAGAAAAAAAAATCAACAACTACTGTGCTACGTCCTACAAGATGAAGTGAATGCGCAGCACATGGTATGAAAATGCCACATTCATTACATTCTAAAACTTTCTGTTGCATGCCTTTATAATGCCCTGACATATTGTCAGCATTGTCATGGGACTGGCCTCTGCATTTAGAAAAATTAATTTTGCAAGCTTCACATAAGTACAGGCATGCCTTGCTTAATGTCCATTCCGCAACATCCATCTGCATATACATCCATGATCCAATAGGTTATAAGAGTTCAGAAATCCAGATTGGAGAATGGGATGTAGCAGACAAACTCTGCTGAGATCCGGCCGTCTATCTCTAGCTCTCCTGGTCCCATGTCTGCGCCTGGCCCCTGGGGCAGCAGGGGGAGGGGATCCTATTGTCTATCCACAGCGTCTGTTCTACCATGCTTGCCTTAGGCAGGAGACCATGTAGATGCCACTGGAGCTGCTGAGTCGGATGCCCCGTCGAGGCCAATGCCCCATTTGGCTCGGGCGCCCTGAGTGTGACACCCAGGCTCAAGGCGATGACTCCTCCCATGGTGGCAGCTGCCTAACAGCCCTGGCTGCGGAGGTGGCAGGAGGAGGAGCAGGACAGGCAGTGGCTGGGGGAGGAGGTAGAGGCGGAGAAAGGGCGGGCAGGGCTAGAAAAGTTTAAAGCCCATGGGGGTGGGGGGCAGGAAAGTCAGGCAGGGAGGAAGGAAGGGAAGGGATCTGACAGTACAATGAGAGGCAGTAGGCTGGACAGCAAGTGTGCGCCTCATGGGGGATGGGGCCAGGTGTGACTCTCTCGGAGACCTGGGTGGGTGACCACGCAGGACCAGTGGCAGCAGAGCCATAGTTTTCTTGTAGTCTCTTGGTGCAGCAGCAGCAGTGGCACAGGTCCCAGGCTTGACCAGTGACCATCTGCACACCTCTCTCCTGTATATAACATGATACTCACACAATGTCCAAATCACGTAGTGTCCTATTTCAGAGGGTGTATCAAGGATGTTAAGGAACGCACACCTACAGTGAAGTACTTGACTTACAATTTCTTCACCAGTATGACCTTTTAAGCTAGTAAATGTGATAAGTCGTTCGAAAGGTTTTCCATCTGTTGGATATATGTATCTTAAAACAATACTTAGCTGGTCTATTTGAGAAAGATCAGGAGTGGAATCTACAGACAAACTGAAATATTGAGCTATACTTATTTCACTGAAAATAGTTGCTTGAACTTTATGACTTATTAAGTTTATTAATTCTTCACGTGTTGTTTTAGACATATATGATGGGTTGCCCTTTCCTGTGTTACCATATTTTGAGATGTGACCTGCTAAAAATGCATGAAGATGAGCAACAACTTCGAGTAAACTCCCAAAATTTCTATTTTGTGGGGACCCAAACACTTCATTTCTCCCTTGAAAAGATAGTCCACATTCAGCAATTGTTGTAATGACAGCAACAATGCATTGCAAAACAACTTTCCAATATTGATGTTCTTCATTAATTTTTGTTTCCAGTTTATGAGTTAAGCCAAAACCATGTCTTCAGTTTAAATATGACAACATATAATCTCTGTGAATTGAGCTGTTTTCATATTTATCAGTCATATGCAAGTTGTCCCAACTGCTAAATCCTTCCACAGAAAATCGAGAATTTAATGATTCAGGTAGGACTGAATAGTTCGAAAACAAAACATTATATAGAGTGACTGATGGGGAATACAGCAGCCACTTTTGCTTATAATTTTCACCATTAGCTTTGCACCCTAGGCATATATTCTGGCTACAGAACCTTGTTTATTTACCATCCAGAAATCTTTGAAGTGAATTTTCAGATGGTCTATTGTGATGCTGACAATCACTTGGCCTTCTTTTGATCCAGTGATTTACACCATTAGAAGAAAAATTATTCTTCAAAGCAGAATCTGTATTTCTGCTATTTATGGGGTCTGCAGATACAACAATTCCAGATCCTAAAATAATTTCACTTTCTACATCATTATTAATTTTTTTTTTTTTTACTGTAGCAAAGAATGGATGCAGAATTTGGAACAAATTCTGGTATATTCATATTGTTATTAGTAATTTCAGCACTAGCAGTACTAGTACAACAATTTGCACCCAGTAAACTCGAGAGTTCAGTGGAAGAATTCTGTTCTGATTTATTACATTTTAAAAGGAAGTTAATTTTGGAATTGTGTTTAGGGATTCACAAAATCTTTTCTTTTTAATATCTTCGAGGTTTCTTTTTTTTTTGCACTCCACTTACAGTTGTTGCTGTTTCATTGTACCTGGCAATAAAATTATGTCACTTTTAAAATTTGGCTCTACCATAGCAAATAAGGAAACCCTGGTGGTGTAGTGATTAAGAGCTACAGCTGCTAACCAGAAGGTCAGCGGTTTGAATTCACCAGGTGCTCCTTGGAAACCCTATGGGGGAGTTCTACTCTGTCCTGTAGGGTTGCTATGAGTCGGAATCAACTCGACTGCAATGGATTTGGTTTGGTTTTTTGGTAGCAAATACGTTTGAATAATTGAAAATAAATAAAATTTATGTTCGGATTTGGACATTAACACAAAAATTATATTTGGAAAATTAATAAGTAAAAAAATTGATTTGGGACATGTAATTTTGTTCTTTAGATCTGAGATTGTCAAAAGAAATAGTACTTACAAGGCAGTCAGAAATAATTTCATTTGTTCCTCATATGATGTTTGTTGGTGGGCCTTTTGCAGATCTCCACGAATGTTTTTTGTCTTGAAATCATACTTAAAAACTTGTGCACTCACTTTCCGTCCTTTGATGCTGTGTCTTCATAGTTCTTTGGACACTGCTGATACCTGATGGGGGTGAGAGTGATCACAAAGAGCATGATACAAATACAAGGGTATGCTTAATCTGAAGATGTATTTTGGTTTGCTTTGCACAACACAGGACCAGATAGGTCACAAGTCACATGATTATAGTGCTGCTGCCGTGTTCTTATGTGGTCAACAAGTGAGAACTGAATGTGAGGTTATACCTGATTGGTCTGAAATGAAAAGGAGAATATAATTGTTATTGTATATAAAATTTCTAAAATGCACATTTTATTTCTTTGAGGAATTGTTTAACTCCCGTATTTGGAGATACGAATGTAATTGGTGTGAGAATAGCCTCACTTTTCCACAAGCAAGTTTGTTCTGTGAGTCATAACAGTATCTGTTTCTTAAAAGAAAATCAGTCTGAAGGGAAATGGAAAATAAAACACATTTATGTAATTTTTTTCTGGGATTCCCATTGTTGCAATGTTATCCATAATTTGTTATGATCCACACAGTCGAATGCCTTTGCATAGTCAGTAAAACACAGGTAAACATCCTTCTGGTATTCTCTGCTTTCAGCCAGGATCCATCTGACATCAGCAATGATATCCCTGGTTCCACATCCTCTTCTGAAGCTGGCCTGAATTTCTGGCAGTTCCCTGTCGATATACTGCTGCAGCCGTTTTTGAATGATCTTCGGCAGAATTTTGCTTGCGTGTGATATTAGTGATATTGTTCTATAATTTCCACATTCGGTTGGATCGCCTTTCTTGGGAATAGGCATAAATATGGATCTCTTCCAGTCAATTGGCCAGGAAGCTGTCTTCCATATTTCTTGGTATAGACGAGTGAGCACCTCCAGCCCTGCATCTGTTTGTTGAAACATGTCAATTGATATTCCATCAATTCCTGGAGCCTTGTTTTTCGCCAATGCCTTCAGAGCAGCTTGGACTTCTTCCTTCAGTACCATCGGTTCCTGATCATATAACACCTCCTGAAATGGTTGAACATCAACTAATTCTTTTTGGTGTAATGACTCTGTGTATTCCTTCCATCTTCTTTTGATGCTTCCTGCATTGTTTAATATTTTCGCCATAGAATCCTTTCACTATTGCAACTCGAGGCTTGAATTTTTCTTCAGTTCTTTCAGCTTGAAAAATGCCAAGCCGCGTTATGCAGATGACACAACCTTGCTTGCTGAAAGTGAAGAGGACTTGAAGCACTTACTAATGAAGATCAAAGACCACAGCCTTCAGTATGGATTACGCCTCAACATAAAGAAAACAAAAATCCTCACAACTGGACCAATGAGCAACATCATGATAAACGGAGAAAAAATTGAAGTTGTCAAGGATTTCATTTTACTTGGATCCACAATCAACAGCCATGGAAGCAGCAGTCAAGAAATCAAAAGACGCATTGCATTGGGTAAATCTGCTGCAAAAGACCTATTTAAAGTGTTGAAAAGCAAAGATGTCACCTTGAAGACTAAGGTGACAAGCCTTGGTATTTTCAATTGCATCATATGCATGTGAAAGCTGTACAGTGAATAAGGAAGACTGAAGAAGAATTGACGCCTTTGAATTGTGGTGTTGGTGAAGAATATTGACTATACCATGGACTGCCAAAAGAACGAATAAATCTGTCTTAGAAGAAGTACAACCAGAATGCTCCTTAGAAGCAAGAATGGCGAGACTGCATCTGACATACTTTGGACATGTTGTCAGGAGGAATCAGTCCCTGGAGAAGGACAACATGCTTGGCAGAGTACAGGGTCAGCAGGTAAGAGGAAGACCCTCAACGAGGTGGATTGACACAGTGGCTGCAACAATGAGCTCAAGCATAACAACGATTGTAAGGATGGCTCAGGACCGGGCAGTGTTTCGTTCTGTTTTACACAGGGTTGCTATGAGTCGGAACCAACTCGACCGCACCTAACAACAGCAACAACAATTTTTATCTAAATATTCATTTAATTTATTTCTTCAAGGAATAGTTCAATTTCCTTACACGGAGATATGTAAATATTCTGATTAAATGTAATTGTAATGTTCTGACAAATACCCTTTGTTGCTTTCTTGGCAAACAAATTTAGAAACACACTTATTGTTGCAAAAGAGAAATGTATTTTGCATGGTAAATAAATATTGAATTTTTCATCCTCTTCTTAATGTTCTTAACACAATTATCAGCATATAGAGAGTAATACTGAGCACTGTGTTCTGTGCATCAGACAATAAAAAATGAAACTCACTTGATACATAAGTTAAAACTTTTAATGTTAGATAAATATTAATATTTCCTGTATTTTTTGGATGCTTGCTATGTTCGTATTATATTAAATTATTACCCATGTTAGTATTAAACGTATCCTAGATTGTGTCCCGGTGTATGTCCAATATATTTTAAAGTTAAAGTTATAAATATTATTGTTTATGAAACTTAGGACATAACTCTGTACATAAAGGCTATACAGTTAAAAAGTAACTTGATTGAATTCATTGCAATGGTCAACTTATTTGAGGTCTCTCGCTTTTTGGAGTCACCTGGGACTGGAGTTCCCATTGGTTGTTTACCAGGACGTGCACAAGAGCCTATCCTTGTGTTTATGTAATGGCAAAGAGCATTGCTGGCCCTCCTGACAGGAATTGCTGGATCAGCAGATGAGGGATGTACAAGACAGTTCTCTCAAGATGGATCAGAGGCCCCTTATCAATGAATATAATCTGTCCTTGCCCACTAACCACTCGTATTGGATCCAGTTGCTTATTGGATGAATGTAGCAAGAGTTAGACTCCCCAGTCACCGCCACCTCTTGTTTATTGGAAAGAATTAGTATACTCCCAAGAGACCAGCTGAGATAAGGAGTTTCAATTACACGGGAGGGGACCGTAGAAGACAGATGTCAATGAAGGGGCCTTATAGCTTAAACAACCTTGCACATGGGCACGGCTCATGACCCTGCATGAACTCTATTTCTGGCTGGCACATTCTCACGCACTGGAGCTGGTGTCAATTTCATTTAACGCCCTGCCAGTTCCCTTCCACTGCGGTGCTCATTTTTCTTTGTGTCCTGTCTACTTAGCATCTCTGGGTCTTTGCTTTGGACAGCTGGTGCCCCTGTTTTGTTTATGTCCTAAGCACGGGCTTACCTTGCTTATTGGGTAACCCTCTGTCTTAGTCACCTAGTACTGCCATAACGGAAGTAGTACAAATGCGTGGAGAAATTTATTCTCTCAGAGAATTTTATTCTCTCACAGTTTAGGAGGCTAGAAGTCCAAATTTAGGGTGCCAGCTCCAGGGGAAGGCTTTCTTTCTCTGTGGGCTCTGGAGGAAGGTCCTTGCTATCACTCTTCTCTGGCCAAGATGCTTCTCAGCACAGGAACCCCTGGTCCAAAGGATGAGCTATTCTTCTGGCTCTTGTTTCTTGGTGGTATGAAGTCCTTATGTCTCTCTGCTGATATCTCAAAAGAAATTGGCTTAAGACAACCTAATCTAGAAGATTGAGTCCTGCCTCATTACAATAACTGCTGCTAATCCTACTTCATTAACATCATAGAGGTAGGATTTGCAACACATAGTAAAACCACATCAGTTGACAAAATGGTAGACAGTCATACAATATTGAGAATCATGACCTAGCTAAGTTGACAGATATTTTTGGGGAACAAAATTCAATCCACAACACCTGTGCATTGTCTGTCAAAGTTGGTGAGAGTAGCTTTCCAGCATCCACAACATGCAGGAGGGATGAGGTTGTTCTCCCGAGAAAGTACGTCTAGAGAGCTTCAAGCCCTGACCTCTTATTGCCCCTTCCAAGGGGAGCTGTGGTTTTTTTTTTTTTTTTTTTGAATCTTGAATGATTTGATAATTGCTGCAGGTGGCCTTGAAAGGAGTCTTGGACTGTTGCTTGGGGGTATGGCGGTGGTGGTGATGATAATGATATCTCCTTTTGGGATGTGCCTACTCTGTGCCAGGCCCTGTGACTGGCACTTTAAATGCTTTATCTCTGGCCATTAGAACAACCCTACAAAGTAGGTGGAATTATTACCATTTTACAGATGAGAAAATTGAGGATCCAGGGAGATTAGTACTTGCCAAGAATCCCACACTTGGGTTGCCTCCAGACTTTTATAGTTGCATACCCTATCAGTAAGAATTTTTTTGACCATGCACCTCATTTATGTCTGTTTATTTATCCATAAAGCATAAAGCAGTCCCATTATCATTAGTTACTATCTCAAGGCACAGAACATGCCTAGGGAAAGTTTACTGCAAATAATAGTGGACGTAAATCCACATTTCAAAGTGCCTTCTTGATAATTTTTCATATTTCTTTTTTGGCCAATTGCTTGTCAGATATGATTAGATCAACATTATTTTTACCTCATAACGTGGTTGACAAAGAGCTTGTACTAGGAGTGGGAGAAGTCTCAGCTCTGTCATTTTTCATGTCAGCTTGCGGTTTAAGGCATGATTTCTAATTGTCCTTTTTGTGAGGGTAATCCAGTTAAAACTAGATGATATTACTTGTCAATTCAATTAACCAGGCAAAGGTAAACTCCAACGGGGCAACGTACAGAAATCTAACAAGCCAGTGTAGCACCACTGTCAACTGTCTTCCCTCTTTACCTCCCATGCCCTGAGTCACAGTCACCAGCAGACACATAGACCAAAGCAGAGGGACAACATGACCGTGTTCATTGCACACCAGCAAAGCTTAATTTCCTTCTTGTTGTTCAGATGTTTGAAAGTGTATAACTAGTTGTAGAAGCTTCCAGCTTTCCAGGAGATCGTCTTGTGTCTCCTCCTTTGAAGCCCTCGGCAGAGGCTGGTAGAACTGTAGCATTAAGATCCCCTCTCTCTGGCTCAAAACCCCATGCTTGGCCTTGGTGGAAGTTTTGGTTTTTATGTGATTTTAGAGCAAAGTTGTTAGGAACCAGGAGTCAAGGTTCATCTTGTCTATTTGTTTTTCTTTCTCTTCCCTCCCATTTTTTGTTTTCTGTCAAAACAAAGATGATGGCCTTGAATTTGTGAGACAATCCTTTCTGTGAGATGGAGAATGTGAAGCTTTTAGGTCTGTTTCCTAGAGAGTACCTGTGTCTTGCTTGACCTCATTCCAACCGATCTCCCAGATTCTGAGGGACTCAGTAAGCGTTTGTGGAATAAGTGAATGAAGGAAGGAAAGAATGAATGAATGTTCTTGGAATGCCTGAGGAGATTGGAAGAGGAAAGTTGGGAAATGAAGGGGTGGTAGGACTCAGATACAGAATTGGGGACCTCAGAAGTCCTCAGGCACCTACGTTTGAGAATTAAATGACATCTAACCTTGGTCAGCATTTGGAAGGACACTTTTTGTTCAAAAAAGAAAAACGGTACAGTACACTGTGATAAGACCATTTCCTTTCTCACAGCGTCTCCTTTAATGTCAGGTCTGAAATATGAAGTCATTAGGGGGTATTAAAACAGTGCTGACAAACTAATTAACAAAAGACATTACGCCGGATGGGCTCAATTTATCCTTTTTAATGGTTCTTATAAATGGGTGCCGCCAATTAAAATTAATAAAGATTTACCAGCGATTGCCCGGTGTACATTGCTAAGAAGCGCTGCTGAAGGTCGGCCTAAAGTCAGCTCTGTCAAAGCTGCAAGTTCAGCTCTGGCAATTCCTCTGGAGTCCTCGTGCTTTTTTGTTTCTCCCTGGCTGTTTCTCCTTCAGCTCCATTCTCTGGACTTTCTACACTCAGCTCTGAGATGTTAACATCCATTTCCCCAACTCTGCTGTTGGCTCCACCCCAGCCTAGCCTGACTGTAGTGGCCAAAATTAAATATATAAAGAGGAGAATAATATGCTGTCTCCATCTTCCACGAGCTGGTCAGATTTGTCACGATTTGCATGGCAACATTTTCTGCTACCAGAGTCCCTGGGTGGTGCAAA
Source organism: Elephas maximus indicus (assembly GCF_024166365.1). Classification (NCBI taxonomy): domain Eukaryota; kingdom Metazoa; phylum Chordata; class Mammalia; order Proboscidea; family Elephantidae; genus Elephas; species Elephas maximus. The sequence goes on along the minus strand of NC_064828.1, from coordinate 89,453,785 downwards.
CAGTTAATGTGCTCGACTGCTAACCAAAAGGTTGGAGGTTCAAGTCCACCCAGAGGTGTATTGGAAGAAAATCCTGGTGATCTACTTCCAAAAAACAGCCATTGAAAACCCTATGGAGCACAGATCTATAGGAGTGGACGTGAGTCAGAGTTAACTCGTGGTAACCAGTTACTTGATTATTTCTGCTATCACTTCCGGAAAGTGTCTTCCGAGTTTGTTTCCCAGAGCCCTTTTTTTGAGATCCACCTGGTCTGGCTTGTCCTGAAATCTCCTTGGTGTTCTCTGATTCCTGGGAGACCCAACAGTATAAGTATGCCTCTACTGATGGCATAGACCTGTTCCTGAAATGCTGTCCTGTGAGCTGTCTCTAAACGAGTGAGCTTTATGGATGGGGGATTGGAATGAGTGGGCATGGTCATTATTCAGAGAACATTTTGGCCACTCTTTTTTATCAAGTGAAGATTCCTTTTGTTATGCTTTTTTTTTGTTAGCTGCCATTGAGTAGGCCTCCAACTCAATGGGATTGGACCTTTGTGATCCGTAGGGTTTTCATTGGCTGATTTTTAGAAGCAGGTCTCCAAGCCTTCCTTCTTAGTTCATCTTAGTCTGGAAGCTCTGCTGCAGCCTGCTCAGCATCATAGCAACATGCAAGCCTCCACTGACCAACTAGGTGGTGGCTGCACGTGAGATGCACCGGCTGGAAATCAAACCCGGGTCTCTCTTACGGAAGGCAGGCGAGAATTCTACCACTGAACCACCACCCCCTGTAATTATGCATCACACCCTTGATTGATTTCTTGCTTAAAGCAAGGGAGACCTGTGACGGCCATGCAGACTTTACTATGGTTCTGAAGCCCTCCCCACTCCTCAGAGCAGCTACTCCTCTGGAACTCTTTTGACCTCCAGAACCAAGCCTCTGCTAGCCCTCAAATGCTTTGGTTCCACTCAGCTTCAGCCCTCCTCATGGACAGGGCCCTCTTTACAGCAGCATTCAAGCTTGGGGCCAACTGAGCTCCTGGAAGACATTGTCTGTTGAGGAAGGTGAGAGGAAGAACAAGCTCAAGCATCCACCTGCCACTCTTGGGGCTGGGGTTGGTGGTAGTGGCAAAAGTCGGGATTGACACAGAAGTGGGTGGCTCCAAAGAAGAGGTAAAATCTTGGAAGCAATTGTTCCAGGACCATTTGCAGAGCTGTTATGGGCTGTGTGGAGGAGGTAGAGCCTCAGCCTCTGCTCAAACCTCTGGAGGCCTGTGTTGGAGGGTAAGAGAAGGCGAGGGAATGTCTTTGGGGGCATAAGTCGGGAGGTTGGAGTCAAAGAAGCCTGAGATGTGGTACCCAGACCTGCCAGGATGTGACTTGGAGGATACCAAACAGCCCCATCTCCTTGTGAGGTTGTCTTCATTCCCTCTTGATTTGAAATTCCCAGGGCAGGGGTCCCTTGAGAGCTACACTACAGGTCCTGGTATTGGTTCCAGAAGGCCCCACCTAGTGCTGCTTCCCTGGTCATGTTGCTGACTGTCAGGGACTCAGGTAAATTCATTAGATGAACCATCTGATACTTGATGTCTTGGGGTCTTGAGGTGCAGGACAGATGTGCCAGCAGGGTGTAAGTGAGACAAGAGATGGCATGGGACACTCAGGCTTGCGAGAGCACAGGAGCTAAAAACCAACATTTCTGCTTCACATTTCACTCAAACCAGGAAAAATCCCTGTTGCCATTGAGTTGATTTCAACTCATGGCACCCTCAAGTGCGTCAGAGTAGAACTGTGCACCACAGGATTTTCAATAGCTGTGATCTTTTGAAAGTATATTTCCAGGCCTTTCTTTCAAGGAGCCTCTGGGTGGGTTTGAATTGCCAACCTTTTGGTTAGTAGCTGAGCACTTAACTGTTTGCACCACCCAGGGACTCCTACCATTTACCCAGTTCCTGCTTCTTTCATGTACCCTTGATGTGAGATTCTGTATGTGGGCTCCCACAAGAGTGGGACAATCAGGACGACCGGGTAGCTACTCGGATAAGGCTTATTGAGTGAGGTCTGATGTCCCTGCTACAATCCCCAGCAGGGCTGTGTCATACACTCCTGTTGCTGCCGTTGGACTTTCTCTTATCTGATGGTCCTCCTGGGAGAAAGGCACATTTAGGATCATCCAAGGCGAGGTGCAGTGGGAAGAACATTGCCTTTAGAGTCATGCAGATTAAGGATCCATCACATTGGGCTTTGTGACACTGGAGAGAGCCATATACAATGCCTTGCACCTGATTAAATTCAGTGCATGTTGGTTTCCTTCTCCTAGCTTCCCCCTGGATCCCTGCTACCCCCATCTGTTGATAGTATGGGGATAATGCTACCCTGATATCTGGAATTGTGGCTGGAGGGAGGCAACATGCTTGTCAAGTCCACGGACTTTGTTGAAAGAATCTGAGAAGGACCCTAATCCTTTAGTCTCCCACAAAAAGGAGAGAATCAGAAACAGACTGGCTTACGAATCTGAAAAATGAGAGCACAGTGGGATCTATTTGCTCTAGGTCATCCAGAGCCGTAGAAGCCAGAGCTGGACAGGCTCCTTGAAGCAAAGGTTGGACCCAAGGGTGAGGAGAGACAACTCCCTTGGAGAGGGAGGGCTAGGTCCAGGCTCACTTTGCAAGGTCACTGGGGGAAGCAGGTCCTGGCTACCTTCTCTATTTCCTCCTCCTTGCTTTGCACTCAATCTCCAACTCCACATGAAAAATTGGCAAAAGGACAAGGTAGGCATCCCACAGCAGAGCCTCTCTGAAGACCGCGGGGGAACTGTCCATGGGTAGTGAATTCGTGGGGAAATGTGACCTCCAGAGAGCCTGATTCCCTGGGAGGCATTAGACACACTCTTAATCGTGCATTTTATTGTTCCCTTTCTAGCATCACACAGCAAGTCACTTGTGTGACAGTACATTAGAGCCAGCAGAGCAAGTTAGAATAAATAGACTCTGTCCTCTCACAGGGCTTCCTCTGTCAGAAACCAGGACGAAAATGCCTTCTGAAGGCCAGAGGGCTAAAGAGTCCATGAAACAGACTTGAAGAGATGATTTCAAGAGGAGGCAGAGTCCCTGGAATGCCTTCAGTCTGACCAGTCTTAAGTAGCAAGACATAAACTCATGAAAGCTGCAAATTCAAATGCTTCCAATTATAGTCTTCTAGTTACAAATGCTAAGGAAAAATTTACTTTTAACTGGCCTCTCCACACTCCCAAGTTATGTCAAAGGTGATTTCAGGGTTTAATGTGAAAGCACACTCTTCAGGAAGAGGCAGGAAGACACAACTGGAAGACAACTTACAGCCACAGGATACCCTTGACTCTATAGCTTCTCAACTGCTGGATAACCTTGGATAACTGACTTCACTTCTCTGCACCTGATTGCCTCACCTGTTTGTCAACTAGGAATCATAACCCCACCAACATCACAAGAGACAATGTACTGTTGCAAGACTGAAATGTGACAGTGTATCTGAAAGTGGAGTTTATATAAATAAATATAAGGGGTTATTAGATCTCTTAAGAATTTCAGATACAGAGGGCAAAGGGAGTGGGGACCAGAGGTTATGTCCATAGCTGGAGAAATTAGCTAGCATTTTGTTATACTTTAGAAGTTAACAACCTTGTGGGTTGGGTGCTTTGATCTTCTGTTTACAGATGAGAAAATCAAGGTTCAGAAAAGGCTTGAATTCCACATGGTCGCACAAACAGGGAGCACCAGCACTTAGACTTCTACCATAGCAAGGTGGCTTTGACCAGTGTCCCTAAATTGTCTGGCCGGCACTCCAGAGTTCAACTTCTTTCCAGGAAACATAATAAGGAAACTTTAGAGACAAAATAAGGACAGAGTCCCAGCCTCTATTACCTATCCAAAACCTTGTGGACCTGCATGGTAGAAACTGTCATTCATTTTGTTTGTCATCCATCCATCCATCCGTCTGTCTGTCCGTCCGTCCATCCATCCATCCATTTGTTCATCCATCTGTCCATCCATCCATCTGTCCATCCATCTGTCCATCCATCCATTCATTTGTTCATCCGTCCGTCCGTCTACCAGTCCACCCGTCCACCCACCCACCCACCCACCCACCCACCCATCCATCCATCCATCCGTCCATCCATCCATCCACCCGTCCACCCATCCGTCTGTCCGTCCGTCCATCCATCTATCCGTCCGTCCATCCATCTATCTATCCACCTGGGGGACCTCAGTGTGATTAAAAAAAAAAAGCAAAATTTGGAGTCAGAAGAACTGGGTTTGAGTTCCTAGGGCAGAATTTCTTCCACCTGCGGTAGAAACACCTGTTAAATGTGCAAATCAGACCTACTGTATCAGATTCTCTGGGGCTAGAGCCCAGGAATCTGCATATTTAACAAGTTCTCGGGGTGACTCTGATGTATGCTAACATTTGAGGATTTCTGCTCTAAAGCATTATCCCAACTTCTGGTAGGTTACACTCTGTTCAAAGAATATAAAATCAAACATTACTCTGGTTAAGAGTGGGGGACTACTCTGTGGGCTCTGTCCTGGAGGCTGGTTGTCACTGACTGCTTGTGAAGTGGGGCTTTTGGCTGTGCCCTCTTCTTTCGTTCCCTGTGTCCCCAATTCTATATTTTTTTTCTCAGCAAGGGAACAATTCTACCTGATTTGGTAACACATAGGGTTGATCCTGCTTTTCTATCCCTCTCTACACTGAAACTTGACATATTCTGGAATCCTAGAGAAGGCAAAAGCCGTGGAGATTCAAACTCAGCTCTTCTGGCAGCAGAATCTATGCTTTTTCTTCTACATCAAGCTTCCTTGCATTCAGTCGGAACTTAATAAATGCTTGAATATATGAGTCGATCATGATGAAACTACTGCAGGTCCAAAATATTTGCCTAAATCAAGTAACTAATTGCTACTAGCATACACCTATGCTCCAAGTGTTACAGTAGATGCTTTACGTACCATTTTAGTGCTGCTATAACGAAAATACCACAGGTGGATGGCTTTAACAAAGAGAAATTTATTCTCTCGTAGTCTAGTAGGCTAGAAGTCCGAATTCAGGTGCCAGCTCTAGAGGAAGGCTTTCTCTCACTGTCAGCTCTGGGGGAAGGTCCTTGTCATCAATCTTTCCCTGGTCTAGGAGCTTCTCCGTGCAGGAATCCTGGGCCTAAAGGACATGTTCTGCCCCCTTCCCTTTCCTTTTATGGGTGATGCAGACCACACCCCAGGGAAACTCCCTTTACATTGGATCAGGGATGTGAGCTGAGTAAAGGTGTTACATCACAACCTAACCCTCTTTAACATAATCTAATCTTGCCTCATTAACCACAGACAGAGATTAGGATTTACAACACAGGAAAATTACATCTATCACAAAATGGAGGACAACCACAAAATACTGGGAACATGTCCTAACCAAGTTGACATGTATTTTGGGGGACACAATTTAATCCATGACACATGCATTATCTCACAACACCCTCACAACAGTCCAGCAAAGTCTATGTTGTTATTGCCATCTTACAGATGAAGAAATTGAGACTCAGAAAGCTGAGCTGATTATTCAAGATCACAACCAAGAAGTGGCAGGGCCAGGATTTAAAACCAGATATGTGTCTCTGAAGTCCATGTTCCTTGTACAGCCACAGGAGTCTCTATAGTTTAATAATTGTTAATCTGGCAGGTCTCTCAGGAATTGTGTGGACAGCTTGATCTCCCCACACATTGAGGTTGCCTAGTCTTAGTTCACACAGGAGCCCTGGGAAACAATGCCAAGGACCCCACGTGAGCACGAGCAACTGTGGTCACAGTTGCCATCATTTCAACATGAGTGGTACCACCAGTTGGGAATTGTGTGTCCCCCTCCCTTGGGGTGGGCTCTCCTGCCCTTAAGTCAAAAGGGGAATAGGCCATTGGTGCTACATGAAACAATAGACACAGTAGAAAGAAATGGAGTCTTACATTACCTGGTACCTCATACGTTATAAAACACTTGCATATACGTGCTCTAAATTCATCCTCATAACAGGTGAGGAAGCACATTATAATTGTCCTTGGTTGTTTGGAAGAGGACACTTGAACTCAGAAATGATAAGTAAATTTTCCAGGGTGATGTAGCTAGTGAGTGACTGAGCGAGGATGTAAATCTAGGACTTCAGACTTTAGAGCACCACTATGTCCATTATGTGAAAGAATCATCAGGGAAATCTTGTTAAAGTGCAGATTTTGATTCAATAGGTCTGTGGTGGGCCCTAGGATTCTGGAGCTCTCAGATAATGCTGATGCTGCTGGTCATGGATCTCATTTGGAGCAGCAAAGCTCTTCTAGACCATGGTGCTTCAGTGTGGGCACATTCCTCCATGGTCCGTCCTAGCTTTTCCCTCTGTCATATTGTGTGGGGGCTTCTTTTTTTAAGAGAATTGGGTGGAAGCTTGGTGAAAAAGGTAAAGAGGAAAGTTTCTTGCTTTGATGCCATTTCTACATGTGTAAAATGAGGATGAAATAACATAAAAAAAAAAAAAACACCTTGCAAATTCCTCTTTAGGACACTGGAGATAGAATAAAAGTTAGAAAAATACCCTAAATGTGCCCAGCTGAGGACAATCCAGTCAAGGTTCTGGCCTCCACCCTCTTGTGAGTTTTCTACTAAGGAAGTGTGGCTTTCAAAGAAATGAGAATACTCTGGGAACTTTAGTGGAGAGGAGAGTCTTTACCTTTAATGAACGAGTCCTCAATTCTTCTTTAAGACCATTTGTGGAACAACTTGAATTCAATTAGTACTTATTGAGTACCTCCTATAAATTTTAGGTATAGTAACAATAAAAAAGAAAAGAAAAGAAAAGAAAACCTGCTGCCATCAAGCTGATTCCAACTCATAGTGAACCCATAGGACAGAGTAGAACTGCCCCATAGGGTTTCCAAGGAGCGGCTGGTGGATATGAACTGCCAACCTTTTGGTTAGCGGCCAGGCTCTTGACTACTGTGCCATCAGGGCTCCAATAGTCGGTATTAATGAGGGTTTCCTACGTGCTTGACACTGTTTCAAGCACTTTCACATATTAATTCGTTTAATTCTCTCAACAACCCTTAGAGGTATGTAGTATTTTATTTCCTTTTTATAGATAAGGAGGCCAAGAGAGGGTAAGTAACTGACCCAAAGTCACACAGACAGTAAGAGGCAGAGCATGGGTTCAAATGCAGGCCCTCCAACATCTTAACCCATTCACTGTGTGCCTTCATTCTTGGGGTGGACTGAGAGCATTCACAGGAGTATGTGACACAGAACAGGAAAGCAGATAATATGTATCGATTGGCTACTATAGGGCTGGTGCTTTACACACAATATCTCCCTTAATCCTTACAACAACAATTTCGAGGTGGGAGGAGTCTCCCTATTTTAGAGATGAGGGCTTGGAAGAGAGATTTAGTAACCTTTTCCTAGTCTCACACTTAGCAAAGTTCAAACTCAGGGGTGTCTGACTCCAAAGCCCTTGCTTTTCCTCTTACCCCTCAAGGACTGTACACGTCCACAGTGTGATGTTCTGATGTGGATGGAGACTCCATGGCCTTGTTCTCTCCGAGCACACCTCCTTGCCACAGCCCTGCACTCCAGATGCAACAGAAGTGGCTGAAGGGAGAGGTTATGTGATCTTCCCAGTAGCTGTTGGGGGACCCAGATGTTGCACCAAGAGTGATGTTACTTGATGGCTGCTCAAGCATGTGACAGCAGTTGAGCAATCAAGTTCTCATCCTTCTGTTAGCAAAAATATGTATGTGAAAGTCCTTTGTAAACTCTTAAGTACTCTATGAGTGTCCACTGGTTATCATTTTAGGGAACAGTGTCAATATTTGTGTGGTTAATGGCTGTACGATTCTGCTTTTAACATTTGAGGCATAGTGAGGATGGGGTCCAAGTGGAGCTCCAGTTTCTGGAATCTATTGTTATTTTTTAGTATCTTTATGATGCATCCCTTCCTTCTTTAAAAGATCAAACAGAGGTTATTAATTAAGACCGTTGCTTACCCGGATGAGAAAGTAAACCCATGGAAGACAGGGTCATTTTATCCTTTGGGCAAGTAATATTCAAAAGACTTAACATCTGATGGGTATGGGCACTGACCAATTAGAATGGATACCTGCAGTAAACAACGAGTACAGCTGAACTAGAGTGTACTAGTTGAACATCTTCCTCGTCTTTGGTTTTTGGATTTTGCAAGGTCCTGTGAAAATTCTTGAGGCCTAAAAAAAGAAAACTAAATATTAAAATTAATAAAGATTTAATTGTTGTTGCTGTTATTAGGTGCTGTTGAGTCAGTTCCAACTCATAGTGTCCCTGTATACAACAGAATGAAACACTGCCTGGTCCTGCGCCATCCTCACAATCATTGCTATGCTTGAGCCCATCGTTGCAGCCCCTGAGTCAATCCATCTCGTTGAGGGTCTTCCTCTTTTTCGCTGGCCCTCTACTTAACCAAACATGATGTCCTTCTCCCTCCTGAGAAGTATGTGAGATGGAGTCTCGTCATTCTAGCTTCTAATGAGCATTCTGGTTATACTTCTTCCAAGACAGATTTGTTCATTTTTCTGGCAGTCCATGGTATATTCAGTATTCTTAGCCAACACCATAATTCAAAGGCATCCATTCTTCTTTGGGCTTCCTTATTCATAGTCCAGCTTTCATATGAATATGAAGTGATTGAAAATGTCATGGCTTGGGTCAGGTGTACCTTAGTTCTCAAAGTAACATCTTTGCTCTTTTAACACTTTAAAAAGTTCTTTTGCAGCAGATTTGCCCAATGCAATGCATAGTTTGAGTTCTTGACTGCTGCTTCCACGGGCATTGATTGTGGATCCAAGTAAAATGAAATCCTTGACATCAATCCATACTGAAGGCTGTGGTCTTTGATCTTCATCAGTAAGTGCTTCAAGCCCTCTTCGCTTTCAGCAAGCAAGGGTATGTCATCTGCATATCACAGGTTGTCAATGAGTCTTCCTCCAATCCTGGTGCCACATTCTTCTTCATATGGTCCAGCTTCTTGGATTATTTGCTGATCATATTGAATAAGTATGGTGAAAGGATACAATCCTCACATACACCTTTCTTGGCATTGAAATAATTTAATTAAATGTCTCTGAGTCATAACATTATGTCAATTAGCTAATTGCCTCTCAACTATTAAGTAGGTATGGATTATATTTAAAACAGAATATGGTTGTGTTTGGATTCCCTGGGTGGCACAAATGGCCAAGCACTGGGTTACTAACCAAAAGGTTGACTGTTCTATCCACCTTCAGGCTCCTCAGAAGAAAGACCCAGGGATCTGCTTCTGAAAGGTCATAGTCATGAAAATTGTATAAAGCACAGTTCCACTCTGACACACATGGTATTGCCATGAGTTGGAATCGACTTGACAGAAACTGTTAAGGAAGTATTTGGGTATGTTGGATATGCGGTGGGATGGAGCCTCCAGAAGCGGGAGTACCTGTGGCCAGCAGAGATCCTAAATTCCCCCATGGAGGAAGGTGGGATGATTAGAGCTAATTAGATTAGAGTCAATTCTCTCCTTTTAAATTCTGTTTTGCGTGTTTTCCTCTCACATCCCTCTCCTTGTGGTTCACCAACAGGGTAAATGAATCACCCATTTTTGAAGAGGGGTGAGGATGGGATATTAGTTGATGTAGCAGGAGGAGCCCTGGCCTCAGAGACCAGAGATCTGGATTCTTCCTGGGTCAATAATTTATTCATTTATGCTACATGTATTTACCGAGCCAGGCTCTGGGCTAGACCCTGGCGACGTTACTAACCAGCTGTGTGGCAGACAAGTCACATGACCCATTGGAATCTCAGCTACTCCACTTGTAAAATGTAGGGGTGGACCATACGGCATTTCTGGTCCCTTCCAGCTGACATCTGGGGACTGCATGAATGTTTTGCTGCAATGTGGTGGAAACCATTGCAGGGTCTTCATGCATCCTTGGTGAAGTGGGAGTGTCACTCTGCACAGACAGCTCAGCCCAAGTCCTTAAGAGCTGCAGACCCCAGAACCTGGGCCCAAGGGTTTCCAGCTGAGTCTAGGGGGTGTATGGAGGGGAAATGCAAAAACTCGCCCTGAGGCATTTCTCATGGTGAGATTCCTACCCACACCCCCCCCACACACACCTAAAGGCTCAGTGCTCTGCCCCTGCCAAGAGCCTGTGACTTCCTAGCACTTGACCAGAGGCCCTTCTCCTTTAGGAAGGTTACTCCCAGTCCCAAGCCCCTTTCAGCCCTGAGGTCTGTGGTTGGGGAAGAGAAGGGGAAGGTTGTGGCACCTGGAGCCCTGCCTAATTCAGCCACCTTGACTATATCAGGAAATGGGGCAGTGGGGAATAAGGTGGGGCAGGATCTAAAGAAAATATAATTTTGGGCTCTAGGGTCCCCTAGGATTTGTGACACAAACTGTGGCATCAGCACCACCTGGGAGCTTAATAGACTGGAGAATCTCAGACCCCACCCCAGACCTGCTAAGTGAGAATTCCTGGTAGACTCAAGGAGCTGGGTTTTAATTAGCTTCTCAGGTGATTCTCATGGATGCGCAAGTTTGAAAAGCTTTGGTCTAAATATTGCTGTCCAACAGAAATATAATGCAAGCCCCAAGTGCAAGCCACATATGTACTTTTATGTTTTTTAAATTGTTGTTGTTGTGTGGAAACCCTGGCGGTATAGTGGTTAAGAGCTATGGCTGCTCACCAAAAGGTCGGCAGTTTGAATCCACCGTATGGGGCAGTTCTACTCTATTCTGTAGGGTCGCTATGAGTCGGAATCGACTCGGTGGCAATGGGTTTGGTTTTTGTTGCGTGCTGTTGAGTCAATCCTGACTCACAGCAACCCCATGTGATAGAGTAGAACTGCCCCATAGGGTTTTTTTGGCTGTAATCTTTATAGAAGCACATTGCCAGATCTTTCTCCCTCTGAGATGCTGGTGGGTTCAAATTGCAAACCTTTCATTTAACAGCTGAGCGCTTAACGGTTTGCCCCACACATTAAAAAAAAAAAAAAAGGTAAAAAGAAACGGTAAAATTCATTTTAATAATTCATTTTATTTAATTCAATATATCCAAAATGTCATCATTTCAACTTTAAACCAGATGAAAACTATTACGAGATATTTACATTCTTTTTTTCCATTCTAAGTCTCTGAAGTCCAGTGTGTATTTTACACTCGCAGCACACCTCAATTCCTACCAGCAACATTTCAATGGCCCAGTAGCCACGTGTGGCTTGTGGCTACCATCCTGGACAGCACACATCTAGAGCATTCATGGGTAAGCTTTAGGGAGCTTGGGAACCCTTTGACATTGGTTGCAAATTTTGTTTCTATGTACATTATGTATACATTTTTATGAGGATGTGTAGCTTTCAGGCATTGTCGTTGCTGTGACCTGCTGTTGAGTTGGCCTCTGACTCATGGCAACCCCATACTCAAAATGCTGGCTGGTCTAAAATGTGCCATTGCCATGACTCAGGATCAGATTGTGTGATCCATAGGGTTTTTATTGGCTGATTTTTGGAAGTAGATCTCCAGGTCTTTCTTCCTTGTCTGTCTTAGTCTGGAAACTCCGCTGAAACCTGTTCAGCATCATAGCAACATGGAAGCCTCCAGTGAGAGACGGGTGGTGCATTGGCCAGGAATCAAACCTGGGCTTCTCTGTGGAAAGCGAGAGTTCTACCACTGAACCACTGACGCCTCCCTTCAAAGCCATTAACCCCCCCTCCAAAAAAAGAAAACCCATTGCCGATGAATCAATGACAACTCATAGTGACCATATAGGACAGAGTAGAACGGCCCCATAGGGTTTCAAAGGAGCAGCTGGGGGATTCAAACTGCTGACCTTTTGGTTAGCAGCTGAGCTCTTAACCACTGCACCACCAGGGCTCCTCAAAGGCATTCCAGCCCTAGTGATCCCAAAATGATTAAAATCTTGATAGCAAAATTTCATATTTCTCATAGCTGAATCTTCTGGTATACAAAACTTGACATTACAGTGCTGGTAGCCTGTCTGTGGGCTTCCCACACCTGACTGGCCCTGAGCTCGGAAGCCTATACTGGAGTATGTGGGAGTAGTACATATCTTGATTTCTTGGTCAGATGGATGGGAAGAGAAGTCATCATTGGAGAGAGGAGAGAGGTCCTGCCACTTGCAGACCACTATGGTTCTTAGGAATCTGTGTTTCAAGATGATCTTTCAATCACCAATCTTTTACTTACTGATAACAGAGCAAGGGCTTTTCCCAGGAAAAATATGGAATTAATGTTGGATTCTCCAGATCCCAAGACAAATGTAAAGGAAACAAAATAAATGGTTAAGAATTTTTATGTGTTTTAAATGTCACCCTCCTCTGTCCCTCAGGTTTTTCCCTCCAAAGACATCAACTTTTGAATCATATGAGATGAATTAAAAAGAAAGCGACTTCTAAGTGGCCTTGACCCTTTTGTCAGCCTGCAAGGCTGATTTATTCCTGGAAAAGGTCCAATCAGAGGGCTTATCTTCTATCCAGGGATCCCTAACCTGGTGTCCATGAATGGGCTTCATAACATGCCAGCTATGTACATACCTATGAGAATTTCTCTGGGCAGAGGGCTCTGAGGTTTAATCAGATTGCCAAAGATATCCATGACCTGCCGTAAGAGTCAAACCACTGCCTGTGCCCTCCAGTCAGCGAAGATCAGTGTCCAGAGTCTAGCTTCTACCCTCTTCTAGTCCTGGAGTATCTTGTGAAGTTTCCCCTGGGAGACCCTTCACCCTCTGCTCCCATCATCACCTGTGTGCTCAGCAAAACCATAAGGGCTCTGTGTCCTCAGAACACAGGCTGAACTCAAAGGAATGGGCTGAGAGTCATCTCCATACTCTTCATCCCTGTCTCCTGGGCCATTGGTCTTGTTTGATGGCTCAATCATGATGTAATCTGTGGTCCACTGTGCCCACCAGCTTTCAGCTTTTGGGGATCCTGTGTGCCTGATGTGAGTCCCTGTCCCAGGCAAAAATGCTAGCATGATGATTATTTTTAACCATGTAGGAACCCTGGTGGCACAGTGGCTAAGCACTAGCTGCTAACTGAAAGGTGGGTGGTTTGAACCCACCAGCCACTCCACAGGAGGAAGATGTGGCAGTCAGTTTCTGTAAAGATTTACAGCCTTGGAAACCCTACGGGGCAATTCTAGTCTGTTGTATAGAGTCGCTTTGAGTTGGCATTTGACTCGACAGCAATGGGCTTGGGTTGGGTTATTCCGGATGCAGAGGTTGTTAGATGGAGACTTTGAGCTCATTGGGTCCCATCCCGTCATGTTACAGATGGGGAAATAGAGGCTGGAGAGTGAAGTGATTACCCAAGGACACACAGACTGTAAGTAGAGCCATGAAGACCAGAGTGTAGCGCTTCCCACTGCCTGATGCTGGCCCTTCCCTCTGTTTCAGTGTCCACAACCTAACTGGTGCCCAGTGTCCTCAAACAGTTGAGGCAGGGTCATGACTGATGAACAATAGTAGGGTGTGAGAGACCTAGGCTCAAATTATCTCAGTCATTTCTAGTTGTGGGATCCCAGACAAGCCCCTTTACCTCTCTGGGCCTCAGTTTTCTAAATCTGTAAAATGGGGATAATCAGATCTGTGTCCTTCCTAGGGTTATTGTAAGGACTAATTAAATGATGTGTTAACATTTGACACTGGACCTAATGCATCGTAAGTGCTGAGTATCTTGTAGTTATTATTGAGGCTCCATCCCCTGCCAAAATCCCTAAGGCACCAATTCTCCTGACCCTCAAATCTTATCTGTCCTGGGTTTTCTTCAGGCAAGTCTTTGCTAGGTGGCTGACTAGCTGATTAGCACTGAGGATCTCTGGGCTTGCTTGATGAGCTATACCTTCCAGCTTTCATTTGTACTCTACTAGAATGTGGGCTCCGGGAGGACACACATCAGCCTGTTTACCACTGTGTGTCCCCAGCCACCAGCTCGGTGCCTGGCATAAATGCCCAGCGAATGCTTGTTGGTGAAATATTTAACTGGTGTTTTAGTATGCTGTATAATGGCCCCCAAAGATCTCAGGTCCTAATCCCTAGAATCTGTAAATGTTACCTTATAAGGTAGGATCATTGCAGATGTGATGTGATTAAGCTAAAGATCTCGAGATGGGGAGATTATACTAGATTATCTGGGTAAGCCCTAAATGCCATCACATATATTGTTGCAAGAGGGAGGCAGAGGGAGATCGGACACAGACACACAGAGGAAAAAGCTATGTAAAGACAGAGGAGAGAGATCTGAAGATGCTGGCTTCGAAGTGATGGAGTGATACAGCCATCAGTGAAGGAGTCCCAGCACCCCAAGAAGTTGTATGTCTCAATTCCAAATTTTCAGGAAAGGAACTCAGACCAGTCTGCATCACGTGTCCAATCCTAAATCAACCAACCAAGACCAGGTGGGGTACAGTCAAATAGTTGCTGGAAGCCCAAGGCTGGGAAAGGTCATTATGGAGAGGGTGAAAGCGGGAGTAGTTTTTGTGACCAGGTGGAACACACAAAAGGGTGTCCACTACTGTTTGTTTGTTCTCATTCATTTCTGGTTTTATTATGCAGCATATAGAAAATGTAGTCTGTTGTATTTCTGCCTTAAGGAATTTACAGAGGTTTTCTTAATTATAGGACTTTTGCTCATTTACTTTTATACATAGAGAGAAGTATAGTAAAGTTTCTTGCTATTATTGTTTCTGTCAGTTTCTTACTATATTTTGATACTATACTGTTTGGCACATAAAATTTCAATTATATTGCATCAATTATATTTTTGATCTCTGGGATTCTTAGTGAAATCATAGACTCTCAGGATTGCAAGAGGTCTTAAAGGTCACTTGGTTCATTCAGGAGCTTGGCTGCTCTCCCAAGTGACCCTCCAGCCACGTTTGAGCTCTTCCAGTGTTCTCCTTTCCACCACTCCATTATTGGAATGTTCTGCTGGGTTGTATTGTTTCACCATACTTATTCAACCTGTATGCTGAGCAAATAATCCGAGAAGCTGGACTATATGAAGAAGAATGGGGCATCAGGATTGGAGGAAGACTCATTAACAACTTTTGATATGCAGATAACAACCTTGCTTGCTGAAAGTGACTCAGACTTGAAGCACTTACTGATGAAGATCAAAGACTACAGCCTTCAGTATGGATTACACCTCAACATAAAGAAAACAAAAATCTTCACAACTGGACCAATAAGAAACATCATGATAAGTGGAGAACAGATTGAAGTTGTCAAGGATTTCATTTACTTGGGTCCACAATCAACACCCATGGAAGCAGCAGTCAAGAAATCAAATGATGCACTGCATTGGGCAAAGATGCTGCAAAAGATCTCTTTAAGGTATTAAAAAGCAAAGATGTCACCTTGAAGACTAAGGTGCCCCTGGCCCAAGCCATGGTATTTCCAATTGCTTCATATGCGTGTGAAAGCTGTACAGTGAATAAGGAAGACTGAAGAAGAATTGACGCCTTTGACTTACGGTGTTGGCAAAGAATATTGACTATACCGTGGACTGCCAAAACAACAAACAAGTCTATCTTGGAAGACGTACAGCCAGAATGCTCCTGAGAAGCAAGGATGGCAAGACTTTGTCTCATATACTTTGGACATGTTGTCAGGAGGGAGCAGTCCCTGGAGAAGGACATCATGCTTGGTAGAGGGTCAGTGAAAAAGAGGAAGACCCTCAATGAGATGGATTGACACAGTGGCTGCAACAATGGAATCAAGCATAACAACGACTGTGAGGATGGCGCAGGACCAGGCAGTGTTTTGTTCTGTTGTACATGGGTCACTATGAGTTGGAACCGACTCGACGGCACCTAACAACAACAACAACTAGTAGTCAGGAAGTTCTTCCTTACATTGAACTGGACTCTGTCTTCCAGTTACTTCTACTAGTCTCAGTGCTAACATCCATCATCCTCTCCCAGCCTCCAATCTTTCACATTTTCAGGTCAGGTTCTAGAAACACAAAACCATTTACTTAGAACAGTGCCTAGCATGTAATATTGTTAATGTTAGCCACTGATGAAAACAACTGCAATAATGACAACAACAGTATACAGTATATAATAGCATGACTACTGAAGCCATCTTTGAGGGATGGGCAGGATTGGGCTGTCTGAAGGACATTTTAAGGTTCTCAGGTAGCCCTGTGGAATACATGCAGTACAGCCTAGCACCTGGCTGGCTTCTACACTCTGCACACACAGAGCTGTTCCTGGCTTTGGCTAATGACAGGATAGGAACTGGGCTACCATCAGAGTGCCCTGGCGCTAGTGTAGGAAAGGGAAACATGTGTGGGACTCTCTCTTCATTTTGGCCTAAGGGGTTCATGAGGTGGGGAGGGATTTCCATGGCTCCCAGTGATTTGTGATGTTAGCGGAGATACTGGGCCTGAAAATACCTCTGGTGCTCATCACTGACATCCTAAATTCCTTTAACAGAAGGTGGATCAGTCTTCTTTTTTGCTTCTGGGTTAACTGGGCTTCATACGTAAAGGTGCCAGTTTTCTTCTTATTTTTGCAGATGCAAGATGTGGTGACCACCAACAACATGCGATTCCAAGGTGAAAGAGCTAAAAAGAGCAGCTGTGTGGTCTGTGAGGGCTGAGCCTTAATTAGGGAGGAGGTCCCAGGTATTGGGCATCTGATCATGCAGAGAACCTGTTACCTGATAAGAACAGGGCATGGGAAATAGCACCTGGGTCCAGCCTGGACTCCTCAAAGTTCTGCCCAGGTTCCTGATGTGGACCTGGTGTTGGAGGAGATGTGGCCCCGCTTTCCTGTGGAAGCTGCCCCTCCCTCAGGAGCCAGGGGTGCTGTGCTCTGCAGAGTGTTTGGTTTTGGGAAACTAAGAATCCAGGTCTACTTGGGATGGCCTTGCCCAGTCTAGACTCAGAATGTTTAATTTCCTCCCGGGTCTCATGGCAGCATTTGAATAGCCTGTCACTCTATACCTGGTGGTATATTTTGGCCCTAACAACTGTTAGTCAATGATATATTAATAACAAATAAATTAATTACTTATTGATCATTACTGAGTGCAGGCATGTGTGCATGTGTGTACACACATCAGGATTCTGATGGGAAGAACATTAAATTGATACATTAATTTTAGAATTGATATTTTATAAGAAGCTGTTCCATCCACGAGCATGGAATGTCTCTCCATTTGTTAGCATAGAGAAAAGTCATTGATTTTTGTATATCTATCTTATATACGGAAACCCTGGTGGCATAGCGGTTAAGTGCTATGGCTGCTAACCAAAAGGTCGGCAGTTTGAATCCACCAGCTGCTCCTTGGAAACTCCATGGGGCAGTTTTACTCTGTCTTATAGGGTCACTATGAGTTGGAATCGACTCGATAGCAATGAGTTCTTTTTGGTTTTTATCTTGTATACAGGAACCCTGGTGGCACAGTGGTTAAAGCACTCGGCTGCTAACTGAAACGTCCGTGTTTCAAACCCACCAGCTGCTCCGAGGGAGAAAGATGTGGCAGTCTGCTTCTCTAAAGATTTACAGCCTTGGAAACTCTATGGGAAGTTCTACTTTGTCCTCTTGGGTCACTATGAGTTGGAATTGACTCTATGGCAATGGATATGATTTTTGTCTTATATACAGCAGCCACATTTCAAAATTCTATTATTAATTTTAATAGTTTGTGTTAGGCTGGGTTTGCAATGCTGCCTGACAAAAAAAGATAACTTTTCCTTCCTTAGTAATATTCATACAGACTTATTATTCTTTTTTTATTTCATTAGAAAGAACCTCTAAAAAAAACACTCAGTATTAGCAGTAATGACAGAAAAACTTGTCTTATTATTGATATTAAATGAAAGGTCTTTTCAGGTACTGCTGAGAACCAAAAGGAGCCTGTCTCTTGGAGCCCCTTACCCAGGAATTACCGAGGTCCTGACAGTCATGGCTTTCATTCCAGGAGTCTACAAACACCCTGGAGCGGGGTCACCAGTCCTGACAATCCTGCTTCTCTCCCCATTCCTTTCTATCTTCCTAGCTCAGGCCTCCAACCCCTTGTTCTCAGCTGCTGTCAGGTCAGCTCCTGACCTGTGGGAACCCCATGCATAACAGATCAAAATGATCTACATGACCAGTGGCAGATCACACCGTTGTGATCCATAGAGTTTTCACTGGCTGATTTTCGGGAGTAGATCACCACGCCTTTCTTTTTGGTCCATCTGAGCCTGGAAGCTCCACTGAAACCTGTTCAGCATCACAGCAACACACAAGCCTCTGCTGACAGACAGGTGGTGGCTGCCCAAGAGGTACACTGGCGGGGAATCGAACCCCAGTCTCCCACATGAAAGACGAGAATTCTACCACGGAAATACCACTGTCCCCTAAAGTTTTAGAGAGAGTCAAAAAGCAGCACCCCCTCCCCTACCTGGGTTTGAACCAATTCTTAGATAAGACAAAAAAGGGGGCATATAGGGGCCAAAAATCACCTTTATGACTGATAAAGGCTAGGTTGGAACGCGTAGCTTGTATCTACAGGCCAGAGGGTTTCCTGACACTGAATCCAGAGTTGACAGACTTAACTACTAGCCACCAGCATCCTTGGATTTCACAGCCTGTGCAAATCTCATCAGATGGAAGAGCAAAGGAGCTAGCTCCCCAAAGGAAGTGGAAGGCTGTAGGGAAGAGGCTCAGCCCAGTCTTTCCCTCCAATCTCACCAATTGCGTAAGTAGCTCCCTAAAGGAGTGAGAAGGTAGAGGGAGCTAGGAGTTTCAGCAGGTGGCTCTCACTCCATGTGGACAAAAATCTCAGAAGTGGGAAATAATCCAAAAAGATTAAATTAGGAAATCTACATGACATGCCCAGCACTGGATCAGGATGAAAAAACCGAACCAAACCTGTTGCCCTGGAGTTGATTCAGACTCGTGGCAACCCCATGTCTTCCAGAGTAGAACTGAGCTCCATAGGGTTTTCTTGGAGTCTCTGGGTGGTGCAAATGATTAAGTGCTCAACTGCTACCCTAAATGTTGGTGGTTGGAACCCACCCAGAGGCACCTTGGAAGACAAGCTTGACTATTTGCTTTTGCAAGGCCACAGCCCTGAAAACCCCATGGGACAGCTCTACTCTGCACACGTGGGATCACCATGAGTCGGAATTGACTTGACAGCAACTAACAACAGCGACGACAGACTTTACAGAAGTAGATTGCCAGCCCTTTTTTCCATAGTGCTGCTGAGTGCGTTTGAACTGCCAACTTTTAGGTTAGTTTTGGAAACCCTGGTGGTGTAGTGGTTAAGTGCTATGGCTGCTAACCAAAGGGTCGGCAGTTTGAATCCACCAGGCTCTCCTTGGAAACTCTATGGGGCAGTTCTACTCTGTCCTATAGGGTCTCTATGAGTCAGAATCGACTCGACGGCAATGGGTTTGGTTTGGTTTTTGGTTTAGCCAAGTGTACCACCCAGGGACCTCGGTATCTGATAAGTGCTCAGTAAGTAGCAGCTTTCAATGGTATCTTCAGCTGGGCTTTGCTCACTCAGTCTTTCATGCAAATATTTATTGAGCGCTCACTATATGCAGAGTTTTGTGCCTGTTACTAGAGAAGATTCAAGAAAGCATTGATCCCATTTTTTTAACCACCACTTTTGCTGCCGTAACTATTTATTACTTTCAGCTAATATTCATTAATAGGAAGCTCAGTGTACATAACATGTGCACACCAGGCCACCCAGCTGCCACTTGTAACAGCAATGTCTAAATAAACCTAGCCTGTGCAAGAATTTATCCAGACCTTTTTTTTTTCTTTTTTTAATTCTTTGCTGTCGAGGCAGGTCTTTCATAAGCCTTCAGCTGTGTTTGAAACTTCTGTGATATTCACGTCATATCTCTTCCAGATCCTGCTCTGCTGGCCAGGCCTCCTCCTCTAACTCCCCTGTCTTCAAGCGTCTTCACCCAGATGGACTTGGGTTAAAATTAAGAGCACCCCTAAGATGAATTGGAGTCCCTTAGTGGTGAAGACCATTACTGTGCTCAGCTATTAATCAAAAGGTTGGAGATTCAAGTCCACCCAGAGGCACCTCCAAAGAAACGCCTGGTGATCTGCTTCTGAAAAAAAATCAGCTATTAAAAACTCTATGAAGTACAGTTCTACTCTGACACACATGGGCTCCCCATGAGTCAGAGCTGACTCGATGGCGACTGGCTCTAGGGCAAATGGGAAAAGGGAAGCCACACAACAGGGTGGAGCCTGGGGCATAATCCATACTTAATTTGTACTTGTGGAGCGATGGAGGTCCACCGAGGACCACTATGTTCATCACTGTCATCCCAGTATTTTGCACTGTCCCTGACACGTCCTCGGTGACCAAATGGTGTTTGAATGATGGGAGGCTCAGTCCTGCTAACTTTTGCTTGGGTCAGGCCTTGGGCACGTAACGGTGTGTTAAGGTCATGAGCTGATTATGAACTGGATGTAAGTAGAGACATTTTAGTCCTGGTGGTAAGTCCTTAGTCATTCCCAGCTTAGCACTGCCTTCCATTTTCTAAAAATAAAAAACCAAACTTTTTGCTGTCGAGTCAATTTCAACTCATAACAACCCAGAGGACAGAGTAGAACTGCCCCCATAGATTTCCACGGAGTGGCTGGTGGATTCGAACTGCCAGCCTTTTGGTTAGCAGCCTGAGCTCTTAACCACTGCACCACCAGGGCTCCAATTCCTAAAAACAGTGAAAGGAAAAACCAGGACCAACATGAGCGTAATGGCCTTTGTGCAGGAGATGGTGGGAGCTAAGAGTGAATGAATTTGACCTCCTCAAAGTGACACTTATCAGATTCTGTAAGCAGGATTCAGCCTCAGTAATTCACCCAGGAGATGAAGCTTAGTGTTATGCCTTCCTTTGCGGGAGAGTAAATACTTAATAGTATTTACTTTTAATAGGAGTAAATACTTAATAGTATTTACTTTTAATAGGAGTAAATACTTAATAGGAGTAAAAACTCCTATTAATACTTAATAGGAGTTTAGCACTGGCGCCATGTGGCAGGTGCTGAGAATACACTATTCTGTTCCTCATCACAGCCCTCAGGTTAGTATGAATATTCCTATTTTATTTTATAAATACGGAAAAAAGAAAATTCAGAGAGATTGATCAAGGAATTGACTGACAAAGCCACAGAGCTAGTAAGGAATACAGCTGGGACTGGAACCATCTTTTGGACCCCTAAGTCTAGTCCAGGATTTCTCAGCTTGAGCACTATTAACATTTGGGGCCAGATAATTCTTTCTTTTGGGGCCAGTCCTGTGTGTTGTAGGCTGTTTAGCAGCATCCCTGGTCTTTATCCACTAGACAGTAGCATCTTTTACCCCAGTTGCAACAACCAAAACTGTCTCCAGACATTGCCCTTGTTGAGAACCACTAGTCTAGTCCTTCTGTTTCACTCTTTCAAAAAGGACTCAGGTTGGAAGGTGGCTTCAGCCCCTTAACTCTAAGCAACATCCGGGGCTCAGCCTTCTGGTTTCCCTTTCCATTCTCTCCCTCAAATGGCTCCTCTGTTTGGTCCAGTGTCAATTAATTCATTTATTCAATGAGTTTTTATTGAGTGCCTATCCTGTGCCAGGAGAAATTAAAAAAACTCCTACCCTCATGAAGCTTACATTCCAGTAAACAGAAAGCATTTAGTATATGTTATAACCCTTACATCTGCAGAAACTCATTTCTCTCATCCAGTAAGCATTGATATTTTCATTTTACAGGTGACCAGTCTGAGGCATTGGGACGTTCACCAGCTTGCTGAAGGTCACACAGTAGGAAGTGGTGAAGTTGAGAGACAAACCCAGGCTGTTGGGCTCTGCACTTGTGTGCCTGACCACTGCATCCACCTGCCTTCCCAAACCCATATCTTCAGTCCCTATCTCCTTCCAACTGCTTTAGATATTGCCACTTAGCTGTCTTGGTGTCGTTTCAGGCTCATAGGTAAATTGAAACTTGCAATCGTCTCCCCCAAATTAGCTGTCTACCTTATCTCCTTCAGTGACATTACGGTTCTCTCTGCCAACCAGGCTCAATATCTTGGTGCCATCTTGGAATTATGACCTTCTCTATTCCCTACAACATTGCTATTCCCAAGCCCAGTTGGTTTGTGGAACAAATCTCTCATCTCCAGACAAATCTCCCAGCTAAGCAGCGTATTTTTTCTTTTATTATTTTTTAAATAGACTTTATTTTTAGAGCCGTTTTAAGTTTACAGAAAAGTAAATTTAAAGTAAAGAGAGTATATACACTGTTGCTGCTCTTATTAACATCTGGCATTCCTGTGGTACGTTTTTTACAATTGATGAGCCAATATTGATACATTATTGCTAACTGAAATCCATAGTTTACACTAAGATTTGGTCTTTATGTCATATAGTCCTATGGGTTTTGACAAATACCTAATACCACGTGTCCACCATTACAGTATTTATACAGGAGAGTTTCACTTGCACAGATTATTTTTATTATCTTTTTATAGGTGAGGAAACTGAGGACCAAAGATGTCAAGTACCTTGCCCAAGGTCACACAGTTAATAAATGTTAACATTTACCCATATCCTCTGATCACAAACTTTGTACTATGAGCAAATTTTTGCATGTGAAAAGTCTCGTCTCTGCATCTGCCCGAAGAACTCCTAGAAGAAGACGTAGCTAAGATTATGACTTAGCTACGTCTGTATCTCTTTCACAGAGTCTAGGACTTGTGTTGACTCAAAGAACAGGAGGTAGGAAGTCCAAACGAGGTAGGGGTCCTAGTAAATGGATGTAACCCAGACTTTGTTGTTGTTAGGTGCCTTTAAGTTAGTTCCTACTCATAGTGACCGTATGTACCACAGAACAAAACATCACCTGGTCTTGTGCCATCCTCATCATCATTGCCATGTTTGAGCCCATTGTTGCAGCCACTGTGTCAGTTCATCTTGTTGAGGGTCTTCCTCTTTTTCACTGACCCTCTACCTTACCAAGCATGATGTCCTTCTCCAGGGACTGGTACCTCCTGATAACATGTCCAAGGTACGTAAGGCGAAGCCTTGCCATCCTTGCTTCTAAGGAGCATTTTGGCAGTATTTCCTAAAGGTTAGAGCTCTAAAAGACCCACAGATGGCACTGTTTTCCCCATGAAAGAGGACATCCAAAGCCAAAGTCTACAGTGTAACTGAGAGGCTAGGTTGTGTGACCAAAGAATTTGAATTTGGAGTGGTTTCGTGACACACACACACACACACGTTTAGAATCTTAGTGTGAGTTCAAACACAGATGAAGTCTTGAGGGCTATTATTTAGGCAGTGCTAGAGCACCAACAGGACTCGTGTTCTTGTCTGATCCTTGGCATTTCCTAGCAATTTGACCCTGAATTTTTATCCTTCTCATCTGCAAACTAGGGATAAGAATACTGGCTTAGTGTCCCTCACAAACAGAGCTGTTATGAGGCTGAAATGGAATATGTGTGAAATTATAGATGATTTTACAGATATACATTATTACAGTTATGGATATTATAAAATTAACGTAACCATTTGTTCAATAACTAGTTTGTAGAAAGGCATTGCCTAAAACCTCGCTACTCACAGTGTGACTCACAGACCAGCAGCATTGTTAGAGCTACAGAATGCATCTCCCCCCAGACCTACTGAAGTTTAACATTCTGTATTTTAACAAGAGCTCCAGGTGACATCTGAAATTTGATATGCTGACCAGAAGAGGTTCAGAAAGTGTAATCTTATCTTGTGCTTGCAAGGTAAAAAAAAAAAAAAAAAGGTGCAGTAGATTAAATAGTGGCTCCCCAAAAGATATGTCTACCTGGAACCTGTGGATGTGACCTTTTTTGGAAAAATGGTCTTTGTAGATGTAATTAAGTCAAGGATCTTAAGATGCGATCATCCCGACTACCCTGGTGGGCCTGAAATCCAATGTCACATCCTTACAAAAGAAAAGAGGAAACACACCGAAACAGACGGGAAGGCCAGGTGAAGACAGGCAGGAATTGGAGTTATGCAGCTAGCTACAAGCCAAGGAATACCAAGGACTGCCAGGGGCCACCAGAACCTAGGAGAGAGGCATGGAGTGGATTCTCTCTCAGAGCCTCCAGAAGAAACCAATCCTGCCAACACCTTGATTTTAGACTTTTGGTTTCCAGAACTGTAACTAGGAGAGAATAAATTTCTGTTATTTCAAGCCATCAAGTTGTGATGTGTCATGGTAGCCCTAGGAAACTAATGCAGAAAGTGAAGAGCTGGAAATACTCAGCACTAATAACTAACACGAAGGTTACCCTGGGTTGTTCAGAGCAGTGGCTCCCCCAGCTGGAGTGGAGGAGAATTTGCCAGGGGCAGCTTGTTAAACATACAGATTCCCAACCTCCCACCCCAGAAACTGGAAAGTAGAATCTCTGGGGCTGTGGTCTAGGAATCTGTTTTAACAAGTCCCCCAGGTGCCCAGCATTTGGGAACGACTGGTTTTAGCCCTCCTAACCCTGAACAGGTTTCAGTGGAGCTTTCAGACTAAGATGGACTAGGAAGAAAGGCCTGGTGATTCCTTTAGAAAATCAGCCAATAAAAACCCTATGGATTATAATGGCCTGATCTGCAGCTGATAATGGGGATGGCAGAGGGCCAAGCAGGGTTTTGATCCATTGTGCATAGGGTAGCCATGAGCTGGGGCCTGACTTGACAGCAGCTAAGAACAACAACCCCGAAACCCATCTTGACTATAAAAGACACCTACATCCCCAGTGACCCATGGTCAAGGTCTTTTCCGGACAGCCAAGACTGGGCTTTGAGAACCACGCCACAAGGGGTCAGTCAAGCCTTATTTTTTGCTGCTTGGTCCTACAGCACCAAGAAGCCCTTTCAATGTTGGGAAAATCTCCACACTCCACTGGCAGGGGCCAACCGGGTGGGGCAAGCTGCCGGGCTGGGATCCAGTACCCAGCAGCCAGTCTCCTCATTGTCCCGTGCAAAATAGATAGCCACTAAGACAGCACGTAACCAGCATCGCTTCTGCTTGTACAACTCGCTTTGCAAATGCTGGGGGACATTACCTAAAATATCAACAGCCTTCAGAGTCACCTAGGACCTCAGTGCTGACAGCGTCCCCTCTTTATCTGCGGGATTCTCGAAAACTTCTGAGGTTGGAGAATTCCACTGGCTGGACTTAAGATATTATGAGGAGACTAGGTGTGGGCATTCCGATCATCAAACGAGAGCTAATTTTTATATTCTCTAAAAGATGATAGTAATGACAGTACATTAAGTAGAACACCTCAATGTCATTTGACACATCTTGAATTAGTAATAATGGCTCCTCAACAATTATTTTCCTTTTAAGTAATTCCTTTGCTCTCCTGAATGTTTTTAGTGCTTTCAGTGAGATGTTACACACTCATCTTGCTTGTAGAGATTACGAAGATTAGAGATTAGAAGGGGCACATTCCTTCCTGTGTGTAGTTTGCAATTCAGGTTTCAGTGTATCTGTAGTTTTATAGCACAAATCCTCACGTCGCCCTCCCTAAAACATAGCCTGGAGAGTCCTGTCTGTGGTTTCTTTACCGGCCCCCATGCCTAAAGGTGTCAGAGAGCTCTGCCCAGACCATCCAGCCGTAGCTGTTGTAGTTGTTAGTTGCCATCAACTCAATCCCGACTCACGGTGACCCCACATGTGCAGAGTAGAACTGCTCCATAGGGTTTTTAAGGCTGTGACTTTTTGGAAGCAGATCGCCAGGCCTTTCTTCTGAGGCACGTCTAGGTGGGTTCAAACTGCCAACCTTTTAGCTAGTAGTCATTTGTGCCACCTAGGGACCTAGCCAGAGCTGGTGCCCCCTTTTTATTGTACATACTGTGATGTCAACTCAACAATTAAATTGGTTTTGGGTTTGGTATTTTCGCTGTTTAATTGGTTTTGGGTTTGGTATTTTCCCCCACAAGGATATAAGCTCCCTGAAGGCAAGGGTTGTGCTTGTCTTTCCCTCGGCTGGTTCCCCGGTGCCCGGCACTGCCTGGCACTGAGTGGGTTGTTGATAAATGGTCTTTGAAGCAGGAGGGTCCGCTTGGTTGTGCCTGGAGCTGAGCTTCCGAGACACCTGCTTCCGGGACTGCTAATTGGCGTGTGTAGAATGTTTCCCCTGGGCAAATACATTCCTCTGCTTACATTAGAGTCCCTTTTTGACCTGGGGGCTTTTCAGAGCCTTTGATATGCAGCTGGGAGTGGTAATTTCCAAGGCGGGCATTTAGTATGGAATAATCTCCAGACGATTGGCCGTCTGTCATGGGGAAGATAAATCAGACCGCCTGCAGCTGTCATTTCAGAATGGGCCTAGGAGGCCTGGGTTCTATCCCATTGTCTGGTGCCCTCAGCCACAGCACTGGCTGGTTACAGCTTCCCCATGGCTATGGTGAATAGTGCTGCAATGAACACTGGTGTACAAGTATCTCTTTGAGTTCCCGCTTTAAATTTTTTTTTTTTTTTGGGTATATGACTTGGAGTGGAATAGCTGGGTCATATGGTAGTTCTACTTTTAATTTTTTGAGGAACCACCAAACTGTTTTCCACAGTGGCTGCACCCTTTTTTATTGCCACCTCCAATGAATGAGAGTTTCAATTTCTCTACATCTTCATCAATATTTGCAGGTTTCTGTTTTTGTAATTGTTATTTTATTTTCCCGAATGATAGCATGTCCTAGTGGGTGTGAAGTGGTATCTCATTATGGTTTTGATTTGCTTTTTCCTAATGACTAATGATGTTGAACATCTCTTCGTGTGCTTGATGGCCATTTGCGTATCTTTTCGTCCAAGCCATTTTACCATGAGCAAGCCACTTCAAATCTTTAGGCCTTAGTTTCTCCGCTTAATTTACTTATTCAACAAATGTTTATTGAATGCCTATTATGTGCTTGTCATACTGCTAGAAATTGGGGATAAAATAGTGAGCAACGAAGACAATTGTGTTCTCATGAAATCAGGAAGAACGACATTAATCAACCACCCATGAACAGGCATACAAATGCAATCATGAAAAGTACTAATGAGAAGTTTACAGTGTTAGGAGTTCCTATGATGGCGGACTGACCTAGTGAGGGGCAGAGAGCCCTACCAGAGAAGGCTGCCCTGAGCTGGGATCTGAAGAATAAGCAGGAGTGAAGGAGAGAAGAGGCCCGATGGTGGGAGCAGTGGTGGTAGGTGGGCAGAGCTGGAGGGAGGCCAGGGTGGCTGGAGCAGAGAGTGAGGAGGCTGAGGACTAGAAGGCCAGAGAGGAAGGCAGGAGGAGCAGGCCACACGGGGCCTTGTGGGCCATGTCAGGGGGTTTATCTTGAGAGCTGTGGGAAACCATTGCTGTGTTCAAGGCCTGTGAGTGCAGGTGTGGACAGCACAGAGCAGACAACTGGTCAGATGTGCATTTTGAACAACCCCACACTGGGAAGTGTGTTGGAGTGAGTCAAACAGGAGGCTAGTGTAGTTGTTAACACAGGAGATGGTGGTCATAGAAAATCAGTCCATGAATATTTATTAAGCACCTACTAAGTGACAGGCACTGTTCAGTGAGCAAAGCAGGCCATGTTCTCTACCGCTGCAGAGCGTACATTTTTAGTGCCAAAGGAGACAGATAGTAAGCATGAGTATGTACACTTAGGACTTAATGTTATTCTTCCGACCTCCATGAGGACAGGACTATTTTATCTCCAATGGGATTGGGTTGTTGCGATCCATAGATTTTTCATTGGCTGATTTTCAGGTCACCAGGCCTTTCTTCCTAGTCTGTCTTAGTCTGGAACTCTGCTGAAACCTGTTCAGCATCATAGCGACATGCCAGCCTCCACTGGCAGACAGGTGGTGGCTACACACGAGAAGCATTGGCCAGGAACTGAACCTGAGCCTCCCACGTAGAAGGCGAGAGCTCTTCCACTGAACCACCACTGTAAGTACCCTAGTGTATTGGAAAGTACTAAGTGCTTTGGAAAAAGAAAATGAATTGAGCTGGGCAAGTGAGGTTGGGAATGGAAGTAGTTGATGGCAGAGAACCTTCAGAGACAAAAATGGTAACTCTGCATGATGGAGTTTTGGGTTGGGAGCACTAAGGAAGAGAGATCAAGGCCAACTCCTAGGTTTCTGATTTGTGTAACTGATGAGTGGTTGAAAAGGAGTCTGTTGGGCCAAGTATTACTCTAGCATTTCTGACTCTCTCATCCTATGGTCTCTATGACGGTGTCTCTGACAGCTTAGCTGTTGCAGGTGGGCCTGTGATCTGGCTGTCACATCCCCAGAGGACATCCCGCCATGGAAAACCCCTGTCCTGGGTTTGCCACATCACCTGGCTCTCTGTCAGAGCAGGTCTACACTGTGGGCAGCTCCATCCACTGCCCCTGCTGCATCTCCAATTACCCCTGTCCCTGGGCTGGGTGGCACTGCCCCCTGCCTGTGCTTATGGATGAAGGCTCAACAAAAGGCGTGCAATGTCACTGATGCAGACTGCTGCCTGGGCAGGGGTGCCACCAGCATCCTGTGTGTCCTCTGGTCCCCTGAGCATCATCAGTCTCCTGAAGTGACTCTGCCTGGGAACAGAAGGTTGTGGAACGATGTCTTGAATTGGGTGGGGAGCTGTGGTTCATGAGCTCTAGGATCTGAATTCCAAGGTCTGCATGTGCCTAGGGTGCTGGTCACTCCACAGGACAGCCCCTGGCTGGTGATTCCCAGGGGGATCCCAGTGTCAAGAGGGAGAGAGCTGGCTGACCCTGAGGCTCAAGTCAAGGAGTTGTCCCTCCCGTCCCCTCAGGAGAGAAAGGCCAAGCTTCCTGTCAGTCTCCTCTGGGGCAAGTGCCCAGTGTGGCCAAAGAAAGATGACCGCATAACAATCATAACGAACACGGATTGAATGTGTCCTAGGCACTGAAGAGCTTTTTGTGGGTTATTTCATTGAAACCTCAGAGCAACTCTATGAGGTAAGCGCTATTAGTATCATCTTTCTCATTCGAGAGATGATGTCATGGGGCTTAGAGAGCTTGTACAGTTGTCCAAGGTCACCAAGCTAGCAGGGTGCAGAGCCAGGCTCAAACCCAGGCTGGCTGAGTCCAGAGCCCTTGTAGCTGACTGCAGGGCATGCAGATCACGACAGGGGATCCTGGTGTGTGGACTCCAGCCCTGACTTTGCCCTGCTTCTGGTGGTGGTTTGGAGCAAGTTCATCTGTTCAATCACTGATTTGTCAGACATTGATCAAGTGCCTTCTCTGACCAGGCACTGTGGGGAGGGCTTAGGGTCTAGCGAAGTGATGTCTTACACAGTAAGAGCTCATGGCCCGCTACTGAGACAGGCACATAGGTGCATCACCTGGGTGGGCAGGGACAGGTGCTTTATGGAGCAGGACGGAGGAGGAGGTGACAATGCTTGCCTGGTGTAAGGGTGGGGACCTGGGAAGACTTCACAAAAGGCATGGCCTTGTGTTGAGCCTTGAAGGAGAAAGGCAGAGCCAAGGCTTTCCAGGCAGACAGAACTGTGACAGCAAAGGTATGAAGGCATGAAAATGCCCGGTGTCCAGGAACTTCAGTTGTCTGCGGGATTAGAGCAGAATTTCAAAAAGTGTGGACCTTGCACCACATGCATTAGAATTACCTGAGGTGTAGGTGGGTGCTTGTTAAAATACAGATTCCTGGCTCCAATCCAGATGTACTGAATCAGGATCTTTAGCTGTTGGGCCCCAGAAATCTGCATTTTAACCAGGCCCTCAGGGGACTCCGATGTGCACTAATGTCTGGTATAGGCAAGAAGCAGAACAGTAAAACAACTAACTCTGGGTTTGTAACAGGGGCTGATAAACTTTTTCTGTAACCAAAAAAAAAAAAAAAAACCAAACCCATTGCTGTCGAGTAGATTCCAACTCATAGCGACCCTACAGGAAAGAGTAGAACTGTGTCACAGAGTTTCCAAGGATTCGAACTGCTGACCTTTTGGTTACCAGCTGTAGTACTTAACCGCTATGCCACCAGGGTTTCCTTTTCTGTAAAGGGCCAGGTGATAAATAGTCCAGACTTTGTGGGCCAGTAGGCAAAAGAAAAAAAAAAAAAAGATACAATGTAGGTACTTATAGAACCCTTTATATAGCCTTTTCCACCACCCGCCTGTGGTGGCTTGCATGTTGCTATCATGTTGGAAGGCTGTACATGGGCATTTCAAATACCACCGGGGTCACCCGTGGTGGACAGGTTGCAGCAGACCTTCCAGACTAAGACAGACTAGGAAGAAAGACCTGTGGATTCACTTCAGAAAATTAGCCAGTGAAAACCTTATGGATCACAACACAACGTTGTCTGACTCACTTGGTTTGGGCACACCATTGAGAGGGATCAGTCTCTTGAGGAGGACATCATGTTTGGTGACGTAGAGGGCCGACGAAGGTGTGGGAGACCCTCCATGAGATGGATTGGCACAATAGCCACAACGATGGACTCGAACGTTCAGGTGATTGTGCAGATGACGCGAGACCAGGCAGCGCTTTGCTCTACTGTACACAAGGTCCCCGTGGGTTGGAATTAACTTGACGGCACCTAACAACAACAACATGTAACCATTTAAAATGTAATCATTTGAACACGTAAACACAGAAGGTCAGCCGGACTGGGCCTGGAGTTTTAGGTTGCCCACCCAGTTTAGAACGTTAATCGGCAGCCATGTGAAAAAACTGGAGAAGGTAGAAGTGAAGAGAGAGAAGCTAACACCATGTCCACAAAAGGTCTAGGTTAGGGCCTTGGAGCCCCCAGAGAAGCAGAGAATGTGAAGAGATCTGTCAATGGCAGAAAGGAGAGGACTGGCCAGCAGCTTGGACAGGAAGGGAAGGGCAGAGGGAGGTGTCCAAAGTAATGGAACTGTTTGGCTCGTGCACTTGGGTGGAGGTCGGTGTCACTAGCTTACCACATATAATGACATATACGGAAACCACGGTCACGTCCTGAACAGAGGCCCAGTGGAACGAGGACTGAAAGAGTCTTTGTGTTGGACTTTTCAAAGGCAATTCTTGACCTTTGGGAATAGTTTTAGGAGAGCAGTAGGAGCCAGATTTCAGGGGGTTAAAGAGGAATGGGAAGAGAGGAAATGGGACAGGTTAACCCAATATGTACCCCGAATTCTGGCCTGGCAAATCCAGCAAGTGATTTTCCCTGGGACTGAGCTTAGGAAGTGTGCAATCTCTTCCCAAGCCAGAGCCCAACTCCGTGCACCTGTGCCCAGTGTTCAGCCTACTCACCCAGGGGCTCTGCTGGGAGGCGCGAAGGGCGTCTTATTCTTCTCACCATTGCAGGCCCTCAGTACCTTCAAGATTCAGTGATTTGTATCAACATGTTCAGGGAAGGGGAAGACCTTCTTTTCCATGGATTGTTGTCTGTCTAGAACCTTGGAGTTGGCAAATGACTTTACCCCCCATTTTATGAAATGGTGGCAATGTAAGATAGTAGTTTTTTCTATTGGCCTTATTTAGGAAAATAAATGTTGGCAACCCTAAATGGGTGCCCTTCCTCATTTTTGGGGAAATTTGATTAATCCATGAAATCCAAAAGCCTCCAAGACTGAGTCTCATCATCAAATGGGGAATAAAAACAGTATCTACTTGGGCAGGGTTGTTGTATAGATTATTGAGGTTCTTCTACAGGTGGCACTTGGAAACCCTGGTGGTGTAGTGGTTAAGAGCTACAGCTGCTAACCAAAAGGTGGGCAGTTCGAATCCACCAGGTGCTCCATCAGAAGCTCTGTGGGGCAGCTCTACCCTGTCCTGTAGGGTTGCTGTGAGTCAGAATCAACTCCATGGCAGCAGGTTTGGTTTGGTTTATAGCTGGCACTTAGCACGATGTCTGAAATATAGTAAGCATTCAATAAACTACACCAGCTTCTCTTTTAAGCCACTTGTTCCTCTCCCTTCCTCTCCCCACCCCCCATAGTTGGCTGACTCCTCAGAGTTCAGAGGAGGACAGGCATCCAGAGAGTCATAAATATTCTCTCTCCAAGAGCTGCTGTATGCTGAGGCCCTCTCACCTTCTCTCCCACTTGCTCTCTGGAATCCTTCCAAGTTAGTAGTAAAAGAGCATAGAGAAACAAACACTATCATTCATGCTTCCTTCTAGCCCTTCATTCCTTTGTTTATTTGTTCAATTTCTCACCCCTCTTTTGTGTATAGGAAACCCTGATGGCGTAGTGGTTAAGAGCTATGGCTGCTAATCAAAAGGTCGGCAGTTCGAATTCACCAGACGTTTCTTAGAAACCACACGGGGCAGTTCTACTCTGTCCTCTAGGGTCGCTATGAGTCGGAATCAACTCAACAGCAACGGGTTTTTGTATATCTGGAGTCTCTGGGTGGTGCAAATGGTTAACACTCTCAGATGCTAACCAAAGGGTTGGAAGTTCAAGTCCACCCAGAGGCATCTTGGAAGAAAGGCTTGTAGATCTACTTCTGAGAAATCCAGTCACTGAAAACCCTCTGGAGCACAATTCCACTGTGACATGTGAATCGTGAGTCAGAATCTACTCAAAAGCAACTGATTTTTGTATGTGTGTATCTAACACTGCTAGAGCTCAGGTGGATACCAAGTTTCCATCTTGCTTGGAAGATAGACACATGAGCCAGTAGAAGCTGTACAATGTGGCCAATGCTCTCATAAAGTGAGATGCAAAGAAGTAGAATGATATAAATTACAAAACCTTGGATGTTATTGCAAAATGGCACTACCATTAATCCTGAGCTTCCTGGCAACTGTCATAAAAAGGGAAACATGTTGTTCCTATTGTCCAATATGATATTTCCCAAACTTCTGCCATTCTTGAATAGCCTTCACATTTGTTGCCTTTCCTGTGGATCTACCCATATTGCTACTTGACATTTTCTTAAAGCCATGCAATTATTTTATTTAATTAATTTAGGAAGAAAGCTAGTACCATTTTAATAAATAGAGGGCTACTGTCACTAACCACAAATAGAAGGTAATCACAAAAGAAATGCATAATTTTAAAACTAAAGAATGCTTGTCTGTTGTTGTTAGGTGCAGTCGAGTTGATTCCAACTCATAGCGACCCTTTGCACAACAGAATGAAACAACTGCCTGGTCTTTGCCATGCCCACAATCGTTGTTAACGCTTAAGTCCACTGCTTCAGTCACTATGTCAATCCATCTCGTTGAGGGTCTTCCTCTTTTTTGTTGACTCTGTACTTTACCAAGCATGATGTCCTTCTCCAGGGACTGATCTCTTCTGGCAACATGTCCAAAGTGTGTAAGACATAGTCTCTCCATCCTTGCTTCTAAGGAACATTCCGGTTGTACTTCTTCCAAGACAGATTTGTTTGTTCTTTTGGCAGTCCATGGTATATTCAGTATTCTTTGCCAACGCCACAATTCAAAGGCGTCAATTCTTCTTCGGTCTTCCTTATTCATTGTCCAGCTTTCACATGCATATGATGTGAATGAAAATACTACGACTTGGGTCAGGTGCACCTTAGCCTTCAAGGTGACATCTTTGCTTTTCAACGCTTCAAATAGGTCTTTTGCAGCTGATTTATCCAATGCAATGTGCCTTTTGATTTCTTGACTCCTGCTTCCATTTTACCCAAGTAAAATGAAATCCTTGACAACTTCAATCTTTTCTCCATTAATCATGATATTGCCTATTGGTCCAGTTGTAAGGATTTTTGTTTTCTTTATGTTGAGGTGCAACCCATACTGAAGGCTGGGGTCTTTGACCTTCATCTGTAAGTGCTTCAAGCCCTCTTCCCTTTCAGCAAGCAAGGTTACGTCATCTGCATAACACGGGTTGTCAATGAGTCTTCCTCCAATCCTGATGCCCCATTCTTCTTCATATAGTCCAGCTTCTCAGATTATTTGCTCAGCATACAGATTGAATATGTATGGTGAAGGGATACAACCCTGACGCACACCTTTCCTGACTTTAAACCACCCAGTATCGCCTTTTTCTGTCTGAACAACTGCCTCTTGATCTGTGTATGGGTTCCTCATGAGCACAGTTAAGTGTTCTGGGTCTGATAGTACTATCTAAAAATTTTAAAATTATTCTGCGTGCCATTTATGATATGCCAGTCACACTGGGGTAATAAAATGATGTATATAAGGTCAGTTGGAGATAAGCTTCTTTCCTGGCATAAAATTCATGGAAATACTTATTGCAAAAGACGCAGGCACTCCAAATGGATCTTTCTTATGAACCTCCTAAAAAAGCTAAGGGCATAACGTGAAACCTTAACACACTGAAGCTTTTCTGGGGGAACTGAGTGAACGGCAGACAAGAATGTGGCTTTTTGATGATCTGACTTGGGAGTCTGCAAGTTTTTCCGTAAAGGGCTGGATAGTAAATTGTTTAGGCTTTGTGGGCCGTTTGGTCTAGGTTGCAACTACTTCACTTGGCCCTTGTAGTGCTAAAGTAACGTCAGACAATATTTAAATGAATGGGTGTGGCCACAGTGGATTATCCTATTGGCAAGGTAAACACTGTACTTACTTTGCTTACCGGATCATCTGTAGTGAACGATTTCACATTTTTCTACCACATCAAAGATTCTGCTTCTAGGTGTGGCTGTCATCTGTCTCTCAACCCCATAGCACCTTCCTACAGAATCAAAGCCTCTTTTCAAATTTACAATCCCTGACAGGGTCAAATTGCCCAGTGAGCAAGGTAAGCATGGGTTTATTTGTGCTTGGGTAAGTTACTGGGTCTGGGTTAATCCACCCCTAGGTGTGGTTGTCTTCCAACAAAACTTTTTTCATGGACACTGAAATTTGAATTTTTTGCAATTTTCATGTGTCATGAAATATTAAAAAAAAATTTTTTTTAAACCATTAAAAAATGTAAAAATCATCTTAGCTTGGGGGCAACATAAAACCAGGTGGGGGCTGGATGTGGCCCTTGGGCCATAGTTTACTGGCCCCTGATCTAACCAAATCCTTAGTCAGGGCTTAGAGAACCTAGTGGAATGAAGAACTGATATGTTCTTTCTACTGTTCCCTCCACCCCCTGTGCTGTAGGGCTTAGGCAGACTCTTTGCAAGGTGATGTGCGCAGCTGGCAGCAGAGTGAGAACTAGAACCCAAATTTTCCCATTTTGAAATTGGTGTGCTTCCTCTTTCTAGATGCAGCCTCCC
This sequence comes from Elephas maximus indicus, assembly GCF_024166365.1. Taxonomy (NCBI): domain Eukaryota; kingdom Metazoa; phylum Chordata; class Mammalia; order Proboscidea; family Elephantidae; genus Elephas; species Elephas maximus. The sequence continues at coordinate 89,418,605 of NC_064828.1, read as the reverse complement.
TAGGTGGAAGGAGCGCTTACTCTGTGCCAGGCCTGGGGTAGGTCTCTTTGTAAATAGAACCTCACTTAATCTTCCTGACATCCTTTGTGTGTATTATGATCCCATTTTGCAGATAAAGAAACAGAAGTTTAGAGAGGTTTGTTATTGTTAGCTGCCATCAAGTCAGCTGAGGACTGTGCCATCGCCATGATCAGTTGCAGATCGGACCATTGTGATCCACAGAGTTTGCATTGAGTGACTTTTGGAAGTAGACCAGTAGGCCTTTCTTCCTAGTCCATCTTAATCTGGAAGCTCCACTGAAATCTGTTCAGCATCATAGCAACACGCAAGCCTCCAGTGGCAGACGGTGATGGCTGGGTATGAGGTGCATCGGCCAGGAATCGAACCTGGGCCTCCTGCATAGAAGGCGAGAATTCTACCACTGAACCACCAGTGCCTCCATTCTGATGTAGAACCAGAGAATGAAGCCAACAGAGAGGGAAGCAGAGTTGAGAAACTGGGCCTTAATGATACTTTTTGAATCCTTAGACTAAAATTACGCCTAAAGAGAGTGTTTTCTGTAAGCCAAAAAATTTCCCTTTTTCTTTTAAGCCAGTGTCCTTTTCTACTTGCAACAAAAGTTGTTGTTGTTAGTTGCCATCAAGGTGATTACAAGAAGAATGCTAAGTATGTGGAATGACCATTGCAAGTCACTCCCTCTCTTACCCTCAGTTTCCCCATCTGTCAAGGAGGAGGTAGAAATAGTTTAGCTTAATTCTTCAAATATGTATTGAGCAGGTATTGCCAGGAGTTTGTGCTTAGGACAGAATGATGATTTAGACCCAGCCCTGGCCCTGCAAGAGTTCACAAATAAGCCTAGCTGTAATATGCTGGGAGAAGTGCTCCTTATCCATATGGACAAAGTGCTCTGGGACCACAGAGGATGTGGTTGGTTTGGCCTTGGAGAAGCCTTCACTGAAGATGTGACATGGAGCCTGGTCTTGAAAATGAGTAGGGTTTTTCCTAGCACAAAAAGCAGGGAAGGGTCTTTTAGTTGGAGGGAAGAGTATGAGCAAAACTCTAGAAAAAGAAAGCTCATGGAGAGTTTGGGAAATATTAGTTCATTATGATCTGAGCCAAAGATATAAGAGGAAAAGATATGGGCTACAGACTAGGAGAGGTGGTGGGGACTGATTGCCATGGCCTTGAATGCCTGCAGGAGAAATGTAAGCAAGGGTATATGGTGATCAGACTTGGCTTGGGAAAGGCTGTGCTGGTGAGCAAGGAAGACAGATTGCTGAGAGGAGAGACTAGGGGCAGGGGACCATGTAGGAAGTCATTGCGATAGTTGAGGTAAAAAAATATTAGGAGTAACCCATGGATTTAAGAGTAATTTTCAAAGTATTATAGGTAGGAGACAGTGAATTGGTACATGATAGACTTCAGTGGGTAGGCTCTTGTTATGTATAGATCCCTACGTGGGACAATTGGTTTGCGCTTGGCTGCTAACTGAAAGGTTAATGGTTTAAATCCACCCAGCAGCACTGCAGAAAATAGGCCTGGTGATCTTCTTCTGTAAAGATTATAGCCAAGAATACCCTATGGAGCTCAGTTTTACTCTGTAACACATGGGGTTACCGTGAGTTTGAATTAACTCAACAGCAATGAGTTTGGTTTTTTTGGTTTTATACAATCTCAAGGTATTATCATAAGGACACTAGGTGGAAGAAGGAAGGAAGGAACTTTTACTAGGAGTCCACCTGGCATTTCCTTGTAGACTGTCTCTGAATTCTTACTGCAGTTATTCAAGTTCAGTAATATTATTCCCATTCTTGTAGATGGGTTCATATGCATGAGCCTCAGAGAAGTAATATAACTCTCCTCAAGTCACATACCTTGTGAGTAGCAGAGCTAGGGTTCTGCCTTAGGAAAAGTAGCTGCCTCCAAGAGCCTGGCCTCAGGTGAGAGAGGATGACTCAGGAGTAGATAACAATGGGGTTGTTGTTAGTTGCTGTCAAGTCGGCTCCGACTCAGGCAACCTTATATATAACAATAAACATTGCCCAGTTCTGTGCCATCTCTATGATCTTTGATATGTTGGAGTCCATTGTTGAGGCTTTTGTGCCAGTTCATTTCATTGAGGGTTTCCCTCATTTTTGCTCTCTCCTTTACCAAACATGATGTCCTTTTCTAGTGATGGGTCTTTCTGATGACATGTCCAAAGTAAGAAAGACAAAGTTTCACCTCTAAGGAGTATTCAGTTGTATTTCTTCTATGAGTGATTTGTTCTTTCTTCTGGCAGTATATTCAATATTCTTCACCTGCACCACAGTTCAAATGCATCGATTCTTTTGTCTTCCTTTTTCATTGTTCAGCTTTCACATGCATATGAGGTGATTGAAAAGACCATGGCTTTGGTCAGGCTCACTTTAGTCATCAAAGTGACATCTTTGCTTTTTAAAACTTGGAAGAGAACTTTTGTATCAGATTTGCCCAATGCAATATGTCATTTGATTTCCTGACTGTTGCTTCCGTGGACATTGCCAGAGCAGGGATACCAAGAACTCAGAACTGGGTGAGACTAAGAAGGAGCAGGGCAGGCCCCCCAGAAAGGGTCATAAGTAACTGAGATGGACAGGAACACTGGATATGCTCCCAAAAGCTGTTTCTCCAAGCCACTGCCCACACCTTCCACCATTCCTCCCTGTTGGGCTGGGCTGGGCTGGGCTGGGCTGGGCTGGGCCGGACCACAGGCTCCCTGCCCTCCTCACCTCTGGGCTCACCACCCTGGCCCAGCCCTTCTTGCCTCCTCTTGCCTTTGCTGCTTCTGCCGAGTTCTGCCATTTCAACCTCCCTAATTTAATAGGTTTGTCTCATTATTTTGATTAATCATATTAAGTCCTGTTAATTAAGAGATAGATTTAAGCAATGACAGAGGTTAATGGAATCAGCTTGTGTTCTTCTCTGGCTTTTGTTGGGCATACTGACAGGCATGGGGGGAAGAGAAGTGGGAAGTGGAGCACCAGCAGGGAGAAGCCCAGGACAGGCCAGGGAGTTGGCAAAGAGTGAGGGGAGAGAGAGGGATGGAGGAAATGATCAGTTACCAATCAGAGTTTTCTTCTAATTGAATGTCTGATTTTATTAATGATGGAATTCATAAAGGTCCTTAAGAAAAGAAAAGAATTTAGTCAGTTCAGCAGTTAAGTGTGAAAATTGACGCAGAGGATATAAATTAAAATGGCCATTTTATTTTTCTTTCTTTAGCTTTTTTTTTTTTTTTTTTGGTGGTGAGGGTGAGATGGGGCACCACCTCTAAGGCCTTTTTCATCTCTCTGCTTACTTTGTTCAATCCTGAAGAAGCAGACCAATGGGCTAGTACCTCAGCCCTACGCTATCAGGCACAATACCCACATCTATTCCATTCCAGGAGGACCCTGGTGGTGAAACAGCGAAGCACTTGGCTGCTAAAGGCTGGTGGTTCTAATCCATCCAGGGGCTCCATGGGAGAAAGACCTGGCGCTTTGCTCCCATAAAGATTATAACCTAGGAAGCCTTAAGGCATAGTTCTACTCTGTCACATAGGTTGCTATGAGTCAGAATTGGCCAGACGACACCCAACAACAACTCCATTCCAGACCCTTAAACCCACCCTTTCATTTAATCCCTATAACAATGCAGTGTGGCCTCCTTTTACAGAACAAGACGCTGAGGCTGAGCTGTTAGGTCACTTGCAGATGATCCGAAATGGTGACCCAGGCTTCAGGGCTCCAATGTTAGCGTTTTAACTATCCCTTGGGGAAAGGGGGTGGGTTACAGAACAATAAGGTTCAAATGGACAGCAGTGCCATTCTCTTCAAACTTTAATCCTACAGTTGGGAGAAAACTTTGAGACCTGGGGTCACCTCTGTCTGATCACAGTGATGGTAACTTCAGTTCTAGAGGAGCTGTGACGCGCTGGTGGAGGCCCCATTGGAAAGGACCTGTAGCTGGAGAAAGTGGAAGGGCATATGACAGAGGCAGGGGCACAGTTCTTGGCAGGTTGTGGCTTCCTGAGATGGCTTCGCCCCAGGTCACGGAGCTCTCTCCTCTCTCTCTAATCGGTACCTCTTCCGATCTTCAAGTTGTCCCAGGGCAAAGAAGACCTGAGGAGGCTTGGCTGGCTCTGAAACTCTTTTACCTGCTGGTTGATGCTTCTTTGGTTTGAGATTTCGATCCCTGTTAAAACACAGAAAATGTTCTTTGGGCTGTCTTCTGTCATTTACAGATAATTGGAGGGAAGGTATGATGTGTCTGGCACTTGTTACAGGGAAGGCAAATGCAACTGATGCTGAAAATGTAGCTCTGACCACCTGATTGTCTGAAGACCTAGTTTCCAAACCTAAGGTCTTTATCCTGGGTCAGATAACTCCTGAGTACCTGTCCTGTCTGCTTTTCTATCAGGGCCTTGGGATGTAAACGAACTCTTCATAGCTATAAACTAATTCTTACTAAGGTGTCAGTGACTTTCTGAGTTTCCCATTACATATGCGAAGCTGCAGGATCTGGTGTAGGAATTTTACCACTTCTGCCTGCTGCACTGATGGTGAGCATCACTAACAGGTCACAACACACTGTTCTGCTAAGCCTGTGAATGGCCTCTGAACCCAGAGGTCCAGCTGATCACAATCGGTGCTTGCAGGATTCGTTTATTCATTTGGTAAATGTTTATGGGGTGCCTCTCATGTGCCAAGCTTGGTGCCAGGCACTATCCAGTAGTGAACAACACGGACAGTTACTATAGTCTAGAATAAACTTTATGCCATCCCAGGCCTAATTAGAAGACCTCTTACCTGGTATTGGGACTCCTACCTGCGATTGACGACCTGAGTTTCCTTGTCTGTGAAACAAGAACTTTGAACTGGATTATTTAAATGGGTCTTTCCATTGCTAGGAAACCCTGGTGGTGTAGTGGTTAAGTGCTACAGCTGCTAACCAAGAGGTCGGCAGTTCGAATCCACCAGGTGCTCCTTGGAAACTCTATGGAGCAGCTCTACTCTGTCCTATAGGGTCGCTGAGTTGGAATTGACTTGATGGCAGTGGATTTTCCATCGCTAAATTCAAAACTCTGCATCTGAAAAGCAGACTGAAGACCCAGTGTTTCAACTAATACCAAAATCTCAGAGATTACAACTCCAGGCAGATAGTGGTCATTTGGGGAAGGGGAGACATTTGAGAAGGGCAGAACCCCTTGCAAAGACCTTCAATCACATCCAGACACCCGTGAACGAGCCTAGCCCCGAGTCAACCAGGCAGCCTCCGTTGATCTGTGTCCGGACAAGAGGGATAGGGCCATGAAGAAGCTCCACGAACAATGGGAACTTGGGAACACGTTAGGCTTGGTTTCAACAAAATCAGCTGAACAAGTAGATCTGGAGAAGATGACTTAGTAACAGCACATGAGAAAAAAGACTGAGGGGCTGCAGGCAGTTGTCAGCTCAGCAGGAAGCCATTGGCATCTTAACCTGCTCTCAGTGCCCAGGATAAAGGAAACAAGGGTCCTTTGATATACCGTGCTGTTCTGACTGTTCCTGGAATACCATATTCTGAATCCCACATTTTAAAAGAGAAGTGTGGAGTGTGAATCAACAATCAGGTATCTGCTCTTCGCTTGGCACCTAACTTTCATTATTTCATCTTAATTCTGACAACTCAATAATCTAGAATAGTTACCTCTTCTCCCATTTTACAGAAGGGGACATTGAAGTTAAGCCAGTTTTCATGCTCTCCATCCATTTAGCCAAGCCTGGAATTCAGGTTCATCAGACTCCAAAGCCCATGGTCTTTTCAATATACGATGGTGACCTTGGGAAAGAAAAAGACTCTTTCAAGTGGCTACTAGAGGGAGGAGGCAAGGTGGGGAGAGATGTCAGACTTAAGCCTGATCTTGAAGGAGGAATAGGACAGAAAAATAGCAAGGAAGTGAAGGGACATGCCAGGGAAAAAAGAAAGTGAGTAGAGGCTTAGAGATAAGAATCCAGGAGGTATATCTGATGAGTGGGAGGTGAGAAGACTCCCTTTATTTATGCAGGGCAGAGGCAGTAGATAAGGGCGGGAAGATTTAGTCCAGATCACAGAAAGCCTTCACTGCCAGGTGAAGGACTATGGACTTTACCCTTGTGCGATGGGGAGGTAGCAAAGATTGAATAGCACTTACGGTTGGAATGACATGCTGAGGGCTGGGCTTCAGGAAGATAATCCGCAGACTGCATCTATGGTGGATAGGGTAGGGACAAAGAAGGGTACTGCTTAGTAGGCTGTGGTCATTTTGTTGTTGCTGTTAGGTGCTGTCGAGTCGGTTCTAACTCATAGCGACCCTATATACGACAGAACAGAAAACTTCCTGGTCCTGTGCCACCCTCGCTATTGTTATGCTTGAACCCATTGTTGCAGCCACCATGTCAGTCCATCTCATCGAGGGTCTTTGTCTTTTTCACTGATCCTCTACTTTTTGGGTTTTTTTTTTCTACTTTACCAAGCATGATGTCCTTCTCCAGGGACTGATCCCTCCTGATAACATGCCCCAAGTACGTAGGCTATGGCAAGCAGAAAGTAATGTAAAAGGAATAAAAGAGATGAGTAAATTGTCAGTGGCTGCAATCCCTCCCCTTTCTTTACCTCCCAAACAAGAATTATTTTTGCTGTGTCAGCTCTTGAGGTCTCTTTTGCTGCTTAGAATCTGGGTAATTAGCGAATGCAAAACAAACAAACAAACAAAAAAACTGAGCAAAAAACAAAGAATCTATAAAGGATATCATTTGTAATAAAGACAGGGATGATAGATGGGGAGATTGAGAGGGCTGGGCTAGGAAATAGATTTTTGGGAGTTGGGGGAGGGGAACAAAGTAAGAGTTTTGAGGGCTTCATGGTGGGTGAGGAAGGTGGATAGTGGGGGAGGGGAAGGAGAATTTTAAGAAATTTTACTGCGGTAAGTTATGAATTGATTCCTTTTAATATTCTTTGAGAGAGGCTCCCGTAAAATTTTCAGATTGCATTTTCAATTAATTTTGGTTATCAGTGTGGTTTTACTTGAATTCATCTAAGTAAAACTGGACCAGGTGGGGCTCCAAGTACATATGGGTTACATTGATGAGGGGAAAATAACTTCAGGGCCATTTAAAATTGTGGTCAGGCTGCACATTAGCCAAAGAGGAATACTAATAAGGTTTTTAAGTAGCAAAAGAACCTAACAATGGTCGTATGGACTTTAAAGGTGATAAACCAAAAAAAAAAAAACCAAACCCACCGCCACTGAGTTGATTCTAACTCATAGCAACCCCATGTGTTACAGAGTAGGACTGCTCCACTGGGGTTTTCTTGGCCGTAATCTTTATGGGAGCAAATTGTCAGACCTTTCTTCCACAGTGCTATTGGGTGGGTTTGAACTACCAACCTGTAAATTAATAGCTGAACACCAACTGTTTGTGCCACCAAGGGTTAAAGGTGACAGGGAAGGCTATAAACACCTTTTAAAAAATGTGACCTCGGTTTGGTATTAACTCCTGTGACTCACTGCCAGCCTTTTGTAGAGGTTTTTGCCAGCTGCTTCTGGGAACCTGCTTAGGATAATTTCACCCATACACATTGCAAATGTAACGTCGTATTTCAGAGGAAGGGGAAATTATAGCCCTCTGAGGACCCCTTGGCCTCCAAACATGGCAGCACCCAAGAACTTTCAATTCTGTAATGAATATTGAGTCACTGAGCCAGAGGTACCAACCCCAAGTACTGGAGAGATCAGGTCACAAGGGGAGCTTAGAACAGTTAAAGTTGTGCATTGGGTCTCAGCAGATGATGGGTAAAAATCTGCAGCAGCAGGTTGGAGAGCCCTCTGGTATGGTCACTGGTCATGCTGGGAAAAGACAGAGAAGCAACTAGAAGAGGAAGAACCTGGAGGCCGAGCTATGGGGGCTTATCTCTTCTGGGCTTTGCTGATATATGAGGTATGGAGACTCCTGGTTGGATTGATTTTTCCCAGTGGCTGTGGTAAGAGCTCATTACACTGGAGACTGTAAAGACTCTTAACTGCTCCAGGACCTAAGAGTAAGTAGTCTCCTGGGTCAGACTCTTCTGGAAGGTGGGATAAAGCAGGTTGAGGACTCCTCTTCCTCACTTGCATGGCCACAGACAGCAGGAAGGCCCCATTGGAAGGAGTTAGTTTCCTTTTCTTCCTTATTTTCTCTTCACTTTTCTCCACTAACCACATGTAACAAACCCTGGACTGGAGGCACAGCAATGAGCAAGAGTGACATAATCTCCACCTTTGTAGAGCTCACAGACTAGTGGGGGAGAAAACAATTAGAGAACAGAATGATGAGTTCTTCTATGGGGCCAGGGAGGCGAGAATGCCATCATGGTGTGGGTGGGATCGGGGGAGGCTTCCTGGGGAAAATGATATGCAAACCAAGGCCTGAAGGGTAAGTATGACTGAAGGCAAAGTGAAAGAATATGGAGCAGGTTCCAAATAAATGGAATAGACTGTGCTAATAATAATATTACACTAATGATAATAATAACACTTTTTAAAAATAATTTTTATTGAGCTTTAAGTGAACGTTTACAAATCAAGTCAGTATGTCACATATAAGCTTATAAACACCTTACTCCATACTCCCACTTATTCTCCCCCTAATGAGTCAGCCCTTCCAGTCTCTTCTTTCGTGACCATTTTGCCAGTTTCTAACCCTCTCTACCCTCCTATCTCCCCTCCAGACAGGAGATGCCAACACAGTCTCAGGTGTCCACCTGATACAAGTAGCTCACTCTTCATCAGTATCTCTCTCCTACCCATTGTCCAGTCCCTTCCATGTCTGATGAGTTTTCTTCGGGAATCGTTCCTGTCCTGGGCCAACAGAAGGTTTGGGGACGATGACCGCCGGGATTCTTCTAGTCTCAGTCAGACCATTAAGTATGGTCTTTTTGTGAGAATTTGAGGTCTGCATCCCACTGACCTCCTGCTCCCTCAGGGGTTCTCTGTTGTGCTCCCTGTCAGGGCAGTCATCGGTTGTGGCCGGGCACCAACTAGTTCTTCTGGTCTCAGGATGATGTAAGTCTGTGGTTCATGTGGCCCTTTCTGTCTCTTGGGCTCATAGTTATCGTGTGACCTTGGTGTTCTTCATTCTCCTTTGATCCAGGTGGGTTGAGACCAATTGATGCATCTTAGATGGCTGCTTGTTAGCATTTAAGACCCCAGACGCCACATTTCAAAGTGGGATGCAGAATGTTTTCATAATGGAATTATTTTGCCAATTGACTTAGAAGTCCCCTTAAACCATGGTCCCCAACCCCCCGCCCTTGCTCCGCTGACCTTCGAGGCATTCAGTTTATCCCGGAAACTTCTTTGCTTTTGGTCCAGTCCAACTGAGCTGACCTTCCATGTATTGAGTATTGTCCTTCCCTTCACCTAAAGTAGTTCTTATCTACTAACTAATCAGTAAATAACCCTCTCCCACCCTCCCTCCCCGCCGCGTAACCACAAAAGTATGTGTTCTTCTCAGTTTATACTATTTCTCAAGATCTTATAATAGTGATCTTATACAATATTTGTCCTTTTGCCTCTGACAATAATAACACTTTTGAAACTGTAAAGTTACAGCTAAGGGCATCATGAGTAGAGAGCATGCTTGAGAAAAGAGCCAACAGATTCGAAAGCAGAGACAAGAGATGGAGAGAAAAAACTCATTGAGGACACTTATTTGAGTCCTTGGATCCAGCCAAGCCTGAAGGCGCAAGTTGCATCCCTGATAACATGTCCTTTTCACCCACACACTTTACTAGAAAAATTTTCAAACATACAGAAAATTGGAAAGAAATCTAAAAGTTAACACTCATATGCTTACAACCTGAATTTTGCCATTTACATTTACTTTATTTGCTCTACCCATCCCTCTATCCATCTATTAATACATTTTATTTTTCTTACTAAGTTGCTTCAGTGTACTTCCCTGTAAACGCTCAGAATGCACATCATTAACTAGAATTCAGATTTTATTAGTTCCTTTTTTAAAATAAAATTCACATACGGTGAAATGTCCAAATTTTGTTTCTGAAGATGAGGTTTGACAAACGCATACACCTGTTTATCCCCAAACCTTTGTCAAGATATAGAATATTACCAGAACGCCAAAAAGTTCTCTCATGCCCCTTCTTAGATAATTCCTGCCATGTGTTCCCAGACCAACCACTGTTCTAATTTTTTTTTTTTTTCCATCATAGGTAAGTTTTGCATGTATGTGCACTTTTGTGTCTGGCTATTTTTTGTTCAACATTGTATTTTTGAGATTCATCTATGTTGTTGCATGTACCGATAGTTGGTTTCTTGAGTATTATTCTATTGTATGAATCTTGCCCACATTTAAAAACCCATTCTCGTATTGATGGGCACCTGGGCTGTTTCCAATGTGGGGTTATTATGGCAACTAACAACAAATATGTATAGACAAAGATATAGATGTAGCTATAGATGTAGATTCCATTCCCTGTTGCTGTCTAACTGATTTTGACTCATAGCGACCCTATAGGACAGATTAGAATGGCCCCATGGTGTTTCCAAGGAGCTGCTGGTGAATTTGAATTGCTGATCTATTGGTTGGCAGCTGAGCTCTTAACCACTGCACCACCAGGGCTCCATAGATACAGATAGGAACCACTATTCCCTCTGCACTTCAATTTCGATATTTCTATTGCTATATTTTTAAGTTCATTTATCTGTTCTTCTTCAGTGTCTAATATACTAAATAGACCATCCAATGAATTTTTTAATTTGAAATATATTTTTTAGTTCTAAAATTTCCATTTAGATCTTTTTTATATTTTTCATTTCTCTCCTCAATTTATTCATGTTTTTCTTTAAATGTTTGAAGATATTTACAATAACTACTTTAGAATTATTGTCTGTTAATTCTATCATCTCTTCATCTCTGTGTCTCTTTCTATTGACTATTTTTTCTCTCCTGGTTATGGGTCTCATTCTTGCTTCTTTGCATGTCTAGTAATTTTCAGAATGAGTGCTGTACATTTTCGTTTTTTGGATTTTGTTGTCTCCCTTTGAAGAGAAGTTTGTTTTGGTAGACTGTGAAATTACTTATGGATCAACTTGATCCTTTCTAGGCTTATTTTTAAACATTTTCAACATGGATCTAGAGTAACCTTTACTTTAAGACTGATTTAGCTATATCATTTTATACTCCCACCAACAATGGGTGTTGGTTTTAGAGTCTTTACTGAATGTTCCTGGTGTTCAATGAAATCTTTCCATCCTGGCTGGTTGGAGATTGGCACCTTTCTGCCCTCTGTGATCAATAATCTCAAAGGTGACTCTGGAGCAGATTTCTAGATCTCTTTCTCTTCATAGTTCCTTCCTTTTTGGTACTCTGCCCTACAAATTCCTGCCACTTTAGACTCCTTAAACTCCAATCTCAGTTTTCTCAATTTAGTGAGATTGCTGTGCTCTGCTTGGATTCTCCCTCTCTGCACTTTGGTCTGGAAAATACCTCCAGGTAGAAAACTACAGTGATTGTTTCACTTCTCAGTCCTGTGATATCTGTTACCTGAAGTCTTAAAATAGTTGTTTCACGTATTTGTTAGCTTCTTAGTTGTTTTTAGCAAAAGGGCAAGCTGTATTATTAGTTACTTCATCATGGTGGTAAGTGGAAGTCCCCTGAGCCTACTCTTGTCATCTGTAAAATGGATATAATCGTCATCATTGACCTCAGAGAGTTGTTGTGAAGCTCACATGAGGTCACGCATGAACCCTTTCTGCAAACAATTACTACATGAATGCTCCTTATTTAACCTTGTAACTTCCTAAAGTTATCCAATTCTCACCCCTGCATCTTCTCCAGGTTCACCTCTTGAAGGATTGGAAGTGAGAGATAGGCATTTGACAGAAATCACTGTAGTTTTCAAGAGGATAAATGGGGTCCTCATGCAGAAATGTTTCCGAAATATCTTCAGGGCCTACACTACCTTAGCTGGCAAGAGATCCCATGGCCCATCTTTCCACTCTACGTATAATTCCAGGTTCTGCTAAAGTAGCTTAAAAGGAGGGTTAGCAGGAAAGGTATTGGTTCCCACGAAATGCTGTATTATCATCTACGCCAGAAACAGAAGTGTAGGTATTGCCTTTTCATAGTCCTTGCTAATCCAAGGGACCAGTCTATCTGGGAGATCTTCATGGATCACTGGCAGCCCCTGGACAGCATATGAGAATTATTGCTCTAGAGGATATGGCCTGCGGCACAGATCTAGCTTCTTCTTCCCATCACAGTGCCTGACCTCAAGTAAAGCCTTAGAAAATGCATGTTGAGCTATGTTTCTATGTCTCTCCCAAGGGTTCCTACAGAGAGGCGTAATAATTCTTGCCTACTTTATCTTAAAGATGATTGTGTTCTAAAAATTTCCCCCCAAATCATAGCCTCTTACAGACAGCATGGAAGCTTCTCTGTAGTTGGGGAGAAAACCAAACATCATCTCACAGGGAAGAACAGGTACAGGAATGGGATAGAGGAAAGACGTTGATGAAGTTTTCCATGACATCGGTAGTGCCCACTAAGCTATGTGGCTCAGGATTGCAGTCTGGTTTAATAGGTAGGAATATGAACCAAGAGGAGATGCTGAAGGCCTTTAAGCCTCAGGTGGTCCTATTATTATTGTTCATGCTGCTCCCTACTTTTCCTTCACAACATTTTTCAGTTTAAATGGTTAAAGTGCTAGACTGCTGATCAAAAGGTTAGTGGCTTAAGCCCACCTGGAGGTGCCTTGGAAGAAAGGTCTGGTTATCTCCTTCTGAAAAGCCAGCCATTGAGAACCCTGTGGAGTACAATTCTACTGTGACACACATGGGGTTGCCATGAACCGGAATTGACACAATGGCAACTGGTTTAATTGTAGCAGGATGGTATTCTCTGCCCTTTTTTATTCTCTTCATTCCTGCCCATCCTCACTTGCCAGTATTAGCAAGAGAAAGGCTTATCTGAATTATAGTTGCTCCATACTAAGGGCTGTAAAAAGTTAATTTGTCTCCTGTGAGGACCCAGAATGGAGCCAGGAACTCTGGTGGGAAGTGATAGCTTGGGTTGAGTAAGAGAAGAGAAAAAAGGTAAGACCTGGGAATAAGAGCCTCCTAGTAGAGACCTGTCTAGAGCAGAGTTTGTGTGGAATGAAAGGCAAGCTAATGGAGAAAGTAAGGAAATGGTTTGCAGCATCATCTGGGTACCATATGTGTTTGGGATTGGCTAAGTCAGTGGCTCTCAACCTTGGCTGCACATGAAATTTACCGGAATAGCTTATGTAAAATACTGATGCTCCCCAGATATTCTGATTTGTTGGTCTGAGATGAAGCCTTGGCATTAATATTTTATAAACACCCCAGGTTGCTCTCAGTGTAGCCGTTGCCAAGAACCACTGCACTAGACAGTAATGTGGTTTTCTTTTTGTCACTGTGTATTCTGAAAACCAGCCACGACTAAACCCTAGTGGCAAAATGTGGGTTCATGAAAGAAGCTGAGTGACTTGCAAATGAAGAATTAGTGAAAAGAAAGAATCTTCATGGCTGGTCCACCCCTGCATCCAGCAACTCCTGGGGTTGCAGTCGTGCCAAGAGCTTTGCACGGGGGTCCTGGGTTGAAGTTTCAGCTCTTTCATTGGTCAGCTGTATAGCCTGGTCAACTCATTTAACTTCCGTGAGCCTCATTTTCAGCATCGGAAAATGGAGACTCATAACAACTGTCTAACAGGTATTCTCCCTAAGGATTAAAAAAGAGTTAATGACTGTGCCAACACATTTTGCTTATTGTAAAGCATTATACAAATATGGGCGTATAGCGTGTAGATTCTAGAGTCAGGTTGCTTGATGCAAATTCTGATTCTGCCACTTACAAGCCATGTAACCTGGGCTAGTCCTTTAACCACTCTGAGCATAGGTTTTCTCATCTGTAAAATGGGGATAATAAAACTCATAGGGTTGTTGTGAGGGTTAAGTAGATTCCTACATGTAAAACAGAATAGTAACTGGCACAAAGCAAGTGTCAGCCGATCAAATTCCTACTAGAACTACAAGGGTACAGCTCCCTTCCTTCATGCCCCAAAGTGTTTGGGTAGGTAGAGGGCAGTTCCTTTCTCTGGGCTCCAATATTTTATTTGCCCAACTGCTCAAATAGGGAACAAATATATGATCATAAATAAAAATTTATGAAATGGAAATATTTGCTTAGTCGGCCTTGGGAGATGGCCACATATTCTCAGAATACTGGTCTTTTTGTTTGGATAGTGAAGGTGGTGAACAGCCTGCAACCTGCGGCATGGGCACTGCCAACCCTGGAGGCATTTGCTAGGTGTCCCCTCTCACTCCCCAACAAATGCACCTCTTTACTTCCTCTTTCATGTGCGAAGTTAGAGAGGTTTCCAGTGGGGAAAAAATATAGGAGTTACCAAAAAAAGATACAAGGGAGTTTGTTCTGGAGCTCTGATGAATCCAGTTCTGTGCAGGATGAGTACAACAGAGACAGGGAAGAAGGTATTGTCAATAGGGTCAGTTGTATTTTCCTTCCCTGCAAACTTCCTCTATTCTTCTGGAAATAGCACCATGATTTTCCTCTGGGAAACCACCCCCCCCATCCCAGTTCTGGAGAAAGCAGTGTGAATGAATCACCATTGGTAATCAGCATACTTCATTTTGCTGACCACAGTGACTGGCTCAGAGATGGGCGTGTGACTCAGGTCATCCAACGACACTCATTTCTGTTTTGTGTTATTTACAGGAACCTCTAAACACACACACACACACACAAACTTCTTTTGTCCCTGTGGCTACTGAGCTGGTTAAATTTGAGGCTGGACTCCTTGATGTGGGGAAATATGACTATGAAAACGAAATAACACAGGAGAAGCCAGAGCCAAGATATGGAGAGAAATGGACAGAGGCCTGATAATGGCTTTGCTGACCTGGATCCAGCTGCACATAAATGTTTGGGTGATGTAAGCTGGCAAGTTTCCTTTTGGACCTGACCCAACTTGAGTTTCTGTCATTTGCAAACAAAAGAGCCCCAATTAATCCAGGCATATCATGAACAAAGAGCTATGGTGGGTGGCTTAAAAAATCACACAAATAGGGTAAAGGAAGGAATTCCTGAGGGGTGGAAACGGTTAAGCGCTCAACTACTAGCCAAAAGGTTTACAGTTTGTACCCACCCAGATGCACTTTGGGAGACAGGTCTAGCTCTCTGCTTCGGAAAGGTCACAGCCTTAAAAACCCTATGAAGCAATTCTACTCTGCACACATGGGCTCGCCGTGAGTTGGAATCGACTCGACAGCAACAACAACAGGGACTAAAGACTAGGAAGGGATGAGGCTGGTAGAACACTTGAACACAGCACTTGTTTGTTCATCCAGCAATTATGTGTTTAGGTCCTCTTTTGGTTGCAAGCAACAGAAACTCACTGAAACGAGAGAGAGAGAGAGAGAGAGAGAGAGAAAGCAGGCTGTTGGCATAACTGACTCATTGTCATCTATGTCTCAGGTCCCAGGGAGCACCCTAACTTCCATCTAATGGAGGGTACCCCCATGCCCATGCCCCAATTACTCTCCCTTGTATTTCCATTTATTTTCTTCATCTCATTGCCCATGATCTAAAATTACTTATTTTATTTTGTACCTATTAATTGTCTCCTGTGTTGGAATGTAAGTCTCATGGGATGAAGACCATGTCTTTTTTTTTTTTTTTAATTAATTTTATTAAGCTTCAAGTGAACATTTACAAATCCAATCAGTCTGTCACATATAAGTTTACATACATCTCACTCCCTACTCCCACTTGCTCTTCCCCTCTTGAGTCAGCCCTTTCAGTCTCTCCTTTCGTGACAATTTTGCCGGCTTCCCTCTCTCTCTATCCTCCCATCCCCCCTCCAGACAAGAGTTGCCAACACAATCTCAAGTATCCACCTGATATAATTAGCTCACTCTTCATCAGCGTCTCTCTCCCACCCGCTGACCAGTCCCTTTCATGTCTGATGAGTTTCTTCGGGGATGGTTCCTGTCCTGTGCCAACAGAAGCTCTGGGGAGCATGGCCGCCGGGATTCCTCTAGTCTCAGTCAGACCATTAAGTTTGGTCTTTTTATGAGAATTTGGGGTCTGTATCCCACTGATCTCCTGCTCCCTCGGGGGTCCTCTGCTGTGCTCCCTGTCAGGGCAGTCATCTATTGTGGCTGGGCACCAACTAGTTCTTCCGGTCTCAGGATGATGTAGGTCTCTGGTTCATGTGGCCCTTTCTGACTCTTGGGCTCTTAGTTGTCGTGTGGCCTTGGTGTTCTTCATTTTCCTTTGCTCCAGGTGGGTTGAGACCAATTGATGCATCTTAGATGGCCGCTTGTTAGCATTTAAGACCCCAGACGCCACATTTCAAAGAGACCATGTCTTCTTTGCCTACTGCTGTGTCTTCCACATCTAGCAAAGTGCCCAGTGGATACACAACAAATATTTGTGAAATGAATGAATGAACCAAAGGCAGAAAGAGCAGCTGGACCTCCAAAGATACTGGCATTGGCATGTAGAACACTGGTGGGTATTGAGGCAGCAACTGTATCTGGAGCTGTCTCTCTCTCTCCGCTTCCTTCTTTGAGCTAATTCTTTTTTCTCTCCCTGTAGCCCAATTCTTTCTGCGTCTCCACATACACAGTGGAAAAAAGCCACGCTAGGCAGCTTAACTTTATCTCTCCATTCCTGTGTTCAGTTTAGAAGACTGGCCAGTCGCTCTGCCCCTTGCTTTCTGCCACACAAGGAAACACTGTTCAGGTATAAGGGCTGAGAGAGATTGCTCCCTCATTATCTGGGTGCCCACCTAGCCTGGGGAGGTCATGTGGGTTGTGGGAAGTCTTTTACTCTGTAGACTTCTGGGAGATTCACATGTGTTCCCCCAGGGTCCACTGGGACACATATGCAAATGAAAGAGGGAAAGAGTTGAAAGAAAAGGGAACTGATATACACCAAGGCCTCCTCTGAGCTGAGCACCATGGGAGATGTGGTGGGAACTCTCTATTAGTTCTCACAGCAGGCCCACCAGGCAGGATTAACCCCATTATATAGATTGCTGAGATGAGGTGTTTTATGCCTTTGAGAATGGCTTTTGTATGAAGGAAACAGTTACATAGAATTTTAAACTTTAATGTGCAATAGACTAAAATTATACATTAAAAGACTCAATTTCTTTGCAAGCTTTTACAGTTTATAAACCTTATTATTCTATTTATAAGTCAGTTAACAAATCTTGTAATTATATATTAGCAATCATTTTAAAGAGCCCCTGAGTTCTATTTTGTCCCACTTGCAAACCTAGTTAATTAAATACTTTCAAGTATTTTGAACTGCATTTATAAATGTAATATATTTTATTTCCTTCTAATGTACTTCAGTTTCCTGACTTAACAAACAAAACCTTTCCAGGTACTTAATAATTTTTATAAATCCATGACATTAAACTTTAAAGTGTCTTCGTCATCTAGTGCAGCTATAACAGAAATATCACAAGTGGATGGCTTTAACAAAGGAAACTTATTTCTTCACATTAAAGTAGGCTAAAAGTCCAGTTCAGGGCGTCAGCTCCAGGGGAAGACTTTTTTTCTCTGTTGGCTCTGGAGGAAGGTCCTTCTCGTCAATCTTTCCCTGGACTCAGAGCTTCTCTGCTCAGGAGTCCTGGGTCCAAATGACGTGTTCTACTCCCAGTGCTTCTTTCTTGGTGGTATGAGGTCTCTTGTCTCTCTGCTAGCTTCTCTCTTCTATATCTCAAGAGATTGCCTCCAGACACAATCCAATCTGTAGATTGAGTCCTGCCTCACTAACACAACTGCCACCCATCTTCCCTCATTAACATCACAGAGGCAGGATTTACAACATACAGGAAAATCATACAATACCGGGAATCATGGCCCAGCCAAATTGATACCCACATTTTTGGGGGAACATAATTCAATCCATGACAGTGAGTATAAAATTTTCTTCAGTGTTCCATTGCCATACAATGTAAAGATCACAGATCTTAAATCAATTATTCAAACACACATTTTAAATTGGAGTTAGAAAGTTGTCGCTCCAAAGGTCAAAATCCCTGAAACTTTGCAAGTACATAGAATATAAAAATTTTACAGACTTCTTAGTGCAAAAATATTAAAATGCAGTTTTGATTCACTTAAAAGTCTTTTTACTTAATTATCAGCCTTCCTGGGGTTGAACTATGTATGACCCCTTGGGAGGCAATGACATCCAATTAGCTGAGGTTACTGACAACTGAGATTTCAGGCAGGGCTCTACCTAGATACTGGTCCGTGTCCCTTTTGGGATGCACTAAACCTTATTTATAGTTGCTATAATGTCAATGACTCCACAACTCAAAGGAGGTGGTCATGAAATCTACTAACTGCGTAGCCACATTATGTATTTCAGGGAAAATGGCAATTCTCGATTAGGTGTTACAAGATTGCATCTTCCTTTTTTTTCCCCATCTCAAGTTTCGCTCAAGTCTTCTTTTCTAGGCAAGAACTTAATGAAATTGTACATTCTTTTTATATCCTTTCCAACTTTTTAATACATGTACAGTTCTTATGTATGTTAAAATAATACTGGATTCATAGACAAATGGAATAGGAATGAGAGTCCAGAAATATACCCACACATCTATGGTCAACTGATTTTTGACAAGGATGCTAAGTCCATCCTATGGGGAAAGAAGAATCTCTTCAAGACATGGTGTTGGGAAATTTAGATCTCCACATGCAGAAAAATGAAATAGGATCCATGCTTCACGCCATGCACAAGAACGGATTCAACATGAATTAAGGACCTACATATGCAAACTGGAAACCCTGGTGGCGTAGTGGTTAAGTGCTATGGCTGCTAACCAAAGGGTCGGCAGTTTGAATCCAGCAGGCGCTCCTTGGAAACTCCATGGGGCAGTTCTACTCTGTCCTGTACGGTCACTGTGAGTCGGAATCGACTTGACGGCACTGGGTATAGGCAAACTAAAATTCTTAGAAGAAAATTCAGGGGCAACACTGTTGGCCTAGCTTTTAACAATGGATTATCTAGTATAGTAACAAAAACACAAACAGCAGAAGACAAAATAAATAAATGGGGCCTCAAAAAAATTACAAACTTTTGTTCATCAGAAGACTCTATCAAAAAAGTGAAAAGAAAAGCTACTGACTGGGAGAAAACCTTTGGAAACCATATATCCAATAAGAATCTAATAATCAAAATGTATAAAACTTTGACAACAACAGAAAGACAAATAACCCAATCATAAAATGAGCAAAGGACATGAATGGGCATTTCATCAAAGAGAACATTCAAATGGCCACCAAACACATGAAAAGCAGATCTCCAGGTCTTCTTCCTTGGAGCAGCTGGAAGGTTGAACCGTCAATCTGTTAGCAGCCAAGTGCTTAACCCTTGCGCCACCGGGGCTCCTTATGTACTCTCCTAGTAAACTTAAATATACAAAAAAATTGTACTCATTTCCTGCACCAAACATGACTCTTTGACCTGGAAACCTCCTGAAGAAATTTTGTCACTTTGTGGTACTCTGGTGCCTTGTGTGTTGCTGTGATGCTGGAAGTTGTGCCACCGGTGTACAAATACCAGCAGGGTCACCCATGGTGGCTGGGTTTCAGCAGAGCTTCCAGATTAAGATAGACTAGGAAGAGAGACCTGGTGATCTACTTCTAAAAAAGTTGGCCAGGGAAAACCTTATGAATAGCAGTGGAATACTGTCTGATATAGCACAGGAAGATGAGCCCCTCAGGTTGGAGGGCACTCAGAATCTGACTGAAGAGCCGCCTCCTCAAAGTGGGATCAACCCTAACGACGTGGATGGAGTCAAGCTTTCGGGGCCTTCACTGCTGATGTGGCATGACTCAAAACGAGAAGAAACAGCGGCAAACATCCATCTTCTTACAAAGTTCCCATGTATTATAGCTTCAGGTTCTAAGACCTCACTCGTCAGATAGATAAACACACACACAAAAGCGTGCATGTGTATTAAAAAGGCCTCTGCATGGAAAATAAACGAGCAAGAAATGTCAAGAGCACCTTATCAATTGGGGTATCTGAGTATCTTTGGAGAGAATCCCAACCAGTGACTGGAAACAGATAAGAGAGGAGAGAAGCAATGATAAAACAGAAAACATCGCTAATATTTTGCTCCATATAAAGCTGGCTGGTGAGTGTGGGTCTGCAGTACTTTCTGGGGTGCAGTTTCTTGATTTCGTGTGTAACTCCTCCCCCCCAACACAGCTGTCCTGGTGTGGACCCAGCGTTGGGCGGGGTGTCCTTGGACCCTGGCGTGCCCATTGCCAGACCCCAGTGGCACGCAGCCTCCTGTCGACGCGGGCAGCATACCCGATCTCCCGGGCCCATCCATATGCATGTGTATCTGTATCCCAGCCTCAGCTGGCATCATTCATTTCCCAAACCAGCATGCATTCATTTTCATAACTTTTTGTTCCATTACAATATTAATGGGACTATCAATGGGAAAGGACAAGAGAAGCATTTTTAATGTTTATCTGACAGTTGCAAATTTCACTAGAGGTTGTTTACTGGGATCTGATTGTTGGCAGAGAGGAGCAGGAGAGGCGGCAAGATTAATGGGATCATGGGAAGAGGAGATGTATTTATGGGCCTTCTGAACACTATCTAAGAGTAATAAAAAGTCCTGCCTCACCCTTCCCCGAGTGAGACTTAAGAAGTTTTAAACGTTAAGAAATGAGGGATTGTTTTAATTAACTTCCATCTAATCCAGGTGGCCTGTTCAAAGTGAATCATGTTGCATTCATGTCTTAGTCTATTAAAAATCCCACGGTCTTCTCCCATCCCCCACCTCCCAGCTCTCTCTCTTTCTCCCCTCGTCCCCACCCCCCTCTGGCCCTGGATTGTTGTCACTCTGACTTGCCATATTTTTTTCCTTCTTTTTAAAACTTCTGTGCAACCTCATGGAGAAAGAGGGCCTGGGAGGGCTGTTGACGGGGCGAGAAGCAGAGGGCGGGAAGAAGGGAGCGGGACACCTGGCCCTTGGACTGGAGAGAGGGCCTTTGTGGCTCCCCCTGGGATCCCCCCTGCTCCTGTCTAAGCAGCCAGGTCTGAAGCAACATGGCAATGAGACCCCCCGAGAAGTTACCTTTGTAGAATGGAAGGATTGAGGTGCTTGAGAGGAACCATTGGCCAACCTCCCAGGAAGTGATCGGCTATGGAAAGAGACCTTTCTGGGAAACAGGCTCCAGGGACACCGGCTTCTTCCTGGCTGAGCCTCCTTCTTCCTGGGGTTCTCAGTAGGGTTGCCAGTTAAAATATGGGATGCCCAGTTAAGTTTGAATTTTAAGAAATGAACAGTTTTTTAGTATGTCTCAAATCCACTACCAACCTGTCAGTCAGTTTGTCATACAGTGGTGGCTTGCGTGTTGCTGGGATGCTGGAAGCTAAGCCATTGGTATTTCAAGAACCAGCAGGGTCACTCATGGTGGACAGGTTTCAGCAGAGCTTACAGACTAAGTCAGACTGGAAAGAAGGCCTGGCGATCTACTTCTGAGAATTAGCCAATGACAACTTTATGGAACATCATAGAGAATTATCCAACTCACTTGCTTTGGCCACATCATCAGGAGGAATCAATCTTGGAAGGAGAACATCATGTTAAGTAAAGGGCCACAGAAGACGAGGGAGACCATCAGTGAGATGGATTGTCACAATAGCCGAAGCGATGGACTCAAACATGCCGGCGATTGTGAAGATGACGCAGGACTGGGCAACGTTTCGCTCCGTTGTACATGAGGTCACCATGAGTCCAAGTTTACTCAATGGCAGCTAACAGCAATATGTCTCAAATACCACATGGGACACACTTATACACAAAAATTATTCATAGTTTACCTGAAATTCAATTTCAGCTGGCATCCTGTAGTTTTTATTTGCTACATTTGATAACCCTATCAGGGAGAGGATCCCCATCCAGTGTAGTTATTACAATTCCAGGTTCTGGCATTGCAGTGCCTACATTCAGCTCTTGACTTGCTGTTTTTCCTTTCGACCTCTTCATCTCTCAAATGGGAATAATAATAATAATAATTACTTCTAGGAATATGATTAAGTACAATTAAACATGTCAAGTACTTACAGCAGGGTTGGTAAACTTGTTCTGAATAGACCCATATAGTACATATTTTAGACTTCGCAGGCCAGATAGTCAATATTGCAGTTACTCAACTCTGCCACTGTAGTGTGGAAGCAGCCATAGTCAATATGTAAACAAATGAGCCTGCCTGTGTTCCAGCCAAACTTCAGTTACAAAACATAGGCAGTGGGCCACCTTTGGCCCAAAGTTGGCTGACCTCTGACTTAGAGCAGTGCCTAGCACTTTGTAAGTGCTTCTAAGTGCTAACCATTGTTATCACTACACAATCCTTAGTCTCCTGGCCAGGGCTGCTAAATAGCATGAATTGGGTATCACCAATGGACTCTCCTGATCCCTCAAAATGCCTCTCCCATTTACTTGCTGATGCTGGAAATTCCACAGTAGAGATTCAGTCTATGGGTTTAAATAACTCTGGGAGAAGTCACTCCTTGGCTTCACCCTTTAGTGTGAAGACTCTCATTAATGAGCACTTAGGTGCTACCAGCCGTGGGCCAAGCAGTCATTGTTGTTGATATCTTCCCTCAAGACATTGAGGGCAGCTAACATGGGGACCTAAGACACAGCGAGATCTGACCCTTGTGATCCATAGTTTTCATTGGCTGATTTTCGGAAGTAGATTACCAGGTTTTTCTCCCTAGTCTGTCTTAGTCTGGAAGCTCTGCTGAAACCTGTTCAGCATCATAGCAAGGTGAAGCCTCCACTGACAGATGGATGAGGGCTGTGCATGAGGTGTATTGGCCAAGAATTGAATCCGGATCTCCTGCACAGAAGGTGAAAATTCTACCCTTGAACCACCCCTGCCTCTGTTCTGATGAAGAACCAGAGAATAAAACCAACAGAGGGAAGCAGAGCTGAGAAACTGGGCCTAACCACTGCTGCGCAGAGAGTAGGAGCTGCAGGGCTGGTTCCAAGCTCTCCTCTTTCATTGTGCCACTGGGGCAATGGTCTTGTACTCTGGTCTCCTGGTTTATCTCTCCACCCAGCAACCCAGTAGGACCAGAATGGAGGAGTTGAAAATCTCATGGGTAGTCTTCCTCTTGGTCACCAACGACCTGTGTGGTCTTAAGTCAGTCCCTCAACTTGTGCCTCAGGCTTTCCATGTATCAGATGGTAAATAAAATATGTTCTCATCATAGTAAAACGATTGCTGGTTGTCAGGGCTTCACGGGGAGGGGAGACCGATGAATCGGTGGAGCATGGGGCATCTTTAGGACAGCAAAACTATTCTGTATGTTACTATTATGGTGAACACGTAACATGCATTTGTCAAAACCCATAGGGCTGTATGACATAAAGAGTGAGCATGATTGTAAACTATGGGCTTTAGTTAATAATAATGATCGATATTGGTTCATAAATTGTAACAAATGTACCACAGGAATGCAAGGTGTTAATAATATGAGAGACTGTGTGCAGGGAGGAGGGAGGTATGGAACTCTCTGTACTTTCTGCACTACTTTTCTATTAACCTAACATGCTCTAAAAAATTAAGTCTGTTGAAAATCTATGTTCTCGGTTTACACTCCAGAGTAGCTATGGAGGCTCAAACAAGAACAAAGAGGGGCTACCAAGCCCGTTCTGGGGTCAGCCCACAGATTCTCATCCCTGCTCCTCCTCAAACCACACTGCTGGCCTCAGTTCCTTCCTCTGATGAGAAATGGGCGTACAATCAGCACTATACTCACAGAGCCATTATGAGAGTGAAGTGGAGCAGGCAGGGGACATAGCGAAGCGTCTGCCTTAGAGTAAGCTTTCAATATACGCCAGCTGTGGACGGCACCCAAAAGAGACAACAACAGCATCCTTATTTCATTTATCCGATAAGTATTGAGCATCTACCACATGCCAGGCTTTGTGCTGTGTGTGGAGGTAAATAAAACAGACATTGTGTCCCTGGAGAAGCTCTGTCCTGGTTGTTTTCGGGTCAAGCACTCATGCTTCTGTTGTTGCAGCTTCCCTGCTCCCATCCCTCCCTATTCAACTCTATCCTGAACCCAACAGCGGGAATCACTTTCTTCAAGGCCCAGCACCTCCCTCCCCCTTTTTGTGACCAGTGGATTATTGTTGCTGCGGTTGTCATTGAGTCAGCTCCTACTCATGGTGACCTAAGCGTGCAGAGTAGAACTGTGCTCCACGGGGTTTTTAGGCTGTAGCCTGTTGGAAGTTGACCACCAGGCCTATTTCCAAGGTGCCTCTGGGTGAGATCAAACTGCCAAACTTTTGGTTAGTTGTCCAGCGCTTAACAGTTTATGCTACCCAGGAATGCCTGACCAGTAGATTAAGACTCCTGGAATCAAAGTCCTGCTTAGGAGTGTGGGGACCCTCCAGAAGGAAAGTTCCTGTTCAGCCCCCTACCTTGGCAAACCTTCTCCATGCCCTGAACTTTAGCCAAATAGACCCCACCCCACTTTCCCTACAGACTTCCCCATATCTGCTGCGCTTCACAGACCATCCCTTGAAAGCTCTCTCCCTCCACATTCCATCAAATGCTGCCATCCCCAACAACCTCTCCTTTGCCTAGACGCTGACATTCAGGCCAAAGTTCCAGTTTTGGCCAAAATCCATCTCAGATAAGAACAGATGGTGACACGTTGACTCTCTCCTTACATAAATTTAACTTTCATTTCTGTACGAAGTCATGCAAATAGGCATGCTAGTAGACTGAGAGGCATGCTATCAACCTAGGTGCGAGCAAATAATTTGCAAAATAGGTATTTATTTGGGGTGTTTGGCCCCAAATACCTATAGCATGAGAAATTCTAGAGTTGGAAGAGATCTTAAGTACCTTTGAGCCATTCTGTTCGCTTGACGATTGAGGAGATTGAGGCCAGAGAAACAAGGACATTGTCCATAGTACCTATAGTTGTCCTCTCAGGACTTCTCGTTACTTCCAGGCCACCAGCACTTGTACAGACGCACAGGCATGCACACACGCACACACATGCACGTGCAGAGGAAAATGTTTGCCTCTCATTGGTGTTTACTTTAATGGCTGTTTTGATTGGTCACTTTTCCTGCCCATCATTAGATGGTGATGTGCGCTGTGGCAGGTTTTGGCTGTAGACTCTCCCAAAGCACCTAGTCAGGGGATTTTCAGAGAAGAGGTGCTCACTGACCCTCTGACTGAGGCACAGATGATTTTTTTTCTTGGGGCATGGACTATTTCCAAACCCCAGAGCCCTTCCTCTCAGCTGGAAATTGGTCACAAGGTGTCCACACTGATTTGATATGGGTCCGTTAAGCTATATTAATAAGCTAACGAAGGATAGATATTACTTAGGAAAGAAAATTCAGCTGCTTTCTTGGATAAACTTTGAGATAAAGAATAACATTTATAATACAATAGTTTGCATGTGCCATTATCTTTGTTTTCGTTATTTTTTCTTATGAAATATGCATAGAAAAATGGTAAGAGAATAATCATAACATGAGCAGCTGTGTATCCACTACACAGATTAAAGGAACGTAATCACTAGTACTTTTGAAACCCCACGTGCCTCTTCCTGATGCCATCTTAGCACCCCCAACTGGTTGAAATCTGTTACTTATTTCTCTTCTTTATTTATAGATATTATGACATATGTATGCATCCCTGAACAATATAATGTTTAGCTGTGCATGTTTTTGAACTTTGTGTAAATTCAATGTATTTGTCCACAATTTGCTGTTTTCACTCAACATTATGCTTTTTGAGTTTTACCTATGAGGATGTATATAGCTCCTGTTTGTAGTTTCACAGATGTATAGTTTTCCATTGTGTGGTTATACCGAGATTTATGTATCCATGCTGTTATCAATGAACATTTGTGTTGTTCCTAGTTTTTTTGCTATTATGATCAATGTTGCTAACAAGAGTCTTATGCATGCTTCTTTGGCACATGTGCAAGTTTCTTTGCGATATCTACCGAGAGTGGAATTGCTGGGTGGTAGAGTATGTATAAGGAGCTCCGACGGCACACTTGACAGGAGATTGAGGCCAAAGAAACAAGAATGTTGTCCATAGTACCTACAGTCGTCTTCTCAGGAGTTTTCCTTACTTCCAGGCCATCAACACTTGTACACACATGCACGCACACACACCCATGTGCACACACATGCACATGCAGGGTACAACGTTAGCACTCTGCTGCAAACCAAAAGGTTCGTGGTTCGAACCTACCAGCAGCTCTGAGGGAGAAAAGACCTGGCGATCTGCTTCCATAAATATTTACAGCTTAGGAAACCCTATGGGGCAGTTCTATCCTGTCCTATAGGGTCGCTATGAGTCGGTATCAACTCAACAGCACACAACAATAACAACAGAGTATGCGTGTATTTAGCGTTAGTATATATCACGCCATGGTTTTCCCAGGGTGGTTGTACCCGTTTACGCACCCACCAGCGTCGACATCTTTGTAACACTTGATGTTGTCAGACAAGTTTTTGTCAATTTAGTGGGTGTGAAATGGTATCTTATTGTGGTTGTAATTCCCCTGATTACAAATGATTTAAAATATTTTTCTTACATTTACAGACCATTTCTTGTTTCCTTTTGTGTGAAATGCCTTTGCCCAATGGTTTATTGGATTTTTTTTTCTATTAATTCATATGCCTCCTTTATACATTCTGAATATTAACCTTCTATTAGCTACTGTGTTACAAATATCTTCTAGTCTGTGGCCTGCCTTTCATTCTCATTATGATATCTTTTGGTGAACAGAAGACCTTGATTTTAATGTAGGCAGATGTATCAACCATTTCTTTTATGGTTGACACTCCTTGTGTCTTAAGGAATCCTTCCCCACTGGGGGCGGGTGGGCAGTGTCATAAAGACAATCTCTTAGGCCCTTTATTTTCTTCACTAAGGATGCCATCTCCTTGTGGGAAGACTTTCCTGAGGTCCCACTTATGGTCTCTTTCCTATCCTGCCCTGACCACACCTCCATCACAGCTCTTATCATTCTCTAATCCAGTGGGCTGTGAGCAGGGACCTTGTCTCACTGAGTTGTAACTTCGTCAACTCTTGCAATGCCTGGTGCGCAATAGTCTCTCTTCTCTATGGCATCTTCATTTTTTGCCTCTTAAAAACACCCAGGGCAGGATTACCCAGTAAGCAAGGTACGCAGGGTCTTGTGCGTACTTACTAATCTATAGTGCATAATTTCACCACGTCAAAGATGTGGTGAAACCCATGTGATATTGTGCAACACAGATTAGTAAATAAACACAAGTAAGCCCATGCGTATCTTGCTTGATACAAGCTGGTGCGTGCCATGCTTACTGTTAATTCGACCCTGAACACCCCTTTTTCCTTTGGCTCCACAGCAACGGGTTCTCAACTGCAGCTGGACACCGTGCCAGACACCATCTCCAGACTATAATTTGACCATTCTGGGTGGGGCCTTGACATTCATTCTTTCTAAAACTCCTCAGGTGATTCTCATGCACTATCAGGGCTGAGGGCACCCTCGTGGCACAGTGGTTAAGAGCTCAGCTGCTAACCACAAGGTCTACAGTTCGAATCCACCAGCCACTCCTTGGAAATCCTATGGGGCAGTCCTACTCTGTCGTGTAGAGTCAATGTGAGTTGGAATCGAGTTGGTGGCAACTGGTTTGGTTTTGCGTTTGGTATCAGGGCTGAGAACCACTGCTCTGCTGTTTTGTGAAAGAGACAGGCTCTAGGATCCATCCTCTGTGAAGCCAACTCACTTGTCACCCTCCTCTGGCCTCTTACCTCAGCCCCAATCCCAAGTAACAAGTCAGGAGGGATTGCTGAAAAACTGAACTGCAGACCTGAACATTCCCAGAAGGTGGCCTGCCAAAAGCCCACTGGGTCTCCACTTATCAAGGCTGCCATATTGGTGGTTTCAGTTGCCACTGAAAGGAAATGGATGTCTGGGAGGGTGTGCGGAGGATTGGATAAATACCATCTGTGAGAAAAGCAGAGGGATAGCAGGAGAAGCAAAAGAAACACATTTTGGAAAGTGCCAAAGTTTTGACAGGAATTCGCCTCCTTGCCCCCTCCCTTTCCCATCTGTTTTGGAGAAATGTAAATGCGCTGTGTTCCCAGGTGACTAGCCGCCGGGTAGCCTCTTTGGAATTCTGCGAACTGGCCATCTGTCGGCTTGTAATAAATGATAGCTATAAAAGAAAGTGATTATGGTGCCGATAGGGGAAGAGGCATTTGTTTATATTCTTATAATATGTATCAGATTGAATAGAAATTATCACTTAAAATTGACAAATGGAGAGCAGGGTTCCTTGGAGAGGGAGTCAGGGACACAGCAGCCGTGATGGGACCGTAGGCAAACTTTCTTTGACCAAGTGTTAGGGACCAGCAAAGCTTATCCCCAGAGGCCTCCAGAGAACCCCAGGCCCCGAGGGTGGGACTGGGCTTCTAACCTTCTTTGAAGGTCTTGGGTGGGCTGTTGGCTAACGTGACTTGGCTTGTGCGTATGAGAATTAGGAAAGGAGAAAGGATGTCTCTTTCCTCTGTCCCTGTGGGGGCTACTTTACCCTGTGACTCCAAGGTATCCCCTTACAAATGACTACCCCTATTTGATATTCTCCCTTCCACTGAGCTTTTCCAGCCTCTAGTATGAAGCATCTAGTTGGGCCAGCCCCGCCAGCTGGGTCTCTAACCTTCCAATTTAGCATTTTTCCTCGTCCCTTCCTTGGCCCTAGATCACCTTGTTTCCTGTCCTTCCAGAGCAGCATGTTTCCTTCAGGTTCTTGAGAGGCTTTTTCCCTAACGTGCCACCTTGCATTTCTGGGGTAGTGGCCAGGGCTCACTTTTTCCCGAGAAGCAGCAAAAGGCTGAGTGACTCGGTTGTGTCTTCACTTTCTCCTGCTCACACACACACACAGCTTAACTAAAACCTCTAGTCTCCTCATGGTATTTTTTCCAGGTCCCGGAATAATCAAACTTGATAATTATAGAGTACTGACCACTTTTTCATACCCTGTAAGATAACTCCCCAAAAAACCCAAACCCACTGTGGTCGAGTTGATTCCGACTCAGTGACCTATAGGACAGAGTAAAACTGCCCCATAGAGTTTGCAAGGAGTGCCTGGTGGATTCGAACTCCTGACCTTTTGGTTAGCAGCCATAGCACTTAACCACTAGGCCACCAGGGTTTCCACCCTGTAAGACAGACACACCAAAAAAGCAACAACCGTAGCTGTCGATTCCGACCTGTGGCAAGCCCGTGTGTATCAAAGTAGGACTGCACTTCATAACGTTTTCAATGACTGTAATGTTACGGCAGTAGTTCACCAGGCCTTTCTTCCGCTGTGTCACTGGGTGGATTCGAACCACCAATCTTCTGGTTAGTAGCCAAGAGCAAACTATTTGCA
Source organism: Elephas maximus indicus (assembly GCF_024166365.1). NCBI lineage: Eukaryota > Metazoa > Chordata > Mammalia > Proboscidea > Elephantidae > Elephas > Elephas maximus. The sequence continues at coordinate 89,389,079 of NC_064828.1, read as the reverse complement.
TCACCCAGGGACCTATAAGATAGACAAGGAAGGCTTTATTCCCCCCATCTTCCAGCTGGAATAACTGAGCATTAGGGAGGAAAAGCTGCAGGCCAACATCATCCAGCTGGGGAGTGGCAGAGTCACCCTCCATTCATTCTCTGCCTACACCTTTCTTTGTGTTGGCATCTTCACTTTGTTGTTCCATCTTCCGTTCTTCTCTGGGGTAAAGGTTCACGGTTCCAGGTTATTTCTCAGGCTTCTTTTTCCTCGTCTGGACATCTCATATGGAGGCCCCAGGACTCTGACCTCCACACTGTACAACCTTTTTGGATGTCTTAGCTTCCCACTGCTACTATCACACAAGACCACAAGCAGGTGGCTTTAAAGAACAGGATTTATTTTCTCACGGTTCTGGAGGCTAAAAGTCCAAGTCAGGGTCTCAGCCGTGAGGATTCCTTCCTTGTGAGTAGTCCTGGGTGGTCCTTGGTTTCTTGGCTTGTAGAAAACCCTCCCATGTCTTCTGTCTTCCCCTTTGTGTGTCTGTGTCTATTCTGCTCTTTTTATAACTCAGAAGTGATTAGGTTTAGGATCCACCCTACACTTGTATGACTTCATTAATATAGGAAAAGAAAGATCTCTCTTTCCAAACAGGATCACATTCACAGGTACAGGGGTTACGATTTCAATACACATTTTGGGGGGACACAATTCAGCCCGTAACACTGGCCCATCTCATTAGCCCCAGGCGTGAATTTCTAACTTGAAGCTACTATCTCCTAAACCTAGACCATCTTCTAGCCCAGTTGCTCTCTTGAGACTTGAGTTTCTGTCTCATCCAGGACATCTCCACCACATGCCATGTTTCAAACTGATGTCATCATTTGTATCCCCAGACCTGCTCTTCCTGCTCTACAGGAGGCATCAGAACAGTTTTGGGTGCCAGGCAGAGAGGGCAATGTTCGTGTCTGTGCTCTGCTGCTATCAGCTGTGGGACTTTGGGGAAAATTCCCTAATATCACTAAGCCTCAATTTCTTCCTGTGTAAATGGTGATAATGGAGCCCTGGTGGCACAACAGTTAAGTGCCCGGCCGCCGCAGTTCAAACCCATCCAGCGGCACCACAGGAGGACAGACCTGGCAATCTGCTTCCATAAATCCTATAGGGCAGCTCTACTCTGCCACATGGGGTCGCCATGAGTTGGAATTGACTTGATGGCAACCGACAACAACAACAACAAAATGGTGATAACAATAACTAACTCATGGGGTTGTCGGGAAGAATGAATGATCTGTGTCCCTGCCTAGAGTGTCAGGTTAACGAGGACAGGGGTTCTGTTCTATTCGCTGCTGTGCCTCCACTGCTCAGAAAGGAGGGCCAGGCACAGAGGGGCATTCAGTAAGGATGAGCTGAAAGAATGAATGCACGAATCCATTAGACTCCATTAGCCTTTAAGATCCTTTGGGGGAAGGAACTGTGTCTTATTCAGTTCAGCTGGAAGGGAATATTCATTGATCTCTGCTCCCATAGTATTTATTACCTATATGTGGTGGAGATAATATGTTGAAAATAATATTGTGCTTTTCTTCTTTGCATTTCTAAATCCATCTCTTTTCTAGGTTCAGAGAACTTGTTGTTGTCAGTTGCGGTCACGTTGATTCCGACTCATGGTGAGCCCGTGTGTGTAGAGTAGAACTGCTCCGTAGGGTTTTCAAGGCTGTGACCTTTTGGAAGCAAATCATCAGGCACCTCTGGGTGGGACCGAACCGCCAACCTTTCAGCTAGTAGTTGAGAGTTTAACCACTTCAGTCACCCAGGAACTGCTCTGTTCAGAGGGCAGGAAGTGGGATTTTAGGATAGTTAGAGAGGGAATGCAGAGAGAAAGAAAGAGTTGATGTTTAGCTTCTATCATTTAGAATAGAATGGCGTAGGCTCAAAAGCCAGGTATTGCCAATAAACAAAGGATTTTTCAAATTTGATTATCTTCGCCCTTAACATATGAAGAACCAGGTCCAGCTGACTAGTTTTACCCAAGGGAGGGCCCTAACAGTCTGGGAGAAGATAGAATGGAGGAAAAATTCCTCCTCTTGAGGGCCAGGTGGGTGGTGGGGAGGAAAAGAGGCCTCAGGAGGAGAGGCTGATGGTCAGCAGGTGTCCGGTGAGGGAGGTCTGGGAGCCCAGCAGTGAGAGTGGACAGGTTCTGCTTCCTTCCCCTTGGGAACTCTGGAGGACAGTCAGTGCATGTCCCCTGTGCCAACATGGGAGGGCACAGCTTAGGGAAAGAAAAAGCAACAAGAGGGTCCAGGTGCATTCCTGAGCACCCGTTCCTGGTGGATTGACCAGGAGCTCGGAGCCAGTGGGCCTGCCGTGGGCCCTCCCTAGTAAGGCCAAGCTGACCCCATAGCTGAGGCTGTGGAGTGGATAGCTGGAGCCGGGGTGGTGGGTGGTGTGACAGAGATCAGAGAGACCTACAGCACCCAAAGAGATGAGAGGCCCCCAATCAGCATGGGGTCACTATGAGTCAGAATTGACTTGACAGCACCCAACAACAACAATGAAGTGTTAAAACTGATACGGCCTGAGCCCTCACTATGTCCCCGGTGTGTTCCAAGCCCTTGTAGAACAACTCACACAAAAACCCTGAGAGACAGACACTATTGTTCTCATCTTACAGATGAGACAGGTTAAATAACGCTCAGGATCACAGAGCAGTACAGAGCTAAAGGGGGAACCAGGTAATTGGGTTTAGAGCCTGAGCACTCGGAGCTCTTAGCACTGTAACCTCTAGACTCCACACCTGGGACCAAATGTAGTTTCATGTTATTGTTGATTTTTCCCCTCTTGCTACCCAGTGAATGAGAACTCATGAGGAGAATATTGTAGTTTGGGTGATAAGGCTAGTGTGCTCTTAGCAACTGTGCCAGAGGGACAGAAACAAGGCCAAGGGCTCTGAGGACCAGAGACCCCAAACCACCTAGAGGTGTTGTCCTGAAAGCCGATACACCAATGTGAGAACATCCAAAGCTAGTGGAGGGGAGAGGGGGAGGATCCCAGCTGGATCAGAATTGCAGGTGAGGACACGTCAGAGCAGTCTGGACCTGGGAACTGTTGAAGTTAACAAACAGACGCTGCCTTTCAGGATAAAACTCCACACAAAGGAGGAACTGAGGATGACAGGGTCAATATGGGCAAAGGAGAGAATTCTGGAAGGAGCCTGGTGGTGCAAAAGTTAAACTTAAGGGTTGGAGGTTTGAACTTACCTAGTGGCTCTTCAGGAGAAAGACCTGGCGATCTGCTTCCATAAAGATTAAAAAAAAAAATAAAGATTACAGCCAAGAAAATCCCATGGGGCAGCTCTACTCTGTCACATGGGGTCACTATGAGTCAGGATCAACTTGATGGCTCCCAGCAACAACTCAACAACAGCCACATGTGGCTACCCTAGGTTTCTGAGAGGAGAACTGTGCTCCGCGGAATTTTCAGTGGCTGTAATCTTACAAAGTAGATCACCAGGCCTCTCTTCTGTGGTGTTGCTGGGTGGATTCAAACCGCCAACCTTCTGTTTACTAGCTGAGAGCAAATCGACTTGAAGGCAGTGAATTTTTGTTTTAGCCTGGTATGGCTATTTAAGCTTAAATTAATTAAAATTAATCTAAAATTCAATTCCTTGGTTGCACTGGCAACATTTTAAATGCTGGATAGCCACACGTGGCTAGTGTTGGACAGTGCAGTTATGGAACATTTTCAGGATTGCAGAGAGTTCTGTTGGACAGAAGAAGTCCAGCTAACAGATGAAGAAGAAATGATAGATTAGAATATCACCAGTTTGCAATCTCTAATGAAATAATAGATCTGGGTGGTGATCACCAATAGCTGCTGATATGACACAAAGACTCACCCACACGTATGTGCCTTGCCCCGTGGAAAGTACTTAATACCACCGATGAAGTAGTTTTGTCCAAACATTCAAACTTGAATGAGGTCAAGCTTCTTCTTCTTCTTTTTTTTTTTTTAGTAATTTTTATTGTGCTTTAAGTGAAAGTTTACAAATCAAGTCAGTCTCTCACACAAAAACTTATATACACCTTGCTACACACTCCCAATTACTCTCCCCCTAATGAGACAGCCCGCTCTCTCCCTCCACTCTCTCTTTTCGTGTCCATTTCGCCAGCTTCTAACCTCCCTACCCTCTCATGTCCCCTCCAGGCAGGAGATGCCAACATAGTCTCAAGTGTCCACCTGATCCAAGAAGCTCACTGAGGTCAAGCTTCTTGATCTGACTACCAAACTACAGGGAATCGAGAAACCTGCTCAACAAAACCGTAAGTATTCCATCAGCAAAATCCAGACCATGGGAAAATATACAGGACAAATAACCTTTAATAAATAAATTTTGAGAAGAAAGAAGAAGAAAGGAGAGGGAGGAGGAAAGGAAGGGGCATTTAAAAAGAGATTTAAGAGATCTATCAATTTTTTTTTTTTTATCAATCAATCTCATTGTTTGGGATTATGGAATTAATAAACTATTAAAAAACATTTATGATGCAATCAGGAAAATTTGAACACTAGTTATCTGATGAATAATTAAAAAATATTGTTGAGTTTTTTTAAATGTGATAATGGCATTGTGGTTTTTTAAAAAAGACTTTGTCTTTTGGTGATACATATTGACATATTTAGAGATGACATAAAATGGTGTCATGGATTTGCTTAAAAATAACTGGGGCGGGGGAGTTGGTGGGAATACACAGGAAAGAAGATTATTCATGAATTGGTCATTGTTGAAGCTAGGTGATGAACGCATTGAGGTCCATTACATTTTTTCTGCTTTTTATCTGTTTCAGTATATGAAAGTTTTATAATAAAATGGTAAGAAAAAAGCTAAAAACAAATTACCAAAACCAAAAACCAAACCCATTGCCATCGAGTCAATTTCGACTCATAGCAACCCTATAGGCTCAGTGTTTTCACCTCATTTCAGCTGAGAGAGGTCCTTCCTGAACACTGAACCCAGTGCCCATAGCACACAGTAGCAGCTCGGAGAGCCAGAGAATTCCCACACTGGTTTCTAGAAGGCCTCTGCTCTCAAGGCTTTCATTAAAACAATAATAAGACAATCACCTCCTGGCTTGGACTTACAGACAATCTGGTCTAGGGGACAGGTTGTGGGACCTCTGAAGTTACTCCATGCCTCTCAGACATGCCCCACTCCCACCCACCTTCACAAGTCACGTCTTTAGTTTCTATCAGTATAAATTTCTCTAAGTGTTCTAGAATACATTTAATATTTTATTCTGAATTAGTTTGGCAGCTCGTAACAGAAATTTGAAGTTACAATCACTTAAGTAAGTTCAGGTTTTGTCTTTCTCTCGTGCAAAGGACATGGTGACTGGCAGTGCAGGGCTGGTTTGGCAACCTCAGAACGTCGGAGTCTCAGGCTCCTTCTACTTCCCTGTTCCAACACCCTCACTGCATGACTTCTAGCCCCAAGGAGACCTCAGGGCTACAAGATGGCTGCTGCAGCTCAGGTCATCATGCCCACCTTTCTGGCATGAGGAAGGAGAAAAGCAATGAACTTGGTAGAGAACAGCCCCCTTTAAAGAGAATTCCTGGAAGCCTCACAAAATAACTTCTTCTAACTCCTCACTGGCCACCCCCATTGCACCAGAGGCTAGGAAATATGGTTTTGTAGCTGGGCATATTGTCATCCTCAACAATGTAGGGATGATTTTATTAGTAAAGGATTATCCAATGACATCTCACACTTACTGAGCCCTTACTAGATGCTGGCATGCTTCTAAGCACTTTACATACATCATCTATCTCATTTAACCCTCGCAACAACCCATGAGTAGGTGTCTTAGTTTCCTATCACTGCGGTAAACAAACTATCCCAAACTTAGTGGCTTAAAACGATACACATTTATTCACTCACAATTCTGGAAGTGGGAAGTCTGAAATCAGTATCGCTGGGCTACGGTTAGGATGTCAGCAGGGCTGGTCTCTTCTGGAGGCTCTAAGGGGAGAATCCATTTCCTTGCCTTTTTCAGCTTTTGGTGGCCACCGATAGTCCTTGGCTTGTGGCCCCTTCCTCTATCTTCAAAGCACATCACTTCAGCCTCAGCTTCTGTCATCACATCGCCTTCACCGCTGACTCCCTGAATCCTTCTTACAAAGACCATTGTGGTTACATTGGTCACCCTGGGATAATCTAGGATACTGTCTCCGTCTCAAGGTCTTAGCTAAATCACATCTGCAAGGGGAACATTCACAGATTCCAGGGACTAGGACATAAACATATTTGGGGGGCTAGTATTCAGCCTGCCACAGGTGGGAATTATTAGTACCCTGTTTTCAGGATAAGGATGTAAGTAACTTTCCCAAATGGCAGAGCCAGCATTTGGACCCAGGCAGTCTGGCTCCAGAGCTGGAGCCCTTGACCTCTGGACCACATTAACCTCCAGGAAGCAGGGTAAGCAGCCCCGACTCATGAGGGATGGCAGGTGCTGCCACAGATCAAAGGGAACACACTGAGGATTTTTAATCAGGGATAACTCCAAGCGCCTACCCACTGCCACACTCAGGCTGTTTTCCAATAGAGCCCCTCGCCCTCAGCCAGTCAGTCTGACCCTACTTTATTTTAAGTCCCCAGGACCCCCTCTTCAATGTCCCACCTCCACAATCTCATGGCACAAGACAGATCCAAGTTCAAAGCCCTTCAATGCTGCCAAGCCTGCCGCCCTGGGACCTGGGTGAATTCCTTGACCTCTGAGGCTCGCAGCTCCTCATCTGGTGTCCTCCTCCAAAAAACCAAACCTGTTGCTGTCCAGTCCATTCTGACTTGTGGCAACCCCATGTGTTACAGAGTAGAACTGTGCTCTATAGGGTTTTCTTGGCTGTAATCTTTATGGAAGCAGACTGCCAGGCTTTTCTTCCTTGGTCACTGGGTGGATTCGAATCATCAGCCTTTTGGTTAGTAGTCTAGTGCAAACTGCATCACCCAGGTACCTTCTCTGGTGCCTGAACCTGTTGCCATTGAGTCAATTCCAACTCATAGTGACCTTGTAGGACAAGGTAGAATTGCCCCATAGAATTTCTAAGGCTATAATCTTTATCAAGGCAGACTGCCACACCTTTCTCCCGCAAAGCGGCTGGTGAGTTCGAACTGCTGACCTTTTGGTTAGCAGCTGAGCGCTTAACCACTGCAGCACCAGGTCACTTGTTAATTCCTGGTCCTCTATTCTGTCCCCTTCTGTCTCCCATCCACTCTCTTTCCCTGTCCCTCTTTCTATTGCTCTTTTCCTCTCTCTCCCACTTCCTTCTCTGGGTTTCTCTCCCAACATCCTTTAATCATTTCTTTAAAATAAAAGAAGCATGTCCTTTGTTCAGCCAGTGCTTAGTCTTTGTGCTTGAACTTCTTTCCTCCCCTTCCTCCCCTACCTTAATCCTCCCTTTTTCTCTCCCTCACTCTCTCCCATGGATGCTGCCCCCCAGGACCCCACCTGGCGCACAGCCACCCCCCTGGACTCACCATGGGAGCAGAGCAGGCTGGGGAGCTTGCCAAGCAGGGGCTGTAAACATAATGGAGCTGGCCCGGCTCCCTCCCCAGGGTGCTGCACGCAGCAGTCGCTCACTGTCACTTACAGGCTTCCATCCCCAACTCCCTCTGCTGTGCTTGGAAGGAGAGAACCAGAGTGAAGGAACTTTTATGTTCCTCGTGGGTGCTTTGCCTTCCTTGTTCCTGCTGCAATCCCCGTCGTCCTGCTCCAGGCACAGCTGGCAGCTTGCAAGAGTTTCTGGCCCAGAATGGGTCTCTCTCTTTCACTCAGCAAACACTGATGAATTAGCAAGAAGAAACAGGAGTACCAATACAGAGCTTGCAAGGCTGGCTTGCAGGGCGAGTGGCAGCCCATCCTGCATGGGGTGAGCTGGAGCCACAAAGCTTGATCTCGCATCTTACCCCCATGCCTCCTCCAACCCCAAGGCTCTGATCTCTGAGTAAAAGAAACTTACGCTGGTGCCAGCCAGATTCACCCAGCCTATCTCATTCATCCTCAAAACAGGCCCATTGCACTGATAAGCCAATGCCCAAGTTGAAACAGTAACGAGTGGCTAAGCTGCACTCCTAACCACCAGGCTGCTCTGATCTGCACAGACAGCCTGCCATTTCAACAGGACCAGGGAGGACAGTCATGGCCACCAGCCACCTACAGGGATCTTGTTAAGTCCCAGCTCTGCCGCCTAAAGGTATGAGACCTCATATGGCAGATGCTGCAGACTGGCAAACTAAAGCCAGTTCAAAGCCCCTTCTGCCTTGCTGCCTCTCTCAATAAAGGCTGGAAAGCCACATACTGTATTCACTTTGTTAGTCTCTTTTGCAGCTAAAGATGGCCATGTAATCCAGACCTCATCAGCAGCATGCAAACAGAAGTTTATAGAAGGCTCCAGGGAAGGGTTGTCCTCCTTTACAAAAAGAGAGGGTTTTTCTGATCACTTTCTTCCTTCCTGCTTGGCATGGTGGTAGAGAATATGATGTCGGGAGCTTTGGCAGCCATCTTGTGAACATGAGGTGTCAAGCTTCAGGACCAAAGTCAACATGCCAAAGGATATAACAGGCCTGTGCCCCCAAATCTTAATTCCTACCTCTAGACTTCTTATTATGTGAGGAAAAACCAAAAAAACCTGTTGCCGTTGAGTCTATTCCAACTTATAAGTGAGGAAAATAAACCTCAATTTGTTTAAGTCACTGTGACATGCAGAATAACACCCTCTGCCCCAAAGATCAGGTCTTAATCTCTGGGACCTGTGAATATGTCACCTTACGTGGCAAGGGGGAATTAAGGCTATAGATGTAATTAAAGTTGCTAATCAGCTGACTTAATGATAGGGAGATTATTCTGGATTATTCAGGTAAAAAAAAAAATTTTTTTTTTCTTTTTTTTTTATTCAGGTGGACCTGATGTAATCGCCTTATAGGATGGAGTAGAACTGCCCCACAGGGCTTCCAAAGCTATAAATTTATGGAAGCAGATTGTTACATCTTTCTCCTGAAGAGCAGCTGGTAGGTTTGAACCACTGACCTTTTGGTTAGCAGTTGAGTGCTTTAACCACTGTGCCACCAGGGCTCCTTATATAATCACAAGGGTCCTTCAAATGTGTAAGATGGAAGCAGAGGAGTATCAGAGTGATCCCATGTGATAAAGACTCATCTGACTATTGCTGGCTTTGAAGATGAAAGGGGGCCACAAGCCAAGGAATGTGGCAGCCTTTAGATGCCAGAAAAGGCAAGAAAATGGATTCCCTGTTAGAGCCTCCAGAAAGGAATGCAGCCTTGCTAGCACCTTGATTTTAGCCCCAATGTGACCCATTATGGACTTCTAACCTCAGAACTACAAGGTAATAAATATGTGTTGTTTTAAGCCACTAGGTTCTCGGTAGTTTGTTACAGCAGCTATAGAAAACTAATACCATTACTATTAGTTCAGGTTTTTTTCAAATACTTGCAGCTGAAAGCACACCTAACATTCACTTGGGAAAGTCACTTTATCCCTCTGGATTTATAGTTCATCTCTGGTAAGTGGTGGGAGTAGAAGGGAGGGGCAGACTGGAGCCCTCTAGGCCCATGCCAGTCCTGCCCATCTTGGACTCTAAGTGCCCCCCACAGGGATGGCCCGTGGCTCCCTGGCCTAGTGCCTCCTCTGTAGGAGTGTGGGACTGGCATACCAGGATATTGGCCCTGTTTGCTGGCTGCTGCTTTTGAGGCTCCCCAGCCACACGATACACTCTTCAAGGAAAAGGGCCACGTATTCTCTTTACATCTTTCCACAGCACCTACTACGTAAATGAGCTTTCCTAACATTCTCTTCTATTACCAGCTGAGTGGCCTTTGACAGATTACTTAAACTCTCTGAGCCTCAGGTTATTCTGATATCCTAAATATTTGATAACCAGTATGTCACGGCAAGGAGCCCTAGTGGCACAGTGGTTAAGTGATTGGTTGCTAACCAAAAGGTCAGCCGTTCAAACCCACCAGCTGCTTTATGCAAGAAAGATGTGGCAGTCTGCTTCCATAAAGATTATAGCCTTGGAAACCCTATAGGGCAGTTCTACTCTGTCCTGTAGGGTTGCTATAGTCAGAATCAACCCGACAGCAGTGGGTATTTGTTTTTTTATACCCTAAAGGTCAAATGAGTCAGAATTGACTTGACAGTAATGGGTTTTTTGGTTTGGTATATCATAGCCAGGACTGGTCACGACCCCATCTGCAAGTAACCATAGGGCTCTACTGGGTTTGCCAGCTGAATAGCAGCTCTTTTTCTTCACTCAGCTGATGCCTTGAATGTTTTTAGTTTCCTTTTTTTTCTCTCTTTGTGACTAGATTGCAAGGGTCTTTGAATTTCTCATAGCATGTGCCATAGTGCCTTTATCATGTGTATTTATTAGGAATGCTTTTAGTTGCAAGTAACAGAAAACCCAAATATCAGTGTTTTAGACAAATAGGAGGTTGTTTTCCCTAAAACAAGGAATCCTGAAGCAGATGACTTCTGGGGATGGTTCTGTGGCTCAATAGCGTCAGGGCCTGCATCTCAGCATGTTCCTTGCCTTTTCCTTCACGTTAAAAAACAGCTTCACAGAGTCAAACAGAAGAAAATAAACAGTGTCACCAGCAAGGAAAAAAAAAAAAACCTAAAAAAACCAAACCCAGGGACATGAAGTCGATTCCGACTCACAGCGACCCTAGAGGACAGAGTAGAGCTGCCCCATAGAGTTTCCAAGGAGCGCCTGGTGGATTCGAACTGCCGACCCTTTGGTTAGCAGCCATAGCACTTAACCACTACGCCACCAGAGTTTCCAAGGAAAAGCAAATGAACAAAAAGCAGTTGCTGTAGAGTTGATTCCAATGTATGATGATCCCATGTGTTATAGAGTAGAACTGTGTTCCACAGGGTTTTCATGGCTGTGATGTGTCAGAAGCAGGTCACCGGGCCTTTCTTCTGAGATGCCTCTGGGTGGGTTTGAACTGCCAACCTTTTGGCTAGCTAGTAGCTAAGTACCTAACCATTTGGGCTACCCAGGGACTCCTTCACTAGTAATATCTGTTCTTCTAACCCTAACCACCCCCTTACATCTCATTGGCCACAACTATGTCACATGACCATCCCTAGCCCAAAGGGAGGCTGGGAATATAAGTATTTCCCTTGTACAGCCTTTGAAGTGGAGGCAAGCTAGGGAAAAGGGAGCTGGGAATGGATGTTGTATTAGATGCTGGTCAACGGTGTCTGCTGCACCATACCTGAATGAATGAATAATTGGATCAATCAATCTATGAGAGGGTTTCCACCTGGAAAAGTCTAGAGTAGAAGGGACACCAGGGACCTGGTTTTCAGAGGCCTGCAGGGTCACTGGGTCGTGTTGGATGAACCCTTGTGGGCATCCTTCCATTCTGGAACCAGCAATGTGGCTTTTCATGCCAGAAGAGGCAGGCAGGGGTCTGTCCCTCCTGTTGGTCCCTGCCCCCCATCCTGTCCATACAAGATTGATAATGAAACCAATACCTTTCACCAGCGTAATTTTCATATTTAATGAGCGTGACTCAAAAACTATTATATTAATTAGTCAAATCCCACAAACCGTTAATGGTGCACATGGTAATTAATACTGTATTCAATTAAAAAATGACCTGTTTGGGGGGCTTCTCCCAGGTTGGGAGTGTGGGGGTGGGGGTATTTGCTGACATGTGGGCCCTGTTTGCTGGCAGAGGCCCTGTGGTTGTGACCATTCTTTTCCTTGTTCTTTTCCCAGCGATTGATGGAGGCAAAGAGCCAGGAAATCATGGGGCCTCCCTACCCAGCTACCTGGCCTGCTGGCTTCCCTCTGTTTGCCCGCTCTCCCCCAGCCCCTTCCCTCTCTGCCACGCAGACAGCCTGCTTGCTGTGATTTATGGGAGTGCCCGGCACAGGGCTCACAGACTGGAAAATTTCCAGTTTACACAAGAATTCCCTGAAAAATGAGCTTAGTTAATTTATTTCTTTCATTAACGAGTTCGAATTGTGAGATAATCTTTCTGTGCATGGCCCCCTCCCCGTGCCCATCCTAAGTTGTTCAAACATCTTGGTGTCTTGATCTTAGGGCGGGGGTAAAATTTTTTCCTTATAGAATTGCTGAGAGCTAGATGACCTGTGTAACCCACACAGCACACTATCTGACACATAAAAAAGAAACCAGTCATCACCGGGTTAACTCCGACTCACGGTGACCACTTGTGTGTCACAGTAGAACTGTTCCATAGGGTTTTCAATGGCTGATTTTTAGGTTGTCAGGCCTTTCTTCAAGGTGCTTCTGGTTGGACTGGAACTTCCAACATTTTGGTTAGCAACTGAGCACATTAACCGGTTTGCACCACCCAGGGTCCTCTGACACAGACACATAGTAAGGATTAAATTAATGGAAGTGATTGTTGTTGTTAGTTGTTAGGTGCCGTTGAGTCGGTTCCGACTCATAGCGACCCTATGCACAACAGAAGGAAACACTGCCCGGTCCTGAGCCATCCTTACAATCGTTGTTATGCTTGAGCTCGTTGTTGCAGTCATTGTGTCAATCCACCTCGTTGAGGTTCTTCCTCTTGTCCACTGACCCTGTACTCTGCTAAGCATCATGTCCTTCTCCAGGGACTGATCCCTCCTGACAACATATCCAAAGTATGTAAGACGCAGTCTCGCCATTCTTGCTTCTAAGGGCATTCTGGTTGTACTTCTTCTAAGACAGATTTGTTCGTTCTTTTGGCAGGCTGTGGTATATGCAATATTCTTCACCAACACCACAATTCAAAGGCGTCAACTCTTCTTCAGTCTTCCTTACTCATTGTCCAGCTTTCACATGCATATGATGCTATCGAAAATACCATGGCTTGGATCAGCTGCACCTTAGTCTTCAAGGTGACATCTTTGTTCTTCAACACTTTAAAGAGGTCCTTTGCAGCAGATTTACCCAATGCAATGCGTCTTTTGATTTCTTGACTGCTGCTTCCATGGCTGTTGATTGTGGATCCAAGTAAAATGAAATCCTTGACAACTTCAATCTTTTCTCCATTTATCATGATGTTGCTCATTGGTCCAGTTGTGAGGATTTAAAAAAAAAAAATTTTTTTTTTTTTTTATGTTGAGGTGCAATCCATACTGAAGGCTGTGGTCTTTGATCTTCATTAGTAAGTGCTTCAAGTCCTCTTCACTTTCAGCAAGCAAGGTTGTGTCATCTGCATAATGCAAGCTGTTAATGAGTCTTCCTCCAATCCTGATTCTCTGTTCTTCATAAAGTCCAGCTTCTCGGATTATTTGTTCAGCATACAGACTGAATAGGTATGGTGAAAGAATAGAACCCTGACACACACCTTTCCTGACTTTAAACCAATCAATATCCCCTTGTTCTGTCTGAACAACTGCCTCTTGATCTATGTAAAGGTTCCTCGTGAGCACAATTAAGTGTTCTGGAATTCCCATTCTTCATAATGTTATCCATAATTTGTTATGATCCACACAGTCGAATGCCTTTGCATAGTCAATAAAACACAGGTAAACATCCTTCTGGTATTCTCTGCTTTCAGCCAGGATCCATCTGACATCAGCAATGATATCCCTGGTTCCACGTCCTCTTCTGAATTTCTGGCAGTTCCCTGTCGATATACTGCTACAGCCGTTTTTGAATGATCTTCAGCAAAATTTTGCTTGCCTGTGATATTAATGATATTGTTCTATAATTTCCACATTTGGTTGGATCTCCTTTCTAGGGAATAGGCATAAATATGGATCTCTTCCAGTCAGTTGGCCAGGAGGCTGTCTTCCAGATTTCTTGGCATAGACGAGTGAGCACCTCCAGCCCTGCATCTGTTTGTTGAAACAGCTCAATTGATATTCCATCAATTCCTGGAGCCTTGTTTTTCACCAATGCCTTCAGGGCAGCTTGGACTTCTTCCTTCAATACCATCGGTTCCTGATCATATGCTACCTCTTGAAATGGTTGAACATCAAATAATTCTTTTTGGTATAATGACTCTGTGTATTCCTTCCATCTTCTTTTGATGCTTCCTGCATCATTTAATATTTTCCCCATAGAATCCTTCACTATTGCAACTCAAGGCTTGAATTTTTTCTTCAGTTCTTTCAGCTTGAGAAACCCCTAGCGTGTTCTTCCCTTTTGGTTTTCCATCTCCAGCTCTTTGCACATGTCATTATAATACTTTACTTTGTCTTCTCGAGATGCCCTTTGAAATCTCCTGTTCAGTTCTTTTACTTCATGAATTCTTCCTTTTGGTTTAGCTGCTTGACATTCGAGAGCAAGTTTCAGAGTCTCTTCTGACATCCATGTTGGTCTTTTCTTTCTTTCCTGTCTTTTCAATGACCTCTTGCTTTCTTCATGGATGATGTCCTTGATGTCATTCCACAACTCGTCTGGTCTTCGATCACTAGTGTTCAATATCATCAGTCAGAACAAGGCCAGGGGCTGACTGTGGAACAGACCATTAATTGCTCATATGCAAGTTCAAGCTGAAACTGAAGAAAATTAGAACAAGTCCATGACAGAAGAAATATGACCTTGAGTATATCCCACCTGAATTTAGAGAATGGAAGTGATTATTATTGTGTTAATGGCAGCATTATTAGGGGGCACAACAACAGTGCTTTGGAAACATCCAGACTCCTGGTTGGTATTGCAGACTCGGAGTCACCTGGCTGTACCACTTACTTACTGCAGGACCTAGGGCAAACCATATAAACTCCCGGTGCCTCAGCTTCCTCATTTGCAAAATAGAGATTATAATCACCACCTAATAGGGATGCTATGCAAATGAAGTGAAATAATGCACGTAAAGGGCTTAGCACGTGGCGAACACTTAAACAAGGTCAGTTATTATTATCTGGTAACCATCAATTACCCAAATATGCAGGATCCATCATCATCATCACCTTCATAACAGCCCTATGGGACAGGCGTATCAATGTATACAAATCCCTGGGGGTCTTGCTAAAATCCATTTCTGTCTCAGCAGGTCTGGGGTGAGTCCAACATTGTGCATCTCTACTCGACTTCCAGGTGAGGCTGATGCTGCTTGTCCATGGACCACACTTTGAGTAGCAAGGGATTACTTTACCTATAAAACTGATGTGGAAACGAAATCTCAAAGTCATGTTTCTTGTGCAAGATGACAATACTAAACAAGAGGACTCAAGTCCTCTGAAAACGCCTGTTTAGGACTTGAAAATTACTGACCATGCTTAGCCTTGTGTTTTGGCTGTGTGCATCTGTGGCCCAATGAAGGTCCTGATTTTGATAATACACTATAGTTATTGTATTAACTTCCTAGAACTGTTGTAACAAAGTGCCCAAAACCGGATGGCTTATAAGAACAGTAATTCATTGTCTCACAGTTCTGGAGTCTAGTGGTCTGAATTGAGGGTGTTGGCGGCATGTTCTTTCTGAAGGATCTAAGGGGAAGATCCTTTTGTGTCTCTCCTGGCTTCTGGTAGCCCCAGGAGTTCCTTGGCTTGCAGCTGCAGGATAACTCCATCATCAAATGGCTACTTTCCCTCTGTCTGCCTCTGTGTAACTTCACTTTTATGAGGATACCACTCAGATCGGGTCAGGACCCACTCCACGCCAGTATGACCACATGTTGACTAATAACATCTTCCAAGAACCTATTTTCAAACAAGGTCACATTCACAGCTACTAGGGATTAGAGCATCAACATAATCTTTTTGGGGGATACAAGTCAATCCATAACAGTTAAGTAAGATATTTCCATTATGGGAAGGTGGGCAATAAGTACATGGTACTCTTTGTACTATTTTTGCAGCTTCTTTTGAATCTGTAATTATTTCAAAACAAAAAGGAATTGGAAGGTTGCATTTATTTTTATAAATGCAACTATGAATTTGACAGCTACAAACGCAGACTGATACACGTGGTGGCAAGCTAAATATCATGAGCAGCGTTGCCATTTGTGATTTCATTTCCTGAAATAGTGAACAATTTGGGCCATGGTCCTGAACAAAGCAAAGTGCAATTTTCTCTTGATTGACAAAAGTTAAATTGCTGGAAATTTTGGTGATACTTAACTTTGCAAAAAATTATTTTGTGCTCATATGTAAAAAAGTGTTAGTTCCAGGCTCAGTTCACCCAAATCAGATTTTTTACCTACATAAATGTTCAGTGAGATGTTTGAAATTCTTGTGGGGCATGGGACATTCTTTGTCCTATAGGATTGTCCTATAAGTTGAGAGATGCCACTTCCCTTGGGGATGCTCACTAAATGCCTGGAGGAACCTAGTCATTGGAATAGCCAAAAAAGCACCCACAGAGGGAGGGAACGCCCCCCCCCGCCCCCGAAAGCCAGTATCATGAGCAGGGTTCTGGTCGACGTCCTCATTCCTAACACTGGCAGAAAACCCACTGCTGACATTAAATGGTTTTGAATTTAGGCCTATAATGCCAGACTTTCCTTGTCTTTACCATTCCAACAGCTTTCTTCAACTCTGTATTCCTTTAGCTTCATCCATGTTAGCATCCACTGCTTCCACTCAGATGGGAAGGCCTGAATATCACTCAGGAGCTTGGTGCTGAGGTATGTCAAGCCCCAGCTCTTGGCCTGTCACCAGGCAAGTAACAATGAATGGCAGGTATTATTATTATTTTTCACCACCTTTGGGCCCTGCCCAAATGCAGAATGCTCCAGACTTTGTGGTGACCTCAGGATACAAGAGGAGGAAGACTCTTCGTCTCCCCTGCCTACCTGCTCTTCCAATCTCTTCCTCCCTTCTCTGGGAGTTACCAGGGACTTTTTCTAAGGCAGGTGACACTATCATTTCAAGTGGTTTGTATTGACTCCTTAGTTACACAGACACTTAATAGAACCCCCTGCAAAAGAAGTTGAGTCCACAGTCATTACAGGCCTCCTACCGACTTGAGCATAATTGCTGCTAATAGACTAAAGTAATTACTGTGTGACCTGCCTGCCTTCCAAAGCAAACAGCCACACGTGCTGTGCTCGTGGGGGAAACTGAAGAGTGTTACCATTGTACCCAATTGTGCCTGGTCTCTACTGTGTTTGAAAAGACTCAGTGACCCAATAAATTGTAGGACAGGAGTTGATTCTGGCTGGGAAGGGACACTGAGGTCCTGTGGTAGACAGAATCATGACTCTCCAAAGATGCCTATGTCCTAACCTCCTAAACTGTTGAATAGCTTACGTTACATGGCAAAGGGGAATTAAAGTTGCTCATCAGCTGACCTTAAAGTAGAAAGATTATCCTGGATTATCTGTGTGGGCTCAGTGTAATCACCATACCCAACCCATTGCCATTGAGTCAACTCTAACTCAGTGACCCTATCGAACAGAGTAGATCTGCCCCATAGGGTTTCCAAGGCTATAAATCTTAATGGAAGCAGACTGCCATAACTTTCTGTTGCACAGTGGCTGGTGGGTTCTAACTGCTAACCTTTTGGTTTGCAGCTGAGTGCTTTAACTACTGCGCCACCAGGGCTCCTTTCATGTAGTCATAAGGGCCTTTAAATGTGGAAGAGGGAGGTGAAGAGGAGGTGAGAGTGCTGCGATGTGAGAAGGACTCTGTCTTAGTCATTTAATGCTGCTAAAACAGAAATTCCACTAGTGGGTGGCTTTAACAAACAAGTTTATTTTCTCACAGTTTAGGAGGCTAGAAGCACAAATTCAGGGGACGCGCTGTAGGGGGAGGCGTTCTCTCTCTGTCAGCTTTGGGGGAAGGTCTGATCCCTCGGCCATCTTCATGTGGTGTGGCATCTTCTACCATCTCTGCTTCCTTGCTTAATATGCACTTTTTATATCTCAAAAGAGATTGTTTTAAGTCACGTCCCACACTAATTCTGCCTCATTAATGTAACAAAGAAAAATCATTCCCAAATGGGATTATAACCACCCTTGAGATCTAGGATTTAGAACACATATATTTGGAGGACACGATTCAAACTGTAACAGGCTTGACCTGCTGTTTCTGGCTTTGAAGATGGAGGAAGGGGCCGCAAGCCAAGGAACGCAGGCAGCCTCTCCAAGCTGGAAAAGGCAAACGTGTTGTATTAAGCCTGTGGTTGTTACAACAGCCACAGCAAACTAATTCAGGCTCCTCATCTATTCCAGCCTCTTACACGATATTGAAATCCCTCTGCAGCAGACCTGATTTGTGGTCACCCAGCCTCTTCAGTACTTCTAGTAACAAGGAGCTCAGTCCTTAGGAGACAGCCTGCCCCATGTTGTTCGGATATTATTGTTAGACAAGGCTTCCTCTGTGTACTCTAAACCCATCTCCATAGCTTCCAGTCATTCATTCTAGTTCTTCCCTAAGAACACGAATGTATGTGCATGCGATCTCTCTCTCTCTCTCTCTCACACACACACACACTCCTAGCTTTTTTTCCTATAACAGCTCTTCACATATTTGAAGAGTATCCCAATGCCTTGTACGAAGTATGCACCACAAACATTCACTGCCTGGACATGACCAAATATAACCCCTGCACTTCCCCTTTGACTGTGTAACAGGAACTGGGACAGCCATGTGCTGTGTTTGCCCACCCTGACTCTCCTCTCCCATTTCCAGTATTAGCACCCTGACTCTCCTTGGGAAACACCCTCCCCTGCTCTCCGCTTGGCTTGGTGGACAAGGCTTTGCATCTCTGCCCCAGTGTGCACTTTTAGCTGCAATGGTTGGTTCAGGAACGGCACATGACATGAACCAGGAAAACTGGACCCAACGAGACTCAATTCTTAGACTTTGGGAGAGGGGAGAGTCATTGGGAAAGCGGTGCTCTTCCATGAGGGACCCAGGAATCTGAATTTTTAATAGCTACCCCAGTTTATTGCTTTGCATGTTCCACAGGCCACGTTCCGAGAAACACTACATGGGGACTGTTTATCTGGAATCTCAATCCAAACCCCACAAATGTGGACTCAAATACCAACCACGAAGGTGGTTTTTAACTCGAGACTTATGAGGGCAAGAAAAGGATTATTTGGGAAGACCTGAACCTACATGGAGCCCTGGTGGCGCAGTGATTAAGATTAGTTTAACTGCTAACCAAAAGATGGGCAGTTCGAATCCACCATCCACTCCTTGGAAACCCTATGGAGCAGTTCTACTCTGTCCAATAGGGTGGTTATGAGTCAGAATCTGCTCAATGCCAGCCAGTTTGGTTTATTTGGTGGGAACGTACGTAAGAATAAACTACAGTTAGTTTTATTAAACATAAAAATTTAGAGTTAATTAAAAATAATATTGTGGAGCCATACCAATTTCTTCCAGTTCACTCTCTCACTTGGGGTCTTGTCACTTGCTAAGTAGGCAGTCAGTCTCCCTTTCTCCTTCTCTCTGTCTTTCTCTCTTTATCTCTCTGTCTTTTTTCTCTATTTCTGTCTCCCCGTCTCTCTCCATAGCTGTGTCTCAGCCTCTCACACAGACACCCAGGTAATGCAATGAAGGCCAGTCTGAGGGATAGTCCATTGCCCACTGTCTGCCACATCAGAACAAGTGAAGGCCTCATTGTGCCCATGGATGGTCAGGACCAAGGGGCTTGTGGGGGCCCCTTGGGGCGCAGGGGCCCTGTCCTCACTGGGGAGGCTCTGGCATTAGCAACCAGGCCTTTGGAAGTTCCTCCAGGGTTCTGTGCCTTCTGAACTGGCTGTCCCTGCCCTTTGGGGAGGGGCCTGATTCAGGTGCTGGCCTTTCTCTCTCCTGCTCTGAAAAGCCAGTGGGAACTTGCTGCCAGAGGCTTGAACAGCATCTGTGGTTTGGGGCCACCTTATGTCTCCTGGGGCCTACAGCTGGAAGTTAGCAAGGCTGCACAATGTCCCTACGCCATCTCTCTAACAGAGCCAGGGCTTCACGCATGGTGGTGCTCAGGAACATGAATGAAAGAATAAATGAATAATGAGAGGAGAGAGAGATTGAGAGGGATCTCTTTCTCGTTGTCTCCTTTCCTGCCCTTGGTAGTGAAGGAGTGAGATTTAAAGAAGGCTTTTTTATTCCATTCTATTAAGCATTGTAAACATTCACTTGGAATACAAGCATAGTAACCACAATAACGGGTCTTTCCTTTCAAATTCCACTTGGCTAGAATAAGCAGCTACATTGACAAACTTCCCGTGGAGATTACATTGCAAGTCCAATAACCAAAAAGTGGAAACAACCCAAATGTCCATAAACAAAATGTGCAGTGTCACACAACGGAATATTATGCAGCCATAAAGAGGAATGAGTTACTAATACATGCTACCATGCAGATGAACCTAAAAAACATGTCAAGTGAAAGAAGCCAGACACAAAAGGGCACATACTGTATGATTCCATTTATGTGGAACACCCAGAACAGGCAAATCCTCGGAGACAGAAAGCAGATTAGTGACTGTTTAAAGTACAAGACTTCCTTTGGAGGTAATGAAAATGGTTTGGAACTAGATAGAGGTGATGGCTGCCCAACACTGTGAAGGCACTAAATATCACTGGATTGTGCATTTTAAAATGGTTTCACGTTACTTGAGTTTCGCCTCAGTAAAATCAAGATGGCATTGCATGATATATCAATCTTGTCACAACGCCTTTCTGCACCCCCTTCCCCCCTTGGCGAGGACTACCAAATTCTCAAGGGCTCCTTTTGCAACTTGGGATAACCCTGCCCTGCACTCTCACTGGACCTTCCCCTCCACTTCTCACCTGGCCTTGAGGTGTGGCTAGAATTCTCCTTCCCCAGCTTGTTCTAATCAGGGCTTTCTCCGCCAGCCTCCCCCCTAATTCCCTTTTCTTGCTGCCCCCTCCTACCCTCTTTTCAGTGGCCACATATCCTTCTCCTCCAGCTAGTCTCCGTTGGGTACAGTTGAGTATTAGTCCAGGAGGTTCTGGGGTTGACCACCGATTCCTTTCTGCTAGAGTTTTGATGAGTTTTTAGAGTTTTGGTGAGAGGCAGTGGTGGTTCAGTGGTAGAATTCTGGTCTCTATGCAAGAGACCCAGGTTTGAGTCCAGCCTCACGGGCAGCCACCACTCACCTGCCAGTGGTGGCTTCAATGTTGCTATGATGTTGAACAGTTTTCAGCGGTGCTTTCAGACTAAGAGGGACTAGGAAGAAAGGCCTGGTGACCTACTTCCAAAAATCAGCCATTGAAAACTATGGATTGATGGTTGCATTTGCAACCGATCATGGGGATGGCATAGGACTGGGTTTCATTCCATTGTACACAAAGTCCCTACACAATGGCAGCTAACAGCAATGTCAACAACAACAGAATTTTGGTAAAGTCAGAAGTGACTAGAATTGTATTGGGTTTTGATCTAGAAGCTCCTCCTCTTTCCTTGTCTCGCTCCCTATCATCCAGTTCTTCAAATGCTGGATCAAAGCCTCTGTAGTTGACCTGGCTCTGGCACACTGGGTCATTTCCAGGTGTAAGGGCTCCCCACCACTGCCTCTGCAACTCCACCCTGGGGTCTCAGATACAGACCTCAGTCTTCAGCTCATTGGCTTTGAGAACTCCCTGGCTCCTGCTCTAGTCCCTCCTCTTCGACAAATCTGTGCAGAAACAAGTGGGCTGGGGGTGCTGCTGTGAATGCCTAGAGCCCCACCTGTGGACCCTCCCAACAGCAGCTGATCTGAGAGGTTTGGCTGACCTCTGTTGCTCTGGCAGGGTTAAGTGTGGTCTGGAGGACTCTCCCTGGTTAAGTCAGAAGATGCAGCAACTGACCCTGGGGTTAAGGTTCAAATACATGTTTGTCTGATTTCAAAATGCATGCTTTTTAATCACTGTACCCTTATGGACAGAGAGAGAAAGAGGGAGACAGGGAGAGAGAGACAGGGAGAGAGGAAGGGAGGGGGAGAAGGAGCCAGGAGGGAGGGAGAAGAGAGAGGAAAAGGAGGGAGAGAGAGGGAAAGAGATTGTGTGAGGAGGAGGAGGGAGGGAGAGGGAGAGTGGGGAATAGAGAGAATGAGAGGGGGCTGGAGGAGAGAGGCAGAAAGAGAGAGGGAAAGAGCGGTGAGGTGGGATGGGGGAGAGAGCTAGAGAGAGCGCAGAGGTCTTTTGGAAAGGGAAACTCCCTACACACACAGGAGGGTGCGCGTTTTAAAATTGCCTCACAGAGTTGTTGACGACCAAGAAGTGAAAGAAAGAGGTTTGGAAAGTGTTAAGCACCAATCACATATATTATTATAAAATAATTCTTCTATTATTGTGAAAGCAGAACCAATTTCTGGTCACCCAGCCGGCCTCCCTTCTCTCTTGCACACAGCTGGTAATTTCTTAACTGTTCGAATTCCTCTGTATGGTGTTTTTTTTTTTTTTTTTTCACTCTCCTTCCCCGTTAGCACCTTGCAAACATCGGGAAGAAATAGTCCCTGATAGCCCAGTTAGGAAAATGGGGACAGGTTAACCCCCTCTATAAGGCAGTCTGCGCACAGTTAACTTTAACTGGAGGCGACTGGGGACCCCGTCCCGGGTGTGCCTGGGCACTCATGTGTGGCCCAGAGCATAGGGAGAGAATCCAGTGATATTTCACACAAATGAGAAACGTTATTCTGCAGATTAAAGCCTCGCAGAGCCTGGTTTTGTCTTTATTTATGCTTTTCCATTTCCCTCTGTGCTGACACGGGTGCCCACGCCAGGGAGCACTGAAGGACGTAATTGGCGTGGTGAAGGATTGTTGAGCCGCCAGGACGCTCCCGCGCAGGGCCACCCCCCTTCTTTCCCCCATCTGTCACCATCTAATGTGACAAAGTTTTTATCGGGCATTGAGGCACAGGAGATTAAAAGTAAATACTGCAATCAGGAGGCAGCTGGGGAGAAAATGCAACGCATTTCACAGTAAGCTGCACAGCTCATCAGGGTAGCCTTGTGGCTCCATGAGGGAGGAGGATGGGGGGTGAAGAGCTGCAGGTTGGGGCGGGTGGGGGGGAGCAGACACAGACCCAAGCAGCTGTGCTCTCACCCTGATAAGTAATAATTAGTGATGGCCTTGCTATTGTTGTTAGATTCTGACTCATGGTGACCCCATGTGTGTGGAGTAGAACTGCTCCATAGAGTTTTCAGGGTGGTAACTTCCAAAAGCAGACCTCCAGGCTTGTCTTCTGAAGCACCTCCGGGTGGATTCGAACTGCCAACCTTTTGTTTAGTAGTCGAGCACTTAACTGTTTGTGCCACCAGGGACTCCTTAATGATAAGGTGATAGCAGCTACCACGTACCAAGTGCCTACTATGTGCCAGGCATTTGGGCCAGGTGGTTTTTGTATATTTTCTACTTTAATCCTCATGGTGATAATGTAAAATTTAATAGATGAAGAACCTGAAGGCCAGAAGGGTTAAGGATTGTGCCCAAGGTCATGCTGCTGGTAAGTGGACCAGGGCTCCCTCTCTCCTCCCATTCCTCCCTGCCCTTTTCTTTAATAAACAAATATTGGGGTGTGGGTTTACAAGGGAGCCCTGGTGGTACAGTGGTTAAGTGTTCTGCTGCTAACCAAAAGGTCAGCAGTTTGAATCCACCAACCTCTCCTTGGAAACCCTATGGTGTAGTTCTATGCTGGATTGCTATGAGTCAGAATTGATTTGATGGCAAAGGGTTTGGTTTTTTTGGTTTGAGTTTGCAGGGTAAATTGCCACAGCAGAAAATTTCTTTTGTTGTTTTCTCATTACTGTTGTGCACTAAACCACAAACTTTCACCATTCATTCATTAAGTAAATTATATGTTCATTTATTTAGAATGTACACTGTATATTCTATTTTTTTTCTATTCAGTATCTCTAGTGCCTAGAATATATAGTAAGTGCTAAAAAAAGTATTTGTTGAATGACTGACTGACTGATTGAATTGAAGAATGAATGAATATCGGTCCAGTACCTCCTATGACAAGGAGTCCTGGTGGCACAATGGTTAAGTGCTTGCTGCTAACTAAAAGGTTGGTGGTTAGAACCCCCCCAATGATTCTGCTGGAGAAAGACCTGGTGATCTGCTTCTGTAAAGATTACAGCCCAGAAAACTCCCCTCTGTCACATGTGGTCGCTGTGAGTGGGAATTGACTGGATCACCCAACAACAACACTTCCTATGACATTGCTACTGAGGTGTGGTCCTTAGACCAGCGCAGCATTGGTGTCACCTGGGGGCTTGTTAGAAATTCTGAATCTCAGCTCCTCCTCAGACCTGTTGAATCAGGATCTGCATTTTACCAAGCTCACCAGGCGATTCAGTGCACGCTGAAGTTTGGTAAACCCTGTTGGCCCAGGCCTTCCTGCTTCATCATCATTGGGGAAGGAGGTTGAACTTCACACTAACTTCTGCAAGAATGCTTTATGCTGTGACCCTCAGTAGATGAGTTTTTGGTGTGGATCAAACCAGCCATGATGGGTGCCCATCCTTTGACCTCCCCACAGTTCCCAGCTGCATCCTGCCATCAGCCTTTGTAGGAGTTAGCAATTGCAGGTCCTTGAAATCTTCAGATTGGGCACCATCCTGACCCACAACGCTGTCTCTTGAAGACTTCATCTCCTCTCATGAGGAGGGACAAAGGGGGTGAAGAAGACAGAGGACCCCATCTTGCCAAACCTTGGGCCAAATAAGACTTTGCTGGCTGTGGTCCATTGAATAGTAGAGTCATGTTCCTTCATTTCCAATTTATAGCTAGGGCAATTGAGGTCCAGGAGGGTCTGAGTGTGCAAGTGGTGACAGTCCCTGGGGTTTGCAAAGAGTTATCATGCTCATCTGCTAACCAAAATGTTGGAGGTTTGAGTCTACCCAGAGGGGCCTCAGAGGAAAGGCCTGGGAATTTACTTCCCAAAATTCAGCCATTAAAAACCCCATGGAGCACAGTTCTACTCTCACATTCATAGATTGCCATGAGTTGGAGTCAATTTGATGACAAGTGGTAGTGGAGACTGTTGATATGGAGCATTGAGTGATATTGGGTTCTTTATAAAGAGTTGCAGCACCAGGCCTGTAATACGTATACGCTAAGACAACAATTTCCCCTGTTGAGACTGTTCATAGCCCCTCCCTTCTACTTCAAATTTGTGGGGCTCCACTGCCTTGGGGGGAAACAGGGATGATTGTGATGCCAATCACATGCTGTCACCTCTAACATTGCTGGTCTCTAGCTGCCAGCCTGGAAAGAAGTTCCACTTTCTGATGATCCATGACTTCGAGTCATGAAACACTGTGTTGACTACCCAGTAGCATCCAGTATCATGTTACCACAAAGAATTTTATCAGGTACCATAAGTTTAAATGTATTTTTTCTCACTTTAATATTTTAAAATATTTGATATTAATAATAAATATTTCTCATTAAATATTTCATATTTAATATATAATTTTATAATAGATAAGTACATTTGATAGATTGCATTTATTTTAAAAAATCTTTTGTTGAACTGATGGTTGTGTTAAAATTGATGGCGTCTTAGAATTGAGAGAATATGCTACGAAGCCCTAATAGAATGAGAATGAGACACAGCACAGGTATATTTTGACAGATGATAAGGAGCTTAAGAAATCTGGATATGAAGATAAATTAATAATCACTGGGTATTTTTGTGTTTATTTTATGTCAGACACACTTTCTGACATTATTAAAATAATATTACAAGGAAGGTAATGTGACTTTAATTGTTTCAAACAAATATATATTATGATTTGCATCCTATTGTTGTTAGTTGCTGTCAAGTTGATTCGGACTCATGATGACCCCATGTGTGCAGAATAGAACTACTTCAAAGAGTTGTCAAGGCTGTGACCTTTCAGAAGCAGATGACCAGGCCTGTCTTCTGAGGCGCCTCTGGATGAGTCCAAACTGCCAACCTTTTGGCTAGAAGTCGAGCACTTAACCATTTGTACCACCCAGAGACTCCACAGTTTGCATCCTATGTCCTTAAGAAAAATAGATTTATTAAAATATAATTCCAACCCAGTGCCCTCGAGTCGATTCCAACTCATAGCGACCCTATAGGATGGAGTAGAACTGCCCCATAGAGTTTCCAACAAGCGCCTGGTGGATTCGAACTGCCGACCCTTTGGTTAGCAGCCATAGCACTTAACCACTATGCCACCAGGGTGGGTTTGGTTTTTAAAATATAATTCACATACCATGAAATCCACCCTTTCAAAGTGTATAAAATCAGTGTTTTTTAGTATATTCACAGAGTTGTGCCTTTAGTCTTTTTATCTGAAGTTCTTAAGGCTCTAATCTTATGTTCTCTTGTATCTGCCTAATTTCACTCATGGTGGATTATTTCCTTGTCTGTTTTGTAATTTTGCATTATAAGCTCATCTTCAAGGAGGCTTTATGTGTAGAAATCCTGCGTAGATTGGATAGAAGCTGTGTTCCTCCAGAAGGGTTATTCATTTGTTTTTCCCAGGTTCCCATAACTGACCCCAGGCTCCTTTTTTATGTTGTTAACTTCTTGCCTTCCAGCTCTAAGACGCCGAGGGTAGGGTAAATTTGAATCCCAATCTATAGGTGAGAAAGCTCATGGTTACTAATTTCCAGAAAATACTTTTTCTGCACAGAGCTCAAGTTCTAGACCAGGATTTTTCAACCTTGGCACTCTTGACATTTTGGGCCAGATAGTTCTTTGCGGGAGGGTGCTATCTTGTGCATTGTAGGATGTTTAACAGCAACCCTGACCTCTACCCACTAGATGTCAATAGCACTCCCCCCAGCCCCAGCTCTGAAAACCAAAGATGTCTCCAGACATTGCCAAGTATCCCCTGAGGGACAGAATTGTCCATGGTTGAAAACCCCTTGTCTAGAAAAATAAGCTTCTTTGCCCTGAACCTGTGCCAACTGCAGGATTTATTTTTCCTCACTCTACTTTCACTAAGGTTGTAACCTTTTGGGGTCATGGTTCCAACTCCTCACCTCGCTTGGCTCCAGGGCTAATTTCTCATCCTTAGGCAGAGGTTGGGATAGGATGGGGAAAAGCTCAGGTACTTACTGAGCCTGTTTCTGACTTTCGCTTTTTTCTCCTTCGTTTTTGAATCCTATAGGTTTCCCTTACTTTCTTATAAGTTCATTCATACATTTAAAAGAATGTTTGTTAAAACAAAACAAGACTAAATGGGCACACCAGCCCAGGGTTAAGGGCTAGAAGGCAGGAGGGGACAGGAAAGCTGGTAATAGGGAATCCAAGGTCGAGAAGGGAGAGTGTTGACATGTCGTGGGGTTGTTAACTGATGTCTTAAAATAGTATGTGTACTAACTCTTTAATGAGAAATTAGTTTGTTCTGTAAACCTTCATCTAAAGTACAATAAAAAAAAATAAAAGGATGTTTGTCATATTACCTTCAGCATCTCTAGGTGTTTTGTAACAAGACGGATTTCAGGTCATCAAATCCACAATATTGCCAGAATGGTCAATCCCCAGGTAGATATCATTATCTTCATATCCAAACCAAAAACCAAACCCAGTGCCTTCAAGTCGATTCCGACTCATAGTGACCCTATAGGACAGAGTAGAACTGCCCCACAGAGTTTTCAAGGAGCGCCTGGCGGATTCCAACTACCGACCCTTTGGTTAGCAGCCGTAGCACTTAACCACTATGTCACCAGGGTTTCCCATCTTCACAGAGGCATGAAAATATCGAGACCAAAAGAAGTTATATGAATTGCCAAAGGTCACACAGTTTGTAGATGGCAAAGCTGGGATTTGAACCCAGGTCTAAAAGTTAAGAGCTACAGAGAATCCAACAGTTTTGAAATTGGAAGATGCGTTAGTTTCCTACTGCTGTTGTAACAAATTACTGCAAACTTGGTGGCTTAACACACCACAAATCTCAAACTTTATTACAGTTTTGGAGGTCAGAGGTCTAAAATGGGTCAGCAGGGCTGTGTTCCTGCTGAAGATCCTAGGGGAGAATCTATTTTCTTGCCTTTTCCAGCTGCCAGAGGATGCCTGCATTCCTTGGCTTTCGGCCCCTTCCTTGTATCACGTCAACCTCTGTTTCAGTTGTCATATTGCTTCTCTGACTCTGACCCTCCTGTCTCACTCTTTTAAGGACCCTCGTGGCTCATCCAGATAATCCAGGATTGTTTCCTCATCGCAAGATCCTTGGCTTCATCATGTCTGCAAAATACCGTTTGCCACGTAAGGTAACATATTCACACGTTCTAGGAATTAGGAATGCAGACATCTTTGGGGGCCATTATTCAACCTATCACAGAAAGATCTTACAAATTTAACTTTCTTAACATTATAGAAAATGAAACAGAGATCCAAAAAGATCTCCTGACATCTAGCCTTGCTCTTTTCCTCATACCTGCCACCTCCAATTTCTTGTGTTCAAGGTAGACTGGAAAATGAGTAACTGGAGTCCTGATAGTGTGGATGTAAGCGGAGCCTGAAAGTAGAGAAAGGGCTAGGCTAGACTGGGGAGAGTTCTAGTGAGAGGGGCAGCTGGAAAAGGCTGACGAATCAGGAGTTTCTAATAGGCCTAGACCTGGATACTCAGGGACGGATTACCAATAACAAGGTAAGCACGGGCTTACTTGTGCTTACTTACTAATTTTTTTTTCATCACATCAAGGATTCTGCTTCAAGGTATGGTTGGCATCTGTCTCTCTTTCAGTCCCACAGCACCTTCTTACAGAATAAAAGCCTCTTTTAAAAGTTACAACCCCTAACAGGGACAGAGTACACAGTAAGCAAAGTACACACGGGTTTACTTGTACTTACTTACTAATCTGTAGTGAACGGTTTCACACAGGCAAACTAATCTGCTCACTACAGATTAGTAAGCAAGCACAAGTAAGCCTGAGCTTACCTTGTTATTGGGTAACTCACCTCTGTGGACACCCAAGCCAGGGATGGAAAGAGGTAGTTAGTTGTTCATTTTAAATTAACAAACATTTATTGAATGCCTAATCTAAAGGTTGGTGGCTTGAATTCACCCACTCTGTGGAAGAAAGGCCTGGTGAACTGCTTCCATAAAGATTAGAGTCAAGAAAACCCTATGGAGCAGTAATACTCTGTAACACATGGGAATGCCACGAGTCGGAGGCCAGCTCAATGGCAATGGGTCTGGCTTGGTTATTGTGTTCCGGGTGCTGTGTTGATTTGAGTCACCAAAGGAATAAGACCTACCACCCACCTAGAGGAGAGAGACTCATAGAAGAGGTTACTGTATTATGGAAAAGAGGTACAAGTTTTGGAATAGGACAGGCCTGAGTTTAAATGCAGCTCTTCTACTTACTAGCTGTGTGACCGTAGGAAAATTAATTTCTCTGATAGATTGTGGTGGCACATTGGCTAAGAGCTATGGCTATTAACCAAAAGGTCAGCAGTTTGAATCTACCATCTGCTCTTTAGAAACCCTATGGAGCAGTTCTACTCTGTCCTGTAAGTCACTGTGAGTCAGAATCAACTCGGGGCAATGGGCTTTAGTCTAGAAACTCTGTTGAAATCTGTTCAGTGTCATGACAACACCACTCTCCACTGACAGATGCATGGTAGCCGCACATGTGCATTGCTTGGGAAATGAACCTGGGTCTCCTGCATGGAAGGTGAGAAATCCTACCACCGAACCACCACTTCCTCATATAAAATAGCACAGGTGGTCCCAGACTTATGAGGTATTCAGGTTACGTTGAACCACACTCGAGACGGTTTTGTTTTGTACATCTTAGCGTTACTCATATGTACTACATACAATGTTGAGAGTGTAATATGCTGATGTTATCATTCCCAGATGTTCCCTCACAGGTGTTCAAAGATTGGATTTAGAAAGACACTGATAATAAAAGGCAGTAATAATGAAAACTAAAGAAAAAAAAAGAGGTGTTTGACTTATGTCAGTCAGAACTGACTTACAACAGAGTCGTCAGAAGAGAACCCTGTTGTAAGTCGGGGAATAGCTGTAGTAGCCATAAAATCTTTACACGGCAGAGTTAGCATCGAAAAACCTGCTTTAATTTTTCCCTAGTCCTAGAACCCTGGTGGCGTAGTGGTTAAGTGCTACGGCTGCTAACCAAAGGGTCGGCAGTTGAATCCACTAGGTGCTCCTTGGAAACTCTATGGGGCAGTTCTACTCTGTCCTACAGGGTCGCTATGAGTCGGAATCGACTCGACGGCATTGGGTTTGGTGTTTTTGATTTTTAGTCCTGGAACCAGCACCAAGTTATGTGGCTTAGAAACTGACAAGCTTCCGAGTCTCTGTTTACTTATCTTTACAACAGGATAATGATGCCTGTTCTGAAGACTTTAAAAGAATGCTTGCTAAGCCTTTTTTTTTTTTTTACATTCCTGGCTGCTTTTGCAAGAGCCCAGAAGGACACTGCAAGCAGCCAGAGGCATCTGGGCCCCAGGACTCCTCCAGGCCCACCCTGGCTGCTTCCAAGGTCGAGAGAGGCTCCACTGTGTGAAACTCCCTGGGGCCCCCAGCACCTGAGTTGGGAAGCTCTGCCTCCAGGTTGTTGGAGGATGAAACAACAGGAGCTATGGCAGCGTTTCTCAATCGCAGCACTACTGACATTTTCAGCCAGACAGTTCTTTGTTGTGGGCATTGCCTTGCACTCCGTAGCAGGTTTAGTAGTATTTCGGGCCTCTACCCACTAGACGCCAGTAGCAATCCTCAGCTGGGACAACCAAAAATGTCACTAGACATTGTCATATGTCTCCTGGGGGGCAGAATCACTCTAGTTGAGAGCCACTGGTCTATGGGAAAGCATCCTGTAAGCCGAAATATCTAGGGTGTAACTTGATGAATGAATTATTATTATATCACCAAATACTGAAAGCATGACACCTTTGAGTTAGTAAATGTGCATTTTGACTAGAACCTTGTGGAGACAATTGGTGCCCCAAGGTTCAACAGTGGGACGTTCAGAAAGCCTCAGTCAGGTGGGGAAAGTGCTTTGGAACAGCCCAGCCCAGCATCACTGTGTCCTGTCAGCAGTGCCTGCCTGGCCTCCTAATGGGTCTGGCTGCTGCAGACAGGGCTGGAAGAGCCAAGAGACCCGAGTTCTGGTCTCTGCTCCACCGATCCTTGCTGGGTGACCCTGGTCAGATCCCGCTCCCCTTTGGGCCTCTCACAGTTGACGTCACTTGATGACTCCGAGGTCCCTTCCAGCTCTGATCATTGACATGCCCACAGATGTAGCAAGGGGGAGCCTCCTGCAAGAGTGGGAAGATTCTTCTAGGTGCAGTTGGGGTCAGGACCAGGGCCAGGGCTGAGAGTTTGAGCCAAGGCTGTGGGTCTGTCTTGGTAAAGTGTCACCAAAGCTAATTAAAGAGCCATTGTGGCCTTGAGTGAGAAACCCTGGTGTCTTAGTGGTTAAGAGCTATGGCTGCTAACCAAAAGGTCAGCAGTTCGAATCCACCAGGTGATCCTTGGAAACCCTATGGGGCAGTTCTACCCTGTTTTATAGAGTCACTATGAGCCGGAATTGACTCAACGGCAATGTTTTTTTTTTTGGTGGCCATGAGCAGAAGCCCTGGCCTTTCCAAAGGTGACAGTAGAAAAAAAAAAAGTGCTACTTAAAACCAAAGAGTCTATAACTGTTTCTGCTTCCTAAGGAGAAAAGACTAATTCAAATGAGCAGGGAAATCAATCTCTCTGTTGTTTTCTTCCCCTAGCTAAGACTTGTAAGGGAGGGAGAAAGGAAAGACAGGTGGGTCCAGACATCTGCCATGCTCTCTGTGTTGCTAAAGGATGAGGCTTGTAGTGACTGGTCACTGCAGAGCAGGACGGTGAAGCTTTGGACAGGCCAGGCGAGCCCAGGGCAGAGGACACCAGCTAAATGGTTCTGCATAACAAGGCGAGGGAAGCTGAGTTTCTGGGAGGCCACGAAGGAAAGACAGCTTGGAGAAGCAGACATCACAGTGCCTTGGGGATGCGGGCTGCTGATGTGACCAAATGAAATCTCTCCAAACATTCAATAACTAACAGTTACTACACACACAAATGCCTGGTGCTGGTGGCAGGCTTTGCCTGTTTTTTGCAAGAGTAGATATTAAGGAAATGGAATGGTATGCAACAAGGTTAGCCTATGTGTTGTGGATTGAATTGTGTCCCCCCAAAATATGTGTTGCAAATCCTACAATACCTGCGGTTATAGTCCCATTTAGAAATAGGGTTTCCTTTGTTATGTTAGTGAGGCAGGATTAGTGTAGGGTGTGTTTTAAATGAATCTCTTCTGAGATATAAAAGAGCAGACTGAGCAAGAAGCAAGCAAGCAGAGGTGGGGGAAGATAGATGCCACGCCACATGAGGTCTCCAAGAAACCAAGAAACAGAAGGTGAAAAGAGACAAGGACCTCCTCCCAAAGACTACGGAGAGTGAAAGCCTTCCTCTTGAGCCTATGCCTGGAATTGACTTCTAGCCCCTTAAACTGTGGGAAAATAAATCCCTGTTTGTTAAAGCCACCCACTTGTATTTCTGTTATAGCAGCACTAGATAACCGCACTGGGTTAGATAACTAAGACACCAAGTGACAGTCAGTATGATCCACATACAGAGTCCTGGGGAAAGTGGAAGGACTCAGAGCTTTTCTCTCCACTCACACCTGCATTACACATACGCAAGGTGTGACCTTACACCTCTGGAACAAGTGAGTGACCCAGAACTGTTCAAATGGGTACTGCACCTGGTTAGTGACTCCTGGTTACCGACTTCTGTGTCCTTCCATCTACAGGGTCCTGCTGGCACCAGGTGAAACATCTTGTTTAGGGTTTGTATCAGTAGTGGGATTTGCTGTCTGTGGCCTCTGCCCTTGGTTTCCGTTTTGCCTTCTTTCAGTAAACAGCACTCAGATTCTCTTTTGGGACCTACCTCCCTCACTCTCAGGCTACGGTCTTTGGTGGGGTCTCATCCAAGACTTCAGGGGCTGGTAAATCAGTGCATTCAATCCCCCTGGTCACAGTGATTGGTTCAGAGATGGCAAGTGTTCCAAATTAATCCTATCAGAGTGATTCCTAGGACGCATACAATTAAGACAGGATTCCTTCTTTTCTGTACTTCTTGACTAATGAACCTGCAAGGCTATAGGCTGGACCTCTGGCAGCCATTTTGCCATTGTGAAGTCAGAAATCCTCAGAGAATAGAGCTAATATTGAAAAAGTGGAATCAAGAAATGAACAGTGAGAAATTGGCTTCTGATGGTATCAAGAGCCTCTAGATCAAGCTGTTCCTGAAGCTCTACCACTGGTCTTTTTAGTCAACTAAGTCACTAAATCCACCACCACGCCTCCCCTTTTCTTATTTTGCTTGAACCAGTTTGAGTCACTGTTCCTATCGCTGGCAAAGAAAGGGTATTAACTGGCCCACCAGACTCATTATCTGGGTTTCATAACTTACCTTATTGGTATATGTTTCTTTTCGTTTATCACTGAAACAATCCAGATTAAGAAGTGGATGCACCTTGGAGGAGTATGGTCTCAGGAGTCTTCATGGAAGTAGAAGCACATCTCATCATGCCTTCAGCCAACGTATATTTTTTGTGTCATCATGTGCCAACCCTGGGGAGTGATTTGGGCTAAGGGGGTGGAGATAGAATGAATGCCGCTGAGAAATATTTGCGAGGTACAATCAGCAGATTATAGACTGGACACCAATGGTGCAGGAAATGAGGTGTCAAGGTGGAATCCTACATTTCTCCATTGAGAAATGCTGTGGCTGCCACACCCTGAGACAGGGAATATTAAAAGGTCATCAGGTTTGTGCACAAGAGTGGAGTTTGGTTTTGACTATGTTTAGCGTCACATGCCTTCACAATGTCCAAAATGGAATGTCAAGAGAGGCAGCGCTAGAGTTACCTGAGTAGGAGTCACCTGCTTGCAGGTGGCAGCCAAAGCTATGGGTGCAGACAAGATGGTATAGGGTGAGAAATATGAGGCCCTTGGGTGGAGCCTAGGAGTCCCTAGGTGGCACAAACAGTTAATGTGCTCAGCTGCTAGCTGAGAGGTAGGAGGTTTGATTCCACCCAGAGTCTCTTTGGAAACAAGGCCTGGTGATC
Organism: Elephas maximus indicus; assembly: GCF_024166365.1. Classification (NCBI taxonomy): domain Eukaryota; kingdom Metazoa; phylum Chordata; class Mammalia; order Proboscidea; family Elephantidae; genus Elephas; species Elephas maximus. The sequence continues at coordinate 89,355,098 of NC_064828.1, read as the reverse complement.
TACTTTGGAGAAATCAGCCATTGAGAACCCTGTGGAGCACAGTTCTTCTCTGACACGCGTGGGGTTGCCACGAGTCAGAGTTGACTCCCGGCAACTGGTTTGGTTTTTTTTGGTTGGAAGGCACATTGAGGAGCACCAAAGTTCTGTGAGCAAAATGGAAGGAGGATCACGTGTCTCTAGAGCCACCCCGAAACTGCGTCACTGAAAACCAAAGCCTGGCCCGAAGCCACACCCTTTTCTGCTGCTTCCTGAACTTGAGCTCCCTGTGGCAGGACTTGGTCATGTTCCCCAGACACAAGACAGGGACTGGGCCTGTCTGGTGCGCCACTGAGGAAGACACTGCCAACATAGCCCACACTCCTTCTGTCCTTCTTCCCTCTGTCCGTTCCCTTCCCCTGCACACCCCTCTGCACTGCCTTCAGGTACCTATGACTGCCTGAGGCCTTGCTCTGGCTACAGGAACCTGCTTGGCCTGTGCAAGGGTTAGGCTGCAAGGGCTAGGGAGCTAAGGCCTCTGGGAGCAACCCTCAACCAATGACAAACGGGTGCCGAGGGATAAATACCCAGCTCCGTGGCCCTCGGGTGGGACAACTCTGAGGCTAGTTCTACACAGTCTCTCGGTGCTCCCCACAGTGACTGAGCCCCAGTTGCCCAGGGTGGGGAGCTTCCTGTTAACACTCCCTGTATTGACTTTCTTCCCTTTTCCGTTTCAATTTCCTGCTCCTTTACTGGTGCATCCTGGGGTCACATCCCAATAAACTGCGTGCACGTACATCCTATCCCAGACTCTGCTTCTGTGGGATTGCCCTGAGTAACTCTGGTTACTGAGTGCCTAGAACAGTGCCTGGCCCATAGCTAAATCAGTACTTCTTGACTGAATTTATAAACTCATCCATCCCCACTGCTAGACTCAGAGGCAGCCCAGTCAACTTCGGTTGAAATGAGAACTGTTGATCCTGTCTCTGACTCACCCCAACCACTGCACACACACACACACAGAGTCACCACCATTCCTCCCCTAGGCAACTGAAGCCAAGGTGAAGAAACCCAGGTCACCATTACCCAACAGGAGCACCTGTGGGCCCAGGTGCAGCAGCCTGAGCTGGGGTGGGTAGAGGTGGACACCTGCCTTCTTGGCAGTGGCTGCAGCTCCTCCCCCAGTGCTCACACGCAAAAGGGGTTCTCCTCTGTCCTCAGCCAGGGGCTCTCAAACATGAGCGGCCACTGCAACCCAATCTCCTAGTTGTCTCTATGATAATGAACTTGGGAGAATGGGCTTGAGTGTGTATGTGCGAATGTGTGCATGTGGATCCAAGCATTTGCATGTGTGTGTGAGTGACACCTTTAGTGTCTCTGTGTACCCGTGCCTTGTACTTTGGTGTGTACTTGTGTGTGCTCGGAGGCTGCCTGTCATTATGCCGCTAATGGGAATACTGCCATGGATCGCAACTCTCAATTAGCTCCTGGGGCAATTGCTGTGACAGCCAGTTACCAAACAGCAAGGCCTGAAGGAATGAATTAATTTGTAGTACACAGCAGTTACAGTCACAGCATTAGCAAGGGAACCCTGCAGCCAGAGCTCCAGTACCTGGGAGGCCTCTCCCCTGTGGCCCTGGCCTAGGAAGGGATCAGGTGAGCATCAGGGAACTTAGCCCACACAGCCCATCCGCTACCTCTCAGGAGCTGCACTGCCCACCCTCAGGGGAGGAGGGCCCTGATGGCACGTAGCCAGACCCAAGGCCCAAGGCACTGCACTCTCCTGGCTCTCCTCCTTCTTCCCTTATCACCCTTGCCTCCTTCATTGGCTCCTCTTTCTACTCCTGCCCCCTAGAGGCAGGTACTCCCTCAAGTTCTTCCTTTGCTTTCTGTCCCTTTCTGCTTCCTCTCCCTTGACAAGTCCACCTACCCCTATAGCCCGAATGAGCTCCCTAAGGCAGGTGATTCCCAAATGTCCATCTCTACCTATTTCCCAGGTTCCAAATTTGCAAAAATGTGTGTTCACGTATGAGTGGAACAGTTATCTCCCACCCATACTTTTGCAAAAAGTCTCTCCAACTCCAGGTTCTTTTCCTTCTAATCCAATCTAAATACGCAGCCAGAGTCATTTTCCCAAAGTTCAGCTCTATGTCACTCTCTTGCTCAACAATGCTCAGTGGCTCCCCTTTGCCCTTACTAACAGTCCTTACTAAAGTTTGTGATGGCCAGATTACAAAGGCATTTAAGGTCCTTTGTAATCTGACCATCAGTAAGTACCTTTTGAGTCTTATCTTTCTGCTACTTGCTTGTTGCAACTTTAATGTATCTTAGACCTTGAACTTTGTATTTCCCACCAATATAACTTTGCTGATGGTATTTCTTCCGCTTGAAATGCCCTTCTTCCAAACTTTAAAAAAAGTAACAAATTGTCTTGATTATAAAGTACAGTGAAATTGTAAGAAATAGACAATAAAATCTATGAGGCCACTAAATCCAAGGCAGTATGTTAACCAGAAGATCTCACCACATCTCCAAGTAACATCTTTAAGAGTCCAACCTTATGAGGAGTTTGATTTAAAGGCTTGACTTTGGCTTATGTGGGATTTTTTTTTTTTCATATTACAAGGATCAGTTTTTTTCTTTTACCCCAAATACTTTTATGTTATTTCCTAAGAATAAGGACATTCTCTTATATAAACTTAATTATAAAAATGAGAGCATTTAACATTGATATACTATCTTCTAATCCACAGTCCGTATTCAAATTTCATCAATAGTCCCTATAGCATCCCTCATAGCTATTTTTTCTGCAGCTTAAGATCCAACTCAGGATTACACAGCACGTTCACTTGTCGTGTTTCCTTTAGTCTCTTTTGTACTCCTCAGTCTTTCCTTGCCTTTCTTTGTTTTGTTTTTTTTTTTCAGTAAGTTTTGTTGTAGTACAATATATAACAAAAAATTTTCCATTTTAACCATTTTTAAGTGCACAATTCAGTGACATTAATTACATTTATCATGCTGTGCAGCCGTCACCACTATTTCCAAAACTTTTTAATCACCCCAAACAGAAACTCAGTACCCATTCAGCAACAACCCCTACTCCTCTCTCCCCCACATCCAGCACTTGGTCACCACTAATAAACCTTGTCTCTATGCATTTTCCTATTCTAGATAGTTCATATATCTGGGATCATACAATATTCGTCCTTTCGTGATTGACGTATTTCACTTAGCATGATATTTTCAAGATTCATCCATGTTGTAGCATGTATCAGAACTTAACTTCTCTTTATGGCTGAATAGTATTCCGCTGTGTGGATTCACCACATTTTGTTTATCCACTTGTCTGTTGATGGTGTCCCTGCTTTCTCTGGGTATCTATTTAAGTGTAGAATTGCTGCATCGTGTGGCAATTCTATGTTTAACTCTTTGAGAAGCCACTAAACTGTTTTCCACAGTAGCTGCACCTTTCACAATCCCACCACAATGGACAAGGGTTTCCTTGCCTTTCTTGACCGTCACATTTTTTTTCCAGAGACCAGCCAGTTAGAATGTCCCTCAGTTTGGGTTTGTCTGATGTTTTTTCATGAATACACTCAGTTTATGCATTTTGGGCCAGGATATCGCTGAAGTGATGTTGTGTTATTCTTAGTGCTTCACAGTAAAGGCACATGACGTTCTCCATATTGGCGATAACCGGTTGCCATGGAGTCAATTCCAGCTCAGGGCGACCCCACATGTGTCAGAGTAGAGCTGTGCTCCACGAGGTCTTCAATGGCTGATTTTTCAGAAGTAGATCACCAGATCTTCCTTTTGGGGCACCTCTAAAAAACCAATCCATTGCTGTTGAGTTGATTCTAACTCATAGTGACCCTATAAAACAGAGTAGAACTGCCCTACAGAGTTTCCAAGGAGCGCCTGGTGGGCTCGAACTGCAGACCTTTTGGTTAGCAACCGTAGCACTTAACCACTATGCCACAGTGGACTTAAACCTCCAACCTTTTGGTTAGCAGCCATTCGTGTTAACCATTTGCATCACCCAGGGACATATTGGTGATATTAATATTAACTTTAATCATTTGGTACACTGATGTCTGCCAGGTTTCTTTGCTATGAAGTTATTGTTTTTTTCCTCAGCAGTGATTAATTTGTGGAAAGATAACTTGAGAGCATGTAAATATCTTATTCCTCAAAAAACTATTGTCCACTGGTTTTAGCATACATTGATGACTTTCTAACTCCGTTATTCCTTCTATATTTATTAGTTGGCATTCTACTGTAAGGAAGAGGTATCCCTTCTTTCTTTATTTATGAATCTATTTCTGTATATCAGTATGGACCTAGGGATTCTTATTATATTCAATGAGTTATAAGGCATTACTATAGTATTTATCTCTATGTTCAAATTGTCCCAGATTTAGCTAGAGGGAGCCAGCGGAGTTATGTCTCCATCATTCCTTGAGCATACCTTACTGTCTGGCATGATCAGCTGTTTAGGGTTCATCTTCTACTTTCCCTCTCCAGGCCTGGAATCAACTTTTTCTCCAAGAAACCTCCTAGGACCAATTTGACTTTACTTGTCTGGATAGCAGCAAAGTGTCTGAAGTTGGCATGTGTAACGTTAAGTTCTTCTCGTCGAGTATCTGTGGTTTCCTAATTTGCAGTAGTAATAACCTTGTTTATCACCCACATTGTTTTCATTTAGTCCTTATGTTAGTCATCTAGTGCTGCTATAACAGAAATACCAGATGGTTTCAACAAACAAGTTTATTCTCTCACAGCCTAGTAGGCTACAAGTCCAAATTCAGTACATCAGTTCCAGGGGCAACCTTTCTCTCTCTGCCTGCTCTGGAGGAAGGTCCTTGTCATCAATCTCCCCCTGAACTAGGAGCTTCTCAGGAGCAGGGACCCCGGGTCCAAAAGATGCTCTATTCTCCTGGCTCTTGTTTCTTGGTGATATGAGGTCCCCAACTCTCTGCTCACTTTCCGTTCATCTCTTGAGAGATAAAAGGTGGTGCAGGCCACACCCCAGGGAAACTCCCTATACATTGGATTAGGGACATGACCTGGGTAAAGGTGTTATATCCTACCATAATCCTCTTTAACATAATCTAATCTTGCCTCATTAACTACAGGCAGAGATTAGGATTTATAACACATACATAAATTATATCAATCACAAAATGGAGGACAACCACACATTACTGGGCAGCATGTCCTAACCAAGTTGACAAATATTTTGGGGGGACACAGTTCAATCCATAACAATCCTCTTGTATTTACTTTTTTTTAATTAAATGTTTAACTATACACACACATGCACAATGAAATGAAATGAAAACAAAAGACGATCATATCAGAAGAACAGACACGAAAGGATTAACAAAGGCTTCCTCCAGAAACAAGGTAAAGAAGCAGTCTAGATGAGGAGTCAGCACAGTATGGCCCATTGCTTGTTTTTTTAAATAAAATTTTATTAGAACACAGCTACAACCACTGGTTTACTTATTTTCTATGTCTGCTTTCACCTGCGGAGGCCTGGTGATGCAGTGGTTAAAGCAATCGGCTGCTAACCAAAAGGTCAGCAGTTTGAATCCACCAGCCGCTCCTTGGAAACCCTATGGGGCAGCTCTACTCTGTCCTGTAGGGTTGCCAGGGTTCAGAATTAACTCAGTGGGAACTGGCTTGGCTTGGCTTTTACTTGCAATGGAGGTTGAGTAGCTGTGATGGAGACTTTAAGGCCTGCGAAGCCTAAAATATTTACTATCTGGATCTTTACAGAAAAAGTTTGCCAACTTCTGGTCCAAATGAACAGATGCTGAGAACTCTAGCTTAAAAAGGGAGCTAAGTATTAATGAAATTGATGAGAAACCTGGTGCCTATTATTTCAGGCTTCCACACATGACTACTTACAACTGTCTTTCTTCTTACGTGGGTGTTAGCTTGTAAAGTTAACATTTAAAGCAAAAATTATACTCAAACTTATCCTGGAAAGCCTTTTGAAAGTGGCTGTGTTGGAGACTGATATACCTAATGACAATTTCTCATTAAGTCCAGCACAGCCAGTTTTACCAGCATCTATGTTGAGCATTTCTGCAATATACATGTGCAAGGTATATGGGGCTGCTCTAGGCAGCATCACCAACCCCGAGACCAACAAGCTCACATCTGCAATGTAACCAACTGCAATTCTGAAACCAAATCACATATGAGCTAGCACTGTTTACAGGGAATAAATGATTAAAAACCCTAGAATAGCCTTTCTCAGAAGCTCTCTCATTTGGAAAATTGCAAACGAAAATTGAAGAGAAGTGGAAAATGTTTTGCCAACATAAAAGCTAGAACAAAAATAGCTTTTAATCATATGCTGAAAGAGACTTTATACTTTATATCTATCGCCTCTCAAATTACCTCGATTATTAGTGAGTGTAACAAACATCATCTAATTATGAGTGATGTGAGGCCTGTTTGGAAAGACCATTCCAAGTATGTTTGAAATGCTATATTGTGATTAGAACAGCACTGAGACACCGTTTCATATGTATTATGATAGCCAGAAGTTTAAGTTGGATGATACCAAGTGATGACCAAGATATGGGGAGTGGAGAAGGCTTAAACATTGCTGGTGGGAGTGAAGTTGATAAAATCAGTTTGAAGAGGGATTTGAGAGTGCTAGTAGGAGTTAGAAAACCAAAAGGAGAGAACACTCTCAGCATTTCTCAAGCTGAAAGAACTGAAGAAAAAATTCAAGCCTCGAGTTGCAATATTGAAGTATTCTTTTGGCAAAGTATTGAACAACACAGGAAACATCAAAAGAAGATGGAAAGAATATACAGAGTCACTGTACCAAAAAGAATTGGTCGACGTTCAACCATTTCAGGAGGTAGTATATGATCAAGAACCGATAGTATTGAAGGAAGAAGTCCAAGCTGCACTGAAGGCATTGGCAAAAAACAAGGCTCCAGGAATAGATGGAATACCAATTGAATTGTTTCAACAAATGGAAGCAGCACTGGGGTGCTCACTCATCTATGCCAAGAAATTTGGAAGACAGCTACCTGGCCAACCGACTGGAAGAGATCCATATTTGTGTCCATTACAAAGAAAGGTGATCCAGCCGAGAGAGGAAATTATCATACAATATCATTAGTATCATACACAAGTAAATTTTGCTGAAGATCATTCAAAAGAGACTGCAGCAGTGTATCGACAAGGAACTGCCAGAAATTCAAGCCGGATTCCGAAGAGGACGTGGAACCAGAGATGTCATTGCTGATGTCAGATGGATCTTGGCTGAAAACAGAGCATATCAGAAAGATGTTTACATGTGTTTTATCGACTATGCAAAGGCACTTGACTGTGTGGATCGTAACAAATTATGGATGACATTTTCAAAGAATGGGAATTCCATAACACTTAATTGTGCTCATGAGGAAACTGTCCATAGACCAAGAGGAAATTGTTCAAACAGAACAAGGGGATACCATGTAGTTTAAAATCAGGAAAGGTATGTGTCAGGGTTGTTATCTATTCACCACTCTTATTCAATCTGTATGCTAAGCAAATAATCCAAGAAGCTGGATTATATGAAAAAGAACATGGCATGAGGACTGAAGGAAGACCCATTAATAACCTGCGATGTGCAGGTGACACAATCTTGCTTGCTGAAAGGGAAGAGGACTTGAAACACTTAGTGATGAAGAACAAAGACTACAGCCTTTAGTGTGGATTACACCTCAACATAAAGAAAACAAAAACCTTCATTACTGGAACTCACTACTGGACATAACGACATCATGATAAACGGAGAAAATATTAAAGTTGTCAAGGATTTCATTTTACTTGGATCCATAATCAACGCCTATGGAAGCAGCAGTCAAGAAATCAAACAACATATTGCACTGGGAAAGACTGCTGCAAAAGACCTCTTTAAAGTGTTAAAAAGCAAAAATGTCACTTTGAGGAGTAAGGTGTACCTGAATCAAGCCATGATATTTTAAATTGCTTCATATGCATGGGAAAGCTGGACAATGAACAAGGAAGACCAAAGAAGAACGGACACCTTTGAATTATGGTGCTGGTGAAGAATATTGAATATATCATGGACTGCCAGAAGAATGAACAAGTCTGTCTTGGAAGAAGTGCAGCCACAGTGCTCCTTGGAAGCAAGGATGGCGAGACTTTGTCTCAGGTACTTTGGACATGTTATCAGGAGGGACCAGTCCCTGAAGAAGGACATGATGCTTGGCAAAGTCGGGGGTCAGCGAAAAAGAGGAAGGTCCTCAACAAGATGGAATGACACAACGGCTGCAACGATGTGCTCAAGCATAGCAATGATTGTTGAGGGTGGCTCAGGACAGGGCAGTGTTTCATTCTATTGTTCTAAGGGTTGCTACGAGTCTGAACCAGCTTGAAGGCACCTAACGACAACAGTAAAGTTAAGGCGTGCATACCCAACCACCCAGCAATTCTGCTTCTGGATGGCTACATGGGAGCAGTGGCTGTTAGAGACTGGTCCAAACTGCCCGGGGTCCTGAAACTCTTCCAGATGGCCGATAAGGTCAAAACTATTTTCAGAATAAGATGTTATTTGCCTTTTCCATTGTGTTGACTTCCAGAGCACGTAAGAGGGGAAAGAAATGAGAGAGTGAGGCTTGAATTATGATTATAACATTACATTTTTGAAAAAACTAAAAAGATAGTGCAAGGTGTGTAACGATTTGTTTATATTACTTTCTATAATTTTCTGTATGTTTGGAATGCTTTGTAATTAAAAACAAAAAATATTTCTTCGATGCATGCAATAAATTACTTAATTTGAAGTAGAAGTATATAATTTTTACTTAGAAAATATCAATTTCTCCCCACTCCCACTAAACATATGCTGAATACACATTAAAAAGTCTCAGTGTAACACAGTGTGCCAATTCCTACCTTCCTGGGGAGCCCTTACATCTTTGTTTGACCTTGTGATTGGGCAAGAGGGAGCGTTGGAATTTATAGGAAGAACTTTTATTTTCTCTGTATTGTTTTAATTTTTACTACAATGATATTTTTTCAGAAAAAAATTAAAGAAGTCTTTATTGTGAAAATACAAAAGGTAATGTTTTTTGGTTTCAACTTTAAAAAATGATATTGAGGCCATACTTTTCATTCCACTGGATGAACTATTTTCTTAATTTCAATTTTAAATTACTTTTCTGTCATTTATCAATCTTCAATATTGCCATTTGCATGGCTGTTTAATAGTCTATGTCACAAGGTGCCATGAGTTTTAAAACATCATTCTTGCATTTTAGTAATTGGTGGGTTTTCAGTTTTTTGCTTTTACAAACAATACTGTGATGAACCTCTTTACATAGTCTTCATCTCTCCTTTTGATTACTTCCTGAACTTCAGATACATGGAAATGTTAGCTACGTTAGTTCCCATGGACAAATTACTCAGCTTCTCTGAACCTCAATTTCTTACAGGCGGGATTGAAATCATTCTTAACCAGGGGCAATTTTGACCCCAGAGGACATTTGGAAACATCTGGTGACGTTTTTGTTTTCATAACTGGGACAAGGTGGTGGGCGTTGTTACTGCATCCAGTGCGTAGTGGTCAGGGATACTGCCTCCCGCAACACACAATTATCAGCCCAATATGTCAACAGAGCTGAGGTTGAGAAACCCTGGAATAGAAAGATCACAAACGCCCCACCCTGCCCTGAAAATTACCAGAGATTTCTGGAGGGACTCATTGTCTGGATAGGGCTGCAGGAGGGGTCCACACCCCAGATTGGGAGCCCTTGGGAAGGAAGGGACAGAGCACAGGGTGTTTTCTGAATGGACCTGCTGTCACAATCACCTGCACACTCTACCCTGGAGAGTCTGAGTCTGTAGGTTCCAGGCGGGGACTTTAACAAGTCCCCCAGGTGAGTCCATTGGTTAGAGCAGTGGTTCCCACCTACCTGGCCATCAGACTCTCCCAGGGAGCTTTCCAAGCAAGGTTTGGAGTGGAGGTCAAGAATTTGGGGAGTTTGGTTGATTGGTTGGCTTCAGTTCCAGAGGTGATTCTGATGAAGCCGGCCTGAAAGTGAATCAGCTTTGGGGAATTACATGGGCACTAAGGCAAAGTACAGGGTCAGCGGAAAAGAGGAAGACCCTCAACGAGGTGGATTGACACAGTGGCTGCAACAATGAGCTCAAGCATAACAACGATTCTAAGGATGGTGCGGGATTGGGCAGTGTTTTGTTCTGTTGTCCACAGGGTCGCTATGAGTCGGAACCGACTCGACGGCACCTAACAACGACGAGGGAGTAACATGGGCATTCATTCATTCACATGTAGGATGGTTTTTGTTGGTTCCCCTTAAGTGGATTCTGACTTACAGCAATCCCATGTGTACAGAGTAGAACTGCAACATAGGGTTTTCAAGGCTGCGACCTTTTGGAAGCAGATGGCCAGGCCTGTCTTTGGAAGTGCCTTTGGATGGGTTCGAACTGCCAACCTCTAGGCTAGTAGTGGAGCACTTAACAATTTGCACCACCCAGGGACTCCAAAATAGGCATAAATTCAAAAGAGATGACTTCAACACTGTGTCTGTCTTTAAGGATTCACGATCTAATAGACTGACCCATTAGCAACTCATTAACAATTCAACTGCCTGTGACAAGGGCTTGAACAAAGTGCTTTGGGAGCACAAAGGAGGGAGGGGCCCACTGTGCCTGAGGGCTTCTTGGAGGAGGCTGACGTTTGAGGTGGGCCCTAGAAAAGGGGCTGTAGAGGAGGATTTTTGGCAGCGGAAACAGTGGAGGCAGACCTCCTGACAGAGAGAATTGCAGCAGGACCCAGAAGAAAACGATGGCGCCTGCCGCTCTCCACTGATTACTCTTAACTTGCACCTCAGGGGCATGGCGCTTTTGCATTTTCAAGCAAAGCTGAAACTGTGCAGTGCGAACAATCTGAATGAAGCCTCGATCTTGTAAACTCTGAAATAAAGCAGATCATACTTTATATCTTTTTCTATGGGGAAATTAGTCTTGGATTCTGCAAGTTTGAAATTAGGAGAGGTTTTCAGGAAAGGCTCTCTCACATAAAAACTTGCTTGCCCTCCAGTGAGCACCTACTGCATGTGGGACCTGCGCTTCCGACTCCAAGACACATAAGACCCAGCCCTACCCTGGAGGCGCTCATAGCCAGTTAGGCATCCCTGGCCCCCCTCCCCACCCTGTGGCAACCTCTGATCTGAGTCAGGCTGGTGGAGGGGCTAGAGAGGAAGCTGCCAGGAGTCCAGCAAAGTGAGGCAGGACGGGGGTGGGCTCAGGCCAGGTGGGGAGAGGTGGATCCCCAGGGAAACACACTGGCATTTTAAAGAGGGGCCAGGCTCCCAGGGCAGGGAACAGACACTACGTGGAAGAGCTGGTGGCCAATCCAGGGTGCCTCGATTGTTCCTTCCCTTCCGCACGCAGCAACATCACTGCTCTGAACACCACTCTTGGTTGCTTAATTCCGTCAGTAAATTTTTATTGAGTGCCTATTATAGGGTAGTAGGAATTGACTCAACGGCAAGGGACTTGGTTTTTTACTATACGTCGAGTGCTGTACATGCACAGGGCCACAAAATAGAGCCTTCATGGCGCTTACATTCTCATGGGAGGGCATAGATCATAAACAAAATAAAAAACAATGTATGTAGAGTATATACATTGCTTTTTTATTCTGTATTTTATATGCAACATATATATTATATAGTCTATATGGGTTTTTTTTTAATATACATATTGCTTTTTTATTTTATGTAATATAGTGGGTATGGTGTATTTATTTAAAGAATATCGTGTAGTAGAACGTGATAACTGTACTGCAGGAAAATAAAGCAGAGATGAGGACAGAGAATGCTGGGCAGGTGTGTGTGTGTACAAACAAAAAAAACGGTTACATGAGTGGATTCAGACTCATGGCGACTCCATGTATGTCAGAGTAGAACTGTGTTCCATAGGGTTTTCAACTGCTGTGATCTTTGGGAAGTAGATCACGAGGGCTTTCTTCTGAGGTGCCCCTGGGTGGATTCAAACCACCAACCTTTCTGTCAGCAGCCAAGTGCTTAACTATTTTCTCTATCCAGGGACCCTTCTGTGTGTGCATACAGCTGCACAAATTGAAAGGGTAGTCAGGGAAAGTGTCACTGAGAAGGTGATGTTGAAGGGTTTCTTTTAAATCTTATGCAACAGTGTTAAGTTGCATTTCATATGTACGTCTTCACGGATGAGTATTTCGCCAACAAGATTATAAACTCCTCTAGGGTTAGAAACTCCACAGGGCCTAGAGCAACACTGGACCCCTCATGGGAATTCAAAACACTCTTTGAATGAATGAGCAAAGAACAAAAAAAAAAGAATGAATAAAAATGGAATGAAGAATGAATGAATGAAACAGTGAATGGGGGGGGGGAAACCCTGCCATCTAAGTCTTGAGTTTTGGTGTCTCCTTTGGTTGTGGTAGAATCTTTGCATCTGCTACCCTGGCCCAGCCAGCCAGAGACCCTACCTTTTAGGTGGGAAGAAAAGGGAAGCAGAAAGCCCAGGTAGGGAAGGACAGGGTGGAACTGGGCAGGGAGGGTGGGGCGAAGTGAGATGTGATGAGGTGGAGGGGCTGGAGAGTAAAAAAAAGAGCATGAAGACTACCCCCCCAAAAAAAAAAAAACAGGAAGGGAGAAAACAAAAGATCAATAAGCACAGTCGGAGGTGACAGCAGGCAGCCAGGGAGTGTTCCTCCCTTGATTAGAATTCATGAACTCCCCTCCTCCATTAAGTCTTTATATGACACCTGGCCTTTAATGCAAAGCTGGCTGCGAACATTAAAAATTAAAAGCCGAAGGTAGGCTACATTCATCTCTGATAGCGCAGCTCCCCTCCTATCTGAGGTCTGCACAAAGCTATTACACATTGATAAATTGTTTTGGGTAATAGCTGAGATATTACATTGTTTCTGAGTGAAGGCAAAATCTCTCCCTGACACGGGCATTTATCAGGAGTGCCTTTCATCCTATTTATTACAGGCCAGATGAGCATGGGGCTTTGGCCAGGTTGGGGTGCTGGGCTGGGACCCCTTCCCCACCTGGCTCGCCTCCCTCTCCCCTGTCACTCTCTTGATGGGGTATTGATGGGGCTTGTGACAAGTTAATTATTATCTAAAGATATGCAGTTCACCTTAAAAGGGGTGGGGGCTCGGGGTGGGGGCTCCTAAGGAAGAGAGGAGTTTGGTTATTGAACAAACGGATGCATGGAGGATGATTGGTCCCTGGCCCCACCTTGGTCGCACCTGGTAAACCTGAACCTAGCTATATGCCCATTGCCATTCAGTGCACAGTCACCTGGGAGGAAGTTCACAAAGCTAGCGCCCTGGCTGCATCTTACCACTCCCCCACACCTCCACCGGTCTCACAAGTTGGCAACCAATCAGAATTGCTGAAAGTTTGTTCTCCAAAAGGGTGGAGGGCTTGGAGGTCTTTACACACGCACCTCTCCCAACAACACACAATGAAGGTGTGAGTCTAGGTTAGAAGCCTCCGCCTTCTGCTGTGGAGTTCCCAGACTGGTTATATCTGCCCTCTGCCTTTCCTGCTTTTCGGACCCCTACATATCCTCCAGGAGCTCTGGTAGTGCAGTGGTTAAGCACTTGGCTGCTAACTGAAAGGTTGGCAGTTCAAACCCACCAGGTGCTCCATGGGAGAAAGATGTGATGGTCTGCTTCCCTAAAGATTATAGCCTTGGAAACCGTATGAGGCAGTTCTACTCTGTCCTACAGGGTCGCTGTGAGTCAAAATTAACTTGATGGCAGGCTCTTTGGTTACATGTCCTCCACTCCCACCTCAAGCTCCTTGATAGCTTCCTGTGTGCTAAGAGTGTAGGAAAAAGATACAGTATCTGGGTTTGATCCTGCTATTGCTCTTAGTTGCTGTCGAGTCGATTCCGGCTCATAGTCACCCCATGTGTGCAGAGTAACTGCTCCATAGAGTTTTCAAGGTTGTGACTTTTTGAAAGCAGACTGCCAGGCCTGTCTTCCAAGGCACCTCTGGTTGGGTTCAAATTGCCAGCCTTTACTAGTCGAGTGTTTAACTGTTTTTGCCACCCAGCTTCCTCAAATGTAATATGAGGAATATATAATGAATTCTCTGGGTGGTGCAAACAGTTGATGCACTTGGCTGCTAACTGGAAGGTTGGAAGTTCAAGTCCACCCAGAAGTGCCTTGGAAGAAAGGCCTGGTGATCTATTTCTGAAAAATCAGCCATTGAAAACCTGTGGAGTACAGTTCTACTCTGACACACATGGGGTCGCCGTGAGTTGGAATCTACTCACAATAAATGGTTTAATATGGAGGTAAGAATAATGCCAGCCTCACTGGTCGCTGTTGTAAAGGGTTACATGGGACTGGCTGAGCATCAGGGTTGGACTTTATGGGTGGTGTGAGTGTGGGTTCACACTGTGTGTACATGGAAGCCCAGGAAGCCATACCACGGAGTAGTAGGAGCTGCAGTTTGGGGTCCCTGGGGGTCATTCCTGCACAATCTTCTTGGAAGGTGCTTTCTTTCAGAACTGTTTATCAAGTGCTTTCTATTTTCCAGGCACTGCGCTAAGTGCTGAATAGATGATATTGAATATAACAGACCTGGTTCCTAGTCTCTGGTTGCTCATAGTGATGGAATTGTCCTGCTGTCCACAGAGGAGGGGGCAAGTGCTCTGGACAAATTCTGTCCCTAGGGGTGGGTTAGCTCGCTGTCCTTCCAGCCCTGGATCTGAGTCAGCTCCAACTCCCATCAAATGCTTGGCACAGAGTTAAAAAAAAAAAAGCACAAAAAAACCAAACCCGTTGCTGCCGAGTTGATTCCGACTCATAGTGACCCTACAGGACAGAGTAGAACTGCCCCATAGAATTTCCAAGGAGCGCCTGGTGGATTCAAACTACTGAACTTTTGGTTAGCAGCCATTGCACTTAACCACTATGCCACCAGGGTTTCCTGGCACATAGTAGGTACCCAATAAATATTTTTTGAATGGATGAATGGATGCTTGAAATAGTTAATGCTGAGCCTTGGGTGGATAGGTGTAAGCTTGCTGAGTCTCACTGAGGCACAAGGCATACTTCAGGTGTGCTTTCTAGGAAACAAAGGCTGCCAGGTTAGCTCAGGGGAACTGTCCATCTCCAAACCCCAGGGAGGTAAAATGACACCCAGCAAAAAAGAAGGAAGTGCCCATTGCCTCTGAGTGCAAGCTAGGTAACAATGTCTTGACTGCTGCCTGTGGAGCCAGTGACCCTCCTCTTTCCGGCATTTCTGCCTAATGACCAGACATCTGAGGAATCATAACCAGCAGGAGGGGGAAAGGGAGGTCACCCAGGGGACATGCCCCCTCTGAGCCCAGCTTCCCATTCAATCTGGGTGCAGGTGGGTGCTACAGGAAGCCTGGAATGAGATAGGCTCAAGGCTCTCCCACCCAGGGTATCACTGAAGTCACGCTTTAAAAATCTGCCTGGCCATCTCGAGTCTCTGTCTCTCTAGCCAGCCCTCTTGAACTGATACTTTGGTGGGACTGTCTGCCCAGCTCTCAATTCAGGCTTCATACCTGGATGCTGTCTTTCTGCTATCCCAATTCTACTCTCTGTGAACCAGAACCAGCCCCACACTTTCCTGTACCCAACTACACTCCCTAAAGCCCAGGAAGGATGTCTGGACCCTGATGATGGATGAACTTGGGCATACCCAAGAGTGTTGGTACCTATTTGGCTATGTTGTGGGTTCAGTGGTTGGGCTGAATCAGAAACTTCTGGATGGGTCCTTTTCTTATTAGGGGAAGCACAAGTCTAAAACAGTGATCCTCAACCACTGCTGTGGGCTGGTTTCCCTTCTTCCCTCAAAGAGTGGGCTATACCCTACCAGCTGAATTGAGTCATCAGTGTTAACTGCTGACAGTGGGTCTTATTCAGCAGGTAAGATGAGGCAGAATCAAGGCTGAGACCCTGCTCTAAAGAGTTGATTGTGTGAACCAAATATAAGAGACCAACCAGAAAAAGCTTTCTAGGATCAGCTAAATGACAGAGTGATAATAGCAGTAATCACAGCTTTTACTGAGTATTCACTATGTGCCAGGGACCGTACTGATCATTTTATATTCAGTCTCCCATTTAATCCTCTTAACAACCCAGAAAGGTGGTATTACAGAGGCACAGAGAGGTCAGCAGCAAGGGGTGGAGATGGAATTGGACAGTAAGTCTGTCTTAATCATTGCACTGAAAGGATCTTAAGGATTTAGCTACTCAGTCTCTTCATTTTCTACATTAGGAAACTGAGGCTTAGAGAGGAAAATCCTTGTGAGCATCAGTGGCAGAGCTGGGACTAGATTCTAAGGGTCTTAATTCTATATCCAAAGCTTTTTTTCTACTGAACCCCACTGTTAGCTAGGAATACAGCATCCCTTTCATTTCCCCTTTCCCTCCAAGGTTGAGGGAAATCATAAAGGCAGAGGGAGAACCCAGGGCCAGAGACCCAAGATACAGATATGAGCATAATGTTGCCAAACAAAAAGGCATAGACTTGAGCCTTGGGAGCTCTAGAAAGCTTCTTTTAAAGATTGAAGCAGGAATCAAAAGCCAACAGAGCAGGTGGAGGTGGACTAGGATCCAGGGATTCAGTGAAGACTGTGGTCATGAGGCCCCAGTGTTTAGGACACTTTGAAACAGGCTGCCAAACCAGGAATCTGTTGAGACAGGAAAAATTTCAACGGGCCTGATATAATCAAAGGACTGCAGGAGATCCAGGAAGGTCCCATCATCAAGAAAAGGCAAAGATCAAGGTGAGCATTGCAAGGCCCACTGGCAAGAGGAGATGAATGCCCTGATTACTGACAGAAGGAAAAATGGAGGCAGTCAGGTTTGAGGGATGGGTGGTACAGGAGAGAAGTCAAGACCCAGGGCTACTGCATTGCACAGCCCGCTTGCGTATGTATGGCAACCTAATTGAGAGCCATGTGGCTGGGGTTTGGAGGGATTCTTGGTTTGGAGTTGACAGTTTGGGATGGAAAAAGATGCCAAGAGCACTCTTAGAAGTTTTTCTGAGTATTAAGTAAACTTTTTCCCTTTGTTATTTTCACAAGTCAGTGCTATGAATATTTAATTTTTTTTTAATCGATTGTTTTTACTTTGAATGCAAACTTGTGTTGAGATTGGACCACATGGAAAACTGAATTTTTGAGGGCTATGTTTTTAATCAAGGAAAAAATAAATAAATAAAAGGACAAAAGGACCTGCTACTTATTTATATACCTCCATCTGTGCCCGGATCTGCTCCCTGTCTACACAATATAATTTTTTTTAATATATTTTTATGTATTTATAATAAATGTATAGGTAACAAAACATTTGCCACTTCAACAATACTCACCTGTATTGTTCTCATAAAAAAACCATTGCCGTCGAGTCTATTCCGACTCATGGTGACCCTATAGGACAGAGTAGAACTGCCTCATAGAGTTTCCAAGGAGCCCCTGGTGGGCTTGAACTGCCGCCCTTCTGGTTGGCAGCTATAGTTCTTAAACACTAGGCCACCAGGGTCTCCTTGTACAGTACAGTGACATTAAATATGTCATCGTGTTGTTCCACCATCACCATTAACTGTTCCCAGATTTTCCCATCGCCCTTAACAGAAGCTCAGCGTCCCCTGCCACACAATATAAATTTCAACTTGATTTTTTCAAAAGGTTGGAAGGAGTACATGACACTGAACGTCATGTACCTTGATTTTGCTGCTCATCAGGGTTTGCCACGGCCTTCAAAGACCTTTCCACCCCAAAGGCAGGGGTATATTTTCCCTCCTTCACAGTGCCATCTTTAAGGAAGTGTGGACGATTTGGAGAGAGATTTTCCACGTTATATAGGCAAAGATGGCCATCTTCCAGGATGCTTATGCAGGTCAGCCTTCCTCACATCTCCCATCTTCGCTAATTCTGCACACTCCTAATCTTTGCGATATTTCCGGTGGCTGGCTATTGGACTCGGCTTTTAAGGGTTAATGTTGCTGGGGGTGGCAGGGGGACGGGAGGAGGAAAGGGTGAGTTTCTGCACACCCAGTGCCTCTGCACCCAGAGCCTGGTAAGGGGGCAGTGGTCAGAGGGAAACAGAGAGAGAGAAAGATATCAAGTGTAGTAATCAGAATGAAAAATGGAGCCGCGGTTACTTTAAACAAGAGCTAATTCATCACGAGAACGAGTGGATAAGTAGCTGAGTTTCAGGCGTTCAGTAAGTTCCCCGTTCTGCTCCAAAAATTATTCCACCCCTGTCTGCATGCTCCCATAAATCATCCCTTCTTCACATCAGCTCCGATTACCAATTACTCCTGCCTGTAACGCGCTTTCCTTGCCCAACACCATCTGATGGGGCCTTGCCTTTTAATTTTACAAATGCTTTTTTCCCACTTCCATTGCTTCTTTCTCCTCCAGCCTCTCCCTGCCCCCAGCCTCTCCTCTCTCTCCTCTCTTTTTCTCCCTGTCTTCTGTTACTTGCATAACGCCCCCACCTGGCCCCCAGCCAAACTGCCCTGTGCTGTGGTCCTGTGGGAAGGGGAGTGGAAAGCTGCCTTGGGTAGTGGTGGCAGCCAGGACCTCCTGGGAAGATGGGAGAGGGGTGCTTCTCTCATCCCTCTCAAATTTGCCCCCACCGGCATCCACCCACAGTCTGTTTCTTGGTATACAGATTCAGATAGGGCAGAGCTGGAGTCTGAGGTGGTGACAACCTGTTGCAAAGAGCAGCTATCCGTTCTCTCTAAGAGGAGAGCTTTCTACTCCCCTGGGAGCCCAGCCTGGTGAAAGAGATGGTTGTAAATATTTACCATCACAGTTATTAGCTGCTGACGGTGTCAGATGCACAGACGCCGTGAGGCTCTGCCGGGCTGGAAAAATCCCCTTAGAAGATGTCCTGCTTCCGGTGCAGCTTTTACTTCTTTTGTCAGAATCCCCCAAAGCTGTGTTTTCCAAACTCCAATCACGACGGTGTCACTTTCAAAGTTTTTGCCTCATTTAAGTATCATATGTACCCTATTAGTCCCTGGGTAGTACCAATGATTAATGTGCTTGAGTGCTAACCAAAAGGTTGGAAGTTCAACTCCACCCAGAGGCACCCCGGAAAAAAGTCCTGGCTATCTACTTCCAAAAGGTCAGCCATCGAAACCCCTACGGAGCACAGTTCTGCTCTGACATATGCGGGGTCACCACGAACCGGAACTGACTCGACGGCGACTGGTAGATGTACCGTATTTCCTAGTATTTTCAACTCAACCTGAAATTAGCTCACTCTTTAAAAACTTAACTTTGTCCTAAGCAAAAATTTATGAAATCGTGTGCCTGATGTTATAGTTATGTTTTTCCCAAGACCTTAAAATAAATACTATTTCAATGAACTTAACTCCCCGCCTACTGAAATCATATCTGTCGGACATGCACCACACCTGGGCTAAAGCTTCATTTCCGCCTGCGCACTCAGCGACGTAATGGACAGCTGACGTGGGACTAAGACACAGAGGACACCTGCAGCTCAGACTTCTCAAACTTCCCTGGGCCCGGGAAGCATGGGAGCCTGTTAGGAGGCAGCTTCCAGCCCCACCTCCAGAGTCTCTGATCCCAGAAGTGTGGACACTGCCTAGGTCCAGGCCCAGAGCCTGGAGGTTGGCAAGTGCCCTCAGGTGTCTCTGGCCAGGCTTTGAGAAACACTGGTCTAGCCAGTGCTTCAAATCTAATGTGCTTTGTCACCTTGGGAAAATCACTTCATTTTTCATTTCCTAATAGTTTACACTGGCAGAACCCTAACTGGCCTTCCTACCTCCTAGAGATCAAGGAAGGTCTGAACCCAAAGAGATAAGTCCGGGATGAACTTGGAAAAGAGTCCGGCTATGTTCGGAGAAAGGCATGGCTTGTTTTCCTTGGCATCTGCACAGATACACAGAACAGCCTGGCCCAGGGCCGTTAGCATCTTGGGGTTGCATTCCCACAGGCCACCTTTTTGATTGGATTTGAAAACTCTAGATTTCTGTAGGGCTGAGGGATTCCAAGCCACTTTTCATGATGATTATTTAAATATAATTGTGTGTCTTGGGTAAAAAACCAAAACAAAACCCAAACCTGTTGCCGTGGAATTAACTGTACCTCAAAGAGACCCTATAAGACAGAGCAGAACTACCCCGTAGGGTTTCCAAGGACTCAAACTGCCAACCACTGGGGGCTGGATAAAAAGTCCCAGGGCCAGGACTAGGGTAAGTAAGGCAGGTCAGGCACCCAGGCATCAACATTTAGGGAAGTGCTCACTCTTGGGTGCTGACCCTGCGCTTGCACCAGCCTGAGAGTGAGCACCTCCTTAAATGTTGTGCTCTGGAAGCCTTGCTTGACTCACCCTGGCCCTCATCCGGAAACCACAGTGTTGCTGGATCTAAATCCTTATAAGGCAGGGCGAAGTCAAGAGGAAGAGAACCAGCTGCCCTCGAGTGGGTGCCAGCTCACAGGGACCCCGTAGGTGTCAGGGTAGAACTGTGCTCCACGAGGTTTTCAGTGGCTGGTTTTTCAGAAGTCGATCACCAGGCCTTTCTTCCAAGACACTTCTGGGTAGACCCGAACCTCCAAACTTCTGGTTAGTAGCTGAGCGTGTTAACCATTTGCAACACCCGAGAGAGAGGGAGAACCTAGAGTTAAGTGAAGGTCCAAGGTGAGAGGCACTGTGCCAGGTGCATTCACACATGTCATACCATCTACAAGAGCTCAGAAAACCAAAACCAAGCCCGCTGCTGTCGAACCAGTTCCAGCTCATAACAACCCTGAAGGACAGAGCAGAACTGCCACATAGGGTTTCCAAGGCTGTAAATCTTTGTGGAAGCAGACTGCCACATTTTTCTCCCATGGAGCAGCTGGTGGGTTTGAACTGCTGACCTTCCAGTTAGCAGCTGAGCACTTCAACCACTGTGCCACCAGGGCTCCTTACAAGAGTCCACAATGGGGATAGTATTAGTTTCATTTTACACTAAGGGACACCGGTGTTTAGAGAGGTTGAGGAATCTTCCCAACAAAAAGAAAAAAGGAAGGGAAGGAGGGAAGAAGGAAGGGACGGAGAAAGAAAGGAGGGAAGGAGGAAGGAGGGAGGACTACCTCTGTTCTTTCCAGTTCGGTATTGGCCCTCCCTTTCTCAGCAAGTGGTGTTAAAATAGAATTGATTCTGCTTCACAGATGAGGCCAACGAGACCCTCAGTCCTGGTGTTTTCTACACACTTTACAATTTATAATTTTTAAATCGCTCGTTGCCACAAAGCATTTTAAATCACTCATATTCACTTAGATCTCTTACCTGTATCTATCAGACGGGGACTGAGTAGGCATCCAACCAGGCACAGCAAAGGAAAGGAAAGTTCCTTTTTGGGGATCATGGAAGGCAGTGGGGAGACAAAATTGCCTAGTGGTAATAGATGGGACAGCTAAGTAAAGAAAGGAGCGTATCGTGTATAATCAAGGGGAGAGAGAACTATACCAGAAAAACTAGGCTAACGGTAATTGCCAAAACCTCACAGAACTGAGTTCTGAGTGTCCTGGTAAACATAGCGGCTGCTGTTAACTAATACAAAGCATCCCTGTTGCTGGATGAGAGATGCTTCCCCAGCACTAAAGTCTAAACACATTTTTTTTTTTTTTAGGTAGCATCTTTTAATTTTTTTATTGTGCTTTAAGTGAAAGTTTACAAATCAAGTCAGTCTCTCACACAAAAACTTATATACACCTTGCTACATACTCCCAATTACTCTCCCCCTAATGAGATGGCCCGCCCCCTCCCTCCACTCTCTCTTTTCGTGTCCTTTTCGCCAGCTTCTAACCCCCTCCACCCTCTCATCTCCCCTCCAGGCAGGAGATGCCAACATAGTCTCAAGTGTCTACCTGATCCAAGAAGCTCACTCCTCACCAGCATCCCTCTCCAACCCATTGTCCAGTCCAATCCATGTCTGAAGAGTTGGCTTCGGGAATGGTTCCTGTCCTGGGCCAACAGAAGGTCTGGGGGCCATGACCAGCAGGGTCCTTCTAGTTAAAGTCTAAACTCTTTTTATCACTGAGACTCTTTACATAAGGAGCACTGACAGCAGCAGAGCCAGATATAATAAAGTAGTAATGGCAAGACTCTGACTCGCTTACTTTAGACACATCATCCGGAAAGAACAATCACTAGAAAAGGACATCATGTTTGGTACAGGGCCAGTGAAAGCAAGGAAAACCCTCAGTGAGATGGATGGATACAATAGCCGCAACAATATGCTCGAACGTACCGACGATTATGAAGGCGGTGAAGGACGAGGCAATGTTTTCATTCTTTTATATGTAAGGTCACCATGGGTCAGAGCCAACTGGATATAATTAACAACAAATGATAATAATAATAATACCCCTTTGATGTCTAGTTGATTCTGACTCATAGCGACCCCATATGACAGAGTAGAATTGCCCCAAGGAGCGGCTGGTGAATTTGATCTGCAGACCTTTTGGTTAGCAGCCAAGCTCTTAATCACTGCACAACCAGGGCTCTAATAATAATAATTATAGCTAACATTTATTGAGTAGGCACTTTCAAATGTTACTTAATCTCATCCTCACGACTATACCGTGAAGCGGGTATTATAATCATCACTTTTCAAAATAAGAGACCTAGACTCAGAGAGGTCAAGCAACTTGGCCACAATCCCTCAGTCAGTAAATGGCAGGTCCGACTGAAAGCAGGTTTTCCAGAGTGGCCTGGATCCCTCGGCTGCTCCATTGATTAGCCCAAAGCCGCTGGTCACAGAATGGACCCCCTCTTACTACTGCAGGGATGTACCAAGTAAGTGACACAGGCATTCCGGTTAACTGTTTCACCCCCGCCCTTTTGTTTCATAATCAACCCTGTTTATCTGGGGCCAAATTTCCTATCTTCTCCTATTTTATCCCAGTCATCTCTGCCTGCAGCGATGGGGTCCTTATATAGCTCCCAGAGTAGGGCTCCAACAAGGAATGGGTGATATATGTAGACACACACGTATTCATATGCTGAGGAGTGTCTGAATGATTCACCCTATATCCTCACAACCTAGCACAGTGGTTCTCAAAGTGTGAACCAGCAGCAGCGGTCGCATTACCTGGGGACTCATTAGACACACAATCCTCGGGCCCCATCTCAGATCGACTGAATTGGAAACTGGGCGCAGGGCCAGCGGTTTGAGATTTAACAAGCCCTCGGGTAATTCTGATGCATGCCAAAGCTTGGGGACCACTGGTTTAGAGTGATAGTTCTCACCTGGCTGCTTGTCGGAATCAGCTGGGAAGCTTTGAAAAGCACAGGTCTCGACAGGTGAAATTGGTCACTACAGATTCAGAAGTAAGCACGGATCAGCCCATGCTTACCTTGTTGACTGGATAATCTGCCCTGTCAGGGATTGTAAATTTGAAAAAGAGGCTTTGATTCTGAGGAATGTGCTCTGGGGTTGGGAGAGTGACAGATGCCAGCCATACCTAGAAGCAGAATCTTTGATGAAGTAAAAAATGTGGAATTTTTCTCTGCAGGTGATCTGGTAAGCACCATGTTTACCTGGCCTATTGGATAATCCACCCTGAGTGTAACCAAGGTGGAGGGCCCCTGGCTTAGAGGGTCAGATGTCTCTAGACTTCACCCCAGATTGGTGCCCTGAATGATACTGATAGGGTGGGTGGACTCCCAGAGGCACAAGTGTTCAGTATTGGTCCTTTGCCCCTGGAATTCTTCTCAGCTTAGCGGGCTTCATATTAAGGCACTGAAAGCTGGGAAACAGTACGATATCATGAAAACTCTGTTGCTGTCCAGTTGAGCCTGACTCATGGCAACTCCATGTTTCACAGAGTAGAAGTGAGCTCCATAAAGTTTTCTTAGCTATAATCTTTACAGAAGCAGATAATTCTTCTGTGGAGCTGTTGCATGGGCTTGAACTGCCAACCTTTTGGTTATCAGTCAAGCACAAACCATTTGTGCCACCCAAGGACCGCAATATCATGAAAAGAACCTGAAATTGGAAATAATTTGGAGCCTAGTTCAAACTCTGGTCAGTCACTTATTAGCTATGTGACCTTACTGGGCCTCAGTTTCTCACCCATAAAATAGTGACATAAAATACCTGCATCCACTGTTGTAGATAAAGCACCAAGAACAATGACTAGTACTTGGCAGTAACTTATTGGACAGTAGATATGATTTTAAAAAAATGAAACCCAGCCAAAGAGAATCATGAATGTAGGGAGCTCCACTCTGACCTACGCACCCACTATCCACTGCCGTTGAATTGATTCTGACTCATAGTGACCCTAGGACAAAGTAGAATTGCCCCATAGAGTTTCCAAGGAGCACCTGGTGGATTTGAACTACCAACCTCTTGGTTAGCAGCTGTAGCCCTTAACCCCTACGCCACCAGGGTTTCCACAAGGTCAGAGAAATGGGTTAAACTGTCCTAATGTTCATGAGCAGGAAAGATGTCCTGTGATGGTAGAAAAGTTCAGGTAAGAAGGGGTCCCCTGAAAGCCAGGCAAGGTCACTGATGTGGTCAGGATTTGGGACAAGACCCAACAACAAGACGTGTATGAAAAAGATCCAGAAAAGTGACCATCCAGATGTCCCCACTGGGGATGGGAACCTAGTGGGAGGGAGCCAGGGGTGTCTACATTCTGAGATTCAGGAAGATGGTTGTCAACCCTAGGAAAGCACAGTGCCGGCAGTGGGACCCCATAATTGCCAAACTAGGGTTCTCAGTCAAGCCCCAGTCTGCTGGTGAAGGCAAGACCAGGCTCTAGTCCAATGGAGCTAGGAGGTAAGCCAAGGACCCGTGCCCTCACAAGGATTCAAGATGGAGTGCAAAGTCATACCCTGGTCCAATGTGCCCACCCTATTTGTTAGGTTAGTTTTGGGTAAAGAGACACTTGTCTCAAAAGGCTCATTATTATGATTTGAATTGTGGATCCCCCCCCCCCCCCCCCGCTTCCAAATATGTTAAATTCCTAATCCCTGGTACACTGAACATGACCTCGTTT
The DNA here is from genome assembly GCF_024166365.1 of Elephas maximus indicus. Taxonomy (NCBI): domain Eukaryota; kingdom Metazoa; phylum Chordata; class Mammalia; order Proboscidea; family Elephantidae; genus Elephas; species Elephas maximus. The sequence continues at coordinate 89,330,042 of NC_064828.1, read as the reverse complement.
GGAAATAGGAGCTTTGGAGATGTTATCAGTTAACAAGAGGTTATACCTGAGTAGGGTGGGTCCTAATCCCATCTGAGTGGTGCCTTTATGGAAGGACGGCCATGTGACTACAGAGACAGATGCAAGTCAAGGAACATCAAGGATTGCCAGGAGCTGCAAGAAGCTAGGATAGAGGCACGGAACAGTTTCTCTCTCAGAGCCTGCAGAGGGAATCAACACAGCTGTCACCTGGTTTGGACTTCTAGCCTCTAGAACTGTAAGACAATAAACTTCTGTTCTTCAGGGATATTTCTTATAGCAGCCCTACAAAACTAAGATACTCACTTTGAGCCTGGCTCATCTCTTCTCTCCCCTGCCCTCTTTCACCTTTCCCAAGGAGCCTAGGGCTTGGTCTCTAAGCTGATATAAGGTTGAAGGTCAAACCTTTCCCTCTTCTTTAACACACTTGATGTCTTTGTGAGGGGATTCAGCCTCCCATGCCTAAAGTGCCCCATATACTGATTCTGCATCCCTGACTGCCCCCAAAACACCTAGAGCCACTTAGCCATACCTTGGGCTCTGGAACCAAGCCTGTCCTTGGGCAGGGCCAATATCAGGAGCCTCTACACATCTGTCAGTTTGTTGCACTGTGGGAGCTTGTGTGCTTGAAGCTATGCCACTGGTATTCAAATGCCAGTAGGTTTACCCATGGTGGACAGGTTTCAGCTGGGCTACCAGACTAAGACAGACTAGGAAGAAGGACCCGGCAGCCTGCTTCTGAAAAGAATTAGCCAGTGAAAACCTAATGAATAGAGTGGAACATTGTCTGATGTAGTGCCGGAAGGTGAGCCCCTTAGGTTGGAAGGCACTCGAAATATGACTGGGAAAGAGCCATCTCCTCAAAGTAGAGTTGACCTCAATGACGTGAATGGAGTCGAGCTTTCAGGACCTTCATTTGTTGATGTGGAAAGACTTAAAATGAGAAGAAACAGCTGCAAACATCCATTAATAATTGGAACCTGGAAAGTACAAAGTATGAATCTAGGAAAATTGGAAATCATCAGAAATGAAATGGAACACATAAAGATTGATATCCTAGCCATTAGTGAGCTGAAATAGACTGGTACTGGCCATTTTGAATCAGACAATCATATGGTCTACTATGCTGGGAATGACAACTTGAAGAGGTATGGCGTTGCATTCATCGTCAAAAAGAACTTTTAAAGATCTATCCTGAAGTACAATGCTGTCAGTGATAGGATAACACTCATATGCCTATAAGGAAGACCAGTTAATATGACTGTTATTCAAATTTACGTACCAACCACTAGGGCCAAAGATGAAGAAACTGGCTTTTTTTTCTGCAGTCTGAAATTGATTGAACATGCAATCAGGATGCACTGATAATTATTGGTGATTGGAATGGGAAAGTGGGGAACAAAGAAGAAGGATCAGTAGTTGGAAAATATGGCCTTGGTGACAGAAAGATCCTGGAGATCCCATGATTGGATTTTGCAATGACTTCTTCATTGCAAATATCTTTTTTCACCAACATAAATGACTATACACATGGACCTCACCAGATAGAATACACATGAATCAAATTGACCTCATCTGTAGAAAGAGACCATAGAAAAGCAGGGGCTGGCAGGGGATCAGACCATCAACTGCTTATATGAGAATTCAAGTTGAAGATGAAGAAAATTAGAATCAGTCCATGAGAGCCAAAGTATGACTTTGAGTATATGCCACCTGGATTGGAGACCATCTCAAGAATAGATTTGACCTGTTGAACACTAATGACTGAAGACCAGGTGAGTTGTGGAATGACATCAAGGACATCATACATGAAGAAAGCAAGAGGTCATTAAAAAGACAGGAGAGAAAGAAAAGACCTAAATGGATGTCAAAAGAGACTCTGGAAATAGCTCTTGAACATCGAGTAGCTAAAGCAAAAGGGAAAAATGATGAAGTCAAAGAGCTGAACAGAAGATTTCAGTTCAGAGAAGAAAAGGGAAAGTACTATGATGACATGTGAAAAGACCTGGAGACAGAAAACCAAAGGGGAAAAACACACTCAGCATTTCTGAAGCTGAAAGAACTGAAGAAAAAATTTAAGCCTTGAGTTGCAGTACTAAAGGATTCTACAGGGAAAATATTAAATGATGCAGAAAGCATCAAAAGAAGATGGAAGGAATACACAGAGTCACTATACCAAAAAGAACTGGTCGACGTTCAACGGTTTCGGGAGGTAGCATATGATCATGTACTGAAGGAAGAAGTCCAAGCTGCACTGAAGGCATTGGCGAAAAACAAGGCTCCAGGAATTGGTGGAATACCAACTGAGATGTTTCAACAAATGGGTGCAGCACTGAAGTGCTCACTCATCTATGCCAAGAAATTTGGAAGACAACTACCTAGCCAGCTGACTGAAAGAGATCCATATTTATGCCTATACCCAAAAAAGGTGATCCAACTGAACGGGGGAAATTATCAAATAATATCATTAATATCACACATCAGCAAAATTTTCCTGAAGATCATTCAAAAGTGGCTGTAGCAGTATATTGACATGGAACTGCCAGAAATTCAGGCCAGATTCAGAAAAGGACATGGAATGAGGGATATCATTGCTGAGGTCAGATGGATCCTGGCTGAAAGCAGAGAATACCGGAAAGATGTTTACCTGTGTCTTATTGACCATGCTAAGGCATTCAACTGTGTGGATCATAACAAATTATGGACAATATGGCAGAGAATGGGAATTCTGGAACACTTAATTGTGCTCACGAGGAATCTGTGCATGGATCAAGAGGCAGTTGTTCAAAAAGAACAAAGGAATACTGCATGGTTTAAAGTCAGGAAAGGTGTGCACCAGAGTTGTATCCTTTCACCATACCTATTCAATCTGTATGCTGAGCAAATAATCCGAGAAGCTGGACTATATGAAGAAGAAGGAGGCATCAGCATTGAAGGGAGACTCATTAACAACCTTCGATATGTAGATGACACAACCTTGCTTGCTGAAAGTGAAGAGGACTTGAAGCACTTACTGATGAAGATCAAAGACCACAGCCTTCAGTACGGATTACACTTCAGTATAAAGAAAACAAAAATGCTCACAACTGGACCAATAAGCAACATCATGATAAACGGAGAAAGATTGAGTTTGTCATGGATTTCATTTTACTTGAATCCACGATCAACATCCATGGAAGCAGCAGTCAAGAAATCAAAAGACACATTGCATTGTCAAATCAACTGCAAGAGATCTCTTTAAAGTGTTAAAAAGCAAAGATGTCGCCTTGAGAACTAAGGTGCACCTGACCCAAGCCATGGTGTTTCCAATCACCTCATATGCATGTGAAAGCTGGACAATGAATAAGGAAGACTGAAGAAGAATTGAAGCTTTTGAATTGTGGTGTTGGCGAAGAAGAATATTGAATATACCATGGACTGCCAAAAGAATGAAAAAATCTTTCTTGGAAGAAGTGCAACCAGAATGCTCCTTAGAAGCAAGGATGGTGAGCCTATGTCTCGCATACTTTGGTCATGTTATCGGGAGGGATCAGTCCCTGGAGAAGGACATCATGCTTGGTAAAGTAGAGGGTCAGTGAAAAAGAGGAAGACCCTCAACCAGATGGATTGACACAGTGGCTGCAACGGTGGGCTCAAGCATAACAACTGTGAGGACGGCGCAGGACTGGGCAATGTTTCCTTCTGTTGTGCATGGGGTTGGTATGAGTTGGAACCGAATTGATGGCATCTAGCAACAGCTCAGGTGGTCACCTGCTGTGCAACAGTCTTGCTACCTGCCTGGCTGTTACCTGGTGCTTTAGCTCCAGGTGCTTTCTCCCAAACCAAGGCCCCAGCCTCAGCCTATTCAAAGAACCCTTCCATGCTGTTGTAGCCTAGCTGGTATATCTGGAATGTGCAGTGACCCCAGCTCTTTCCCATGGTTCACAAGGCCCACCCCTCTAGCCCCTCTCCCACCGTCAGCCTCGGAAATCACAATCCAGCACCCAAATTTCTTGGAGTTCTTAGCTCATTCCATACTCTTTCCCTCTCTATGCCTTTGCTTAGCCTGCCTCATCTGCCTGACATCCCTTTCCTTCCCATCCCGTAACCCCTTCCTCTTCAATCCCTACCCATTGTAAAGATTCTGTTCAAACTTCACCTCCACCAGGAACATAGTTTGAGGGTACAAGTGAGTCATTAGAATTCACTGGAGTTGGTAAAAATTATTCTGAAATCTGCAGAGGTAAATGATGGTGAGAAAGGATGGAGGTACCGGGCCTTGGGGAGGCACTGGGGAGAGTTCTTCCCCAGAGATGGGAGACAAAAACCAAAATGAGCAGTGAAGTCATAGGGCTCCTGCCAGCTCAGGAGGTTCCTTAGTTGTGGAAGATTCTGGAGGCTGAGCCCTTCAAAAAGGGGTCACTTGTACTTAAGACAGTGGAACCTGGGGGAAAAGTAAGACAGTGGGCATTTTCCAATGCTGCAAATATTAGGTCACACTTGCTCACACACTGTCTTGCCCCCTTCTCTCCATCCCCATCCCTGATGTCCAAGTTCAGGTCCTCATCATTTCTTGAATGATTTGTTCAATAGCCCCCAATCGTATCATCTCCCTGCTGTGTATTTACTGAGTGTTCATCATAAGCCTGACTCTGTTCTATGGACTTTACACTTATTAACTTCCTTAATCCTTACAAAAGCCTTATGATGTAGGTAATGTTGTTATTTCTATTTTACAGATAAGAAAAACGAGGCATAGGGAAATTAGGTAACTTTCCCAGCATTGTCTGGCTTTGGAGCTTAATTTTTTAGCCACTCTATTAAATCTCCTTGGCATGGTGGTTAAGAGCTTAGCTGCTAACCAAAAGGTCAGCAGTTTGAAACCACCAGGCACTCCTTGGAAACCCTATGAGTCAGTTCTACTCTGTCCTATGCGGTCACTACGAGTTGGAATGGACTCGGTGGCATCAGATTTGGGTCTTTGTTTTTTAACTAAACCTCTTTACCAATCTTTCCTCTTCCCCAGGGTCACTATCCTAAAATATGCTTGAAATGGGTTGTGGTAGACATGGATAGCTATCCACCTAGTATCTATTCACAATTTCTTCCTTACTAACAGAATCCTGATTTTATTGCAGATCACAACTCATCCCACTAAAAATACTCACTTTCCCAGAATCCTTTGTAGCTAGAGTAGTCATGTGACCCAGTTTTAGGTAAATAGAAATAAGTTACAAGACAGGGCTTCCAGGGAGATTATTTCTATCCAGAAAGACTTCCAGCAAGACTAAAAGGAAAGAGGGAACTGGCACAAGCTTTTCTCCATTCTTCCCGTATCCTTTCTGCCTGGAACATGGTAGAGAAATCTGGAGGTACAGCAGCCACCTTATAACCATGAGGATAAAAGTCACATGCTAAGGGCTTAGGTTTTAGATATTTTCTTGTGTAGCTCTAGCCCTGGACTGCCCACCTCTGGGCCCTTTGTCACATGAGGAAAATAAACACCAAACTGGTTAAGCAACTGCATTTGGGTTTCTGTTCCACGCAGCCAAATGTAGTTATCTACTAAACACAAAGGATTATGCCATCCTTAAAGGCTTACCTTAATGATCAGCCCAGTTATTCACCACTGTCTACAGCAGTGTCCTCAACTTGAGTGTGCATCGGAATCACCCGGAGGGCTTGTAAAACCAGAGTAGGACTAGGATGGGGCCTGAGAATTTGCATGTCTAACAAGCTTCATGTGATGCTGATGCTGCGGGTCATACTTTGAGAATCACTGCCCTACAGAATCAGGGCCCATGACAATCTGACCCCAATTGCTCTTCCAGCCCTGTCCCTGACTCCCCACTCCCCAGTATCCCAGGCACCCTCTTCTCCATGCTCTCCAGGCTGGAGAACCCCCAAATTCCCTGCACATGTTTGCACCTCTGAGCCTCTGCCCAGGTTGACCCCCATCTTGCCATGCCCTTTCTTCCTGTTCTTCTGCAGCCGAAACCCCACTTGTCCTTTATAGCTCAACCCTCTTCTCTGTGATGCCTTCTCCAGCCCCTCCCAAGAACAAAGCCTTCTTTTCACTGGGTCCCTGAACTCTTTGCTTTCACAGGTTCCAGCATTTATTTCATTCTGTCTGGACTTATATACGGCTGATCGCTTGGCTGTCTGTCACCAGGATGAGCATTCCATTCCAGCAGGGACTGGGCAATAGTATTCAGCTCAAATTTTTTTTTTTTTCTTCAGCCTGCCTCAATGCAATAAACACAGAAGTTGCTCAGCAAACAATAACAGCATGAGAGCATTTCGTTGCAAAAGAGCCTCTCCCAGAAATAAGCATTAAAAAAAAATTTTTTTTTTCTTTTTTTTAACTTTTATCAAGGAGTCCCTGGGTGTTGCAAATAGGTCACATACTTGGCTGCTAACCAAAATGTTGGAGGTTCAAGTTCATTCGCAATCATCTTGGAAGAAAGAGCGGACAATCTACTTCCAAAAAATCAGCCGCCGTAAAACCCATGGAGCCCAGTTCTACTTTGACACACACGGGGCCACCATGAGTCGGAGTCGCCTGACAGCAACTGGTTTAATGTTTATTATGCACTAACTGTGGCCAGGACTTAGTCTATACGCACTTCCTCACTGAGGGTTTTAAGCAGGGTCTATTATCCTCATTCTACAGATAAAGAAGGAGTACCTAAGTGGTGCAGTTAACATGCTCACTGCTAACCGAAGGGTTGGAAGTTCAAGTCCACCCAGAGGCACATTGGAAAAAAGCCTGGCGATCTACTTCCGAAAAAATCAACCACTGGAAACCCTATGGAGCATAGTTCTACTCTGACACACATGGGGTGGCCATGACTCAGAGGTGTCTTGATGGCAACTTGTTTGGTTTGGTTTATAGATGAGAAAGGTAAGGCACAGTCAATGTAAGTAACATCATGCAACTAAGAAACGGTGGAGGCAGGATTTGAACCAGGGCCTAGGCGTTTACCTTGCCTCTCAAGTACAGAACCCAGACCTGTCAGGTCAGGGACAAAGAAACATTAGCAATAAAGGTGATCCATCCCTGAATGACTAGGAGGTGAGGGAAATTAATCAGGGTTCTTAAGTGGCTGAGAAATGAACTACCTATTAAAACCTGTCTTTAATAAGAAAAATAAAGTTAGGAAATGGGCGCAATTAGTAAGTCATAATAAAAAACAGGTAAAGGGTCACTTAGAAAAATTAAATGCTTGGGAGAGACATCAATCAGGGGGTCCTACTGAAAGGTCTTGCCAGAATTAGCTAATGAACTTAAGGAACTCTTGACGTCTACATTCAAAAAGTGAGGGTGAACCACGGGAGGCTGCATGAAGAGGAAAAACAGGGGGCTGGGCTTGAAAAACAGGAAGAAAACAGATTCCAGCAATTTCCCCCTCGGGAGACGTACGTTCTGTTTGTAAGCAAGCCATTGAACAAATTTTATGATTAAAAATTTACGATAAATTTTACGAGGAGAAAATCCAGTAAGCAGCTGGAGGGTAACAGAATCCTGAGCCATAAACCGAACTGGCAGGTTTACGCGGAAGTCGTGCCGGGAAACCATAATGCTTTTTCATTCTAACTAATTTGTAATATTAGTGGGAAGAGGATCCACCGAAGATTTAGTGCTTTTTGATTTTTACAAAAGCCTTTGATTCAGTGTCTCGTGAAATCTGACTGGCCAAATTAATTTAAATTGGCATGGACAGGGACTGTTTCAGGGCTGGGGCTCAGCGGGAAGGCTATAAACAGAGGCTGATGAATGGTAGCAGCAAATTGGAGGAGCGAGAGGGCAGGCCAGGCGAGCTCAGCAGAAGTGGATGCCTGATCACATTCATGGTCTCCACAAAGGTGAGGCTACTGGAGGATCAATTAAATCTGCACGTATAATTGAGTAAGGGTGACACAATCAGGCACCCCGAGAGACACAGAAAGGACAGAGTTGTTGCCAGGAAATAGCGTGTGCTGTGTACCAGGTCCACCTGGCAGGAGAAATCTGAGTCCGGGTAAATGTCCAGCAAGATTCCTAAGGAATAGGGACACGAATAGGCAGTCAAAGCTGGAAGGGGCTGCCAGTAATGGAAAACCTGCTCTTATGGGTTGAATGTGTTCCCCCGAAAAGATATGTTGAAGTCCTAACCCCTGGTACTTGTGAATGTCACCTTGTTTGGGAATAGGGTCTTGGAAGATGTTATTAGTTAACACGAGGTCATACTGGAGTAGGGTGGGCCCTAATCCAGTGTAAGTAGTGCCCTTATAAAAACAGACCAGAGACAGAGAGACACAGAGGGAAGATGGCCATGTGACGAGATTGGGGTGATGCTGCTACAAGCCAGGGAATGCCTGGGGCTACCAGGAGCTGGGAGAGACAAGGAAAGAGCCTCCCCTAGAGGCTCCGGAGGGAGCATAGCCCTATCAACACCTTGATTTTGGACTTCTAGCCTCTAAAATCACGAGAGAGTAAATTTCTGTTGTTTTAAGCCACCTAATTTGTGGTAATTTGTATTAGGAAACTAATACTCCTGCCTTGAACAACAGCAAATTTATCTCACATGTAGGACGGTGGGTAGGAATTAGAAGGAGACCTGGTGGCTTAGTAGTTAAAGCAATCGACTGCTAACCAAAAGGTCAGAGGTTCAAAACCACCAGCAGCTCTGTGGGAGAAAGATGTGGCAGTCTGCTTCAATAGAGATTTACAGCCTTGAAAACCCTATGGGGTCGCTATGAGTCGGAATCTACTAGAAGGCAGTGGGTATAGGAATTAGAGAGGTAGGATGAGCTTCAGGCACAAGATGATCAGGGCTCTGGTTTGTTTTTTTGCTATTTTTTGTTTTTGCGCTCTCCCACATGTTGGCCTTGTCCTCAGGCTGGCGTCCCCTGAGATTGCAAGATGCCTGTAGTGGGTTGAATGGTGCCTTCCGAAAAGATATGTCCGCGCTCCAGAATCTGTGAATACAACCCTATTTGGATAAAAGGTTTCTGCAGATGTAATCTAGGGTCTTGAGATGAGATCATTCTAGATTGACTGAATGGGTCCTAAATCCAATGACAAGTGTCCTTAGACGGAAGAGGAGAAGTCACAGGCACAGGGAAGACACATGAAGATGCAGGCAAAGACTGGAGTGATGCAGCCACAAGCCAAGGACCATCTGGAGCCACCAGAAGCTGGAAGACGCAAGAAAGGGTCCTCTCCTCAAGACTTCAGGGGGAGCATGGCCTGGCCAGCACCTTGATTTCAGACTTCTGGCCTCCAGAACTGTAAGGGAATAAATTTCTCTTGTTTTAAGCCACCGTGTTTGTGGTCATTTGCAATGGCAGCCTAATACATAAGTATACTGCCTGCTAGGAAGCTGGTGCTCCATTGCTCATGGCAGACTAGCTTGTGTGGTTTGCTGGTAACAGCAAAGAAGCTACTTCCCCATGAGCCCCAAGCAAGCCTCTCTTTACACCTTGTTGTACACATGTCAGCCACCACACACCCAACACTGAACTACTAAAAAGGTCTTTCACTGTTTCCCTTTTGCATGTCATGGTTCCAAAGATTTTGCCTAGCAAGCAAACTTCATAAATTAAGTAACCACATTTGCGGCCTCATCTGGGAGAGTTGTGGGATTTATTTTTGCATCTTTAAAACATCCAAGGACTTCCCTACCCCTGGGGGTTCCCTGGAGTAAAGAGACTCCAGGTTGGAAGCCACTGACATAGTAGCGGTAACAGTAATAATCACTACTATTGATTGAGTGCCTATTAGGAGCCAAGCACCGTGCTAGAAACTTTGCAGACACAATCTCTAATCCTCAGAAGAACCCTGAAAGATAGATATTATTCTTTTTACAAGGGCAGAAACTGAGGCTCAGGGAAGCTAAGTAACGTTCTAGGTTGCACAGGTCCCTAGGTGGCGCAAAAGGTTTCTGCTTGATTGCTAACCTAAAGGTTGGCAGTTTGAACCCACTCAGTGGGGCCATGGAAGACAGGCCTGGCTATCTGCCTCTGTAAAGATTACAACCAAGAAAACCCTATGGAGCATAATTCTCCCTTGACATACAAAGGATTATCATGAGCTGGAATAGACTCAACAGCAACAGGTCTGGGTTTTTGCTCCTTGTTTTTTGTTTTTGGTTCCCCGATCACACAGCTAGGAAGAGGCAGAACCAAGACTTAATCCCCAGGCCCTTGAGTTTCTGTCTGGATGTGAGGTAGATGCTGATGGTCAGGCCCTGAGCTTTCATGAAAAGGAGGATCCATGGTTTGGAATGGTGGAATGGAGCATTTTCCCCACTTCTGCACATGTTGCCTTTTTCATTCTAGAGGTCCAAAGGCATTTTAAGGCCACTGATTGATGGAAATGAGGGAGTGGTTCTATTTATCCTGGCCCAGAATGGGGGGGATGCTATAGGACAATAGGGAGGACAAAGACATGCTACAGATTGTGCCCTGGTGGGGAAACAGAGGAGCCCTGGTAGTTCAATGGCTAAGAGCTCGGCTGCTAACCAAAATGTCTGCAGTTCAAAATCACCAGCCACTCCTTGGAAACCCTATGGGGCATTTCTACTCTGTCCTACAGGGCTGCTAGGAGCCAGAATTGACTCAGTGGCAACAGGTTTGGGTTTTTTGGGGGGGTGGAGGACAGATAAAGAGCTTATTTAGAAAGGGAGACAGGAAGAGCTATTCATTCATTTATGGCAAGAGGAAAATGACCAGAAAGACTCACGAGGTGTGTCAAGGAGAGAGAGCGAAGAGAGAAGTTTTTCTGGATAGGGAGCACCCAGAAATAGGGAAGGGATGAGGCAGGTTGGGCAGGGCAGGGAAAAGGGTGTGCAGACTTAGAATTCAGACAGCTCCAAAGAGTTAGTTTCAGTTTGGAGTTAGGAATCATGCCTGATCCACAGGCAGAGAGGAGTCTGGTTATTTCATCATCAACACCATCAACTCAACATCAAATTAAGTTTGACCAATATTTGCTATTCAGTTCCAATGAGTCTCTAAACTCACTAGAACCTACACAGATTCGTGGGTCATATCAGTGACCAGAGAGCTGGGCCTAACAAGTGAATAGTGGAGGTGAAGAGATACGTGTGCTCTCGTTTGCTCTATAGAGAGTTTGGTAGACATGACTTACTGTTGTTAGGTGCCATCAGTTTGGCTTTGACTCATAAGAACCTTATGTATAGTGGGACAAAACATTGTCTAGTCAAAGACGTCAGTTCATCAGTCTTCCTTATTCATTGTCCAGTTTCACAAGCATATGAGGCTATTGAAAATGCCATGGCTTGAGTCAGGAGCACCTTAGTCCTCAAATTGACATTTTTGCTTTTTAACATTTTAAAGAGGTTTTTTGCAGCATATTTGCCCAATGCATTATGTCATTTGATTTCTTGACTGCTGCTTCCATGGGCGTGTGGATCCAAGTCAAATGAAGTCTTTGACAACTCAAATATTTTCTCTGTTTATCATGATGTTCATTGGTCCAGTTGTGAGGATTTTTGTAGCAGTGGTAGTAGTGGTAATAATAGTAATAACACCTACCATTTATGGATTGGTTTACTTGGGTGGTACAAATAGCTAAGCCCTTGGACTACTAGCCAAAAGTTTGTCAGCTCAAACCCACCCAAAAGTCCCTCCAGAGAGAGGCCTGGCAATCTGCTTCCAAAAGGTCACAGCCTTGAAAACCCCATGGAGCAGCTTTATTCTGCACACACAGGGTCACCATGAGTCAGAATTGACTCAACTGCAACTAACAAAAACAACAATCATTTATGAAAGCTTAATTAATGTGCCAAGGACTGTGCTGAGTGCTTTATCTTTACATCTGTTAATGAATTGAATTGTGTCCCTCTAAAATATGTGTTAAATTCCTGGCCCTTGTATCTATGGATATGATCCAGTTTGGAAATAGGATTTTCTTTTTTTATGTTAATGAGGTCATACCACTGTAAGGTGGATCCTAAACCTAATCCCTTCTGACGTATAAAAAGACCACAACAGACACTCACAGGGGAAGACAGAGCCATGTGAGCATAGTCTACAAGCCAAGGCACTAAGGAATACCTGGGCCTACTGACAAGGAATGAATTGATATGGCTGAGACCTTGGTTTGGACTTTTAACCTCTAGAACTGCAAGAAAATAAATTTCTGTAAATGCTGGCAAGGTTGCGGGAACACTGAAACCTTGCTCCACTGCTGGCGGAATTGTAAATTGGTTCAACCACTATGGAAAATGGTATGGCATGTCCTCAAAGAGCTAGAAATAGAAATACCCTATGATCTAGCAATTCCACTCCTAAGTATATGCCTTAGAGAACTAAAACTACTGACATGAACAGATATGTGCACACTTATGTTCATTGCAACATTATTCACAATAGCAAAAAGATGGAAACAACCTAACTGCTGATCAACAGATGAATGGATAAACTGTGGTACATACACACAATGGAATATTATGCAGCCATAAAGAATAATGATGAGTTCTCAAAATATACTATAATATCAATGAATCTGGAGGACATTATGCTGGGTGAAATAATTCAATCACAAAAGCACAAAATACTGTATGATCTCACTATTATGAAAAGACAAGAATAGGTGTACATACAGAAAGCAACATTCTCTGGTGGTTGCCACGGATGAAAGGGAGAAGAAGGGGGAATCACTTTCTAGATAGTAGACACTTTTTAATTTTGGCGATGGGTAAAGCAGTACTTACTCCCTACACATCTGTCAGTTTGTCGTACTGTGGAGGCTTGCGTATTGCTATGATTCTGGAAGCTATGCCAGTGGTATTTCAAATACCAAGGGGGTCACCCATGTTGGAAGGGTTTCAGCAGAGCTTCCAGACTAAGACAGATTAGGAAGAAGGACCTGGTAGTCTACTTCTGAAAAAAATGACCACTGAAACCTTACGAATAACAGCGAAACATTGTCTGGTATAGTGGCAGAAGATGAGTCCTCAGGTTGGAAGGCACTCAAAATACAGCTGAGGAAGAGCTGCCTCCTTAAGGAAGACTCCACCTCAATGACGCGAATGGAGTCAAGCTTTTGGCGCCTTCATTTGCTGAGCTGGCAAGACTCAAAATGAGAAGAATAGCTGTAAACATCCATTAATAATTGGAACATGGAATGTACAAAGTATGAATCTAAGAAAATTGGAAATCATCAAAAAATGAAATGAAATGCATAAAAATTGATATCCTAGGCTTTAATGAACTGAAATGGACTGGTATTGGCTATTTGGAATCAGACAACAGTATAGTCTACTATGCCAGGAAGGACAAATTGAAGAGGAATGGTGTTGTGTTTATCATCAAAAAGAACATTTCAAAATGTATCCTGAAATACAAAGCTGTCAGTGATAGGATAATACAAAGATGCCTACAAGGAAGACCAGTTAATTCTACTATTATTCAAATTTACACACCAACTACTAATGCTGAAGATGAGAAAATTTAATATTTTTACCAATTTCTGCAGTCTGAAACTGATCAAACATGCAATCAAGGTACATTGATAATTACTGACAATTGGAATGCAAAAGTTGGAAACAAAGAAGAAGGACTGGGAGTTGGAAAATATGGTCTTGGTGATAGAAAAAATGCCAGAGATCACATGATAGAATTTTGCAAGACCAATGGTTTCTTCATTGCAAATACCTTTTGTCATCAACATAAACAGCAACTATACACATGGACCTCACCAGATGGAATACACCGGAATTAAATCGACTATTTTATATCTGTGGAAAGAAAAAAAAAAAAAAAAAGAAAGAGATGATAGAAAAGCTCCATATCAGTCAGAACAAGGCCAGGGAATGACTGTAGAACAGACCATCAATTGATCCTATGCAAGTTCAAGTTGAAGCTGAAGAAAATTAGACAAGTTTGCCAGAGCCAAAATACAACCTTGAGTATATCCCATCTGAATTTAAAAACCATATCAAAAGTAGATTTGATGCATTGAACACTATTGACAGAAGAGCACATGAGTTGTGGAATGGCATTAAGGACGTCATACATGAAGAAAGCAAAAGGTCATTAAAAAGACAGGAAAGAAAGAAAAGACTAAAATGGATGTCAGAAGAGGCTGAAACTTGCTCTTGAATGTAGAGTGCCTAAAGCAAAAGAAAGAAATGATGAAGTAAAAGAGCCGAGCAGAATATTTCAAAGGGTGGCTCAAGAAGACAAAGGAAAGTATTAAAATGAAATGTGCAAAGACCTGGAGATAGAAAACCAAAGGGGGAGAGCACACTCAGAATTTCTCAAGCTGAAAGAACTGAAGAAAAAATTCAAGCCTCGTGGTGCAGTACTGAAGGATTCTATGGGCAAAATATTGAATGACACAGGAAGCATCAAAAGAAGATGGAAGGAATACACAGAGTCACTGTACCAAAAAGAAATGGTCGACATTCAGCCATTTCAGGAGGTAGCATATGATCAAGAACTGATGGTACTGAAGGAAGAGGTCCAAGCTGCAATGAAAGGAACGGTGAGAGACAAGGCTCCAAGAATTGACAGAATACAAATAGAGATGTTTCCACAAACAGATGCAGAGCTAGAAGTGCTCACTTGTTTATGTCAAGAAATCTGGAAGACAGCTTCCTGGCCAACCAACTGAAAGAGATCCATATTCGTGCTCATTCCAAAGAAAGGTGATTCAACAGAATGCAGAAATTATCGAACAGTATTATTAATATCACATGCAAGTAAAATTTTACTGAAGATCATTCAAAACCTGTTGCGGCAGTACATTGACAGCGAATGGCCAGAAATTCAAGCTGGATTCAGAAGAGGACATGGAACGAGAGATATCATTGTTGATGTCAGATGGATTTTGGCCAAAAGCAGAGGATACCAGAAAGGTGTTTACCTGAGTTTTATTGACAATGCAAAGGCATTCAACTGTGTGGATCATGACAAATTATGGATAACATTGCAAAGAATGGGAATTCCTGAACACTTAATTGTGCTCATGAGGAACCTGTACATAGACCAGGAGGCAGTTGTTCGAACAGAACAAGGGAATACTGCATGGTTTAAAGTCAGGAAAGGTGCGCGTCAGGGTTGTATTCTTTCACCACACTTATTTAATCTGTATGCTGAGTAAATAATCCAAGAAGCTGGACTGTATGAAGAAGAATGTGGCATCAGGATTGGAGGAAGACTCATTAACAACCTTCTATATGCAGATGATACAACCTTGCTTGCTGAAAGAGAAGAGGACTTGAAGAACTTACTGATGAAGATCAAAGACCACAGCCTTCAATATGGATTGCACCTCAACATAAAGAAAACAAAAATCTTCACAACTGGAGCACTAAACCACATCATGATAAACAAAGAAAAGATTGAAGTTGTCAAGGATTTTATTTTACTTGGATCCACAATCAATGCCCACGGAAGCAGCAGTCAGGAAATCAAGCAATGTGTTGCATTGGGCAAATTTGCTGTAAAAGACTTCTGTAATTGCTGAAAAGCAAAGATGTCACTTTGAGGACTAAGGTATATCTGACCCAAGCCATCGATATCTTCAGTCACCTAATATGCATGCAAAAGCTGGACAGTGAGAAAGGAAGTTCAAAGAATTGACGCCTTTGAATTACAGTGTTGGCGAAGAGCATTGGACATACCATGGACTGCCAGGAGAATGAACAGATCTGTCTTGGAAGAAGTACAGCCAAAATACTCCTTAGAAAGGAGGATGGCAAAACTTTGTCTCACTTACTTTGGACATATTATCAGGAAGGACCAGTCCCTAGAGAAGGACATCATGCTTGGTAAAGTGGAGGATCAGCGAAAAAGAGGAAGACCATCAACAAGATGGATTGACACAGTGGCTGCCGCAATGGGCTCAAGCATAACAATGATTGTGAGGGTGGCTCAGGACGGGCAGTATTTTGTTCTGTTGTACATAGGGTTGCTATGAGTCAGAACCTACTCAACAGCACCTAACAAAAACAACAAAAGGCAAAAGATGACACTAATAAGTACAGATGAATAAAGGATGTTTTTGGTAAAAGCCACAACATACACAATTTTGCTACAACAATAATAACAACCAAAACGTATGTGTGTGGTTACATAGGTAGATATGTATGCTTACATGTCTATAGGTGGAAACCCTAATGGCATAGTGGTTAAGTGCTACGGCTGCTAACTAAGATGTGGGCAGTTTGAATCCACCAGGCACTCCTTAGAAACTCTGTAGGGCAGTTCTACTCTGTCCTATAGGGTCACTATGAGTCAGAATCAACTCGACGGCAGTGGGTATGTATCTATAGGTAAGCATATATGAATATACTGGTATACATGCATAGGTGTTTCTGTAGGCAAATGTTTGTGTGTTCTGCATGTGCATTCATATATAAAATAAAGCACATAGGGGCCAGAGTTATGGATACTTCCTAGATATAACCAAACATCTTTTGGGATTGGGTCACTGGGTTTGAGGAATTAGGACCATAGTCTCAGGGGGCAACTAGGTCAATAGGCATAACATAGCCCATAAAGATAATGTTCTACATTGTAGTTTGGAAACTCTATAGGGGCAGATCCACTCTGTCCTATAGGATCGCTATGAGTCAGAATCGACTCGATAGCAATATGTTTGTGAGTACTGTGCTCCTCTAAACAATCATCTAAATGAGACTTAACCGGTCAACATTTACCCTAGACCAAAGAGAAGAAGGTAAGGTGGGACGAGGAAGCTAGGTTAATGGAAACAGAACAACCAGAATGGAAATAATGAAAATGCTAACACATTGTGAAAAGTGTATGTCACTGAATAAATATGTATAGAAATTGCTAAATGAGAACCTAATTTGCTATGTAACTTTTCCCCAAAATCACAATAAAATATTAAAAAGAAAAGAAATTTCTGTTCTTTAAAGCCACCCACTTGTGGTATTTGTGTTACAGCAGCATTAGAAAACTCAGACAATACCCTAGTGGAAAGAAGGGGGCAAGGCTAAAAAGCAGTCATCTGATGCAGATACAACATAGGTTAGGACCGAACACTCCAGGCCCAGTGCTCTGGCCTTGAGCACCTCTACTTTGCCCCCTAAAGCTCCTACCACAAGTTCTGGCCCATGGAGAAGAAAAGTTGCATTGAACTCTAGGGAACATGCCAGTAGGTTGATGAGCTGCTGGGGAGGAGATGGGTCCAGTGGGGGACAGAAAGCCCAGAGCCACGGGATCATAACCCACGTAAGCCAGTCCTTCTCTATCCTAATCACAGATGGGCTGCTCAGAGGTGATGAGGAGAAGCGTACTTTTCTTTCAGGGGACATAGTGATCTGTCATGGTTTTTGTGTGCTAAGCCACCCTGAAGGCAGCAGGCCTGGTGAGACAGCATGAAAAACTCCTGAATACCTGCCTGGGATGTCCTTTCTAAGAACATTCCTCCCATTGGGGTGGGAATGTGTTGTTCCAATGAGAGGCACAAAGTTGTGAGAAAGATAGGAGCTTTATTGGTTCATGAAATTGAAAGGTCCGTGGGTAGATGTGGCTTCAGGCTGAGCGAGGATCTGGGTGCCTTAAGGGTGTCAGGAGTTCATCCCTCCACTGCCCGTTCAACTTTTTTTGGCTTCCTTTTTTCTCTTCTTAGTGGCAAAGCTGAAGCTGGTACCCCCCAGGCCATCATGGTCCTTGCAGCCAGTGAACCCAGTGAAAAAGGTTATGTCGCTCTCCCAATGGTGTCAGCAAATTTCCCAGGGATGACCCTCATTCGCATTCCATGGCTCAGATGTCTGCCTTAGGGACCAGGGTAGCATCAGTTCTACCTAAAGAGCATGGACTAAGAATAGGGAAATGTGGTGTCTTAGGCTGGGTTCCAAAGGCAGACCCCGAGACAAGGATGCGAATGCAAGTCGTGTATTTGGGAGGTGATCCTAGGATTGTAGAAATTGCAAATGTTTTGTTGCCTTTATATTTACCACATAAAAAAAGTTCTTAAAAAAAGGATGACACAGCACAGCAAGACTCTAACCGAGTTTATCTCACTTCAATCATATTCCCCTGTTGCTGTCCCAGATGTGACAAAAGACACTGGCAGTGAAGTGCTTGCTTGCTTCCTTCCTCCATCTCAGAATCACCCCTCTTTAAGACTTTCCCTGTGGTTCTTAGCCTCTCCCTAACCCCAGCCCCACATGGCTGCTGTCAGGATGATACTGAGCAGAGTGGGAGGAAAACATGGGGCCCCCAAAAGCCCAGTGTAGAGGCAGACTCAAGAGAACGCTAAATAATAACAATGACACCCCAGTGACTAGGGAGACAGGAGAACAAATGTCTCGTAAAGTCTCTAAAAGCGTCCACGTTGTTGATTTCATCGTCACTTAATTGGGCATTTTTCTCCTGCCTGTGTCCCTTTAGATAGTCACAACGCAAAGTTCCCACATGTTCCAGAAAGCACAGGATCTCTCTCGGTGACAGATACACCTCTGGACACTTACACCAGCAAATTGTGTTCCACCCTAAACCACACCAACCTCACAGCTCAAATCGGCTCTTCAACATTGTATTCAGAATATACACGCACCTCAGTTACAGAAAAAGAAATTATACCCATCATACATGCCTGTACGGGTTTGCGGTACACTGGTGTGTCTTTGTACATTGTAGCAGAGGTTCCGTAAATGCTTGGCTCTGAAGCCAGACTACCTGGGTATGAACCTTGGCTCTGTGATCTTGGGCAAGATTCTTAATCTCTCGTGTGCCTTTGTTCCTAGTCTGTGAAAAGCAGATAATAACAGTACCTGCCTCTTGGATTGTTCTGAAGATAAATGAACGAATACATGTTAGTGCTTAAAACAGTGCTTGGCACATCTCAAGTATTCAATAAATGTTAGCTATTCATAACATCATTAATGAGTGAGCTAGAGAGCAAGCAAGCAAGCCAGTGAGCGAGTGATAAGTGAATGGGTGAAAGGTGCCTCATTCTAGAAGACAGCTGCTATTTGGAGAAGGGGTGTACCACGAGGGCTCCTTAATAAACTTCTCAGTTGCTTTTATTCTGCACCATCAAGATTTAGTGAGCTGGCTGCAATGAAACATTGCCTCTACTTCCCTGCCCAGCTGTAGCTAAGGGATGCTAGGGTGTGGAGTGAGTGTCTTGCATAGAGAGAAGTTTTAGATTTGCTTAAATTTCACTTCTTCTAAAGGGAAACAGAGTGGGTGGCCTCTTAGTTCAGCCAGGACTATTAGACAGGAGAGAGAAGATAGCTGGAAGTCCTAATCGCCCCCTCTTACCTGTGAATGTGACCTTATTGGAAAGAGGGTCTTTGCAGATGTAATCAAGTTAGAATGAGGTCACACTGGATTAGGGTGGGCCAATGACTGGTGCCCTTGTAAGGAGAGAAAGATTTGGAGATAGATGTACACGCAGAAAGAAGGCCATGTGAAGTCGGAGACAGAGATTACAATGATGGAGCTACGCTCCAAGGAACGTCAAGGATTACTGGCAACCACCAGAAGCTAGGGAGAAGAAAGGGAAGGTTCTTCCTTAGAGCTTTTGGAGGGAATGTGACTCTGTCGACACCTTGATTTCAGACTTCTAGCCCCCAGAACTGTGAGAGAATAAATTTCCGTTGTTCTAAGCCATTCAATTTGTGATAATTTTTCATGGCAGCCCCAGAAAATTAATATACATCCCATGAGGGTGTATATTAAATGCTACCAGGATTTCCTCCATGAGGTAGGTACTATTTTATCTCTATTTTAAAGAAACGGAGGCACAGAGAGTAACTTGTCCAAGATCATGCAGCTATCGGGTAGAAAAGTCAGGTTCCGAACCCAGTCCTGTCCATCCGATTCCAGAGCCCATGCTCTGAACTACTATGCTGACCAGTAGTTAAACAGAACGTCTGTCAGTCCCTTGGCGGCCTTCAGTGAGCTGCTCATGAGCAATCGGGAAATGAGCTGCCCAATTTAGATCCCTAACGTTGGGCTGCTCTCATTCTGCCCTGAGCTGGGTCGCTATGGTGTACAAAGCCCTCAGGAGAAAGGGAGCCCCAAGGTTCCTGAGTTTTGGTAGAGGGAGAAGAGATCTAAGAAGCTCCCAAGTAAATTCCAAGTTGGATGGTGGAGAGATAGATGATGCTGCCGCCGTGGAGGAGAGAGACAAATGCAGAAAGGGGAAGCCAGAGGCAGGAAAAACAAACTTTCCACAAATTCTCAGTTTGCCAAAGACCAGTTCTGCCTGGCGCATTCCTTGCCAGGCTCTCAGAAGGAAACTGCCTGAAGCACCAGGACCCATGTGGTCCAGGCTGGTCTCATCTGGAGGCTACACCCACTCCTGGAGCTACAAACTGAGGAACACCAAGGACTGCCAGCCACCACAGGTAGCTAAGAAGGGACTTTGTCCCTGTCAGTCTCTTCTCCTCCCTACCCCCTTCAGGCCCCCACCCCACTTCCCCACCCCCAGCTCCTGATCAGGATGCAGCATCACAATGGGCTGTTTTTAATCCTTGCTAGATCTCTTTTATTTTTTTCCCCCTTTGCTGGGCTTCCTGGGCCGTAATTTTTCCCTCTGTGTCATCTATCACAGACACAACGTAGCTTGTGCAAATTAAAATGCACCTCGGAATAATAAAAAAGGGGCTTTCTTTCTCCCCTCCCTTTTCTGCCCAGCAGCAACTCCTCAACACAAAACATTTGTCTCTGGGCAGGACCAGGAGCATTAACCCTGCGCGTGCCATCGCCAGGTCCCTATGGTCCCTGCAGCCAGGTGCAGCCCAGCGGTCAGGTCTAAGGGGCAGCTTGTGGCAGAGAAACGAGCCTGGTTTTCTAGACTGTATTGTGGGCTTATTGCGTTCCAGGCACTGTTCACACCTTGCCTCTTTAATCCTCACTACGACTCTATGTGGCAGGAATTATTATCTTCATTTTACAAATGCAGAATCTGAGGGCAGTTAAGTGACCTGCCCAGTTAGTTGATACCAGAGCTGGGATCTAAACACTGTCTGACTCCAAAGTCCATGCCCTCATCTTGCTACTCAAAGTGTGGTCCACGGGTCAGTAAGGGCATGGGCATTGCCTGTGAGCTTGTTGGATACCTTGGACCCCACTCTACACCTACTGAATCAAAATCTGCATTTTAACAAGATAGCCGGGTGATTCATATGCACTTTAAAGTTTAAGTGCTGGTTTAAGCCACCATGATGTAACCTCTCTCATCTGTTCCCCACCCTGCCACCTCAATGTCCGTATCATGACTTGCCAAGAGGAGACTTTTACTGGGGATGGATCAGAAGTTCCAGGGGACTCAGCTCAAGCATCTGCTCCTCTGTGACACTGGGTCTCATTTTCTATCAGAGCAAGTGTAATAAGTATTGAACTTATTTACCTGCACGCCTGCTTCACTTCTCCTTGAGACTGGAGTTGCCTGATACCTAAAAGATGATCAGTAAATTTCCTCCACCTTCTCAAGCCCTTAAAAAGTTAACCAAAAGACTGACAGGGAGACCGTATGCACTTATATACTCTTAATGGTCCTGAAAACACACACACACGAATATATACACACTTACAACCATACATACTCACATTTTTTTAAATTATAGAAGTTCTACAGCAAGATTTCTGATTCTGGGACATTGGAAGAAACATACTTTTCCCTATTTTTTTTTATGCTGAGTTAAAAATAAAAGCCTTAAACGTTATATACAAGACAATCATAGGAAGACTCTGAAAGGTCAAAAGAAGACAGAACAGCTAGAGACTTCAGGACCCAAAGATTGACATGGTGTTGAGTTCTCTGGGTTCTTTTTTTACCTTATATGTCCCAGACTTGAAGTTGAAGAAGGTGACAACCTGGAAAAATTAATGGGTGCAGATAAAAAAAAAAACCCTCTGCCCAAAAGTCTGCTTCCTCTTGACAAAGGACTAGGAAAAGGACATGTTAGCAAAACAAAACAATTTTAGGTAATGAACAGTCTATTCTAATCAAACAACACAGAAAAACTGAGGTCTCACCCCTACTGACACCAGCAAAGGCTAAGTGGGGAGCCTATACTTCCCTCCCTATCAGTTGTAGAAAGGCTCCCTAACACTCCGCACCAGGGTGGTGTCAGAGAAAGCTGTATAGGAGTGGGGAGTTTTATCCCTATGGATCAGTAACTAGGACTCCTAACCCATGATGTCAGAAGAGGCTGTGTAGAGAGCAGTAATGAGTCACTTCTACCACTCCCAGTCAGGGAGGTATCAGTGGAGGCCTACTGGGGAGCCAGAACTCCTAAACCCTTCCAGTAGTAAAGAGGAACCCCCTCTTGGGTGTCAATAGAGGTTGATAAGAAACTTGAACTTCTATCTCCACTTGACGGTAATGAAGCATCACTACTCCCTGCCAACACTTTCCCTTGTTGAACAGTGTTGCAGAAAGCCAGTGAATAAAGAAGGTTTAAATAAGATCCAGAGTTTAACTATATAATACTCAAAATGTCCAGGCTTCAAAAATATCCCCTGAAGTCTACTTAAAACCAAATAGTTTAGCTGAACTAGTAAAGAATGTCTGCCTTGAGCACTGTGTTATTTTAAAATCTATATATATGGGATCAAGTTGACAACAGCAACTTGAAAGATTAGACAGAAAACTTAAGGGGCAGTGAGTGAGTTTACATTAATGAGGAAGGAACAACTCAAAAGGAGAGTGAGAATGGTTGCACAAATCAAAGAATATAATTAATGTCACTGGATTGTACATGTAGGAACAGCTGTATTAGTGTATGTTTTGCTGTGCATATTCTCAACAACAAAAAAAATAAAATTATTATAAAAAAAGAATGAAAAAATTTTAAAGGATTCAAATAAAAAAAACTGTCATCATACTAAGAACCAGGAAAACCTCAAACTGAATTAAAAAAAAGACAATCAATAGATGCCAACATCAAGATTACAGAGATGTTAGAATCGTCTGATTAAAGATTTTAAGTTATCCATCCCAAAAATACCTCAATAAGCAACAAATGCATTGGTAACAAATGAAAAAACAGAAAGCCCCAGCAAAGAAATAGGAAGTATTGGCAAAGTAATAAAAGATATAAAGAAGAACAAAATGTAAATTTTAGAACAGAAAAATACAATAACCAAAATAAAAAGCTCAGTTGATGGGCTCAACAGCAGAATAGAGGGAACAAAAGAAAGAACCAGTGAACTCAAAGATAGAATAGAAATCACCCAATATGAACAACAGAAAGAAACTAGACTAAAAAAAAAAAAAAGAAACAAAGACTCAAGGACCTGTGAGACTAAAACAGGAGACCTAACATCCGTGTCATTGAAGTTCTAGAAGGACAGGAGATGAAGGATGGGGCTGAAAAAAGTCCCCAAAGAAATAATAGCTCAAAACTTCCTAAATATGGGAAATATATAAGAAAATTAAACACCATGACCAAGTGGGGTCTATTTCCAGCACATTGTTGTGCTGACACAATGACATAGTAGTTTAAATTGGCTACAATTTCCTCCCTTCGCATCACAAGGTGAAGTCTATTTCTGCACCTCTTGAAGCCGAGTTCGGCATGTGATTTTCTTTGGCCAATGGGACATTAGCAAATGTGATGCAAGCATAGGCTCGAAAAGTGTTTGTACATGGGAACTTCCTTACTTGTTGCCCTTGGGACAACTTGCCACTGCCACCATTTGAAGAAGCCAAGGATAGCCTGCTCCTATAATGGAATATAAATGGCCCAGTTATCTTCTTTGATCCAGCTGACTAGTCAGCTTCCAGACATGCATGAGTGAGCCTAGCCAAGACCAGCAGAAGAACCGATCACCTGAGCCCAACTCAACTTGCCAACCCAAAGAGCTGTGAATAAAATAAATGGTTGTTGCTTCAAGCCACTAAGTTTTCGGGTGGTTTTTTACACAGCAGTAGATAATTGATACAGATGACAAGGGATTTACAGAAGCCAAAGATGAACTGAAAATAGGAGATCTAAGCAAGCCCAAAGTCACCTTCCTCTTTGAGAATATTTTTTTAATCTTAGATCTGAACTTCCATTTGGAGGCTGGATGGCATGAGAGAGGCAGGAGACAAAGCTTAGGAGCTTCCACAAATGGGAAGTCTAAAGGACATAAAGCTGGGGCCCCGAAGGGTCACACCTTCAGGATGCAGATGAATTAGAAATAAACCCAGCATGCAGAAGGGGACAGCAAGAAACTTTACCTGCCTTAGCCTTGTCGCTAGGTTAAGAAAAAACATAATTTGATGTCTCCTCTGATAATTTATAAGTACCAGCTGACTGGCGTGTGAGTTTTTCTGTTCTAATTCATGCTGTCTACGTGGCCTGAAAACCTCAAGTCAAGAATTTAAAGTTTTTACAGATTGATAGTGCCCCAGGAACCAGAGGATGCAAACAAAGATCTTCTCTGGAAGAAAAAAACTTCATCCCAGGCCCCTGGGAATTCCCACAGACAAACTTCAGGGAAAATGAACAGCTAACAAAATGAAATACCAAAAGCTCACAAGGAAATAAGATATCATGAGTGCGGTAGCAGAATCAACTCATAGTAAAGAATCCAAATATCAAAATTGTCAGAATATATAAAATCTCACACTAGGTAAAAAAAAACTAGGTATGTATGTTTAATATAAGGTCACTATGAGTTGGGATCGACTTGACGGTAACGGGCTTGGTTTTTTTGGTTTTGATGTTTAATACTGAGGAGTCTCTGAGTGGCACAAATGGTGAAGCAATTGGCTTCTAACCAAAAGGTTGGTGGTTCAAACCCACCCAGACGTGCCTTGAAAGAAACGCCTGGCAATCTGCTTCCAAAAGGTCATAGCCATGAAAACCCTGTTGAGCACAGTTCTACTTTGCAACACATGGGGTCACCATGAGTTGGTATCATTTTAACAGCAATTGATTTAGTTTGGTTTTTGGTTTATGGTTAATACTGTGTCAATTTCCTATTGTTGTGACAAATTAGTAGCTGAAAAAAACACAAATTTATTGTCTTACAGTCCTGGAGCCAAAATGAGTCCCACTGGGCTTAAATCAATGTTCAGCAGGCCTGTGTTCTTTTCTGGAAACTTTAGGGAAGAATTTGTTTTCTTTCCTATTCCAGCTTCTAGATGATACCTACATTCCTTCCCTTGCGGGCCCTTCCATTTTCAAATCAATGGCTCACTGAGTTTTACTCACATCATATCATTCTGACACAATTTTACCTTTCTCTTCTACTTTTAATGACCCTTTGATTATATTCAACCCACCTGGATAAAACAGGGTATGCTTCTTATCCTAAAGTCAACTGATCAGCAACCTTAATTCCATCTGAGATCTTAATTCCCCTTTATCATTTA
This sequence comes from Elephas maximus indicus, assembly GCF_024166365.1. Taxonomy (NCBI): domain Eukaryota; kingdom Metazoa; phylum Chordata; class Mammalia; order Proboscidea; family Elephantidae; genus Elephas; species Elephas maximus. The sequence goes on along the minus strand of NC_064828.1, from coordinate 89,304,736 downwards.
ATCTAACATATTTACAGTTTCCAGAGATTAGGATGTGGATATCTTTGGGAGGCCATTATTCTGCCTACCACAAATGTATCTAAAGAAATAAGAGAAAGGTGTTAAAATAAGAGCAAGGAATATGAAAGTATAAAGAACAACTGGAAAAAAACCAGATGAAACTTGTATACAGGAAACATAATAATTAAACTCAAAGCCTCAATGGAAGAATTAAACAGAAGATTAGACACAACTGAAGAGAAAAAAACTGATACTGTTAGATAAAGTATTCAAATATTTTCCAGTATTTAGCTCAAAGAGATAAAGACATGGACAATAGGAAAGAGAGATTAAGAGCATGAGGGAGAAGGTCTAACAAAGGTCTAATGGAAGTCACAAAAGGGGGTAAGGAAACTAGGAAAGAGGCAATATTTGAAGAGATAGTGCCTGAGGATTTCCCAGGGTTGTTCTGAGGATTTCCCAGGGTTGTTCAATCCTCAGGTTCTAGATGTCCAACAAACCCCAAAGTATTATAAATTTTTGAAAATCCATACTTAGTGCATCACAGTAAAATTGAGAAACATCAAAGAAAAGATTTTTAAATTAGCCAGAGAAAAGATAGATCACACTTTCAAAAGAACATCAGTTCAATGATAGCTTACTTATCAATAGAAGTCAGAGAAGCTAAAAGACAGTCAAAATATTATCTTCAATATATAGAGAAAAAACAACTCTCAAATGAAAATCTATACCCAGGGAAACTATCTTTGAAGAGCCCAAGTTAAATAATACGTTTTCAGTTGAATAAAAACTGAGTTTACCTCCAATTTACATTTTAGTATATGTCTGCTATGTGCTAGGTACTGTCTATGAATGGTCACAGTATTTCAAGGTAAGCTTGATAATTCCTATTTTACACATCGGGACCCCCACGTATCTGTCAGTTTGTCGTACTGTGGGGGCTTGTGTGTTGATGTGATGCTGGAAGCTATGCCACCAGCATTCAGATACCAGCAGGGTCACCCATGGAGGAGAGGTTTCAGCTGAGCTTCCAGACTAAGACAGACTAGGAAGAAGGACCTGGCAGTCTACTTCTGAAAAGCATTAGCCAGTGAAAACCTTAAGAATAGCAGCAGAACATTATCTGATATAGTGCTGGGAGATGAGCCCCCCAGGTTGGAAGGCACTTAAAATATGACTGGGGAAGAGCTGCCTCCTCAAAGTAGAGTCGACCTTAATGGCGTGGATGGAGTAAAGCTTTTGGGACCTTCATTTGCTGATGTGGCACGACTCAAAACGTGAAGAAACAGCTGCAAACATCCATTAATAATCGGAACCTGGAATGTACAAAGTATGAATCTAGAAAAATTGGAAATCGTCAAAAATGAAATGGAAAGCATAAACATCGATATCCCAGGCATTAGTGAGCTGAAATGGACTGGTATTGGCTGTTTTGAACTGGACAATCATATAGTCTACTATGCTGGGAATGACTCAAAGAGGAATGGTGTTGCATTCATCGTCAAAAAGAACGTTTCAAGATCTATCCTGAAGTATAACGCTGTCAGTGATAGGATAATATCCATATGCATACAAGGAAGACCAGTTAATACAACTATTATTCAAATTTACACACCAACCACTAGGGCCAAAGATGAAGAAATAGAAGATTTTTATCAGCTGCTGCAGTCTGAAATTGATCGAACATGCAATCAAGATGCATTGATAATTACTGGCGATTGGAATGCGAAAGTTGGAAACAAAGAACGATCAGTAGTTGGAAAATATGGCCTTGGGGATAGAAACAATGCTGGAGATGGAATGATAGAATTTTGCAAGACCAACGACTTCTTCATTGCAAATACCTTCTTTCACCAACATAAACGGCAACTATACACATGGACCTCGCCAGATGGAACACACAGAAATCAAATTGACTACACCTGTGGAAAGAGACGATGTAAAAGCTCAATATCATCAGTCAGAACAAGGCCAGAGGCTGACTGTGGAACCGACCATCAGTTGTTCATATGCAAGTTCAAGTTGAAACTGAAGAAAATCAGAGCAAGTCCACAAGAGCCAAAATATGACCTTGAGAATATCCCACCTGAATTTAGAGACCATCTCAAGAATAGATTTGACGCATTGAACACTAGTGACCGAAGACCAGACGAGTTGTGGAATGACATCAAGGATACCATCCATGAAGAAAGCAAGAGGTCGTTGAAAAGACAGGAAAGAAAGAAAAGACCAAGGTGGATGTCAGAGGAGACTCTGAAACTTGCTCTTCAACATCGAGCAGCTAAAGCAAAAGGAAGAATTCATGAAGTAAAAGAACTGAACAGAAGATTTCAAAGGGCATCTCGAGAAGACAAAGTAAAGTATTATAATGACATGTGCAAAGAGCTGGAGATGGAAAACCAAAAGGGAAGAACACGCTCGGGGTTTCTCAAGCTGAAAGAACTGAAGAAAAAATTCAAGCCTTGAGTTGCAATAGAGAAGGATTCTATGGGGAAAATATTAAACGATGCAGGAAGCATCAAAAGAAGATGAAAGGAATACACAGAGTCATTATACCAAAAAGAATTATTTGATGTTCAGCCATTTCAAGAGGTAGCATATGATCAGGAACCGATGGTATTGAAGGAAGAAGTCCAAGCTGCCCTGAAGGCATTGGTGAAAAACAAGGCTCCAGGAATTGATGGAATATCAATTGAGATGTTTCAACAAACAGATGCAGGGCTGGAGGTGCTCACTCGTCTATGCCAAGAAATCTGGAAGACAGCCTCCTGGCCAACTGACTGGAAGAGATCCATATTTATGCCTATTCCCAAGAAAGGTGATCCAACAGAATGTGGAAATTATAGACCAATATCATTAATATCACAGGCAAGCAAAATTCTGCTGAAGATCATTCAAAAACGGCTGTAGCAGTATATCGACAGGGAACTGCCAGAAATTCAGGAGAGGACATGGAACCAGGGCTATCATTGCTGATGTCAGCTGGATCCTGGCTGAAAGCAGAGAATACCAGAAGGATGTTTACCTGTGTTTTATTGACTATGCAAACCGAGAAGCTGGACTATATGAAGAAGAACGGGGCATCAGGATTGGAGGAAGACTCATTAACAACCTGCGTTGTGCAGATGACACAACCTTCCTTGCTGAAAGTGAAGAGGACTTGAAGCACTTACTAATGAAGATCAAAGACCACAGCCTTCAGTATGGATTACACCTCAACAGAAAGAAAACAAAAACCCTCACAACTGGACCAATGAGCAAAATCATGATAAATGGAGAAAAGACTGAAATTGTCAAAGATTTCATTTTACTCGGATCCACAATCAACAGCCATGGAAGCAGCAGTCAGGAAATCAAAAGACGCACAGCATGGGGTAAATCTGCTGCAGAGGACCTCTTCAAAGTGTTGAAAAGCAAAGATGTCACCATGAAGACTAAGGTGAGCCTGACCCAAGCCATGGTATTTTCAATCACATCATATGCATGTGAAAGCTGGACGATGAATAAGGAAGACCGAAGAAGAATTGATGCCTTTGAATTGTGGTGTTGGCGAAGAATATTGAATGATACCATGGACTGCCAAAAGAACGAACAAATCTATCTTGGAAGAAGTGTGGCCAGAATGCTCCTTAGAGGCAAGGATGGTGAGACTGTGTCTTACATACTTTGGACATGTTGTCAGGAGGGATGAGTTCCTGGAGAAAAACATCGTGCTTGGCAGAGTACAGGGTCAGCGGAAAAGAGGAAGACCCTCAATGAGGTGGATTGACACAGTGGCTGCAACAATAAGGTCAAGCATAACAATTGTAAGGATGCCGGAGGACTGGGCAGTGTTTCATTCTGTTGTGCATAGGGTCGCTATGCGTCGGAACCAATTCAATCGCACCTAACAACAACAACACACATAGGGAAACTTAGGCTAAGAGACTTTTCCAGGTCCTTCTGATTCCATAATCCATGCTCTTTCCCCTACAAAAAGGAGATATATCATAGACTGACAGTGAGCTTCCCTAGATGTTTTATTTCAGAGGCTGGATTCGGGATAGACATTTCGAGGACAGAAGGCTACCTATTTAAGGAGAGGGATCTACAAACTCCCAGATCTCAAGATCTTACCATTTCCAGGAGGCAAATGTGGGTAAGTGTGTGCAAACAAATGATCAGGATTTTGGGAGAAAGAGCTTTCTACAAGTGGTAATGTCCTGTGTGAAGCACGGTACTCAGAGGAAGAGTGTTCTCGGAAAAGCCACGTATTTCCATTCTCCTTGTCCCTGTACTCTCTTCTGCTTTGCCCTGTCACGTCCACCTTACAAGTAGGAGCTCTCTAGATTGGACAGTCCTGCTGTTTCTTCTCCTCCTGTCTTCATCCCTTCTGTATGTCTGTCTGCTCCACTTCTATGACAGTGAATATCCAAAACCACAAAGACCACTCAACTGGCCCACAGCAGGTGGGACGGATCAGTACACTTGGCAAACCTCAAAGGACAGAGTTCCCAAAATTGCCTACAATCCCCTATAAGCCTTTGGAGCCTTTGCCTTGTAGCCTTACCTAAGCCTCACTTTTTAGGGTCTTCTCCACACTAAGACCTCTCTACCCATCCTCTAATCCTTTCTTTTTTTAAAAAAAAAAATAATAATTTTTATTTTGCTTTAAGTTAAAGTTTACAAATCAAGTCAGTCTCTCACATATAAACTTATATACACCTTACTACATACTCCCACTTACTCTCCCCCTAATGAGTCACTCCACTCCCTCCTTCCAGTCTCTCCTTTTGTGACTGTTTTGCCAGTTTCTAACCTCCTCTACCCTCCCATCTCTCCTCCAGTCAGGAGATGCCAACATAGTCTCAAGTATCCACCTGATGCAAGTAGCTCACTCCTCATCAGCATCTCTCTCCAACCCATTGTCCAGTCCGATCCATGTCTGATGAGTTGGCTTCGGAAATGGTTCCTGTCCTGTGCCAACAGAAGGTTTGGGGACCATGAGCGCTGGGATTCTTCTAGTCTCAGTCAGACCATTAAGTCTGGTCTTTTTATGAGATCTTCTAATCCTTTCTTTCTCCAGCCCCTCAATCACTTGACAACAAATTTAGAGCATTAGTTGAGCTTCAGTTCACCCCTATAATATACATATTTTTAAGATTGTTGTTGAAAATATACAGAGCAAAACATACAGCAATTCAATAGCTTCTACATGTACAGTTTGGTGACACTGAGTAAATTCTTCAAGTTGTGCAACAATTCTCATCTTTCTTTTCCAAATTGTTCCTCCCCCCATTAGCATAAACTCACTGCACCCCAAGCTTCCTATCTAACCTTTCAAGTTGTTGTTGTCGATTTGTATATACATGTTTTATGACACTTACTAAGACCATTGTCCCTGAAAGACTATACAACACATGACCTATTCTCCTCCTTCCCATCCCCCCAGTGGACAGAGAACGGGCACCTCATTCCAATCCATTTCCTGGACTAGTGAACTATGACTTGAAAAGGATGAACTGAGTCAATCAGATTCGTCTTTGGAGAGTTTTGGAATGGGGGGGGTGAGGCTAATGAACTGAAATTTTTGGTGACGGATGCTAGAGCTGGGAAGTCTTGGTGCAGGTTGGGGCTGGTAGCCATGTTGGGTCATGAAAAAGCTGAGGAGGCAACAAAAGAAGAGAAAGCAGAGAAGGTAGGAGAGGAGAGGGGATGTGAGGAGAAGAGAAGGGATGTGAGGTGAAGGGAAGAGAGAGAGCATGAGCACCGCACATAAGCCTACAGAGAGATGGAGAGAATTAGACTCCAGCCTCTGTAATCTGCCGGCACTTCCTTGGGGTCCTTGAGATCCCCCAGTTCCCAATCTGTGTATCATCCTTCACACATGTATGATGCTTTTCCAATAAAAATGCTTCCCTCCCCCACATTATCTCATGCAACAGAATCTTAAATTTCTCATTTATAAAAATTGGGATGATAGTTAGAATGTTTTCTCCCTTGTAGGGTTGCTATGCAAATTAAATGGGCAAATGTCCAGGAGAGGACCCCTCACCATGTATACCACATGAAGCTTCCTCACCTCCTCTCTGTCCTGTCCCCATTCCCATGGGCAACATTTGATGCCATGTTCTGATAATGGCACTGAGAATCCAGTGACAAAAATGCCAGAATGGAATGGCCATCATGGAGAAGGTCATCACGCAGCCAAGGCTCTTTCAGTCCCCAGTGGAAAGAAGTAATAAAGTGAAGCAAGGAATCTTTTTTTGTGTGTGTGCTTTCAGTGAAAATTTATAAATCAAGTCAGTCTCTCATATAAAAATTTATATACATCTTGCTATGTGCTCCCAGTTGCTCTACACCTAATGAGACAGCACACTCCTTCACTCCACCCTGTATTCCCCGTGTCCATTCAGTCAGCTTCTGTCCCCCTCTGCCTTCTCATTTCTCCTCTAGACAGGAGCTGCCCACATAGTCTCATGTGTCTACTTGAGCCAAGAAGCTCACTCTTTACCAGTATCATTTTCTATCTTATAGTCCAGTCCAATCCCTCTGTGAAGAGTTGGCTTTGGGAATGGTTCCAGTCTTAGGCTAACAGAAGGTCTGGGGACCATGACCTCCAGGGTCCTTCTAGTCTCAGTCAGACCATTAAGTCTGGTCTTTTTATGAGAATTTGAGGTCTGCATCCCACTGCTGTCCTGTTCCATCAGGGATTCTCTGTTGTGTTCCCTGTCAGGGCAGTTATCAGTTGTAGCTGGGCACCATCTAGTTCTTCTGGTCTCAGGCTGATGTAGTCTCTGATTTATGTGGCCCCTTCTCTCTCGGGCTCATAATTACCCTGTATCTTTGGTGTTCTTCATTCTCCTTTGCTCCCGATGGGTTGAGACCAATTGATGCATCTTAGATGGCGGCTTGCTAATGTTTAAGACCCCAGACATCACTCACCAAAGTGAGATGCAGAGTGTTTTCTTAATAGATTTTATTATGCCAATTGACCTAGATGTCGCCTGAAACCATGGTCCCCAGACCCCCACCCCTGCTACTCTGGCCTTCGAAGCCATTGGTTTATTCAGGGAACTTCTCAAGCAAGGAATCTTAAAGAACTAAAGATGTAGCTTTTCTGTGTGAGGAAGAAAAAGGAGGTGTTGGGAAAGAAGTGGAAATCACCATTATTCTTAATCATTACATGGTGCATTAGAATAATATGATTATTCAGGGGCATTTTAATTAGGCCTAATGAAGAGTAATGGCTGTAAGAGAAGGCCTGGAACATATATAGTTTTATGTGGTGTACATACTCCCCAGGAAGGGAAGCAGGGAAGCACAACTGGGACCCCAGGTCATGGAGGTTGGGCAGCTGGTGTGCAAACATAATTCCTGACATGCGTGGGTTGAGAGGATTGATTATCTGGGGATCTATGTTTACTCAGTGTATTAAAGAACAGAGTCTTGACAGGTGAAGACAGGGGGCCAGTGGAGAGGACATTTTTTGAACTGTGAGTAGTGTGGATCTTTGCTGGGAGAGGCAAGCTGGTAGGTGGCAAGGGTATAATATTGTGTGAGGTGTAACATCCCTCCATGGGGTGTGTATACCTGTGTAGGGGATCTTAGGATACATGACTTAGAAATGGGGCAGGGATAGAGGGGAGAGATTTAGGGGGTAACGCCCTGTCAGTTTTAGGGGCCCTTCCTTCCTTCCTCTTTCCCATCCCCCCTCCCTCCCTCCCTCCATTCATTCCTTCCTTCTTCAAGCAGAGAGAGGGACTAATCAGGTTGGGGTCAGCAGGGGCATTGAACTGGACCAGGATGAGGGAATGACGATAGAACATAGTTTAAATTAGGTCCTTGGAGACCTATGGGCTGGGTGAGTATGTCAGAAGAGAGTGATATCAAGATATGTAAATTATGTTGGTTAAAAAAAAGAATCTCAGAGGCTTAATATTAGAAAGGCTTTTTCACATTTATTCTACAAGTGATTCATAGGTCAGCTGGGGGCTCTACTTGGTATTGTAGTCAGCCCAGGACCCTTGCTGATGGAGCAGCTACCATCTGGATTACTGCAGGTTGTCAAAGCAGAGAGAGCTCTGGCAATTAAATGCTTCAGCTTGGAAGTGAGATATGTTTCTTCTCATAACTAAAGACCAGAAGGGTCACATGGTCCCCACCCAACTACAAGGGGGCCAGTCCTACCATGTGCCCAGCAGGTGGGAATTTAGAAATACTTGGTTAACAGCACTAATGATGTTAGAGGTTCCATGGTCCCGAGCCCATTTGGCATGACCTTGCCCAGGCCCATGACCATCAACTACTCAATCAACAAACATTTGCAGAGGACCTATTCTCAGTTCATCATTGTGCTGGCTTCTGGAGCTACAAAGGTGAATAAGCATGGCAAATCTATAAGCATGGACTCTTAAGGCAGATGGACAAGTAAAGCAAACAAGTGAGACCCACCATAGTGATAATCAAGCAAAAATAGATTCTGTGGAGTCATAAGACCCAGACTGAGAAGTCTGGGCCAGCTCCTTGAAGGAGGCAATGCTTGACTGGACCCTGAAGATAGAGGAGGAGTGAGGCAGGAGAAGAAGGGGGAAGGGCATTCCAAGAAGGAGGAATGGTGTGTACAAAGGCCCAGAGGCGAGATGCTTTCAAAGAAGAATAGAATATGGCTGGCATGAGAGGTGTGGAATGTAGTAGATAAGAGATGATGCTGGAGAGGTGGGCAGAGGCCATGTCATAAACACCTTCTATGCCATTCTATCCTGTGAGCAATAGGAAGCCATTGGGGGATTAATCTGCATATTAGAAACATTCCATTGGTTGTTTTATGAAAAAAATCAATTAGATAGGACAAGACTAGAGAAAAGGAGAAAAGCTGGGCAACAGTGGCAGACAGTAATTCAAGTGAGAGATATTGGTGCCCGACCCAGACAATGGCAATGGGTAGATGGCAGTGGACAGAAGGGAATAATATTAAGACACTTACTCAGTGGACGGAAACCCTGGTGGAGTAGTGGTTAAAAGCTACAGCTGCTAACCAAAAGATGGGCAGTTTGAATCCCCAAGGTGCTCCCTGGAAATTCTATGGAGGAATTCTACTTTGTCCTATAGGGTCACTATGAGTCAGAATCGACTTGATGGCAACAGGTTTGGTTTTTTTGGTGTACTCAATGGACAGGACTGGTTGACCAGTTGGATGCGGGTAGCATGTTATGAAAGAAGTACTAGAGATTTTTTGTCATTTCTTGTCTCTGTGAAATTCTCCTCCATGTTGGCTGTTTTAACTATTTTCTAGAACAAGACAGGGCATAACACTTTCATTCAATCGGTCAGTACTTCCTATTTGCTGGCTTTGTGCTAGACACAGAGGATTCAGTGTGAACAAGGCCCAGTCCATGCCCTGGTGAAGGTCACAGTCTCAAGGTGGGCTCCTCACCCAGCCATGCTGAGAAGGGTCAGGGCTGGCTGGGGACATGGGTGGAGGCACCCTAGGCTTCTCTTACAGAAGTGCTGCCCAGCTCCACTTATGCTAGCCCCCCTTCACAAAGTTTATCAAATCCATGTCCCACCTATTTTGTTATTTACTTAACGATTTTATTTAAACCAACTCAGTTTTTAGCTTTATAACACTACATTAGCTTGTTCCTGAGTAAAATATTTGTGAGATCATACTTTTGAATATGTTAGTGATATATTTTCAAATACTCATTAAAATAAATGCTATTAAAACAAAACAGAGCAGCGAGTTTATGTTAACGGGGGAGCAATAATTCGGAAAAGGAGAGTGAGAATGGTTGCACATTTTGAAGACTGTCATCAATGTCACTGAATTGTACATGTAGAAATTGTTGTATTGATGTATGTTCTGCTGTGTATATTCTCAAGAACAACAAATTAAAATAAATTAATAAAAATATAAAACAAAACAGAATTTAAAAGTCAAAAAACGAATGTCCAAATACATAAAAAATCGTCTTGCAACCATCCTTTGAGAAACATTGTCCTATAAGGAAGACCTGAGGTAAGTCCAAAATTGTACTTCTTTTAAGATCTGTATTATGGATTGAATTGTGTCCCCCTCCCCCCCGGCCAATAAAAAGATATGTTTAAATCCTAATTCCTATTACATGTGAAAGTGACCTTATTTGGAAATAAGATCTTTGCAGATGTAAACAAGTTAAGATGAGGTCATACTGGACTAGAGTGAGCCCTAAATCCAATGACTAGCGTACTTATCAGAAGGCAATGTAGACACCCAGACAGACACACAGAGGGAAAGCAGCCATATGAAGACAGAGTCAGAAACTGGAATGATGGGCTACAAGCCAAGGAATACCAAGAATTGCTGGCAACCACCAGAAACTGGAAAAGCCAGGGAAGGATTCTTCCCCTTTGGAGCCTTTGGAGGGAGCATGGCCCTGTTGACACCTTGATTTTTGACTTCTAGGCTCCAGCACAATAAATATTTGTAGTTTTAAGCCACTCGGTTTGTGGTACTTGGTTACAGCAGCTCTGGGGAACTAATACAGTCTGCTGTGTAGGTGGCCAGACAACCTCCCTTCATCATTTTACACTCCAATCCTTTTAGCATTGGGAATGCTTGTGACCTCTCCTGCTCAAGTTTTTTTCTTCAGCTGCCCAAGGCTTTAAACATTCAACAGTACACTTGTTAAAGGCTGGGCGAGGTCCACTCTACTAAGCACATGGAGGTCCCTCAACCACTACTTCCTTGCTGACTTGTTGGATGTGATTGGACAGTGTTGGCTCAAGAGGGTTTGCTGACATTATGTGAACGGCTCACTTACCTGGCCCTACCAACCGGGATAGGCAGAATCGTGCAGGCCACAGGTGCTACACAGCACTTGGTTTGAAATGCCAGAAGTCATTAAAGCTCATGGCAAGCTCTCAAGGGTCCTCACAGGTCTCTTGGAGTTTTCCAACAGATCTCCATTTGCTGGAACTGTACCTTTTTCTCTTGGGAAGCAGGCAGTGAAGCTCAGCAAGGTCCCTCCCTCTTTTTTCCACTAACAGCCTCCCCAGCTGAGAGGCAACTTTGATGACAAACCTACCCATATCATATACAAACAGACCCTTCCTGAACCTGCATTCAGGATTCTGAAAGAGTGTTATCAAGGTCACTGATCAAAAACACCAGAAACTGACGCTGCAGAAGAGGGGATTTTATTAGAGTAACACTGGAAGTTCACAGAACTAAGGAGGAGGTGGATAGGGCAGGAACCTGAACAGCTCTGAGAATCCCAGTGGTAGGCACCACAGCAGATCACCAAGGGGGCTGCCATCATGTGACCCTGTTCTAGCATCTGATTGGCTGAGCTTAAGTCCTGGCTCCATCCCTTGTGTGTGTTGGGGGAGGACAGTGTGGTTGACAGCTTCACTGGACCATGTAGAAAGGGAATAGAGAAGTGGGGTGAATTACCATAAAAAGAGGAAAGGGCTGCCAGCCTTGAAAATCTGCTGATGTCCTTTACTGATCACACCAGAAAACAGAATGAGAAAATTGGAAGATAACTCAGAATTGACTTACTTCACCCAACAAATTAGGAATTAGAAAATCAAGACCCAAAGAGCTTAAATGACTTTTCAGTCTCTCGCTCATCAGTGGCAAGGCTGAGCCCCAAATCCAGGCAGATTCCCTAACTTTCAAAGCAAGGCTTCTTTTACTTCCACAGTCTCTATGAGCAAAGAAAATATGGGAAACTTAAGACTCTGGGATCTTCTCATCACTCTGATAGGTGTGCGTCAGTTTGCTTATTCTTAGAGTGTCTTTACCTTAATATTTTAGTGCCTCTGGAAGACAGTGAGACAAAACCCCTCAACACAAATGGATGCCAAGGCCATTTGGTTGACTCTGGGCGTGGGAGGGGTCGGGGCGTCACATGAGACCGCTGTTGTTCCAGAGAGGAGACGGTTGAGGAGGACATCTGGCTCAGGTTGACTTCTCCCCCTCTCACCAATCCCAGGGTACCCATCTCCCCCCATTTTCAGGAGACACCCCAAGGAAGATGAATTAGGCTGTTGACTCTGAGCAGAAGGGGACTTAAAGCCTGTGCCTCTTCTTAAAGCGAGGCACTGCCTAGTGCCCGCATCTCGCAATGTGCTGGCTTCATTGCTCTGACAGCATGAAGGATGTTTGGTTTTGTTCCCAGTGCTGTTATCATTTATCATCCTTTTGTAAAAGCTGGCACCCTCCGCCTGCTCCCCCTTCCTTCTCACCCTCTGCCAACCCTCACCTCCAACCCAACCTCCTCATTCTGTCTGCCCCCATCACTGAGGTGAGTCCACTCTTGTATTTACCCCTGAAGAAACTCTCCCACGTTGGTTCCCAGTGGCTCAAGGACACCCCAATTGAATTCAACTCAGTAAACATTTGCTGAGCAATTCTTCTGGGCAAAGTACTGCACTTGGGAGCTTGGCTGGTAGAGGAGAAGTAAGACAAAACCCTACCTTCAAGGACTTTGCATTACAGTAAGGAAATGACTATGAAGTCCCAGGCAGACAGTATTATAGGCAAAACACAGGCATGCCCAGAGCGCTTGGGAGAAGTGAACCACAAGTTGGGAAAGGCAGCACTGATACCCTTTGAAAGAGCAGGTGCAGTTGGGTGGGAGACAGTGGAAGACAGAAAGCATGGAGAATGACTGAGTGGAAGAGACAATGGCAGCATCAAATATCTTCAGAAAAAAATGGCTGGGTTAAAGGTGAAAGAGAAGGAGCCAGTGGAACGGGTAGGGTTGAAGGTGTAGGAGAGAGGAGATACTTGATGGACAAAAGCCCCAAAAGGGACTGGTGAGGCAAGGTGAAGATGGGGGAATGGTTGGCTCAAGAGGGGAGTCAGAACACATTCCAAGAGCAGAGGAAAGGCAGAAATTGATGTGTGACCTTAGGGTAGGAGTGGGGGTATTTGAGGTAAAGGGAACCTGAGTTGACTTCATCTTCTCAGGGAGGCGAATCTCAGAGGTGAGGCCATCTGCTTAGAATGGTGAAGAATGGGATGGACTTGGGACCTTAAGAGCACTGGAAGTTGGAATACCCACAGTGGAACTACAGAGAAGTAAAAGTGCTGTCTAGGGCATCAGGCCCCTACTGAGATTCTGTCTCACTCTAGAGCCTTTGCACACGTCATCTCCTCTGTTTAGAACATACTTTTACACACTTTTGGTGTGGTTAGCATTTTCTCATCTTTCAGATCTGGACTTAAACTTCATCTTCTCAATAATTCCGTCTGAAGCAGGTTCCCTGCCACCCTTACCACCCCTCATGATTCTCTGTCTCAGCCTCTTCTTTATTCCCTCATAGCACTGAGACTTGTAATTTTTTTATTAGCTTCTTTCTTTCTTTTAACTTATGTCTTGCCCAACTGGTATATAAGCCCTATTGGACTGTAGACCACATCTGCCTTGTTTACTACTGTATCCTCAGGCTCAGATGCATAGGACGAACTCAATGAACACTTGAGTACAGGAATGACTATTGAAGAGTGGTGTTTGTAGTAGAGTTAATTGGCCAGGGTTGGGGATGGCAGGAAGTCTCCAGCAGAAAGGCCACAATACCAGGAATCCAGGGTCCTAGTGAGAAATGGTTGAAATGTTTGACGAAGGGGAAAATAGAGGAAAGCTAAGATTGGGCGTGAGAAATCCTGGCTGGAGTAGCCGTGGAGGTGTCCTGCTCTCATCTCCTGCCAGAGGCAACTGTCTACCATGAGGAGTGCAGCTAGCCGACAATTTGAGTTAAGGCCATGCTCTCCCAGGACAGCACCAGCTAATGACTGAGCACGGTGGGGGACTGACAATTTCTCCCCAGTGTGGGGCTCCTTGAATGGACGATCTTTGCTCCAGGACTCCCCATTGGGTTGGCCAAGGCTTTGTCAGTGCAAGTCTTCCAGCGAGCAGAGGCTGAGATGCAGTTAGGAGTGCAAGGGGTTTATGGGAGTACGGGGGAGGTGGTAACTTGTGGAAGATAAAGGGGGAAGGAAGCAGGATTGGACAGAGAAACCTGGGTCATAACCTGAGGGTCTCCCTGAACAATTCTGCCTTCTCTCCCTTTATGTTTCACAGGAGTTACCCCCTCTTTAGTTTCCTAGAGCTGCCCTAAAAATTGCTACAAGTTGGGTGTCTTAAAACAAATGAAATTTGTTCTCCCACAGCTCTGGATGCAGAAGTACAGAATTAAGGTGCTGGCAGTGTTGATTCTTTCTGGAGGCTCTGAAGGACAAACCATCCTATGCCTCTCTCCCAGCTTCTGATAGTTGTCAACAATCTTTGGTGTTTCTTAACTTGTAGCTGCATCACTCCCATCTTTGCCTCCATCTTCACACTGCCTTCATCTCTTGAGTCTGTCTGTCTTCTCTGCAAAGACCCAATTTCCAAAAAAGCCACATTCTGAGGTTCTGGGCGGACATGAATTTTGGGGGTGGGGTCACTATTTAACCATTAAAACCGACTATTTAACCATTAAAACCGCAATAAACCCCCCAATAAACCTCTTGCTTCCTAACTCTGTCTCAGAGTCCACTCACTGGAAGAACAAAACCAACCCATTGGCAGGCTGAGAGTTGTATTTAGAACCAAGAGCAGGTTCCATGGCTTGCATGTATGGCAGAGAGATGGAAACACAGGAGGTTTACTTATCCATTCATTCTGTAAACATTTATTTATTGCTTAGGGAAAATTCCAGAGCTTGCAATCTTGGTGGTAACATCCAAGGTGGCACTGGGTGTGTGGGGGTTGCTAGAGTAAGCTGTAGTGGGCAGATGAGGGCAGAAAGAACAGAGGAGGGGCTGAGATGGGTCATCAGCATGGATGCATCCAGAGAACAAATTGTACTTGCCTGCTGGTCTACACTCTTCTTAGGAGTCACGAGGGACCATGGCCTCCCACTGCTGTGTTCTGTTTCTTTCCTTCCTTAACTCTTTGCTCTTTTAATATATTGTTGGGAGCAATCACATCATTGTTATCAACAAACATGTATTATAGCTATAAACTTTGGAAAGATGGGACTATGGATAAAACTGAAGGCAATTGGTAAATCGAAGTCTCATCTTTGTGTCTCCACAGCAAATTAGGTACTTACTGTGTACTGGGCAAGATGTTGGGAATACAGAACGCTGTAGGACCACGCTCCCTAGGAAGGCAAGACATAAAAAAAAAAAAAAAAAAAGGAAGGCAAGACGTACACCTGGAAAATAAGTTGATCCTTATGAGCAAATCCCTCCCTTATCCTTCTTGCATTTGGCATCTTGTATTATTTGGTACATAAAGTTGTCCATATGGTAAATGGATGGAGCTCCCAGAATTTGTATCTATATCTCAGAATTGCTTGAAATTTATTCTCCTCCTATTGGTTGAATTTTTGGTTGTTTTATTGGTTGAATTATTAATTTATTCCTGGGGCACAGGTAGCAATTTCCATATAAGTCACCATTGTTGTTAGCAGCCGTGGAGTCAGCCCCCAACATGGGGCCCTATGTACAGTCAGATCACTGTGATCCAGAAGCTTTTCATTGATGGAAGCTCTGCTGAAACCTGTTCAGCCTTGGAGCAACACGAAAGCCTCCACTAACAGACGGGTGGTGGCTGTGCTTGAGACGCGTTGGCCAGAAGTCAAACCCAGGTCTCCCACAGTCTACCACTGAGCCAACACTTCCCTCTACGTAAGTCACATTGTGGTTGTTGTTAGTTGCTGTCAAGTCAGCTCTGACTCATGGTGACCCCATGTGTGCAGAGTAGAACCGCTCCACAGGGTTTTCAAGACTGTGATCTTTCAGAAGCAGATCTCCACGCCCGTCTTTCGAGGCACCTCTGGGTGGTTTCAAACTGCCGAACTTGGGCCAGTAGTCGAGAGCTTAACCATTTGAGCCACCCAGGGACTCCTTATAAGTCACTACTGGTTGCTTAAGACAATCTCTAGACATACACCCTCAGCTACAAAGGAGCCCTGGCGGCGCAACAGTTAGGTGCTCGACTGGTAACCAAGCCTACCCAGCAGCTCTGAGAGAGAATGATCTGGCAATCTGCTCATGAAAAGATTACAGCCTAGGAAGCCCTATGGAGAAGTCTCTGTCACACAGGGTCACTATGAATTAAAATCAACTCCAGGGCACCTAACAAAGACAACCTCAGCTACAACAGTGCCTCTGAAGGCAGCTCCGTGTCTATGCTTAGCGTGCTGGAGACATAGCTGGATCTGTGGAGATGGCCACACAAAGCTTAGGAAAAGATTCTGCTGGTTACTTGAAAATAAGAAGGATTCCACTCACTTTTACTCCAGTTTGGCAAATGGCTTGTTGTTATTAATATGAAAGTGCACGAAGCGCTTACTTATTCTGCCTAATTAATTCCCTTGCATTGGTTTTTCTCTGTAATTTCTGGCACTTTCCAATCAAATTCTAGAAAATGATAGGTGGGTGTTGGTGTGTGGCGAGTGTATGTGGATGTGTTTTATTGTATTTAAAAGCCACCCTCCTAAGGAAACAGTCTCTGATAGACTGAGGTGTTGCCCAAGTTTACCCATTCAGATAGTAGCCAAGCCAGGCTCCAACTTGGGCTCCTGAATCCAGCCTAAAGTTGATACCCAGGAAGCAACCACAGAGCAGCTGAGAGTTCAGAATCAAGGGCCCAAAGAGTACCGGCAAGTCTGGTTCTGTTCCTGAAAGACTGTGGGGAGAAGAAGCGTATGGCTTGTTCTGTGCAGCCAGAGAAGGCAGAACCAGGGTGAGGGTGGAGTGGGGTGGGTAGAAAAGAAAGGACGACTGAAACA
Source organism: Elephas maximus indicus (assembly GCF_024166365.1). Lineage (NCBI taxonomy): Eukaryota > Metazoa > Chordata > Mammalia > Proboscidea > Elephantidae > Elephas > Elephas maximus. The sequence continues at coordinate 89,287,981 of NC_064828.1, read as the reverse complement.
GAGGTGGGCTCAATCCATGATTTAATGATTGTTGTTGTTGCCGTTACTTGCCTTTGGGTCGGCACCCAACTCATGGCAACCCCATGCACAACGTAATGAAATGCTGCCTGGTCCTGTACCATCCCCATGATAGGCTTCGAATCGGACCAACCTATGCACAAAATGGAATGGATTACCCAGGATGTAAGGTTGCCAGATTCAGCAGATGGAAACACAGGACACCAGTTCAATTTGAACTTCAGATAAATACCAAATAACTCCATACACTATTTGGGACATACTTAGACTAAAAAAGCATTCATTCTTTATCTGAAATTCAAATTTAACTGGGAATCCTGTATTTGATCTAGAAATCCTACCAGGATAATGAGTTTTTGTCACTGAGGTTGAAAAACCACAGGGGAGGATTTTGTACGGTGATTGACGTATCAGATGGCAGGCTTGAGTTTAAGACCGGCCCCTCCCTACTAGGCCTTTCGATTCAGCAATTTTCCCAGTGCAGAGTGTTCAGGCAAGGGGCACCTCCCTGCTCACCAGAGAAGGCATTTAAGTCACTGTCCCTGAGCCCAGCAACTCCTTGTTTGGAGCTCTGTCCTTTAATCCCTAAAGCATCAGTGAATCCTACATCTCACTAGCCTGGGGGTAGGGATGGAGCAGTTGCCCAAGCTCATCCCGACCACTGGGCACAGATGCAGACTGCCTACCCACTCACCACCTCCAGGGTCTGCTCCCACCCCACCACCCTGTATCAAGCCTCTCTCTGGGTGGCAAGCTGTCTCACACCCTGTGCTTCTCCCTTGGCCTGCTGTCACCCACATACACTAGATTAGGGGACTGAGTGACTTACAGGAGCCCCTCTTCCCCAGGGTCGGTATTTGCATAGGGTGATGGATGCGGAGATGTCATCTAAACACATCTGCACTTTGCATTTTAAACAAAGCAATTCCAGAGGAAGCTGGGGGAGCTTGGTTTCCTTCCAGGAAGATTTCCTCTCAGTCAAATTCTCTTTCCTTTCTTCCAGCACTTTCTACCTCTGTCTTAGGTCCCGCTTGTCTACTGGCCTCATGCCCCCATTCTAAACACAGTAGTGACCAAGGTGCAGAGCAGGGCTTACAAAGGATGTAAGGTGAGGAAGGCAGCAGTTACTTGGTCCCCTTCTCTGCCCCTGACACTGGTACCCCTCCTTCAAAAACTGGTGACTAAGAGAGTGACCTTAGCCAGGACCAACCACCTCTGAGATGCCCACCTGTACCTGCCACTGTGCAAGCCAAGAATTGTCCCCTAAGATCCTTCCCTGTTTTGTCTGGGGTCACGGGCTTTCTTCTGTCTAAGCTCTGACCTCTGATATCGTCCAGCTGAGATCTTTCCTCTTAATGAGCACCCCACCCCAGGGACTTTTAGGGTGACATTATGGATTAAATCGTGTCTTCCTAAATAAGTATTGAATTCATGGTCCTTGAACCTGTGGATGTGATCCTGTTGGGAAATAGGGTTTTTTCTTTAGTTATGTTAATGAGGCCATACCAATGTAGGGTGGGCGCTAAACCTAATAAATTCTGAGTTATAAAAAGAGCAGAATAGACACACACACAGATACACGGGGAAAGACAGATGCCATGTGAGGATTGTCTACAAGCCAAGAAATGCCAAGGAACCACAAAACAACTGGGGTTACCAACAAGGCAGGAATCAACACGACTGAGACCCTGATTTGGACTTTTAGCCCCGAGAACTATGAGAAAATAAACTTCTGTGGTATTATGTTATGGCAGCATTAGGTAACTAAGACAGATAATGATAAAAATATCACCATAATTTTGGCCCATAGTTTAGGCTGTTTTTTTTTTTTTTTCCAAAGACAAGCAGGAAAAAAAGAGATAGGAATTTCCTGAATTCTTATCCCCAGTAATACTGTCTAAAGCATCATTTCAGCTCAGTTATAGGGTGTGACTTTGGGTAAAGTCACTGAACCATCTGTTATGGATTGAATTGTGGTCCTCCAAAATGTGTGTCAACTTGGATAGGCCATGATTCCCAGTATTGGGTTACTGTCCACCATTTTGTCATCTGATGTGATTTTCCTATATGTTGTAAATCTTAACTCTATAATACTAATGAGTTAGGATTAGAGGCAGTTATGGTAATGAGGAAAAAAAACCCCAAAAAACTGGTTGCTGTCCAGTCAATTCCAACTCACAGCAACCTTATAGGACAGAGCAGAACTGCTCCATAGGGTTTCCAAGGAGTGGCTGGTGGATTCAAACTGCTGACCTTTTAATTAGCAGTCATCAGGGCCCCTATGTTAATGAGGCAGGACTCAATCTCCAAGATTAGGTTGTGTTTTAAGTCAATCTCTTTTGACATACAAAAGAAAGAAGTAAGCAGAGAGACCAGGGGACTTCATACCACCAAGAAACAAGAGCCAGGAGATACAGTGTCCTTTGGACCTGGGGTCTCTGCACTGAGAAGTCCTTGACCAGAGAAGATTGATGACAAGGGCCTTCACTTAGAGCTGACCAAGAGAGAAAGACTTCCCATGGAGCTGGCACCCTCAATTCAGACTTCTAGCCTCCTAGACTGTGAGAGAATAAGCTTCTCTTTGTTAATATCCACCTGTGGTATTTCTTGTACAGCAGCACTAGATAACTAAGACACATCCTAAGGAGCCTCAGTTTCTTCATTTGTTAAGCCCACATATCACCCCAGAGTCCCCATTGCTAATAGTGCACATAAGGTAAGAAATATTTGCTCCTCCCCTTCCTGCTCACCCAGAAACATCAGTGAGCTGACCTGGATGGGGGCTCCAAATATCTGAGCAGAAGCCTTACGACAAGCTATCCCTGGCAGGGCTGGGAGCAGACACCTGCACCTGGGGATGGCTCATATGGGGCCATGTGGTTCCTTATAGTGGGAGAGGGGTGGGGAAAGGAATGGACACTTGGCTGAGTGCCCACTATGCGCCGACCCTTTAGATTACCAGTCTGAAATATGGTGTAGTGATTAAGAGAAGTGACTTTAATTGAAGTAATACCAATCTGGATTCAAATCTGTACTCTGTGTGACCTTGGACAAGTTGACTAACATTTCTGAGCTCCATTCTCCCATAAAATGAAGGCAGTGGCATCTAGGCATCTATATGAAACATTTGTTGTGAGGAATGAGTAGGATTCTATGTGCAAAGTGTCTGGGGTATAACGAGCACCCTACTAATGTTACCATTAGTATTTTTACCAGGTATGATCAACTCCATTGGGCAGATAGGGAGGGGAGGTGCCTGGTCCATAGCCACAACACCAAGTGCAGAGTAGGACTTCTGAGCCTAGGCCAGTCTGAATCCAAAGCTCATGAGTCTCCCTACCATTCGGCCTATGGAGGACAGAAAGCTTGACCTACTCTCGCCAGACAGGAGAGATCTATCTCACCACATCACTCTCTTGCTTAAAACCCTGCCAGTGTTTCCCATTATCCTTGGGATTGAGAGTAACAGCTTCAACGTGGCTGACAAAGCCCTACACCATCTGGCCCCTCCAATTTCCAACTTCCTCTTCCCCACTCTCTGCCACTTATCGGATGGTCCTCTTCCAATTTCTTGAGTAAGCCTGGAGCATATCAGCATCCTTTTTTCTCCTCTCATTCCCTTCCCTTCTCTCCTCTTCCCTCCCCTCCTGCCTTCTCCTCTCCCCTTCCTTGCCCTTTTCTTCCCTTCTGTTCTCTTCCAGTCTGGGCTCTGTGTGACCTGGGGCAAGCTGATTAACCTTTCTGAGCTTTAGTCTTTTCTCTCTCTCTCTCATACCAAGACTTCAATTCCCTCTTCCTCAAACACTCCTCCCCCAGGCTCACCTGGCTACTTCCACTCCTTCAGGTCTCAGCCTAAATCTGCTTGCACAGGGATGATTTCTTTGGACAATGCTTCCCCATCCTCACCACCACCAAAGGTCTAGTTGGCTCCCTTTTTACCTGCTCCCGTATATTGCTGAAATCCTCCTGTGTAGGATATACTTGTAAAGCACTCGTTCAAAGTCTTATCTTCTCTGCTAAACTATGAACTCCACGATACCCTCCAAAATCTAGCCCTATGCCAGGTGATGGATGAATGTGAAAAGAGACTGGGCCGAAGCAACTAGAACTGATCAGAAAAAAAATAAGGGCTAACACAAGCTACAACAACGGACTCAGATGTGCCGACAATCATGAAGATGGTGCAGGACTGGGCAATGTTTTGTTCTGTTATACATAAGGTCGCCATGCATCAGAGCAACTTGATGGCAACTAACACCAACAACTGAGGAGGGAGCAGGCCCTAGGTTGGAAAGGATTTGCCTATCTGGTGTTTGCTGAAATAAGACTTACAGCAACTGCCAGTCTTTGAGCCTGGAGATGTCCCTGAAAGGCAGGTCCCAGTTCTGTGGAACTGGAGTTTGCATGGCAAAGCCAAAGGGCAGGCAAGCTGCTGCTCTCTTGGATTCCAGGTGGTTTCTGTTCTCGAGGTGAGAAGTGAATTTACAATGAGGCAACATAAAATATATGAAAACCAAAACACCAAGCTTGTTGCCATTAAGTCGATTCTGACTCACAGAGACCCTACAGGACAGAGTAGAACTGCCCCAGTAAATCTTTACAGAAGTGGACTGCTCCCACAGAGCAACTGGTGGGTTCGAACCACTGATCTTGTGGCTAGCAGCCAAGTGCTTAACCACTGTACCACCAGGGCTCTTTAAAATACATGAGGTGGTGAGGTTTTCAGTCTTCCTCTGCTGCCCCAGGTCAAGAATTTCATTTTACCTGGATCCACAATCAACACCCATGGAAGCAGCAGTCAAGGAATCAAAAGATTTGCAGCAAATCGGCTGCAAAGGACCTCTTTAAAGTGTTCAAAAGGAAAGATGTCACCTCAAAGACTAAGGTGTCCTGACCCAAGCCGTGGTATTTTCAATCACATCATATGCATGTGAAAGCTGGACAATGAATAAGGAAGATTGAAGAAGAATTGATGCCTTTGAATTGTGGTGTTGGCGAAGAATATTGAATACACCATTGACTGCCAAAAGAATGAACAAATCCGTCTTGGAAGAAGTACAATCAGAATGCTTCTTAGGAGAAAGGATGGTGAGACTGCGTCTTACATACTTTGGACATGTTGTCAGGAGGGATCAGTCCCTGGAGAAGGACATCATGCTTGGTAAAGCACAGGGTCAGCGGAAAAGAGGAAGACCCTCAATGAGATGGATTGACACAGTGGCTGCAACAATGGGCTCAAGCATAACAACGATCGTGAGCATGGCGCAGGACCGGGCAGTGTTTTGTTCTGTGGTACATAGGGTCGCTATGAGTAGGAACCACCTAACAACAAAAACTCCTGCCTCCACCCCATATCCTCTGCTAAAGAAGAGTTTTTTGCTTAGCGCACCAGCTTCTAGTCCTTCTTTGACTTGTAAAGGAAGATGGATGGAAGTTAGAGAGGCTAAACTGATCTAGGTAAAAAGAGCAGAATTAGGGAGGGGAAGGAAGAACAGAAATGGAGCTTGAGGAGGCTGAGTTAGGGAGAGTTGGGAGCAGGTGGAGTTCCACAAGATGTTATTGTCATTATTTGTTGTGCGGTCTGTCCTGTGCATTGTGTGATGTTGAGCAGCATCCCTGACTTCTACGCACTAGATGCCAGTTGTACAGCCCCCTCGTGGTTGTGACAACCCAAATGTCTCTTCTTCTTGTTAGTTGCTGCTGTTGATTCCTACTCATGGCGACCTCACGTGACAGAGTAGAAATGCTCCATAGAGTTTTCTTTGTTGTAATCTTTATGGAAGCAGATCACCACGCCTTTTATTCTTAGTGCCACTGGGTAGGTTCAAACTGTCAACCTTTAGGTTAGTAGTTGTATGCAAACCATTTGCACCACCCAGGAGCCTGTCCTGATTCCCCACCAAGGGCGGATTAACCAGTAAGCAAGGTATGCACGGGCTTTCTTGTGTTTACTTACTGATGTGTAGTTAAAAATTTCACATGAGTTTCACCACATCCTTAATATAGTGAAAAACAGTTCACTACAGATTAGTAAGTAAGCCCATGCGTACCTTGCTTATTGGGTAATCCACTCCTGCTCCCCACATTCTGTTTTCTTTACTGATATAGCCCCGTGAAAAATGTCACGGTGGTGTCAGACCTTGTCTAACTTCACAAGGGGGAAGAGAAAGAATCAAGGTCCTCAGCATCAGCCCAAGGCTGATTCCTACAGGGTGGAGGTCAGATATACCTGGTCTTTCCAACCTTTTTACCAATTCTGACGCCAGCCGTCCCTCCCAGAACACTATCTACTACTCTGCTGGGTTCATTAATTCATTGCAATGGCCACACAGAACTCACAGACCATACTCACGATAATGGGTTTATTAAAGAAGTAGAAGGTTACAATTTAGGATCAGGAACAACTCAGGATATAGTTCTTTAGTTAGGACAGCTTCTCGGGTGTGCTGGAAGGCAGGCCTCTCTCTCTCAGCCCCTCAACCCCTTGACCCGAGGCCTGGCCTCTGCCCTGCTCCGGCAAGTGTTACGAAGCTCTTTAGCTCTGCCAATAAGTGCCCAGGGGCACCCCACTCTGCCAGTTAGCCTCAGCCTGAAGGCGCTCAACTCTCTTGCTCTGTGGATCAGCACACCGACAGTAGCTACCTTGCTCCATGGGCTGGGAAGCCCACTGCACCAACTCATACAAGCCTCCTGGTTCCGCTGTTGCCATTTCTCTGCCACCACTTCTTGCCATCTCAAGTCATCTCTGGTTTTACAGCTGTGTCTGTCCCCTGGGTCTAGGAGGTTTTCAGCATGGGGACCTCAGGTCCAAAGGACACCCTCCAGTCTTGGCTCTTCTTCTTCGTAATAATAAGGTCCCTTCTCCACTTCTGGGATTGGCTCCCTTTAAACCTAGCAGGGAGCCCTGGTGGTGCACTGGTTAAGACCTTGGCTGCTAACCAGAAAGTTGGCAATTCAAATCCACCAGCTGATCCTTAGAAACCCTGCAGGGCAGTTCTATTCTGTCCTATAGGGTTGCTATGAGATGGAATCGACTTGATATCCACAGGTTTGGTTTAGGGGTTTTAAGCCTAGCAGGACGGCAAAACTGACCAATCCCCTCATTAGGGTTTCATATGCTTTATCTGCATGGTCTCACCCCCACAGGGGTCTGTGTACCTTATTTGCATAGTCCCACCCCATCATTTTGTGGGAGTTACAAACCATGCCTGGCTAGAAGGGCCACGGTAAGTAATTTGCTGCACTGCAGTCTCAGTACTCAGACCAGGGTAGACCCTCAGCAAGTTATTTGTTAAACGAATAAATGATTCTTATTTGTGTTTTCTCCCTTTGTTTGAAGCTCTACTTCTTTCACTAACAAAAAGGGGAGAATATTTGGACAATGAATGAAGAGAGGTGGATGAGGGTTAAATCTTTAAGACAATGAGCCATTAGCTAGTCTGATCACAGTTATCTGTACAAATAGAAGTAGCCCGGAAAATCATAAAATATAGTAACCCAATAGGAATATTTATTTAGACCCCAAAAGGATAAAAATACTTAGGGATAAATCTAACCAGGGATGTAAAAGACCTACAAAGAAAACTACAAAACACTACTGCAAGAAACCAAAAGAGATGTGCATAAATGGATACGAAGACTCAACATTGTGAAAATGTCAATACTACCCAAAGCGATATATAGATATAATGCAATCCTGATTCAAATCCCAACTTCACTGAGATGGAAAAACTAATCACTAACTTTATACAGAAGGGAAAGAAGCCCCGAATAAATAAAGCCTTATTAAAAAAAGAACAAAGTAGAAGGCCTCACGCTACCTGATCTCAGAACCTACTATACAGCCACAGTAGTCAAAACGGCCTGGTAACTGGTATGATAACAGACACATAGACCAATGGAACAGAATTGAGAACCCAGAAGTAAATCCATCCCACCTGTGGACAGTTGATCTTTGACAAAGGACCAAAGGTTATTGAATGGGAAAGAAACAGTCTCTTCAACAAATGGCGCTGGCAAAATTGGGTATCTGTAGAAAAATGAAACAGGATCCATGCCTTATACCATACACAAAAACTAACACAAAATGAATCAAAGACCTAAATACAAAATGTAAAACTATAAAGATCATGGAGGAAAATTTAGAGACAATGCTAGGGGCCTTAATATATGGCATAAATAGATTACTAAACATAGCTAAAATTGAACACACAGAACAAAATGAACTAGATAAATGGGACCTCCTAAAAATTAAACACTTATGCTCAACAAAAGACTTTTCCAAAAGAGTAAAAAGAGAACCCTAGGAAAAAAATTTTTTGGCTAAGACATATCAGACAAAGGTCTAATCTCTAAAATTTATAGAAAACTTCAGCACCACCACCACAACAACAACGACAAAGAAATCCAACTAAAAATGGGCAAAGGAAATGAACAAACACTTGACCAAAGAAGACATTCAGGCAGCTAACAAACATATGAAGAAAAGCTCACGATCATTAGCAATTAGAGAGATGGAAATCAAAACTACAATGAGATACGATCTCACCCCAACATTACTGGCACTAATTAAAAAAAACAGAAAATAACAAACGTTAGTGAGGTTGTAGGGAGATTGGAGCTCTTATACACTGCTGGTGGGAATGTAAAATGGTAAACCACTATGGGAAACAGTATGGTTCTTTCTCAAAAAGCTAAGAATGGAAATACCATATGATCCAGTAATCCCACTCCTAGGTATATAGCCTAAAGAAATAAGAGCTGTAACACGAATAGACATATGCACACCCATGTTCATTGCACCATCATTCACAACAGCAAAAAGGCGGAAGTAACCTAAGTGCCCATCAACAGATGAATAGATTAACAAACTGTGGTACATACACACAGTGGAATACCATGCAACAGTAAAGAATAATGATGAATAATGATGAATCTGTGAAACATCTCACAACATGGATGAATCTGGAGAGCATTATGCTGAGTCAAATAAGTCAATCACAAAAAGACAAATATTGTATGAGACTGCTTTTATAAAATAACAACAAAAGGTTTATACACGAGGAAAAAAGAAAAAAAGATTCTTTGATGGTTACCAGGGATTGGAGGGGGAGGGAGGGAAAATTACCCAAGAGATAGTCCAAAAACACAAAAGAAAACCCATTGCCATCAAGTCAATTCTGACTCATAATCAACTCTGACTCATAGTGACCTTACAGGACAGAGTAGAGCTGCCTCATAGTGATCCCAAGGGGCAGCTGGTGGATTCAGACTGCTGACCTTTTGGTTAGCAGCTGAGCTCTAAACCACTACACCACCAGGGCTCCAAAGAGATAGTAGACACCAATTAATATCGATAAAGGAAAGGGCAATACAAAATATCAGAGAAGTCAGCACAAGACCCAAGGCAAGAGAGGACACTGAGAGGAACGGAGGGAAAAGTGCAACCATGAGGCACTGGAAACTCTGGTGGTATAGTGGTTAAGAGCTATGGCTGCTACCCATAAGGGTGGCAGTTCGAACCCACCAGGCGCTCCTTGGAAACCCTGCGGGGCAGTTCTACTCTATCCTAGTGGGTAGCTGTGAGTTGGAATTGGCTTGATGGCAATGGGTTTTTTTTTTTTGGTATGGAGGCCTGGTGGTGTAGTGGTTAAGAGCTACAGGTGCTAACCAAAAGGTCAGCAGTTCGAATCCACCAGGAGCTCCTTGGAAACCCTATGGGGCAGTTCTACTCTGTGCTGTAGGGTCACTGTGAATTGCAACTGACTCAATAAGGGCGGGTTTGTTTTTTTTGTTTTGTTTTGTTTTATGGTAACTACTATAGCATAGACAATCCTGCAAGAATAGAATCAGCAAACAATAATCCATGAATTGATACATAGAAATGTCAAGAGCTGAGGGATGGAGTAAGGGAATACACCCACCGGCAGATACAAGTTCGGAGGTGGAAATTTCTAAATACATAACTGCAGGTGCTCCTCATATATTAACATAGGCAATAGAGCACACAGGTGGGACAGTCAGGGAAACCTTTTAGACATAACACCTCACAGGATGAAGTTCCCAGGCTCGAGGGCAAAGGACCATAGACTCAGGGGACGTGTATGTCAATTGGCACAACATAATTCTTAAAGACAATGTTCTACATCCTACTTTGGTGAGTAGCATATGGGGTCTTAAAAGCTCGTGAGTGGCCACCTAAGATACAACTGTTGGTCTCTTCTAGTCCAGAGCAAAGGAGAGGGAAAAAAACTAAAGACCCAAGGGAGCAATTAGTCCAAAGGACTAATGGGCTACATGGACCACAGCCTACACAACCCTGAGATCAGAAGAACTCAATGTTGCTGGGCTACCACTACCAAACTCTCTGAATGGACAGAGAGTCTCTGTCAGACCAGTAAATCTGGTCTTTTTTGTGAATTTGGTCATTTGTTCTACATTTTTCTCCCGGACAGAGAGGGAGAAAAATGTAGAACAAATGACCAAATTCACAAAAAAGACCAGATTTACTGGTCTGACAGAGACTAGAGGAACCCTCAAGACTATGGTCCCTGGACACCCTTCTAATTCAGACTCGAAGCCACTCCTGAAGTTCACCTTTCAACCAAAGGTTAGGCAGGCCTGTAAGACAAACAACAACACACCTGAAGAACATGCTTCTTCAAGTAGGCAACACCTGCCCAGGAACAAAGGCGAGAAGGCAGGAGAGGACAGGAAAACTGGACGAATGGGCACATTGAACCTGAGGTGGAAAGGGAAAGGGGGAGGGTGCTGACACAATGTGGGATTGCAGCCAATGCCATGAAACAATTTGTGTATAAATTTTTGAATGAGAAACTAATTTGCTCTGTGAACTTTCACCTAAATCACAACTAAAAAAAAAAAATTCTATTTCGATTGCATTGTATGGTCTTATATATTCTTTTCTTAAGGTAGCCGTATGAATACGAACTGTATGTTTTTTTACATGCATACACATGTACCAGATGTGAAGATAAATTGGAAAATTACTTAAAAATAATCCACAAACTGTATAATTGCACCCCCACAAGTACTTAACACATGTTGTGTATTAGGCTTGCTAGGCTTTGAGTTCAAAGACTACCATATGGTTCCCATCTTTAGGAGCTGGGAAGTTCGGCTCATTGAAAGTTGGCTAGACCCTGAGTTGTCCATATATGTGGGTTCTGTGGGCATCATGGTTGCCTGGTTGTCTCCCAGACTTCCAACCCATGCCTTTCTGGTTATGTAGCAGCTAGGCTTTGGGTGGGACTGGTCTCACTCTCAGCTGGTCAGTGATTTGTTAAGGGCTAGGCACAAAAACCATAAGGGTTTAGAGTGAAACTCAGAAATTTTCCATGATTGTGGGAAGAAATTGTCTTTTTCTGGCCCCAGGATGTGAAATAAAAAGCTCCCTAGGATGTGAAATGAGGATTCTGTGGAAAAGATGTCCCACCATCCTTCTTGCTGCCATCAAGGGGGCTAGCTTGAGAACATAGTAAATAGAAGAGGGCAGAACTGAGAGAATCAGAGAAATAGAGCCTCTGGACTCTACTTTGTGAACCTCTGGATCAAACCTTGCCTGAAGACCTTCCATTTCTGACTTCACATACATTCAAGGCAATAAATCCAATAAGCCAGTAGAAGCTGAGGTGTCTCCTACTTGGCACAGAAGACATATTGATCTCTTTCAGCTCCCCCTCTCTGCCTCTCTCTGGTCCTCACTGGGTCGTGGAACATGTGGATCCTGTGCAGTCAGCGTATGTGCATAAGAACATGCCCATTTCACAATCCCAAGGCAACCAATTGCTTTTGGTTCACATGTATCTGATGTTCCATTTCTCCAGCATTAATAAAGTGTCTCACTGTTAATATTAAAAGCATACCTGAGTAGCGCAAGAGGTTTGAGATTGGCTGCTAAAGGTTGGTGGTTCAACCACCCAGCGGCTCCATGGAAGAAAGGCCTGGCAAACTGCTTCTGTAAAGATTACAGCCAAGAAAACCCTATGAAGCAGTTCTATTCTGTAACACATGGGGTTGCCCTGGGGAGGGGTCGGGGGCAGTAGGGAGATTTCCTCAGACTTGCATCGTATGCCTCATATTGCATTCCTGGGCTTTGCTGCTGAACACACTTTTAAAATGCCCACGTGAATCCCCAGGTAAATCCAAGGCTGAATTGGTCTGAGACCCAAGGGCAGTGCTGTCCAGGGCACAGTGAGCCCCAGAAGATGATGCGTGAAGAAACTCTCCAATCGGCCTTTCCTTATTTATTAGATTCCAGATACATGGGACCAAGACGGAAGAATCCCAGGGCGGTGGATTTACACAGGGGTCTTTGGGAGAACATATACAGAGGCAGGGATATGTATGGATGAGTGATGCTGCAATGAGGGACTGCCATCTTAAAAATATATATACATCTTAAGAAGCCATTCCAGCCGTATTATCATTATTAGAAAATAAAACGATCTTTCCACATAGAGCTTTTCTTTGGTGCTGTTCCATAGGTGTGGGCTCTGGGCCCTTCCATTTCCTTGTCAGGAGCCTGTCTCCCTCCCACTTCTCCCCTCTGCACAGGGGAAGGCGAGTCTGGAGGGAGGGGTGGCCCCCAACCCAGAAGTGCAGGCTGTGGCTCCTTTAGGCCCAGCCATGGCCTCTCAACCAACACCCTGCTCTGGTCTTAAGAGCCTCTGGCTTTAGTCTTAAATTGGGGCCTGGGAAATGTCAGTTTCCTGTATGTAAAAACTGGGAGACACTGTCAGGGTCCATGTGACAAACCAGTATGAAACCTTCAGAAAGGATGGGGACAAGGGGACCAAACAAAACCCAGCCAATATCATCTTCTCCACGGTTGGACTTTTATATTTTATTTCTTGGTTTGTTTCAAATGACCTGTATCATGAGTGTACAGCTGAGAAGGGTGATTTCATCTTTACAGATTCCCCAAGAACAGCAGAATTTGGGGGTAAGCTTGAGTTTCATTGTTTGCAGGGGGTAGGACCTCATAAACTCTCACTTCACCATCATCTCCCAATACAAAGTCAGCCCCCTCTTACCCCTGATAGGTCCTACATCTATCTCAGCTTCCAACTAAGGTACCCCTAACCCTTTGTCTAAACGCCCAGTGGGTCTGTAAGTACACGCCAGGGCCTTTGCCATTGGATGGAGTTCCCACTGCTACCAATAATTCGCTTTATGTGTAAAAGCAGTTTCCACCTCACCAGCACCAAACCGTCAGGATCACAGTGCCCTTCTGGAAGAATGGGCTGTAACTCTGGTCACTGCAAAAGCCCTAGGTCCTATGTTCAGACACCCATCCACTACTACCCACTGAGCTGAACCTGATGGTTGCACGGTTAGGCTCTTCCTAGAGAAGATGGGTCAAAGGCCAGCTGTGCACAAGCCCCTGCCTGCACTGGCTGGTGGCCCAGGGCCTCATGCTTGTACAGAAATGGAATACAGGGAAGGTGACCCTGCCCCACCACTGTCCTGCCTCCACTAATGAGTACACAGGACGAGGGGCTTGGAGACTCCCACAGGCACACCCCACATTCTTTCATGTGAGCTTTTTCCAGCTCAGACTCCGTAGGGCACATCCCCGGAATGTTCCTTAGTGCAGAAAGGAGTTCGGCCTTGCATGTGTCCACCCAGATCAGGGACAACAGGACCTTTGTGAGGGTTGCAGGAGCCAGGGAGGAAGCGTCCTGGACTGTAGTTCAATGTCGACTTGCCAAATGATTTAGGCCTTGGATTCCCCGTAGACAAAAGTGGTGAGAAGGGGACCCACTTCACCAGAGTGTGAGGTCTCTTGGAATCCTTGAAACTGTCTACATGAGCACAAAATCAGAGCCGCTCTGCAGCTGCTGGGTTTCACAGCAAGCCCTCCTGTCTCGGAAGACCTCAACATGAAGTTCAGGCCGAGTGGTTTCAGGGCACAGAGCCAAGGAGGCAGGACCAGCAGATCCTGCTCTTTTCTGAACCAGGATGTCCCTTCTAATGCAGTGAAGGTGAAGAGGGCACCTGGCCCCCTGGGCAGGACCAAGAGGACACCTGGGTACTTGTTGCTTCTGCCCTCGTGCCCTAGTGACAAGATGGGGCCCGTCTGCCTCTCCATGGTGAGGGGAGGATGGGTTGGAATGAGATGTGAATTGGGGTCCCCAAGAAAAGTACCCCAACTGGGGTTGCTTTGATCCTGGCTTTAGAGGCATCTCATTGGAAGGAATATTTTTCAAAGCCATTTTGGCTTGATACGCCTTCATCCTAGGGAGATCCTCTAAGTTACCCTTGGCCAGCCCACAAGCACCAGACTAGAGGCTCAGGGCACCCCTTAAGTGGGCTAAAGCTGACTTCCACAGCCCCCTACAGAGGTTTGTTCAGGACTGAGGGGTTTTCTGGGACATGTGACTTTCAGTGCTCAAAAGAGGACACCCTGGGCAAACTGAGACAGCTATCACCCTACAAATTGGCCAGGAGCACTACGGAGTCCCACTAGAGAGCTGGGCCCAGAGTGCCCAGAGGAGCGGTACCAAACCTCTAAGTTCCAGGGGCAGGAGACAGGCCTCCAGGGGGCAGTCAGGCCAGCCCTTTGGAATGCAGGGGAGGGGGTGTTTCTGGTATCAACTGTCCCTGGAAGTCAGGATGGACTAGGCAGGCTGCCAACCCCCACTGAGCTCCCTCTTCAGGGTTCCCTGGCCTGCTTGTCTCTGCTGCTGGGCTTTCTGTGCTCATCTTAGATTGATTCGGGCCTCACTTCATCCTGCCCCCTCCTTCCAGGACTGCCAACCTCGACTGAGAGCCCCAGGGTGCCCTTGGATGGGGCCAGGCTCCTGAACATCCCTACTGCCTTCAGGCTCACCTGGTCTGGACCTGCCCTAAGACTGCTGGGCCGGGCGGGGGTGGTGGTACTGAGGATGAAGCAGAAGGCAGGTGTTCTGGAGAGTGTTGCCTGGACCCTACTCTTCTCTGAGCTAGTGCTGTTCCCTTCTAAAGGCCCAGAAGTCACCTTGTTGGCTGCACCCCCTGTCTGAGCGAGCTCTGAGGTAGGGGCAGGAGGCAGCCGGGAGGTTACTGGGAGTGGAGAGGAGGAGGACAGGTGGGCATTGGTGCAGGTGGTGACAGGCAGGTCACCAAGGGGTGGAGTGCCAGGAGAATACACGTGCCCAGACTGCTTTTCTCCTGTGGGCGAGTCCTGTTTGGGAGATGAGCCAGCAGAGGGAGGAAGGAAAGCCTCTGGACTGTGAAAGGTGCTGGGCCTCAGAGTAGGCAGGTCCTTTGGAGACAGATGCCCTTGTCCCACCTGCCTTCTGAGAAAGGAAGACCTCCAGGTGACACCCACTAGAGATTACCAGCATCCTGGGCCCTGAGCACTGCCCACCCAGCCATGGATGGGGAGGCAGGAGGGGGGAGTGAGGAAACATACATGCTGCCTCTTGGTGGTCTGTTGGGGGACCAGGGGCACTTCCTCCAGTGGTCACCAGTCCCAAGGGGAGTCAGCCCTGGCCCAGGCCTCAGCATTGCCCATGGAGAGGGGAAACATACCAAAGAAAAAGCAGGTTACAGATGAGCCCCACACCCCTGCCCCCCACCCCATGCCCTACCCCCTGCACCAGGAGTCTGCGCACACACAGCCGGAGCCAAGGAGCCCCTTCCCCTGGGACTGCTCGTAGCTGTGACACAGGGACTGAAGGGCGAGGCTGGTGGCTGTGGAGGTCTCCTCGGCGGTCCGTCTGTCTGTCTGCGGGCTGGCCGTCAGACCTTGGCCTCCAGCATCTCCAGGAAGAGTTTGTGCATGGGCACCTTGCCCTGCAGTTTGACGCTGTAGAAGTGCTGCACAGCCTTGGCCGCCGTCTGCCGCAGCAGGGGCAGTGTCAGCAGCAGCTTGCCCGTCCTCCGCGGCTCCTCGTGGCGCTGGCTCAGCTCGTAGTCCTGCAGCGCCTCATGCAGCAGGTCCTGCAGCTTCTGGACAGCCTCCAGGTCCTCGATGTACATGGAATCTGCAGGCACAAAGGCAGGTGTGAGGCGGGGGCCAGGGAGTGCGGCCTGGGGGCCCCGCCATTCTGGGGCGCTTGGGCCTCCGCTTCTGATCCATCATCCTCATTTGAAAGAGAGGGAAACCAAGGCTCAGAGAGGTAAAACTGCCACTTGGGGGACTCAGAGGCTAACGACAGAGCTGGGGCTCGAACCCAGGCAAAGACATGCATCTACATAAGATACTTCTTGAGGAACCACCAACGGTGGCAGTGGAGACCCGAGGGGCTTGAACATGAGCAGACCTGCTGGTCACCCTGGGGGAGACAGACTGCCAGGTTGGAATCCTGCCTTTCTCACTTGCTAGCTGTGTGATTTTAAGTTACTTAACTTTTCTGTGCCTCATTTTCCTCATTTGGGAAATGGAACAATAGCAATAGCTACCTGAACAGGTTAAATGACTTAATGCAAGGCAAGTGCTTAGAATAGCACTTGGCACAAAGCAGGTACCTGGCCAGCAGCAGAACCGCCACTACCATCACTGAGGCTGCCAAGCATCCCCTCCTCAGACCCTCAGTGCACTGACCTTACAAAACTCTGGTTACAGAACTCGGACACAGATAAATGGGTCGAGCTGGGCATCGGGTGCCTGCTGGTGAGGGGCA
Source organism: Elephas maximus indicus (assembly GCF_024166365.1). Taxonomy (NCBI): domain Eukaryota; kingdom Metazoa; phylum Chordata; class Mammalia; order Proboscidea; family Elephantidae; genus Elephas; species Elephas maximus. Next base: position 89,271,332 of record NC_064828.1, on the reverse strand, counting down.
TTGCTGGGCACGGGGCATGGTGCTGGAGGGGGCTCTTCTCTGGAATCCTGGGGTGGGCTTTGGGCTCAGACCAGGAATTGGGGTTCAAATGAAATTTACCTAAATCTCAGAGAGGCAGGGAGGCACCAGCTGCCAGCAGGGTTACAGTCAGGTCAGAGCCAGGCAAAGGGAATCAACCTGCTCTCTGGCCTGGGGTGGTGGGCTGGGTAGTGGGGTAGGGGGGTGATAACAAAAGTTCTTTGGACATTCCTTAATGATCCTAGGCCCCCATCCTGAACTGCACCACCCAAGGCGTGTCAAAGGTGAGAGGGCAGCTGTGCATGTGAACGGGGAGAATGCAAGCTCTGGGGGAGGGATTGCCAAGGAAGGCTTGGTGAGTTTCCTGAATTCCTCAAAAGAGAAAGGGCCATGCCTTTGTACGCTGGGTTGGTTTAGATACCAGATTGCAAAGGGAAGCTACAGCAACTGGCTGACGCCAGAGGTCTCCCCCTACCCTCTGGGTCTCCACTTGGTAGGTACCTTCATTGCCGCCTCTTAGAGGACCGCAACAGAATGGGGTAGGTAAGACTCTGGAGTCTTAGGTGCTGTGTGACCTTGGCCAAGTTACTTAGCCTCTCTGAGATTGTTTCCTCCTCTGTAAAACAGAGCAAATAAGAGTGTATACTGGTTTCAGTGGGTACCTCATAGCGTGGTGCTGAGGAGTAAATGAAACAGAACATTAAAAAAACATTACCTGGCACTTAATACACGCCTAATCAATGTCAATGTCAGCTATTATATCCCTATTGTGGGGACTCAGACTGGGAGCAAGTGCCCTTGAGTGGCTGGTGTTTTACTGGCCCCACACCTGCGTCTCCTCCACATTTTTCTGTAGTTACCACGGCCCTGAGGACTCCTTCTTTGCCAGTTGGAGATGAAGCGTGGCTCCATCCTACCCTTGCCGCATTTTCAGAGTGCTCACCTAAGCTGGTCCCTGCAAGGCTCCGAATGGCTGTCCAGACTCCCTGACTCCCGCCAGCTCCCTCTCCCCATCCTCCTGCCCTCCCCCATCCTCCCCAAGGAGGCCAAAATTGGCAGCTGCCTTCAACCAAAAATGAAATAAAATAACATTGCAAGATTAATTTCTTTGCAATCCATCAGCGAGCCTGTATTGATGGCATTGATAAACTGTTAATTACAAAATCAATGGCTATGAATTTTTCTGCTGTCAGGGTGCCTTGAGATGGCCGGGACACGGGGTGACAGACGGCCAGCAGGCTCCCAAGGGGCCAAGGTTGGTGGCCACAGCCTGCCTCTGGTATGCTTTGCTCTTCTACCTAGCCTCAGCACCTTGAGTCACTCAACCACAGAGGTAGCTGAGACGTCCTGTCTCGCTCGACCTTAGCAGTGGCGCCCATGGGGCCCTTGGGGCTGTGTACCAGGACCACCTTGACGGTTTCCTTCCCCCCAGTCTCTCCTCCAACCAACACACTCCCTCTATCACTGCCTGGGTGATTTTCTTACCTTGCCAATTCAGACAGGTCACTCCTCTGCAGCGTTTCACGGCTCCCTTGTACTGACCCTATTACAGTCCAATCCCTTCACAGCCCTAGAGCCTCTGGCTTGGGAGCACGTTGCTTTTCCAGCATTATTTCCAAGCAGGCCTGTCCTTTCCCCATCTCCTGTGTTAAGCTGATGGATCCACTATGAAAGTGGACTCCCCTCCTCCCTCCTCCCGCCCTATGAACCCTCCCTTGCTTTAAGGTACAGCTCAGTGTCTATCTCCCCAGCTGAAAAGACTCGCCGGCAGTGGGTTTGGTTTTTGGTTCCTTGAACACCTGAGCCCTTTACCTGAACCTTCCTTGTGCCTCAGATCATGTTCTGCCTTGCCGCATATGTTTATGTTCATGTCTTACCACCAGGGGCAGATTATCCAGTAGGCAAGGTAAGCACGATGCTTACCTTGCTTACCAGATCATCTCTAGTGAACGATTTCACATTTTTTCACTACATCAAAGATTCTGCTTCTAAGTGTGGCTGGCATCCATCTCTCTTTCAACCCCACAGCACCTTCCTACAGAATCAAAGCCTCGTCAAATTTACAGTACCTGACAAGGATGAATTAGCCGGTGAGGTAAGAACAGGCTAACTTGTGCTTACTTACTAATCTGTAGTGCACAATTTCACCTGTTTTTCACCACATGGTTTTAAAAAACCATTATTTTACACCCATGTTTATTGCAGCACTGTTTACAACAGCAAAAAGCTGGAAGCAACCAAGGTGTCCATCAATGGATGAATGGTTAAATACATTGTGGTATATTCACACAATGGAATACTACGCATCGATAAAGAACAGTGACGAATCTGTGAAACATTTCATAACATGGAGGAACCTGGAAGGCATTACGCTGAGTGAAATTAGTCAGAGGCAAAAGGACAAATATTGTACAAGAGCACTATTATAAGATCTTGAGAAATGGTATAAACTGAGAAGAACACATACTTTTGTGGTTACGAGGGGGGGAGGGAGGGAGGGTGGGAGAGGGTTATTTACTGATTAGTTACTAGATAAGAACTACTTTAGGTGAAGGGAAGGACAACACTCAATACAGGGGAGGTCAGCACAACTGGACTGGACCAAAAGCAACAAAGTTTCCTGAATAAACTGAATGCTTCAAAGGTCAGCGGAGCAGGGGTGGGGGTTTGGGGACTATAGCTTCAGGGGACATCGAAGTCAATTGGCAAAATAAACTCTATTAAGAAAACATTCTGCATCCCACTTTGAAGTGTGGTGTCTGGGGTCTTAAATGCTAACAAGTGGCCATCTAAGATGCATCAATGAGTCTCAACCCACCTGGATCAAAGGAGAAGGAAGAACAGCAAGGTCACAAGTTAATTATGAGCCCAAGAGACAGAAAGGGCTACATGAACTAGAGACTACATCATCCTGAGACCAGAAGAACTAGATGGTGCCCGGCCACAACCGATGACTGCCCTGACAGGGAGCACAACAGAGAACCCCTGAGGGAGCAGGAGAACAGTGGGATGCACACCCCAAATTCTCATAAAAAGACCAGACTTAATAGTCTGACTGAGACTAGAAGAATCCTGGTGGTCATGGTCCCCAAACCCTCTGTTGGCCCAGGACAGGAACCATTCCCGAAGCCAACTCAGCAGACATGAAAGAGACTGGACAATGGGTAGGAGAGAGATACTGATGAAGAGTGAGCTACTTGTATTAGGTGGGCACTTGAGACTATGTTGGCATCTCCTGTCTGGAGGGGACATGGGAGGGTAGAGAGGGTTAGAAACTGGCAAAATGGTCACGAAAGGAGAGACTGGAAGGGCTGACTCATTAGGGGGAGAATAAGTGGGAGTATGGAGTAAGGTGTATATAAGTTTATATGTGACAGACTGACTTGATTTGTAAACTTTCACTTAAAGAAAAAAAAACAATAAAAATTGTTTAAAAAAATTTTAAAAAAATATGGAAAAAAAATGAATCAGCGCTCTGCTCACTGAGTACCTGCTTAGTGGCACTGGGCCTTGTACTCAATCTTCAGTGCTGGGGAGGGAACATTCTTCACCTTGCTGGCCCATCAAGGCCTGCAACACTGTGGAATAGGGGACGTGTGGCCTCTCTCAGGGAGTCCCTTGGGGGTAGTGCGGGTGGTTAATGTGCTTGCTATTAACCAAAAGGTTGGCAGTTCGAGTTTACCCAGAGGCACCTCAGAACAAAGTCCTGGTGACCTACTTCCAAATAACCACTTCCGGCACAGTCCGACTCTGACACACAGGGGTCGCCATGAGCATGACACACAGGGGTCGCCATGAGCATGACACACAGGGGTCGCCACGAGCATGACACACAGGGGTCGCCATAAGCAGGCATCTACCTGATGGCAACTGGCTGTAGTTTTGGCCCCTCTTGGGGACCGAGGTCTACCCTCAAACTTGAACTCCTATTGAGGTAAGAAGTCTGGGTTCCTGGAACCTCGATCCCCATGGCAGGGTGTGTACTTGGGCAAGGCTAGACCCCAGCTAGAAGCAACTGATGAGTTCATGTCACCAAACCACTGTGCGTGTGTGTGTGTGCGTGCGTGTGAGAGAGAGAGAGAGAGAGAGACGCATGCCTGAGAACAAGGGAGCCCAGGAGCAATCTGAAGGCTGGTGCGGTTTGGTGTGGGGCGGTGGGGATTGTGGCGGGCAGAAGTGGCCTCCCACCTCTTCATTTTCCTCTGCCAGCATGGGTCAGCTTGACTTCCACCTGGTATGAGTTGGGAGAGTCCAAAATCGAGGAGAGGACCTCCGAGGCCTGACCAGCCTTCTTGGTCTCCGCTTTCCTGCCCCTCGCTTTGCTCACCCTGTTTCCTCAGCCTGAACTGCTTTTCTCCTCCTCTGCCCATCAAAAGCCCCCGCCCCTCTGCAGAGGTTGGTTACGTGCTTCCCTCTGAAGAGGTGAAGCACAGGGCATTGTTAGGGTGGTGAAACTGTTCTGCATGAAACTATAATGATGGACACATGACATCATGCATTTGTCAAAACTCATGTGGTTGGGTGCCGTCGAGTCGGTTCTGATTCATAGCCAGCCCATGTGAGTAGGACTGCCCCGTAGGATTTTCTTGGCGTAATCTTTATGGAAGCGGATAGCCAGGTCTTTCTCCTGAGGACCCACTGGGTGGGTCAGAACCACCAATCTCTCCGTTAACAGCCAGGTGCTTAACCATTGTACCACCAGGGCTCCTTGGGCCACACAAAACAAAAGATGAATCTGAATGCGAAATATGGACTTTAGTTAATAACAATGTATTGATATTGGTTCATTAATTGTAACAAATGTACCACACTAATAACAAAAATACCTGTTGCCCTCAAGAGATCTGACCAAAGCATACACAGAAAATGTGCTGGAGTGGGGAAGTAAGGTGAGATGGGTGTATGAAACTAGTACTGTCTGCTCAATTATTCTGTAAATCTAAAACTACACTTAAAAAAACAAACAATAAACTCAGCATTAGCACTCTCCAACAATGAACACATTACAATTTTGGGATCCTAAGATCTAAATGGTCTCTGCAGAAGCATGTAAGGTTTTAATTTTCATTTTGTATTCATTTATTGTTTAGTAAAGGGATTTGGGGGAAAATAACAATGCTTCCCTCTCTGGGTTCAGTCAGGTTCCCCAGGAGTAGAGCCTGAGGCAGGGGTTCAGGTTTTTGGGGTGTGTTGAGGGCGTGATCTTAGAAGGGTGTGAGGGAAGCAGGACAGGGCAGGGAAGGAATAAGCGAGACTGGGGTACTTCAGCTTCAGCCTGATCCTATGTGGAGCTCTGATCCTACCACACAAGGAACTTGGCCTTTTGTACCTCGTGCGGGTCTGTCGTTGGCTGAAGGCTCTGAGAGGGTTATGGGGGCCCAGAACCCTCTGGGCACGGCACTGTGGGTAATTCTCTGCAGAAGGGTCCACTGTGAGCTGCTGGCAGCAAAGCTCAGCATTGGGGGATGGATGCAGAAACCTAGTAAAAAGGATCTGAGCAGGGCATCAACAGTGCCCCTACACTCTCCACAAAGCCACTTGTTAGGGGATCGGCCATCCTGGTTTCCTAGAGACCGAAAGATGTACTAAAAACAGGGCAAAAACCAAACCTGTGGCCGTTGAGTCGATTCTGACTCATAGCGACCCTATAGGCAGAGTAAAACTGCCCCATAGAGTTTCCAAGGAGGGTCTGGTGGATTTGAACTGCTGACCTTTTGGTTAGCAGCAGTAGCTCTTAACCTCCAAGCCACCAGGGCTTCTAAAAACATGGTGGTACAGGGAAAACCAGGTGGGTACCCTATTTGTACTATCTCCATCTGAGAGCCAGCTCTCCCTCTTCCATATGCTGATAATACTGTTTCCTCTAATATTAATAATGGTAATAGTTAATATTTATTGAACATTTCCTCCAGGCCAGGCACTGGGCTAAGTGCTTTATCTTCGGCTGATCACTGAGTACTCGGAGAAGTCCTTGGAGGACGTCCTGGAACATCCCCATTTTACACACAAGGAGGACACAGAGTCAAGGCCACAGTACTAGTAAGTGTCAGAGGTAGTATTTGAACTTGGGTCCATCTGACCCCAGGTCTGAGCAGTGAACTCCACCACCCCCTGCCCTGCAGCAGAACTCTGTGAGTGTGCATTCCTGACACACACTCTTCAGGGCAGGAATCCTGTCTTTCTCCTCCCTCTGCATTCCTCCAGCACCAGCCCAGGGCCCTGCAGGGGGTGGGCACTACTAGGTGTAGACACCCATTAAATTCAAGCTCACGCACCTGCATTGCCCTATGCCCAGCCCCTCTCCCCAGGTAATCTAGCCAGAAGTTGATAGGTGCTAAAGAAATAGAACACGGCCTCCTTTTTAATGTCAGTTTAAATAACTCGGTTGGGAAGATATTCTCTCTTGTGCCTGAGCAATTCGATTGGGAAAAATCAAGGAGTAGGTCTAAGCTCAGGTTGATTTTGAAATCAGATCACTTTGGTTTGAGTCCTGGCTCTGACACTTTTTAATTGCGTGACCCTGAGCAATTTGCTTCCTTTCCAAGCCTCAGTTTGCACATCTGTAAAATGGGGTTAAAAGAATAGAACTTCAATCATAGGGTTGTTTTCAAGAATTAAATAAGTTCACACCAGTTGCCATCAAGTTGATTCCGACTCATGGCAACCCCACGTGTGCCAGAGCAGAACTGTGCTCGCCAGGATTCCCAATGGCTCATTTTTCAGAAGTAGATCAGGCCTTTCTTCCAAGGTGCCTCTGGATGGACTCGAACCTCCAACCTTTGGTTAGCAACTGAGAGTGTTAACCATAAGCACCACCCAGGGACTCCAAATGAGCTCATAGCTCCCATTTATTGAATGCTTACTATGTGCCAAGCAAGTTGTAAGCACACTATAATTATACATAAATAAATCCCTTCAATAATTTTGTGGGGTACTGAGGAAGAAACTGAAGCACAGAATGAAACAACTTGCCCAAGTGATAGGATTTGACCCTAGCAGCCTGGCCCCAGAGTCCCAAGGGCCTAGCTTCCAAACCAAACCAAACCCATTGCCATCAAGTTGATTTCTAACTCATAGCAACCATATAGGACAGGGTAGAACTGCTTCATAGAGTTTCCAAGGAGCACCTGGTGGATTCGAACTGCTGACCTTTTGGCTAGCAGCCATAGCACTTAACTACTATACCACCAAGGTTTCCCAGCAAACCAGGGTTTCCCAGCAAGCCTGGTGCCCAGCAAATCAGGGGTTTAGTAAATAATACTGAACCAATGCTAGCCATCACTGCCATCTCATTTAACTCCAGTCCACCCCTTGTGCCAGTCTTTGGTGACAAGAAGCTCCAGTGTCTTCGCATCATCCATGGCCCTGGCAGCCGGCCCTACTCACAGGCCCCAGGGCCATGCTCCCCAAGCCCCAGCAGACCTCCCCCATTTCCGCCCTCTGAGCCCCCCACACCTGTCCTTACCTGAGTTGGCGAGGGCCAGGGCCTTGAGAGTCACGAACTCCTCCTTCTCTACCTTGAGCTTCTTGTACCTGCGCACCAGCTGCAGGATGGCCCGGTAGAGCTCCAGCAGCCCCGCCAGGCGGGAGTGCTCCTCGTCCATGATGTAGTCCTCGGCGTACACCAGCTTGTCGTCGTAGGGCAGCGAGCGGTACACGATGCCCAGGATGAGGATCTCCATCCAGGCACTCTGCAGCAGGCTCATCTGGTCCCCTAGAGAGAGGTTCGAGAAGCCTGCAGGGAGAGGGGGCGGGTCAGGGCCACCCCGGGGCCCGCTGCCGGTGGGCTTGGCCCAGGCGCCTCAGGATCCTGCTGGGGCACCCTTCCCTGTGTACCTGCTTCTCCTGGTGAACGAGTGTGATCTGGAATTCACTGGAAGAGCTCAGTCAATGCTGACAGTTGTTATTATCATTATTATTGCTAGTTCTAAGGAATTTTTCAAATGTCTGTGAAGGCTTTTTGATTAATTAAATGCATGTGTAATTGTAGGAACTACTGAATTCATAATAGAAGCAGGAGACAGCCGCACAGGTTCCCACCCCCCGCCCCCCGCCCCGGGGGAGTTTCCAGGCTCCCCTCTCTGCTCAAACCAGAGCAGGCTTTGGTGTTTTAAAGCGACACCTGAAGCTCAAAGCAGAGTCTCAGCTGTGCTGAGTCCCACGGGTCCAGCTGGAACAGGGACTAAGCTGTCCCTGGCTGAGGCAGAAAGACATAGGTCCCAGGGAGCACAGCCCGCGGCTGCTAAGAGCTAAAGGGCCCCCAGGGTGGTGTCAGGGGCACTTCCTCACAGGGCAGCCTGTCCTCCCAGGTTCAGACCCCTTCTGCCTGTACCATCACTCTCCACCTAACAATGACCCAGCAGTCCAGTATCTGGTGAACGTGGGAGCATGCGAGTTTCCGCCTCCCTGCTGGTGAGGAGAAGGCTGACCCCACAGTGAAGAAGGTTGGGTAGGGATGGCTCAGAATGATGACACTGCCTTGTCCAATGTGTTCTGGAGAGTACCTGGGTTTGAGTCCCCACTCTCCATTTCCTGGCTGTAGACTGACCTGGTCAAAGTCATGAAACTTCTCCAAACCTCAACTTCCTCATCTATGAAATGGGTATACTAGTAGAGAGTGGCTGTGAAGTCTAAATAAGACAAGGATTTGTAGAACACACAAAGTGTTCACTGAGCTCTTGCTATTATGATGAGATAAAAGTCTTCATCTGTAAAATATGAATAATGCTGTATACTGGAATTGCAACAATTATGTACTTAACTTTGGTGAACTCAATTAACATATCTTGATTTAGAAGAGAGAAAGAGAAAGAAAAGGAAGGAAGAAAGAGAGGGAGGGAGGGAGGGAGGGAGGGAGGGAGGGAGGGAGGAAGGAAGGAAGGAAGGGATTTTCAAATATCTTGACCACAGAAGTCAGTAACTTCACTGGGGACTCACCCAGAAACTCAGTGATGTATTCCGACAGTGGAGAACTAAACTGACTGCGCTGGGTTTATTGGAAGAAGGATGAGTATCCACAAAACCATTGGTACCATCTGTCATGAGCAACTTACTGGATTTCCAGGGTCATTTCGCCTATGTGTGACTTTTTTCTTCATATGCTGACTTAGAAGCTAACTCTGCCTGGGTGCAGTTTTAAGATGTGCTGCCCCATGTGGGTGCCAGGAGGATGAAGAAATGATGCAGACGACACACTTAGCACCAATCAATCCCACACAAATCTTAGATATTGTAGCAGTAATGGCTGTGGTTACTATTACTGTTGTTGTTGTTGGCATGCCATTAGGATCACTCTCTCCTCAACTCTGGACATGTCTGGAGGCCTGGGCTTCTGAATTGGCCTATCTCTGGGCTTCTGTGGACTCCAACCCACCTCTCATCTGTTGTCCTCTGTCTCTAAATGCCACTGCCGCTCCGCGTTTCCCACCCAGTACATGACTGTTGGCGGCATCCCTGGGGCCAAAGCCCCCTTCACTCGGCAGGCTGCCCGTTACCCGTGAGCATCCTCCTAGTGTGATCATCGTGGATCCTGGCCCAAGCTGTACAATCTGGGCCTTGGGTCACCAACTGGCACCCATGGGTGGTCAGCAAGAGCTGGAGCGATTACACTGGCCTGACACGGGGTAAGCTTTGATGGATGCAACAGTTGGGGGGAGAGGCTGTGGTGTAGAGAGGCCGGGTGTGTGTGTGTGCGTGTGTGTGTGTTCACGTGCTGATTCCACACATGGGAGAGGGTGTGAGGCTGCCCGTGTGGTCGGGGGAGCCAGGAGGTAATAATAGATAGATAGAAATGGACATCCAATTTCCCTTATCAGGCCTCTGAGGAGAAGAGAGGCCTTGGGCGACATTAATTAACAGATACCAATCAGCCAGCACACGAGGGTGTGTGTTTGAAGGGAAGTGCTGGACTGGACTAGAGGGTCTGAAAGCAGACTGACAGGGAGGGAAGATGCAGGAGGTGGGCAGGGGAGAAAATTAATAGACAACTGAATTGGAAGGTAGCTGACAGGAGGGTGAAGGTAAGAACTAGGCTTCTGACAATGAAGGAGAAAAGACCCGTGGGAGGCCTGTGATCACACAGACGCAATCACGAGATGACTGCTATTGGCGTGCTTCTGCCCCTGTATTCACTTGACAAATACTGAGCACCTACTACATACCAGGCCCTGTGCTAAGCACTGGGGATGGAATAGCCCCTGCCTTCAGGAGTTATAGTCAAGAACGGAAGAGTCCCCATTTACAAGGACCACCGGTCAATGTAAAGTTCTGACTGTAAGAAGAGCTATCAGAGAACACACAACAGGGGGATTTGGCCCAAAGAAGAGAGTTGTGGAGGCTTTACAGAGGAGGCGACCGGGGCTGAGCTCTGAAGGGTGGGTCGGAGCTCTGCAGGGGCTGACAAAGGCATGTCTGCCTGCAGTGCACCTGAATGAACTGCTCCCCATGCCCTGAGCTCCTGGGAAGGTGGACACCTTGCTGTTTATCTACATACCCCACTGCCTAGCACCGTGCCTCGTGCAAAGAAGATGCCCCATAAACCCATGCAACACAGAGGAAAGAATGAACAAATGCCACCAGGCCTTGTCCCCAGGAGCTAAGAAAACTTGCCAAGAAACTCAGTTAGACCCTCTTTGTCTTTGGGCTCAAGTTCAGAACTAGCTGCCTTTGCCCCTTTGGGGGATGGGAGGGAGGAGATGGCGACGTAGAAAGTTCTGTGCTCCATCGGAGGGTGCACTGTGAGGCCTGTGCCTAGCCCTCTCTGCCAGCCTGTCTAAGTAGTGGACTCGAATCTGACTTCTCTCTTCCACTTGAGCATCTTCGACAGAAGCTAGAAATAGCTTTGAAAATCTGAATGCACACTCCGAAGTGTTGACTGTGTATACCTTCTGCTTCATTTTGTGCAAGAAAGGGGGAGATGATATTTTCTAATATCTTAAATAAAGAGTTCTGACGGCACAATGGGTAAGCGCTCAGCTGCTAACTGAAAGGTTGGCGGTTTGAACCCATCCAACGGCTCTGTGGGAGAAAGACTTGGTGATCTGCTTCCATAAAGATTGTTGTTAGATGCCATCAAGTTGGTTCCCTACGTACTGCATAATGAAACACTGGCCTTGCACCATGCTCACAATCGTTGTTATGCTTGAGTCCACTGTTGCAGCCACTGTGTCAATCCATCTGTTTGAGGGTCTTCCTCTTTTCCACTGACCCTGTACTCTGCCAAGCATGATGTCCTTCTCCAGGGACTGATCCCTCCTGATAACATGTCCGAAGTATGTAAAACTCAGTCTCGCCATCCTTGCTTCTAAGGAGCATTCTGGCTGTACTTCTTCCGAGACAGATTTGTTCATTCTTCTGGCAGTCCACGGTATATTTAATACTCTTTGCCAACACCACAATTCAAAGGCATCAATTCTTCGGTCTTCCTTATTCATTGTCCAGCTTTCGCATGCATACAATGCGATTGAAAATACTGTGGCTTGGGTCAGGCATACTTTAGTCCATAAAGATTACAGCCTAGGAAACCCTATGGGGCAGTTCTACTCTGTCACATGGGGTTGCTATGAGTTGGAATTGACTGGACGGCACCCAATAATAATACGTAAAATATTTTCTAATATTTGAAAAAAGAAACACGAGAAGGAAAAAGTAAGAAACAGAGAAATGGTTGCCTGTAGAAGGTAAGAGGGGCAGGCGACAGAGATGGACGTGAGACTTTTGTGAAAACGTGTTTGTCTAGTTTTGGCTTTGAACCATGCCAATGTTTAAGATACCCAAGAATAAAATTAAATGAAAAACAATGAAATAAAACATAAAACAAAACATATGCTCCCTTGAACCTAGCAATTCCACTGCTAGGGATTTCTCCTAAAAAGAAAACCGTGTGTAAATGCGCAAAGAGAAATGTCAAAGGGTGTTTGTTAGATCATTGCAATAGCCCAAAGCGGGAAACAAACTAAATGTAATTAATGTAATACATGTAATTATTATATTAAATGCAATAAATGTAATTATTAGTTAGATGAACGGCACACTTAGGAGTCACTATAAAGGGCTGGAACTGTTTGTGCTGATATGGAAAGATAACCAAGAGCCTAAGGCAGATGGAGTGGGTCAGAGCACAGATGCCAGAGCCAGGTGGTCTGTTAGAATCCTAGCTCTGCTAATCACGGGCTGTGACTCAGAGCAAGTCAACCTCAATCTTCTCATCTGTGAAATGGGAATAATAATAATAATACTTGCCTCGTGGATTTGTTCGGATTAAATGCGTAGAGCACTTGGGACAGTTTAGCACATGGTACCCGTTGCCGTCAAATCATTTCCGACTCATAGTGACCCTAAAGGACGGAGTAGAACTGTCCCGTAGGGTTTCCAAGGAGCGCCTGGTGGATTTAAACTGCCAACCTTTTGGTAAGCAGCCTGAGCTCTTAACCACGACGCCAGTGAGGTTTCCGCTCAGCACATGGTAAGTGCCACTATTTTGCAGAATTAAATGAAAAAAAAAGGGGGGGGGGCTTTAAGCAGTGTTATAATATAATCCCACTGTGGGAGGGGGAAGCACACACACACACACACGTTTACATAAGCACAGGAAACCCTGCGAAGAGCACCTAGGAAGTTAGGATGAGCGGATGGGGGATTAGGAACTCTTAATTCCCGCCCTCCTGTCACATCTGACATCTTTGTTCTTGCTGTTAGCTGCTGTGAAGCCAGCCCCTGACTCACAGGGACCCCATGCACAACGGAGCGAAACGTTGCCTGTTCGGTGCCGTCCCCGTGATCTGGCATCTTCACTCCAACCAGCCAGCCAGCCAGCTGCAGTCGAGTTGACGCCAACGTGGGGTAACCCACGTGTGTCAGAGTAGAACTGTGCTCCACAGGGGTTTCAAAGGCTGGTTTTTCAGAACTAGATTGCCAGGCCTTTCTTTTGAGATGCCTCTGGGTGGGCTTGAACCTCCAGCCTTTCGTTTTGCAGCAAGTGCATTACCCACTTGCGCCACTCGGGAACTCCAGACGTCTTTACTAGCAGCATATATTCTTTTATTTTAAAACAAACAAAAGACGTGCAAAATTCCTCCTGTCCTTCCGTAAAGCACCCTTCACCTTCTGTTCTGATGTGATGGCTAGACCTTCTTCTCCATCAAGTAATCAGCTATTCTGGGACAGAGGGGCCCCTCTCGGAGGGCTGCTGGGAGAGGCTGGGATCTGGCCTGTGCCCCGGGGAGCAAACCAAGCTGGCTGCTCCTCCCCATCTCCCACCGTGAGCTCTGCTGCCCCAGTAAAGTTGCTTTATCTGCGCCAACTGATCTAATACCATCAGGCTCTTCCCAAGCCTGCCCATCCCCCAGTGATTTGGCAGCATGAGCTCCTAGAATTAAAAAAAAAAAAAAAAAGGCACATAATTTGTGGCAAGTGGAGTTCATAATCTGTTAATTTATTATCGTTTCTGTCGACCTGGAGGGCCATTAGCAGAGGTAATAAAGGGAGATGTAATTATAGGATCTGAGGCCACTCCAGACACAGCTGCTGTCACTCGGCAGCCCATATTTCATCAGCCGCTGGCGTTCCCTTCTTCCCAGTGTGAGCCAGAGGCTGGCTACCTGGGAGCAGGGCCTGTTGAGGGACCCTTGGTGAGGAGGCCTCTGGGGGTCCCCTGCAGAGTCTGTGCAAATGTCAGCCGGACCTGGCAGGGGTGACGGTGACTCCCAGGGGCCAGCAGAAGGCTCTCCTGGCTGGGCTGCCTCTGGGCCGCCTGGGAAGAGGCTAACGAGCTAATAAGGTGTGGAGCCTGCAATTCATCAAGTGATACCCATAGCCTATTACAGGCTGCTAGCTCTCTTTCTAATCTCCCGCTCTTGGGGAACAAGAACTGGATACTCTAAAGGTTCAGGCTTGTCCTCTGGGTATTCCAATACTTGGAAAATTCAACTCAAGGTAAAACCTGTGTTAGGGGCAGGGCAACTTCAGACCGGCTGGAACAAAAGAGTGGCTGCCATTCTGAGCGAATGACATCAGCTTCAAGCTCCCCATGGAACTCATCCTGTGAGAAGTGTCCTGTGTGTTCAAAACTACAGGCCAAAAAGAGGAGGAATGCGTTTGCACTCAAAGGGTCCATCCTTCTGGCTAAACTGATCTGCCCAGAGCCCACAAGAATATGTCGACTTCTGTGTGGTAGCAAGGAAACTTACGTTCTCAGCATCCTAATGTCTTTCTGGACTTTTCTACCTGGCCACTGTCCATCAGTCCTGAAGGCCTAACACATGTTCTGCTCTTTCCTCCTCCTGCCCCTGAACTCCACCCTGTATCTGCCTTATCATATATGGAGATACAAACCATACAGGAGGTCAGCAAATGGGTGGGGACAGATGAAACTCACCACCCATTTGTAAGTGTGCTGTACCGTGGTGGCTTGTGTGTTGCTATGATGCTGGAAGCTACGCCACTGGTATTTCAAATACCAACTGTGTCACCCATGGTGGGCAGGTTTCAGCGGAGCTTCCAGACTAAGACAGACTAGGAAGAAAGGCCTGGTAATCTATTTCTGAAAACTGGTCATTGAAAACCCTATGAATCACAACAGAATACTGTCAGATATAGTGCTGGAAGATGAGGCCCCTAGGTTGGAAGGCACTTGGAATACACAGTGGACACAACAATGGGCTTGAGGTTACCAGCGATCACGTAGATGGTGCAGGACCAGGCAATGTTTCATTCTGTTGTACATGTGGTCACCACGTGTCGGAACCAACTTGCTGGCAACTAACAACAATAAAACAATAGGAGATGAAATAAGATTGGCCATGGGCTGGTAACTGTTGTGGCATGAGTACCTAGGAATGCATTACACTGTTCTGCCTACTTTTATATATGTTTGAAATTTTCTATAATCAAAAGTTTCTGTTTTGGTTTTAGTTTTCCATCTTATTCCCAAATTGGATCCCTGGGGCAGAAATTGTCTTAATTCTTTGTAGCAGCCCCAGCTCCTAGCAAGAGCCCTTCCTCCCCGTGCATGTTCAGTAAAAGCCTGCAAAGGCCAAGTATGACGTGCCCTCATGTGCCAGGCCCTGGGCTAGAGGCTGAGTGATGCTTACGGCATGAGAGGTGTATTCCTGTACTTCAGGATGGGGGCCTGAGAGCCTCCTCACAGTTCTGTTCCTAAGCAGTTGGAAGTGGTCCCAATAGTCCTTCCTTTTGTCTGTCCAGGAACCAGGACAGACTGGAGCGAACATAGGTCCCAGGGTGGGGCTCCCACTTGCCTCCTCCCTACCCTACCTGCTCGCTTGTGCTCTTTCCCTCTCTCTCAGTCTCTCCGCCCCATAGGGCTAGTGGACAGGCCTTCGGGAGCTCTCCATCTAATGTGGGATGGAATTAAGTCGATTCGTTTAAAAATGTCAGACACTTGATGTGTCACTGTCCTTCATAAGAGGTTTACATGCAGTGGCAGGAAACTCTACTAATTAATTTTACCTTAAACACTGGAAAGTCAGGCCCAAAGAATTCTGTATGCAGATTTATGCAAAATAGGCAAATTCGTATTTGAGACAGTCAAATGAGCCCCGATATTTATCTTATTTTCTAATCAAAAAGAATTCAGCTTTGGACAAGGAGAAATGATGATATGAAAGGAGGCCTTGATTTACTGTTAGCATCGGCCACCACTGTGGGACCAGCCTCCGCCATTTATCAAGTACTCACCATGTGTGGGGTGCGGGCGCTGGGCTAGGTGTGCTATACCCTCCCCACATGGGGGGAGCTCTATTAGTGTTCCCATTTTACAGATGAGGACACTGAAGCCCACGAAAACGAGGCCACTTGCACAAGGCCAGTAAAGGCAGAACTGGGATCAGGGCCCAGGTTGGCCGGATTCCGGAGTCGGTGCTCAAAGCCACACTTTACCCACTCACTGCACTCTTGGTTTGAAAGCCAGACAGGAGATGCAGCTGTGAGCCAGGAAGGCACAGGGAAGAACGGGTTCAGGGGAGACAGTGCCTGTCCACTCCCTCAGAGGTGCTGCAGGGGAGGCGAGGTGGGAGACGGAAGCAGTGACCTGGAGGACCGCCAGCTGCCGCTCCTGAGCCATTGACAGGCCGTGGGTCTAAGTCAGGAACTGAAATGTGTGAGATTGGGCGGGCGGGCGGGGAAGGGCAGCTGTGCCTGATTTGGCCCTGGGTCAGTGGAGCAATCCGGGCTGAGGTGTCTTAAGCAGTGGCCTGACCCCACGTCTGTGCTGAACCAGCACCGGGCAGATTCAAAATGTACTGAGTGTGTAATCTCGGGAGGCTGAGCTCCTTAGTAAGGGCACACCAGCCCCGGTCCCTGAGGACCCCCCTCCCCAGTCAGAATGCCCAGGGGCCACCAGGAATTCCCTGCAGAGGGAATTCCAGGTTTCCTGCCAGCTGAGTTACAGTCTACTCCATGCAGACCCTGCCACCTGGCCTCTTCCAGCCGCTCTCCACACACAGGCTCTGTCCTGTAAGCAATGCATGCAGGGTCTCACACATAAGGAATTCTTTCTGGCTCAGCCCATCAACAACGGGCCTTGGCATCTAACCTATAGGGCACTTTTGTCACATGATCATGCGTGTTGGCTTCATCTTCCAGAGCCCATGACAAACAAAAACAACAGATTGACAGACAGGAAGATAAGCTGTCCCATGCCACGCAGCTAGGAAGAATCCAAGACCACGGTGGATCGTCCCCAGAAGGATTACAGGATGTCTACAACTCTGGGAACCAAGCTGTCAGAACCTTAAAGGAGTTAAACAGGAGGTTAAGGGGTAAAGTAAAAGGAGTTAAGGCACAAACTGTAGAAAGGCCCCCAAATGTGTATAACATAGAATATGTGGGTGTCAATATCTACAAAAATAAAAATAAAAACAAGCTCGCGCCATTTACGCAGAACTAGAAAGGCCGAAAGAGAGGCTTGGGTCCACATGCAATGGAGAAGTCCGTATTGCTTCAAATGTGTGATACATACTTTCTGTACTAGGAATGCTCTTAAAATCTGAGAACCCAAATAAAGTGACAGGCTTCCTTTAGAGATCAGGCAAGCAGCAACAGCAATCATGCAGATGGTGTTAGCACAGGCCAGGCAAATGCTCCACACACACGATCTCATTTCATCCTCAGCTCAAACCCCACAAAGGAGGCACAACTGTTACTCCCATTTTATAGAACGGTCAAGTGACCTGCCCAGGGTCACACAGCTAGTAAGTTACAGACCCAGAATTTGAATCCAGATCTGACTCCAAAGCCCATGCTCCTAACTGCTCCTCTCTACCTGACTCTAATATGAAGAAAGAGAGTCGATCATCCTTTTGAGTTGTATGTCAACATAATGCCAATAAGGTCTTATAAGGAAACACTACTCCTTTGCCTCCAAGAGTTCAAGGAACTTGCTCTTTGAACGTTACTTATTGTAGATCCAATCATCCTGACCAGAGTCCTTGCCTGGGTAGTGCCTACGCTTAATGCACTTGGCTGTTAACTAAAAGGTTGGAGATTCAAGTTCACCCAGAGCACCTGCGAAGAGAGGCCTGGCAATCTACTTATGAAAAATTCAGGCTTTGAAGACCTTACTCTGACACATACAGAGTTGCTGTGCATCAGAATTGATCAATTCTGACTCAATGGCAATTTTTTTTTTTTAATTAGATCAATCACAGGCCCTTCTAGAAGGATAGCTGGTTCTGAGGAGTCCCCAGGACTTCATACGTATTACCAGACCTTCCAAACACCTGTTCCCCTCCAATCCCACAGGAAGAGAAAAAGTAAAATGGGTGTAGCAAGATGTCACGGGCCTCCTGGTTCCAGGCTTTCACTTGTCAGAACCATCACTGCTGGTCAGGCAGTGGGCAGACTGGCTGAAAGTCCCTGCTTATGCTCCTGGTCCTACGTGACTCACCTGGGATGTGCTTGGCCCAGCCAATGATGACCACGAGCTCCCTGTCTGCCAGGTCACAAAGGGTGGTCAGGGCCTTGATGTCCCCCTCAGGCATGCCAGGGGGAGGCATGGCGTACAGCTTGTCTGGCTCGGCCACCAGCAGATATGAGACAATCTTGGTCACTGCAAGGACAAAGAGGGAAAGGTAAATGCCTGGGAAAAGAAGACAAGGTCAAGGGTGTGGCCTAGGATGGAAGAAAAGTTGGGTTCCTATACCCCCATAAAGGTCACACGTGGCTAGAAGGTCCCCTTTCTGACTTCACAGAGTTGCTGGCAGAGGTGACTCAGTCTGTTGAGAAAGGGCTTGGTGAATTCTCCTGAGAGGAGCCTGCAGAGCAACTTTGGGTGGATGGTGAGGGAAGCCTTGTTCTGAAGGATGAGGCCCATGGCTTCTTAGAACCACACACTTTGTTTGGGACCCATCTGTGATGTTCTGCATGGAATGGCTTTGAATGAAGTACCCCAAACCAAGGCCAGGCACCAATGTCATCTCCCCGAGATCCAGCACCCCATCACTCAGCACTGGGAAAGTGGCATTTCCCCAAGTGACACCAGATGTTCCAGGTGCAGGTGCTGGCAAGGGGCAGGCACATCCCAGGCACTCACATGGCTTCTTAGCGGGCGGAGAAATCTGTAAGCTCAGGTAAGGACTGCTCTCTGAGTCCAGCCGCCGCTTGTATTTCTGGCGGCCTCCACGTACTCGGTCAAGACGCACACCTGTTGGGAGGAAAGGGAGAAGGTCTCAAGAGTCGTTCAACATTACTCGTGTGCAGTACTGACTTCTGAATTCCAGCATTGGCCAAATTCTTTAGGGCCAAGCCCAAGGGGGCCTTCTACAGCTGCCTCATGGCCAGCCGCAGGCCAGCTGGCTGGACAGTCCTAAAACAATTATCTAACAGTGACAGCCCATCACTTTTACCCCAGGCGTGGTCCTGTCTCTCTGGATTCAGCATCCTCCTGAAATCCATCACAAGCAACCTTCAGCCCTTGAGTCTTTCTGTTTCTAAAAGGGAAAGCACAACAAAACACTCCACCTAATGGTGTTAGGGAAAGAAGTCACATTATTCTAGATCTGCTCCAAATCCAGGGAAGGTCGAGTCAACTTGCCAAGATAGGACAGAAAACCATTCCATTGCCAGATACACTGAAAGAGCCAAACCACAGATTTTCAAATCCCTTGCATAAGAAGCATCTGGGTGGGCACACAATAAAAATGTCAATTTCTGGATCCCATCCTCAGACATTCTAAGTTGGAGTTCTAGAAACTTCTACGTAAACTCCGCTATGGGATAAGGATGTAGGTGGTCCTGTCCACACCTAAAAAATCAACGACTAGAAGTACTTCAAAAGCAGGTGCAAAAGCAATTGTGGCTGCTCCATGCAGGAAACATCTACACCACATTTACATCCAGCCGTAGGACAGAAACTGTTCTGCATTCAATTACTACCCACAGCTAGTCCAAGGGTAGCAGCATCAGCATTACCTGGGAGCTTGTTAGAAACAAAATCTCAGGCCTGGCCCCAGAAGACTCAGGATCCGCATTTCAACAAGGTGATTCCTATGCAAATTAAAGGCTAGAGATGCTGGGGTACAGTGTCTAGCAGAAAACCAGCTGCCACTAGTACCTCGGACACTAAAGGGGACAGCTGAATTCTCTCCCACACAGACCTGAATCCATCTGCTGGTAAGGCTGGCTCACATCTGCCCCCTTACCTTGGCACTCCTAACCTCGTCAAAGGAGCACCAGTGGCGCCGTGGTTAAGCGCTAGGCTGCTAACCAAAAGGTCGGAGGTTCAAGCCCACCAGCTGCTCCGCAGAAGAAAGATGCGGCAATCTGCTTCCATAAAGATTTCAGCCTAGGAAACCCTATGAGGCAGTTCTACTCCACCCTATAGGGTCACTATGAAATGGCACACAACAATGACAACAACAACAAATCCTCCTGCCCCCTTCAGTAAGAGCAGAAGAAGTAGGCACACAAATGCAGGAAGGATGGTTTCTCCCTTGAAAGTTTTTGGGGAAAAGTTCCCTGTTCAGAAGAGTTGTCCTGACCCCGACCTGTGTGTGACACTGCTACAAAAAAGCCCACCCTTCCTTACCGCACCTGAGGTGAACCAAACCCACCACCAAGCTCTGCTTCCCCGTGGGGTGCCAATAAGACCACAAAAGGAAATGCCAAGCTTCATTGGTGAAGGATGGTGAGGACCCCCACTTACTGAGCACCTACTATGTGCCAGGATGAGCCCCCTCCTCACTTCACTGACCTTCTCGCCTAGAAGCTAACCTAATGAGCCCTCCCTTGCGCCCAACCCCCACCTACCTTACCCCAGGCAGTGGTCAACCAGGGTGGTGACTGGTCTACCAGAGTAGGGACTGCCCAGCTAACGATAAAAAAAAGGGACTCATCCCCACAGCAAGGCAAGGAGAGGGGCAGGTACTACCTCTGCCACTGCTACCATCTGGAACGTTCTCTGTCCTGACTCAGGGCCCTTAGAGGGTGTTCAGAAAAGATTTGATAATACAGGAGAGGATGTGCCTCCTTCCTCCCCACTCCCCCATCAGGCCAGTGCTTCCTCTGGTGTCTGAATAGTGCACTGGGCTTCTCCTGTTGACCACGTGTCCCATAAGGCCAGGGACTGCTCGGGGTCCTCCTTCAGTGTCTGCCATGGCATCTGACACGCAATGGGTGCTCAAGGATTGGGAGCGAGCACTACGATTATCATTATTATAATAATGATAACCTATCATAAAAAAAATTTTTTTTTATCATATATATCATATCATCGCCACTATAACACTCCTCTAGTATTGTGTACAACTTCCTGGTCAGTGATGCTAATAACGACAACGCTAATAGCACTTACTGAGGACATTCTGTATGTTTACCCTACTTAATTCACAGAACGTAAAGTAGGTGCTACTAATCTCATTTTACAGGTGAGAAAAACTGAAGCTTGTAGAGATTTAGTAATCTGCCCAACGAAACAGCCAATGCCCAAGTTCTTTGTCATTCTAGAGTATGACCTCCTGGAGCACACACACACACACACACACAAAACAAAAACGTCGTGTTAATTCCAACTACAGGACAGAGTAGAACTACCCCATAGGGTTTCCAAGGAGCACCTGGTGGATTCAAACTGCCGACTTTTTGGTTAGCAGCCGAACTCTTAACCACTCCGCCTCCGGGGTTTCCTCCTAGAGCACAGTAGGTATGCAGTAGTCTCCTCTAAACTTTCTCCTCCAGTTACATAGTGGTCAATAACTCCAATCAATAAATGTATTGATTATTAGATTATTCTGTTTTTTTTTTTTTTAAGTAGCCTGTTAGTTTTAATTATGCACAAATTGATACCTGGTGTGAGATACGCTCCCCCTCCTTGCTTCCCCTCTGCTTTTCTGAGTCCTGCCCTACGCATCGGAAACCCTGGTGGTATGGTGGTTAAGTGCCACGAGCCTGTAACTGCTTCAGCCTATGGGATCCAAAGATCAAGGTCCCAGGCTGCCCCTTATGGGTTCTGTAGGTCTGCACAAGTTGACCCTCATAGCCTGTTTTATCATCAGGGTAAGAGGAGGAGGCAATGATAACACCAACTCTGCTCACCACATGTAGCTTTTGTGAAAATCAAATGACATAATGGTGGGAAAATGCTTCAGAAATTCGAAAGCAAGCCCAGTAGGACAGGTGTGGCCATCTTTCTCATCGCTCCACAGTTTGGCATTCACCTGGCACTTCACATACCACCTCCCATCAGCTTTTGGATTAAATGGGTTCTTCCAGGACAAGACCCATGTCTGCTACATTTCCTGGTACTCTCTCTCCCCTACACTGTCACACAGTCAGGGTTTGCTAATGATCCTGTGGTGAGGGGGGATGGTCCTGTGGTACAGGCCTGTGCTTCCCAACCTATGGCTCCCCTAAGCGAAGTGGTCTTATCCTTCTTCCCCACACTGCTCCCAGAGACAGTTAATATCCTGGACTCACCCTTGAAGTCCTAGTTAAAGTATTAACTCTTTCGAGTCAGTACTTCCATACCAGGCCCTGCTCTCCCAGGCAAAGTTGATCATGCCCTTTCTGGGTTCCCTTTGCTCATTGCGCATTAGAGCAATTATGGTAAAAACACTACCACGTCACAATACGCCATACACTCATCTCCCTGGTAGACTGTGGGCATCTCCTGGGCAAAGACTTTCATTCATCTTTGTAGACCGAGCTCAGCACCCAGCCCATGGTAGGCAATCAAGTGTCCAAATAAAATGATGTGCTGAGTTAAAATGAAGCCCCTCAGATCTGGGAAACAAAAGAATCTCAAAGTAGTGAAGGACATCTGGCCCAGGGTCTGTCCCCTTCCAGAGCTTCCCTTTAATCCTTCCACCTAGTTGCTCTAGGGTTGATTCAGACTCAGGGCTATCCCACCTGTGTCAGAGTAAAACTGTGCTCCACAGAGTTGTCTATGGCTGATTTTCCACAGGTAGATCGAACCACCAATCTTTCAATTAGCAGCTGAGCACATTAACCGTCTGCACTACCCATCCTCCATCCTCCAGAAATTCACCCCCTCAAGGCAGCCATTCCTCATGAAAGTTTCTCCTTGAACTGAGCTCAATTCTGTCTCCTGAATTCCTACCCTCCATTCCAGCTCTGCCCCTAGGAGCCCATTCAACAAGACTACTCCCCTTCCACATGACAACCCTTCATGGAATCCGGATATCTTTGAGGAATCTTCCTTCCATGACCAAGCATCCTCAATGCCTTTAACTTCTACATTTACACTGTGCTTTCAGGCCAGTCACCTCCCTGCCTTCTATGCATCTGTCTCTATTGATGGGGTCTGCTCTGAACTGAGAACTGTCAGTTCCTTCAAGAGCAGAGGCCTCGGACATCTGTCTGAATTCCTTTGCACTCAGCCTCAGCAGACATTGGATAACTAACTATATTTCTACTTATTATCTGATAATTCGCTTTTGCATTTTCTTAAATAAGCTGCTCACAATTTTAATAAACAAAAAGAAGATCCCACCCTCCCACACACATACACATGAGACAATGGTATAGAATGGGCTCTCAACCTGAGTGCTATGGCAAAATACTGTATTATGAATCCTTTCGAAACGGATCACCAAATTTTAACATTTAGGTTTTCTACCCCATTTCCATTCCATTCCCCCCTCTTCCTTGCTATCAGAACCCGGATTTTGTTCATACAGACAACGTGGCCTCACCAGTCCCTGCTCTAGCAATCCCTTCCCTGGTAGCTAGGGCTGGGCATATGACCTGGTCTGGTTAATGGGACGTAAGCGGAAGTCCATGGAGGAAGCTTCTGGGATGGGTTTTGCTTTTCTGATAAAAGGGGCAGATGTGTTTTTCTATTTCTCGGCCTTGACCTGGAAGGTGAAGCTTAGAGCTGTGGCAACCTCCTTGAGACCACGAGGCAGCCATGTTGAGGACACAAAGAACACCAGAGAAGAAGAGCAGAAGGAGCCTAAGACCTTGATAAGATTGCCCAGAAGCCCATGCAGTGCCAGCAACCGCCCACCTCGGGACTTGTTGTTAGGTGGGAAATCTACCTCATTCACTGATGCTCTACCACTAGCAGTCAGGTGCTCTGTAACTTGCAGCAGAAAGCAATTTTCACTGATCTGATGGGCAATTGCTTTTCAAGTCAGAACGCTTAAGTCTTACCAACCCCAAATGAAAAAAAAGGAGGAGCCTTGAACATGGAATGAGAGACATATCGCTTATGTCCTTACACTAGCAAAATATCCAAAAAGTAGACTCAGAAAGCACGTTAACTTACAATTACTGCCTGGGATTATTAAATTGTATTGACGTTGTCTGGATTTAAAGAAGCATTAATGATACTCATATGTGAAGTGTCTCAGATGTCCAAATATCGTCGTAAATACACGTCCTTTGTTTGAGCCACTGTCAACACCAATCCCTCTAAATGTGCAGGTCAATTTTAATATTCCAAAGTGTGCCATTCAAATGTTTTGTTATTTTTGCCACAATTTTTAAAAAGAAGTGTGCTATGAATACAAAAAAAGATGGATAATCACTGGAATACATGATCCTGTGCAGACTGTCCTTGAGTCCAGGACCAGATAGGGAGCTGACTCTGTTTTGGGCAGCATGATAAACTCCTAAATCTTACAAACACAACTATAAGCAGACGCTCACATCCACTGACCAGTTAACTGTGCTGGTTCCTGCTCTAAGCATTGGATGTGTATTATCTCATTCTGGGCATGCAACAACCCTATAAGGGAGGTTCTATTAACCCATTTTATAGAACAGGGAAGTGAGGCTAAGAGCCACTGAATAACTTGCCCCAGGTTACACCAGTAGGAGGGCAGTCTGGCTCCTGAGCCAAGGTTTTTCAACCACTGCGGCTTAGGGGCTCTCTCAAAGTGACCAGAAGAGTCTGAGTTGGTAGGAAAAAGCAGCAGGGGGACCCTGAACCAAAGCCACGTTGCACACCTCCAGGGGTACCGTTCACCTGGAACACAATCTGAATGATGTCCCCTGGAGATGTGTCTCATGGTGGTACCACTCTGGCCTGCATGGGACTCAGTGGAAAACGAACTCCCTCGTTGATGACGGGAGGATTCTGCCCGAGCCTGTCTGGGAACTACATGTATATAATCTGCAATCAGAGTAGTTACCATCGAGTTGATTCCAACTCATGGTGACCCAGTGTGTGCAGAGTAGAATTGTTCCATAGGTTTTCAAGGCAACAACCTTTCAGAAGCAGGTCACCAAGCTTTTCTTCTAAGGTGCCTCTGGGTGGGTTCGAACCACCAACCTTTTGGTTACTAGTCAAGGAATTAACCATTTGCACCACCCAGGGACTCCAAGAAGTGGGTAGAAGAGATCAATCCCCGACTTCCCTGCTCTCCAAACTTCTGTTGGTGCCTGGCCATCTATTTCCAAAAATGTATCCACTGAAAATCCTACAAAGCACAGTTCTGCTCTGACACACATGGGATCACCATGAGTCAAGATTGACTCAATGGCAGCCTGGTTAACCTACTTCCTTCCCTTTCTGGAAGCTGCAGTTTGGCCAAGGCTTTGCCCTGTAAGTACAGCCACAGCTCTCACCAGCTTCCTGAAACAGTTCCCATGCTGGTCCCTTCAGGCCAGGGGAGCTAAAGGCTCTCACTGTTGCTACCCCTGGGGTGCATCAGCACCTGTTGCGGGTTCCCTTGACTCTATTCACCCCTCTGTAAATTGCCTCTTCATTAAACCCCCTTCAGTGGCCCCTGTGAGGAGCCATCCTTTCCTGCTGGGCTATGAGACAGCAAGAAGTAGGATGTGTTTCATTAGCCTCACAAGGACCGAGGGAGAGACATGTGATCAGAAGGAGTAACCAAGTCCATGTTGAGATGCTCGATAGTAGTCTCTAGATGCAAATGCCCAGGGGCCTTCCTGGCTGTGGCTTGCTTTGCTCACTGTGTTTGTTTTGAGAGTGGCAACTGTGCTGTGGCCCGGAAGTTCAGTGCATTGAAAGCAGAAGAAACAAACACTAGCTTTAAGGTCAGACCTGGGTGTAATCCTCGAATCTCCCTTTGCTACCTGTGTGAGCTTGAACAAGCTTCTTCATCTCTCTGTGCCTCAATTGCTGCATCTGTGAGATGGGGATAATGACAGTACCTATCTTACAGGGCTACTGTAAGGGTTAAACGAGCTAAGACATGTGAAACTCTTAAAATATTGTAGATGGCACACAGTAAGTGCTCAATTAATGTTAGGCAATATTACTATGGTTAAAAAAACTTACACTCTTGGAGCGGTTCTATATCTTGACTGTCCCAACATCAATATCCTCATTGTGATACTGTACTATAGTTCAGCAAGATGTTACCTGTCTTAGTTATCTAGTGTTGCCATAACAAAAATTCCACAAGTGGATGGTTTTAACAAAGAGTATTTTATTCTCTCACAGTTTAGGAGGTTAGAAGTCCAAATTCAGAGTGCCAGCTCTAGGACACTTTCCCTATCAGCTCTAGGGGAAGGTCCTTGGCATCAGTCTTCCCCTGGTCTAGGAGCTTCTCAGCACAGGGACCCCGGGTCCAAGGGATGCTCTCTGCTTCCAGTGCTTCTTTCTTGGTAGTATGGGGTTTCTTTCCTCTCTGCTTTTGTTATCTCCAAAGAGACTGACTCAAGATACAATCTAATCCTGTAGATTGCTTCCTGCCTCATTAACATAACTGCTTCTAATCCTGCCTCATTAACCTCATAGAGGCTAGGATTTACAACACCTAGTCAATTACATCATATTACAAAGTGGAGGACAATACAATTTTTTAGGCAATTACATCTAGGCAATTACATCATATTACAAAGTGGAGGACAAAACAATTCCAGGAATTGTGGCCTAGCCGAGGTGACACACATTTTTGGGGGACACTATTCAATTCATAACATTGCCATTGGGGGAACCTGGGTTAAGGGTACATGAGATCTCTCTGTATTGCTTCTTACTACTGGCACATGAACCCCACACGTCTGTCAGTTTGTTGTACTGCAGGGGCTTGCATGTTGCTGTGATGCTGGAAGCTATGCCACCAGTATCAAATACCAGCAAGGTCACCGTGATGGAATGGATTCAGCTGAGCTTCCAGACTAGGACAAACTAGGAAGAAGGACCTGGCAGTCTACTTCTGAAAAAAAGGAGCCAGTGAAAACCTTATGAATAGCAGTGGAACATTGTCTGATAGAGTGCCTGAAGATGAGCCCCTCAAGTTGGCAAGCACTCAAAAGACGACTAGGGAAGAGCTGCCTCCTCAAAGTAGAGCCGACCTTAATGATGTGAATGAAGCCAAGGTTTCGGGACCTTCATTTGCTGATGTGGCACCACTCAAGATGAGAAGAAACAGCTGAAAATACCTATTAATAATACTTCATGCTTGGTAAAGTAGAGGGTCAGTGAAAAAGAGGAAGTCCCTCAAGGAGATGGATTAACATAGTGGCTGCAACAATGGGCTCAAGCATAACAATTATGAGGATGGTGCAGGACCTGGCAGTTGTTTGGTTCTGTTGGACCTGGCAGTTGTTTGGTTCTGTTGTACATGGGGTTGCTATCAGTCGGAACTGACTCAATGGCACCCGACAACAACAACACTGCAAATGAACCTACCTGTTGGAGTCAAGTTGGTTCTGACTCATAGTGACCCCATAGGACAGAAGTAAAACTGCCCCATAATGTTTCCAAGGTGCAGCTGGTAGATTCGAACTGCAAACCTTTGTTGGTTAGCAGCTGAGCTCTTAGCCACTGT
This sequence comes from Elephas maximus indicus, assembly GCF_024166365.1. NCBI lineage: Eukaryota > Metazoa > Chordata > Mammalia > Proboscidea > Elephantidae > Elephas > Elephas maximus. Next base: position 89,244,093 of record NC_064828.1, on the reverse strand, counting down.
GCTACCAGGGCTCCACATGAACCTACAATTACCTCAAAATAAAAAGCTTAAAATCTATCTATGTGGGATTAAACTGATGTCTCAGAAGGTTAGATGAGAAGCTCAGGGAGCAGTAAGCCTATGTTAATGGGGGGGAATGACTTGGGAAAGGATGGTGACAACTGGTACACAACTTGAAGAACGTAAACAACGTCACTGAATTGTACACGTGAAGTTTGTTGAAATGGCGTAGTCTTTGCTGTGTATATTTTCACACAAAAAAAATAATTAAAAAAGAAGAAAATAAAAATTAAAAAAATTCACTTTTCAGGTTACTGGAACTAGATAACATAAAATTTGTGAAACACATAACAGAGTACTTAGTATACAGTACCAAAAGCAAAACCCACTGCCGTCAAGTTGATTCTGACTCACAGTGACCCTATAAGACAGAGTAGACCTGCCCCATAGGGTTTCCAAGGAGCGCCTGGTGGATTCGAACTGCTGACCTTTCGGTTAGCAGCCGAGCTCTTAACCACTGCACCACTAGGGCTCCTAGTAGGAACGCAGTAATAATTTCTTTCCTTTCATCTGTCTACCTGAGGTGGTAGATCCTAACTTGAACCACCAGCTTTCCTCATGGGAAGAGGGAGACAAATATGTTCCTGTAATTCTAACTATTGTGTATCAAGTACTTTAGACAAAAACACTCAATAAACTAAGGTTCAGAGAGGTTAAATACTGTGCTCAGGATCACACAGCTCTGATACCAAACCAAAAAAACCAAACCCATTGCCATTGAGTCCATTTGAAGCCTCATAGGGTTTCCAAGGCTGCAATCTTTACAGGAACAGATTGCCACGTCTTTCTCCCACAGATCAGCTGCTGGGTTCGAACCACTGACATTTTAGTTAGCACTTAATCACTGCGCCACCAGAGCTAGCTCCGACATAAGTCTTTCCTATTCCAAAGCTGGTGCTCTCTTGAATATCCTATTAGGACCGAGTGGGTGTCTCTGGCCAACAGGAGGACAGAGAAGCTGCCCTTGGCTGCAGTGGTTAACCACCCCCCACCCCAGTCTCATCTGGGTTGGTGACCCTGTGCCTGCAGTAGCCAATCCTACTTCCTAGCACAGGGCTATCCCATACCCATAGCTCATTAGATCTGCATAACAATGTGGGCAGAGGGAGATGTATATTATTATCATTATTATTATTCCCACGTGATAACTGAGGCTCAGAACGGTCAGGCAACTTGCTCAGCGCCACACAGCCAGGAAATGTCAGCAGGAGGATCTAAACCTTCATCTACAGCTCTCTAAGTCCTACCTCCTTTGCCCTAAACTTGGGACCACCAGTCCTGTAAGATCTTCAGAAGCCCCCTATCATAAATAGCAAAGAAGCTGAGGGGCCACTGCGGAGCACAAACTTCCAAAGCCTCTCAACCCTATGCCCCACCTACTAACTCCCCAGCCCACCCTGTGGAGCATCAGAGGCGTCCAGAGCCAGCTGCGATCAGATGTCCACTTGCTGACTTCGTAAGATCAGGCTTCTGACTTTTTTTCTTAATGGAAGTAAAATAATTCCTGCTTCCACCCACCTCCCTCCTTTCTTCTCATTTTCACTCGTAAGCTGGACCAGATCCCAGGCTTTCAGAAGTAAAAATAGCCGAGTGTGCAGGGGCCACAGCAGTGGGAAGCAGCTTAAGTTTCTCTCTTTTGTACTCAGTCTCTAAAAATAACCAGCTAATGCTCTCCGCAAAGCCTGGCCCTGCACCTGGGTCAAGCCTGCCCCGGCACTGCCCCATGTCATTTCTCTTCCCCAGGAAAGGCTCAGACAGGGCAGGGGGTGGCATCACGTCCTCCCACCACCGCCTCTGCGGAGCTGCTGCCCAGGTCACAGTCTGCGATTTTTTAACGGTCGAGATCCTCCTCTTAAAATGTAGAACAAAACTCAAATTTCTAAAAATGAGGCCCAACTTACTGGATGGGTAGAGACTAGATGAGCCACCAAAACTATTACTCTGAGATACTTTTTAAATTACTTCCAGCGGTCACCTTTCAACCGAATGACAGATTGGCCCATAAAATAAATATCACTTCCAAGCACTGCGCTCCTCAAAATAATCGTCCAGATGCAGCCAAATGGTTAACATTTACCCTAGACCAGGGATGAGAAGGCTAGGGGGAACAGGGAAGCTAGATTAACGGAAACAGAACAACCAAAATGGAAATAATGATAATGCTGATACATTGTGAAGAACGTAACCAATTGTCACTGAACAATATGGATAGAAATTGTTAAATGAGAACCTAATTTCCTGTGTAAACTTTCACCAAAAACACAATTTTTTTTTTAAAGACCCTTCTCTTCTCGCTACCCAGAAGTCCCTCCTCTTCCCCCAAATCCAATGTCCCTGTTTTATTAATGATATGAGCAGGTCTATATTTGTGTCACATTTCAGTTTAGATAACTACTTCATTCTCCTGTCTCATTTGATCTGCATAACAATGTTGGGGAAGGGAGGACACACCATTATTATTATTCCATGTGAAAACTGAGGCTCAGAAAGGTCAGGCAACTTCCTCAGAGTCACACAGCCAGGAACTGTCAGTGGGAGGATCTGAACTTTGATCTACAGCTCTCCAAGTCCTGCTCCCTTTGCTCTACACTTGGGGCTGCCAGCCCAATACCATCCTCAGAATGCCCTGGAAAGCCTTTGAACAATGCAGATGTTGAGGAGTTACCCCGCAAAGGTTCTGAGTCAGTAGGACTGGGGTGGTGTCCAGGAATTGATATTTTTTAAAAGCTTCTCTGATGACTCACCAGGCCTGGGGAGCATTGCACTAAACCTATTTTATTTAATAGTTTTATCTGATTTGGGTTCTTATTAGAGGTTTTGGCGGTTGACTCTCTGCCCATAATGTCTACTGAGTTACAGTTGACCCATGTCCAGAAGGAGAAAACCACACAAGAGATGGTGTGGAACCTGGCCTCCCGAGGGCCCAGAGGCTGTAGGTTCTGCAGTCATGCTGACAGGTGCTCCAAGCCAGCGTGAAGTTCTAAACGCTCATCCACACGCCAGCCTTCCTTTGGCCACCTGTCCTGCAGGGGTTTCCGTGTGGCAGGTGAGCTCACCTTGCTGTCTCAGACACAATGGCTATTTTTGGCTGCCTTTTCCCTGGTGACATATCATAAGAGTAAAGAGTAGCTCACGCATGACTTGCTAAGAGCCAAAGCAAGAGTCTTGTGAATGGATAAATACACATGCCACCTAATAATCTGGGGCCTGCACCAACTGCTCTGTGGGCCCTGGGCACCAGGCTAGGTGGGTGGTAATGGGTGAGGAGGCCTGGCATTCTGCCTGCTATAGGAGTGTCCACTCTCACGCTGCTCTCTCCTCTGGAACCTTCTCACCCAGGGCACCAAGTCCCCAGGCCCCAAGGACATTTCTACAAGCCTGCAGTATGCTGCATTCCCAACAGCCAGGAAGCCTCCTGAAACTGTACACCCTACAGGCAAAATGTATTTCAGCCTAGCCTTCCCTTCCTAAATTTCCTTAGTGAAGCCAAGGGCTTTGCTACTGGCCAAGGCATCTACACTGAAGTTGGACAGGGCTCCTTAGAAGGAAAAGACAAGATTCTATACAGCTCTGACGCTTACTGGCTCTGTGGCTAGGGCAAATCACTTAAACTCAGTTGGACCAGATCAGACACAGTAAATACCTGTCATATGTGCCACCACTCTCTGTTACCTAGTCTGTGTCAGACAGTGCTAATCAAACATAGCACTCTTGCTTACTGGTCCCAGATGCTACCTAAGAAGTCTTTTCACCTACTCTAGGCAGCCACTTCCCACCTTAGAGCTGATGGTCCAGAAAAAGAGACTTGACCATCCTTGGGCTGGATGGTTGCTAAGGTTCTTTCCAGCTCTAAAATTCTGACTCTTCAGAAACCTTTCAGATGGGCTTCAGGGGACCTGTGAAGTTCCTGAAATTGTCTGTAAAATATTGTGTATATGTACTCATATATATTTTTCAGTAGAGTTTTCACTAGATTTACAAGATAATTTATAAGTCCCTAAATCAAGAACAGGTATCCCTGGGAAGCACAAACAGTTAAGCACTCGACTGCTAACCAAAAGGTTGGTGGCTTGAACATACCCAGAGAAACCTTGGAAGAAAGGCCTGGCAATCTGCTCCTGAAAGGTCACAACCTTAAAAGCCCTGGGGAGCACAGTTCTACTCTGTACACACAGGGCCGCCATGAGTGGAAATCAACTTGACAACAGCTGCTTTTGTTTTTTTAAATCAAGAACCACTGTGTTAGAGGCTACCAGAATAAACAAGTCAAAAAAAGAAAAAAGATCATTTCAGACTGGGAGAAGTTCACTGAGGAAGTAAACAACGGGGTATGATAGAAATTAATGGAGTGGGAGGGGAGACCAACTTTAGCCAGGGTGGTCAGGAAGTCGTTTCTGAGAAGATGACATTGAAGTTGAGATTGGAAGGATAAGAAGGAGTCAGCCAGTCCACAGCAAGTGAAGGTCCTAAGGTGGGAAAGAGTTTGCCATGTTTGAGGATCTGAAGACAGCGTGCCTGGAGGAGAGCGGGTAAGGGTGAGTGAGGGTCAGGAGATGTATAAGATGGCGGAAGCGGTAGGGAGCGGCTAGATCATGCAGGGTCTTGAAAACCAGAGTAAATTAAAGTGCTTGGATTTTACTCTAAGTGCAATGAAAAGCCATTGAGGTATGTTGCTATGAACTGAATTGTTTCCCCCCCAAAACATGTGTTGTAAATCCTAACCTCTGCCTGTGGTTATAATCCCATTTGTGAATGTGTTGTGTTTGTTATGCTAATGAAGCAGGATTAGGTTATGCCAATGAGGATTAAGTTTTGTTTACCATGTTAATGAGGCAGGATCAGGGTGTGTCTTGAGTCAATCTCTTTTGAGACATAAAAGAGATTAAACAAGCAAGCCAGAGAAGCAGAGATAGAGGAAGAGAGATGCCAACCCATATGAAGATCACCCAGGAGCAGAAGCTCAGAGAGACAGGGACCTTCCTCAGAGCTGCCAGAGAGCAAAAGCCACTCTTCAGAGCCGGCACCCTGAATTTAGACTTCTAGCCTCCTAGGCTATGAGAAAATTAATTTCTGTTTGTTAAAGCCATTCGCTTTGTGGTATTTCTATGACAGCAGCACTAGATAACTAAGACAGAGTTTGCTGCCAGAAGAATGGGGTGCTGCTCTAAGAGATACCTAAAATGTGGAAGCGGTTTTGGAATAGGGTAATGGGTAAAGGCTGGAAGAATTTTAAGGTGCCTCATAGTAAAGGTAGCCCTGGTAGCTCAGTGGTTAGGAGCTCAGGCTGCTAACCAAAAGGTTGGCAGTTTGAATCCACCAGTTGCTCCTTGAAAACCATATGGGACAGTTCTACTCTGTCCTATAGGGTCACTATGAGTCGGAATTGACTCGACGGCAATGGGTTTGGCTTTTTTGTTTGTTTGTTTTTTAAATTAATAGTAAAAGCTTAGATTGCCTTGAAGATACTGTTGGTAGAATTATGGATGTCAAAGGTGATTCTGATGAGGGCTCAGGAGAAAGGGAGGAGAGCTATAGAGAAAGTCTCTATCATCTTAGAGAATACATATGGCACTAGCAACAGAACGTTGCTAACAATGTGGACCTTAAATGTGTTTCTGGTGAGACTTTAAAAGATAATGGTGAACATGTGACTGGATAACAGGGTAAGGGCAATGCTTTTTCACTGAGTGGCAAAAAACTTGCCTGAATTACGTTCAAATGTTTGGAGGAAGGTGGAACTTGGAAGTGATGAACTTGGATATTTGACTAAGGAGATTTCTAAGGAAAATCTTAAAGGGCCTCGTGGTTTCTCCTTGCTGCTTATAGTAAAATGCAAGAGGAAAGAGATGGATGAAAAAGGAACTGTACAAAATGAAAACAAAACTTAAAGATTTGGAAAATTCTGTTGTACAACCTAAGGACGTGTGTCCTGGAATTTTTACCAAGGCTATGACTATACAATCTTTTGTGACTGATGGATCTCACCAGCTACCACAGCAGAAAACCCATTAGCTTAGACTGAATGGGACAGAGAAAGACCAAAAGGAGAGAATGCTGTCTGCCTCTTGGAATTCTACAGACAGCAAACAGGCCAAAGGAGCTACATAGGTTGTCCTCTAAGAAAAGCACCATCCCCGGAGCATCACAGATCAGCAAAACTGTTGGAAGAAGCATGGGAAGTAGGGCCTTCTTGGTTTCAAGCGGTGGGCCACAGTCTTCTGGGTCTCAAAGGGTGGGACCATAGCCTCCTAGGTTTCAAAGAGTCAGATCTTTGGAGTGTGGGCTGCTGTTACAGTGTGCCTGGGGAATGGGGCCGCTGCTGCCCAAAGCTGAGGGGGTGGGGCTGCCACGCCAACACTCAGATGGACTAGGAGAATGAGGCTTCCCAGAGCAGAGGGAACTGAGTTGCCCTCCCAGTGGGCCTGAAGGGCTGAGTTGAAGCCCAGGGCCAAGGGGCCTCCACCCAGAATCTAGAGGGCTTGGCCAACACCCAGAGTCTGGAGGACAGGGCCATTGCCTAGATGGTCTCAGAGAAGGAAGGATTATTTTCAAGAGAGCTAACATAATTTGTTCTGCAGGGTTTTGGACGTGCTTGGTGCCTGTTATCTCTTCTTTCCCTCCAATTTCTCCCATTTGTAATGGAAATGTCTACCTTGTGCCTGGCCTAATCTACCATTGTACCTTGGAAACAGAAAACTTATAGTCTAGATTTCACAGGTTCACAGATGAAGAGGAATTTTGCCCCAGGATAGAATATGTCTAAAGTCTCACCCATGTGATTCAGAAGATGAGATTGGACTTAAAGTTGATTTAAGACTTTTTGGATGATGCAATGGAGTGAATGTGTTTTGCATGTGGGAAGGACATGCATTTTGGGAGGCCAAAGGGAGGAATGTTATGGACCGAATTTTGTTCCCCCAAAATGTGTGTTGTAAATCCTAACCTCTCCCTGTGGTTATAATCCCATTTGTGAATGGGTTGTTTGTTATGTTAATGAAGCAGGATTAGGTTATGTCAATGAGGATCAGGTTATTTTATTACGTTAATGGGGCAGGATTAGGGTATATCTTGAGTCAGTCTCTTTTGAGATGTAAAAGGGATTAAACAAGCAAGCAAAAGAAGCAGCAATGGGGGAAGAGAGATGCCACATCACATGAAGATCACCAAGAAGCAGAAGTTCAAAGAGACAAGGACCTTCCTCAGAGCCTACACAGAAAGGAAGCCTTCCTCTAGAGCCAGCACCCTGAATTCAGACTTCTAGCCTCCTAAACTCTTGAGAAAATACATTTGTTTGGTTAAAGCCATCGATTTTTGGTATTTTAGTTATAGCAGCACTAGATAACAAAGACAGAGGTTAAGTAAAATGAAAGAATTTTATTACTGCTTTGAAGAGATCTCTCTGAATTCTGTGGGGGGTGGCTTAAGTAGGACCAAGTGTAGAAACAGATGTTCAGTTAGAAAATTTTTGCAATGATCTAGGAGAAAGATGGTGCTTCCTTGGACCAGTGTCATAGCCATGGAGATGGAGAGAGGTTAAGACGATCTGCAATATATTTTGGACACTGAACTGAGTGGAATTAAGGATAACGTCTGAGTTTTTGCTTGAGCAATGGGTGAAGTGTGATTTCTGAGATGGCGAAGGCTGGGAGTGATGGAAGGGAAAACCAGAACCAAACCAAACCCATCACCATGGAGTCAATTTCCACTCATAGCGACCCTATAGGACAGAGTAGAACCGCATTATAGAGTTTCCAAAGAGCAGCTGGTGGATTCGAACTGCCAGCCTTTTAGTTACCAGCCAAGCTATGTACCACTGCACCACCAGGGCTCTGATGGAAGGGAGGGGTGGTACAAATCCAGATTCCCTCTCTAAAAAAAAAAAAAAAAAGTTTAATTTGTGATACTCCATAAGGAACCCAAGTGGAGATGCCAGTAAAGCAATAAGATATTAGAATCTAAAGTTCAGGGAAGAAGTTGGGGCTGGAGGATTAAAATTAAGAGTCTCCTATATCTACTCATGTGTCTGGAAGAGATCATCTGCAGGGCATAGGTGGAGAAGTGGGCTCGATCCCAAGCTCTGAATAACTCCAAAATACAAAGGCAAGGAAGAGGAGGACCCTGCAAAGGAGAATAAAGCATGGGCAGAGAAGTAAGGAGAAAACTAGCTGAACGTGATGTAACAGAAGTTAAGGGAAAAGGGGTATAAGGAGGACTGGTCAACTGCTTGGAATACTGCCAAGAGGCTGAGTAAGCTGAAGACAGAAAAGCGTACGGTCAGGTTTGACACCTGAATGAATTGGACTGAGGGATGACCAGTTCATCACACTCAAAAAGCAACCCCAGGAGGATTAAACACCTAAATATGTAAGGCAGCCCTGGCGGTGCAGTGGTTAAAGCACTAGGCTGCTAACCAAAAAGTCGGTGGTTCAAACCCACCAGATGCTCCACAGGAAAGATGTGGTAAAGATTATAGCTTTGGAAACCCTGTGGGGCAGTTCTGCTCTGTCCTATAGGCTCACCATGAGCTGGAATTGACTAGAGGGTAACAGCTTTACAATAGTAGTTTAGGAAGAGTATTTAAACCAGACATAAAAGCATAAACCATAAATGAAAAGGGTGAAAAATTCAATTTATTAAAATTACTAACTTCTGTTCATCAAAAGGTCCCATAATAAAAAGGAAAAAGCAAGGCACAAAGAGGGAGAAGAGTTTTGCAACACACCTGAAAAAGGACTAGTCTCCAGAAAACACATACACACGAGCAGATGGGTTTGTGGATTCACTAGGCAAGGAATTTCCCGTTTGTTTCTATTTTCTGAAGAAAATATGAAGAAAGGTCATCAATCAAGGAGTTGGGAGAGAGGCTATAGGAGATTCAAAACTGCCCTCTGGACCACAGACAAATATCCTCTCAAATCAAAGACCACCATCATACTTCATGGTACAACTCTAAGGGTTTCCATGAAGAGTCAGGAGCAAGTTGAAAATGGCCACCATTATTATTCCGTTTTACAGAGGAGGAAAGGAAGGCTTGAAGAGGTTTAAATCATTGGCTCAAGGAGCTGATAAGTGGTGAAGCTCGGGTTTTACAAGATCTGTATGACCAATGAACCTGTTATCCAATGCTTTGAAACACCAAAAGCTCCCATCGAATGGCAATACAGATTCAACAGACAGAATCATCTCCTACGTATTAATTCCATCAACACTTCCCCAACCAGAGGTCGACGTGGCGGAGTGGTCCAGAGGCACATGGGAAGACCTGGTGAGCTGCCAGACGTGTGCGTGTGTGTGTGTGGCAGGGAGGGGGGAATGGGGGGATAGACAGACATCAGAATTCCTGAGTGGAGTTCAAAACTCTTCTCTGAAGTGCTAGAGAGTTGGTTTGTTTCAGAACACTAATGTGTTTTGAAAAAGAAAAAGAAGTTTTAAAAGCAAGTCATCTCTCATTCTCTTTCTTCATTCACAGGGCCACAAAAGTGGTATTTCTGGCATGGGCTAGAGGCAGAATACTCTATAAATACAAAGCCATTAAATCCCATGCAGCGGGAACCTGATCAGGGCCTCCTTTTAATTTCCTGACATGAGCTGGCCACTAACCCAATTACCCAGAATCCCCGAAGGAGCCCTCCGCCTTCCCAACAAGCACAAAGAGGGAGTGAGAGAATATTGCATGGATGTCAGCCCAGCTTTCACTGAAATCAAATATCTTTTAGAAAACACTTGGGGAAAAGTAGGTAGGGGTGCGGGGGAGGGAAATGAAGCAGGCCTGGGAGGCTGGTACCTTGAGGGGGGTGAAGTGAGGTAAGGAGAAGGTGAGGTCTGCAGGGACAAGCTGATTGGGGAGAGCTGCTGGAAGCCCGAAGCCATCCTGAAGACTTGGGGCACCCCCTCCCCCACTCCCTGCCCTGTGAAATGCAGCAGATGGTGTTCCAGGTTCTTCTGGAACTCGACTTCAAGGCCAAGTCTGTCTGCATCCTAGCCAGGTTGTGAGCCTACCTCCCAGGAAGAGTTTCTCCACTGTCTTCCCAGAGGAACCTCTCTTCCTGCTTTTGGAACCCAGACAGGGGACCAGCCCAAGATGGACACCACCCTCTAAGATTCTCACCAGCAAATCCAGGAAGAAAATCAGGGCCACTGGACACCGTGTGCCTTACCCAATACACCAGGCAGGCTGCTGAGAAGTTAAGTGCAAACAAGAATATCTTTGAATCCAACAATATTTTAACACACCAGAAAGCTGACATCTTAAAGTAATTCCACAGTGGATTCACTGAAAGAAGAGGTCCCACATGGTCCCCACCTTGACCTGGTGATACTGAGTAGGTATAAACACCCCTGCTTTGCACAAGGTCAAGTGTGAACAAAGTACACAGCAGAATACTGCAAAACCAGTAGTAAGAATGCAAGGCACCGACTCCTAACCCAGCTCAGATTTTGTGCATAATTCTTTTGTAGAGAGAATAATTTTTTTAATGAAAATACAGATTGTCATACACTAGATTTGCTTAAGGCAAGACAGAACTTTAGACATCGACTACTTGAACAGCCAAGGGCAGTGCAGGGGGTGAGCAGTCCTAGAAGTGGCACAGGACGTTCTGGCCATTCTGAGTATGGAAGAAGCTTTGATGCCTGGGTGGACAGCAGCCTCAAGGGTGAGGGTGAGCCAGAGGAAGCTGCACATCTGACCTTTTCCTTAGCAGCTGCTGGGCTCCCCAAATCATGAAATAGGCCCTCTGATTGTTTTACTTAAGAAAGGAAAAATTATTAAAGATATCTAGAGCTGTAGATGAGAGGGAAACAAGGCCTGCGGATGTGTGGGTAAGAAGAAGGGGGATGAAGGAAGATAGCATTCACATCCTCTCCTTCCCTAGCCTCCCACCCCCTCCTGTAAGACCCGGGACCCCCCAACCCCCAATGCCTGAGGCCTGTAAAGAGGGGCAGTGGCCTGGAGGGAGGCTGAAGTTTTCCTTTCAGAGTTAAGTCAGCTGAAGAGGAAGGACGAGAGGGAGGCACGGAGCCCGAGATGGTCCCGGGGGCCTGGGCCCCCCAAGACGAGGAGGGGAGGGGACACCCAAACAAAAGCAGGAGCCACAGCAGCTGCCGAGAACCCCTGCCTGGCAGGGACCCAGGCTCCTGAATGAGGCTCGCACTTCCTAAGGGGCCGGTCCCTGTGGAGCTTCAGATCCCAGGATCTTCCTCAGGCTCCGAGGGGGACAGAAACTAAATGGAGGAGCTAGGCTTTGTCCTCACTCAAGCCTTTGTGTCATCTTTCCCCTTTGGATTTAGGACTGCCAGCACTCGTGGTGTGTGTGGCGGGGGTGTCTTCTGGTGACCATCCCTTCCTCCTCCAGGCTGAGCTCCGCAGAGTGCCTCCTCAGGCTGGGCCACAGAGGAACAGTGCGTTCACCTCAGCGTCTGCCCAGCTCTTAGAACAGCTTCACCACCCCCGGGCTTCCACCCCGAGTTAAAGGGCTTCCTGTGCTCCCAAGTGGGCTGACCACAGGCTACTTACAGCGGAGGATGGTTGGGGGCATCCAGGGTCAACACGGGGGCTCATTCTGCCCATCCTCCCCACACGAGGCAGCCCCGCTCTCAGGCCCGAGTGCCCCCAGCAGCCCCACACCATCATCCTGGGACACAGCGTGGATCTCACTGCTCCCAGAGAGGGCCCGGCCGGATCCCTGAGCTGCTGTTAGCCATCAATCATATGCTTGGCAAGCTGCTTCCCTGCCTCAGTGCATCCCCTGGTCATGGCCCCCTTTCTGTGGGGCACCAGAGAGCACCCTTGCTCTCTTCCCAGCACTGTGTAGTCCCTCTCTATTCAGTGTTGCAAGAAGGCTCAGGGGGTTTGGGCAGTGCTCCGCTCTTCACCCTGCCCTGCTTTCTCCTCACTGCTCCTTCTCCCTCCCCTGCTCCTGAGCTCAGTCCTTCTGCAGGGGGAGGGCCTGGGGTCAGAAGCCTGGCACATCCCTGACACCGGCTGAGGGGGCACGGGCACAACATGGAAAGCTCCAGGCTCTGTGCCCAGCTCCGCCCAAACCAACGTGTGACTGACGGTGGGAGCGCCGCCTCGCCCCAACCCTCCAGGACTCAATTTTGTCATCCTTCACATTCTTTTTTTTTTTTTTTTTTTACATTCAGGGTATACTGATGGCCAGTGAAGATTCCTTCTGCTCTAAGTCCCACTGAGTCAATTCCGGCTCCTAGTGACCCTACAGGACAGAGCAGAACTGCCCCACAAGGTTTCCAAGGCTGTAATCTTTATAGGAGCAGACTGCCACACCTTTCTCCCCAGGAGCAGGTGATGGGTTTGAATTACTGACCTTTTGGTTAACAACCGAGCACTTAACCACTGTGCCCCCAGGGCTTCTTTTCTCCCCCAGCTCCGTCTATTCATCCACACACACCTCTTTTCCTGCCTCTCCCATTTCTGGAAGAATCCCAGGGCCCAGAAGCATAAAAGCTAATCTGTAGGAATTTCCACTGGCTCTTCATAAAAGCTGGTGGAGGAGGAACACGCGCACACACACACACACACACACACTCTCCCCATCTCAAAGCGGTCCTGAAAGGGATTCAGAACACTGCGCAGGTGAATACGGATGGTGAGGAAGGCACCCCAGAGCAGTGCTGCCCAACAAAAGCGTGAGCCACATACTTCGTTTTAAATTTTCTGGTAGCCTCATTAAAAAAAGGTAAGAAAGAAGCATGTGACATTCATTTCACAAAATATTTTTATTTACCCCAATATATCCAGAATATTATCAATTCAACAAGTCGTATATTTTTTAAAATTATTACTGCAATATTTTACACTTCCTTTATTGTTCTGGAAACTATGGTAGCATAGTGGTTAACCAAAAAGTTGGTGGTTCGAATCCACCAGGTGCTCCTTGGAAACCCTATGGGGCAGCTCTACTCTGTCCTACAGGGTCGCTATGAACCGGAATCAACTTGACCGCAATGGGTTTGGTCTTTTTTTTTTTTTAAATCGTTCTATTGTTTTTGTTGAGTGCTGTGGAGCCAATTTCAATGCATAGGGACCCCATGTGACAGCGTAGAACTGTTCCACAGGGTTTTCTAGGCTGTAATCTTTCCGGCAGCTGATCAACAGGCTTCTCCCACTGAAGCAGTGGGTAAGTTTCAACAGCCTACCTTTCGGTTAGCAGCCGAGCGCTTAACCGTTGCCCTATCAGGGCTCCTACGTCTTCAAAAGCCAGCGTGTGTTTTACACCCACAGCACATCTCAATCTGGATTTGCCACATTTCAAGTGCCCAACAGCCGCATTGCGACTACCATGTTGGACAGCACAGCTCATGGGGATAAAGAGAGGCGAAAAGGAGAGAAAGGAAAGGGAAAGGGGAAGATAGGGAGACCAGGAAACAGAGGAAGGGGGAAAGTATTCACAAGGTGACAGGGATGTCCACTGCGGGGACACAAAGGCCACTCTTTGCAGGTAAAGAGTCAGTTATTGACCTTTCTGGGCCTTAACGTCTTTTCACTCTAAACCCTATGGAGCACTGGGAGGTAAAACAGCAAGATGGAGAGGGGACTTTCCCCAGGAGAGCCTTCCCCAGCACATCAAGACAACTTTCTTGGTCCCAAGTGGGGTTAGGAGTCCCCAGGCCACTTCCCAAAAGATCCTTAATGGAGAACTTTCAACATCTGGCTGCCTAAGGCTACGCCTACCATAGAGGAGAAAAGAGAGCTATATGCAGCTGCAGGCTCAAAACCGGATTGCAGGGTAAGTGGAACAGAAAGGTGCTCACCCAGGAGGCTGCATCCTAACCTGAGACCTGTGGGTGGTTTCTAGGGTCTGCGGCCCACGGTGCTGGGTGTGCACGCACTGTCCCGGAAGCAGGTCCACACCCTGCCTGGCGTGTGAAAATCCCAAAAGAGAAGAGCCTGGCCCAGTCTCTGGGCCCACTTGAAGCCTCGGTGGGCCTGTGGGCCTCTTACCTTCCTTCAGCATCCCCACTTTGAGGCATTTCATGAAGCGACAGGCCTGGCAGGACTTGCGCCTCCGTTTCGTGATCTCACATTCGTTGGTGGCTGGGCAGCTGTACTCGATGTTTCCTACAACCAGACACAGAGAGGGTTGCCAGGTACTGTCCCAGGGCCCCTGCTGGCCAACTGGCTAGTCCAAAGCTGAATGGGGATTAACCAGTGGACCTACAACTCCCACCCCCAACCCAACCCTGGGTTCCCCTAAGGCAGTGGTTCTCAAAGCAGGTGCTCTGAGGTGCTCTCTCTTACACGCACACACGATCCCTAAGGGTCAAAAACAAATGTTTCAAACTCTCTTCTGTAGGTTTGGTTGAAGCAGGCAGCCACTCGGGAAAACACTGTTCTGAGAACTGTCACCCTGGGCTGGGACATCAAAACCCAGAGCTGGCATTTTATCCCTGGAACAGAACACCCCCTGTGCTGACCAGAACACCAGTGCAGACTCTCTAAACTAGTACATCTTCCCCCTCCCCGTCTGTACCCAGCTGGGACCCCCAAGGGACCTGGGAGAAGTACACCCCTAGGATATTGCCCCTACTCTTCTCTCAGAATCCATGAATGGTTTAAAGGGTTAACATGCTTGGCTGCTAACCAAAAAGTTGTCCACCCAGGGGTGCCTTGGAAGAAAGGCGTGGCAATCTACTTCCAGAAAGGCAGCCACTGAAAATCCTATGAAGCAAAGTTCTACTCTGACACACATGGGTCGCCATGAGTCCGAGCTAACTTGATGGCAACTTGTTTTTTTTTTTTTAAACCATTTCTTCTGTCACTCTGGCCTGTGTGGTTTTTCAGGAAATCATTCCAATAGTCACATAAGCGAGGTAAAATTTAAAAGATAAACAAGCAGAAGAGAGGAAAACACATACGAACTAATTCATCCAAATCCTTATCTTGGCTTAGAAGGCTCTGTAGGATTTGCCCCGGCTCCTTCTCTCTCTCCAGCTTCAGCAAGCCTCTTTTCCTCCATTCCCCCGTCACTCTGCATAGCCATCAGTTCCTGGAGCTCTCTCAGGCTTCCAGGCTTTTGCTGCCTTGGGCGAGCCTCCTGTGCTCCCTCCACCTCCCTGCCTGGCCAGTCCTAAATCCCCAAGGCCCACTTAGGTGAGTCGACCACCCACCACTTGCCCATCACCCTGTACCTGTCTTCACCTAACTGGCTGCTCTGTGTTCCAAGTGGTTGGCACACAGTAGGTGCTCAATACATTGAGGAGGGTAACTCTGTGGCAAGCTCATGGGTATCTGTCAACTGTCTTTGATCCCAGGCTGTCCTAGAAGGAAATCCCAGTGCACATCTCCTCATCAGCTGTTCATGAACCCCTGCAGGGAAGCAGGAAGCCCTGGCCTGGGCTCAGGGATGGGTCTGCCAAGATTAAACAGCTCTTGGGGGAACTTGTGGGCTCAGAGGAAGGACTGAAACCTGGTCTCAGGCAATAGGTGCACTGCAAACAGGTAAGCACTCTACAGCTAGCTGCAAGGTTGGCGATGTGAACCCACACAGAGGCACCTTGGAAGACAGGTCTGGTGATCTGCTTCCAAAAGACAACAGCCTTGAAAACCCTATGGAGCAGTTCTACAGTGACAGTTGTGGGGTTGCCATAAGTCAAAACTGACTTAATGGCAGCTGGTTTACTGGTCAATATATACAGGTTTATAGGAGGCCCTGAGTGGCACAAACGATTAAGCACTTGACTACTAGTTGAAAGGTTCGAACAGTTCAAAACCACTCAGAGATGCCTGGACAGACAGGGCTGGCAATCTGCTTCTGAAGGGTCAAAGCCTTGAAAATCCTACGGAGCAGTTCTACTCTGCACACTTGGCGTCACCATGAGTCGGAATCAACTTGACAGCAACTAGCAACAACAGGTGCTCAATACATTAAGAATCAAGACTGAGAGCTTATCATAAAACAGCTACAGTTCTTACAGGTGAGAAAGGTGAGGCAGTGGCTAGGATGCAGCAGAGCAGGGACTGGCACCCTGGCAGTCCAGCCCAAGTCTCTGCTCTGAGCCGCTGGGGAGGGAGCTATAGGGCCCTTCCTGGCCCCACGCAGCCTTGAATGCCAACTGCACAACGTGAACTTCTCATGTGTCCTCGTCCGAGCTGCTCAGCCTGCCCGTCATCCCCTGGAAGGAGGATGGAGCCACAGCTCTGCAGGGCTGTTGCTCAGAGCAGGGGTCAATCGGTGTCTGTGGATTTGGCATCAGAACAAGGGCATCGAGTGCTAACAGCAAGAGCCCCAAAAATGTTCTTGACCCTTTGGGATTGTACCCGTGTGTGTGCGCGTGTGCGTAAGAGAGACTGAGTTCTATTTTTATTTATTTATTTTTGTTCCTTTCAATTTGTTTTATGGTCCCAGAGGCTGGCTGCCAGCAAGGCCAGACTGCTGGCCTTGCCGTGTAATTTCTGTAAGTGCCTCCTCGATAAAGTGATGAGATTAATTCATCAGAATTCCTATGGTCTCTTGAGGGCAGCCTAGGAGAGCTCAGGAGCAGGGAGGGGGCATATGTGATGCAAACACACATACACACACACACCTGCACAGTAATATACACACCAACTGAGGTGTGGCAAGTTTAGGAGTGGGCTCTCACAAGACATGGATAGCTAAAGGCTGTCGTAAAATTCAGGGTTCTAACCTGCAAGTGTGTACCATATAGACTTTGGGCAAGTCATCTAATCTCTCTGAGCCTCAGTTTCCTCATCTGTAAAATGGGTACAGTACATGCCCATCTCAGAGAGCTGTGTGGATTCAGTAACAGAAAACACATGAAAGGCTTAGTAACATCAAGGTTACTATGCCATGGCTGCCTGGGAACAGCCAGCCAGAAGACACGAGGACAAATCCATTCTAGGTGTCAGACCCGAGGTGGACAACACATTTTGACATTACAAACACGAAGATGTTTCCCGCAGTCAGACCTCAAAGCTGGTGGTTGTGTCTGCGAGAAGGCAGAAAGGCCCAGAACCCACCCTGGATTTCAGTGTGAGTGCAAGGTGAAGGGGAAATCTACATAGAGAGAGGAGAGGATCCAAGAGGGTGACTATAGCGAGCTGCCTGCCCTCCACCAACTCTCTTTGATCCCGGGCTGTCCCAGGAGAAGGAAATCCCAGGGCATCCTCATCAGCTGTCCACAAACAGCTGCAGGGGAGCAGGCAGCCCTGGCCTGGGGCTCAGGGAAGAGGGTTGCCGAGCTTAGACAAAAACAGCTCTTGGGGAACCTGTGGGCTCAGAGGGAGGACTGGAATCTGGTCTCAGACAATAAGGGCTGCTTGCTGGTTAACATCTGAGCCTGCAGAGTCACCATTTGAAGCTGCTGGTGTTAAAGGGCTGGGCTGGCAATCAGCCAGTTAAGCTTTCTTCTTCATCTCACTCCTAAAGACACAGAATGTCCCTTTCCTCTCAGTGGCCCCCGCTGTCCTCAGCTTTCTGTCCTTCCCTCCTCCTTAGCTGCTGGCTGGATGATCTCATCGGTGCCACTGGCCTTGGCAATCATGTATTTGGCCAAGGTCTGCAGCAAGACCCACCTACTGCCTGTGCTTCACGCCCTGAGATCCACCTGGCTGCTAGATATCTCCACCGGGTTTCCCTTGGGTTCCTTACACTTTCTTGAACTGGACTCATCCTCACCCAACCTGCTTCTCTCACTGCATGCCTTACTCAGGGAAGGGACCACTAGCCACCTCACTGTCTAAGTCAGTGGTCTCTTCCTTCTCCTCTACTCTTAAGATCCTTTTCATTCTACTTTGTGGACATTTCCTTCCTCCTTCCCCTCCTGCCATGCTCCTAGTTCCAGTACTTCTCATGTCGTGCCTCAACTGTAATACCTTAGCCTCCTCTAGTCTCCTCTTCCTTTTGAATCCACCCCCCTCACACACACACACTTCCCCTGTTGTTGTCATTGTCAGCTGCCATTAAGTCAGCCCCCAACTCACAGCAATCCCATGCATGACAAGGTCGGACCACTGTGATCCACAGGGTTTTCACTGGCTGGTTTTTGGAAATAGATCTCCAGGCCTTTCCTCCTAGTCTGTCTTAGTCTGGAAGCTTCGCTGAAACCTGTTCAGAATCATAGCAACAGGCAAGCCTCCACTGACAGATAGGTGGTGGCTGCACTTGAGGTGCACTGACTGGGAATCGAACCCAGGTCTCCCGCATGGAAGGTGAGAATGCCCTCATACTGCTCCTTCAAAAAAAATTAAAAAAACAACCAAACCCATTGCTGTCGAGTCAACTCTGACTCATGGTGACCCCATGTGTTACTGAATAGAACTACACCAGAGGTTTTCAAAACAAACAAAAAAACCCAAACTATTGCCATCAAGTTGCTTCTAACTTATAGAGACCCTACAGGGCTGCCCCATAGGGTTTCCAAGGAGTGGCTGGTGGATTCGAACTGCCAGTCTTTTGTTTAGCAGCCAAGCTCTTAACCACTGCACCACCAGGGCTCCATAGGTTTTCAAAGGTTTCCATAATCTTATGCAAGTAGATCACCAGGCTTTTCTTCCGCAGCATCGCCGGGTGAATGTGAAAGGCCAACCTTTTGGTTAGTGCTGTTGTTGTTGTAAGTGCTGACGAGTTGGTTCCAACTCATAGTGACCCCATGTACAACAGAATGAAACACTACCCGGTCCTGCACCATCCTCACAATCCTTGCCATGTTTGATTGAGCCCATTGTTGCAGCCACTGTGTCAATCAGTCTTATTAGAGGTCTTCCTCTTTTTTGCTGATCCTCTACTTTACCAAGCATGATGTCCTTTTCCAGGGACTGGTCCCTCCTGATAACATGTCCAAGTAGGTGAGATGAAGTCTCGCCATCCTTGTTTCTAAGGAGCATTCCGGCTGTACTTCTTCCAAGACAGATTTGTTTGTTCTTCTGGCAGTCCACGGCATACTCAATATTCTTTGCCAACATCATAATTTAAAGGCATCAATTCTTCTTCGGTCTTCCTTATTCATTGTCCAGCTTTTGCATGCCTATGAGGCGATTAAAAATACCCTGGCTTGGGTCAGGCGCACCTTAGCCCTCAAAGTGAGAGCTTTGCTTTTTAACACTTGAAAGGGGTCTTTTGCAGCAGATTTGCCCAATGCAAATGGTTAGTAGCTCAGTGCAAACCATTGGTGCCACCCAGGAACCTCCCACACTGCCCCTAGAGGTGCCTTAATAACTTTCCTGTGCAAAACTCTGCGATGGACTTCTAGCTCATCACGGCAGACTGAACCCATATGTCTGCCTACTTGAGCTCTCCAAAGGCCCAAAGGGTGTTAACTGTCTCAGAAAAATGGAGAAAGTAGAAATGTAAGTGGCTAAAGAGGGGTATACAGATAAATAAGTCATTTGTACTTCAGAACCCTGATCAGAAAGCTTCAGACACTGAAGACTCCAAGATGGAGCAGAAGAGGGAGCACAGGTGGGCATGGAGCTGAAAGCAGGAAAATTTTGTCAAAAGTGCGTATTTAAGGAGTGGTAGCTGCCCAGATCCCCACTCCCACTTCCACATGGCCACCAGGTTCCCTCCATGACCCACACACGAGGAAGTGGATTTAATCTCTGGAGAAAATGAGCAGGTGTGGTTCTCAACTCAGGGACCCCGGGGCCCAGCTGCTGAGGCTGGTAACTAGGTGACTCAATATCTCATGGAGTCTCTGGGTGGCCTGAATAGTTAATGCTCTCAGCTGCTAAGGGAAAGGTTGAAGGTTCCAGTCAGACCTTTCTTCCAAGGTGCCTCTGGGTTGACTTGAACCCCCAATCTTTCTGTTAGCAGCCGAGGGTGTTAACCACGTGCACCGCCCAGGGATTCCCACAATTAGTTTAATGTTCCGTCATTAGGACTTTGTGTGCTGTTCTCCTTACTGAACTGTGTGCTTATCAGGGATAGAGACTGCAATGCCCTTCATTTCTGTATCTAAAACACAGTGCCTGGCACATGATTAAGCATCTGTTGGATGGATCAAAGTGAATGAATTGAAAGCAAGAACCTCCCTTCCCTAAAAAATCCTCAAATTTTGCAACAGTGACCTCCCAGTTGGACCTCTTGGTCCTCTTCCTCCTGGTCCTTCCTGAAGCAGCAGACACCGATAATCACTCCCTTAAACTGACTCCCCTGTTAGAGTTCATCTCCCTTCTCTCTGCAGGGACTCATGCAACTTCTCTGGTCTATATTTATTTCATCAGCTCTAACGTGCTTTCGGTGGCAAGATGCGCCATTATTTGATGTACCTCCAAGAGAAAAAAACACCATCAACTAAACTTTGACTCTGTTCCCTTGTCACTAGCATTTTCATTTTATTCTACTTAAAAGACTTAGATTTATTTAGACATGATCCCATAGCGCTGGACCTTACTCTTGTGCATGCATGAAATAGAAAATATAAGAAAAACAAACGGCTTCAGATATTGCTAAAACTTCTCAGTTGGAGTCTGACTCTCCTGAATTGGCATTTGATCAAAGTTAATCATTTTCATTTTTTTTCTCTGTCGTCTTCTTCTCTCCTAACAAGGAAGCTGATGATGCTGTTTTTTAAGGAAAGCGCCCCGATGTTCTGGAAGTTTTGATGGGCGTGAGGGCAATGACGACCAAGGTACAACTGCTGCCTGGTCAACAGTAACTGTGACACGCAGACTGACTGGGACACGTTAAAGCGTGGAGAATGCGCATCTTAGAACTGATGAATAAGGGTGCTGCTCAGTCTCCTTTGAAGGCTCCTCTTGTCCCCTTCCTTTCACCAGGGCCCCTCCTCCCTGCCCCTTTTCCCTTCAGAAGAACTTTCTCTAGCACTGCCTTCCCAGGTTCTCAAACTTGAGCAAGCAGTAAGCTCCCCTGGAGGGCTTGTTAAAACAGATGCTAGGCCCCCCTCGCCCAGAGAGGAAGCAGTGGGGCCCCAAATCTGCATTTCTAACAAGCTGTCAGGTGAAGCCAGAGAAGCTGGTCTGGGGACCACACTTTGAGAACCACTGCCCTAGAAGATCTCATTACCATAGACCCAAAGCATCAGATTCCACTGCTGGCCTCTAGCCCCAACTTCCAACTTAACGGAGTAAGTCCTGTAAACCGATCAGACTGAAGGTGTCCAAAACATTATCCACTATCCCAGCCCCGTCCTCCTCTCCTGGCAAATTCTTCCTTCTTTCTTTTCCCTTAATGGCTTCATCATCTTCCCAGCAGCCTCAACTAGAAATCTGTCCTCCTTCTCTCAGTCTCCGCAAGCCAATCATTATGCCCTTTTAATACTGCGTCCACTTTCAAAAGTTTCTCAAGCCTAACCTCACCTTTTTACACTTCTATCACTGTCCTGGATTCCCTGGGTGGTGCAAAGGGTTAACGAACTCAACTGCTAACTGCAAGGTTGGTGGTTCAACTCCACCCAGAGGTACCTCAGAAGAAAGGCCTGGCAATCTATTTCTAAGAAATCAGCCATTAAAAACCCTACGGAGCACAGTTCTACTTTGACATACGTGGGAGCACCGTGAGTGGGAATCTACTCAACGGCAACTAGTTGTTGCTGTTTTTAACTGGTCATCAGTGTCCTGGTTTGGATGCCCTTAACTGGACGTTCAACTAGTTCCCTGAACTGGACTGTTAAAATTTCCTCCTAACTGGTCTCCCTAACTCCTCTCACTCCAGACTTTCCTCCTCCCAGACCACCTTCTGAAACCCTGGTGGCATGATGGTTAAGTGCTATGGCTGCTAACCAAGAGGTCAGCAGTTCAAATCTACCAGGCACTCCTTGGAAACTCTATGGGGCAGTTCTACTCTGTTCTATAGGGTCACCATGAGTGGGAATTGACTCAACGGCAGTGGGTTTGCTTTTTTTTGGTAGACCACCTTAACTACCATTGCCAGACTATCTTGCTAAAGGAGCCCTGATGGCTTAAAAGGTTAAGCCCTTGACTGCTAACTGAAAGGTTGGTGGTTTGAACCCACCTAGCGGCTCTGAAGGAGAATGACCTGGCAATCTGTTATGTAAAGATTACAGCCAAGAAAACCCTATGGGGAGCTCTACTCTGTCACATGGGGTCACTATGAGTAGAAATCGACTCAAGGGCACCTACCAACAGCATCTTGCTAAAAGGAGATCTGATTAATTCGTTGCTCCGAAACCTTCAATAGCTTCCTGCTGCCAACGATAAACACTAATAATATTTATTTCAGGGTTATCATGTACCAGGCACTAAGCTAAATGCTGTATATGCGCTGTCTCCTTGAACTCTTGCAATAACACTCTGGGGCAAGAAATATTTACTAACCCGATTTTACTGATAAGGAAATTAAGGTTCAGAGAAGCCAAATAACGTGCTCGAGGTGACACAACTAAGAAATGGTAAAGTTGGATTCTTAACCAGGTTAAAAATAAATAAATAATTAAGTTGTCATCGAGTCAATTCTGACTCATGGTGACCCCATGTGTTTTAGAGCAGAACTGCACTCCATAGGGTTTTCAAGGCTGTGACCTTTCAGAAGCAGATCACTGGGCCTTTCTTCTGAGGTGCCTCTGGGTGGGTTCAAATTACCAACCCTTTGATGAACAGTCTAGCGCTTAACCATCTGTGCCACTCAGGGACTCCTAAACCAGGTTACACAGCCCCCAGATGTTAACTATTACGGCACCGTTTTCCTGAGCCCAGCCCCTGACGCCTTAGGTAAGTAGGTAACCTAGCCCCAGGTGGATTTCCAGCCTAACACCTACTACCGAGCTGCAGCCTTGTTCACACTCTTCTTTCTGCCAAGCAGGCTCACCTTCAACTCCTGCTTCCGTGTCCCTTCTTCTGTGAAATCCCCCTGCCCTCCAGAACCTATGAGCTTCCCCTGGGCTCTGTAGCCCACCTGGTCACAGACCACATGCTGACACACCCTGGCTGTGGCCTTAGGGGACTTCCCTCTGCACTATGCATGCCTCGGAAAAGAGGAATTGTGACTTGTCCTCCTTCGTTCCCTGAAAGCCCTGTGGGCTGAATTGACTCTTTTTGCACAGATGAGAAAACTGACGCTGCTCAAGGTCAGGGGGTTAGTGAGTGGCAGCTTGGGGACCAGCACCCCTGCTGACTCCCACCCACTCCAGGGTTTTGTCTCTGCACCAAAGCCTGTATCTCCTGGGATCCTGTTCTCCATGACAAAAGGCTTGGATGCAGTCCAAGGCAGGGATAACCCATCAATCATCTTCAGGCCTCTCCTTGGAGTTTCCTTCCCAGCCTGCATCTGGGCCCCAAATGAACTGAGGAAGTAGGTGCCAGGGCTTCTTCCTCATCTTCTCTGTCACAGACCTGGGAGCTGCTCCAGGGGCTGCCCAGTGACCTGCAACACTGGCCATGCGCCGGGGGCCATAGGTGAGGAGACTCGGCACAGTCCCTCACGATCATCCAGCCTTTATTTTCAACAGCTTCCATGCCACCTAGATGAAAATTCACCTGCTGCACTTACCATGGCCCCGAGGTGTCACTGACCTCGCCAGCCCCAGCTCCTTCCACTTTGCTCTCATCACTCAGTTACACTGGGCCTCTTTCTGGTTCTGAAACACTTGCTGAAACACAGTCCTCCATTTGGAATGCTGTTCCCAGGACTTCTTTAGACGCTTTGACTTAGCTCAACTTTCCCCTTCTCAGCATGGCCTTCCCTAACCACTCCATCTACATGAGATCGCCCCCGCACCCGCTTACTGATTATTTCCTCTCCTTTAGCCCCCCTTCTCACTCTCTACAGTCTCCTTCCTTCCATCAGCCTCTCCAATGATTCCATGGTAGAATTCTCACCTTTCATGCAGGAGACCTTCCCCCGCATCCCCCCATCATCTTTGGTCTCATCAGTGGTTTTTATCCTCATAGCACCTATCAGAATCAGTCATTATGTTTCTTTATTTGTTACCATATGTACTGTCTGCCACGACCTGCCCCCCTACCCCCTGCAAAAAAAAACTGGGCTACTTCTCTAACTCCAACTCACAGTGCTTGGTACTCAATACAAGTGCACCAAAAACCTGAACAACTACTACATAAGCTCAAATGTTGTTGCTGTTAGCTGCCCTTGAGTCGATCCCTAACTCATGGTGAACCCATGCACAAAGGACCAAAACACCGTCCGGTCCTGCACCACGCCCATGCTCAGATCACTGTGATCCACCGAGTTTTCATCGGCTGATTTTCAGAAGTAGATCCCTAGGCCTTTCTTCCTAGTCTGTCTTAGCCTGGAAGCTCTGCTGAAACCTGTTCAGCATGACAGCCACATGGCGGCTGAACATGAGGTGCATTGGCTGGGAATCGAACCTGGGTCTCCTGCACGAAAGGTGAGAATTCTACCGCGGAATCATTAGAGAGACTAGAGATATTAAATGCTGATGGGAGGAAGGAGGCTGTAGAGAGTGAGAAGGGGTGCGGGGCGGGGGATAAAGGAGAGGAAATAACCAGTAAGAGGGTCTCTGGGCAGGCAGGAGGAGAAGGAATTCAAAGCAGAGAAGAGCTGAGTTGGGGGTAGGAAGACATCTCTTCCAGGAGTGAATGGGTAGCAATAAACATCAATGGAATCGATGAGTGGAAGATACACAGATATGGGAGAGTGTGGGTAGGTTTGGTGGCAAAGAACTGAGGTATTTCTGAAGGCTTCTAGTTTCTCAATGAAACAGGAGATGAGGTCATTGCTGAGAATGAGAGGCAGGGTGGCACGGTCAAGGTTTGTGGTCTAGCTTGGAAAAGGCCACCAGCCTGTTCCCCAAAGGCCACCTCACATGATATTCTTCACTTTGGGGTCAATACCACAGTCCCATATCCAGCACCCAGCCCTATGATCCGGAATCCTGACTTTGCGAGCCACAGGAAGCGGTCTGTCTCTCAGGACTAAACTCACATTGCCCAAATCCAGAAGCCTGATGTATAAGCCCGGGAATCGATCTGCCATGCACAGTCTGCCTGACTAGTACATTCTCTCCCTGCAGGAGACCTACAGGGGAACTAGATCATAATCAGAAAGATCTTAATCAGATAAATTTAATGTTTAATTGCATCAGGCTAAGTTCATTGGCTAAGACTCCTTTTTCTTAGGGAGGAGACCATTGCCAAAGTTTGCCTTCTTTTTCTATGCCCCAGGGCTGATCAATTCTCTTTGGTTGGATACAGTTTTTTCCTTTTGATATGCTAGTAAATTCAGTCTGGTTGAGGGCTATCTCCCTTGCCAGGGAGACTTCTGTCCATTCAGGAAGGTGCCTTTGTCTATGTCTGAGTTCATCTGTTCTGGGCTAGCACAGAGCCCCCAGCACTGACAATAAACTCCCTTCCATAGCAGGGAACTGGGCAAAGATATAATAAATACTTACAATGCACTATGAGGGGTTGATCAGAAAGAAGCCCCAAGAGGGCAGGGAGACAGCACCCTGTTGGATGCTGCATTGCAGGGAAAAGTAAACTGTGTCTGTAAAGGACCAGAGAGTAAATGTTTCAGCCTTTGAGAGCCAGGTGGCCTCAGTGGCAACTACTCAACTCTGCGGCACCAAAGCAGCCACAGATATGTAAATACAGGTGTGGCTGTTTTCCACTAAAACTTACTTTACAAAAACAGGTGGTGGCCTGTATTTCCCTTCCCTCCCTCCTTCTTGCCTCCCATGGTGCTAGCACCTAGCACAGACCAGCATACAGTGAGTGCTCAATAAATATTTGCAGAGAAGGAAAGGCTACCAGCGCTTCCTCTCTAAGCCCAACGCAACATCCTTGTTTCTGCAAAACTTCTTCCCACATTAGTGTTGTTGTTAGGTGCTGTCCAGTCAATTCTAACTCAGAGTGAGTCCATATGACAGAGCAGAACTACCCCATAGGGTTTCCTAGGCTATAATCTTTATGCAAGCAGATCACCAAGTCTTCTCTCCCACGGAGCCACTGCGTGAGTTCGAGCCACCAACCTTTTGGTTATCAGCCAAGAGCTTTACCTCTGCACCACCAGGGCTCCTTTCCCACATTGGTACAACCTCTGAATTGAGCAGCCTGAAGCAAGCTAAGGAGTGAGGTGGGGTGTGAAGCTGGCATGATTTTCTAGGCTTTCCAAGTCTTGAGAATTTGCGTCTATTTGTGAATGAATCATTCCACGACTAAAGGCCCTGGGTCCAAGTTATTGGACTTTAAACAGTAGCCTGAATGTTCTCTTTAATTGAGTAGATGTTTAGGAGACACTCTCGTTTGGGGTCTAACACTGTGCCTGCCGATTCCATGTGCACCAAATGTTCAATTTTGCTCCTGGAGGGCAGGTATCTCCTTCCTGTTTCCCCTCCATTATTTTACTTGGAGGAGCACTGGTGGTCCAATGGTTAAGTGCTCAGCTGCTAACTGAAAGGTTGGTGGTTCAAACCCACTCAGTGTCTTCAAGGGAGAAAGGCCTGGCGATCTACTGTTAGAAAGATTACAGCCTAGAAAACCCTATGGGGAAGTTCTGCTCTGTCACACGGACTCACTCTAAGTCGGAACAGCCACCGAAGAATGGCAATCTTACACGGAGCAGGGACTCAACAAATCCTCTCACTCAATTCTAGCTGATCTCTGGAATTGTCCAATGATAGTTGGCATAGCATTTCTTTTTTCTTAATATCTTTCCTATTTTTCCAAATTTCTACAACTATCATGTTCAAAAGCAACAATAAGAAAACCTTTGTTAGAGTCAAACCAAGGAGTTAATAATGTGACAAACCACTGTCTGGTTTTAAACATGGGCCCCTTTTTGTGAGAAAGGGAAGAGGTGGAAGCCGTTCAGCTCTGATTGCACTAAATACTACCGTTTGTCTTCTGACTTCCACGAAGAGATCATTATCCTATTCGTGGTAGCAAATAATTAAGATTATTTACAAATCCTTCATGTGGCTCCTGACTTGCTGAGAACATTCCAGCTTCTGCCACAGGTGCAGTAGGGTTTCTGAGTCTACATCGGCCTCTGTTTTCAGAAAATTGGATCCAGAATACTCCAGTCCTTTTAAGAACAATCTAGACAGACGAAAATGTGATTCTCTCTTTTAGAACAATTCATTTTTATGTCCTGGAAGCTAGCAGAGTGCTTGACACAGGTGCTCAGTAAGTATTTGCTGAAAGAAATGGGTAACGTGGCTCTTTCTGGGGCAAGTATAGGGAACCAGGGTCTGGAGATGTACGAAAATTTGCTTTTTGCTGTTTACTCTTCTGCACTTCTGATTTTTCACCATGTTTATTTTCATTTAAGGGTTCATTTTAAAAATAAATATTATTTATAACAAAATGGCTAAAATAATTTAAATCCTCTCAGGTCAAAATAATAATTATACTGTTCCATTTAAATCTATATAAATTACAACAGCTTGCTCTGTACATAAAACAAATTATATGTCTGTTGCTTTAGTAATACTGTTTGTCTTAAATTATAAAAATGAAAATAATGATTGCAAACATTTATTTAGCACTTACTGGGTGACAGGCAACAGTCTAAGTGCTTAATATATACATTAAGTCACTTAATTCCTCCTGACAGCTCTATGGGAGGCAGGGGCAATGTCGTCTCACTTTACAGATGAGGAACCCAAAGCACGGAGAAGCTGAGGCAGTATGCCTGAGGTCATTCAACTATACCCGTTGTCGTCGAGTCAATTCCAACACATAGCGACCCTATAGGAGCGCCTGGTGGATTCGTACTGCCAACCTTTTGGTTAGCAGCCGTAGCTCTTAACCAAAGGTAACTGATCGGTTGTCTGACCCAGGAGCCCAGGTGATTAGCCACTATACGACACCACCTCAATTGCAGAATTGGAGACAAGTCCAATCCTAATGCCTCCATTAGGTTAATAAATAGACTATCAACTGAAGACATGTAAGCAAGTAGATATTTGCTGAATGAATAAACTGCGAATCATCCCAGGCAAGCTCAGTCTGTCTCTTCCAAATGAGAGGTGGAGAAGGAGGAAAAAGGAGGTCACTCTCTGGACAATCAGACAGGGCCCTGAACCAAGAGAGACTGGGCAGGGAGCAGGACAGGTGTTCCCGGGTATTCTCCAACCTGGTTGCAGTTTCTGTCCCAGTGGGATGGGAACTGCATGAGCAGGGATTCTTGTCTGTTTTGCTCACTGCCGATCACCAGCACCTAGAACAATGCCTGGCTTTCAGCAGACGCTCATAGATACCTGACTGAATGAAGGAAGCAAGTGCTCTGGTCCGGCCAATCCAAGAAGTATCATAGCTGCCAGACACTTTATACCAGTCCAGAAGTCCGACCCATCATTATCCTCAATTAACCCAGGGATGACTTTACAGAGGGCACCACCAGGGCTCTTTTGCGTTTTTATCAGAATAATGCATTCTAGAACTCATTGAAAGAGCAGCCAGCCACATTCCCATTAGAAGGGGACTCAGCTAATACACACACGCACTTGATAAGGCCTGGAAACCTGCCCAAACTGGGACTGGGAGTGAGTGCTCAAGCAGCGTTCCTTTCATCCGTTGGCCTGGCCCTTTTACAGTGAGAAAATATCCACGTTTTACTTGTGTAATTAAAAAAGATAAAAAGAAAGCGAGGGTCCCTTTATACCTCCACAGGTCTAGAATCGCAGGGCAAATGATGCAATTCCTTCCCCAAAATAAGCTTTTTGAGAGGCGCACATTTGCCAGGTTGCCCACACTAGTGAGAGGCACACACGTGGTGAGGCATTTGCGTGGATTTTCTTTGGGTGGGTGTGGGGAGCATGCGTGGGGTGCATGTCAGCTTCAACAAGTCTTGCAGTCGGAGTCGTTGTCCAGAATGCCAGAAAGAGAAACCCTGACAGCAAAGGGGTCCTTCGGAAGCTCTGCTCCAAGGGCGCCCAGACATGGCAGCTCACGGGAACCCCCTGGGCTTCCTATTAGGACAGGCTGGGGCGCCCCACCCACACCCCAGAGCCAAGGCCCGCCCCACCCACACGCACCTTGGATGGTTCTCTTGAAGAAAGCCTTGCAGGCCTCGCAGGAAGCCACGCCGTAATGGTAGCCAGAGGCAATGTCCCCACAGACGAGGCACAGGCGCTTGGGGATGGCGTTGAGCATGTACTCGCACTTGATGGCCGAGTCCTCCATGATGCCACTGGCACAGTCCTCGTAGTTTTTGCGACACGGAGTGCCTCCCAGACCCGCGCCGGCAAACATGGGTGGCGAGTCTAGGCCGTTGGCATGGGCGCCCAGTGCTATGCCAAAGCCGCCACTGGCGTCGGACGAGCCACTGGGGCTGTGGTGGCTGAGGGCATCAATGCCCGAGGATGGGCTGGACGGCTCAGTCTTGATAAAGGAGCCGCAGCTGGAGCCCAGGTGTCGGTCGTCCGTGGACATCCTGTTCAGCAGCCTGTGGACACAGAGGCGGAGGAGTCAGTTCTGACGAGGGCGTGGTGGGTGTGGCTCTGGGCTCCCACTGGGCGGAGTGGCTGGGAGGGGCTCTATGCTAAGGTCTTGATGGGATAGAATGATGGCTGAGAAGGCCAATGGGTCACAAAAGAGCACAGCCCTAAACAAGTTTCAGAACCTTCAGAGTCATTAAAGAAACTATGTGTTGATCAATAAACTTCAGATTAGGCACTTTGAGAATTCCTGGCTTGAGTGACACAAGATGATAACTCTTTATACAGCCAAAATATTTGGCCAACCTTCTTCCACAGCAATAATACACGGTGGCTATAATTTAACACTTCTGATGTGTCAGGCCTGGGATCTCACAATGGCTTGATAACCCATTTCATGGTATCCTTCATTCCTGATGGGGTCCCCACTGGGGCCTCTGGTAAACCCGAGCTTGGAACTTCCCCTCTAAACCCACCATCACCGAAATTGGAACCAGAGGTGCTAAGGAACCTAGTCAGAGCAAGAGGGGCAGCTTGTGGCTGCCCTCTGGGTTTTGTCTCTGACCCAGGCTTGGAAACAGAGGGCAAATATGGAGGGCGGCTCCCTGGCTGCCTTTCTCAATCCCTTCCTAGACCCTGAGCAGGCCATCTTCCACTGGCCCACTCCACCTCCCCTTCAAGAGACCACCTCCATCAGGCAGCATGGGTAAGCCTTTCAACCCTAGCCCTGTGCATCCCCCAGCACATTTCTTAACCCCTCTGAGCTCTGGTTGCTTCATCTACACAGTAGAGGGATCCTACCAACATGGCAGGAACACTGCAAAGAGGGATAAAGTGATTTCCATAAATGAAAGCCCCTCCTCCCAGAACCATGCTGGGTGGGTGGAAAAGCTAGGAAGGGTGTGACCCTCCCACACACCACCTCCTGGGTGAGGGGAGGGGGCTTGTATCTCTGTCAGCATGGGCAAGAAAAGCAACAGGAGCTAATAGCAGTCAGGTCAAGGCATGTGTTTTGGAAAACTCGGCCCTAGTCACAGACCAAACTCAAGGCCCCTGGGCCAGCCCGGACTGGGATCTGGTGTCAGACACATGACCTGAGCAGGTCGCTTCACTCTCTGAGCCTCCTCTGTGGAGTAGACAGTTGATAATACTTATGACTAAGAAGCAGGTGAAAGGAAAGAGGGAAAGATCTTGGAGAACTGCAAAGGGCTAGAGAGGGGAGTAGCAAAGCCAGTTGCTCTCGTGTCAACTCTGATTCATGGCAATCCCATGCGTGTCAGGGCAGAACTGTGTTCTGTAGGGTTTTCAATGGCTGATTTTTCAGAAGTAGATTGCCAGGCCTTTCTTCCAAGATACCTCTGGGCAAACTCAAACCTCCAACCTTCTGTTAGCAGCAGAGGGTGTTAACCTTTTGCGCCACCCAGAGAGTATAGCCCCATTAATGGAAAGATAACTCATGGTTGGGAGCGTCTCAGTGCTTGAGGACCCAGCCAAGGAGCAGCCCTACCTCCAACATTGCTCAGAGGTAGCAGTAATGCTGTATGATAGTCCCTGTTTTGTGAGCAACCACCTGGGGAAGGGGCTGCCTTACCACACCCTCAAAGCGGACCTCTGCATCACAAACTGGGCCACAAACCAATACCACAAAATGTGTCTGGATTCTTACGATGGAGGCGCCTCCAATGTCTCCGGTTCCATGAATGATTTCATAGTTAATATACCTCCCAAGGGGTCATCCTATCTACACTTGAACATGTCCAGTGACGGAATTCATTGCCCTATAGGCACAAACAGTTCATGCTTGTCTACTAACCTAAAGGTCGACAGTTTGAAGCCACCCACTGGTACTGCAGAAAAAAGGCTGTCAATCCGCTTCTATAAAGGTTACAGCCAAGAAAACTCTATGGAGCAGTTCTGCTCTGTAACACATGGGGGTGCCAGGAGTCGGAATTGACTTGGCAAACGGGTTTGGTTTGGTTTAGACAGTTTTAACCAGAACCTGTTTTCCATTTTTTTTCCCTTCCTCTGGAGCTCTCAGCCATTGGTCCAAGTTTTGCCCCGTGGGGCTACTCAGAACATATTTGCAGTCCTCTCCCCTGTCAGTCCTTCAAAGGTTTCATTCATTCATTTAACAAAGTCATTTATTGAGCATGGACTCTGTACCAGAGACTGAGCTGGGTGTTTTGGATACAAAGATAAAAGATACATACACGGCTCCTACTCTCAAGAAGTTTATAATCTATTGGAATGCAGTGTTTGAAGATTAGAGACCGTAGCCCCCAAGTCTCTTTTGTTCTGAATTGAATGTTCCCTTGTCCTCTGAGACATCTCCACTACAAGGCCCAACTGCAGATGGCCTTGCATTGGCAGAGGGTCCCCTGCTTGAGGGTCTCCTCTGGGCACTTTTACATCTCTAGCTGGTACTCTGTCAGTACCCTGACACCCACACTGCTACCCTCCTTCCCTCAAACCACCAGAGCCTTGGTGTGTCTGCAGGAAATGCCAACATTCTCCCAGTAGCCTAGCAGAACGTAATCCAGAGGCAATTTTAACAGAGCAAGGACGAGCGCACTTCTGATTTCCTCCCCAGAAGGCCTTTGCCAGCGCCGGAAGAGGAGAGCTGACCAGATGCGCTTTCATTTTAATCCCCTCCTGCTTGCTGCTTTGTAGGCCCTGGGTGGTACCTACCGTTAACGTGCTGGCCTGCTAGCCGAAAGTTGGAGGTTCGAGTTCATTCAGAGGAGTCTCAGAAGAAAAGTCTGGAGATCTACTTCTAAAAAACCAGCCACTGAAAACCCTGTGCAGCCTAGTCCTACTCTGACATACGGGGTCGCCATGAGTAGGAATCAGCCACTGAAAACCCTGTGCAGCCCAGTTCTACTCTGACATACGGGGGCGCGGGGTCGCCATGAGTAGGAATCAGCCACTGAAAACTCTGTGCAGCCCAGTTCTACTCTGACATACGGGGGGTCGCCATGAGTAGGAATCAGCTCTACAGCAACTGGCTTTTGGTTTCTGTTTTGTTTTAGCTTGTGGTTTTAGACTCCGCTATTCACAGGACCAGCCCAAGATGGCTGGGATAAGACAGGCAGCTCCCAGACCCCAGGCCTTCCATCTCCACCTTTCCCCTAGGCTCAGGAGAGCCATAGAGATTTTAGAAGATACACTTGGCATAAACAATAATTACCACAGCCTTTATTTTGTAAGCTTGTATTATATACCCCCTCCTTCAAGCCTTTGTTTGAAGGAGGGGGCATACTAGAAGCATTTGCCCTGAAGGACACAGATGGAAAGCCCCATAGCCACTCCCAGAGAGATCAAGCCATAATTTCACCAACTGTCTTCCCCCAGCCTCATAGCTCAGCCAACCCTGAAGGACACAAGGTTTTGTCCCCAAACCTTGATCTCCCACTCTGTCCGTCTCCTTCTTGACTGAGGAGAACACGAAACACGAAACACGCTTGTGTAAACAAGCTGTGCCTTGCCCCTAGCCCCTGGTCAGGGACCCTGGGGCCGAGGCAGAGGCAAGTTTGACCTTGGCTCAGTCATAGCTTGCCGGGGAAGCCTGCTGCTGACTTGGTGCCCCAGTCCCAGCAGAGGGGTGTCTAACGACATCATTTTCTTCAGCTTTATCTTTGTGACTCTTATTTGGGGCCCACCAGAATATCTCTTCTGGGAATAGTCTACACATATTTTGGGGCAACCATCAATGTCCACGGAAGTAGCAATCAAGAGATCAACATATTGCATTGGGCAAATCTGCTGCAAAAGACCACTTTAAAGTTTTAATAAGCAAAGATGTCACTTTGATAACTAAGGTGCAACTGAACCAAGTCATGGTCTTTTCAATCACCTAATCTGCTTGGGAAAAACAGACAAAGAAAAAAGGAAACAGAAGAAGAGTGGGTGCGTTCGAACTGTAGTGTTGGCAAAGAATATTGAATATACTGTGAACTGCCAAGAGAATGAACAAATCAGTCTTAGAAGATACAACCAGAATGCTCCTTAGAGAAGAAAGTGGTGAGACTTTGTCTTGCTTATTTTGGACACATCATCGAGAAAGACCAATCACTAGAAGACGACATCATGTTTGGTAGAGGATCAACAAAAACAAGGGAAGCCCTCAATGACACCACAGACATAGCGATAGATTCAAACATACTAACTACCATGAAGATGGCACAGGACTGGGCAATGTTTCCTTCTGTTACACATAAGGTGGCCACAAGCCAGAGCTGACTCAGTGGCAACTGTCTTAGTTACCTAGTGCTGCTATAACAGAAATACCACAAGTGGGTGGCTTTAACAAACAGAAATTTATTTTCTCAGAGTTTAGGAGGCTAGAAGTCCGAATTCAGAGCATCGGGTCTAGGGAAAAGCTTTCTCTCTCTGTGGGCTCTGGAGGGAGGTCCTTGTCTCTTCAGCTTCTGCTTCCTGGTTCCTTGGAGATCTCCATGTGTCTTGGCAACTATCTTACCCCAGCTCTCCTCTGCTTGCTTGTTTAATCTCTTTTATATCTCAAAAGAGATTAATTCAGGACACACTCTACACTAATCCTGCTTCATTAACATAACAAAGACAACCCATTCACAAATGAAATTATAACCACAGGCATAAAACCCAAAAAAACCCATTGCCGTTGCATTGATTCCGACTCATAGAGACTCTATAGGAGTTTCCAAGGAGCACCTGGTGGATTCAAACTGCCAACCTTTTGGTTAGCACAAGCATAGACGTTAGGATTTATAACATATATTTTTAGAGGACACAATTCGGTCCATAACAGCAACTAACAACAACAATGACGTGCCAAGTACTGGCCAGATAAAGGTAACAGGACAGGCATAGGCTCCGTGCCTATAGGATTGACAGACATTAAACACACACGAGTGTGCAGAGAGCCAAAAGGAGAAGTGTGGGCACTCACCTGCTGTGCCCCTTTGGTCCTTGCTTGTTTCTTTCATTCATTCATTCATTCATATCAACATATGAAGACCCCCAGGAGGTCACAGCTTTTTTTCTGTGTTGACATTTCCTTCCAGAGTCTTCTCCTTGTCTTTCCACTCTCAGGAGCTGTCCGGCTACCCCTTTGTTCATGAGGCTGTGCGATACCAGTGACCATTCATCGAGCATCGGTCACGTGCCCAGCACCTTCCTTTGTACCATCTTATTTAATCCTCATGACCTGTCTGCCAGACACTGTTATCTCTATTTTACAGAAAAGCTGAAGCTCAGAGTTTGTCCCAGGCCACCTGAGTGGTAGGAGAAGCTGGGATTCAGACTGGGGCTGTCAATCTGCAGATCCAAGCTGCCCCTGATATGAAACTTCAGGAGGATCTGCCATGGCAGAGGCCTCCTCCTTGCAGCCCTCTAAGAATGCAGGCCCTACCCACCTGCCCCTGGCTAGACAATGTCTGACTGTCCCAGAAGGTTCGAACCCTGGGACCTTCCTCACTGTCATTTCTGACCCATAAGATGTGAGAGTAGAGAACTCTCGGGGCGGAGGGCACCGGGCCCTTCTGCACTGCCTGGCTCTTGGTTCACCAGGCAGGAGAAGGAGAGTTGCTAAAGACCCCAGACCCTCTGGAAATCTTCCCTCTGCCCACTCCCTCTATCTGTACTGGACCTCCAGGACACCATCATTCATTCATTCAAAGGCAAAATTTAAAAGAATAACAGGGGAAAAGAAAGAAGCAAAAAGTGGCCGGAGGTATTCTCTTCATTGGAGAAGACTAAAAAGAGAGCATGCCCTAGAAACGTGATGTTGTTGTTAGGTGCCGTCAAGTCGGTTCCAACTCATAGTGACCCCATGTACAACAGAACGAAACACTGCCCGTTCCTGCGCCATCCTCACAATCCTTGCTATGTTCGAGCCCATTGTTGCAGCCAGTGTGTCAATCCATCTCCTTGAGGGTCTTCCTGTTTTTCGCTGACCTTCTACTTTACTAAGCATGATGTCCTTCTCCAGGGACTGGTCCCTCCTGGTAACATGTCCAAAGTACATGAGACAAAGTCTTGCCATCCCCTCTTCCAAGAAGGCCTCTCAAATACAATGAGGAGAGCATATCTAGATGGAGAGCAGGCAACAGGTTACACATGGCTACAAGATCAGGTGAAATAAGAAGGGGCAAGTGCCCACTGAAGTCACTGGGTGGTGCTAACGGTTAACTCGCTCGGCTGCTAACTGGGAGGTTGGAGGTTGGGGTCTACCTGAAGTCCGCCCCATTGCATCTCAGAAGAAAAACTTGGCAATCCTCTTCCAACAGATCAGCCATTGAAAATCCCATGGGACTCAGTTCTACTCTGACACACATGGGGTCGCCATGAGTTGGAATAGACTTGGCACATTTTAACTGCCCACTGCATTGAGCAGCCAGGAGGTCACTGGTAGCCTTCACCAGGGCAGTGATGGGGATGGAAGCCATGCTGCAAAGGCCAGGAGAGATGGTAAATGCAGACAATTCTTTTGAGAAGTTTGGCCTGGAGTGTAGAGAAGAGGGTGGGGTGCCTCTTTTTGCCCTCCAGGCAGCACCATCCACAAGGTAAACTCTGGCCACCCGCCCTGGACTTGGGTGATATGGGCGATCTGGGAGATATGGGAGTGGAGAAGGAATGTTTTTGGTGTTATTGTCAGTTTTGTGGGCTTCTTTAATGGGGACGAGGTGTGTTATTTAAGAATGGATGGAATTTAAGGTATTTAAAAATTACAGTAACCTTACTTTCCAGTTTTGCCTGGGCAATCCTGGTTCCACCCACTAAATCAGGATCTTTACCAAGAGCTCCCTCTTTCTCTCTGCAAAGTGAATAATGAATTACAGTTACTCTTTTAAACGCTAATGGTAACCAGCAAACCAAGAGGGAAAGATTGAAGAAACAAACACAAATAAGTCAGGTTTTCTCAAATTGTAGTTCAAACTTCATCTGAG
The DNA here is from genome assembly GCF_024166365.1 of Elephas maximus indicus. Taxonomy (NCBI): domain Eukaryota; kingdom Metazoa; phylum Chordata; class Mammalia; order Proboscidea; family Elephantidae; genus Elephas; species Elephas maximus. The sequence goes on along the minus strand of NC_064828.1, from coordinate 89,207,806 downwards.
TTGGCTGAGGCGCTCGTTGAACAGGTAACTTCCTGGGCCTGACCTGAACATGCATTTCTGCAGGTGGGAAGTTTGTAGGTGTAGAGGTGAGAGCTGAACAAGCAGAGACCCCTCCTCACCTTCCACACTCCCCTCAGTTCAAGTGGGAGATGCAGAAAGCGAAGGCTGAGAGCCAGAGGGCAGGAGGTCTAGGAAAAGGCAGAAAGTTTGAAACAGCAACTGCGGGTGGAGGGGAGAGGAGAAATCAGGGCCACCTTAGCACACTCTGCAGGGGCCACAGCTCACGGGGAGCCTGAGTTTCTCTGACGCAGCACTGTTGACACTGGAGGCTGGAAAATTGTTGGTTGAGGGGCTACCTTGTGCACTGTAAGATGTTTAGCAGCATCCCTGGCCTCTACCCACTAGATGCCAGTAAGGCCCCTCCGCCCAGATGTGACAACCAAACACGTCTCCAGACATCATCACATGTGCCCTGGGCAGGGACTGGGGGCGGGGGGGGTGGGCAGGGAGAAAAATCTCCTCAGTTGAGAAGCACTGACTTAGCTGTCAAGAGAAGAGGATGGGCAAGAGGATGGGAGCCAGGGTTGGGCAAAATGAATTATGCAGTCACTGGATAGAGAAAACGGAGGGGCCAAGGGCATGGAAGTCTCCAGAAGGTGGAGGCTGAGGGACAGCAGGAGGAAGGAGTGGGAAAGCCGGAAGGAAGGGAGATTGGGTCAGGCCCTGAGAATCTGGGACTTCAGGTGTCAGGGGTGGAGCCTTGATGCTAAGTCCAGGATTTCGCCATGGGGAGAGTGGCCGACATGGTGTCCAGGGAGAGTGAAGTCTCAGGTTAAGGGTGGAGGGCAGCTGACAGACAGGTGTGTTCTGGGGAGGAGGCGGACACGTTGTGACTCCTCCCCAGAGGAGTCAATCATCTGGAGTTGTCTTTGGTCAATGACTATCGACTTTACCAGGAGGGTAGGGATGCCCCATCTAAGCAGCTTTTGAAAGAGCAATAGTCAGTGGTCGAAGCCCCTGGAGGCATCCCTTTCCCTTTGACTCGTGCGTAACAAGCTCAGCGAGAGCTGCCCTAGCCTCAATTTCACCACCATCTGATTAGACATGGCCTGCCTCCCCCGCCCCCACCAGCTCTGCTCCTGGCCCTCTTAGCTGCCGGTGTGGGGCCCTGTTCTCTAGAGGGGACTGACCTGCAGGGATACCTGAGCTTACCATGGACTCTTCCTGCCTCTGCCGTATATTGCCCAAATGATGTGGGTTGAAGTTTTCTTTACCCGGAGACCAACAAAATTTTGTTTCTTCGTTCAAAAGAACATTGGAGGTTCTGAGAAACCCAAACTATTGAACTATTTTACCATGAACTTCTAGGAGAAGAGAAATTCCAGGGTACTAGCAAGAGACAATCATAAACACTAAAGCTGGAATCCCAGAGCTCTGTGCCCCTTGAGGTGGCCTATCTGGGAACGGAGGCAAGAGAGAAGCTTCCTGATATTCAGACACTCCTAGAGGAAAGAGGAAAGGTCAGGCCTAGAAAGCCTAAGGCCTGGTTTGCTCTCCTCTGCTGGGTAGAGTATACCCACAACATGCAACAATCTGGGTCACACACAGAGCAACTGTGAGGATAGAAACAAGCATCCTGGACACGTGATGGTTAAGAGCTTGTGCTCTAGTGTCACACAAGCCAGCTCTACCATGTATCGGTGGCTGTTGACTTTGAGTAAATAGGTACCCTTTCTGGGTCTCAGTGTCCTCATTTGTAAAATGGGCTTCCTCACAGCACTTCCCTCATGGAGCTGTTCTGGCTGTGAGTGAGATAATGTAGGTAAAATGCATACAACCACGCTGGCCCTAAGTAAGCATTCAATGGATGTTGGTTGCTCTTGTGATTCTACCAAGAAACCCCTCCTGGAAAATCCTGGAGCTGGCTGCCTGTGTTTAAACTCAGCAAAACATCTCCCTCCTCCAGTTTAGAACTGAGGACAATTCTCAGAGGAACCTGCTATTTACCAGGAGGGAAAGGGCCTGGATAGGCAAATGAAGAGGACAAACAAGCCTGAGACAGCAATCCACTCTACAGAAGAAAAATGGTTTCTAAACACTTGAGAGACTCTTATGCACATTTAAATAATTAATTTGCTAACCAGGGGCCACCAGAGTTATCCGTTAAAGCAGATTCTCAGATACTCCAGCAAGATCTTGTCAGAAATCAGTTCCTGGGCACCTGCAAGTAACACAGATAAACTTCCTTGAAAAATAGAGTTAAAGAAGGCAGGCTGATTCTTTAGTAGGGGGATGGGATGGGGAAGACCATATGGCTAAATGCGAGTCAATATCCAGGCTCCAGCTTTACTGTTGGAACATGGGTTCATGGTATTTATTACATGGAAGGGGCCCTGGTACAGCAGTAGTTAAGAGCTTGGCTGCTAACCAAAAGGTCGGCAGTTCAAATCCACCAGCCACTCCTTGGAAGCCCTGTGGGGCAGTTCTACTCTTTCCTATAGGGTTGCTATGAGTTGAAATCGACTTGACAGCAATGGGTTTGGTTTTGGTTTTATTACATGCAAGGTCAACACCCATCTGTCAATTTGTTGTACTGTGGTGGCTTGCATGTCACTGTGATGCTACAAGCTATGCCACCAGAATAATTTAAATACCAGCAGGGTCACCCATGGTGGGCAGGTTTCAGTGGAGCTTCCAGATTAAGAGAGACTAGGAATAAAGGCCTGGTGATCTACTTCTAAAAATTAGCCAATGAAAACTTTATAGCTCACAACAGAACATTATCTAATTCGCTTGCCTTGGACATGTTATCAGAAGGAATGAATCCTAGAGAACATCATGTTTGGTGAACTAGAGGGCCAACGAGGGCAAGGGAGACCTTTGTTGAGACGGATTGGCACAGTAACCTCAAAAAATGAATTTGCATATGCCAGTGATCGTGAGGATGGCACAGGTCCAGACAACATTTTGTTCTGTTGTACATAGGGTCATTGTAAGTCAGAGTTGACTCCATGGCAGCTATTTATCTATCTATCTATCTATGACATGGAAGGACGGAAGAAAAGGGGGAAGACGGGAGAGAGGGAGGGAGGGAAGGACGGAGAGATGAAGGGGAGGAAGAGAAGGAGAGCGGAAAGGAGGGAGAGAGGAAAGGAGGAAGGAGCAGTTCATTGATGAAGAGTGTCAAGAACCAAGGATTCCAGTTAATCCAATTTTATGCATCTGAGGTCCGGTCGTGATATATTTATTTTCCTAAATTCATATATCACTAATTCAAATTAACCTTTCTCCCAAGTGGTCTGAATTGCCTGTTTTCATAAATGGTCTTTTTTTTTTTTTTTTAAATCATTTCTGTATAACTAAAATCTTGCACATGTATACCTTTTAACTTTCAGTCATAGACACATTTTTCTGGACAGACACACCAGGCCAGCTGGGATCTCGAGTCAGAATTTTTCAGAGATTCTCCTCTGTACCCTGGTGTCTTTTTAGATGATGAAACCAAAGCCCATAGTCCTCAAAGTCACTAACTGAAGGGCAAGACTGGTTGAGAATCTGGTTGGAGGTTTAGAGACACAGTGAGTTAGAGAACAGCTCAGAGAAAGTGAGAGACTCAGGGTAGCAGTCCACCTGCCACAGTCCATCACCCTGTTGGTACCCCGGCCCCCTTCTCTGCAGTGGTTGAATTTTTTTTTTTAATTGTGGTAGGTATATATGTAAAAAACATTTGACATTTCAGATGTACAGTTCAGTGTCATTAATTATGTTCATTACATTGTTCAACCATCACCCTTATCTGTTCCCAAATTGTACCATCCACTTTAACAGAAGCTCAGTGTCACCTAAGCATTGAGTCCTCCTTTTCCCCTCCCCCCATCCAGCCTTAGTAACCACTAATAGACTTCAGTCTCTGTACATTTGCCTATTCTGGATATTTCATATAAGTGGGATCGTATAATATTTGTCCTTTTCTGACTGGTTTATTTCACTCAGCATGATGTTTTCAGGGTTCATCCATGTTGTAGCATGTATCAGGACTTCATTTCTCTTTATGGCTGAGGAATATTCCTGTGGTGGTTGGATTTTATTTGGCTTCCTCACAAATACTTTCCTCATATTCTCTTTCTTTTCCTCCTTTTGGGGGCCCTTCTGGGGTCCGTGGCTGCAAAATGACCCAACAGCAAACTGGCTTCAGTTGAGTGCCTGCCTCCCTCGGCGCCCACTGGAGCTCAGGCAAAAATCGGTAATTAAACATCTTGTCGTTAGAAAGATTAGTCAAAACCAGGCTGACCCCGGACAACTGATGGAAATCTCGTTCCACACAAATTGCGGCATGGAAAATAATGATGGGTAATTAGTGCCTTTCAATCGGGGCTTTTTATCCATGATTTTCCAGGCAGCATCCATCACAATGAGAAGAGGGGCTCTGTCAACCAGAAGGAGACAGACTGGGTGAGGAGTGGCCGCCGGGGACAACTGGGAGGGTCCAGTCCACCAGCAAAGTCCTGAGCTCAGATCCGTGGGGAGGGCCACTGCTGGGACACACTTTGCGCAAATTAGAAAGAGGCGCCCCCCAAAACTTAATCAATTGGCATAACTGAGTTCATAAGATAATGCTCTACATCGTAGTTTGGTGAGTAGCATCTGGGGTCTTAAAGCTTGCAAGCAGCCATCTAGGATACAACTCTTGGTCTCTACTCTTATGGAGCAAAAGAGAATCAAAGGGAATCAAAGGCTCTAAGGAGAAACTAGGCTACAGAACTAACAGCCCACATTAAGCACAACCTCCTCTAGCCTGAGACCAGAACTAGATTGTGCCCAGCTACCACCACTGACCGTTCTGCTCAGGGGATACAATAGAAGGTCCCGGATAGAATGGGAGAAAAACATAGAACAAAATTCAAATTCCTAAAAAAAGGTCAGACCTACTGGACCGATAGAGAATAGAGGAACCCTCAAAACTATCACCCAAAGATAACCTTTGAACTTGGAACTGAAGCTATTTCTGTAGGTCACCTTTCAGCCAAATAATAGATTGGCTTATCAAATAAACAATATCGCCTGTGAATGGTGTGCTCCCTTAAACAATCAACTATATGAGACCAAATGGTCAACATTTACCCAAAAAAGCAAAGATGAGAAGGCAAAGAGGGGAAGGGAAGCTAGATCAATGTGAATAGAACAAACAGAATGAAAATAATGAGAATGCTGATGCATTGTAAAATTATAACCAATGACGTGGAGCAATTTGTATAAAAATTGTTAAATGGGAACCTAATTTGTTGTGTGAACTTTCACCTAAAACACAATAAAATACAATTAAAAAAAAGAAAGAGATGCCCCCTCTGAGGAAACCAGTTCTGAATTTCAGCCCGTCCCTTGGTCTTCTCACCAAGTGCCCTCATGCAAAGCACAACAGTACCTGGTGGCTCCCTCTTCTGCCCACGCTGCCAGGTCTGGGCTCTGATCACCATGAAGGTATGGGTTTGGGGAATGGACAGCATTAAAAATTCAGACTATGCCCCAAACACAGTTCTAACACCCTTCGTCTCAATAGCTTTTGGAGATCTGACATCTGTGAATCTATCTTTCTAGTTGTCGTTGTGTAGACTCTGATGCATGGCAACCCTCCGTGTATCCAAGTATAGCTGTGCTCCATAGGGTTTTCAATGGCTGATTTTTTGGTGGTAGATCACCACGCCTTCCTTTCAAGGCACTGCTGGGTGGACTCAAGCCTCCAACCTTTTGGTGAGCAACCAAGTGTGTTAGCCTTTCACACCACCCGGGGATTCTGAGTCTCTCTTAACTCTTCTTAAATCTAACTTTATTGTTATCCTATATTAAGCAGTGGTGTGGCATAAACATCCAACCTACTCTCATTGGACAAACTCAGCCATTTTCAGATCCCATTTAATCGTCAGAATAACCATAGGTGCTAGGCCATATAGCTTAGTGGTTAAGAGCTGGACTGCCTAGATTTGAATCCCAGTTCTGCACCATTTAATCTCTCTGTGCCTCAGTTTCCTTATCTGTAAAATGGGGATGATAATTACAGTGCTCATCTCATAGGGTGGTCTTGAGGATTAGAGAGTTAATATAGAAAAGAGCTTAGAACAGTGCCTGGTACACAGTAAGTGCTCAATAAATGTTAGCAATGGTTACTAGCACTCCCATTCAGTTTATATTTATATTCCTTAAAGAGTTCAATCCCACAGCAAGCCAGAGTGTCTTACTCCCTCTCTCCTTCCATCATTTATCCATCCACACATCTACCCATCCACTCATTTTATCATGCATTTTCGTGCCTGCTCCATGTGCTGGACCTTCCACCTGGAAAGTCTCTTTTCAGGCAAAACAAAAAAAACCAGTTGCCATTGAGTTGATTCCAACTCATTGTGATGCCATGTGTGTCAGAGTAGAAATGGGCTTCATATGTGTTATGGATTGAATTGTGTCTCCTAAAAATGTGTGTTAACTTGGCTAGGTCATGATTCCCAATATTGTGATTGTCCACCATTTTGTCATCTGATGTGATTTTTCTATCTGTTGTAAATCCCACCTCTATGGTGTTAATAAGGCAAGATTAGAGGCAGTTATGTTAATGAAGTGGGACTCAATCTACAAAATTAGGTTGTATCTTGAGTCAATCTGTTTTGAGATACAAAGGAGAGAATCAAGCAGAGAGATGGAGGGGCCTCACACCACAAAGAAAGTAGTGCCAGCAGCAGAGTGCGTCCTTTGGACCCAGGGTCCTTGCACTGAGAAGCTCCTAGACCAGGGGAAGATTGATGACAAGGACCTTCCTCCAGATCCAACAGAGAGAGAAAGCCTTCCCTTGGAGCCGGCACCCTGAATTCAGACTAATAGCCTACTGGACTTATGAGAGAATACATTTCTGTTAAAGCCATCCACTTGTGGTATTTCTGTTACAGCAACTCTAGATAGTTAAGACAATAGGGTTCTCAATGGCTGATTTTTCTGAAGTAGCTCACCAAGCCTTTGACCCAAGGCACCTCTGGTAGACTCAAACCTCTAAGCTTTCAGTTAGCAGCCAAATGTGTTAACTGTTTGCACTACCCAGGGACGCTTTTCAAGCAAAACAAAACAAAAAAAAAACCCTTTGCCGTCAAGTTGATTCCAACTCATAGTGACCCAGCAGGACAGAGCAGAACTGCCCCATAGGGTTTCTAAGGAGAACCCGGTGGATTCAAACTGCCAGCCTTTTGGTTAGCAGCTGTAGCTCTTAACCACTATGCCACCAGAGTTTCCAGTGTCCCTTATTCCGGCACCACTAAAGCAAACTGCCCAGCACTAACCTGTCTCCTGGGAACACACACACACGTACACGCTAGTCACACTAATGCATTCCCTCTGTCTTTCTCCTATGCACAGATGCACAGAGCTTGCACGGGAATTACCACATTCTTACAGACCTCTATCCCTTGGCCAGCTGATTAGTTAGGGGTATGCACCTGTCCCAAGCTGGGTCACTGAGTCCCATCCATGAGATTTTCAGCATCAGGGCTACCTCTTCAGGGACAGAAACAGTAAGATGGATAGCTCAAGAGCTGATCAATGTGCACTGAGAGAGGAAAATATAGAAGACGGCAACAGAGAAGAGCAATGGCCAGAGGCAGAGCCTCCTGGGAGCCTGAGCTGCTGCTGGCAATTGTCTCAATCCCCAGCAGCACCTCTGTCTAGGAGAGCGCACCCAGCCTGATTCTCTCTGATGCCTTGGCTTACGCAAGGGGGCATCTGACACTGGACCAAAACGGTAACTCATACACCATGTCATTCATTCCTTCACCCACTTACTCACACATTCATCCAATTATTGTCCTTTGAATATCTACCATGTCACAAACACTGGTCTACCCCTGGGGACACATTGCTGAACAAGGTGGACAAGGTCCCTGCCCTTAAGGAGAGACAATACCCTATTTCATTGACTCTAAGCTACACCATCTTTCACATTTTAGCATCTTGGCAATCAGAATGCATCTTAAATTGATGGCATGCCATAGGTTAATTTAATTAGTGGATCCAAAAATAATGGTGTGTCTTACAATAGATGATGTCATTGACTCAAAGATATATGATAAATTAGTGTGGCAAGACTGTTATGAGTTCACCAAAGGCCATTTCATTTTCTTCCTGGACACCAGAAAGACTACATTTCCCAGTTACCTTTGCAGTTAGCTACGGCCATGTGGCTAGGCCATGGTCAATGCAATGTGGGCAGGAGTGATGTAAGCCACTCCCCCATCTGGTCCACAAAAATCTCTCATGATGCTCCTCCTCCCTCTCTTCCCCCTCCCCCCCATCTGCAAGCAGCAGGCAGAGGATCTAGAAGGGGACTCCAAGGTCCTGGGGGACAGGAGAGCCACAAATTAAAAGGAACCTGGGCCCTTAAACTACCTCATGAAAAGCTGCTGCTGAACACTCTCACCAGAATATTATGTGGGCAAGATGTAAACTTCAATTGTGTTTTCTTTTTTAAAAAGTTGCCATCAAGTTGAATTCCGACTCATGGCAACCCCATGTATGTCAGAGCAGAACTGTGCTCTGTAGGGTTTTCAATGACTGATTTTTCAGAAGCAGATTTCTAGGCCTTTCTTCCATGCGCCTCAAACTTTCAACCACTTTAGATTGTTAAAAAGGGACCCCGATGGCACAGTGGTTGACGGCACGGGACAACAACAGATTGTTAAAAGGGGAAAAATAAACTTTTCTTCTTTGTCTAGATCCAGACTCTTCTTTCTGGAGCTTCCAGTTATAGTTATACACCTCTACCCCTCAGAACCTATGGAACAAGTCTGACTCCCTCCCACCTGACAGCCCTCTAGATTGCTGCGGGCTGCTTCCTGCTCTCTGGTGAGCCCTCTCCTCCCCGGGAGCAACATCCCCTGGGCCTAGAATCATTGCTCCTCACACTGGTTGTCCTCTAAGGAGAGCAATCCATCTGGCCTGCCTACTCCTCTAAAGGAGGGGCCTCAGAACTGAGCCCATGAGAGCGGTGCCACCTCCCTCATTCTAGACACTATGCTTCTATTTATGCAACACAAGATGGAATCAGCACTGCTGACTTCCTTCCACTCCACTCCTTAATGCGATAAAGCATCTTTGGTGTGTGTTGTTGCTGAGCTTGACTGCCCCCTCCCCATGTGTGTTCCCACAGGGCCGCGTGCAGACTCAGTAAAGAGGTAGTACTCCCATCCACCCCCTGGTCTCGACAGTGGCCCTTCCTATGTGGGCTTATGCACAGCAGGGATGACGTGGGAAGCTTGGGCCCCCACCATCTATGTCAATTCCTGACTCCTTTTTTCAGTCTTTGTGTTAATGCACAGTCTGGGTGGATGACATAGAGACATCTTAACTCAGGTGGACAGGTGGGGACCTGGCACTGCAGCCAAGTGGGAACCTGGTCCTGACGTCTGCAATGATAATAGTGCCCACCTCTGGAGGGCTTCCTCTATGCTAGGTGTGGGTCTATACGTGCTAAGTTGTTTAGTCCTGAGAAGCACCTGTTGAAGCAGATACTTTCGTTCTCCCATTTTACAGATAAGGAAATGGAGGCCCAGAGGTGGCAAGCATCTTGGAAGGGATCACTCAGCCAGAAAGTGCTGGAGTAAGTTATGATGCACAGGGGAAGGAGTCATCACACTCCTCTGCTGGAAACTGCCAGGGGCTTCCCGTCACGCACCCAGTGTGGTATAGATTGCATTGTGTCCCCCAAAATATGTATTGAAATCCTAGCCCCTATGCCTGTGGATGCAGTGTAATGTAATCCCCTGCCATAATGTCATCTAATATAAGGTGGTCAATTGATCGGTTGAGGCCATACCAGGGTAGGTTGTATCATAAGCCTAATCACTTCTGAGTTATATAAGGAGCAGATTAGACACACACACACACACACACACACAGAGGAAGACAGATGTCATGCGAGGACCACCAAGGAACCAAAGAATGCCCAGTGCCACCAATATGATTGGCTCAATGGAGCCAAGACCCTGATTTGGACTTTGAACCTCCTAAACAGTGAGAAAATAAATTTCTCTTCTTCAAAGCCACCCACATGTGTATCTGTGTTAGAGCAGCTCTAGGAGATTACGACACAGTAGAAGCGTGAGTCCTCACCTCCTTACTGCAGCTTGAAAGGCCCCCTAGGATCTGACCCTGCCACCTCTCTGATGCCATCTCCTGCCCACTCTCTGTGGTCACTCCATTCCAGCCACACGGGCCTCCTGCTGTTTCTTGACTGCACGGGTCATGCTCCCCATTCGGAGTCTTTGCCCCCTGTGAGGTGTCTTTGCCCCCATATGGTTTTGTCTGTTGTGTTTCCTGCAGTACCTTGCCAGGCACACAGTAGGTGCTCAATAAATATTTGTTGAATCAACAAAGGTACTGAATGAAGTCCAAGAGCTGGATGGGATGTGAGGATGCCCAACAAAACCAGCGTCAGATAGCCTCCAAGCCCAACACCCTCTCGGGATGTGACAGCCCTAGGTCTGAGTCACAGGGCAGGACCAGCGTCAGAGAGGGAGCCAGGTGGTGCCCAGGAGCAGAACCCACAGAGACCTAGGGCAGGCCCCCAAAGGAGCAATCTCACAATCAGTTCCGAACGAATTCTGCTAATTCAACTTAAAGACCGTACGAACTGTGTATGGATTTTTCTTATTTTCTATCTGTTTGTTTTAAAGCATCCAAAAACTACGTGATATTTTTGGCAAGCAACTTAGAAAGGTTGAGTCTGAGACCTACTTATCGAGAAATCTGGATTCAAAATGTTAAAAATATATGTTAACACAAAAATTAATGGAATTCATGAAAACTTGTGGGAAGTAGGGTTAAGAAAAGGTGGCCTGACTTCAGAGCAGGAACCTCTGAGCACCATGGTGCTGCCTCCCTGTGTACACGAAAACCAGACACAGCCCTCCCCGCCCTGGTGCTGGCGGGGAAGGGGGCAGACACGACCTGGCAGGAGGATTCGGGATCAGCCGACTTGGGCTTGAATCAGCCTCTGTCACTTACCGGCTGTGCAACCAGTTGTTTGACCTCTCCATGCCTCAGTTTCCTCATCTGCAAAATGGGTACTATAGAAACATCTACCTCGTGGCATTTTCTCTGAGGATTAAAGACATAATAAACATAAAGTACCAAAAGCAGAGCCTACAGATAGTAAGAGCTCAGTGAATGTCGTTACTGTCGAGTAGGCTCACAGCAACCTTACACATAACAGAATAAAAGGTAGCCCAGTCCCATGCCATTGTTGCAGCCATTGTGTCAATCCATCTCTTGAGGGTTTCCTTCACCTCTGCTAGCCCTCTGCTTTACCAAACATGATGTCCATCTCCAGTGATCGCTCCCTCCTGATGATGCATCCAAAGTAAGGGAGACAATGAATATTGGCTATGACTATACCATTCCTCAGCTCTCTTGGGTGCAGGTTCTTTCTACAGTAAGGATAGTCCATGACAATTTGGGTCTCAGTTGTCTCCTCTGCAAACTGGGTATAAGAAGGAAATGAGGAAAGGGGTGTGTGTGCACATGCTTTACAAAGGGCAGCAGAGGTGTGGGGTCACTCCCAGGCTCCTTGGCCCTCCCCTTATCTGGGCTGTTGAGGGTGGGGGCTAGATTCTTCCCACACGGCTTGCCCTTGGAAAGGCTGTCGCTTGTAAAGGCTGTCGCTTGTCACGCTGACTTCTCCAGATGGGGCATTTTGACTATTGATCTGATAAATAAACAGCCTGGTGGCTCGATCAAAATGTTATTTTGCATTTCAATTACTGCTCACTAAGGCAACCTTCATCCCGACAAGATGCTGCTGGAGATGCCACCACCCCACCACTGGCCCGAGAGCCGGGGCCACCTCTGCCGGCACCAAACTGGATTATGGCTCTCCCTCCACCATAGAAAGACAGAGCAGGGGTGGACAAGAAGGCAGTGGTTCATAGGCAGGGGGAAGGAGGAGGAGGAGAGGAGACATCCCGGGAGCAAGCGTAGAACTGGCAGGGCAGATGTGGGGGCAGGGGCTGCCTTCCCCAGCTGCGACATGCCTGCCAGGAAGGGTCCTTGTGGCCACAGTTGTGCCAAATAGGGGTCCAGTTGACCTAGCAGCGCCCTCTACATCTCTTCCCTCCATCTGTAGACTGGAACCAAGAAAAAGCGCCCTACTTCAAGGGGTTGTTGTAAGGAGACCATGAGAAAACAGATGTGGGAGCCCTTTTTCTTTCTTTCTTTTTTTTTTTTTTAGAGCCCTAGTGGCCAGTGGTTAAGCATTCACTTGCTAACCAAGAGGTCGGTTGTTCGAATCTACCAGCCGTTCCTTGGAAACCCTTTGGGGCAGTTCTACTCTGTCCCACAGGGTTGCTATGAGTCAGAATTGACTCGACTGCAACAAGTTTGGTCCGGTTTACGAGCAAAGTAAGGAGCCCCGCTGGCTCAACGGTTAAGTGCTTGGCTGCTAACCAAAAGGTCAGTGGTTCGAACCCACCAACAACTCTGCAGGAGAAAAGGCCTGGCGATCTGCTCCTGTAAAGATTACAGCCTAGGGATCCCTATAAGGAAGTTGTACTCTCTCATCTAGGGTCGCTATGAGTCAGAACCAACTTGGTGGCACATGACAGCCACAACAGCATCAGCAAAGTATGGGGCATTGGCGATTCAGTGGGGAAACTTCACCTTCCATGCAGGAGATTCGGGTTCAATTCCTGGCCGATGGACCCCATGCACAGTTACCACCCGTCTGTCCGTTGCGGCTTGAGTGTTGTTATGATGCGGAATGGGTTTCAGCGGAGATTCCAGACTAAGACAGACTAGGAAGAAAGTTCAGGTGTTTTACTTCCAAAAAGTAGTCAGTGAGAACCCCGTGGAGCACAAGGGTCCCATCAGAGACCAATCATGAGGGCGGCACAGGACCAGGCAGCATTTTCTTCCCTTGTTCATGAGGTCACCATGAGTCAGGGCCAACAACATGGGCAAAGCGCTTTATACATGTAAGTGTATTTAATCCTCAAAACAGCTCTGGAAGGTAGGAGTGCCACTTTAAGCCCTATTTTACAGATGGGAAAATCGAGGCACATAGGTCGTGAGTCTCACGGGTCACACAGCCTCACAGTACTTTGCCCTGAACACCAAACGCCCTGACACTAATGTCTGGGGGTTTAGCCACTCTTCTGTACCCCCAGAAGACTGAGGATCATCTCTGGAGAAGCGAGGTGACTCAAACACAGTGGCTTCCCCCTTCTTCTGGCCAGACTGGCCTTTTAAGGTGGGATTTTAAGAGGACCAGAAGAGAAACAGCCTCAAAAGTGATGGTGAAATTTGGAAATGGATAATGGAATTATAACTTCCCAGCTTACACAGCAGCTTTAAAAGAATTAAAACAGCACAGGTTTCTTCTGAGTTCTTATTAAGCCTGCTAGAAAAAGCCCAAGCACTACCTGGTGAGACTTCTGCCCCAGCTCAGAGGCTGTGTGTCCTTGAGACAAGTCGCTTGCCCTGTCTGGTCTCAGTCTTTCTACTTCCTTTTCTGGCAAATAGAGACCACTCTACCCATCTGCAGAGAGGCCTGAAGACCCAGGACAGGAAGCAGGAGGTAGCTCAGTGGGCCTCAGGAAGAAAGCTGGACTACTGATCTCAATGTTTACCGGCTATGCCACTGGGAAGCACAGGAAGGCTGGGCACCTGTCCTGAGCCTCTTGCTCAGGCTGGTTTCAGCAGTAAATCACAGGTTAAAATTAAATTAACTAAAGAGAAAAAAAAAAACCCACATTACAAAATGAAAACCTCGTTGTAATAGAATGGCCTGAGATCAATATGACGTGTAAAGACTGGGAACCCATAACTCTCCAGTCTCCTACTCCGATCTGTCTGCCTGGTCAGACCCCAGTCCTCCTGCCACTTATGACCCACCCGCTCCATCCCAGGATCCAGGAGAGCGGGGCTTCCCCCTAGAGCTGCCTCCCCATCTGCCAGCCAGCTCGGGCCAGGCTAGGCTGCAATGAGTACCAAATCTGGACTCTCAAGGTTCAGGTTCAAGTCCTGGCTTTGCCACCTCCTTCTCCTGTGACCTTGGGCAAGTTCTCTACCTTCTCTGAGCCTCAGTTTCTTCACCTCTAAAACAGGGACAGCCCATTTCACTACCTCCTAGGATTACTGTGAGGATCAAATTAGGATCTTATTTCAAAATTTTGTAAACCGCCATCTCATGCAAAGTTGTCCCAACCTCATGGCCATCCTCTCCCTGGCGTTTCACCCCTGGCTCAGAAGAGGAAGGGAAATGTCTTCGGGCTACTCAGTCCCACCAGGTGTCCATCCACACGATGAAAAGAACCCCAGATTTAGAACACTTGCATGTCCCTCCCAGTTAACTCCCACCAGATCACCAGAGCAAACACTATCCCCCCACTGTATGGATGGAAGGAAACTCTGGTGGCGTAGTGGTTAAGAGCTACGTCTCCTAACCAAAAGGTCAGCAGTTTGAACCCACCAGGTGCTCCTTGGAAACCCTATGGGGCAGTTCTACCCTGTACTAGAGAGTCATTATGAGTCAGAATCGACTCCATGGCAGTGGGCGGTATGAATGGAAATGTCTCTGGATAGTGCAAGTGATGTGCAATAGACAATCAACCTAAAGGTCTGAACCCACCCAGCAGCTCCATGGAAGAAAGGTCTGGCAAACTGCCTCCATAAACATTGCAGCCAAGAAAACCCTATGGAATCGTTCTACCCTGAAACACACAGGGTTGCCATGAATTGGAATCGGCTCAATGACAATGGGTTTTGGTTTCAGTACGGATGAAGGAGCTGAGGCATGGAAGGCTTCCTTGCTCAGCATAGCTTATATTACATGTCTGTTTATCATCTGTCCACCCACCAGACAGTGGAGGGACCAAAAAACCAAACCCAGTGCCGTAGAGTCGATTCCAACTCATAGCGACCCATAGAGTTTCCAAGGAGTGCCTGGCGGATTTGGACTGCTGACCCTTTGGTTAGCAGCTATAGCACTTAACCACTACACCACCAGGGTTTCCCCAGTGGACAACAGAGCCAGGATTTGAATCCAGGTCCCTCCACCTCCAGAGCTCTGAACTCGGATTTCACAGCCTCTCTACATCACAACGCCAAATGGAAAAAGAAAGTTTAAAAATCCAAAAGCTAAATACCTGCCCAGTACTCAAAATTCGCAAAGTCATGAAACCAAGGGAAGTCTGAGAAACTGCCCCAGACCAGAGGGGACTAAGGTGACGCAACGCAGGATCTTGGACTGAATCCTGGAGCGCAGAGAGGACATTAACAGGAAAACAAGTGCAAACTAAATGAAGTGTGGAGCTCAGTTAATAGTGACACGTGCATGCCAGGTTCTTAGTGCGACAAAGGTACCGTGGTAATGTCAGATGTTACAGAAGGGACACCTGGCTGAGGGGCGTACAGGAACGCTCTGTACTGTCTGCAACTTCTCACTACATGCAACACTATTCTAAAATAAAAAGCTAGGAGAAAAACAAGTATAAAAGCCCTAGCCCTGCCTCTTGAAGGGAGGATGAGGTGTGTCCCTCCAGCTGACCTGTTCTTAGGCGACATTTGCATTACAACCTCTGGCTCCTCCTTCAAGCCAGAGGTTGATGGCATGGGGCCTCAGGACAGACCTTGCCCTTCCCTGTCTCTGCACCTTTGTAGGATAGGTCCACTGCCTGGGGTGATTTCACTCCTCTCCCAAGTCACAATAAGACCTTACTGGTCAAGAACCATAAAAGTGGTTGAACACTTTGAACCAGTTATCTCTCTCCCACAGGTTTAGCCAAAGGAAATAATTCATCAGAAGCACAAAGCCACATGCTTAAATGTGCCCTGTAGTACTAACTTGAATACACAACATGTACACGTGTGCACATACACACCCACGCACACGAGCACAGCTGGAAGCAACCTCAATGTTGGTAAATAACACCACAACCACTGGTTTGAATTGTGTGTGTAGTTGTTGAAATGGGAATTAGAAGACAACAGAGAGACACACTGGGGATAAAATTGGGTCCATATATGGTCACAAAACTCTCTGCACCTGGCCCCAGCTACCTTTCCAACCTCACTTTCCAACCTCACTTTCCTCCCTCTTCCCATGTTCCAGCCAACTGGCCTCTTTATTCTTCCTCAAATACACCAAGCACATTACTACCTCAGGGCCTTTGCCCTTGCTGTTCCCCCGTCCCACCAGATACCCACATGGCTCCTTCCCTCACTTCAGCCCATTCTCTGTTGAGATATCAGCTCCTCAGAGAGGACAGCCTGACCACCCACTATTTCCGCAATGGCGCCCACCATATACTCTACCTTGTTACCTGCTTTATCTTCTTCACAGCCCTTCTTAGTACCCGTCATTATACTACATGTCTGTTTATCTGTTTCTAATCTGTTCACCCAGTAGACAGTAAGCACCATGAGGGCAGGGACGTTATTGGACTTACACTTTTATCTCCACAGCCAAGACACATGGTAGGTGCTCCATAAATTCATGAATCAATGAGTGAAATCCAGAAAAAATACGAATACTATCAGTGAAAAACAAAAAATGTCATGTCACTATGCTCACACCATATGAAAAACCTACATACGGAAAATAATGTGCAAAAAATTAAAATAGAGGTGATATGTGGGGAAATTAGCTGGAGTTTTCTATCTTCTCAAATTATCTAATATTGTATTTAATATTATAACATGGTGTGAAAGGAGCCCTGGTGGTGCAGTGGTTAAGCACTCGGCTGCTAACTGAAAGATCAGTGGTTCAAACCCACCAGTGGTTCCATGGGAAAGAAGATGTAGCAGTCTGCTTCTGTAAAGATTCCAGCCTTGGAAACTCTATGTGGCATTTCTACTCTGTCCTACACGGTTGCAAGGCTTGACGGCAGTGTGTTATGGAACATGGTGTCAAACTGTGTAAAGAGCACAAGCTTTGACACTGTTCAGATCTCTGTTCAAAGTCTACCACTCCCACTCACTTGCCTTGTGATTTTAAGCAAGGTGCTTAACCTCTCTGGGCTTCAGGGTTTTTGTCCACAAAATGATATCACATTCCCTTACTCAAAGGGTTGCTGTGAGGATTAAAGAGGAAATGAGAAGAATGCGCTTAGCACAATACTTGGCACATGGAAGGCTCCATAAACGTCACTTCTCTCCACCAGACTGAACCCAAACATCATACCCTCTGCAAATTTCCAGACTTAGGGACTCCTCCTCTGAAACCCTGTTGAGCTTGGAACACACTTAACTTACAAACGTTTTGATTTGCTGCTTGATAGGGTCCCCCACTAACTCCTAGAAGTCAGGGCTCTTGCTTTGCTCACTTGCTCACATCCAAACCCCCAGCTCAGTGCCTGGCATAGAGTAGGCTCTCAGGAATGAATGAATGATTCACAGACAAGGAGGGTGGGGACCTTAGATGTTGAGCTTTTGTGGGATTTTAGAGCAAGAAGGGATCAGAAGACTCATTTAGCAATCCTAAAAAAATCCCCTTTTTACAGATGAAGAAACTAAGCTCAGAGAGGGCAAGGGCTTGTACCAGGTCACTCAGCCAATCCAGGCCAGGTGCTGGCTCCCAGCCCACCGAGCCAGGCATTTCACTTCCAGGTCATGAGCCCTGGGAGGGCTGAGCCGTGGGTGCCAGCAGTCAGCCTGTAGACAGACAGAGCAAAGGGTTACAGGGTACGCCCCTCCCAATCAGTAATTGCGCTAATCAATCAGCTCAATTAAATCTAAAATGCTAAAAAAAAAAAAAAAAGTATCCAACAAAAACAACAGCAGAAATTAATGACTAATAATCAAGTAAAATTGGATTATTTCTGTGCTGACTGGTTGGGGTGGGTGGGAAGTAAGGTTCACCGGAGCAAGCAAAGAGGCAGAAACAGCCAGCTCAGCAGCAACCTGGGGGAGGCTGGAGTGGAGGGATGGAAGGAGCCACAGGGCTAGAATTCCGGGCCCTCAATAATACAAACAGCGACCAAACGTGGAACTTACCGTGTCCAGGCACTGTTCCAAGTGTGGCACACGTATTAACTCCCTTCATCTTCACAGCAATCCTCAGAGGTCAGAACTATTATGATCCCCTTTTACAGATGGGGAAACTGAGACACGAAGAAGGCAAAGTAATTTGGCTAAAGTCACACAGCTGGGGTAGGGCCAGGATTTGGACCCAGGTAGCCTAACAGCAAGAAGCCTTGGTGGCAAAGTGGTTAAATGTTCGGCTACTAAATGAAAGGTTGGTAGTTTGAACCCACCAGCTGCCCCGGGGGGAGGAAAGATGTAGCAGTCTGCTTCCATAGTAACGATTACAGCCTTGGAAACCCTATCGGGCAGTTCTACTCTGTCCTATAGGGTCACCATGAGTCTGAATTGACTCGATGGCAATGGGTTAGGTTTTTTGGTTTAGTCTAACAGCAGGGTTTTGCTGTTAAGCAAACACTATACACTTCCTGGGGGGCCGGGGGTGTGTGTGTGTGTTCCATGTGCCTAGTGAGGAGATGCATGTATCTCACATGAAAAATGGTCATTCATTTATTTCACTTACCACACATTTATTGAGTCAACATGACAGGGGCCCTGCTCTTAAACTCATCAGCTCAAAAACCAAAAAACCAAACCCATTGCTGTCGAACAGATTCTGACTCATAGCATCCCTATAGGACAGAGTAGAACTGCCCCCACAGGGTTTCCAGGGAGTGGCTGGTGGAGTCAAACTGCCAACCTTTTTGTTAGCTGCCTAACTCTTAACCACCGCACCACCAGGGCTCCAGCAGCTCATAGCGGATACAAATAAGTGAAAAGACAATGACAATACTGGGTCCAAAAGTGCTATGACAGGGACACACAGAGATCCATGGAACCCATGAAGCACAGAGAAACAGTGTCTAACCCTCCTTAGTTGAAGAGGGTCAGGAAAGGCTTCCTGGAGGAGGAGTCCTCTAAGCTATGTCTCGAAGGCCAAGTAGGTGTCGGCCATGGCGAGAAGGGGAGAGAATTCTAGACGGCGGGACCAGCATGCACAAAGTGCAGAAGTAGGAAACAGCAGTTCACATCGGGGGAACTGGAGGTAGTTAGGGAGGTTTGGGACGGGGACTGTGGCAGAGGGAGGGGCCAGGAAGAGGACAGGATGGAGAAGTGGGCAGGGATCAGCTCCAGAAAATCCCTGGGTGCTAAGTTAAGGAGTTCGGACTTTGGAACCTCTGCGGGGCCAAACTCTCTATCCTGGCAGTGTCTGCGGGCTGGTTGAATCGCACCCTGCACCACTGCAGACCACCTGACCCACCAAGACCACGTAATCAGAGCCTCCACTAGCTCAGACCTGTGCGCAGCCGGCTCAGACCTGTGTACAGACCGGCGCTACTAACCGCCCTAATGGTCCTTCGGCCAACAATCCTCAGAGCTAGGCAGGCCGCCGCTGCTCACTTTCACCAACAAGGAAACTAAAGCTCAAAGAGATAAAAGGGCCATCCTACAGTGGCTTTAGAACCCAGCCTTCTGCCTCACAGTCCAGTCCTATTTTTTCCCACCCGCCCTTTCTTTGCACTGAAAAGGCATTAGCAAAGCTAGCTATTTAAAGGAACCCCGCAGCTAATCCCTGTGTAAACGGAAAATCTTTAAGCAAAGCTAATAATCACCCCTTAATCCAGCTGTTATATAATTCTGGATTTTACAGTATAGCCTCGGGCCCAGGTATTCTGGTCCCTATAAAGCCTTCTTTGCGGGGAGAGGAAAGGGCTAGGATAAATATTTGGTTTTAAAAAATGAAAATTAAAAGAAAAAAATCTGGTTAAAAGGTGTAGCTTGTTGGAGGGGCTTTGGTGGCAAAGCCCTTCAAATGTGCCAGCATGTCATGGCTTCCAGCAGAGGCCTTGGGGTACTTGCTGGTGGGGGGAGTTGGGGGGCAGGTGAATGGGAAGAAGAAGGAGCTCAACCTTCTGGCCCCCACAAGACTGAATCTCCATCAGCCAGGTGGTTCTACATCTTCCAAAAGGAACAATGAAGGAAGATAGCTCCATTCCTTAGAAGGGGAAACTGAGGCACTGGAGGGAGTGAAGCCAGGAGGTCCATCCCTTCACCTCTCTGGCACCCTGAACTTGCCCCCCACCCCACCGCCAAACAGCTTGGACTTGGATTCCTCTGTTCTCTGTCAGTTTCCACTAGTGGATTATCAGCCCCTTAAGGGCAGGGTCCACGGCCTATTCCTCTTCATGCCCCAGCACATAACAGAGTACCAAGTAAACAGCAGGTGCTCAAAAAATGTGTGTTGAGTAAACACTTTCTGACATGGAATTAAAATTAGTTCACTTAACAAAATAGATTCAGAACAGGGCTAATGGAGAACTGAGATCTTGATTTAAGTAAAGGGAACAAAAAACGGGATATCACATTCATGGAGCCTCTCTTCTATGCCTGGCATTATGTTAATTCTATTTAAAACAAAATACTATTTTATTATGTAAACAGAATTATATTTTAAATAGTATTAGTTAATAAATAATAGCATAAAAATATAAGAACAACACTATTCTTACATTCTAATCAAGGTCATTTGCACAGAGAGGATGAGTAGAGGATTAAAGGTTGTCCTGCTAATGATATTACCAAAACCAAACCCATTGCCATCAAGTCAATTCTGACTCACAGGGACCCTATAGGACTGAGTAGAACTGCCCCCATAGGGCTTCCAAGGCTACGGCTTTACAGAAGCAGATTGCCACATCTTTCTCCCACGGAGCAGCTGGTGGGTTTAACTGCTGACCTTTTTTGGTTAGCAGCCGAGCACTTTAAGTGCTGCGTCAGGGCTCCTAATGATATTAGTCATAGGGTTTACTGGGTTAGTATTTATTGAGAACTTACCTGTACCAGGTACCATGTCATTGTATCATTCAGACCTCCCAACAACGTTATGAGTGAAGCTGACTGCTGACCCTAAATTTTGATGCCCACACTTATTTTTTGTCACATGCTACCATTGTCACCCACGTCGTACACACACACACACACACACACACAAACAGTGCCCAGTAGCAATGTGGGCAGCAGGAGGCCATTCACAAGATACCAATAAAACAGGCAAGGACTCACTCAACTCCCTCTGTCCCTTGCCCTCATGAACTGGTGTAGAGGTGAAGGAGTCCCTGATAAATATGTTCCTGGAAGCTTCCACCCTGCTTTGAGGATGCTTGGGTATACGTGGACAAAAATGATAGCATTTGAGAAGTAAAAGCCCAGGTGCTTCCTGTTTAGCAGACCCCTCCCTTGCCCAAAAGTGTTAACACAGGAGGGCGCGTGATTTCACGGAAATGTCCCAGGATTCAAAAGCCAGACCTATCCACAGCTTGGATCCTGGCTGTGCACTTACCAGTTGACCCTTAGCCAGTCTGAGCCTCAACTTCTCCATCTGTAAAATGGGAACACCCAAGCTTCCCAGGTAGGTTTCTTGGAAGGATTAAGAAAGCTGTGTAGGAATGTGCATGGAAAATCTATGAAAAATTTAGATTTCCAGAAAACTTGGTACCAGTGGTTACTTTTGGGGAGGCTGTCTAGGGGACTGAGGATTAGGCTAATGGACCAGGTGTTGTCTGTCCTCTCCTACTGTTTGCCTTTTTTATTATCCATAGGAATGCATTACTTAAAAATAAAAAAAAACAAAAGTATGAAAAATGAGAAACATAGAGGGGCTCAGTAAATGGCAGGCAATACCAAATGCAGGTCCCCTCAGCACACCCCTGGTAACTTCAGGCACAGCCCACACCCAAGACCTGCACAGAAGAGCATACCCCTTCTTCATTTCCTCAGCCTTTCCACTACATCCCTCCCTATCCACCGCCCCCACCCGCCCCAAGACCCCCTCCCCAAAGCAGCCTCCTCAGCTTGTTTGGCTAATGTATTCGCAAACCAAATTAGGGGCCCTGGCTCCCAGGGAGGTCCCCAAGCCAGTGGCAAAATGCAGGGAATTAGATACCATCTCTCCTTCAAATCCGATTAAGTCCCACCCCCACTCCCACCCCACATGCAAAAGCCCACTTTCTAATCAATTTTACAAAGGGCCTCTGCAGATACACACTAATGGTATTGAGCTGAGATCTTTAAACCAAGTCTGCAAGAAGTCTGCAGAGATAAAATGTACATACTGTATTGAGGAGGAAGCCTGTCCCCAAGGCGTCCTTTCCCTCAAAGAGAGAAAGGTGGGGGCACAGGGAAAGTGACTGATACAGACACATGCCATCTCTGCTCTACGAACATCAGCCTCAACTTCTCTTTCTCCTTCCAAACTCAACCTGCACCCCAACTCCTGCCTGGAGCCCGCACGCCCATAAAGCTCGTGGTCTTTAACCTTTACCCACTAGAAGCCGAATAAATGGCTCTGGTATGGCACCTGAATCTGAAGTCCCTGGGTGGTGCAACAGTTAGCGCTGGGCTGCTAACCAAAAGGTTGGAGGTTCAAGTCCACCCAGAAGCTCCTCAGAACAAAGACCTGGTGATCTACTTCCAAAAAATCAGCCATTGAAAACCCTCTGGAGCTCAGTTCTACTCTGATACACATGGACTTGCCGTAAGTCAGCTCAAGGGCGACTGGTTCTGCCACTGACTCCCTGCATGGCCTTGAGCATTGCCTTAAATCTCTCTGTGCCTCCGGCTGTGCAACTGTAATTGTACAATGGGAGTGATAACCAAACCCGTTGCACTAGAGTCCATTCTGACTCACAGCGATTCTATAGGACAAAGCAGAATAAGCCCATTTCAAAGGGTTGTTATGAGGATTGAATGGATAATACGTGTAACGTGCTTAGAACAATGCCCGGTTTGAACTAAGGGCTCAATAAACGTTAGCTCCTACTTTTCTACACCTGCCACTCATACCAAATTTCTTGTCACTCCCAAATATCTTATGACTTTCATACCTTTGTTCCCTCCTCCTTCAAGCTCCCAGAGCAACTTGCTCATTCAACGGAGATGTCCCTGGGCCAGCACTGTGTATTGGGAGCCACCTGGTACTCTACGTGGAAACCCTGGTGGCGCAGTGGTTAAGAAGTATGGCTGCTAACCAAAAGATCGGCAGTTTGAATCTACCGGGTGCTCCTTGGAAACTCTATGCGGCAGTTCTACTCTCTCCTATAGGGTCGCTGTGAGTCAGAATCCACTTGACAGCAATGGGTTTGGTTTCGGTTTTTTGGGTACTCTACGTAGTACTTGTGCTTTGGGGCATCACTGATCAGTTAAGTTCCCTGAGGACAGGGGCTGTTGTATTCATCGTTTTGGCTGCCAAGTCACCCCCAATTCATGGTGACCCCAGGCACAATGGGATACGATCGTTGTGATCCACATGGTTTTCACGGGCTGATTTTCAAAAGTAGATTGCCAGGTCTTTCTTCTTAGTCTGTCTTAGTCTGGAAACGACACTGAAACCTGTTCTGCATCATAGCAACATGCAGGCCTCCACTGACAGACAAGTGGTGGCTGTATATGAAGTGAACTGACTGAGAACTGACCCCAGGCCTCTGCACAGGAGGGAAGATTTTACAACTGAGCCACCCATAACCAGGTGCCATTGAGTCAATTCTGACTCATGGCTCCCCCATGCATGTCAGAGTAGAACTGCATTCCACAGGGTTTTCAATGACTTATTATTCTGAAGTAAATCATCAGGCCTTCCTCCAAGGTGCCTCTGGGTGGGTTCAAACTACTAACCTTTCTTTAAGTAGCCAAGCACTTCACTGTTTGTCCCCATTCCCTCAAGGGACTCCAGACCACCCACAAAAAAAAAAAAAAAACTCTGCCATCAAGTTGATTCTGACTCATAGTTACCCTATAGGACAGAGTAGAACTGTCCCATAGGGTTTCCAAGGAGTGGCTGTTGGATTTGAACTGCCCACCTTTTTAGTTAGCAGCCAAGCTCTTAACCACTACACTACCAGGCTCCAAACTATCCACAGAAAGTGCTTAATAAGCTTTTGTGGAATGAGCACAAAAATGAATCAATGAGTGGAGCCAGATGACCCCCGAGGCAACTGCGAACCTGAGTTTTTAGACTTTTTCAGGCTGAGGCCTGAGTGAGGGCTGGGCCCTCAACCTGCCCGGTGCCTCACTCTTCCAGTCAGCTCTGCAGACATGAATAACTGGAGCCTGATTCCCTGTTCTTGTGGGTTGCCGGTGCGTGCTGTGTGTGGTATGTTCTGTGTGAGGACTGGGCAGCCAGGGTCCTGCAGTCCACCATCAACTGCAAACCACCACCCAGCAGCTGGGCCAGAGGAGGAACTCACACGCCGCTCGGTATAGGCAAATGAGGCTGAGAGAAAGCTGGCTTCGGGCTGTTTAGCTTCCAGTGCCAGCCCCCCGTGCCCCTTCCGGAGGTCATGAGGCAGTGAAGTGGTACCCCCGCTCTGCAGGAGGCACCCAAACCTACCCCTGCAAGACAGCACAGTCCCTATCAGTGCTCAGCAGCCAGGTTTCAGGCTGAGTGAGAACTGGCCGGCAGGACACGGGGGTGCCCTGAGCAGCAGGTGTGGCCAACAACCCCAAATCACTGCATCTCCCCGGTTGAAAAAGAAGATTTGGGAAAGCTAGCACACCAGGGCCAAGAGCTCCAAAAACCAAAGTCAAGGGCCAGGGACCCAGCCGGGTGGCTCTGCTCCATGCAGGCTTTCTGGCCCTTAAAGACAGGGAAGGGCAGTCGTTCCAATGTAATGAAATGCTGATGAATACACCATTAGCGAAGCAAAGTTGACATCATGTGGACACTTAATTAAACATATGAGAAATTTTCATTTTGCCTTTTTCCTTCTCATATTTGGGAGTTGATCGTGCTTTTGCACATTTTGAACATTGGAAACATTCACCGGCCAGGATCTCTGTGCCTATAGGGCTGAGTGGACATAACTACTCTGCTTCAGCCCACTTCCAACTCTGGAACTACTGGCTTCCATTGGCTTCCAGTTCACACTGCATTCCAGCTGGAGACAGTGCAGGGATCTGCAAAATGGAGTGAAAGGTACAGCTGGTTCTCGGTGCAGGCTTCTCCAAGTTGTGGTGTGGGGACCAGCAAGCAGCATCGATATCACCAGGAGGGTTTGTTAAATTCAGATCCCTGGGCTCTGCCCCAGACCTACCAAATCAAAATCTCTAGGCATGAGTTATCAATATGTATTTTAATGTCTCTCCAAGGAAGTGTGGCCCATATGGAAGACTGGAAGATTGAGAACCACTGTTCTGTGGTCATGCAGGGAAAGCCTAAAAAGTCCTTCAGAGGCAAAAAATGTGTTCTGACTCCTGGGGCCACTGCCACACAATTTCCCTTTTGAAGAGCACGTCTTTTCTCTCCCAATTCTTGCAACAGTCACCGGAGGCAGGCAAGGCAAAGATTCATTCATTTGCTCATTCATTCAGCCAACAGGTATTTACTGTGTAGTTAGTAGGGGCCAGACACTATCACAGGGACTGGAGACATGGCTGTGAACAAAACACAAGCCCTGCCCTCAGGAAGCAGGTCGAGACGTACCACGCACAAGTAAACAAACGAATACAACAACGGGCTACTCCCTACTCCCTTATCCTGTTTTAGCTGTCTTCACAGCATTAACGGTATCCGAACACTACATCTGGGAACACTGATGGAGCAGTGGGTAAGCACTCAGCTGCTAACTGAAGGGTCAGTGGTTCAAACCCACCAGCCACTCCACGGGCAGAAGGTGTGGCAGCCAGCTTCCGCAAAGATGACAGCCTTGGAAACTCTATGGGGCAGTTCCACTCTGCTCTACAGGGTTGCTAGGAGTTGGAATCAACACAATAGCACTGGGTAACACTAGAATGGTTTCCCTGGGTGGTGCAAATGATTAACACGCTCAACTTCTAACCTAAAGTTTAGAGTTTCAAGTCCACCCAAAGGTGCCTCAGGAAAAAAAAAAACCAAGTCCATTGGCCATCAAGTTAATTCTGACTCATAGCGACTCTATAGAACAGAGTAGAACTGCCCCACAGGGTTTCAAAGGAGTGGCTGGTGGATTCGATCCGCCGACCTTTTGGTTAACAGTCAAGCTCTTAACTACCAGGGCTCCTGCCTCAGAACAAAGGGATGGCGATTTATTTCCAAAAAATCAGTCATTGAAAACCCTTTGGAGCACAGTTCTACTCTGGTACACAAGGGGTCGCCATGAGTCAGAACTGACTTGATTACAGCTGGTTTTTAACATTACATCAAATATCAGAGAAGGATGGGGAGCCATTTCAACTAGGGTGACATTTGAGTAGAGACTTGAATGCAGAGAAAGAGGGGGCTGGGTGGGTATCTGGACAGTTACGGGAGAGCATCCTGGTCAACATGAGCAGGTTCAAAAGCCTAGTAATCCAGCAAACTAAATAAACATTGGAGAAGGAAGTGACTTGCCCAAGGTCATACGTCAAAGAGGATCCCAGGCTCCTAGCTCCAGCCCCACCCTCAGCTGCCCTTCAGTTGCATAGAGACCCTGGACTCCTCCAGCTAACACCTCCTTTCTATCTACACCCTCCCTCCTGCCCTTTCCCTGCTCTTAAACTCCCCAGGGCTGGAGCAGAGTGGGTATGTCCACTCAGCCCTACAGGCACAGAGACTCGGGCCTGTGGCTATTTCCAAAGACCTTCCAATGTTTGAAATGTGCAAAACCATGATCAATTTCCAAATACAAAAAGGAAAAATTTTCAAATGTATAATTAAATGCCCACAAAGCATAACATGATGTCAACTTTGCTTCGCTAACGGTGTATTCATAAGCATTTCATTACATTTGAAGATAATTTGCAGCATAGATTTTCTTAGTAAGAATTTCTGAGTTGGCTTGATGATCTCTAGGAATTATAGCCTATTTTAAACTCATGGAGTTATTTGCATCCCAGTAATTTCAAATATTTTTTAATCCTTTCAAATATATTTTATAGTAAAAATTATGTGAATGAGTCTTTTAATATGTTTGCCATGGTATGGATTTGTGAACATCTTATGACAGCTGTGGCTAGGAGCTTGCATGGCTGTATGCTAAGATATGAGAGCAGCAGCAGGGGCTTCGGCTCCAAGCCAGGCTCAGCACCCAGGGCCCCAGGACCAGAGCTCCTTGGAGTTCAGGTAGGAAGTGGCAGTATAGACTGCTGGGGACCCAAGGGCCAGTGCAGTGGTCAGAATGAGGCACCTGGTCAACAAAGGGTAAGCTTTGAAACAGGGCACATAGCCATTCCATCTGGCTCCATCTGCACACCCAAGGAGGAGGCAGGGCCAGTCCCAGCAGAGGTCACTCCATCAATCACAGGGAAAAGCCCTTCCTCCTAAGTAGCTGCTCTTCCAGGACAGAGTTCTGATCGGTATCGTGCACAGGTAACATGCACAGAGCTGGGCTTGACCATGTTGTTGTTGTTGTTAGCTGATATCAAATTGGTCTCCATCTCATGGTGACCCCGTGCACAACAGAATGGCACACTGCCTGGTCCTGTGCCATTCACATGATCAGTTGTGGAGCGGACAGTTGTGATCCATAGGGTTTTCACTGGCTGATTTTCAGAAGTAGATCATCAGGCCTTTCTTGACCATAACCAAACCAAAAAACTAAACCCATTGCCATCAAGTCAATTTCAACTCATAGTGACCCTACAGGACAGAGTAGAACTGCCCCATAAGGTTTCTAAGACTAATCATGGAAACGGACTGCCACATCTTTCTCATGCAGAGAAAAAACCTTTTAGTTAGCAGCAGAGCATTTTAACCACTGTACCACCAGTGCTCCTCTTTCTTGACCGTTAAAAAAACCCTTTGCCATTGAGTCAATTCTGACTCATAGCAACTCTATAGGATAGAGTAGAACTGTCCCATATAGTTTCCAAGGAACAGCTAGTGGATTCAAACTGTCAAACTTTTGATCAGCAGCCAGAGCTCTTAACCACTATGCCACCAGGGCTTCTTCTTACCCATAACCAAAAAAAAAACAAACCCATTGTTCTCAAGTCAATTCCGATTCATAGCAACCCTATAAGATAAAGTAGAACTGTCCCAAAGGGTTTCCAAGGAGCACCTGGTAGATTCGAACTGCCAACCTTTTTGTTAGTAGCCAAACTCTTAACCTCTACCCCACCAGGGTTTCCTTCTCGACTACAGAAAAGAGGAAATCAGAGTGGAGGTCACTGCCAAGGTCCTGGGGTTTCCATAGCTGGAAGGAGGCTTGGCAGAGGAGAAGAGCTAAATCCTAAGGGTATTACTGACCTGACTACTATAGGCCACCTGCAGATTCTCAGCTCTATCTTTTTTCCTCGTGGATCTGTTCGCTGGCATTCTCTGAAGCCTTGCTCTCGGTTTCACTAGAAAAACCTCCCAGGAGCCTTCTACCCTCTTTTGATCATGCCCATGGACTCAGTGCCTAAGGCAAAGCTCCAAACTATCTCACAAGGAAACTTCCAAGGAAATATGCCCATTAGCTGTTCATCCCACCCCTAGGCACTGGGCCGTCTTCAATCCTGGGAACCCAC
The DNA here is from genome assembly GCF_024166365.1 of Elephas maximus indicus. Taxonomy (NCBI): domain Eukaryota; kingdom Metazoa; phylum Chordata; class Mammalia; order Proboscidea; family Elephantidae; genus Elephas; species Elephas maximus. The sequence continues at coordinate 89,179,300 of NC_064828.1, read as the reverse complement.
ACTCTCTCACTGTCAAACAGCTTCCGAGGTCACAGGTTTCAAGTTCCCTTTACGTGAATACACACACGAGGTGTAACCAGAAAGCCAGGACCAAAATCTAACCAATTACCGTTGAGTAGATTCCAGTTCATAGCAACCCTATAAGACAGAGTAGTACTGCCCCATAACATTTCCAAGGAGTGGTTGGTGGATTCAAACGGCTGACCTTTTGGTTAGAAGCCAAGCTCTGAACCACTGTGCCACCATGACACTGCTTTAGAAACCAACCAGAATGTCAGCACCCAGTGGAGTCTCTCCCCTTCTGAGTGGTTTCCTGAAGATCCTCCTTGCCCCTGCTCCCCTCATGCTGAGCCCTCCTCTATGAGGGGAATAGCCATTGGAGGCAGTTAGCCAAACACAAAAAAATTTTAATCTGACTACAACACCTCATTCATCATTCCTGGGCTAGTGACCAGCTTGGCCAAACAAACCAACTCATATGCTTGGATCCAAACGACATCTGCCTATTTTAGAAAAAGTCAAAACCATCATTAAGGATATTCAAGGGGCTGGGCTGGAGCCATTGTCAGAGATGATTCTGAGCACTGTGCAGGGGTCGGAGGAGGAGGGGGAGGAGAGACCAAAGGAGGAGGAGGAAGAGAAGGAAGAGGTGAAGAAGGCCTCCACAGCAGGACAGCGTCAAACTGCAGTTTCCTGGGGCTCTGCTGAAGGGGATGCCATTCACACGAAGGTGTAAGTTCCAGGACATTTACAAAAAGATCACACCTAGTAGTCTGTCCAGTATTTCTTGGGGACAGGTAGTCCCCGAATTAGAGGTACTCGTGTTACAAGGAACTGCTTTTACAACCGTTTCTTTTTTTTTTTTTTTTGTACACCGTATGTACACACAGTGCCACAGCACAGAATCCGTGGATGTTATCGTTCTCAGATGCTCACTTGCAGACGTTCGATGTTATGATTTACTGATCAAAACGCTGCCGTATAGCCAGGTCTGGCCTGGTCTACAGTGTAGTCGGTGGCAGTGTCAGTGTAGGGAGTCGTAACAGATACAAAGTCGGGCAGTATTCAACCCTAACAACAAAAACGATTGAACTCCACACACGCCTGACAGCCATTACAACTTCAACTTCATTGTTACGACACTGATGCCGACAAATAAAGACTGGATTTATGAAGATACTGGTAACAAAAGGCAATGATAATGAAAACCAAAAAAAATGAGGTATTTGACTTACATCAGAACCGACTTAAACGATAGACATCAGAAAGGAACCCCGTCATAAGTCGGGGACTGTACTTCAATATTCGGGACACTGGGCAGTGAAAATAAGATCCCTGACCTCAGGCAGCTTTTATTCTAGTGGGAGAGACAGGTGATTAATGAGGATATTATATGACATAACAGAATACGATTCAATTGAATATAATATAAATAGTTAAAAGTACTAGGTGTGATGCAGGAATACATTGTGTGTGACATGTATATATAAATGAATATGCAGACACATGGCTCAGGGGCGCCTCTGTGCCAGGGGCCAGACCCCTGGTGAAGACCACCTAATGCAAAATAGGATGCAGCAGCGTTGTTCGCTTGGCAGACAGCACAACAGTATTTAAGAACAGCCAGGCTCATCCAAGTCATGCCAATTATTGGACCAAGGCCCTGCTTCCAATTAGCGGGGTCCTGCTGCCTATCACCACCTTCACTGTCAGGCAGTCCCAGGAATCACCTCCAGGGGCACTGGACCATTCGAGGACCAAGTGAGCCGCGGGGCTGAGTGAGATCTGCCTATCACCAGCAAGGCAGGACGGTGGCTCAGAATGGTCTAAGCTGGTGTTCTTTGGCCTTTCCCCCTGGAACATGACCACATTTTACGAACATACAGTCTCTCTTCTCTAACTAGCATTTTGCTTCCTCCCATGCCCTGTTGTTGTTGTTGGGAGTTGTTGAGTTGGGTTTTGACTCATAACGGCCCAAAGTGACTGAGTAGAACTGCCCCCATAGGGTTTTCTAGGCTGTAACAATGGGCTCAAACATAGCCATGATTGTGAGGATGGCACAGGATGGGGCAGTGTTTCATTCTGTTGTACACAGGGTTGCTATGAGCAACAATCCCCCAATCTTTAAGGGGATTAGGTAGTCAGGTCTTTCTCCCACAAAGCAGCTGGTTGGGTTCTGTTTCCACCAACAACCTTTCGGTTAGCAGCTGAGCACTTAACCACTGCACCACCAGGGCTCTTTTTCCCATCCCCTAATATTTCCAGTTTTCCCTTCTGCCAACAAAAAGCACCCTGCCGCTTAAGGGTGTTCAGATAAGCTGTTTGATTTCAAAGTACACACCTGGTCAAGCCTGTTTCCTTTGCTTCTAAAGGTTTCCAGGCCACGCAATGGGATCAGGGTGCACAGTGGTTAAGAGCACTGTCCTCAAGTCAGACAGGCCTGGGTTCAAATTCTGACTTTCCACTTGCTAGGAAGGCATTAAAACTCTCAGTGCCTATTTCCTTATCTGTAAAATGGGATATTAGTTCCTAATGAAGGAGTCCTGCTGGAGCACTGGTTAAGAGTTCGACTGCTAAGCAAAAGGTCAGCAGTTCGAACCCAGCTGCTCCCTGGAAATCCTGTGGGGCAGTTCTACTCAGTCCTATAGGGTCTCTATGAGTCGGAATTGACTCAACTGCAATGGGTTTGTTTTTTGGTTAGGCACAGAAGCAGGAACCACTGATGGGGAAAGACTGACGCTACATGATGACCACCAAGGAACTGAGGGACAGAAGCTGGAAAGAGACAAGGACCTTTCCCCAGAGCTGGCAGAGAAAATGCTTTCCCTTGGGGCCGGTGTCCTGAATTCGGACTTCTGTTCATTAAGGCCACCCACTTGTGGTATTTCTGTTATAGCAGTACTAAGAGGCAGCCACCTTCTTGCAGCCGGCACAGCAGAGCAGAAGGCAGGGAAGAGAGGCCGAAGATGCCAGAGCCAAGTATCAGTGGGGACAGCGACTGTGACAGAGGAAGCTCTGAGGACCCTTGATGTCCAGTGTGCTGTGTCGAGTGTTTCCCAAAATATGGTCCACAGAACCCAGCTCCGTGAGATTTTAATGGAGACCATGCCCCTTCTCCAACCACATAAACACACAAAAAACAAAACCATGGTCACATAAATAAGGAAATGAACACTTGAATAAATAAGTTAAAAGGAGCCCTGGTGGTGCAAAAGGTTAAGTGCTCAGCTGCTAACCGACCTGGCAGTTCGAACTCACCCAGGGGTTCAGAGAAAGGAAGACGTGGCAATCTGCTTCCATGAAGATTACAGCTGAGAAAACCCTGTGGGGTAGTTCTACTCTTGTCACACGGGGTCACTATGAGTCAAAATCGACTCGACAGCACCCAACAACAAGAAAACAAGTTAAATAGGTTCCTTTACTTCAGAATTGCTGAACCTTTAATACATTACCACGCACTTAAAGCTCAGAGACAGGGCGATAGTACCGAGTCTTCCTAGACCACTTGACCACAGGAAACTTTCTCGCCCACAAACAGCATCTTGCAGTACAAAAGCGCCTAACGCTTCAATGAATGTTGTATTACAGGGTCAGAGTCTAAAGGGGCTGCAGGCCTCTGCTCCCTGCCCACTGCCCACGAAGACGTGGGCTATCCCAGAGGTGTGCCCTGAAGTAATAAATCACCGTGATTCCCACTCATCATGGTCTCTTTAATTTGAAGTCTTCTTGACTGAAAAGACGGGAATGGGGATTAAGGAGGCGCGCTCCTTTATGAATGACAATTCCCATTTTGTTCCAGATTTTTCTATTTTGTTCCCTTCTCCTTTGATTCAGGAGTTTAGCACCTTTTCTCCTTTCGGTTCCTCTCACGTGAATATATGGGGCCATGCTGGGCTGAAGAGTGATCTGGTCCTGAACTGCGATAGTGACAAAGGGTAAAAGGAACCTCTCCTCAGACAAGCATCTGACAAATCCGGCAACCCCTGCAGCAGGCCAGAGCTCAGAGCTGAGTGTGTGGGGGGGGGGTGGGGAAGCGCTGAAGATGGCTCTCTCTTTAGCGCTTGGCCAAACCCTGCACACCACCGAGAGCAGAGTTCCACAGAGAAGGGGGAGAATTTCTGGGGTGGACAGAGCCCTGCCTTGTAGGAGCTGCCCCATGGAGGACAGTAGGGACGACATTTGTTTGTGTTTTGACTTTTTGTCCCCAGGTTCCCTACAGAGCCTTGTGGCTCAGCTTGAGGTCACCCAGTTTCCAGGTTCTGTGTTCTAGGCCAGTTCCATGAGAATATTCTCCCTACCATCCTCGGCGGCAGCGGTGGTTCGGGGGTAGAATTCTCACCTCCCATGCAGGAGACGTCAATTCTCAGCCAATGCGCCTCACGCACGTCTGTCACCTGTCTGTCAGTGGAGGCTTGTGTGTTGCTATGATGCTGAACAGGTCCCAGTGGAGCTTCCAGACTAAGACGGCCTAGCGAAAAAGAATTGGAGATCTACTTCCAAAATTCGGCCAGTGAAAACCCTATGGATCGCAACAGTCTGGTCAACATTTCATTTCGTTGTGCATGGAGTCACCATCAGTCGGGGGCCAACTCGATGGCAGCCAGCAACCACAACAACTCCACCACCCCACTCCACCAAACATGGGAACCAGTGCAAGGTTGACTCCATTTCGTTAAGTTAGAAGACGATGACAACAACAACAACAACAACAAGGCACCTAGCGGCAGCATCATTTCATACAAGAAAAGCCATTCTGGGCAGCATAATTTGGAAAAGGTTAGCCTTGGTGGTTATACAACACGAACAATGTGATCGGTGTCACTGGATCTTACATGCAGGCATTGTTGAATTGGCAAATGTCTGGTTCTGTATATTTTCACCACAATAAAAAAAAGAAGAAAAGAAAGGCCGCTTTAACCCCCAAAATTGAGAAAGGCATAATCTCAGAATAAAGAGCCATCTTCAACTGAAATGAGTTCTTCTGGGAGGCTTACGGCGCTGTTACCTTCTTCATTTCGCTCCAACCTGCAAGGGTCTTCAGACTGGCCTTCGCAATCTGCCTGCTCTCGTGTTCTTTCTCCCCAGATTATGCTGTCAGTTTGCTATTTTCTTATTCAAGACTTCTAAGCTTCCACCTTTCCCAGAACAGTTTCTCCAGAAGTTTTCCCCAGAAGCAGAAATGCCAGCAGCTGTAGCGCAGTGGTTAAAGCACTCGGCTGCTAATGAAAGGTCACTGGTCCAAACCCATCAGTTGCTTCTCTGGAGAAAGATGTGGCAGTCTGCTTCCATAAAAATTACAGCCTTGGAAACCCTACAGGGCAGTTCTACTTTGTCCTGTAGGATTGCTATGGGTTGGAATCATCAACTCGACAGCAATGAGTTTGGCAGTACATGGAAAGAGGAATTAAGGGCCTACTCTTAAGGCTCCCCCCACCAGGCTAATTCTCAAGAGCCAATGATGTGCCGGGGAACAGGAGGAAGCAAGTGTCCTTTGTCCCTTTTGCCTCCAGCTAGACTTTGGAAAGCTCCAGTTCATTTGGCCCTCACGGCACAGACAGTGTGGGTTCTGCTGGGTAATTTGCGGGTCTGGCTGGTAAGATGAGAAAGTTATAGGCACCCTGATGGGCAGGAACTGAGTCTGACCCATGGCTGCCACAATTACCCAAGTTCCCCTGGATACCCACAGGAGCTCCCACCAAGCTTGTTTCAGGAAGCGGCAACAGCTGGTCAGGAGCAGCAGGGTGTGACTACGAAGTCAGGAGACATTTGTGACCAACAGATATATATACTCTCGTGGTGTCCCCTTCAATGTAGTCACCTTGGGAATCTCTGCCCAGTTTCCTGCGATGCTGTCTTTGGTCAAAGCATTTTTGGAGCTCCTCTTGGGAACTGCCTTTAGAACCAGATTACCTGAGAAAGAGTCACACCCTCACTTTTCTTTGTAATCGAAAATCGCTTTGCTCAGCTTTGTCACCCAGCTAATTCCCTAGACTTGCCTCCAAATGACCTTGACAGCATTAAAAATTAAATCCATCCCCAAAGGAAGAAGATTCGCCACCAGTGAGCATATTCAAAGATGATGCAGAGTCTGACGGCATGGCCACAGAGGAGGGAGCGAGAGAGGTGCTGCCAGATGGACCCCCACCAGGGAGCAGCACCTTAAAAAAAATCCGGCTCACGTCTAACCTTTGCTGGATATTTGATTTCACTTAACCCTCACATTTACCCAGGGAGTCCCTGGGTGGTGCAAATGGTTAACATGCTCACCTGCTATCCCAAAGATTGGTAGCTCGAGTCCACCCAGAAAAAAAAAAAAGAAAGAAAGATCAGCTGTTGAAGACCCTGTGGAGCACTGCCCTACTCACAGTTCTGCACACATGGGGTCACCATGGGTTGGCATTGACTCAACGATAACTGGTTGGTTTATTGTAAATGGGTGGAGTGGACATTAGACAACTCAATCCCCCACCTGTATCTTCTGTAATGTTCCAAACAGGCCCACTCTCCATTTAAGTATTTCCCATGATGGGTGCCTCACTTCTCAGGAGGTAGTCCATCTCTAAGCACCAAACACCCAGGTTAATCAAAGACCCTCTCTTTTGCCCCAAACTATTTTGCCCCAAATAAACCTATTTTGGAATGACTCTAAGGCCCGAAACCCTAACATCCCTTAATTTAAAGAAAATATGGATCAGTGACTAAGGAGACCCTGGGTGGCACAAATGGTGATGCACTTGACTACTATCTGAAAGGTCGTTGGTTCAAATCCATCCAGGGATGCCTCAGAAGAAAGGCCTGCCAATCTACTTCTGAAAGACCACAGCTATTGAAAACCCAGTGGAATGTAGTTCTACTCTGACACACATGTTGCCATAAATTGGACCAACTCAGCAGTAGTCAGCAACTAATAAAGCCGAGATTCCTAGGGCCAAGGTCAAACTCCACACATTTGCCAATACCCTGTATGGGAAGAGTCAGACTGCTGGGAAGGAAATTCAGAGCCAGTCAGTAACTCCAGGAAGCTCTTTGGCCCTAAGGAACTGGCCTTCCAGGCACTGTAAATAAGGTCTTGTTTTTTTCCCCTAGGCAGGCCTGAGTCAACCTCTGCAAGCCCCCTGTCCAGGCATGTAGAGGAGGGAGGCCTCAGGCCCACCCCCTCCAGCCAGCCTCAGAGGTGCCTGCATACCTGTGACCTTGAATCCGAAGGCCCTGCCAAAGGAATAACAATGAGAAATGCCACCGCTTTGATACGTCTCAACCTGGGGAATTGGTGTCAGAAGACACACAGAAAAGCCAGATGGTATTTTCCAGGGTCACGGTCCCCCATGGAGCAAAGCCCAGGGCCCTTTTCTGTCTTTCCCTGAGTCTGTCTGTGCCAGGGCGGCTGGTGAGGGAGGACGAGAAGCCCTGAAGGCACAAGATTAATGGCTTCCTAGGCAGGTGGGCAGCCACCCACTCAGCCCATCACAATCCTCCAGTGACTCCCCCAGCCTGGCTCCATGAAGCGTGAAGAAAAGAAAGAATCTGGTGGAGACGCCAACATTGCCCACCCTGGCAGTACCCGGCTGCCCATCCACCATCAGCACCTCCAGGAGCCCAGCCGTAGAAGTTGGTCGGTAGAAGTGCTTGCTGCCATCGAGGTATATCGGTAGAGTTGCAATTAGGTAAATCTATCTGAAGAAGGAGGTCTCCTAGCTCAGCCCCAGGGCTATTGAATCTTGCCTCAGAGAGGAGCAAGGTAAGCCAAGTCTTTCTGGGAACCTGTGTCTGCGTGACATCTTCCCAACAAGCAGGTTGAGGGGCTGGACTGCAAAAACCTGAGACCCTGGCATTTGGAGGCTACTCTTGCCCCACCTTGGAGGCCAAAGCAGCGATCCCTCCTTGCCTTCCCACCCGAGGACAGGAGGCTGACCCTTTGGAGGCTAGGGGCCAAGAGAGGGCAGGGAGAATTTAGTGGTAGAATTCTCGCCTTCCATGCAGGAGACCAGGGTTCGATTCCCGGCTAGTGCACCACATGCACAGCCACCACCCATCAGTGCAGACTTGTGTGTTACTATGATGCAAACAGGTTTCAGTGGGGCTTCCAGACTAAGGCTGACTAGGAAGAAAGGCCTGGTGATCTACTTCCAAAAATTAGCCAATGAAAACCCTATGGAGCACAACAGTCTGTGCTTGGGGTCGCCATGAGTCGGAGGCTAAATGCAGGCAGCTAACAACAACAGCAAGAGGTCAAAAGGCCAGGCTCCTGGGCTTAGTTCTGCACACAGGAGCTATGGGACTTTAGACAAGGCCCTTGTCTGCTCAGGGCCTCGGTTTCCCCACCTGCAAAACGAGGGAGCTGGAGCTGATGAGCCTCTCGGGTGGTTCCTCCCCAGCACAGTTATTCTGCATTCTCCCTCTGGGAAGTGGGAAATCCCACGGGCCAGCTACACAGGGTGCTCAGGTGTCACCAGGGGTATGTTTTAGAAAGAAGACCCAAAGAGAGAAAGTGAGGCATGAGGTGTCCAAATCTACATGAAGGCTGGCACCTAGTAGGTTTTCAGCCAACATTGGCAGTGATTGCTATTGTCATCAGCAGCAGGACAGAAAGAAAAACACAGTGAAAGAGGCTCAGGATGACAAAGGCAGAAATACGGGGCTAGAAAGAAAGTAAGAGTATGATGGAGAACAAGAAAAAAAGCCACAGAATTGGAGACAAAGTGTTTTATCCCACAATGGCCAAGACTACCTGCCATGTACACAAATTGCTGGCCTCACCCGTGTAGCCAGGAGTTGGAACAACTGTGGAGACCTGGGATGGAAAATATTCCCGCTGAGAAGACCACAGCCTTGGAGTTCACCTGGATACAGAGAGGGCTCTGATTCAGGTGTGCAGGTAGCCTCTGCACATGGTACCTGCTGCTGACACAGCCCACCCTTGGAAACACGTGGACTCACCCACTTGCAGCAGCCCACACTCTGGACATGGGCACCGTCCAGGAGACCTTCCTCCCAGCCCGGCACCCACTCTTCTTGTGGACATGGGGCCAGAGGTCCCTATTTTCTGCCTCTGCTCTGATTCCGAGTAACTTTCTTCTTTTCAGTACAGGAAACAGGTGCAATGTCTAGGTGTCATAAGACGTAAAACCTCCTAGATGATACATTTACAGACCAGGAAAGAAATACATGGCCAGATGCTATTTTTATTACTATTATTACCACATGAAAGTCCCTGGCCCGAGTAAAGACTTGGAAGTTTGGGCACGGTGGAGAAGGGTTCACCAAACAAAGCCAGATGGGGCATGCAAGGCATCCACCCGACTCAAGTTAGAGGCACGTCCAGGGTAATGAGAGTTTTGCTGAGGGGGCGTCCTAGGGACGGCCAGCTCCCCTACTGCCTCCCCTTGTAAGCCTGGGGTCTCCTCCTGGCACTGCTCAGCTGGTCACATGTGGAGGTGGGTGGGCACCGCGTGGGCATAGGGAGATCAAACCACTAACCCAAACCCTGTGCCAGGTACCAGGCATAGCCCCACCCAGACCAAAGCAGGCCTCCTTCTCCACCATGCCCGGAGTGTCCACCCAGGAAAGTGGCCTCCGAGGCTTCCCTGTCCCACACGCCTGTCAGAGGCACCAAGCACAGGCTCCACGTTCTAGCTTGAGCATGTCAACCACCCCCAAGCGGCTCCTCTTACTAGGCCCTCAGGCAGCTGAGCCGGGGAGCCTGTACTCCACTCTTTCCCATTTGTTCTCACCAGGGGAAAAGCCCCCTCAGCACGGTATAAAGAGACCCCAGCATCGACACCTCTAGTTGCCCTGACTCGTTCTGCACAGCCGTTCCGGGATGAGGAGTTAGCAGGCAGCCTTGTTGTCAGGGGCTGTGCTCACCCTCCTGGTCGGCCAAGTAGCTCACCTGGGACCACATGAACGTGCTGGGGGAACGTCATGGGCTGGCCTGGACTCTTGAGAGGGACATCTGTGAGGGAAACATGGTTCTTGGGGCACCTGGGAGCTCAGAGCTGTTTCAGGCAGACCTAGGTTTCCACCCTGGCTCTCCAAGCAGACTCATTCCCAGGGAGCAACCCCCCTGACTAGCGTGCACCCTAAAAGCTACTGTTTCTGTCTGCCCAGTGCTGCCCCCACAACGATTTTAGGGCTCAAAGACTATTCAGGGGCCTTTCTGTTTTGTTTAATGGCAGCTCTTAGGGGACCAGCAGGGTCACCTTGCCCAAGTCACATGATCCCTTTCGACCTCAGGTTCCTCCTGGGTAAAGTGGGGATGCGTCCCCCTGCTTAGGTGTTACTGCAAAGGTTACAGCGATCATACAGCACGGTGCCTGGATCACACCAAGTGCTACAGCAGCTCCCTTCCCCTCTAAGGAGCTAAGCTCCCTCTCTCCCCCGAACCTATGCACAGAGGCACTGAGAGTCCAGGGGCCAGGTGACACTCTTCTACCAGCCTGTCCCTGTGGCTGGACCCCTGGCTCACCCTCACCCACATATATCTGGCACCCTGAGTCTGGGAACCCAGGGCCCCAGCATGCTACTGCTCCCTGACCACCTTGACTCAGCAGCAACAAGAGCAGGGTCCTGGGTGCCCCTCCCGACCCCATGCTTGCTAAGAGTTTTGGGGACCAACTAAGCTGAAGTTAAACAGAACACAAAGCCTTCTGAAGAGTCATCAAGCCCTAAGTTCACTGTGGCGGCAATGCTAGGAAACACAGTGGCTTTCAGAGAATCAGGGCACACGTTAGTCAGAGGGGCTGCTCCCTGGGAACGAGTCAGGGCCTGGGGTTCCTCATCCCCCTTTAGGCCTGAACCCCTTGGACACTCAGCCCCTTACCTCTCTGTCCTGTGAGCCTTGGTGTGAATCAAAAGAGCAAGTTCAGACCTCACCCGCCCCCTCAACCAGCCACCCTTGGGCAGTGAATAACCTGAACAACTATACAGGCGGCCCTGCCAGCTGCTCAGCACAACACACGCATTTTCTCAGAATGTCTCCAAGCTTCGACCTCACATTTACTGCAGGCTCCTCCATGCCTGGCCCTGTGGGGCAGGTCCTCAGGTGAATCAGATGCAGACCTGCCCTTGAGGGGCTCAGGGTAAAGGGAAGATTTCCGGGGAGAGCTGAGGGGGAGGAGTTTCATTCTCAAGGCCACTTCTTCCTTGGCAAGGCCACTTCCAAGGGCGTTTCTCTGCAGTCCAGGGGTTTAAAGAACAAAACGCGACCCCACCCATGACAGGCACCTCCTAGCCTGTAAAAAAAAGCTGTGTTGATATAGCCATTATCTGGTGTCTGGGGGCTTGTACTTCACTTCTGATTGGAAGTGGGTCAGTCTGAGGCCTGGGCTGAGGCCTGGGCTCTGGTGGCCCGCGCGCTATGTGCATCTGAGTCACTGAGCTGTGCCACCAGACGCCAAAGGTCTGAGCCTGAAGCAATGTCTGGGTAACTGGAAAGGTAATACCTCCTTCTGGGGCAGTGTTGCCTGGGACCCAAGGAGCCTGCCAAGGAGGAGTCTGGGACAACACTAGTTTACTCTGGCCCTCTTCTGGGCCTCTGCTGTACTGGGGGCTGCAGACCAGGCCCGCTGGCCTCCCTCTCAACTTCCCACTTTCCTGTGGCATCCCAAGCAACTACAGCACAGCCAATGTAACCCCAACTCAAGCCATTTATAGTGTGTGCTCTGACTTGGGAATGACCCAGAATATTCTCTCAACTCCCAAAGTCAGTGGGGCCCTTGTCTTCACAGGTAGCGTGACTGCCTTGGCTGTGCATCCCAGCATTTCCAGGGAGAGCAATTGCCCCTCACGTGGTCTTAGGGTCCCACTTCAGCCACACGCAGAGCCTCCTCCCTTCACATCGTAACTTTGCGGTTCTTGGCATCGGCTCCATTCCTCTCCAGACGTCACCTGCGCCTGCCTCACCTGGTCAGCCCTCACCTATGCCTGCCTCCCCTGTTGGTGGCTGCTATGGCCCTTCCTCACAGGCCTGGAGGCTTAGGCATACCTCTCCAGCAGGGCCTTTCCCCTTGGAGAATTCGTGTTTTCGCCTTCGTACTTAAGTTAAAACCCCATGGGCAGGGTCCAGCAGAGAAGAGCAATTAACCTTACACCCTAGACATAAAACTTGCATTCCTCATCTGCGAAGGTCACCTGCTTCAATAGAATTTGGATAGGGACATGCCTGGAGGGACATGCCATTGAGAAAGAAATACTAAAAGAAGCTAATATTTATTGAGCACTTACTTTGTACCAGTCTCTGTTTTAACTACTTTGTGGGTATCAACTCCTCAAATCTTTACAGCAACTAAGGAGATGGTATCATTGCAGATGAGGAATCTGAGGCTCAGAAAGATTAAGTCATGTATCCAAGTTCACAGAGCTGGGACGCGATGAACCAGGCAGTAGTGTGGTCTTAAATGTCTAACAACTGGCTAATGTGTGGCATTTGCCAAATTCCGATTTCCATGATGTAAATACTCCCACCATGGCCAATTTCAAGCTGCCAACGTGACATCACTGACTGCAGAGCTGGGAAGGTGGGCAGCAGCCCACCATCGTAAGTACTTCCACCACACAGACACAATGCTGTTGCCGTTAGTTGCCTTCCAGTCAGTTCTGACTCATGGTGACCCTATGTGTGCAGAGTAGAAGGGCTCTACTCAAGCAGAAGACTGTAGGGTTTTCAAATCTGTGACCTTTTGGAAGCAGATCACCAGGCCTATCTTTCTAGGTGCCTCTGAGTGGGTCCAAACCACCAAGCTTTGAACTAGTAGTCAAGCGCTTAACCGTTTGCGCCACCCAGGGACTCCTGGATGTAAGGAACTCAAGAGTATGAAGTAAGATGTAGTAAGATATTAGGAAGTGATGAGTTTTAAATACTGGTTGCATCTGTTTTTAATATAACATTGTAAGCTCATATAATGTAATTTTTAATAATGGTTGTGTTTAACAACCAGCCCCCCCCAAAATTCTTGAAAACTTAATGAGCGGCTCTCACTGGCTGGTTTGAGCTGGTTCCAGCATATCACTGAGGCCAGGATTTAAACTCAGTCAGTCTGGAGCAAGTGTCCCCTCCTAACCATTACCCATACCTCCTCCCAGAAGGGTGTGGATGCCCACCCAGCTGCCAGGTCTGCCTCCGCTGATCAACAAGGCCACGGGTGCTGCAGTGAGTCCTCTCCTGGCCACTTTTTCTACGCACTTCTACCTTCCTCTTATGCCCTCCGGGACTCCCCTTTACCCCCTCCTGATCTCCTGGGCTAGCTCAACATTTATTAAACATCTACTCTGGGCCTGGTGCTGTTCTAGGCTCTGAGATACACAGCTGAGCTTGTACTCTAGGGGCTCATGATCAGTGAGTGGGGAGATCCACTCAAATCCAACAGATTGCAAACCAGTCAGAAATAGAGCATAGACTTGAACGTTGTGCTCTTTTGAAGAACTATCTGGATGGGATCAAATTGACAATAGCAACTCAAAAGGTCGGATGCGAAGCTTAGGGGGCAGCGAGCTTGTGTCAGTGGGGAATGAACAATTTGGAAAAGGAGGGTGAGGATGGTGGCACAACTTGAATGTGATCAGCGTCACTGAATTCTACGTGTAGAAATTGTTGAGTTGGTGTAGGCTTTGCTGTGTATACTTTCAACAACAATAAAAAGAAAGCAAAGAAATAGAGGTATAGGCCAGAGAGCAGTCGAAAAGAGGGAGAGATTAATTCCCCTTGGGAGGGAGTCCCTGAGTGGTGCAAGCAGTTAACATGCTCAGCTGCTAACCAAAAGGTTGGAGGTTCAAGTTCACCCAGAGGCAGCTTGGAAGAAAGGTGTGGTGATTTACTGCAAAATCAGCCACTGAAAATCCCATAGAGCGCAGTTCTACTTTGACATACACGGGGTCACCACAAATCAGAGTCCCCCTGACGGCAACTGGTTTGAAGGGATCAGGGATAGCTTCACAGAGAGGGTGTGACCTGAATAGGGTTTTAAAGGCTAAACCAAAGTCACCAGGCAGACCAGGGCAGGGGGAGCAATAGTACAAATAGGAAGGAAAAGATCTGAGATGTATATTTAGGTAAAAGCTTTGCAGATTTAGGAGGGGGTTGGACAATGAAGAGAGAGAGGGAACTGAAGATTCACTCCATATCTTGGGTGGGGCCCCTGCTTAGGGTGGGGAGAGATAAGGATGACACGAGGAGAAGCAGGGTCACAGTGCTATGCTGTTCCTGATTTTGCATGAATCCAAGTCAGGAACTCAGATTCAGGCTTGGGAGTCATTGGAAAACGCGTGATGGGAGAATCAGGGGAGGGCATGGGAGCATGAGATGGCAGGCAATACAGGCTAAGAAGGCGGGGTGGGGGTGGTTCCAGTTCAAAATGCATTTATGACATCTCAGAGGGAGGCACGAAGCAGGTCAGATCACCAAGGGCCTCTGGAGGCTGACCATGGGCTTCTGGAGGATGACATCAGAAAAACCAATGGCTCCTTTCCACAGCCTTCCTTCTGTGCCAATGACAAGGACAAAGGCTGAGGAGGGAAGCGGATCTGATTCGCTGTGGCAGTTCTTCTGTTCTGCCTTTTTAGGAACAAGACATGGGGCCCAATTTTCCCCCATTCTACCTCTCCCTAAACTGGACCTATGTGTTGGACCCACACAGCTAAGAAGGAATTTTCTGGAGGTGAGATTTCCACCCACTGCTGTCAAGTGAATTCAAACTCATACCAACCCCATTGGGTTTCCAAGGCTGTAATCTCTATGGAAGCAGACTGCCACATCTTTCTCCCACAGAGCTGCTGGTGGTTTTGAACCGCGGACCTTTCAGTTAGCTGTCGATTGCTTTAACCAGGCTAAGGTTAGAAAGCTGAAACTTTAGATGCAATAAGCGACACACAACACGGTAGTTAGGAGTGTGGGCACTCGGCCAGACTGCCTCTGTGTAAATCCTAGCTTTGTCAGCCGTGTGACCTCGGGCAGTGACTTAACATCTCTGTGCCTCAGTTTCCTTACCTGTGCAATGGGGATGGTAATATGCCTACTTCACAGGGTTGTTGTGAAGAAGCAACAAGTCAATACCTAAAATGTTTTTAGGACAAAGTCTGGCACATAGCAAGTGCTCAATAAATGTCAGTTACTGCTATGATGACTGTTACTATTATTATTACAATCACCCATCTCTGACCCTACAGTTCATTTTTAGTTCTCCTGCTCTGGTGGCACAATGGTTAAGCGCTTGCCGTTAACCAAAAGTTGGTGGGTCGAAGCCACCCAGTGGCTCCATGGGGGAAAGGCCTGGCAATCTGCTCCCATAAAGATTACAGCCTAGAAAACCCTACAGAGCAGTTCTATTCAACGGCACCTAACAAAAACAACCTTATAAGCCTTTTTTTTTTTTTTAGCAAATCCTAAAAGGATTCCTCAGAGTTAGGTGGCATGAAGAGGAGAATCTGAATGTAAGTGTGAGGTTCTGAAAATGGTGTGGCCTGTTTCACAGGCAGTGACTGTGGTGTGTGTGTGTGCACGCATGTCGGGGGGAGTGAGGGATGGGGCACACCACACCTGCAGGCAGCTGCAGTGCTAAAGAGCATGGATTGCGGTTCCATGCCAGACCTGCTTTCTGAATCCTGAGTCACACCCTCACTGAGTCCCAGAACCCTGCCTTTCTGAAGGCTCTCCAGGTGGAATCCTCCACACCCCTTCCCACCCTAGGAAGGTGCAGTGTCATTGAGGGCCTGTAGGGGGCTCTAGAGCTCTTCCATTTCCCATACCCTTTTTTAGGCTGTGAGGGCTCCTCGCGGAAAACAATGGTTGTGTTTACCAGGGCTATTTTTATGCAGCTAGGCAGTTCTTGGGGTGGGTGAAAAGAAGCTGGGTTTCCCTGGTCCCCTGTTGATGAGCCCCAGTTCATCCTTGCTCCCCATTGGCTCTGTTCCAGGTTCAAGCCCCTTGTTCTTGTTCCACCATCTGACACAGCCTCCTGGAAGGCTAAAATGATCCCTCAAAGTGGGGGTCAGCCGCCAGAGGGTCAGCCTCCTGTCTCTGGGTGGGGAGGCAAGGAAGGGTCACTGCTTTGGCCTCCCAGGTGGAGCAAGAGTAGCTTCCAAATGCCAGGGTCTCAGGTTCTGGCAGACCAGCCTCTCAACCTGCTTGTCAGGGAAATGTCACACAGACATAGGTTCCCAAAAAGACTTGGCTTACCTTGCTCCTCTCTGAGGCAAGATTCAATAGCCCTGGGGCTGAGCTAGGAGACCTCCTTCTTCAGATGTTTTTACCTAATTGCAATTCTATCAATATATCTGGATGGCAGCAAGCACTTCTGCCTACCAACTTCTAAGGATATGGCCAACCTAACAAGTTAATATTGGCGAAAAGTTAAAGGCGGTCTTTTAAAAAACAATTTGAAAAAAATTGAACACATAATCGTTCTTTTGGGCTTTGTTAAAAGCAGGAAAAAAAAATAAAGGGAAAAGTGTTTCTTAATAGGACCCATTTAGGAAAAGCATGGATGAGTCGGGATGCTAGATTTAGCAAATGTTGCATGGGATATACTTACAGGAAAAAAAGATGCGTTGTTTATCTAAAATTAAAATTTAACTGAGTGCCCTGTACTTTATCGGGCAACCCTATCTACAGGGTCCAAGGATATAGGAATTCATTCAGAAGAAATTTCCTATTCATTACCGCTACTTCAAAACTGAATTCCTTCTCTGATCCCTTTATGTTAGGTATAGAAACCCAGGCCACAGTCATCGCCTTCAACAGTTCAAACACCTCGATTTTACTGCTGAGGGGGGAGTCGTTGTGAGGCTGCCTCAGAGAAATGAAAAGTAACTTCCAAAAGATAACATCAGAGAAAATTAGTAATAACAGGGAACATTTAATGCACACTTAACTGTGTTCCAGGCACTTGCAAATTCCCTCATTTAATCTTCACAACAACCGTGGGAGGTGGATACTATTAGCTGCAGAAACTAAAAGGAGAACCTACAAATCTTATTTCTGTAGTTCTTGCAAAAAAAAAAAGCCAAACCCAGTTCCATCAAGTCAATTCCTAGCAACCCTATAGGACAGGGTAGAACTGCCCCATAGAGTTTCCAAGGAGCACCTGGTAGATTTGAACTGCCCACCAGCAGCCATAGCACTTAACCACTATACCACCAGGGTTTTGCTCTTGGAAAGGCATGTAAATTTCTGGTCAATTACTTTCCCAGGAGGAAAGTGGAAGGAAACCAAGGTCTCCATCCCATCAACAAATGGGCTTATTCATAACCCGATGCCGGGTCTGTTGCTATTTGGTTATACACCACTTACACAGTAAAGTGTCTTAATTTCAATGCTTACCACTGGCTTGGGGTATGGGATGGTGGGAGAGAAGTGGGTGGGAAACTCAGCACAGTCAGCCATAAGTTGGCCTTGTAACTAAGGAAGACGTGGTACACCTCGGGATAATAAACAGCTCATTTGCCATGAATGTAGGCACGCTAAGCCATGCCCGAATATTCAGTGACAATGACACACGGATTCTAAATGTTCTCTGTAAGAAAAAAACACCCTTTCTCCTAATCCTTCTTAAACTCAACAAGACTGATTGGCTTTTATTATTCATGAATTAATTTTTTACTCTGGGTCCAACAAGGGAATTGAAGCTATAAAATTTCTCCCCGATTGAAGGGGAAAGGCAGCTCTCCACCTGAGCAGCACAGCCAAACTCTTGCCTGAATTCTTCGGGGTAGGAATGTTTTGTTTGTGAAATCAGTTAATAATCAATTAATAATCCGAAGCCTTGTTTTTGTTCCCCACCCTCCAGCCCGCCACCTCCTTAGGAAAAAAATGACTAAGAACATGAGTAAGAACATTAAGGTGGAAAAGAGAACTACAGACAGCCAGGGAAGCTCTGGTACGCTCCTGAGTATACCACAAAAATACCAGAGCTGCCTCCTATTTCCAAAGCACACACACCAAAAGGAAACGCGAGAGAAAATAACAAAGGCATCGCTGATTATAAAGGTAACACCTCTGCACCTCTGCAGAGGGGCAGAGCCTGCATTTGCACAGGGTCCTGGTTAGGAGTCTGTAAGGAGACTCACAAGAGAGGTCACCAGGATCCAGAGGGGTCAGCTCCCTGGTGACCTCCCTCCATCTGCAGAGCACGGGCTGAGGTGCCCAGGAGCAGGGGACAGCAGCCTCAGAGAAGCTGAAGGGCCAAGAAAGCTATCAAGGGTGGAGAGGTGACTTTGCCTCCCTCTTCATGCAGTTCTTTTTCCAGATATTCACATGCACCAAGCCTTCACCACCAACACCACCACCACCCCTTGCCCTCTGTGTGCCTTTGGCCTGCAAACCTCTCCTGAGGACGCACGCAGCCAGAAAAGCCATGGAACATGGGGGAACCGAAAGGCAGAGCATCTCATGGGCCAGAGAGGCTGGCAGAAGGGGAGTCAGATTTGACACAGCAACCTTTGCAGGAAACATTTCTCCCTTCTTAGTTCACAAGCAAAATATCCTGCTTATCTCAGGGGTGCCACGTAGTTCCTGTCTTATCCTGTTCCCCTCCGTTCTGACTCGAGACCTGGCAGTTGTTGCTCCTCGATGAATTCAGCCATGCAAACCTGAAACCTCCACAGGTCTATGTTTCTGCAAAGATATTTATGTCCAGGGCAAGACATAGCAAACCCTCACCCAGTCACTATGAGAAAACTAGGGATGAGAATTGCTTCGCGCTTTGGGGGAAGAAAAAGCTGCCAGCTGTTATGACTGTTATCATAATTACTATAACTATCACATTATTGCTATGATTTCTGTAAAAGCAATGTTCTTTCTGCCAAAGCTTGTTAGCTTGTCTGTTTAGGTAGACAATGTCAACACACCCAAGAGACAAGCGACGAGGAGGGAGGCTAAAAGGAAAAGAATAAATATTGCACACTGCATGCGTGCGGAAGAGATGCTTTACCATCAAAGGGAATGTTTTCTGTTGATCGATTAGAGAGACAAACACAAAAGCATATACCAGCTTGTTTACGCCCTCTCACCAAGAGCCCAAACTAGAGCTCAAAGCACTAGATGAGGCAAGAGAATTAAAAAATGGTTTCAAATAAGGTTTCATGCTTCCTGATACCCTCACCCACTCCTCCAGCCTCTATCACCTGTTCTTCAGGCAGCAGACCCAGCCAAACCTGAAATTTGTCTGTAAGCAGGAGGTCTTTATCCTCCTTGTTTTCACCAAAACATCTGAGCAGACCAGAGGCGGTTGGATAAATGTACTAACGGTTAAGTCAGAACAAGGTGGCCAGTGACAAGCACTCAGCATTGGGACGATACCCAGTTAACTAGGAATGAGAACCTCAAAACAGAGCAAATGCACCCACACGCTCATACGTACACAAACACAGGTAGATACACAGACAGGCCTATATACCCGACATTCCTTCCTCCAAAACATACAGAATCAATGAGGGATAAAAGGACAAGGGCAAACTAGAGCAAGTTGAAATGAAAAGAGAGAAAAAAAAAAAAAAGTGAAGACAAAGGAAAATGCTAAATTGCAAGACAAGAGAGAGTCTCATCTAAAACCTCACTCCGGCATATTCCTCACCTTCCCCTACAGCATTTACTCACAACTATGTTCCCTTATTCTTCGCCCTTCAGGAACTGAGAACACATGAAAAGGCCAGCAATGCTCAGAAGCCCCTCTCCAAATACCTTTTTAAACCCCAAACCAGGTGAAACTACCAAAAACACAAATCTAAGTAAATACAATAAAGCTTTTAAAATGAGTAACAACACCAAAAAAAGTAAAACAAATTTATGAATTCAAGTCCATTCGAGCAGTTAAAACAAAAGAGTCGAGTGAAAATCACACCTAACCTGTGAGGTTTAGAAACTCCTAGTTTCCTAGATAGAAAAGCTTGGCTCTAATTGGGCACTTCACATTCGTGTCATTTTAAATGCGGCGTTTGAGTAAGCACCCCCAGTCAGCCAGGAGGCTGATCGCTGCTGTAATTGGCAGAAGAGAAGCATGATATAATTTTAAATGAAAATTGATCACATTTGAAACCAGAAGATAAAAATAAAATCTTGTCGGAATTTGTTTTACTGCCTTCTGACCTCTGGATAAAATGACATTGAGAAATAAAATAACATTATCCACCAAACCATTCCCAGAAACAGCTCAGTCCCGGGGACTCTGAATGACAATACTGAATAGAATATTTTAAAGTCCTAAGAACACAAGAAAGAAATTAAAAATAATAATAATAATAAAAAAAAACCTGCTTCTTTAAGACCAAATGTGTACCATACAGGTTAAAAAGCACAATGAAATAAAGATGAAAAAATCATATCTCTAATTCCCCAGGAAAACTTTTGTTTGGTGTTTATACGATTTTAACTCAAGCTCAGATGATTCTGAATTTAAGACATTTAGCCAATAGATTTTTTTTTTTTTACCTTGTTTTATTCCACACTGAAAGTCCCTTGGGCAGATTAACCAGTATGATTTCCCTTGATTTAAGAAAGCATTTGATCCTTTAAGCTACAGACTGTCAATGGCTATGTGCAGGGAGAGAAGGGGAAGTCAGGAACCTGGAACAGAATTGCCCAAATGCTCCTTTGAGTGTGACCATCTGTTCTCCCAGAGAAGGGCCCGTCTCCCTTCTCTTCCTCTCTGGGGTCTGCACTAGCCCTATCACAGCACTACCCAGGCCAGGAAGGGAGGAGAGGTGCGGAAATAAACCTGAACTCCTCCCAGCTGTACGGGCTGCCAGCCCGTGGGTTTCCTTGCACGCCATGGAAAAACCCCAAAGCTCAGCATCCCCCACTCGGAATGCAGCCACAGCCTGACCTCAGCCCAAGCAAGGGGTACAGCAAGCAGCAGAGACTGTGTTTAAACAGCAGAGCCCCCTGCCCACCACCACCCCCATCGGGAATAACTACCCAAGCACACACTCACACGTGTCCACACACAGACCCACCAGGCTCGAAACTCTTAGGAATGGACGTGGCTTTGGGTGTTCTGGGGTTCAGAAATATCCTCTACAACTGCGGCTTTAAGGGCAACACGCAAGGACTTGACCCGCAAAGTCTTTACTTATAAAGGTAAAGAAAGGTCCTGTTCAGCTCCTTGCTGAGTCTCATCCTCATCAGTTACAGAAAGCCCTCTAGATAAGTAGATGCAAGCAGCGAGGACAGAAGAGAAAAAAACAGGACCAAGAGGTTGCACCGTTTCCCCACTGTCAGTTTTTTGGTGTCTTTGTGTTGGATGGTTGGTTGGGGGGGGGGTCTCTGCCCTGCTCCCCTAGGACCGGCCTCCCTGCAAGTTTTCTGAGTGGGATCACCAGAAGCTGTCCAGCTCTGCGGGCCACCGGAACAGAGCCCGGGAGTCAGCAAGGCCGTCATGGCCCACGGGCTGTCTCTGAGAGGACGCTGATGGGCTGGGTGAATACAGCCACAGCCTGCTGAGACCCAGGAGCACTAGATGGAAGGAGTGCGTCCCCAGAGAGCCCTGCTTTCCTGGACAAGGTCCTCCAGCCACAGAACTGACCAGCATGTACCAAGGTCTTCCCATCACGTCCACCTAGTGTGGCAGGGGAAGTGAGGGAGGAGAGGCCCCACACCAGGCTGCCACACAGGGTGACACTGTCATAAGACACAAGGGTCACTAGGGAAGAAATGATCCCCCAAATACCGACTGCCCCCAGTCACTGCTCTGACAACCGCTCCAAGGAAGTTGTGTGGCCCTGCCACCCATTACCCGGGACAGCTCTACCATTGTCAGTGAAGGAGGCAGGAGGCAGGCTGGTCCAGGGAGGGTTAATTGCCTGGCCAGCCATCACAGGGGTCACCGTGATGTGTAGAGAAGTTGAGCATCCCAGTCCCCCAGAGCTGGTCTGTTAATTACATTTGCAATTATAAACACCACGACCTCCCAGCACAGGGAGGCAGCCTCACCAGCGGATGGGTAACCAGGCTGTCATCCTGGTCCAGAACACCCTAGCCACGCCAGGAGACCCCGGGGTCAGCTGAAGCCTACAGCCCCCTCCTCCAAGGAATGGCTACCTATGACTTTTTCCCAGAGGTCCGAGGCTGCCAAGACTGACAAAGGGGACACTCGCCAGAGATGAAGCCCACTCGCAGGTCACCAGCAGGTACATGCTAAAAAGATCTTTTAGTTATCCCTAGAAACCAGCAAATGGCCTCAAGGGCAAACAGATGGGATGTTCTGGAAGGCTCTGAGCTCAGATTTGTCTAGTTCCAACCCATCCTCAACCTGCGACCTTCACTGCTTCCTGGACCCGTTCCACTGACCCTGCGTTCTCAGCTC
Organism: Elephas maximus indicus; assembly: GCF_024166365.1. Classification (NCBI taxonomy): domain Eukaryota; kingdom Metazoa; phylum Chordata; class Mammalia; order Proboscidea; family Elephantidae; genus Elephas; species Elephas maximus. Next base: position 89,157,011 of record NC_064828.1, on the reverse strand, counting down.
CCTCCTTGGCCCACACACCTTCTGGATGCTATAGTGAGGGGATGATACCCAGGTTTCTACATTCAAGCCTAGCTGGGGTCCCCCACCGGTAACATTCAGTCAAGAGCCCCCAGACCCTATGACAGAAGCTTCCGGAGGTGGGGTGGGCAGATCTCATGTCAAGGCGCTGTGAGGGTCTCACAGAGAGAGGTGGACAGAGAGCCCGTGAGAGTGCTTAGGAGTGGGGGCACATAGGCACAGAGGTGTTTAGGAGTGTGGGTCGGGCTTAACTTTGAAGGGCTGGATTATGGTTAATATACCTATCTTTCCTCTGAAATTAGAGCCACAAGGAGTTTTAATCATTTTGAAGAAGTCACTTAAGGTATCCAGGAAGACAAGTTCTAGAAAGGGGCACTGCAGAGAGCCACATCAAAAACTTCTGATTCCTGTCTGTCTGCTGTCTTCTGAATCCTCTCTCCTTTTGTAATTCTACACATTCACATGACTCCGCTGCTACTCCCGCCCCGCCGCCCCGTGCGTAAACACACACACACACACACACACATTTTCTCTCTCACACACACCTCCTTCCTTTGGTCTGCTAGAGTTGTGCAGGTCTGTCCAGTCCCCGAGCCCAAAAGAAGCAAGGCAAACGTTTTGCGGAGGGCAGAAGAAAGAACAAACTTTTTTGATGAGTTTAGATTTATCTTTAAACACCACTGGCCAAATGTCCAATGATCGGAAGCGTGAATCAAGCATGCAGGACCTAGTTACAAGGGCCCCGAGCTGGGGGCGGGGGGTGCTCTGAGAAGTCAGGGTTGGGACATGAAATCTCTCTCACAGCTACCTCCCTTGTGTGGCTTTCCCCTAAAGTCCCCTCTCTCCTTCGTCTCTCGGTCTAAATGGAAAATTTATTGATTACTCCAAATCAATAGAATGAAAACGTTCCCTTTTCGTGGGCTGGGTTGTTTCTTCCTTTTTTTTTTTTTAAGAAACAGATTTTTTCATATACCCTAATTACTGGTAAAATAGAGGAGTGTTTCTAAAATAAAGGGAGCTGGGGAAATAAAAAGCTCCAAGAGGAAATTTCCAGTTGATGACAGGCTCTCACTGAGCTGGAAAGGGCCCTACCCTGGACCAGGGCCCCTGTGTTGATCTAATGTTTTCTTCTAGTTTATTGCCCTCAGGCCTGTATAACTTCAACCTCCTATCACCCCACCTTCATCCATGGCTCCCACACCTCCAGAAGGGTGGCAGGCACAGAAAGGTTTATTTCTTGCAGCCCTTCCCTTGGAAAACCAAGACTAATGTCCTCACGCTGATTTATTTTTAAATGTACCATTAAAAATTAATCCCCCCCCCCCTTTTTTTCTCCAGGTCACTGATTCTGAATTACCATGTGGCATTTTTCCTACGTGTGAACCCACATATTTTACCTTCAGGACAGCTTGTTCTTCATTTGTTTAACAAGAGCAAATTCATCACTGGACAATGGGTAAGGCCGTCCCCTGCTCGTTGGGTTTTTGGCCCAGGGTCTCCAATGGGTCAGGTCATGGGCACGTGTGTACACAGGTAGGCACACGAGCACGCACACTCATTCTCACTCCAGCTGATTATATATGTACATAAGATATTGATTAGAAATGGTACTGGAGTCACCTACAGGACTGGCTACGGGAGATGAAAATGAAGGAGAAAGTTATGAAGGTATGTATGTGTCTCTGGGTGTGTGTGTTGGTGTCTCCTGGGAAAGCAGGACTAGCAGTAAGGCATTAAAAATATGTTCTCTGTGTGCTGGAGGGCAAGAGGGAGGGCTGGAGGGTTCTTTCTCTCAGAACTCTGGTTCCTGCTCCCCTGCGTTTTCTCAAGTCCAGGAATGTCAATTAATCCACACAGGTAGGAACTGTGTGTACAGAGCACATGAACCCACTCATGTCTATGTTCACCAAGAAACCCTGGCACCCTCCATAATGAATGGATTCCTCCGCCTGCCCTTCCAAACAAATCAAAGAATTCAGCCCTCTGCTTTGTTACTTTGCTTTCACTGGATCCTAAAGCACCCTGTCACAAAGCTCCGGGGTGCAGGTCAGAAAGACACCTCTTCCGTACACCAGCATCTGACCTCCACAAGCTCATCTTTGGAAATGGTGCACCCCTGTACCCCAGCAACTGCAAGCTTGGGTGGGGAGGCACACATCTGTGCACCGGGACCAGCTCACCACCAGCCACTCACCAGAAGGCTGCAGCTCAGCAGGTCCCGGGGTTTGAGAAATGGCTTATCACAGAGATGCTTAGTTGCTCAGTAGAGACAGCAGGTATATCTCTGGTTGTTCCTGTGCCCCGTGGAGTGAGAAGCTAATTCTTTGCAAAGAAGCCAGGAAGGGTAGTGGATCCAAAACACTGTCAGACTTAGTTTATAAATTATTTCCCCTCCAAACCCTTCCCAGGGACCCAGGACCTCAGCACCCTCATTCCGCTTTCCTGTTTCTCTGACATTCCCTCTGTGACCATAGTTCTCCTTAAACTCAAGCCACTGTTGCCGTCAACTGGATGAATTACCCAGCTGTTAAAACCTCCATCTCTCCTTGCTTTCCTGGTCAACACAATCAAAGGATGTACTTTCCCCCAGACGAATTTTCATATTCCTTGACTGTGACTTGAGCCAGGGACAAATACATAGATATTTCCAGCTCTACTAAAGAGAAAAAAAAAAAAAAAGAGAGGGAGCCTAAATAATTTAAATATCCAATATGTGTAGTACTTGGTCATTTTATGTGAGGAAATGACCCACCAGCTTCATCACATTGTCTGCAGCCTCACTTACCCCCCACCCAGCTTTCTTTAGGTTGAGCGCAGCACAGCACCACCTTCCCCCCATCCACAGAAGCTGGGATCAGTGGAACCTTCAAAGAGAACGAAAAGCGACTTTTCAAGCCGAGGGAAACCAGAATCCATACAATTAAGGATTTTCCTCATCTCCTAAACCACTCGCCTTCTTCCACACTCTAAATTACGGCAGCATCTAAAAGACTCTCTGCATAGGAAATCCTAAAAGTAGAACCAGAAAGTCAGTGTGGAGCTGGGGCAGTCCGGTCACCCACTGAGAGCCGTTGTCAAGTGGCCTCCACACTCGCGCGTGGTCCAGCGTCTGCGCAGCGAGAAGGCGGTTAAGCACGCTCCCTGGACCCCCACATTATCTATCCAGAGTATTTATTTTAGGGGGAGGGGGCGGCGGGTACAAAGAAGAAAAGATGGTGAAGGGGAGAAACGCTGAGTTCGATAGTTCAGTTTGCTTCAGAAAAGACAGTAAGAAGTTAAGCAGGAAAGCTGCCCCGGAGAGCCTAGAGTTTTTATTTTATTGTATTTTTTTCAGCTTTAGGAAGGACCCACTAAGCGCGCGCACAGAACAAGCACACCCAGACCAGCCCGGGGCGCGGCGGGACGCGGCCGGAGAAGGAGAGCTGGGCAGGTGGAAACCGCGCGCTTAGACAGCGCTGGGAGGGAAACTGCAGCTGGCCAGAGCGGGACCCCAGAGAGCCCAGCCAGGACGCACCGGGCGCCACCCGCCGCTCTGGGGGCTCGGTCCTCCACTTTCCCGCTCTGCGTGCTCAGCGCGCTGCCTCGGGAGAAGGACCCGCGGTTCCCGGAGGCCCGTCCCGCAGCCCCGGCCACCGGCCACAGCCACGCCGCTCCGACGATCCCAGGTTCCAGCGCGGCGAGCTCGAAGTCGGTGCGGGGCAGGGACATCGCGCCCGCTCGGCGCGAAATCCGTGGGTTCAGCGTGGCGCTGCCGCCCCCAACGCCGCGAACTAACTTTGCCTTGGACAAGGCTCCCGGCCGCTGTCCCCACTGCTGGTGGGATGCGGGTTCCCCTCGCTGGGCGTGCCAGGCGCAGAGAGCCCCGGCCTGCCGCCCGCACTCCTGGGCGCCTTGAGTCCCGCCGCGCCGGGTGCGCGCCCTCGGGGCGCACCGCTGGGATCGCTGGGCGAGTTCTGCACTGGCCGACTGCAGTTTCCAAACCACCGCGGCACGTACGATATCGCCCTTTTGCCTGGGTCATTTCTGGCTCCCAGGGTGGAAGCAAATAATAAAGCCAAAGGGTCCGCGGGGACGCTTTCTCCGACAGGACAGGACATCCTCGCGACCACATTCCCGCACCTGTTCTGGGCTTGCTCCTCCCCATTGCACAGAAACGCAAAGGTTTTTTCACCACGAAGGAAAATCAGAGAGGAGAGAGAAAGGAAGAAAGAGTGAATGAGAAAAAAGCTGCTCTTGCTGAAAAGTGAGGGTTTGTAAAAAGGGGTGCGGGAAAAGTTAGAGGCGGGCTAACCCCCGAGAAGGAAACCCAGGAAGTGTGCGGCTTGGCCCCTCCAACGTCTCCCAAATGTCCCCCTTCCCGGGCCCCCGTCACTTCAAGAATGCCTAGAAGAGGAACTGCGACACCCAGGGCAGAAACAGCCGGACGGGCAGAAGGACAGACAGACCGAGAAGCCGGGCACCTACTGGTTGTGGTAGCCGAGGGGGTCCGGGATGCACAGTTCTGACACGTCCATCAGTCCCGCTTTAGCATTCCCAGTTGGTGGAGAAAGGCGGCGCGGAAATCACGCGGCAGAGCGAGTGAAGGGCACCGGCGAGGTGCGAGTCCCGGCAGGCGCTCAGCGAGCCGGAGAAGGAGCAGTGGGAGGAAGCGGCGTGGCCGGGGAGAGGGAGGCGGAGAGCTGTGCGCACACAGCCCTGCGCTCCCACTCCTTCAGACACTCCTAGGCGGGCAGAGGGCATGGGAAGCCAGGGAGGAGACTCGGGCACCGGAGACTTGGAGCCCACTAACCCTACTGTAGCTTTAAGGCTGGAAGACTGATGTATGGTTTGGCTGCTATTGGCTATCTCTCAGGGGCTGGACTTAAAGTGACAGAATAGAGCTGGGGTAGGGGGAGGGGGGTGAGCCAGAGAGACTTCAATGGAATTAGATGCTCAGGAGAGGTCCCCACCTCCTGCGGAGTAGGAAGACTTGGTTGTAGAGCCAAAAGGTCTACCCTCTCTCCCGTAAAGAAAAAAAAAAATGTCCAATTGGCCAGTGGGACTGGGAGGGCGAAAGATTTGCAGCTTACACACCCCACCTCCACGCCTTCTTATCTTTTAACGGGCAGGCCTAGTAAGCAGCTCTCAGGCTTTCGGAATGGCTCTGTTTTCCAAATTAAAAAGACATCACATTTCTCCATTCACACATGCACCAAGGAGAAGAGGCCAGCGCCTTCAAAATTCACAGCCCGGACCCCTGGGTTTAGTGCACAAAAGTGCAAAGGGTCAGGCCAGCAGGTGAGGCAGAGCCAGAGAGAACAGATTCCTTTCCCAGCTCTGATCACCTGGGCCACCAGTTCTGAAGGGTGCCCGTGTGGCTAGATGCAAGGTGCATATCTCTAAAATGCTCTCTAGACCTAGAAAACCATGCTGTACTGATTGGCAACTCTCAGAACTGGATCCGAGACCCAGACACCAGTCAATAAATTCCTGCCTGCTTTGGATAATATGATCATGGCTCAAACAAGCAACTTACCTGCCACATCCGCTCTGAGGCACAAGTAGACGCTTTGGAATACACACCTGAATCCCCAGCTAGGAATACACCTGCATCCCTGACTGCCTCTCCGTCCAAAGCCTGAATATTATCAACTGCCACTGTACCAAAATAAGCTATATGTCAAGCTCCAACCCTTCTTCTGGGGCTTTTCATCTTTTGAGATGTGCCAGCCACAGCCATAATAATCAATTTGATGATTCAAATGGGGCGGCGGGGGTGGGGGGGGGTAGAATTATTTAAAAGGAGGAAAAAAGCCCTCCGGAAAGACTACCACCTTCTCCTCTAATGTTGTGCAGAAGACAATGAGCAGTAGGGGGGAAGACATAATTTTATCCTCAGAATAATGTCTAAATGGAGTGGAACTGCAGGCAGTGTGTGAGCACTTCAGGAATAAAAGCAGGGAGGTTGTGAGAAGGCCCGGAGGGGCCGGCCACTCGGGGAAGGGCTGGGGGAATGGGCGGCATGATCACAGATGAGATCTGACTTGGATAAATGTAAGCCTGTGAAGGCTGAGAAGCAGAGCTGAGATTTTTCAAACGTGTTGAAGTGAAGGAACGCATGGGATTCTCTGGGGTGTGAGGCTCAGGAAGGCATCTCAGAGAGAAGTGGATGAAGGCATCTGCTTGGCCAGCAGAACCCCCAGCAACCCCGGGTTTTATTTTTGTTTTTGTTTTTTTTAATCACATAGGTACTTGGTTATATTAGGGATAGAAAGAGGGGTGCAGACACAACTTCCCTGGAACCTGGCTTCTAGTGGCCATCATTCTTGCCAAGACCTCGGTGCCTGTTTTCTCTGCATCCTTTTTGGCCCCCTGAAATCATTGTCCAAACAGCGGCCACAGAGCACTTTGCAACATGCACATCAAATATCCCCTTGAGGCTCTTAGGAAAAAAAAAAAAAAAAGCCGAACCTATCGCCGTTGAGTTGGTTCTGACTCATGGCAGACCCATATGCGACAGAGCATAACGGGGCTCCAGAGTGTTCAACGGCTAATCTTTTGGAGGTAGATCACCAGGCCTTTCTTCCAAGGCACCTCTGGGTACACTTAAATGTCCAACCTTTCAGTTAGCAACTGAGCACCTTAAACATTTGTATCACCCAGGGCCCAAATCTTTTTCATGGCCTTTAAGGCCTCATATGACAGGGCACTGCATGCCTCTCTGGGTCCCTCTTATCCCGTGCCACTCTTCCCTCAGGCCCAGTCGGCACCTACCGCTTAGAATGCCCCACCGAGCCTTCTGTTTTTCCCTTTGCTTCAGGCGATTTAGCCCAGTTGGCAGTTATACATGTATGGTGTAAATCATACCTTCTCTCCACCCACCTCACTAGACTGTAAGCTTCATGAGGTCAGGGACCATGTCTGTGTGTGTTCACCCAAAAACCCCAAGTGCCTAAAGGAGCCTGGTACAAAGCAGTTACTTGATAAAGACTTTGCTGAATGAATTATTAAACGGTAGCTGTTGGGGTGGGGTGCCTGAGCCTGCTGAGGGACAGGCCAGCTGCCCAGGAAGAGGTTAGGCCTGACAGGTTACATAGGATTAGTTGGGTGGATAATTGTTTGTAGGAAACAGAGCACACTAAAAAGAAAGACAACTTTGCAGCCCTGAGCAACAGTTCAAAGCCCTGTGGGGCAAACAAGGGAAAATAGAGGTCTATGTTGGTTTAAAAGCACAGCTAATGAAGTGATGGTTCAGTGGTAAAATTTTTGCCTTCCATGTGGGAGATCCAGGTTCAATTCCTGGCCAATACACTTCCAGCATCCAGCACCCAGCTGTCAGTGGAGGCTTGTGCACTGCAATGATGCCGAACAGGTTTCAGTAGACCTTTTAGACTAGGAGGAAAGGCTTGGTAATCTCCTGAAAAATCAGTCAGTGAAAACTCTGTGGATCACAACAGTCCATCTGCAACTGATTATGGGGATGGCGCAGGACCAGGCTACATTTCATTCTGTTGTACATGGGGTTCTCATGACTTGAGGGTGACAGCAACAGCAAATGTCACACACAAATATTCTCTGCATCCCAGGCCCAGGTAACAATCGCCTCTGGGCACCAGCCGATTGTCCTCCAAGGCAGGAGTGATGCCCTTGAGGCCATGTCCTCCTCAGCCTCCCTTCCTCTGCCTGTACTTGTCCAGCCTCCTTTCACATAGCTCTGGGGCAGGGTTCTTTCTCTTTCCCTTCTCTGGCAAGTGTGTGAGCCTCTGGATTCTGCTATAGGGGAGATGAGGACCAGCCAGTCAGGACACCCTGGTGACATGATCCAACCTGGCAGGCCCAGGCATCTCCTGTGGTTCTCCAGGCAAACCTGACCTGGTCACAAGCTATTCACGGGACCAGCCTTCCCACGACTCTGTCCTCAGCCAGCTTACAGGAGCACAGGATTCCTTCCCAAAGCCAGGGTCAGGTTCCATGGCTCGGCTGGAAAGGCAGTGTCATGGGTTAGTGCAAAGGACTCTGGGATCCGGTCCTCCCTACTCTGTGTGACCTTGTCAAAGTCATCTCTTCCCCAGAAAGCAAAGGCAGGTGTGGAGGTGGGGTAGGGTGGGCAGAGCTCTCGCGTTCCTTCAAGCTTGAAATTCATTCAACCAGTCATGATTTCTTACCTGTATGGCTCACCTAGGGCAGGTGCCATTTCTAATGCATTTTTAGCAAAAGCTCTAAGTACCACCCTTCACTACCCCATGCCCCAATACTGGCACTCCCAGGATGGGTAAGTCACCCAAGAGGGAATGGGATAAAAGGTCTTAAACAGAGTAAGCATGGAGAACGTAAGGTTGTTTCTGTGACAAACTGCTTTAAGTTGGCATTTATTACATTTACAGAACCTGACAATTAGATGGGCTCAGAGAATCATTTGGAGCCATCACCAGATTTTACAAATAAGGAAATGAAGCCCCAGAGTGATGAAATGACCTACCCAAGGTCACACAGCAAATAACTGGCAAAGCATGACATCTGTGGTCTCTGGACTTCTATTTATTCAACTCCTAAGTGTAGACAAATTTCTTCCCTTTCCCTCCCTCCTCCTTCCCTGAGTTCCAGTTTCTTCCTAAGGAATATGAAGCCAAACAAGAACAGTCCCACTTTGCCTCATGGATAGTGGGGACGCAGGTTTCTCCAGGTGGTTTCTGGAGAGGAAAAGGGAAGTGCTGATGGATGGTTACCGATTTCATGACACTGATGTCCCACCATAAGCAATGCTCTGGTGGAGAGATAAGTAAGAAAGCGTATCCAGGCGCAGCCCAACCCACCTGGTTCTCCAAACCTGTATGTATTTCCCTAGATGCAAAAAGCACCAAGTATGTCACATATCTAGCCAAACACAGGTCCACACTGAACCAACCATGATTTTCTGTCCCAGCACCGGCTAAATCCTTACAACCAGCAGTCCTAATACCTGGACCAGGATCTGGAGGGTTACTTAAGCCATCTTGCCATGATCTGTGCAGCGAACCCAAGCCCAGCACACCCTGCCAGAGGTCTAGTGAACATCTCTACCCTTAACAGAGCCTTGTCTTGATATGTATCTTCCTTCTCTTGATAGCAATCATTTTTACATAAAAAGAAGACAGCAGCAAGCAGCATCTCTCAGGTTCTTGACTTCCCCTCCTGTGACATGCTGCTCTAGGACCCAAAATAATAGAAGATTTTTCGTGCTTCTAGCCAGGCAACTTAGCAGGAGCTGGTGGACTCAGCTTGGGCTCCAGGAGAGCAGAGAACTTGATGGTCTCTTTACTGAAAGATAAGACCCAACAGGAAATTTTGCAGTGCCTGCCACATGCTACCCAAGTCCAGTGAAAGTGAGAGCACCAATTGCCTCCTTATGCCATCCTTGGCCTCACTCTGGTCCATGTTCCCTGAACCCAAGTTCCCAGGGAAGAATGGGGCCTTAGGAAGCACACAAAGTATGTGGCCACTTCTTACCACCAGCCCAGGAGAGAGAGGGTGTCTCCGTGGAATTGTCTGAATCCCAGTCCAAGCTTGTTTCTGTGCCACCCCAGGGTGAGGGCTAGGGGAGGCTAGTCCAGAAGGTGCATCCATTGACAGTCCACGATGACTAGATGTCTATGTGGGCCTGGCCTGGACCATGAACCTAACCTGGGCATCTCTAGGGACAGTGCAGATCAGGCCAGGGCCCCATACACTCCAGGAAAATGTCCCTGACCACACACTCCTGGGGACCTACTCTCTTCTCACATGGTTGAACTTGGGGTGTGGGGTTATATCTCTGAGTGGTGGTCAGCAGACTACCAGCCCATTGGCTGGCACACGTCCCAAGAATCATAATTAACTGATAACATGAATACAATGTGAGTTTGTGCTCCCGTAATAGTCTCTTGCTGACAGATAAATGCTGCAGAGACATGATGGCTTTTTCTGAAGCTGTAATGGGCCATTTTGGGGGCAAGAAGTCTCGTGTCCTATTAGCACTGCCGCCATGACACCGAAGATAAAATAGGAAGAGAAGGTCTTGAGTGGATCAATGCTTGGGTTCCTTCCCACCACCACCACCCATTTCACCATTCTGAAATCCCTATCAGGGGTCTTGAAATACCTACCAGATATTCCAAAGGTCAATTTTTTTCTGAGCCACAAGACCCCATTCTCACCAACACAGGTGAACAGTATATTAAAGGTCTCTATTTACCAAAAAGATTCCTTCTTCCTGCAGGCCCTGTGCAGGATGGCAGCTGCAGTGAGGTTGGGGCATCAAGAGAGTGAGACAGGTCCCCCATAGAAACAAAGGTCTTTTTCCCTCCTAACAGCCAGGAGAAGAGAAGTACGTCATGACTATGGGTATCTTTGTCCCATGTTACATTTCCGGGGGAAATAAAGAAGAGGAGGAAGAGCACAAAGAAGAGAAGATGAAGGAGAGGAGATAAGAAAGCTATGCCTCGATAGTACCTGATATCTAGGAAGCATTGAGTAGCTAGCTAATGAATGAATGAATGATCTGCCTAATTAAATATTTTCCATTACAATGGACTGTGGGGTTTTTATTATTATTATTATACCAAAAAAACTTGACCTTACTTTTGTCTGTATCATATATTAATTTATCAATCAATTTCTTGTGACTTTCTCATCAACTGAAGCATAAAACATAGTTGGTTTCAAACGGCGTTACATGCAATTTGCTTCTAAGGTTTCATCGTTGGTAAAAGGAAAACTTCCCTTTGGTTGATGATAGTTTTAACCGCAAAAAACCCACTGTCAACTAATGGCCACAGAAAGAATGAACAATTTGCTTTGCAAACTCACAAATTATGCCTCCACTTACATTTCTATTCACACGGATAATTACCTTAGGGAAACCATAAAATACATGGAACTTCTCTGTAATTTAATTTCAAAGCACCACACACTAACATGTAAAGTGTTGTTATTAAGTGAGAACAAAGAAACATGTTGGCTGAGCCTGTCTCCCTAGCATTAATGACTTACAGTTCAAAACTGGGGACATTCAAACGTGTTTTTATTTCCTAATGGCTCAATTAAGTTAGAACTTCATATTTGATTATTTTTTCAGAGTAAAATGCTTTTTTTTTTTTTTGGCTATAATAAAATGTTTTGTGGAATGGAAAAGCAGAAAATACACCTAGGTTTTAGAAAAAATAAAATACAAGTCCAGCACAACTGGATGGTACTCGGCTACCAACATTGACTGCTTTGGCTGGGACCACAATAGAGGGTCCTAGACACAGCTGGAGAAAAACGTAGAACAAAATTCAAACTCACAAAGACCAGACTTACTGGTGTGACAGAGACTGGAGAAACCCCAAGAGTATGGCCCCTGGACACCCTTTTAACTCAGTACTGAAGTCACTACTGAGGTTCACCCTTCAGCCAAAGATGAGACAGGCCCATAAAACAAAATGAAACCAAATGGGCGGACCAGCTCAGGGGCAAGGACGAGAAGGCAGGAGGGGACAGAAAAGCTGGATGAATGGAAATGGGGAACCCAAGGTCGAGAAGGGGAGAGTGTTGATACACTGTGGTGGGGTTGGCAACCAATGTCACAAAACAGTATGTGTATTAATTGTTCAATGAGAAACTAATTTGCTCTGTAAACCTTTACCTAAAGCACACACACATACACACACAAAATCAAAAGTAAGGGTTTTATAAACAGTGAAGTTCTATACCTACATAAAACACAATCAAGATGAAAGCTGTTAACTCTGTTCTCCCATGAAAAAAGGACTAGCCACTACTACCTTCACAGATGTATGTTGCAATTAAACCCAGCTCATTGCTGAACTCCCCATTGCTCTGAACGATGTAATGATGAGTGGGTCAGTACCAATTCCAGATGAAAGCTTGAGCTTTGTAGTAGGGCCATCCATAATCTTTATTCTTCTGAAGCTATTGGGAACATGAAGCTTCAAGAAAATTCCTGACAGAGGATGGTTTGCCTTTCTAAGAAGAACAAGACAAGGCAGGAAGGGAAGCTGCAGAAGAACCGAAGAGAGTTTAGAAAAATGGGTAAAAGGCAGTCAATGATACAAGATTTAATATGGATAAACACTGGTAATACACTTGTCAAAAATGACCCTAGGCTGAGCCATGGACTGTAGAGGAGCTGGTTGGAGAGCAGTGATGCAGAGAGACACCTGGGGTCAGAGCAGATAGCACATTAAACATGGGCCTCCAGCTCAATGGCATGATAAACACTGCTTTGGGGTAATTCTACAAAGCCCAGCAGAGCAGGGGGCAGCAATAACTCCTCTTTACTCTGCCTCACTGAAGGCACAGATGGAGTTTTACGTTCAGCCCTAAGGGACTTACTTTGAAAGCAAACTGGAAGGGTGATATGGGAAGGACTTGAAGAAAGCTGGAGAAGGTGTTCAAGGCCTTCTGGAGAGTGTTTGAGCCCCACAAGGGGAGGGCCAAACATGGGACAAGGAGAGATGGGTGATTCTTGCCCACTAAAGGCCAAATATTTGCTTCCAGAAGTAAACCCTAGGTGCCATCTCAGGTCCCCTTTCTCTCTCTTGGGCAGCACCCCGTTCAGGCCAAGTCTCGCCTCCACTTCTGGGATGTGAGATTTGGCCTACTGAGGGGTCACAAGATACAACTCAGAAGTTCAAGAAGGTAGCTCCCCCCACATTCCGCCTTTTCTCCTATGTATGCACTGCTTCGTGTTATGATTTCTCTTTATAAACCTTCCAGAAAAGACATGCATACCAGGAAACCTGCTAAGTCTCTTTGAGGGTTGATATGGAGTGGTAGCCAGCACAGCAACACTTTAATCTGTCCTTGCTTCACTTCCTCTTTTTTATCACCCTCAATTCCCTGGGCTTCCATCTCCCAAATGAAGTGTCAGCATTTTAATGCTTGCTTCAGGCTCTGTTTTTTAGGAGGAAAGACCTGGCTATCTGCTCGTATGAAGATTACAGCCTCGGAAACCCTACAGGGCAGTTCTACTCTGTCCTCTGGGGGGTCGCTATGAGTCAGAATTGACTCCACAGCACACAGCAATCATCTTAGTTGGGGAAAGGTGCATAACAAGCATGAGGATGGGTGGGTTCTCCTCTGTAGTCACTGCCGCAGTTACGGGTTCCGAACACTGTTTTACAAAGGCCCAGTGGACCCTCCCCTGCCCCACACACCCACTCAGGCACTCTGGTTCTGGTTCAGTCGCTAAGACCTTCAGGTCAATGGTGTCACCTGAAGCCAAGCAATAGGCCCACCTGGCCTAGTATCCCTTCTCCACTCTCCTTTCTTTCTTCTCCCTCCCTACCAGGGAGCCCGAGCACACATCCTGTTCTCCCTTTCCCCTTGTTTTCTCTACACTGAACTAAGCTACTTCCTTGGGTAACCATCTTTTCCCCACGTGCACACACATCCAACAATAACTGTAAGTTGTTTTTGACTTCAAGGAATAGGAGATTTGAACGACAGCAGCTTCAAAAGGAGGAGTCTATTACCGCACACAGCAAACACTCCAGAGACTGGTAGTTTCATCTCTCTGCTCTGCCATTCTTCACATTTGCTCACCTTCAGCTTCCCTCGTGGTTGACAGATGGCTCTTGTGGCCCCAGACATCACTTCCTTACCCAGCTATGTATAAACCCAGGACAGGGGTGTACTCATATGTTGGTTTATGTTGGGGGAAAATGTTGCCCCTTATATCTCTGGTTTGTTTGCTTTGTTTTCATTTTAGTCCTGGAGAAAAATCTTTCCCAAGAGCCCTCACTCCAGCAGACTATCCTCACATCGTATTGGCCAGAATTCAGTATATGCTCACCCCAAACCAATCGCTGGCAAAGGAGAGATGGATCCCCATGACTGGCTTAAAATATCTTCATTCCCTGAAGCTAGGGGAGAGGCTCACTTTTCCTGAGTACATTGATACTCAACAAACAAACAAAATCCGTTTCTTTTAGAAGGAGGAATGACTACTGGGCTGGCCACACCCGGTGTGTACCATGGGCAAGCAGTGGGGGGAGGCTTCCACGGATGCAAGCAATAAGAGGGCATTGTCTGCAGAGAATGTGAAAACAGTAATAAACAGAAATAAAAGTCCAGCTGCTTTTTATTATCACCTTGCTCCAGCACATCTATACAATGTCAGTGATGAAATACTCCTCCCCAAGAAAATCTTTTGCTGGTTTAAGTTCTCAACCATTGTTGTAATTCCTGTTAAGTTTTCATAATACATGTGAGCATCCAATTAGAATTTTTCTATGACTTATTCTTAATACAAATTGTACCCTCTATGGTAGTTATACAGTCAGTCCCCACCCCGCCCCTCTACTGCCCCCACCACACACACAATTAGCTACCCAGGTGTTTCAGGAGTAAGTTCATAACAGCTTAGAACCATTTGAGTTGGCTTCAGGCACGGTTTGTGTCTCCAGTTCCTATGGTACCACATGTCCCTCTGTTTAAACAGTAGGTTAAAAATAAACAATGCTAGCACAGTGATTGTAAAGTGAAAGAAACAGAATTTGAGTTACTTCAACTTGGTCGTTTTTTGTGATCCCTTGGAATTTTTATTTGTATTTAAAATTTAAAACAGAAACAATGAAAACTGCAAGGTCACGCATGGCCAATTTTACTGAATTTGAACACATTTAAAATAGAAATTTATCCTTTGTTTTGAATTGCTCACTGTTTGTTTTTAAATTAATCAACAAATCAAGAAAGTCGTGATTATGATTAATTATTGCACAATTATTTTGTGCATATGAGGGGGGAGGTTGTTAAAAATAATCCAGTCCAGGGCTGTGGATAGAAAATGATACTGGTGAAGAGTGAGCTTCTTGGATCAAGTAGACACATGAGACTATGTGGGCAGCTCCTGTCCGGAGGGGAGATGAGAGGGCAGAGGGGGTCAGAAGCTGGCTGAATGGATGCGAAAATAGAGAGTGGAGGGAAGGAGTGTGCTGTCTCATTAGAGGGAGAGCAACTAGGAATATATAGCAAGGTGTACATAAGTTTTTGTATGAGAGACTGCCTTGGTTTGTAAACTTTCACTTAAAGCACAATAAAAAAAAAAAAAGGAAAAAGAAAAGATCCAGTCCAGGTGCCAAATACATGAGATCCAACCCTGGCCACGCCCTGCTACCCCTCCTTTTGCTTAGTTGCTCTTGGTCCCTTCCTACCCATCCCTCCCACCTCCCACCCAGTTCCATTGGTGATCCTAAGAAACAGAAAAGGCAACTGTCTGCATGTGCCTCAGATATATGAAGAATTCATCCTCCATCAGATTGGTAGTCACCATCCCTGAGCCCCTGAACGTGTCCAGACATTCCCTCAGAAGCCTCGTCATTTCTCCACCTACTTCATCTTCCTCTAATTGAATAATTCTGCCTTTTACTGAATGACAGCAACAAAGAGAGAAACACTACTTCTTCAATTACATAGTTTTTCTGTTTTGGTTGATCGCTAACATTGTAGCATTCTCATCTTTTACCCCTCTTTTCACACATGTGGGGTATACCCACTACAGTGTAAATCAATAACTTGAGTGGAGAGGGGTAGCGAGGAAGTTAACATTCACTGAGCATCCACTCTGTGCTGGGCACTTGGCATTGTTCTGCCATTTAACCCTCACACAGGGTATTCGAGCCCACCTTGCATCTGAGGCGGGTATCATCACTCTCATCTTATTTACTGAGGAAAAAAATTGAAGCTCCAAGAGTAAGTAGCTCAAGGCCTGAGGACAATCTGGGATTCAAACCAAGTCTAGCTTGCCCCAAACAAAACCTGTGCTCTCTGTCCACTCCACCAACTCAGTTCACCAGAGTCCATCCCAGTGCTGCTTCCTATAACTAAGGAAGAGGCTCATCGTGGGCTAGCCTAGGCTAAGCACAATGGGCTAAGCACTATGGATAACTGGGAAAATATGTGCTTAGGTCCAACCAACCAATTTATAACAGACCTTAGGAACACAGCTTTTTGGGAAGCCAGTGTAGGCAAGACCTATCCCCCCTGTACATGTATTTAGCAAAGATGTGTCCATTCCTAATAGAGAAGTTCTTTCAAATCAGAACGAGGTGTGCTCTCAGCACCGAAGGGAGAAAATGAGAGAAGGAAGGTAATGCTGGAGAAGAAACTGACTGATCTTACGGAATGATGCCAAAGGGTACATTTTAACTTTCTGTGACTTGGAGAAGGTGAAGGGCAGCCGGAAGAAGAAGGAGGAGGTGACGAAAAGGAAGATGATCCACTGCCAAGTAAAATTTCCCTGTTAAGACCAATTTGCTTGGCTGGAGCAAGTTCAAATGGGCAGCAATTCTGAAGCCAGCTGGATGCGTTTGAATGGTTTCTGCAAACACACCCAAGGAATTAGGAGGTCTTCTCTAGAGGTAGAATGATTTCCCTAATAAAAGAAAGAGGCCTCATTGCCTCTTATTCCTTCCCCTTCCAGATCGAAAGGCCACAATGAAACAAGTAGGTGATTTTATTTCCCTGTTTCTTTCAACATCAATCAATGCACATTTCCTTTTATTCCTTGGATCCTAGCTAACCTAGCCATTCAACCAAGGCGATTCTTTCTTGCCCAGTATCAAAGAATAGGCTTGAGGATGGATCTTTACAGAAACTTAGTTCCTTAACAACTCTTCAATGACCAGCCAGTTGCCTGGTCCACAGGAGACTCACCCATAAGCAGGAATGTTTTTGCCTAAGGGATCGCAGAAGTATCATTTTAAACCAATAGTTTTCAAACTTAGCCAAAAAAAAGAAAGAAAAAAGCCAACTCTACTCTTTCTTCAAATGAAACTGGACACAGAAACCTGGTATATAAAACAGCAACAACAATAACAAAATAGCTGTTCTGGTTTAGGCCAAGTGGGAGGAGAGGAGCACCCTACTCCTTCTCTTTGTCCTTCACCCCTACCCCCAGGAAGCCCATGGCTATCTCTATGGAACCCCTAGGCCTTCTCAAGGCATACTTTGAAAACCAAAACATTATCTCTAAAATCAGTGTTTTCTGAACAGCATCAAAAAATAAATACATAAAAATAAAAGCACCACCGCTACAAGCAGACCTGCGCTTGGAACGCCATCCTCTCTGGGGGGTCTCAGGGACCGTGTTAGAGGAGACTAGGGTCAAAAGTTTGTAACCAAACACCCTTGCTTCTTGTATCAATGTCCTTTGCCATTCAGGATGAGGTCAACCTCATTTAGGTGGTTGGCCTTGCAGCATCTTTGTGATGAGCAAGGACAAAACTCAGCATCATGGGTAGTGTGGCTTGGTGGTTCTCAACCAGTATCATGACACACAGGTGGATTTCAAATCAGGTGTGAAGTCAATTACTAAGGCTGTTAATATTGGTAAAGCATCAACGTTTGTGAATGAAGTACTCTTTCTCATTTTAGAATTATACAGTACTTAATAATGCCACTTTAATTCACTTACATGGAACTTGCTTTCTTGAGTGGAGCAAAAAGGGTGAGTCAAGATACAGACAATGCTTTAGGAATTACGAGGAACACTCCATGTGCTGATGAGAGAATGCCTCCCAGGAAAATGTCTCCTGTTACGGGTGTCTGGGGGAAGTGCTGGAGAAACAACAGCAGACTGAATAAGATCCCTGGCTTTGGAGTCAGGGAGACCTGAGTTCAAATCCTTGCTCTGAGCTTCATTAGCTATATAACACTGTAACCTCTCTGTCAACTTTCTGCATCTTTAAAATGGCTTGTTGTAGGGTAGTGTGTATAAAGGGCTTTGCACGATGCCTGGCACATAGTAGAAGATCCACTGACACTTGTTCTAATCCCTTCTTTGGAATATAGGTCTGACATCAGATCTGGGGAGGGGGAGTCTACCACTCACTGAACATATCCGTTTTCCGTATTACACTCAAACTTGGTAACACTCAGCCTGCCAGGGCAGAGCACAACTTGAGGCATTAGTCAGTAGCTGATCTTATTCACTGTGACAGCTGGTAAGTCCTATTCATATGCTCCCCTTTCTACCCCATCTCATTTCCAGACCTCAGAGGATTGGGCAATATCTTCCAAACTGTGATTGGAGCACAGCTTCTGAAAGCCCACCTCACCATGAGCTCCCCAACCATTACTCAAGTGTTGAATGCCTGGTCCATCACGGTGAGCCATAGAGTCTTATGTAATGTCAGAGCCAAGGCCACATAATCAAGATTATTCATGAGAGATGCACATTGGTCTGTTTGGAGTCTTCGTTATAATTTGGGCATGGAGTTTTTTGTCTGCCTAATAGCTCCCTGGAACCTGAGTCCCTATAGGTGTAAAAAGAACCACCATTCCTGCAGCCTATGAGAGTCCATCCTTGGAAATCCTCCATTCTCCATTCTCCACGTGCTCAGATAATTCTCAGTAGTGGGTGTATTGCTCCCCACGTCTTAATTTTGGAGGAAGAGTCATCAATGTGTAAAAATCCAAATACCAGCCATTTCTGTTCCAAAGGACTTTTTGGTGTTTATGGCAAGACAAGAGCTATTAGTCTCCCACAGCTGAACCTACCTCACCTCTACTCTGAGGGGGAGGAGCTGACTCCCTTCGGGTCCCTCCTATACCCCAGCACAGTACTCCACTGCTGCTCCAGAGACCTCTCAGTGCAGCCACCCTAAATGGCATCAGACAACAGCCCAGGCAAAGAGAAGTGTGAACCCCTGACCCCACGTGCCTGGCCACTGAAAATTTAAGCCATCTGGGGTGTATTAGGAGTGTCTTAGTCATCCAATGCTGCTATAATAGAAACACCACAAGTGGATGTCTTTAAGAAATAGGAGTTTATTCTCTCACAGTCTAGTAGGCTAGAAGTCCAAATTCAGGGTGTCAGCTCCAGGGGAAGGCTTTCTCTGTCAGCTCTGGAGGGAGGTCTTTGCCATCAATCTTCCCTTGGACTAGGAGTTTCTCCATGCAGGAACCCCAGATCCAAAGGACACGCTCTGCTCCCAGCACTGCTTTCTTGGTGGTATGAGGTCCCCAACTCTCTGCTTGCTTCCTTTTCCTTTTATCTCTTATAAGGTAAAAGGTGGTGCAGGCCACACTCCAGGGAAACTTTCTTTACATTGGATCAGGGATGCGACCTGAGCAAGAGTGTTACACTCCACCCTAATCCTCTTTAACCACAGGCAGAGATTATAATTTATAACACATAGGAAAACCACAAAATGAAGGACAATCACACAGTACTGGGAATCACGGCCTAACCAAGATGACACATATTTTGGGGGGACACAATTCAATCCATGACAAGAAGCATCTCTGATGTAGGATGTACTCAATATAATGAAGACAGGGACCACTTCTCAAATGTGTCCTTTCATGATTCCATGAGCAACAAAGTGAGAGAGCTTCCCGTCCAATGTCTGCAGGAGGAGCCAGGAGAAAGCACTTCCAAACAGGGCAGAAGCCATATATGCGGAAGCCCTTCCTTGATGTTGTCCCATGGATTTTGCTATCTCATTATCAGTAGCAAAACAATATCTTCCCACTATCTGGAAAGGGGAAGAGGAATAAAGGCAATCCACCCTCAGTGCGACACTCATGGGCCCTTTTTTGGTGGGGGTTTGCAGAATGAAAAAATATTGAAGATTAATGGTATGTCCTTGGAGTTCGGGATGGAACGATCCGGAAAGGTAGGTAGGTGCTTACAGACGTGAGGCCAGTGGAGTGAAGGAACAGCATAGCTTTATCACCTGCTACATCTTGTTGCATTCCATTCTTGCCAATGCAACAGAGCCTGATGATAAAGCAATCTGTAAACCAGTAGACTTGCTGATGTCCCCAACAAATAAAATGGTGAATTCTAATGAGAAAAGGAGACTTTTGGCCCCCTCTCACTACACTGCGACCTCCTCCCCAGGAAAGGGGAAAGTTCCGCTCCTGTGCAGGGGGAGAAAGGGAGGAGAAATTGCTAATCTGATTGGTCAGTGCCCAGGACATTACTGGGCCATGTTTTACTGCCCATTTGATCTCCAGAGCTTCCGGACTCCTAGAGGCGAAGTCAACTTGTTCTCACTCTCCCTCTTGTTCCAGTTCCTCTGTCTGCAACTGAGCAGGCCAGAGCCAGCTCCAGAGACTCAAATATCATGTAGTCCATGGGAAAGGCATAACAGCCCCAGTTGCACAATGGTTAAGCACTCAACCGCTAACTGAAAGGTCGGCAGCTGGAATCCATCAGTGGCTTAGCAGTAGAAAAGACCTGGCTGTCTGCTCCTGTAAAGACTGCAGCCTAGAAAACCCCATGGGGCTGTTCTACACTGTCATATGGTTCACTGTGAGTCAGAATCAACTTGAAGCACACAACAACACGGGAAGGGAGTAAAAAACGTGCACCCATAGGCCGAACAAGGGCCCTGTAAGAGATCCTAAGCACACTGGGCTGGACACAGAGCAGGGCTCATGCCCTCCCTGACCATGACTATGACAGTGTAACAGGGATGCAGGCTGCCAACAGGGAACTCCCAACCTGCCAGGCTCACCAAGGAGAAGGGAAGGAAGGAAATCTCTGGCACAGTCCTTCCCACCCTATGCAGCACCCTAAAGCTGATTTTAACCTTAAAAAACCAGTTGCCATCAAGTTGATTCCAACTCATGGTGGCCCTATGTGTACCAGAGTAGAACTGTGCTCCACAGGGTTTTCGATGGCGACTTTTTAAGAAGTAGATTGCCAGAACTTTTTTCTGAGGCACCTCTGGGAGGACTCGAACCTACAATCTTAAAGTTAGTAGCCAAACACAATAACCATTTATACTACCCAGGGACTCTGACTTTAACCTTATTTCCTGTTTTCTTCTTTTTCTATTATGTCTCTTGTAGAAAAGTCAGAAAATAAAGAGAGGCAGAGTCTTCATGGCCCTGGATCCAGCCGCACCTGAAGACAAGCTCTGTCCTGGACACACGAGATAGGATGCCTTTGGGGCTTCTGCTTCTGTGACTTGGATTTCTTTCACTCCAAAGATTCCTGGCAAATATAGCTCATGTTACCTTGCTTTCTGGATCTTTCCTCCTCTCTCTTCTCATGCCTTCCTTCTCCAAAGCCTACTCCCTATACCAAGCCTTCCCACAAACCCCATCCTTTTCCTAGTCTGCCCATTCAGACAGCCCTGAGAGTTCTCCTCCCTTGAGCCATTTCCTCACGTGGCTCCAAGAGGAGGTGATGGTGTGCCCATTGGGCTCTGTCTGGACAAGGCTGCAGGCTCTGGAGTCTTCCATGCTGACTCCTCCAGGTATATGCTATGCAGCTTTAGGGGAGCTACTCAATTCTCCAGAAAATAGGAATAAAATATTACAAACCTCCTAGAGTGGTTCTGAGAATGAAACAGGATAAAGCACATAAAGACGTCAGCATGGTGCCTAGGAAAGAGTAATTGCTCAATAAAGGTTTATTGTTTTTTTCACCCCTAAAAAGGCAGGCACTTGTGTTTAAAGAAGAGGCCCTGGGTGGTACGAATGGTTAATCACTCAGTTACTAACTGAAAAGATGCTGGTTTGAGTCCACCCAGAGACGCCTTGGAAGAAAGTCCTGCCGATCTAGTTCCAAAAGGTCACAGTCATTGAAAACCCTGTGGAGGACACTTCCACTCTGACACACACGAGGTCACCAAGAGCCAGAATCTACTCAGTGGAAACTGGTTGGTTGCATTTAAAGATATAACGCCAATAGTTTTAATTTGCTCATTTTCCCCATCCTTGAACGATTTTGCCTCCCCATGTGTGCACACATGACAACCCCAAGTGCATCAGAGTAGAGCTGTGCTCCGCAGGGTTTCCAACGGCTGATTTTGTAGAAGTAGATTGCCAGGCCTTTCTTCCAGGATGCCTCTGGGTGAACTTGAACTGCCAACCTTTCAGTTAGCAGCCAAGTGTGTTAACCGTTTGTACCCCCCGGAGACACTGAGTTTCTCCCAGCATCTTAGAATTCCAGGCATAGTCTCTGCTCTTCCATCTCCTGTGTGAATTCTGAAAAATACTTTGGATAACATTGCGTAGGAGTGGTAGACGCTAGAAATTCCCCCCCAGTAGATGGACTGCAGCTTCAGGCAGAAGCTCAGACAACGCTCTCCAGGGTGCAGGGACTGGAGCAGGCAGTACAAGGAGAGAGTAGACCTTCCCTGGGGACCCACACAAGAAGCTCTTGCTGTTGTTGTTAGGTGCCACCGAGTCGGTTCTGATACGACAGAGTAGAACTGCCCTGTAGGTGTTCCAAAGAGCAGTTGGTGGATCTGAATTGCCAAAGTTTTGGTTAGCAGCTGAGTTCTCAACCACTGTGCCACCAGGGCTCTGAGGAAGCCCTTAGTGACCGTCAAAGGTCCACGAAAGCCCTTTCTTTCCTCAGGAGAGATGCGAAACATGGTGGAGAGGGTGCAGTGAGGGCCATGGAGTTGGACAAAAGGATAAGATACAGTTAAAACTTACCAAAGAAGGCCAGCTGCCCAGAGCAATCACATGGCTGCGTGCTGAGGGGGCTGGACAGGAGTGATTATTTATTCATGTGCTGCTTGTTCTCCATTTCCCAGAGGTCCCTTTTCTTCCTCTGGAGAGCTGGGCAGTGCCAAGGGAGTAGGGTGAGTCTGGGATGACTGAGAGCTGGGACTGGCTTGTACAGGGCCCTCAGAGGTTGGATGATAGAAAACACGTAGAAGCCATGTGACAGTAGCAAGCCCACGCAGCCCTGGGCCAGAAAGTCAGGCTGGGACGAGAAGAAATCAGGCCGCGGGAATTAAGTTAAAATGCTCACTCTGTCATCCTGGAGCCAGTATAACTGAATGGTAAGTGAATACTTCCAGAATACTCAGTTGTGGAGCTGCATTCCCTGGGGTGGCCTGCTGTATAATCTGGGGTGAGTCACCTAACCTCTCTGTGCCTCAGTTTCCTTATCTGTAAAATTTGTGGTACAAAAGGTTAACAAGCTCAGCTGCTAACTTAAAGATTGGAGGTTTGGGTCCACCCAGAAGTACCTTGAAAGAAAGGCCTAGCGATCTATTTCCAAAAAATCAGCCATTGAAAATTCTGTGGAGCACAGTTCTACTCTGACATACATGGGGTCACCATGAGTTGGAATCGGCTCTATGGCAACCTGTTTGGTATTTTCATAGTACCCACCTCACGAGGTTACTCTGAGGATTAAATGAGTTACCTACAGAGAAAACACTTAGACAAGCACATTCAATACACCTACCCTTGCAGACACAGAGGGAGCCCACACTTTGGCTCAAGACACTCAGCCAGGTGGTGAAAGGGTGACCTCTGCGCCACCGCTCGTGAACAGTACAAACTCCCAGTGAGAAATCCTAGCCTCGTCCCCAACTCTTCCACCCATCCATGCAGTGATCCATTTGTGGTGATGGGCTATGTCTGTCCACTCAGACAGCCCTGAGAGTTCTCCTCCCTCCAGCTACTTCCTCAGATGGCTCCAAGAGGAGGCAATGGAGTGCCCATTGGGCTCTGTCTGGACAAGGCTGTAGGCTCTGGAGTCTTCCATGCTGATTCCCCCACATATATGTGATACGCTTTACTCTCTGAAGCAAGTCAAGTCAATGACAACCACAGCTGCTCATCTACTAGAGCTCCCCAGGGCTCCAGCTGGGAGTGGTGGAGAGCAACAAGATCCAGTCTCCACTTTGCTGGAGCCCAGTGATCTGCGCCCTTCCCTTCCAGCCTCCTAGCAGGGAGGAAGAGGCTGCGGAGAAGGCAGAGAGAGTGCATGCTCTGGGCCATCCCCCCAGGATAGGAGCAGGGAGTGGGGAGCTCAGCAGGGGTGTGCGGACAGGGAAGGTGGAGAACTAGCATCCAATGCTTGCCTCCTGTGTGCCGGGTACTCTGATGTGCACAATCTCACACGTGTAGACACATTATCCCGTTTTTACACAGGAGGAAACTGAGGCTCCAATAAGTTAAGCAACAGGCCTATCCTTGAGCATCTATTAGTATCTAGCACTGTACTGGCCACGAAGGGGGATACAGACAGAACAGTAGACCTGATACTGTATAAGGTCCATCCATTGTAGTGGGAAAGACAGGACTGGCCTGGGGAATCCCTGCAAATGATGCACATTGGCCAAACCTGAGCACTCCGTGACCTGGTTGGGCAGGCTGTGGAGGGGGCAGAGCAGAGGAAACTAGCAACTTGGGCCAGTGGGGGAGTGCTGAGGCTTGGGTGGGCCTTGAAGGTTGGGAACAACAGGAGCGGGAAGTGGGGAGTGAGGCAAGCACTGTGGTCATTCAAGGGAGAAGGAGCCAGTGAAAGTACACCAGGTCCTTAACAGACACAGCTGGGCCCCAGCCTCCCCTCCCCCAGCCCCAACCACCGCAACAGAGAGCAGCTCCCCAGGCCCTGGCAGCTGTTCCCACCTTCGCCCTCAACTCCCAACCCCTTCAGCCTCTACTTGGGTCTCCACTACCTCTGCTCACACGGCTCCTACTTCAGGCTGCAAAGGCCACTGTCACACCCGGAAAGGAGACATACCCAGGGAGAAAGACATACCCAAAGGAGATTTTTCAAGGGGACATCTTGGAGAAAAAAACAAATGTTCATTTGAAATTCTCCCCTCCTCAGCCTCTGCAGTTACAGCTGGGGACCTGCCTCCACAAACAAGCTGTACTCTTCCACCCTGTGACCCACCCTGCAGGGCCTGGTGTGTCATCCCTCACTTGTCCTTGTCTCCAGCCTGAGATGCTGAGCACAAACAAGAGACCAGTGGGAAGAATATCTCCTGTTTGCCTCACTATGTGATGTGGGCTAGATCCCTTACCACCCCTTCCCTTGCCCCATGTCCTTGGCATTTTCATCTCTAAAATGGGACTGATGTTCTCCTTTTCCGCTCTTCAGAGGGCAATGATGAGATATATCTCCAGGTAAAAACCAAAAAACCCAAGTCCATTGCCTTCAAGTCAATTCTGCCTCGTGGCAGCCCCATGTGGTACGGAGTAGAGCTGCTCCATAGAGTTTTCTTGGTTATAATCTTTACGGAGATATATTCCTAGGCCTTTCTTCCGATGTGCTGCTGGGTGGATTCAAACCACCACCGTTTTGGTTAGTAGTTGAGCACAAGCTGTTTGCGCCACCCAGGGACCACCCTGGGAAAGGCTGCTGGTATTTCAGCCTGGCTTTGTCTGAGGAGTGTCTGCTATGTACCTGGTGCTGTGCTAGGCAGTGGGGAGAACGAAGACAGACAGCAAATAGTCCCAGCTGTCAGCGACTCTACAGCTGAGCAACAGAGGTAAACAAATAACACCAGGTGATGAGTACTGTGTACAAGGTACATGGGTAGGGAAGGTTCTGGGGGCCACAGAGGGGCAGGGAAGAACTCACAGAGAAGTTCGCCAAGCAGATGCCCCAGGGGCGAAGAAGGGCACTCTAGATGGAGCGGCCAGCTTATATGTAAGTGCAGGAGAGCAGAATCAACTACCCAGAATTTAGCAAGGAGGCACCATAATAAAAATGCATTAATTTTCTTTTGTCCTCCTTATTCATTGTCCAGCTTTCACATGCATATGATGCAATTAAAAATACCATGGCTTGGGTCAGGTGCACCTTAGTCCTCAAGGTGACATCTTTGCTTTTTAACACTTTAAAGAGGTCATTTGTAGCAGATTCACCCAATGCAATATGTTGATTGATTTCTTGACTGCTGCTTCCATGGGTATGGATTGTGAAATGAAATACTTGACAACTTCAATATTTTCTCCATTTATTATGATGTTGCTTGCTGGTCCATGTTGAGGTATAACCCATACCAAAGGCTGTAGTCTTTGGTCTTCATCAGTAAGTGCTTTGAGCCCTCTTCACTTTCTGTAAGCAAGGTTGTGTCATCTGCGTATTTAGGTTGTTAATGAGTCTTCCTCCAATCCTGATGCTGCGTTCTTCTCCATATTGTCCAGATTCTCAAATTATTTACTCAGCATACAGACTGAATAAGTATGGTGAAAGGATACAACCCTGATTCACACCTTTTCGGACTTTAAACCACGCAGTATCCCCTTGTTCTGTTCAAATAACTGCCTCTTGGTCTATGCACATCAGCTTGAGCACAATTAAGTGTTGTGGATTTCCCATTCTTCACAATGTTATCCGTAATTTTTTATGATCCACACAGTCAAATGTCTTTGCATAGTCAATAAAACACAGGTAAACATCCTTCTGGTATTCTCTGTTTTCAGCCAGGATCCAGCTGATATCAGCAATGATACCCCTGGTTCCATGTCCTCTTCTGAATGTGGTCTGAATTTCTGGCAGGTCCCAGTTGATGTACTACTGCAACTGTCTTTGTATTATCTTCAGCACAATTTTACTTGCATGTGATATTAACTATATTGTTCAATAATTTCTGCATTACATTGGATCACCTTTCTTTGGCATAGAGAAGTGAGCACTTCTAGCATTGCATCCATTTGCTGAAACATCTCAGTTGGTATTCAACTGATTCCTGGAGCCTTGTTTTTCTCCAATGCCTTCAGTGCAGCTTAGACTTCTTCCTTCAGTACCATGGGCTCTTGATCGTATGCTACCTCCTGAAATGTTTGAATGTCGACGAATTCTTTTTGGTAGCTAAAGCGAAAGGAAGGAATGATGAAGTAAAAGAGCTGAACATAGATTTCAAAGAGCAGCTTCAGAAGACCAAGTATTACAATGAAATGTGCTAAGGCTTGGTAGAAAACCTAAAGGGAAGAACACGCTCGGCATTTCTCAAGCTGAAAGAGCTGAAGAAAAAATTCAGAGCTCAAGTGGAAATATTGAAGGGTTCAACGGGCAAAAAATTGAACGGTGCGGGAAGCACCAAAAGAAGATGGAAGGAATACAGAGTCATCGTACCAAAAAGAATTGGTGTGAACTTTAAGGCTGGCAAATTCGCCCTTTTAGCTGCTCAGTCGGTTTCAACATTTTACTGGTCGGGGTGGAGGACTTTAAGGAGCTGCTCCTCCATGTGCATCCTTCTCTGAGGCCAGAATGAGGAACCCAACTTGGGGTGGGGACGGGACGCCTCTGCCCTCCTCACCAGGCTCCCCAGCGTGCGGTCCGGGCCCGGGCTCTCCGGGCAGCGGCACGGGCGCGAGGGAGCTCGGAAAGCGGAAGACCTTTCCCCACAGACACGACGGAGAGACGAAAGCCAAGGTCAACGGAGGCTTGAAACAGGAAACGTGCGAGCCGCGGCACGTGCCCACTGGGTGACCCTCCGTGCTGCGGGGCAGGAGCGCTTTGGCAGCCTCGGTGCGGCCCGGCCAGACCTTGCGCCACCAGAGGGCGCGCTGGATCTCAGAGTGCGCGGAGCCTCGGCCGGCTGCGCGGGTGCCTGCGTCGGGGAGGTGCGGGCGCGCGGGGGTGCGGGGCCGTGCAGGTGAGCAGGTGCACTCCCGTTCTCGCGCGTGTGAGAGCGTGGGGAAGAGGGAGAGATGAGAGAGGCGTTCCCGGAAGTCAGAACAGAGCTTGAGGTTCAGAGATTTCCAGCTATCTAGCCTGAGCAACCAGAAGACTTAAAAAAGTGATACTAGTACAGAATTTACACATTACTCACTTTGTGCCAGGCACTGTCATTCAATCCTCACCACCATCCCATGAGATAGATGCTGTTATTATCCCTTCTTCACAATTGAAGAAACTGAGCCTCAGCATCATACATCTAGCAAAGGGCAAAGGCAGGATTTGAACCCCCATTGCCTGGCTTCGGAGCCCTGGTTGCGCGGTGGTTAAGAGCTTGGCTGCTACTGAAAAGGTCAGCAGTTCGAATTCACCAGCCACTCCTTGGAAACCCTATGAGGCAGTTCTACTGTGTCTACTGTGAGTCGGAACTGACTCCACGGCAAGAGGTTTTGGTTTGGTTTTTTTAGTCTAGCTCCAGAGCCTGTGCCCTTAACCAGTTACCTTATAATAATAATACCTGTCTAGTAATCCATTCTCCTGCTCCCACCTGAGGGTGAATCACTCTCACTAACCGACCACTGGTTATGGCAGCTGGTTCTTCCCTGCGGAAACAAGTGGTATAGCAAGCTGCACCCCACTCAGCATGCTAGCCTCACCCCAGCTGCCCCAAACCCCAGAGATTGCACAGTAGCCTCCAGCAAATTCCACTCTAGTTAACATTTATTGAGCACTTACTATGTGCTGGTAACTGAGTTGACGCCTTCACATAGTTTCTCATTCAATACTCCCAATGACACGTACATTATGTGTGCTTATTCTCATTCCCATTTTACATATGAGGAGACAAAAGTCAGGGGGGTAAGTGATTTGCTTTGGGTCACACAATTAAAACTTGACTCAGACTCTGGAGTTCTCACCACCATATCCCTCCCTCCCTCCATCAAATATTCATTGTGCCAGGTACTATTCCAGGTTCTGTGGACACAGAAGGGAACAGGACAGATAAAAACCCTTGCTTTCTTGGACCTTAGAGTCTTCATCAGCTGTAGGGAGTCCCACAGTGACATTAACCCAGTCCTTGTTTCTTGGTTGTTTAAAGAAGGGACCATGTGCACTGAACAAAAAGGAAAACAAACTTTTTCCATATGTTGATATAGATGAGATATTATTCCTAACCTTTATCTAGAAGGTAGGGTACTGATAGTATTAACTTCAATTTTACCCATTAATGGGGATGGACCTGGGCTCCACCCACATTCTTTTTCTCACACCACCCCCACGGTGGTCAGGACTAGGCGTATCACAGTGTTTGTGCTCTGGTATATAGCTCAGCAGCCCCACGTGGCATCAATCCAAGACCATGATCTCAGCATCCCCATCCTTTACCTGACTGAACTAACCTATAGTTGCCAATCAGAATGACAAAGGTGTATCCGCTTGGCAGAAGCAGGGCAGACAGCAGGCAGGTGTGCCCAGGGCTACCATATGTCACCTGCCAGCCCCAGTTCTGCCAGCCCTACTCAGGACTGCCAAAGCCCCCTGTCACTGATGTACTCCCTATTGGTTCCTGAAGAGGAGGAGGGGTAAAGGGACAGGCAGCATCATGTTAGTCCATCCAGCTGTGTCCAGGTGGCCCATGACAGTGGCAGGCAGAGGCCATTAGCCCGTGTGGAGCCAAGGGTTGTCCAGTACCATCCATTCAACAGTCACCCCACAAAGTGCCTGGATACAGCTGTCACTATACCTAGATGATGTAAAGGCTCCAGGTTCTGGGGGACAGAATATTGATGGACTTGGTTTAAAGAATCAACTCAACGGCACTGGGTTTGGTTTTATTTGGTTTGGTTTAAGGAATTCTGATTTGGAAATGAACAGATTGCCAAATATGAAACCTGTGTAAGACCCCTCATTGTGAAGCTGCAAATGCATATGGACCCAGTGGCTTCTCCCATCCTGGGAGATTGGGGCCTCTACAAAAGCCACTTTGCAATCTCCTGGTTAGCTTTGCAAGCATTATAACACCTTCACCTTACCAACACTCTTCTGGCCATACAGACTTTCATATGCATATCCCTGCCTCTCTAGGAAGACAGCAGACTTTGCAAGGGCAATGTTGTTCTAAAGTCTCCCTGTGTCTAGCACAGTGCCTTCCACAATAAAAGGAAGCTGGCTACGTTGGTCAGCCCCACTCATAGCCCCAGCTGGCTTGAGGGAGGTGCTTTAAGGGTGAAGTAGAGGTTTCCTGCTGGGTCGTCTGGCCCAGGTTATAAGGGCGGGAAGAGAGCAGAGATTCCAGGCAGAAGTCTTGTCTAGGAATGGGGGGACCTCTTGGCTGAAACCTCCCTGGGGGGGATATTTCAGAAATTGGAGTAGGGTAGTAGGTGGCAGCAAGGGTGTGGAGGAAGAAAAGAACCTCTGACGTCATTCACTAAGAGACCACTTGTCTCCCTCATTAACCAGTATCCCAGGAAGGGTGAGAAGGAGAAGGCGATATAGAGAACAGTGTTGCTCTCATTATGCCCACCCTAATGCTTAATGGCCCCGATCACATGGACCCAGCTTCCCCAGCTATGTAACAGCATTTTTCCTAACTGCAGAGACACTTTTCCTTTCCTGAATCCATCTGTCCTTCCCTCCTTCTTCCTTCTTTTCTTCTTTCCTTTCTTTCTTCCTCCCTGCCCTCCCTCCTGCCTTCCTCACTACCCTCCCTCCTGCCTTCCTTCCTTTCTTCCTTCTTTCCTTCCCTATTCATTCATCATTAAACAAACCTTCGATGAGCACCTACTCTGAGCCCCATATTGTTTTAGGTACTGGAGACCCAGCAGAGAGAATAATGACAAAAATCCCTGCTTTCATGGGATTTATATTCTAGTGGCTGCATGGCTCTCCTTCCCTTCCTTCCTTTACCATCTACCCAGCTACTGGTAGCTCACATAAACCCCAACTGAAGCGTCTAAATCTCATTCATTCCTTCAAGACCTGTCTCTTGAGTGCCTACTATGTGCTGGGCGCCATTCTAGGCACTGGACACCCTGGGCATCTATCATGAGGCCACACCTTCCTGGGTAAAAGGCAGTCTAAGAGAGTCATCTCCAGATGAGCGCTTCCCTCTGGACACAGAGAGGTCACAGGAAACTCTTGATTATTCATGGAAAGGGATATTGTGTACAGAATCCAAAGGAAAGCAGAAACAGCCAGTATTAAGCCATCATGTTGAGTAAATCTGGGGAGCCATTGAGGCCTAGACCTTCCTCCTTGTCCTCCACCCATCCACTCAGACCCAGACCACACCTTCCATGACCTGTGGCCCCCTTCACACAGACGGAAGGCCCGGCACACACAGCCCCTCTCCTGATGGATGTCATCCTTGCTGCAGCAGCCTGGCTGCTTCAGCTGCCCCCACCAGCCCTTCCGTTTTAATTAACTCTGCCCGGATGCGCTGACTCACTCTTTGGCTCTGTGACCTGCCTGGTCACAGAGGATACCTCCTCAGACACAATTACATTTGAGGATGAAGCATTTCCTGTGGGCACAGTACAAGCCAGTGAAAGCTCTTCTCGGGGAGCGGGAATGGGGCCTATTTGGAAATGACTCATAGAGCAGGGCCATGAGCTCAGTGGGTTCCCATAGGACAAGTGCAGCTCATTCAAACGTTATGTGCCCTGTGGGCCTTATAACACGTGGAAGGTTCCCTACTTGGGGGAATGAAGAAAATTTGTCTACCTTCCTAGGCAAAGAGGGCCTGATACATGCACCAATGTGGCAGGCCCTGGCAAAAGTAACTGCACCTATGCTCAGAACCCCTGAAGCCCAGGTGGCAAACAAAAGCTCCTCAATTAATCACTGTATTTATTTAACACACTCTGTGTGCCTGTCTGTCAGTGTGTTGCTATGAGGCTGGAAGATATGCCACTGGTATTTCAAATACCAACAGGGTCATTCATTTTGGGCAGGTTTCAGTGGAGCTTCCAGTCTAAAATAGACTAGGAAGAAAGGCCTTGCGATCTACTTCCAAAAATTGTTGTTGTTGTTAGGTGCCATCAAGTCAGTTCCCACTCATAATGACCCAGAACAAAACACTGCCTGGTCCTGTACCATCTTCACAATTGTTGCTATGTTTGAGCCCATCGTTGCAACCACTGCGTTAATCCATCTTCTTGGGAGTCTTCTTTTTCAGTGACCCTCAACTTATCAAGCATGACGTCCTTCTCCAGGGACTGGTTCCTCCTGATAACACGTCCAAACTACATGAGACGGAGTCTTGCCATCCTTGCTTCTAATAAGCATTCTGGCTGTGCTTCTTCCAAGACAGATTTGTTCATTCTTCTGGCAGTCCATGGTATAGTCAATATTCTTTGCCAACACCATAATTCAAATGCATCAATTCTTCAGTCTTCCTTATTCATTGTCCAGCTTTCACATGCATACAAAGTGATTGAAAACACCATGCCATGGGTCAGGTGCACCTTAGTCCTCAAAGTCACATCTTTGCTTTTGAGCACTTTCAAGACGTCTTTTGCAGCAGATTTGCCCAATGCAATACATCGCTTGCTTTCTTGACTGCTGCTTCCATGGGCATTGATTGTGGATCCAAGGAAAATGCAATCTTTGACAACTCCAATGAATGAGAAGAAACAGCTGAAAACATCCATTCCAAAAATTAGCCAATGGAAACCCTATGGATCACAATAGAACGTTGTCCAATATAGTGCTGGAAGATGAGCCATCAAGGCTGGAAGGCACTCAAAACACACAAGGGCTGCAACAATAGACTCAAGTATACCAGTGATTATGAAGATGGTGCAATGTTTTTTTCTGTTATACATAAGGTCACCATGAGTCAAAGCCAACTCAATGGTAATTAACAACATGTTCTTGTCAAAATACGGCAGAAATAAAATACAATCCTTCACCCTAGACATAGGGGGAGAATCAAAGACTCCAAGCTCCATTACACACCTGTGAGACAGGTATTCGTAGTCCTATTTTATGGATCAGGAAATCGAGGCTTGGAGAGATTGTGACTTTCTTTCTTGGGAGCCATACTGCCTTTAAGGATGGAATTCGCAGAGATGATTCTGAGGTTTAGCTCAGGTGACTGGGAGAACAGCCCAGGAAAAAACTGAAACCCTGGCCTCCTTTCCTAACTTACATTTTTTGTTTGTTTATTGTGCTTTGAGTGAAAGTTTACAAATCAAGTCAGTCTCTCATACAAAAACTTATACACACCTCGCTATGTACTCCTAGCTGCTCTTCCCCTAATGAGACAGCACACTCCTCCTCTCCACCCTGTATTCCCCATATCTATTCAACCAGCTCCTGACCCCCTCTGCCTTCTCATCTCGCCTCCAGACAGGAGCTGCCCACATAGTCTCATGTGTCTACGTGAATCAAGAAGTTCACTCCTCACCAGTATCATTTTCTGTCCTATAGTCCAGTTCAATCCCTGTCTGAAGAGTTGGCTTTGGGAATGGTTCCAGTCTTGGGCTAACAGAGGGTCTGGGGACCATGACCTTCGGGGTCCCTCTAGTCTCAGTCAGACTTTCCTGACTTATATTTTAAAGAAACAAGAAAGTAAGAAATCAGCCTATTGTGGCTATGATGAACATAGTATTCAAGCCAGAAAAAGCCCCATAGTCCTCTATACCCAGTCTCTTCAAAGTCTCTGGGAGTCCAGCAGTGCAAAGCCTGGAACACCCACCCTGGGGCTGGGTTTGGCCCTGCATGGGGCGGCGGGGGTGGGGGCGACCAGGATGCTTCCTTTGCTGGGACCCAGCATCTCTATTTGAATTGAAAGAAAGGAATTTGCATTTTAATGATGATTTCCCCAGGTCTGTGCTATCTTGAGACGGCTCTTATTAAAAAGGGTGCTAAATAAGAGAGACTCTATGGAAAGTGTGGTACATATTTAGTTTAAAACACATGCAGGCACTTTTCTTATGAACCTTGTACGGGCATATCCATCCATCCATCCATCCATCCATCCATCCATCCATCCATCCATCCATCCATCCATCCATCCATCCATCCATCCATCCATCCATCCATCCATCCATCCATCCATCCATCCATCCATCCATCCATCCATCCATCCATCCATCCATCCATCCATCCATCCATCCATCCATCCATCCATCCATCCATCCATCCATCCATCCATCCATCCATCCATCCATCCATCCATCCATCCATCCATCCATCCATCCATCCATCCATCCATCCATCCATCCATCCATCCATCCATCCATCCATCCATCCATCCATCCATCCATCCATCCATCCATCCATCCATCCATCCATCCATCCATCCAAATACATCCTGACCAGCTGTTAGGTGCAAAAAGAAGAGTGAACTAGACACACGCAGTCCCTCTGTAAAATCATGGACTAAATGGATACACTATAGGTAGTAAAGATACTCTATATAAAAAGGCAACAATCTAATAAAACCCTTCCCCTATCCTGAAGCTCCAGGATGACAGTTTAAGCTCCACCAAAAACGAAAACCAAACCCACTGCTGTTGAGTGGATTCCAACTCGTAGCGAACCTGTAGGACAGGGTAGAACTGCCCCGTAGAGTTTCCAAGGAGCACCTGGCGGGTTCGAACTCCCGACCTTTTGGTTAGCAGCCGTAGCACTAAACCACTACACCACCAGGATTTCACCGGAAGGATAAAAACCCATCAGAGCTGCCGCTGGGTGGACAGGAAAGAGGAAGGAAGGGGCCATTACCTTGGTGATTGACAGGCTGGTGGCCCAGTGGGGCAAGGAGGCACCTTCTGAACTGTTTGCTTGGTGTCCTGGACCTCACAGTGAGGTTCACGGAGATACCTTGGACCTTAGGGCCAGGTAGAGCTGGACTTGAGAGCTGACTTACTCATTACTAGCTGTGTGACTTTGAACAAATTACTTAGCCCTTCTGAGCCTTGGGTTCTTTATACGTAAAATGGAGTGACAGGCACCTGAAAGAGTTGTTAGGTGGATTAAGTGGGCTAACTCAGTAACTATGACATGCCTTGTGCAGGCCCTGACATTTAGCATAAGGAGCCCTGGAGGAGCAAGGGTTAAGTACTCGGCTGCTAACCAAAAGACTGGTGGTTTAAACCCACCCAGCAGCCCTGAGGAAGAACGGCCTGGTGATCTCTTCCTGTAAAGATTACAACCTAGAAAACCCTATGGGGCAGTTCTACTCTGTCACATGGGGAGGCTATGAGTCAAAAATTGACTTGATGGCACCTAATGACAATAATAATAGCTAATAGCATCGAGCCCTCCATATGCCAGGCACTGTGCTAAGTGCTTCACATGAATTCTTATTTAATAATCTTCTGCCTTTCTCTCTCTGTCTCTCTGTTTCTGTCTCCCTCTCATTCTCTCTCTCTCTCACACACACACACACACTTTCATGAGTGAATACTGTTATTACCCCATTTTACAGATGAGGAAACCAAGCCTCATGGGCTACGTAACCAGGGTTACATGGGAAAAGACCTAGCTGGGATTTGAACCACATCTGGTGCCTCCAGCGTGCATGCACAGTAGGAATGCTTCCCTGTTCATTGCCCAAGCGCACAGGCACAGACTGAACAGCTGCTCAGTCTAGGGCCTGGACTTCTCCTGAAGCCTGCAGAAAGCAGCCCCCAAACTGGATGGGGAAATACAAAGTCTGAATGGAGCGACCTCCATGCAGGTGGTGCCTAGACCCTTGCTTGTTCCAAAGAGGCCAGGATTGGGGAAGAAGGAGTGGCAGTGGCGTCTGGAGGCCCTGGGTAGGCCTGGCTCTGTGGGCGCATGTTCGCACCAGCACGTGCCTGCGAGCATGTGTGTGTTAGGGGCGATGTTATTCACAGCCACGGGCCCACAGTAAATAAGACAGTGGGCTTGATTCATGAGGTCTGACAGGAAATCTATAGCATGTGGTGTCTATAATCTGAACGCTACGACGTGGCAAAATGAAAGAACAACAGTCCAATTATGGAATCCTGCTTGATCCTAGCCATAGTCCTTAGACCTTGCAGGGCCTTGGGCAGCCTGGCTGGGGGCAGCCTGGCAGGAGCAGCTGGGGCAGATGCCTCCCCCCCTCCATGGCATGGCACATGCAGAAGCAGCAGCCTAGTGGAGGTGCCTGGGCAGGGCTGGGCTGCCTGGGACATGGGGAGGAGTGGGGCAGGGGCTGGCATTCCCAGCCGGCTCTGCCAGGCTCAGGCCAACCCACCTGGCACCCAGCCCCCGGGCATCTTGAGGCCTATCCCCAGAGGTGCCACCTGCAAGTAATAACCACCTGCAGACTCCTATCCTCTCTGTCACCTGGCTTAAACACAGAAACAAAAAACCCAAACTTCTTGTCATCAAGTTGATTCAGACTCACGGTGACCCCATGCGTTACAGAGTACAACTCCCAGTGGGGTTTTCTAGGCTAAAAGACAGGGCAGTCTGCTTCTGTGAAGATTTACAGCCTTGGAAACCCGATGAGGCAGTTCTACCGCATCCTATAGCGTGGATATGAGTCAGAACCAACTCGGTGGCAATGGGCTTGGTTTTTGGTTTTTCAGTCTTTACAGAAGCAGATTATCAGGACTCTCTTCTGTGGAGCCGCAGGGTGGGTTCAAACTGCCACCCTTTAGATTAATAGCTGAATGTAAAATATTTGCTCCACGTAGGGACCTCCTGGCTTAGAATCCAGAAAACCAAGTGTGTTGCCCTGGATGAGCCAGGGCAGGGCCTCCCGGGGGCGAGGTCATTTCAGGCTCTGGTCTTGAAGTTATAGCAGGGGGTTAACGTTCCCCTCTTAGGGTACAAAGCAGTTCTCTACCTGCTGTTACAGTGATCTGTGCAGCAGTCTTCCTTCACCTCAAGGGCAGGATTTGCCATTATTTCACCTTTTTAGCCCTGATAATAGTCCTGACAGTTAAATAAACCCACTGCCTTTGAGTCAATTTTAACTCACGGTGACCCTATAGGACAGAGTAGAACTGCCCCATAGGTTTTCCAGGGAGTAGCTGGTGGATTCAAACTGCCCACCTTTTGGTGAGCAGCTAAGCTCTTAACCACTGCGCCACCAGGGCCCCGCTGGGTTAAATAAACTCACTACCATTGAGTCAATAGTGTCCCCTAAAATTCATGTTCACCCGGAACCTGTGAATGGACCTTCCATGGAAACAGGGACTTTGTAGACGTGTTCAGTTAAGATGAGGTCGTACTGGATTAGGGTGGGCTCTGAGTCCAATATAACTGGTGGCCTGGTAGAAAGAGGAAAAGTTGGCTACAGATACACAGGCACACCAGGGAGAAGGCCATGCGAAGGTGGAGGCAGAGACTCGAGTGATACAGCTATAAGCCAAGAATGCCAAGGACTGCTGGCAACCACTAGAAGCTAGAGCCTTCCAAGGGACTGTGGCCCTGCTGACACTGATTTCAGACTTCTAGCCTCCAGAACTGTGAAAGAATAAATGTCTCTTTTTTTAAGCTGCCCAGTTTGTGGTAATCTGTTACTTTCCCCCAGGAAACAAATACAGACAGTGTCTGGCACATAGTAAACACCTAATACAACAAATGTGTGCAGAGCACCTGGAAGAGCTGAATTCAAGCCTTGGCTCTACCACTTAATTGGGTCTCCCAGTTCCATTTAAGGAGCCCTAGTGGCGCAGTGGCTAAGCACTCAGCTGCTAATCGAAAGCAGTGTTTCGAACCCAACAGCTGCTGTTAAGGGAGAAAGATGTGGCAGTCTGCTTCTGTAAAGGTTATAGCCTTGGAAACCCTACGGGGCAGTTCTACTCTGTCTTACACGGTCACTGTGAATTGGAATCAATGGCAATGGGTTTGGTTTGGCTTTTGATTGGTCCCATCCAAGCCACTCTATAATGCCTTGTCTACACAGGAGCCAGAGTACGCGTTTAAGAGCCCAAATCTAACAATCATAGCTAACGTTTTGAGCTCATAATATGTGTCAGGCACTGTTCTAAGTCTTTGATAAGAATTAATTTAATTTAATTCTTACAACAGCCCTCTGATATAGGTACTGTTACTAATTCCATTTTACGGATGCAGAAACTGATCACAGAGTAGTTACGAAACATGTTCAAAACCACACAGCTAATAAGTAGCTCAGGCAAGAGTCCAATCCAGGCAGTCTAACTCCAGAATCCACACTGTCAACCAACCACTCCATTTGCCTATACTCCCCTACTTAAAACCATCCAATGGTTGCACACTGCACTTAGAAAAAAACAAAAACTCCTTACCATCACCTACAAGGCTCTGCCTGACTTGTCTCTGACCTAATTGACTTCTCCAAATGCCTTGTAATAGATGGCTACAAATTCTTCGCTACTCCTCTCACTTAGAAATGCAGTCTAATTCCTGTACCCTTAAATTCTAGCTTAACCGATAGTACGAGGGAGAAGTGAGGCCACATCATTTCCAAAGCTAGGTTAGAGAAAGTCTTGCAAATTGGAACATTCACTCTTGGAAGCCAACCACCATACTGTGAGGAAGTTCAAGCAGCCCTATGGAGAGGCTAGGTGGAGAGGAATAGAGGCCCCGGCTGACAGCCCCCTTGGCTGAGCTCCCAGCCAACAGCCAGCACCAACTTCCTAGCCATGTAAGTGAGCCACCTTAGAAGTGGGTCCTCCGGCTTCAGTCACACCACCCCAGGTAGACATTTCACAGAGCTGCAACAAACCATCCCTACCAAACCTTGCCTACATTTTGGATTTGTGGGCAAAATAAACAATTGTTGTTTTAGGACACTACGTTTTGGAGAGGTAGGTTACATAGGTCTCAAATCCAAACCATCTGCCTTCAGAGTCTACGCTGTCAACCAGTGCATCATACCATCACTCTCCGACTTAAAATCGTTTGATGACATCCACACTGTGGAGAATAAACTACTGGCTCTTCACCACAACTCCCAGGGCCTGCCTGGTCTGTCTCTCTAGCTTCTCCTTGGGCCTCCCTCCCTGTCACTTGGCTAGTCTCTTTTCTGTTCCTCTGACGTGCTAAAGGCCCAAGATCTTTGTCCTTGTTGTTCCCTCTTCCTGGGCAGCTCTTAGCATGACTGAGTCATTCTTGCCTTCCAGACCTTAGGGCAAAAGTTCTGAGAGGCCTCCCCCAAACACCCTGTCTAGAAGACCCTCTCCCTCCCCAACCAGCCTCTCTCCACCACCTTGTTTATTTCCTTTATCACAGCTTATTCCACTTGTAATTTTCTCATTCACTACACATCTCCCCACTAGAATGTAAGTGCCTTGAAAGCAGGGACTTTGTCACATTTGCTGCTATGACCCCAGGACCTGGGACCATACCTGGCACAGAGCAGGTTCTCAACAAGTAGTTTTCCAATGAATAAATATATGAATTAATAATAATAATAATCAAGGCAATTACTATTTATCAAGTTCTTATTTGATATCAAGGTCTTACTTGATATTCTTGCCAGGATAGATGCTAAGTGATTGACATCCAACCACCCTGCAGCATGAACGTTACTATCCCCATTTTACAGATGAGAAAATCAAAGCTCAGGTAGACTGAATTCAATCCAGAACTCTTGGACTCCAAAACCCATGTTCTTAACCACATGGCCTCCCCTGGGCAAGTCTCTTCGCTCGTCTGAGCTTCAGTTTCCTCATCTGGATTCATGAGGATAATGCTATCACCTGACTCTCAAGATGGCCGGTCGAGTCAAGAAGAATGCAAGTGGAAGCATCTGGAAAGCGACAGTGTCATGTGATCAGCAGTATCTTCCAGTCTTGGAACAGTGCGTGGGTTTCGCAGACATTGCCTGCAGGCTTGCTCCAAGGCTCTCACCAAGACCTCTGCCCACCCACACCTTGGCGCATGCTGTTCCCTCTTCCCTGACAGAGTGCCATCTCTTCTGAAAGGTGTGTCTAATTTAGAGAGGCTGAGGCAAGAAGGTAGCTCACACTCATAAGGTGACTCCAGTCCATCTGCCCACTCTTTCCTGTGAATGCTCATTACGCCACCCAGTTGAGCTCTTCATTATTTTTTAGTGGAATCTTGGGTGTCAGCTCACCTCCCCAAACACACCTTGATGTTTCTAAGGCGAGGCTGCACCTTATCCTCCTCTACACACCCTTGTCACCACCTCCACCACCTGCCTTCCAACATCCCAACCAGCCTAGGCTTCTGAAACCCCACCCTGGGGTCCCCACCAGCCCAAGCCTAGGGTGAACCAGACCTCACCCGGAGATCTCAGGGTCACCTTAACTCTTGCTTCCCAGGGTAACACCCTCCAGCCCTACACCTTTTTCCAACACAAGATTTTTTGCTGTCAGTTTGGGGAAAGGTGAGTCTGGGTTTGTCAAAGTAGATGTTTCTCACGAGAATTTTCATCTAGGGACAAGCTCAGATATTCTCGAGGCTTTGGCGCCCACTCTTACTCGGTGTGAATAGTTTGAAGAACACCAACTTGACCACCCGAACAAGGTTCAAATTCTGGCTTCAAGAGATAGTGGGTGAGTTTATTAACTTCTCTGAGCAGAGATTACAATATTTGTCTAGAAATACACCTTTGATGATTAAATGAGATAAAGAACTAGTACTTAGTCTTTGTTTCCCACTGTCTATCCCTTGGGGACCTCAGGGCCCATCCCTCCCTGGGATTGGAGGCCAGAGGCATTTAAGGCAGATGGGGCCAGGCAGGCTTCAGGCACAGGTGGCCACCAGAAGTGGATCACAGGTACTGGTATTGGAGCCCCATCCACAGGGGTGTGAATTTTGAGATATCTCTGAAAGAGGTGGGATATGGCAGCTGGGGAGGGGTGGTGACAGGCAGGACAGAATCCCCACAGGATGAGGACTAGCTGATGAAGAGCCAGCTAGACTACGATCCAGATGGAGTGGCTGGGCATCTCCTCTGGCTGGGCATCTCAGCCCGGGGGAGGTGGGAGAGGGGGTGGGGGAGTAGAGCTGAGGGGCAGGAGACCAGTCCCTGGAGGAGAGAGAAAGAAGGAGAAAATCCCACATACAGGGGCCTGAGTACGAAGGTCAGAGCAGGGTCTGGGCAACCTTCTTGATTTCTTGACCCTTCCCAGGGAGTGAGCTACCTTCTTCTCTTATCCAACCTGGGTGCAAGACTGGGCCAGAGTCTAGCATGAGGCCAAGTCTGGGTACTTCACATCTCCCCTTTCCAATGCTGTGAGGGACATATGATTAGACTTACTCTACTTGTGAGGAAACTGAGACTCAGGGAGAATAAATGACTTAACTCACTCAGTTCATAACAGAGAGAACAGGCTTCCATTCAGATCAAAGGCTGAAGCATGTGCTATTTCCATCACCTCCCAAGCTGGGAGACCTCACCCAAGACAGGGTTGCCAACTTGCTCCTCTGTGCCTCATTTGTGTGTGTTTAAGTGAAAGTTTACAAACCAAGCCAGTCTCTCATACAAAAATTTATATACGTTGCTAATGTACTCCTAGTTGCACTCCCCCTAATGAGACAGCACACTGCTCCTCTCTACCCTGTATTCCCCGTGTCCATTCAGCCAGCTCCTGTCCCCCTCTGCCTTCTCATCTCCCCTCCAGACAGGAACTGTCCACGTAGTCTCACGTGTCTACTTGAGCCAAGAAGCTCACTCCTCACCAGTATCATTTTCTGTCTTACAGTCCAGTCCAATCCCTGTCTGAAGAGTTGGCTTTGGGAATGGTTCCAGTCTTGGGCTAACAGAAGGTCTGGGGACCACAACCTCTGGGGTCTTTCTAGTCTCAGTCAGACCACTAAGTCTCGTCTTTTTACGAGAATTTGGGGTCTGCATCCCACTTGCTCTCCTGCTCCCTCAGGGGTTCTCTGTTCTGTTCCCTGTCAGGGCAGTCATCGGTTGTAGCCAGGCACCATCTAGTTCTTCTGGTCTCAGGCTGATATAGACTCTGGTTTATGTGTCCCTTTCTGTCTCTTGGGCTCATAATTACCTTTTGTCTTTGGTGTTCTTCATTCTCCTTTGTCATTGCCTCATTTTAAAAAACCATTTGCTGTCAAGTTGGCTCTGACTCATGCTGACACCACGTGTGTCAGAGTAGAACTGCACTCTGTAAAGTTTTCAATGGTTGAGTTTTTGGAAGTAGATTGCCAGGCCTTTCTTCCAAGGTACCTCTGGGTGGACTCAAACCTCCAACATTTAGGTTGACAGCTGAGGACATTAACCCTGTTTGTACTGCCCAGGAACTCTGTGCCTCCTTACCATCCCTGGGGTTCATCTCCCTGATTTGCCAACAGAGCTGAGCAGAAAACTCAGCCCAGATATGCAGGAGTCTTTGTCTTTAGCCTTTGCTCCGCACGCCCTAGACAAAGCTGTTCACCTGATGACCAAGGAAGGGAGGAAAGGCAGGGAGGACATGCACACCTGTGCACACCTCATCTCAATTCATGGCCACAGCAACCCTATGAGGTAGGTATGATGGTCCCTATTTGGTCATAAAGGCAGCTGAGCCCGGACAGGTTAAGGCAGTTGTCTAAGGTCACATCAACTGGCTGACAAGGGGCCATGGTTTATACCCAGGTCTTCCTGGCTAGGTCTTTCTACTATGCCATTAAAAAAAAAAAAAAGAGCAAAAATGAAATTGAGCTCTAAAGAAAAGAAAGAAGTGTGTGTCTGAGCAGCGGGTATGGGGGTCCTTACACCTGCCCAGCTACCGATCCAGCCATTCCCTTTCCTACCTTTTCCAATGCCTCATCCTTGCAGTCGCTCTGAGGGGTGTTTTCTGAGGCCACATCCCCTGTCCCTGGCATCAGCATTACAGCGATTCCTTCCAGGGTATCCACGAAGGACACTCTCCTTGGGTGAAGGGCCAATCTCCGGGTCCCACTGTCCTTCCCCTGCCTCCTGGGCTCCTCACCCTGCCCCCCAATTGTTATCTGTCAGTACACAGTAATTAGAGATGTGGCATGCTTGATAAAGACTGCGGCCTGCCTGAGATGGAACTGCCCTCTCGGATGTGTCTAATTAAAGTCCTGATTGATAAGATGAAGAAAGCCCACCCAGGTGGATGTCTGCGGCCTCTCTCCTCCTCTGCGTGCTTGGCCTCTTCATGACAGGTGACGAGGGAGAGAGATATAAAGGACCCCAGGAAATGCTCCTACAAACCAATCAATATGTCCTTTTGTGCGACGTGATGGGGCACACGGCCGGCCTTTTGAACTGGTCCTGGGGCCTTGGAGGCAGCTGTGCAGCTGGGCCAGCCCCTTGCCCCAGGCTCTCCTCTGCATCAGCCCAGCCTGGGTAGGCTCAGGGGACACGGGGCTAAAGAGCAAGCCTGGCCCGATTCTTCCACCCAGCCTGGTCCCTCTGAACAGTGAACTGTAGAATTAATTACTGAGCACAAATGTGTCCACACAGCTGGGGCCTGCCCTGGCTCTCCGGACATTGTCACATGGCCTATCCTTAAGCAGCCCAGAGCTGGGTGGGCATGAACATGTACATTTGAGGTACAGCCTGGGAGTCGCATGGGTCCCCCTCTGAAATGTAAGTGGAAGGAGGAGAGAGGATGATCACGGCGATGGCTAGCGTTCCTGGGCACCCATGCACCAGGCGCATGGCTAAGTGCTTTAATGATCTCGTTGCATCCTCACCACAAACCCTAGAAGGCAGGTGCCATTATTATCCCTTTTTTAGAGGTGGGAAAACAGGCCTAGGGAAGTTACGGTACTTGCTCAAGATCACAGAGCTGCAAGCATGGAGGACCAGGCAATGGGATGCCAGAGTCCATGCTGTTACCCAGCATGCTACAGTTTACAGAGTGGAGATGAGCAACTGTACCCGAGACAGCCATTCTTGGATGTCCTGGGTGGTACAAACGCTTAACATGCTCAGCTGCTAAACGAAAGGTTGGAGGTTCATGTCCACCCAGGTGTACCATGGAAGAAAGCCCTGCTCACCTGCTTCCAGAAAATCAGAAGTGCCTTAGAAGAAAGGCCTGGCCATCTGCTTCCAAAAAATCAGTGATTTAAAGCGCTACAAAGCACAGTTCTACTTTGACACACGAGTTGGAGTTGACTCAACAGCAACTTGTTATTACTGGATATACAGGTGGTATTTAAAAATATTTTTAAGAGCTTGGAAAGATACATAATAAATTCATGATACTTGTCACTGGGGATGGGGAGAGAATAATGCACTTGGAGGGTGGGGCACAAAGGGGTAGCTAATTAACCTGAAATGTTATCATAATTAACAGCATATTATACAAGAGCATATTATCCATTGTGGGTGGTAGGTTCATACTATTTTCTGTTCCTAAAAAAAAAAAAATTCCCAAAAAGAAAACAAAATAGGCTATCTCCCCTCTCTCCCATAACTAAAACCAAACCAGACCCATTGCCATCAAGTTGATTCCAGCTAATAGCGACCCTATAGGACAGAGTAGAGTTGCTCCGCAGAGTTTCCAAGGAGTGGCTGGTAGATTTGAACCGCCATCTTTTTGGTTAACAGCCTGACTCTCAACCGCTGCACCCCCAGGGCTCCATAATATGTGTATTCTAATAAATATGATGCTATTTCATGACCAGCTCTGCTAAGGACAGGCTACCTGGGGCTGGGATGCTCCCTCTGGCTGCTGAGAGCAGGTAAGAATCCACAATGAGTAACAGATGATATGCTTTAGGCATACCAATAGCTCATCCTGGCTCTCCCAGCAGACACAGCTGGCTTGAAGGTGCCAGTTGGGGGCAGAGGGACTGGGCAGCCAGCTGCCCATCCCAGGGCTGCCCTCCTCCAGCCCCAGGGAGCCAGGGGGCAAGGGTCCTTGTTCCTGCCACCTGGACAGGAGCCAGGACCAGGGCGTGATGGAATGACACACTGCTGTACCAGCTAATAAATAGAAGTAATTTGATTAGCTTTCTCTAACTGGTGATAAGATCCTAACAAACCCCTTTTAATGCGTTTCTGGAGCAGGATGAAATTGTTTCATTTGGAGAGTCGGGCCCCCCGGGAG
This sequence comes from Elephas maximus indicus, assembly GCF_024166365.1. NCBI lineage: Eukaryota > Metazoa > Chordata > Mammalia > Proboscidea > Elephantidae > Elephas > Elephas maximus. The sequence continues at coordinate 89,112,701 of NC_064828.1, read as the reverse complement.
TCCCCTTGAAGCTCCTTTAGTGAGAGGTAAAAATATGCCAATCATTAATGAGGGGAGAATTACGGAGACTTTAATGCAATCAGAAAGAGGAGCCCTGAGGCAGCTCGGGAGTAAAACCTGCCCTTAAATCTGAGAGAGCCGGCTGGAGGAAGGAAGGAGGAGACAACATAAGCTGACAGAAAGCAGAAGCCTCAGGCCCCACCGGGCAAAACGGCCTCTGTCCTGTGGCTTGTGTTCCCGCAGGACCCTACAGCACTGAGGGACTGACTCCCTCCAAGGCCTCAAGGCTGTGCTCACCGAGGGTGTCCTCTCAGTACAGTCCCCCTCAGAACAATGACCAGGATCTCATAAGTTCCTGGAAAAGTCAGTGACTGACTGAAGCCTCCTGCCTAGGGGAGCCGTGGGAACAGTTTTGAAAAGTCCTTTCTGGAACAAAAAGAAAGATCATTTCCACTTTAAAAGATTCCAGGTGATGGAGCTTCAGCCAGCCACGGAATCAAGAAGCTGCCCTGCCCCACACAGCCTCCTCTCCATTCCCCGGAAAGCTAGGTGGGTTCCTCCCACAGAACCATGGGAGTTGGGAGGAGGCATGGTGTACAAGTGGCTCTGTCTTTTTCTAGAACTCTCTTGGCCAGGAAGCAGTGATCAGAAATAACAGGAATATCTACCACTGTGAGTTCTTCTTACTTTCCACATACCCTCTCGTGTATCCTGAGCCAATCTCGGCAGCTCAAGGAGGCCAACTCCGCAGCGAAAGTCCTCTGCCACACAGTTAGGTGCCAAATCTGCCTTCCTCTCTCCCTGGGAGAAGGCTCAGCTCCAGTGGAGTCTGAGCCCACCGCAAGTGATTCCTGTCTCTCTCCGACATCTTGGGTCACCAGCTTCCTTAGAAGATCACTCTCTCACCACATCTCCGTCCATGCTTACCCTCATTCGATCCATGCCAGCTACCAGCTTCCTTTCTGTTTCTTGAATACACCAGGCCTGTTCCAACCTCGGGGCCTTTGCACTTGTTGGGTGTCCCTCTGCCTGAAATGCTTTTCTTTGAAATATTGCGGGTCTCTCTCTCTCCCTCCCCTCCTTCAGGTCTCTACTGAGTAGTGATGTTCTGACTAAATCCTACACATGACACTCTCTATCCCTCTGCCTTTTCTTTTTCTCCATGGCACTTACCAATCCAATAAACTAAATGCACTTATCTTGTTTTTTTTTTTTTTTTCTTGGTCTGCCCCTGCTACACACATATACACTCACACACACACACACACAAATGTAAGATACACGAGGGCAGGGACTTTTGTCTGTCCTGTTCACTATTATATCCTTGCATCTAGACCATTCCGGCACATATGTGTGGAATGCATGGCAAGCAAGTGGAGCCCTTGGGCAGACTCATCCTGCAGACCCGCTGAGCTGAGGGAGCTGGCAGTTACAGCCTAGCTGTCAGCTGCTGTCTTCACCCCACTCTGGCTCCTGCCCTGGAAGACCTGGAGAGAACTGCAGGCTGGTGGTTTCTGGCATCTCAGAAAGGAAGACAACACGAAGGAGGGAAGAGGTGTGAAGGAAACAGGGGAGGTGGAGGTTTCAAAACCCCAACTATGAAGAGGGTGGTATAAGGGTGAGGAGGACAGGTAACCATGGGCCAGAGAGACCAGAAATAAGAGCCTGTAGGGTTTCAAGGACTGCTGAGGAATAGGTGCAGACTCAAGAGATCAGGGGCCACTCATGAGCCCTTCTGCTTCCCTCTAAGACTAGCCCTTCTGCCACCCAAGTGTCTGCTAAAACATGTACGACACTGACAGGGAAGTCAACAGGGGGTTGTGGAAAGAATGGACCAGAAGAGTACTCAGCCATGGCTTGGTCTGGAGCTCTCGTACCAGTCCCTTGCCATCCCTGGGTCTCAGTTCCCTAGCTGAAACATGAGAGAGAACCTCTAACTGTCCCTGCAGTGCTGCCATTCCATCATTCCTGGAGGGAGCAGTGTATAGCCTGGATGTACCCAGCGATGGGTCCCTGTCTCACCAAAGGTTCTTAAAGGCAAGTTTCCTCAGTACGTTTCTGCAAATGGGGTAAAAATGGGTCATTCTGACCCGCTTGTGATGTGAGAGGTGGTAGCTGCAGACACGGTGTGGCTAAGAGCAAAGACTCTGGGGCTAGACTGCCTGGGTTTATATCCTAGCTCTGCCCATTATTTGCTGTGCAACCTTGGACAAGTGACTTAACCTCTCTGTGCCTCATTTTCCTTTTAGATTAAGATGAGTTGAATAATAGTACCTCTTTCATAGGTTGTTGTGAAGTTTAAATGAGATTGCATTACCTGTATTGGCAAAGCACTTAGCACCTGACACATAACGAAAACTTAATGAATGTTGGTGGGTGTTGTTATTAATTTACTACACATGAAATCAGAGGGAGCTGAACCAGGACCAGGGACTTACTGGCAAGAATCAGGCAAATGTCCAACCTAGGAACAGCCTCATAGACATAAGGCAAGTGGTAAGTGAGTAGTGCAGTCAGAGAATTAGCCAATTCAGAATCAACCAGCCAGCATTTATTGAGTGCCTCCTGTGTACAAGGCACAGGGGAGGATCTAAAAAGAAGCATGGGGAACCTGTTGATTTTTTAAATTTCTCCACAAAACTGTGAAGGTGGAGACCATATCTGTCTTCTTTGCCCCTGTAGCCAGAGCACCCAGCACAGTGTCTGGCACATAAAAAAAAAAAACAAAACACAGTTGCCATCAAGTTGATTCCAACTCATGGCGACCCCGTGTGTGTCAGAATAGAACTCCGTGTTCCATAGGATTTGTGTGTGTGTGTGTGTGATATCTCACTCCTATTGTATTTTTGCCAGTTCAACATTTTTCAGAGGTACAACTTAGTGACATCGATTACCTTAACCATGTGTACAGAAGGTTTTCAATGGCTGATTTTTTGGAAGTAGATGACCAGGCCTTCCTCCTGAGGCACCTCTGGGCAGACTTGAACCACCAACCTTTCAGTTAGCAGGTAAGCACGTTAATCATTTGCACCAGCCAGGGACTCCTATTAAATGTTAGCTGAGTAAACAGCACATACGCATTACGGTGTACCGGCCCCTGTGCCCCCACAGCTTTTTTTGCGACCCCTATTACAGTACTTTCTGTATAGTGAAATGGTTATGGGCCCACTACCTTCCCCGCTGGGCTAAGCCAGCCAGGCACATAGTGGATAGACAGAGGGATGGACAGAAGGCAGCAGAAGGGCCGAGGGAGTGGTGCAGGCAATGGGGTAATGTGAGCTCAAGGAGGTGGGTGGAAAGGAGGGAGGAGGAACGGTTGATGGAGATAGTTGCGGCTGGTAATTAGGGAAGGCTTGCGGAGGAGGAGGTATAGGCTTGCTATGAGTCGGTATTGACTCAATGGCAATGGAGTTGGCTTTTGGTTGCAGAGGAGGTGGGATTCGAGCTGGGCCCTCAAGGAAGAGTTAAGGAGAGGGTTCCAGGCTAACTCAGTGCAAAGCTAGTTGCCAAACAGGATGGGCCAGGGCCCAGGGGCGCAGAAGGTGAACCAATAGGGAAGTAAGGTCCTGCCTCCATAAGAGAGAGGCCAGCCAATTGCCAGGCACCAGCAAGATGGGCCAGCCCAGAGGCACCTGGCTGATCCAGGAGGTTTACCCATCTCCTGAGGTAGAAGCTCAGAGAATGAAGACTGACTTTCACCCTCAGAGGACAGCTAGCTTCCCCTCCTCAGCCACATGGTTCCCCTTCCCCAGTGGTGGATCAGCTGGAACTTTGAGGGAGATGGTCAACTCTCCACCCCCTCAGCCTCCGCCAGGTCAAGCTGATGGGTGCCCAGTGTTTCTGGCTTCCTGCCCGTCCCCGCAGGCTGCAGCCCCCTTTGGAAGGCAGGGCAGAGCCCAGAGAGAATTCCTTGCACAGTGTGGCCTGGCCAGGGGCTGGGCATAAGGTTAAACCCTCTCTGAGGGTGGGCAGTAGTCTTGGCACCAGAATGGGAAATGTCTGGTGGGCTGGGAACCTTCCCCCTATACAGACCCTTGGAGGGGGGAGGGCCAGCCAGCAGGAGCTGACTTGCTGCAAATGACTCCCTTTGTCATTCTGTTTTGTTATGATTAAAAATGCATGTCGCAGGCGAGGCCCTGGAGTGGAACCCGGCTGAAAATTGAATCATTAATATTCCCCCTCCAGCTGATGCCCCAGCGCTTCCCAGGCGGCTGTGAGCGGGAGGTATGCAACAGATTTGAAGTCAGACTACATGGGAAAGACAGAGGGGACACCAGGCCCCCCACCCAGGCCTGGCATTCAACCCCTGAGAGGGGAACGGGGTGTCTGGCAGAGTCTCTGGGGGAATTCTCTCACAGGGCCCTCAGACTCTGTCCTTAGGGCTGGAAATCAAGCTCTTCGAGGCTGCCCGTGATCAGACCCCCTCTCGGCTACCCCTGCCACCCTGCCCTTCCCACGCTTCCTTTGTCCCCTGCTTTCTGCTTTGACTGCTCTTCCTTCAGATGTTTATTACTCTCATTTTTCTAATTGTTGTTGTTGTTGTTAGCAACTGTTGAGTTGGCCCCAGACTCATTGTGATGCCATGCACAAAGGAATGAAATAGTACCCCATCCTGCCCCATCCCCATAAGCAGTTATGGATCAGACAGTTGTGATCCATAGGGTTTTCATTGGCTGATTTTTGGAAGTAGATCACCAGGCCTTTCTTCCTAGTCTCAGTCTGGTAGCTCTGCTGAAACCTGTTCAGCATCACAGCAACACACAAGCCTCCCCTAACAGACAGGTGGTGGCTGTGCATGAAGTACCTTGGCCGGGACTCAAACCCATTTTTCCCTCATGGAAGGGGAGAATTCTACCACCGAACCACCATTGCCCCCAGTTCTTCTTGTTGAGAGCTAATATTTAGATAGCACTTTCTGCCTGCCAGGCACTGTTTTAGCCCTTTGTGTTTATGTGTTTATCCAATTCTGATAGCAATTCTGAGGGGTAGGTCTGTTACTAGCCCATTTTACAGTTAAAGAAACTGAGGCCCGGAGTAGTTCAGCAACTTGCCCGAGGTCATACAGCTGGTAAGGGCTCCAGAATTTGTGCTCTTCGCCTCTGGACCTGTGCTGTCAAATATGGCGGCCACAAGACACATGTGGCTATTGAGCCTTTGAAACGTTGCTGATCTGATTTGAGAAGTGCTGTAAGTGTAGGGGAGTTCCTGGCTGGTGCAAATGGTTAAGCACTGGGCTACTAACCAAAAGGTTGGCGGTTCAAACCCACCTTGAGGTACCATGGAAGAAAGGCCTGGCGATCTACTTCCAAAAGGTCATAGCCATGAAAACCCTATGGAGCACAGTTCTACCCTGACACACACTGGGTCACCACGAGTCGGAGTCAATTTAATGGCAATTGGTTCGGTAAGTAGAAAATGCACGCCAGCTTTCAAAGACTTAGTACGATGAAAAAAGATGTAAAATATCTCAGTGATAATTTTTTGTATTGACTATATGTTGAAATGATTCTATTCTGTTACATTGAGTTAAATGAAATATGTCCTTAAAGTTAATTCCACCAGTTTCTGTTTACTTTGTAAAATGCGGCTACCAGAAAATTCAATATTACATGTGGCTTTCTTTCGTGGCACATATTGTATTTCCACTGGACAGTGCTGCTTCAGACCACGCAGATCCTAACTTAGTTGCCTTCTTGTCACTCAGGTTAAGTTGTAAAGGTCACCTCCTCAGAGAGGCCTTCTCCATCCCCACAAAGAGGCTGCCCAACCACCCTCTCCTTTATGTATTTACTGTCTGTTTCTCCCACTAGGCACACAGTAGGTGCTTCCTACACGTTTGTTGAAAGGCTGCTGTAGAATGAGCTATAAAATGGGAGGCGGAGGCAGGGGGAGTTCTTGACTCTTTCTGGCTTTTTGGTTTTCTTGACTCTTAAGCTAGGTGGAGAGCCAGCGACCAAAGCCACACTGTCCTTAGGAAGTGACCTTGAGAGGGCTGGGGATAGAGTACCAGGTCACTCCAACTCTGTTCTACAGGCCAGGCTGAGTCCAGCCCAGCAGGGCCAGGGGAACTCCTTGTCAGCACAGCCAGTATGATGCCAGCAGTGGCCTCCCCACCTGCACAGGTGAGGGGACCCAGCCACAGGGCCTACCCCCAACCAAACAGAACGAGGCAGGGCTGATGTGGCACAGAGCTGGGTCTCAGCCTCTAGATCACTGCTGCCAGGGTGATGTAGAGAGCTCCAAGTTAGCCCCTTGGGCAAGAGGACAGGCTGCTGGGTGGCCCCCACCCCCAGCACCCTTCAACCAGAGAACCTTAGAGCGCAAAGGGAACTTTGAGGGTTCCAAGCTCCAGCTGCCCTGTTCCTCAGGAACCCACTTCACAGATGAGAGAAAAATGCATAAAAGAAGCAGTAAAGCTCTGATCCCCCTTCTGGCCCCCTGGGCAGTATGGAGACTCAGGGAGCACCAGATTGACCCAACTCCTCAGGTAAGACCAGGAGCTAACATAATCTGAGCCCCACAGGTGTTAACTCATGTGAGGTAGGTACTCTTATCATCCCCATTTTACAGATGAGGAAACTGAGGCACCAAGAGCTGAATTAACTGATGGGGCCAGGATTTGACCCCAGGTCTTCTGATTGAAAGGAGCCCTGGTTGTGCAGTGGTTAGCACTCAGCTGCCAATCAAAAGGTTGGCAGTTCGAACCCACTAGCCACTCCTCAGGAAGATGTGGTAGTCTGCTCCCATAAAGATTACAGCCTTGGGAACCCTATAGGGGAGTTCTATTCTGTCCTATAGTGTCACTATGAGTTGAAATCAACTTGAAGTCAATGAGTTTGGTTTTGGTTTGGTCTTCTGCTGGACCCACTGGGTGGTCACCACGATGCACTAGGCCAGGGGAAATGCTCAGAACTCAATGAGAGCATCAAGTCAGGTGAGGAGTCAGGCAGAGGCTGGGCAGGAGTCCATTCCCAATGTCCTATGGCAACTACCACATGTCAGGGATTTGGGATTGCAGCTGGCCTGGAGCTGATGGCAGAGGGCAGAGTCTAGGGAAGCAACTCCTTCACCCTTCCAAAGCTCCCTGTTCCCATCCAAGCCATTTCTCCCAAATTCCAGCCTGAGCAAGACCTGGCCGACATCGTAGCCAAGGGAGTACTCTAATGCCTTGTCCAGGACAGGCAAGGCCATTGACAGACTCTCTTGATTTGGGAGCACTAGAGACAAAGACTGAACCCTCAGCCCACCAATCAGGCCCTCCATGGGCCAGCCTCACCCTACATGCTCAAGTTCTCCCTGGAGTCCTCAGCACCTCGTATCCATCCCCCACTCCATGATGCCTGCCTCCTGGAGCCCCCATTTCCAGGATTCACCCCATGTCTTTGCCTGTGCTGTTTCTGCACTGGGCACACCCTGCTTCCTTCCTCTGTGCCTGCATTCAATTTCAGATGAAGGCTCAGCTGCCATCCCACACCCTCCTCAAAGCTGTCCTGCCAACCTAGCCCGCAGCAGTCTCCTTCTTCAGATTCTTGGTCTACTTGAGCTCTAGTTACCAGGGAAGTGTTAGCCATTCTCTTACTCTAAGGCCCTGCTCACCAGAAGAAGTAAATGGCTCAAGGAAAGGACACCAGGACAGAGCAAGTTGGCAACCTGGGCCAGTAGCCACCCTGACCTTCTTTTAGGGATGTAAACAGCCACCTCTGTAATACTGCTTTGGGTTGGAGGGGTCTTTGAGTTTGTCCCCCATATCACCTGTCAACAAAATTATAAGGCAGCTGTCTGGGGCATTCTAGATGGTGACCCTCCTCTTTCACTGTGCCCAGGTCCAGGAGCTCATGGGGCTTGAGCCCTTGGGAAGACAGAGGCCTGGCTCAGGGTCCCCATCACACAGCCCGGCCCAGAGCACAACGGTGGCTCTGCTTCCTGGAGCCAAGAGCCTCTTCCGGACCAGACCTAGGCTCCTCCCTGCACCATGGAAAGTCTGGACTCTTCGCCATACGGGGGATGCTGCAGAAGGCTGGCCAGCCATGTCTCCCACTCACAGCAGGAAGCAGGTGCAGGGCAAGAGATGGAATGCTTCCTGCCATTTGGGGAGAAGGGGCCCAGCAAGTGCATCACTCATTCGCTCTTCTGTTCAAGCCCCTGGGCCCCCAACCCTTGCCCCACCCTACCCCATCCCACTGGGTCCTCAGCCACTCTCAGTCCCTTCCTCCCTCCCCCTCCGCCCTTCCCCACCCCCACCTCCCCAAGGACAAGCAAAGTTATTACAATAATGAATTAGCCAGCCCGCTCACTGCCGCCACTGGCGAAGACAATTATCCCCCTGCACATCCCTAGCCGCTGCTCGGCTCCCTCATAAAGACAGGCTTTTGGGGCCGCTTTGTGCTTTGATTGGAAATGAAGAGATTGCTAATTAGGGAACACCTGCTGGGACCCGGGCTGGCAGAAACCTTGGCAGGACAGACAGACGGAGGGAGCAGCCTGGCCAACCCTTTATGGCGGGGCTGTGTGCATGTGAGTGCGGGCCCAGGTCTGGGTGTCCACAGGGGTGGGGACTAGGAAAGAGGGCAAGCACCACAGGGCAACTCTGTGATTTACTCCAACTCAGCCACCCCGCCTCGAAGCTGTAAACAAAACTCAGACATTTTATGGAGCTTTTCACCTTTTAAAGGATGCTAATTTGTTTATGGGTGGCTATAATTCAGCTCGTGTTTGCATAGGTCAGTGCTGGTGTGTAGTGAGTGTGTTTGTGCTGTGCACAACTGTTTCCAGCTGGGCCAGGCGGCAGCTGGGTGCATGGAGCCTCTGAGCTCCCTGCAGGGGGGGACCGGGACAGGGGATCTGTGCACAGAGGTGACCTGCCAGTGCTGGGACTGCCTGTTAGCAGTGGCCCTCAGGACATGAGGTTAAAGGGGAATTAAACCAGAGATTGGGCTATTTATCCTTTGGGTTCCTTCTAGGCCAGGAACCACCCCTGTACCTCACTCCTTCCTGGACCCTGGAAGAGCAAGTTCATTGGTGGCCCCCTTTCCCAGAATGAAAATCCATTTTGGCATTGGAGTTAGCAGGCGTGGTGGCCAAAGAAGTACCTGGCTGTTTTTCCTAAAAATCATATAGTACTGATGGGCCCCCTCCCTTTCCTCACCCACTCCTAACCTGATGAGAGCACAGTACCCTTCACAGCCCACCTTTCTTGTCCTTGCCCCTCTCTGAACTAGAGTCCATGAGAAATGGATGGAGCAACTATTCTGTGCACTGAGGGTTAAACACACATACACACACACACACACACACACACCAGGGACTAAACACACACACATACACTGAGGATTAAACACACACATACACACATTGGGACTTAAATGCACACATACACGCACACTGGGACTCAAATACACACATACACACACTGGGAATTAAATACACACACATACACACACCAGGGGATTAAATACATATGCACACACACAGTGGGGATTAAAAACCACAGATACACATATACACACACACTGGGAATTAAACACATTCATGCGTACACACAGCTCTTCCGGGCCTTCCTTTGCAGCCCAGCCTCTGCCTCAAGAGATCTCAGTCTGGAGGGAAGACAGCCACAGAAACACATAATATTTGTGTTTTCAGGGGGACTGTAGAAGGGGCACAGAGTACGTTCACGGTCCAGGGAGGGCGAGCTGACTTCTACATGAGGAGGGATCAGGGAAGGCTTCTCTGAGAAGGGGATAAACTAGCAGAGTTGCAAAAGAGTCCTTGTGATCTGGCCACGGGGCTGGCTCTCATTCAGGAAAGCACGAGGCCTCAGCCTGGCCGGAGCACCGGACTCACGGGTAGCCGGCAGGGGCAGAAGGGAGGGGGAGGTGGGTGTGGAGCAGCTTGAGCTGTGGCTGGTCGTAGGGGAATAGCAGCATTTACGAATTTTGTAAGGCTGCCTGCTGCACCTGTGAATGGATTTGGGGTATACTGGGCTGAACTGTATCCCCCCAAAAGATATGTTCAAGTCCTAACCCCTGGAATCTGTGACTATGACCTAACTTGGAAACCTGGTCTTTGCAGATGTCTTCAAGTTAGGGTGGGCACACTGGGTTAAGGTAGGCCTCAATTCAATATGACTGGTGTACTTGTAAGAAGAGGGAACTTTGGGTGCAGACACGCAGAGAAGGCCATGTGATAACAGGGGCAGGGACTGGAGTGATGCAGCCACAAGCTGAGAAACACCAAGGATTGCTGGGAGCCACCAGAGGCAAGGGAGGATTCTGCCCTAGGGCTTCAGAGAGAGCACAGCCCTGCCTACACCTTGATTTCAGACTTCTAGGCTCCCCAAAACTGTGAGGGGATACATTATTATTGTTTTAAGCCACCCAGTTTGTGGTATTTTGTTATGGCAGCCTTGGGAAACTAGGGTTCATCCAGGACGGGTGTCACTACGGGTCACCTAGGAGGATGGTAGTCCTGGATCCTGGATCCTGGATCAGAGGGTTTAAATGGCCTCCCATCTGGCATGCCTCACTCCTGGGTCAACTCTAGATGCTTCCCTCCTCTCTATCTTCCTACACTTACAAAAAAAAGATGCCATCAAGTTCATTCCCACTCATAGCAACCCTATAGAACAGAGTAGAATTGCCCCATAGGATTTCCGAGAAGCAGCTGGTGGATTCGAACTGCCAACGTTTTGGTTAGCAGCCTGAGCTCTTAATCATTGCGCCACCAGGGCTCCTAAAATACTTGAGTGTGTTTCTCCACAGAATGGAGCATTTGCTAAAATGCAAGCCCAGTATACCAGCAACCCCTCAGCTTACCCCAGCAGGTGAGGACCCTCACAGAGGTCCCATGTTGGCATGAGCACGGAACTGGGAGTGCTCTGACTGTGGGCCTCAGTTTTTCTACCTATAAAATGGGGAAGTACTCCTTATGTGTTTGGGGTCTCCTATAGCTCTGATATCCCATAATCCCCCAAAGCACTGCCCAGTGTTGAGGTGCAGTGCAAGAAAGTGGTTCAAGGCATAGGCGTTAGAGGGGACCCAGTTCAAATCTAAATGGTGCCACTGAGCACCTGTATGGCCGTGGACAAGCCATTTATCTCCTCTGGGCCTCATCTTTCTCATCTGTAAAATGGGGGTAAATGATGACACCTACTTCCTAGGGTTGCTGAGGATGAGAAAGGGTGACAGGAGTAAAGCAGCAAGCACAGTGGTTAGTAAGTGTTCAGTAATGGTGACTGTCTTCTTCCTCTTCTCCTTCTGCATCATCATCATCTCACAAGCTGTGTAGTTTTCCAAGGACTCAGGTCAGAAAACTGCTTAATGCCAGTATCCTTTCAGTACGATTTAACCAGTGTCTCTGTTCAGAGCCACCTGTAAAATTTTCCTCTTTGACTCATGTGAGCATAGATGCCTCGCCAAGAGTTTCGAGAGCTGCTAAAGACAAGTGCAACAGCTGGCACAGCCCATGAGGTAGAGGACAAGAGCTCACCTGCCCCCGCTTGAAGCCCACAACCGTGGTGGGGCATGCAGGCAGCCACGGATGTAAGAGACATGGGGCCTCTTGGTTGAGAATCATTTGCTAACATCGCAAGCTACTGGCACAGGTGGGCAATGTGAGCTGCTGGGAGTGAAGGACAGTGGGCCTCTCTGCCCAGCTGCCAGGATGGGTCCTGAGAGGAACAACAACACAGGCCCCCAAGAGGCTGGAGGCACAGCTATGAGATCACTCAGCCCAGGCTCTGGGCTCTCCACTCAGGGAGCTGCCAAAAGCTGGGGCTGGGGTCCTAGAGGCTGGGCTGGGGCTGGCCCAGGTGCGGCATCCCCAGCCTGTACACCCCAGAGCCCTCCCCTGCCCAGAGAAGACACTGTGCCAGGCACCAGGCAGAGCTGCTGGCAGGAGGTATGTTCTTGCTTGCTCTGTATGCGGCGTAGGCAGAGCAAGAAAATGGTGTGGCCTTCTAAAGTATGATTGAGTCCTGGGGGTACAGAAGAGGTAGGGAACCACGAGGCACCAAACATCTTCCAAAGCTAACCCCATTCCTGCCCTCTAGATAGATGAACGCCATCGAGTCAACTCTGACACATGGCAATCTCGTGCACAACAGAACAAAACGCTGCCCAGTCCTTTGTCATCCTCAAAATCACCAGCATGTTCGAGTCCATCGTTGCAGCTATTGCACCAATCCATCTCACTGAAGGATTCCCTTGCCCTCACTGACCCTCTGCTTCACCAAGCAGGATGTCCTCCTCTAGAGATTGATCTGTCTTGGTAATGTGTCCAAATCAACCACATCAGACAATGTTCTGTTGTGATCCATAAGGTTTTCATTGGCTAATTTTCAGAACTAGATCGCCAGGCCTTTCTTCCTGTCTGTCTTAGTCTAGAAGCTCTGCTGAAAACTGTCTACTATGGATGACCCTGCTGGTATTTTAAATGCCAGTGGCACAGCTTCCAGCATCACAGCAGCATGACCGACTGACAGACGGGTGGTGGTCCTATCCTCCGTCTTCCTCTATAATTAAGCAGGCCTCCTTGGCTCAGCAAAGTTTTAGGTTAGACTAATATTATTACCATCAGCATTCCCTTTACCCCCAACACTGCTCCAGACGAGCCTGATTTCTTGCATCCACAAAAATCTAGGCCACTTACTGTCCATGAACTTTAGCCACACAGTCGTGAGGAGAGCTCTGAGCCCAGCACTGAGCTGGCACTTCCTTGTGCCTCATCTCACCAATCCTCAGAACAAGCCCATGAGATTGGATTTTATTATCCCCTTTGCATAGAGGAGAAAACTGAAGCAAAAAGGGGCAGATTAACTTGCCTAAGACCATAAAGCTAATAAACAGCAGAGCCGGAATTCGAGCCCAGATCTTTCCAAGTCCAAAGTCTGGACTCTTCTCGCCCCCTATGCTGGTGTCAAGTCATCAGGTTCATGTGCATACGTGTAGGTTCTTTCGGTAAGGGGGCATCGTTGTGTCTTGAATTCCCTTTTCAGCTTCATCAGTGCAGAGCACAGAGCAAGCACTGAATCAATGCCTGGGACTGGAATTCTGAGTGGGTCTATACGGAGCTGCTGGCCAGCCATTCAGCCTGGCCCACAGAGAGTGGACACATGTACCCACGAGAACAGATAGGAACAGTTGTATGATATAGGTGGTGGTCACCTGGTGGGTATCAGAATGGGGGGACTTGACTCTTGGGCTTTAGATCACTGGGGACGCTTCAGGAGGAGGTATCACAGTATTAACATCGAGAAGATGTGGCTCGACAAGTGTCGGAGGTAGGGGCTCCAGCCTACAGACATGCCATAATGGGTGTGCATTATCAGTGGGTGGAAGAGAGGAGGGTTGAGTAGGAGGGAGGGGTTCACCAAAGGAGAAACCCCAAGCCCTCAGGGACCAGGATGAGCTGGGCAACGTGGAGAAAATAGGGCAGCCCACCATCATGGAGCTGACCCCCAGTGTTCTTTCAGGTTGAGAAACGCCGACCAAGAGTCCAAGTCCTATTGGTTTAGTGAAGAAACAACCGGGGCTATGAAGCATCCAAGTCCGAGTCTACAACTTGTCTTTACCACTTCCTAAGTCTGCAATGAGGAGCCCTGGTGGCACAGTAGTTAAAGCTCTCAGCTACTAACTGAAAGATCAGTGGTTCAAACCCACTAGAACCTCTGCAGGAGAAAGATATGGTAGTCTTCTTCCATAAAGACTGTTGCTGTTGTTGTTGTTGTTAGATGTCATCGAGTTGGTTCTGACCTTAGCGACCCTATGACCACAGAACGAAACACTGCCTGGTCCTGTGCCATCCTGACACTCATTGTTACGCTAGAGCCCATCGTTGCAGCCACTGTGTCAATCCATCTTGTTGAGGGTCTTCGTTTTTTTCACTGACTCTTCACTTTACCAAGCATGATGTCCTTCTCCAGGGACTGGTCCCTCCAGATAACAATGTCCAAAGTATGTGAGACGCTGTCTCCCCATCCTCACTTCTAAGGAGCATTCTGTCCGCACTTCTTTCAAGACAGATTTGTTCTTTCTTTTGGTAGTTCATGGTGTATTCAATATTCTTAGCCAACGCCATAACTCAAAGGTGTCAATTCTTCTTCAGTCATCTTTATTCATTGTCCAGCTTTCGAATGCATATGAAGTAATTGAAAATGCCCTGGCTTCGGTCAGGCACACAGTAGTGCTTAAAGTGACATCTTTGCTTTTTAATACTTTAAAGAGGTCTTTTGCAGCAGATTTGCGTAATGCAATGCGTCTTTCCATGGGTGTTGATGGTGTATCTAAGTAAAATGAAATCCTTGACAACTTCAATCTTTTCTCCATTTATCACGATGTTGTTTATTGGTCCAGTTGTGAGGATTTTTGTTTTCTTTATGCTGAGGTGTAACCCATACTGAAGGCTGTGTGGTCTTTGATCTTCATCAGTAAGTGCTTCAAGTCCTCTTCATTTTCAGCAAGGAATGTTGTGTCATCTGCATATCACAGGTTGTTAATGAGCCTTCCTCCAATCCTGATGCCCTGTTCCTCTTCATATACTCCAGCTTCTTGGATTATTCGCTCAGCATACAGATTGAATAGGTATGGTGAATTGATATAACCCTGATGCATACCTCTCCTTTAAACCACGCAGTATCCCCCTGTTCTGTTCCAACTGCCTCTTGATCTATGTACAGGTTCCTCGTGAGCACAATTAAGCGTTCCAGAATTCCCATTCTTCACAATGTTTTCCATAATTTGTCATGATCCACACAGTCGGATGCCTTTGCATAGTCAGTAAAACATCTTTCTGGTGTTCTCTGCTTTCAGCCAGGATCTATCTGACATCAGCAATGATATCCCTGGTTACACATCCTCTTCTGAATTGGGCCTGAATTTCTGGCAGTTCCCTGTCAGTGTACTGCTGCAGCACCTTTGAATGATCTTCAGCAAAATTTTACTTGCGTGTGATATTAATGATATCGTTTGATAATTTCCCCATTCAGTTGGATCACCTTTCTTGGGAATAGGTATAAATATAGATCTCTTCCGGTTGGTAGGCCAGGTAGCTGTCTTCTAAATTTCTGGGCATAGATGATTGAGGACTTCTAGCACTGTATCCATTTGTTGAAACATTTCAGTTGGTATTCTGTCAAGTCCTGAAGCCTTGTTTTTTCACCATTGTCTTCAGTGCAGCTTGAACTTCTTCTTTCAGTACCATGGGTTATTGATCATATGCTACCTCCTGAAATGACTGAACAAGGACAAATTCTTTTTGGTACAGTGACTCTGTATTCCATCTTCTTTTGATGCTTCCTGGGTCGTTCAGTATTTTGCCCATAGAATTCTTTACTATTGCAACTCCAGGCTGGAATTTTTTCTTCAGTTCTTTCAGTTTGAGAAATGCTGACCATGTTCTTCCCTTTTGGTTTTCTCACTCCAGGTCTTTTCACATGTCATTATAATACTTTACTTTGTCTTCTCCAGTCACCCTTTGAAATCTTCTGTTCAGCTCTTTTACTTCATCATTTCTTCCATTTACTTTAGCTATTCAGTGTTCTGGAGCAAGTTTCAGAGTCTCTTTTGGCATCCACCTTGGTCTTTTCTTTCTTTCCTGTCTTTTTAATGACCTTTTGCTTTCTTCATGTATGATGTCCTTGATGTCATTCCACAACTCATCTGGTCTTCTGTCATTAGTGTTCAATGTGTCGAATCTATTTTTGAGATGGTCTCTAAATTCAGGTGGGATATATACTCAGGGTTTTACTTTGGCTCTTGTGGACTTGTTCTAATTTTCTTCAGCTTCAACTTGAGCTTGCATATGAGTAATCGATGGTCTGTTCCACAGTCAGCCCCTGACCTTGTTCTGACTGATGATATTGAGCTTCTGCATTGTCTCCACAGATGTAGTCAGTTTGATTCCTATGTATTCCATCTGGCAAGGTCCACGTGTTTAGTCACCATTTATGTTGTTGAAAAAAGGTATTTGCAATGAAGAAGTAGTTGGTGTTGCAAAATTCTATTATGCGATCTCCAGCATTGTTTGTATCACCAAGGCCATATTTTCCAACTACGGATCCTTCTTTATTTCCAACTTTCTCATTCCTATCACCAGTAATTATCAATGCATTCTGGTTGCATGTTTGATCAATTTGAGATTGCAGAAGTTGGTAAAAATCTTCAGTTTCTTCATCTTTGGCCTTAGTGGTTGGTACCTAAATGTGAATAATAGTCATATTAACTGGTCTTCCTTGTAGGCGTGTGGATATTATCCTATCGCTGACAATGTTGTACTTCAGCACAGATATTGAAATGTTCTTTTTGACGATGAATGCAACGTCATTCCTCTTCAAGTTGTTATTTCTGGCATAGTAGACCATAGGATTATCCAATTCAAAATAGCAAATACCAGTCCATTTCAGCTCACTAATGACTAGGATATCGATGTTTATGTGTTCCATTTCATTTTTGACAATTTCCAGTTTTCCTAGATTCATACTTCGTACATTTCAGGGTCCGATTACTAATGGATGTTTGCAGCTGTTTCTTCTCATTTTGAGTCATGCCACGTCAGCAAATGAAGGTCCCAAAAGCTTGACTCCATCCACATCATTAAGGTCAACTCTACTTAAAGGAGGCAACTCTTCCCTAGTCATCTTTTGAGTGCCTTCCAACCTTTGGGGCTCATCTTCCGGCACTGTATCACTGGCTAATATTTTTCAGAAGTAGACCACTAGGTTCTTCTTCATACTCTGTCTTAGTCTGGATACTCAGCTGAAACCTGTCCACCATGGATGACCCTGCTGGAATTTGAATACTGGCAGCATGTCTTCCAGCATCACATCAACATGCAAGCCCCCACAGTACAACAAAATGACAGACATGCAGGGATTTGTAAAGATTACAGCCTTGGAAACCCCATGGGACAGTTCTACTCTGTTCTATAGGGTCACTCTGAGTGGAATCAACTCAACAACAATGGGTTTTAGGTCTGCAGTTCTGTCAGGCAGCCTAATCTGGGAGCCTCTGGTCCCTCAGCTATACATGAGAGATACCACCTACTTCAAGGGTTTGCTGTGGAGAGCAGATGAAACAATGCACAAAGAATCTTGCCCAGTACCATAAACATGGTCCTTCAGCAAGCTTTCTTTTTCCACACACTTGTCTTCCTTACGTGTACCACCTACCCTTTCTTTTGGGAAGGCCACAACCAAGTACAAGCAAGCAGGCGGCCCCTCCTTTCCTTCCCTAGTTATCTTTAGGATTTCAAACTCCAAAAGAACAAAAAGTGATCTTTCCGTATTTTCTCCATGCAGAACCAGGCACACTGTCATTTACATTGAATTCTTCTTGATAACAGGTACTGCCTACATGCCCTTACTTGGTCTTTTGCAGAAGGCAATTCAAAGACCAAAAGTCTCCCCTATAGGGAGACAATCTTAGTGGGCTGTTAATTCCACCAAAAGGTCTGGAGAGAAACCAACCTCTGTAGAAGAGGAAGAGGCTATTTCTCACTTTGTTTCCAGCTTCCACAGAGTGAAAGCATGAGGTGGTGTTATGGGTTGAATCGTGTCCCCAGAAATGTGTACCAATTTGGCTAGGTCATGATTCCTACTATTGTGTGGTTGTCCACCATTTTGTGATCTGATGTGATTATCCTGCGTGTTGTAAATTCTAACCTCTATAGGGTCGCTATGAGTCAGAATCGACTAGATGGCAACAGGTTTGGTTTTGTTTTATGATGTTAATGAGGCAGGATTAGAGGCAGTTATGTTAATCAGGCAGGACTCAATCTACAGGATTAAGTTGTATCTTGAATCAATCTCTTTTGAGATAGAAAAGAGAGAATCTAATAGAGAGAAGAGGGACCTCATTATCACCATACAAGAAGAGCCAGGAGCAGAGCTCATCCTTTGGATGTGGGGTCCCTGTGGTGAGAAACTCCTAGACCCAGGGGAAGATTGATGACAAGGGCCTTCCCCCAGAGCCGACAGAAGGAGAAAGCCTTTCCTTGGAGCTAGTGCCCTGAATTCGGACTTCTAGCCTCCTAGACTGTGAGAGAATAAATCTCTGTTTGTTAAAGCCATCCACTTATAGAATTTTTGTTATAGCAGTATTAGATAACTAAGATAAGTGGTCAGTGATTTTCTCTTCCTTTGCCTTTGGTCAGGAGTCCCTGGGTGGTGCCCTCAGCTGTTAACAGAAAGGTTAGAGGTTCAATTCCACCCAGGGGTGAATTGAAAGAAAGGCCTTGTGTCCTACTTCTGAAAAATCAGCCATTGAAAACTCTATGGCATACAGTTCTATTCTGACACACATGGGGTCAACATGAGTCAGGGTTGACTTGATGGCAACTGGTTTGTCTTTGACGAGCCCAAACCAGCAGAGAGGAGAAACCCAAGCTCTGAGCATTAACCATCCTCAGAATCCCTATCTTTGTCACCCAGAATCTTCAACATCCAGGGTCTTGGTGCGGTAGGATGGACTCTACCCTGGGCTCAACCTGGACCATGAGGGAAGTTCATGGTCAAAGTCTAGAAAGACCAAGGTGGAGATGGAGAGGATGAGGCCCATGCTAGGCCCCTACCTCATGTCATCTCTCTGCAGTTGGTAATGGTGATGCTCTGCTCAGATCTCTTTACAAGTCTTTGTCCCCATTCCCAGCTGCTGGGAGTGCTGGCTGCTCACAGGTCATAGCTGTACTCTACTCCCGAGAAATGCCCTTGGCCAGTGGGAACTCCCTTGGTCCAGAAAGGCCTGAGG
This sequence comes from Elephas maximus indicus, assembly GCF_024166365.1. Taxonomy (NCBI): domain Eukaryota; kingdom Metazoa; phylum Chordata; class Mammalia; order Proboscidea; family Elephantidae; genus Elephas; species Elephas maximus. The sequence continues at coordinate 89,093,964 of NC_064828.1, read as the reverse complement.
GGTTACTCCCTCCCCCTGGAAACAACTCTCAGCCAATGAATGATTGATATGTGGGTGGTTGTTGTTAGGATAACAGAGTAGAGCTGCCCCATAGAGTAACCTAAGCTATAATCTTTACGGGAGCGGATTGCCAGGTCTTTCTCCCACAACCCCACTGGGTGGGTTTGAACAGCCAAACTTTTGGTTAGCATCCAAGCACTTAACCATTGCACCACCAGGGTTTCTTTGATATGGGGGTACAACCAGCAATTCTCCTTGACTCAAGGTGGGACCACTCTGTGGTGTCATTTATGCTCCAGAGTTCCCTGTGGGATCAGGCTGAGACTAGACTTCGGCTGAACCCACATATTTGCTTAACTACCTCCGCTGCCCTATCTTGCTCTCCTCACTCCCTTCAGGCTTCTCCAGACAGCACTTACTCCCTCAACATATCTCCTGCACAGAATTCCTGTCTCAGGGTCTGCTTGTAGGGAACATGATTTAAGGCACTTTCCTCCACCACCTTTCAGGCATCTTTCCTCCTCAAACAGTCTGTGTGACAGTGGAATGCATGTATGAGATAAATGCCAAAAAACCTGCTTGCAGGCCTTAATGAGATGAAGAGGCAACAAGTAAGCAACAGCTGCACCTAACCCAGGGGCAATTCCAGCTTCTGAACCTGCAAAGTGCCCAGAATAGGGAAGAACACTATGTGTCTCTTTTGGGTCACTCCAAACTGGACAACCAGACCTGGATTGAGGCCATGGTTGGGAAGCTACAGGTCCTGTTACCATACAACTGGGGACCCAGTGGCCTCCATGAAGAGCAGCCCTAGTCCCATCCAACCAGCTCCACTCCCTCCACAGGAGAACTTGGGGGTTCTTCCTATGAGAAGAGAGAATGAGAATTGCAGACTGTGATAACCTCAGACAAGGCAGGAAACAAAGTCCCCAAGCAAAGTGAGTTCTCCAGAGACAGAAAAGCTCTCCCACTGAATTGTCTAAGCGCGTAAATGAGCTAAAAGAGGTTTTCAATGTGACCCTTGACTTGGGGAAAGAGGGCAAGTGCCGAACATTGGAAATTGTATCTGTGATTATTAAATGCCCACCAGGATTTCACTGAGGCAGTAGTAGTTCTGTGTTGAATTCTCACCTTCCATGAGGGAGACCTAGGTTCGATTCCCAACCGATGAACCTCAAGCGAAGCCACCACCTGTCTGTCAGTGGTGGCTTGACTGTTGTTATGACGCTGATCTGCAGTCAATTATGGGGATGGTGCAAGACTGCGTTTTGTTCCATTGTGCATGGAATCGACTCAACAGAAGCTAACGATGGCCAATGGTATTCCCTTGGAAAGACTAGCTAATGACCCTCCCAGTCATCCCACCCCCTGTATTCAGAAGGGAGGCTGCAGATTGCGAAGGCCCCTTAAGAGAAAGGGAATCCAGAGAAAAGACAGAAACCTGACGAATAGTGTCCACGAAAGGTCATGGACAGGGAGAGGATACACACTTTGTCCCAAACAATGAGTGCATGTTGGACTTGAGCCAAGTTGGAGAGCTATTAGAATTCTCATCGGGAATGTGATTAGCATCCCAAGAGCCAAGGTGGGTGAATCAGAAGGAGGTAAAGGTCACAGAAGGGTGGACAAGGAGTCCAGGGCCCAAGGCTATGGTGCTGTCGAGAGCCCTCCTCCCGTACCTCTCTTCCTCAATAAGAAAACCAGGTGGGGGAATTAAAGTCAGCACAGCCCACCCACAAGAGGGAAGGACACACACGTCTGGCAAGGGGTTAGAATGATTTTGGTAGCAGGAGAGGTGATGGAACCCTGGTTTCAAATCTATAAAGTACAGGGGGCTCTCAGAAGACAAAGTCAAAAAAGATGAAATGTGGAGAGTGTGGTAAGGAAAAAGACAAACTGTGAAACATTGCTGTTGTTGTTGTTAGGTGCTGACAGGTCGGTTCCGACTCATAGCAACCCTACGTACCACAGAACGAAACACTGTCCGGTCCTGTACCATGCTCACAATCGCTGTTATACTTGAGCTCATTGTTGCAGCCACTGTGTCGATCCATCTCATCGAGGGTCTTCCTTTTTTCTGCTGACCCTGTATTTTAATAAGCATGATGTCCTTCTCCAGGGACTGATCCTTTCTGACAACATGTCCAAAGTATGTAAGACATAGTCTCTCCATCCTTGCTTCTAAGGAGCATTCTGGTTGTACTTCTTCCAAGACAGATTTGTTCATTCTTTTGGCAGTCCTTGGTATATTCAATATTCTTTGCTAACACCACAGTTCAAAGGCATCAATTCTTCTTCCGTCTCCCTTGTGCATTGTTCAGCTTTCAAATGCATATGATGCAACTGAAAATGTGAAACATTAGGGAGCAGAAACACTGTCTGGGGGTTGGTTGAAGAGAGGGTATGAAGTCAGAGTGGAAAGGAGATGGCGCAAGGTGCCCACATAATCAACCAAGCAACCAGTCGCCATTGAGTCAACTCCAACTCATGGTGACCCCATGTGTTTCAGAGAAGAACTGCACTCCATAGGGTTTTCATTTTCTCTGATCTTTCAGAAGTAGATCGCCAGACCTTTCTTCTGAAGCATCTCTGGGTGGACTCAAACCTCCAACCTTTCTGTTAGCACCCGAGCACCATGATAAAGCAGGAGGAAACAGGAATGCGGCTTCTAAAAGAGTACTTTGCCTCACTGGGGCTTTGAAAGTCTACCCATTTGCCCACAGATGAAGTCTACATTTTACCAACATGGTTACCAGCTCCTCTGTAGCGTTTTCCTTTTATTTTTAATTGATATATAGAAAAGCAAGGCTATTTGCAGTTGCAAAGGAGAGTTAAGGATAATTAACAAAGAGCTTATTTGATGGAAGCATCTGTATTGTAATATTTACCAGGATGCAGGGACTTGGGAATACAAGCTGGGGTTTCAGGACCTGTCTTTCATATGGGTCTGTTAAGGGGAGCACTCAACATTTTGTAAGAAGACAGGTAAAAAGACTGGAACTTTGGAAATACTGGAGCAAGTTCAATGTATATGTGAATGATGCAAATGGGTGTTCACATGGTCTTTCCTGGGTGCCCACTTGTACTCAGCCCTGAGGTACACTGTGGAAGGCACGTGACCGACATTAGACGGTACCACTTACTTCAGGTAACCTTAGGTAAGATCCTTAATTTGGAACCTCAGTTTTTGCTTCTGTAAGATGAGGATAATAATAATACCTACATCTTTCAGTCATTGCACAGATCAAATAAGATAAATTATATAAAGTTACCAGCACATAGCAGGCCTTCAATAAAGTCCTCTTTCCTTCTCCCGTACTCAGAAAACAGTTGCAGAGGTAACACGCGTGAAAAAAATCAAGAAACCAAGCAAGTACTAAACAACATGTTATTATTAGCTGCTGTTGAGTCAGCCCCCACTCGTGGCAACCCCAGGCACAATGGAACAAAACACTACCCATTCCTACGTCATCCCCATGATCAGTTGCAGATTGAACTGTTGTGATCAATAGGGTTGTCACTGGCTGGTTTTCAGAAGCAGATCACCAGGCCACTCTTCCTAGTCTGTCTTAGTCTGGAAGTGCCCCTGAAACCTGTTTAGCATCATAGCAACACACAAGCCTCCACTAACGATGGGTGGTGGCTGTGCTTGAGGTGCATTGGCCAGCAATCAAACTCGGATCCCCCGCAGGAAGGTGAGAATTCTACCACTGAACCACCAATGCCTTCCCAGACCAGACAACAATGTGAGGAAGCGGTAAAGAAATGTCTTGAGGAAATGTAAAGACTAAGTACCAGGGAAGTGGTACAGTCAACATAAGGAAAGATTATTGCCAGCGAATGCAGAAGTGGAATCCTTCACAATATGGAGGGCAAGAGAGATACTGAAGAATTTTTTAAACCTTTAAGTTCGTAATATGGTTCATCTCCAGTGTGAAAACTGCTGGTTAAAGAAACTATGAGGTTTTAGGGCGTAGAGAACAAAGCATGTCCCCAGGCTCAGTATGGAAATGACAGAGACCCAAGACCACCTGAACTGCCCAAGTCCAGTTGTAAGAACCTTCTGGGAAATTTTGGTGGAAGGCTAGGGAGGCCTGAGATCAAGGGTCCAATGTATAAAGGAATCACTTTATAAGTTTTATAAAATGGCAAAGACACATGAAAAGGGGCACAAGGGATCGATAAAAGTAGAGTTAAGGACTTTGGGGAGAATATTTTAGAAATAAGTTAGACACAGTAAAAAGAATTGTCACAAAGCGATTAATAATAAAATCAAGGCCATTTAGTAAAAAATAAGAAAAAATCTTTACAAGGAAGCACAAAGGGACTGAGAAAATGGATAAGGGATACTTTGTGCTCTGAGGTCTCTTTATTTAGCAAGTCTTCAAATATAATATTTTAAAATTAATAGAGTATGATAGAAAGAGGAGGCAAAAAAAAAAAAAAAAAGCCAGGAACAGAGAGTAGAACATTCATGTAGAGAAGTAGAAATGGCAGCTTGGAAATAACGTCATTCCCAAAAGATGTCTCAGTGAGTTTGTTTTAGGCAGCTCAATTTACATATTATTGCTAAAAGTTTTTCCAGTTCATACCATGACAGCATGAACCACCTCCCCTGACCAGTGAAGGAGGGCTTTGAGGATAGAAACCAAAGCCATCAAGCACAAACAACCAGCATTTAGATTTCTAGAAACAGGTAAATCAGGACAGTGTGAGGGGTTGTCATCTACTTCTGTTATGTGTTTTGTTTGTTGTGCCAGTTGATGGGAACACAGTCCTTGTCCACAGAGTGCTTCATTTGTGGAGGAGAAGCAGCCATGAAAACAGATCCAAACGGATCTGCTCGGAGGGGTCACAGGGCAGGTCAGGCTTGGGGTCACAGGAACACTCGGGGGTCCTCTAGTCCACCCATTCCTTTCACAGAAACAGAAACAGGTGCAGAGAAATGAAGTGGCTTGTATGAAGTCATCAGCCAGTGACTGGGCCAGGATTAGAACTAGGGGGCTTCTGGTAGCTAATTGTTATGGATTGAATTGTGTTCCCCAAAATGATATCTTGAAGTCCTGACCCCTATACCTCTGAGTAAGACCTTGTCCAGGAATAAAGTCTTTGAAGATGTTATCAGTTAACATGCGTTCATACTGGAGTAGGGTGGGCCTTATCCTATATGACTACTGTTAGGTGGCATGGAGTTGATTTCGACTCGTAGCGACCCCATGTGACAGATTAAAATTGTCTTAGGATTTTCTGGTTTGTAATCTTTATGGGGGAAACCCTAGTAGCACAGTGGTTAAGAACTATGGCTCCTAACCAAAAGGTCAGGGGTTCGAATCCACCAGGCGCTCCCTGGACACCGTATGGGGCAGTTCTACTCTGTCCCATAGGGTCGCTATGAGTTGGAATCGGCTCGACGGCAATGGGTTTGGTTTTCTTGGTTTTAATCTTTATGGGAGCAGATTACCAGGTCTTTCTCTTCCAAAGCCACTGGCTAGATTCAAATCACCAACCTTTTGGTTAGCAGCCAAGCTCTTAACCATTACATCACCAGGGCTCCTTTCTATATGAGTAGTGTCCTTATAAAAGAGAAGATACACAGACAGGGAGACAGAGGAAGGATGCTGTGCAGCTGTAAGTCAAGGAACGCCCGAAGTGACCAGATGCTAGGAGAAAGGTATGGAATGGATTCTCCCTCAAAGCCTCAGGAGGAATCGACACAGCCAACACCCTGGTCTCCAGAACTGTGAGGCAATACATTTCTCTTCTAATAAGCCACCCAGGTTGTGGTGTTTTGTTCAGCAGCCCTAGGAAACTAAGACACTAATCTAAAGGCTTGTTCAATATACTGCCATAAAAACCAGTTTATTTCTGTAAACAGTTTGTCAGCCTCCACAACACTGTCCAACTACATTAGTACGGTGTCATATTTCAAGGTAATATTTCTGATATTTTTAGCCAATAGATGCTACAGGTTTCATTACAATTCATCCACTTGTCTTCTCTCTGCCCCTATTCCAAATCTTATATGATTAGGCGAGTTTATCCCAAAAGAAGTGGGGAAAGAAACCAGAGAGGAGCCTGAGGAATCCCAAGCAAACATGTATACTTGGCAGAAGGGCACAGAGAATACTCTCTAATAATCATGTATCCCTTCTCTTCAGAAGCTGATGTTTCTCGTTCCCAAGCACATCTTATGTCCTAGAAAATCTATGGTATTGTATTCTTTTGCATGTTTTAAAACTTTATATAAATGGCATCATCTTGTCTCTAGAATTTTTCTAACCTCCTTTTTTCCTGATGGAATTCTGCTGAATTTTAAATCTACCAAGACTACTCATTGGATTAATGGTTGGCCCTGCTTCAAAGCTTCCATCACCAAGGGCAAAGACCTGGGTGAAGATTCTGCATGAGAAAGATGCCCCTGCCATGTTCCTGCTGCCCGAGAGTGAATCCTGAGCTTGGAGGGGCTGACATCCACCTGGCGATACTTTCCTCTGGGCTAACAGTGGTGCTTGGTTCCCACTGGTTTCCAAATGAGCAATAAGCAGATGGGCGTCTGAAGGCAGAATTCACTCAAGAGTCATTACATCAAGATGTTCTCAATTGAGTACCTGAGAGTAAATAGTAGTTATATGGTCCTTCAAGATTACTCTCAGCCCGACAGGGAAAGAGGAGAATCATGTATGGCTGACCATAATACTCTTAAGGTGCACACAGACGCACAGCCTGGTCACAAGTCTGGATTCGGAATTTTCCCCTAAAAGAGTGATGTCATTTCTAGAAACCCTTTGAAGTACACAAGCTGGGCCCCATTGGTGGCATCAGAAATTACCCTGTGCCTATCCCATCCTTTTCTTTTTGCTAAGTACTCCCTAAAGATGCCCCCTCAAATGAGTGGAAGACAAGCAATTTCCCGTTAGGTATGCAGTACAGGGAAGAAGAACTGTCCCTATGCAGAACATATTCCTGGTGACTCCATTTAAACCATTTCCAAACTTCATACCTGGACTTCAAGTAAGGTTATGGAAATGATGTCTTTTCTGCTTTAAAGAAGAGTTGTCTACGTAGGCAACTGATATGGATTCAATTGTATGTTGCATCCGTCAATGTGTCCCTGTTTGGAAATAGGGCGTTTCTTTTGTTATGTTAATGAGGTCATACAGGAGTAGGGTGGGTCCTAAACCTAATCACTTCTAAGTGGTGTCTGATAAAAATGGTAAACAGACATGCAGAGACACACACTCAGGGGAAGGCACCATATGAGCCTCCTTCTATAAGTCAAGGAACAAGACATGCCTGGGGCTACAGAACCTGAATGAGACCAAGAAGGATCTTCCTCTAGAGGCAATATAGAGAGAGCATAGCCCTACCAATGCCCCGAATTTGAACTTCTGCCCTCCAAAACCGTGAGACAATAAATTCTGTTTTTGAAGCCACCCACTTGTGTATTTTTGTTACAGCAGCACTAGCTAAGGCACTGCCTTCAGAAGGGAATTGTGGAGGATGAGGCTATGTCTTCAGATCCCTTCTGGAGCAGCACCTTCTGCTGTCTTTGCAAGCTGACTATCTGTCCAGGGGAATTTTGGGAGGATGGTAGACACTTTGACAGTTTCTACTCTTTTGGCCTTTTAGGTATGGGACCCTAGAAAATGATTACAAAAGTCAAAATGTTACCATCATCATTGACAACAACGATGGCTTTGAAAGTTTATTGTCTAACAGGCACTGTTTTAAGAACTTTCTGTGGGTCTTGATTAATTGTCACAACAACCCTATGGAGGTGCTCTTGTCATCCCCATTTTACAGATGGGGACATGCAGTGTGAAGCAGAGAGACTACAAAACTTGTCCAAGGTCACAGCTAGGATGGGGTAGATATGGGCCCAGTAACTTTGTTCTAAAGCCCATTTAGCCACCACACCAAACCACTTTATCAAGATCACCAGGCATGGAAATAATTTAGTCTCAAACTGGTAGAGTACTTCAATTTTCAAGGAATATCTATCTTCTGGTTTGCATGTTAGCTTCATACCAATCTTGTGATATATTTAAGGTCCTATTTGGCAGGTAAAGAAATTAAGCAAGGTACAGAGGGGTTAAGGACTTGCTGGGGTCACCATATGGTAACCACCGCCCCCCCCGCCCAAATCCGAGCTATGCTTTCTTTTGATGCTGCCAAAGGACTTTTAGTAAATCCTTGAGGATCAGGTGCCCTGGCACTGGGGCTTCTCAGATGTGTGGAAGCTCAAGTGCAACTCCTAGGGTGAAGGGTTATGAGAGGAAGAGTATTAAGACCACAGAGGTACAAAACTACGGTCTCTACAAATTAAAAACATAGAGTTTAGATAATCGTTTTTGAACAAGTAGTCTTGACCAGTGTCTGAGGTATCTAGTGTTGCTGTAACAGAAATATCACAAGTGAGTGGCTTTAAAAACAGAAACTTATTTTCTTACTGTTAAGGGGGCTAGATGTCCAAATTCAGGGTGCCAGCTCTAGGGGAAGACTTTTTCTCTCTGTCAGCTCTGAAGGAAGGTCCTTGTCTCTTTAGCTTCTGCTCCTGGACAATCTTCATGTGGCTTGGTATCTCTCTTCTTCCATCTCTTCTTAGTTTTCTTTCTTTCTCATTTATGTCTCAAAAGAGATTGACTCAAGTTACACCCTACAGTAATCCTGTATCACTGACATAACAAAGACAACCCATTCCCAAATGGGATTATAACCACAGGCATCGAGGTTATGATTTACAAGCATATTTTTGGGTGACACAGTTCAATCCATAACAGTTTACCATAACCTCCCAGATGTGCTTATAGACAGGGGAAGGGGAGGAGAGAAAACAAACAGGAAAGTGATAGGCAATGGGGACTGACAGAAGACAGCAAAACCAAGAAAAGCCATGATGTACCCAAGACCTCAGATAAAGGGACTCAAGCTGGCTGATCTCTCATTATTGGTTATTATGTTAGGAGCATAATGATTCACCTGACCAACAATTCTAGACACGCAACCTTTTAGAGCTAGAGGGACCTTAGAGATCTCCTCCCAAACCAACACCAGTTACCTCTGAGTCAACTCCGACTCCTAGCAACCCCACGTGTGTCAGAGTAGAACTGTGCTTTACAGGGTTTTCAATGGTTGGTTTTTAAAAAAGTAGGTTGCTAGGCTTTTCTTCCAAGGTGCCTCTGGGTGGACTCAAACCTCCAGCCTTTCAGTTGGCAGCCAAGTGCGTTAATTGTTTGCACTACCTAGGAACTCCAGAGATCCCCTCCAAGCCCCTCTTTTTATGAACAAGTGAACTGAAACCCTGAGAGCCTAAGCAGTTTAGTCACCACTGATCTTAGGGAGAAACTGGGCTGGCCCCACTCGGTAGGCACCTGCCTCCATCCATCGTCCCAGGCTGTTCTCTGTCCACCAGAATCTGCGGACGAAGCAACCCCTGACATTTGGCCTCTCTCCAGTTGATTTTATTTTTTAACTTTTTATTTAAAAATAATTATAGACTCACAGAGAGTTGCAAACAAAATTTATAGGGGGTCCTGTGCACCCTTCATCCTGTCTCCCTCCAGCTGACTTTTTACAGACACACACTCACCAAGTTCACAATTTTAATATAAGCTCAGACATACGTGGGAGACATACAGGTCCATTCCTGAGAGTGACTTAGGAACAAATTGTGATGATTAATTTTATGTGTCATCTTGGCTACACTATGGTCCCAAGGGGTTTGGCCAAACACTAGACCAGTTGCTGTGCCATAATGTAACTTAACGTAATGTTCGTAACGTAACATAATGTAATCATCTTCCACAGTGTAATCTAATATAACGTAATCAATCAGCTGAAAAGAAAGTTTCCTTAGGGTGTGTTCTGCCTCCAGACTATGAATAGATATTTTGGCAGAGCTCACTCTCTCTCAACTCTGCACTGTTTCCATCATCTGACCTACGGATCTTGGGATGCAAGCCTGCAGAAGTCTCCAGCCTGTCGCCTGACCTATGGATTTTGGATTTGCCAGCCCCCACAGTTGCATGAGCCAGTCTCTGCAGATAAATCTCTCTCTCTTTCTCCCTCTCTATATATACATATATATACAGTAGAACCTGTGAAAGCCAGAAGCTGTGTAAGGAGGAAACTGTCAGAGAAGGAAAATGCAAATATTTTTCACTAAAATGAGCAATAGAAAAATGGTAAGACTGCACCCTCTCAAAGGAAGAAAACTTGTGAGACACAGAAAAACTAGGCAGTCCTGTTGAGTTCTGGCTTGCATAGGTTTCACTACATGTGTGTGCGTGTATATATGTGTATATCTATATCTATATATCTATATATATATATAGATATATATCGCACTGCTTCTTTACAGAATCCTAAGACACACACAATCTGTGATATTTCTTTCTCATATTTTATCCCACACTTCTGACTGCCATAGACCCTAACACATACACATACACGGCCTAATCAGCAATAATTTAACTCCTGAATATTGCTAGAAAGATTGCTTAGCTGAGCTAATCAATTGTCTCAGCCAGCAACTAGGCCCCGAGAGATTCTGAGACTTCTCCTTGCTATCATCTAACCCTCAGCAGCCTGAGGTTTTTCCCTGGACTTCCAAAAGAGAGCAGAAATACTGCCCTGGGAAGAATTCAGTACCGGAAATGATGTTCGTAACTTGACATCTTTCAAAAGCCTTGTCTGTGCTAATGGAAGCAGACACTTTGGAAAACTTCAGAAGGACAGCCTCCCTCTTATGTGTACCACTTGGGACCAGAGTGGTTAAAGCCAGAGGAGAATGAGGGCCCTACAGAGTTCGAACAGCCAGAGGAGGCAGGTACAGCTCAGGAAGGAAAGAGGAGAGAGCATGACAAGTAAGGGGAATATTCACAGGAGAGATACCAGCTTAGCAATTAAATTTGACACCGACTTAGACAAAGCTTCTCCACTGAACAGAATAAAATTCCTGGGAAGGTTTGTGCACATGTGGATAAAAGACATGTCTCTCTCTCCCTCTTTTTTTTTTTTCTTGGACAGAGGCATGAGAAAGAAGGAGGGACAGGGAGTGGAGAAGGGCTGGGCCCAGGTCCACAATCAATGGGCTCATGTTGCTAAGGCAGCTGCACATTCATAACTTCAAGTCACTCGCCATGATTAAAGGACTGGACGTGCGCTCTCGAGAGGAGAGATTCCGTGTAGTTCACTCGGCATGCATTTATTGTACGTGTACTATGTGGCAGGCACTATGCTAGGTACTGGGAAACTCAGAGATGAATAGTAAGGGGACCAAAAGATAGGCAGTGACCTCCTAACTGCTTTCCGCCACCTGTCAGTTTGTCGTACTGTGGTAGTTTTCATGTCACTATGATGCTGGAAGCCACAGCATCATAGTAGTTTGAATACTAACAGGGTCTCCTCTGATGGACAGGTTTCAGTGGAGCTTCCAGACTAGACAGACTAGGAAGAAAGGCCTGGTGATCTACTTCAGAAAACCAGTCAATGGAAACCTTAGGGATCACAACAGAATATGCTGAAAGGCTGTACACAATAGCCGTAACAATGGACCCAGACACGCCAGTAATCACGAAGACGCAACAGAAGCAGGAAACGTTTTGCTCTGTTAAACATCAGCATGGGTTGCAGCCGACTCAACAGCGACTAACAGCAACCAACGGCTGGGTGGAGGTAGAGGCGAAGCAGAGAAAACAGTGTGACAAGAATACGGGACATTTTGTGAGCTTGGGTGGCACTATGATGCGCATTCCAGACCCCCTGCTTCAATCAGGGAATAAATGGCTTCTCAGTGGGGGACAAAAAAGGCCGAGGGGGTCATACACTTGCAGCATAGTAAGTCCCCACACAGAGTCACACAGGAGTAAGACGGGGATGTCAGGACTGGGGGCCTCCCAGAGAGGGCACCTCTTGCAGGAACCCTAGCAATGCCCACCGGCTTTAAGATGAATCTGTCAAGTGATCGTGTTAAGAAGGAAGAGGACCCAGCAGTCCCCTGCTGTCCTGTGTGCAGAGCCCAAACTGCCCTCTGAACATGGGGTGGGGGCGCACAGGAGTGATTCACAGACCCAAGAACAAACCTGCTGAGCAGAATGTGAACCGGGGCCAAGAGGACTGATTGACAAGACTCTACAGAGAAGAAAAGAGCCTGGCCTTCCCCTGAGCCTAGGAAAGCCGTCCGAAGCTCAGCTCACGTCATCTTTCTCCCACAGTGGTTTAAAGCCCTGAGCTTTTTTCCGGGTAGGACGGTCCCTGGTAGCCTTGACCTCTAATGGAACAGCCCGCTGGTGGATGAAGCTGAAAGTCTTGCTGACACAGTACACTGCTCAGCCAGCATGCCAGGAGAACAGCTTTAACGGTATGATGTGATGTGTACAGAAGTGACCGCTTCATACCTACTTGGCACTTCCTACATTCAAGGTCCCCGGGTGGTGTAAATGGTCTGCGCACAGTTGCTAGTCTAAGGATCAGCGGTTTGAGCCAACCCAGTGAAGCTGCGGAAGAAAGCCCTGCTCATCTTCACCTGTAAGACTGCAGCCAAAAAAGTCCCTACGGAGCAGTTCTATTCTGTAACACATGGGGTTGTCATGGGTCCGAACTGATGCAATGGGCTTAGACCTTTTTTCGGTACATGCCAGGCTCAGGGCTAAGCAGTTCACATGCAATCCATCTCCGCTGATGAGGTAGGTTCTATAATTATCCCCATTTAACAGATGAGGAAATTGAGACCTTGAGGGGTTAAGCTCAAGTCTCCCAACTTGGGAAAGGGTGGTGTCAGGATTTGAACCAGGGCTGTGAACCGGTTCTAACAAGTTCCCAGGAAGTTATACATAAGAATCACCTGGGGATCATGTTAAAATGTAGATTCCGAATCAGTATATCTGGAGTGGAAATTCAGCAGGGAACTTGTTCAAAGTGCCAGTTCTCAGCAGGGGTTCAAACCAAGTGGAAGCTGTGATTCGAACCTAGGCTGCCTGACTCAGAGGCCGTGCTCTTAAGAGTGGCCATGTCCCTGAGAGGCACAATGAGGGCAAGAGGGTGGGAGTGATCAACAATGAGCTGGTCTGACACAGAGGAAGGAAACATAGTCCCCGCTCTTGGGGAGCTCCTGGTCTAATGCGGGACACCCACAGAATAAGCAAGCACAGCATAGGGGATGGATGCAGTCAGGGAGGAGGTCAGCAGAGACCGTGAAAGCCCCAAAGGAGAGGGAGCAGCTGACCACCCAAGGAAGGTGTCACAGAAAACCTGGTGTAGATGTGTTATAAATGCCACCTTGACATGAAAGTGCAAATCCAAGGAGACTCCCAGGCCACTGAGCATGAAGCACTAAGAGAAGGTGCTGGGCTCAGGTACAGGTGGAACCCACAAGGCAAACAAAGGACCCTCTAGATCGAAAAGTGGTTGCTTGGTCTGCTGACTTCAGGAACCAGGGAGAAAAGGAACAAGTGAAGGGGGTAGAAACTGCTCACTTCGTTGGTGGCAGTAAAGGACAAGTGTCCACAGGGCACTCAGAATCCCCCTTTGCTGGGATTCCTGCCCCTTCTTTCCGAGCTGGAGGAGCCCTCACTCCAGGAGAGCCAAGGCACATTTTGGCAGCCATCTGGCACTGACTTTCCACTCTCCTTCACTGTCCTCTGGAGAACAGGGGAAGGAGAGAGAGGCCAGAAGGCCTGCCTGGGACTGAGACTCCTGACCTCAGCTTTGCCTTGACATTGCTCGACCTTGGCCACACTTGCTCCTGCTTTCTCTGGCTGAGCTTCAGGGAGTTCCTCACCTGGGCACAGTGAACCAGGTGGGCTTTGAGGCCCTCCTCCACAGAAAGCGCAGCAGAAGGACCAAGGGATCCGACCAAAGGTGGAGAAAGGGGCTTGTGAAGCAGGAACGTGCCCTTACGGGAAGACAGAGCCCAGGGCGTTTCAGAGTGGGGAAGAAATGCTTCACCAGCTCCAGCAGGCAGCCAGGGGAACTCTCCAGCTGCTGGTAAATTGAGCCATACTGTCTCCGTATTCTCACCTCCAGACTGCAGGAGAATTGATGTGGGGAGTTGAGGGCAGGCACACAGCCCCTCTGGGCCCTGGGCAGCTGAAGCTCCGCGTCTGCTACGGGGACTTTTTTCTGAACACATCAGCTGACCTCAGCCTCTGAGATCCTGCCACAGTTTCCATTTACGCTTTGTGCCATGATTCGCCACCGTCCCCAGCTCCGCCCTGCCTTACACTTCACGGAGCCCTGAAGTTGCGGAGCCGCCTGGAACTGCTGAAGGCTTAACTGGTTTCCCCTTTTTTTTTTTTTTCACAGCAGCCCTGAGGGGTTTTAACTCTTTCGTCCTGCAGAACCCCTGCGTTTGGAGTTGAATGTTTAAACTCTCACTGGGAGACTCATAAATATTCGGAGTCACTCTCTCCCTTTCTGTTTGATTAGGAAATGAGCCTTTAACTCAATGTAATCCCCAAGCCATTAACAAAAAAGCCCTCAACAGCTCTACTATTAGAATTTCACTCTTAACCCACTGAGGATTGAATTAGATTAACATAACTACCCACAATCTGAGTTTATTTTCTGTGCCAGATAGAAATGTTTTTTTTTTTTTTCCCTAGGAAAGGCGAGAAGAGAGAAGGACGGGAGGAGGGAGAGAAAGAGCAGGAGAATAATGAAACGCAAAAATAGAGACAAGCAGGAGATGGGCAGGTAGACTGTAGAAGTGCAGCGATGGAGAGAAAGAGCTGGGCATGGTCTTTGGTCTAAACATTCTGCCAGCTGCCATTTTTTATTTATCAGGTATTTGGAGAGACTTCAGCTTTGTAAAATTGTCTGAATGAGGGGAGCAGTTGGCAGGTATTTGTGATTCCTTCTTCCTCGAGATTGATGGCCCTGCACCCGAGCCTGCTGTATTCCAAAGTACCTACTCATTGGATCCACTGTCCCCAATTTGGGAGGAGGTTGGGCTGGGTTTCCATGTGCTGATGGGGGTGGGAGGAGGACATAAAACAGCAGTGCAGGCACCCAGGCGACTGCTCGCTTTTCACTCTGGGAAATAAACAACGACACGGGTGGAATGGGTTAGATTTTGCAGACATGAAGTCACAGACATCCCCGTGACCAATTGCATTTAAGAAATCAGTTTGGGGAAAAAAATAAGTCTGATGGGAGCTCGGTCCACATACAATTAATCGTTATTGAAGCAGAAACTTAGTAATCAGAGGCTGCCTCATGCAAATACATTGAAGTCTCCCTCAGCCGCATCTCCATAACTAAGCCCAAAAGGGGAAAACCAGGTTCTGGACTTGAGGATGAAAGCCAGGCCCTCCATCACGCTGCCAAACAAGCCTCCATCCCACCTAAATGCATCCACAGGTAGCCAAAAGGAGGAGCAGTTCTTACCTAAATGTTCCCACAAATATTCTCTCTGGACCATTAATGCTAATGAGAACACAGGACTTGTTCAGGAATGCAGGACTCTCCCACTGCATTTAATCAGGGGTCCAGAGCAGTTGGGCTCCACTGTGCACTTTGGCGAGGGAAAGGAATTGTTTTCTCTCGTGTTAAAAGGTTAAAAAATGTCACACTTGCTAAAAAGACACTGAGCTCCGAAAACCTGGAGTTCAGCTTTGCCAGTAGCTGACGGCTCCAATTTCTAAATGCAATGTCTCAATCATTCAATCACTTGAGGTTTAATGAGCAGTACCCACCACATCCCACTTCAACATTATTGTGGGGAAACTTTAGCAGGATATGTGGATCAAAATAGAGTCTATGGGTAAGAACAACAATGCTACAGGTATAATGTGCTTAATTCCTGGGCTTTTTTTTTTCCCCCCTTGATTTCTCAGACTTTACCTTTCATACCTTTTGGTTAGCAGCTGAATTCTTAACCACTGCACCACCAGGGCTCCAAATAAAATACAGTTGAAAATAAAGGACCAAGAGAAGGAAAGTTAAAGTTTCATAAAAGTCAAAAGAAAAATGGGCTCAAATTGCCTCTCTAAACATATACATGTGAATGGGTGTGTGTGGATCCACACGACTGAACTGTCATCAAGTTAGGTCTGCTGATGGAAACATTTTCTTTTCAATCAAAAAACAGTCCAGACTTATTTGCTTTGTTAATGCTTCTAAATTGCTGGGAAAATGCCTTCTTTCTTAGGAAATCGTCCTCCTCTCCCCACCCAAAATCAAGAAGTATTCCTTAGCAGTACAGGATATGGTAAACATTTTATTAGTAAATAGAACCCATGAGTTATTAGACTCACAAAAAGAATGAGATAAATTTGAAAAGTTGTACATAATATACATTAAGCCTCATCACATAATTTTTTCCCCCCAAATCTAGGGCTATCCTTCCTTTGTAAGTATTATAAAGCCGATCTCCCCAAGTGGAGGATTTTTAGTTACCATTACACATTATCCAGAAGCTAAACGCCCAGGTGCTGCACAGAAAGCTTGCAGGGTGTCCTCCGCGTGGACACCGGACAGTGCCGAGGAATGCCGTCCCTGAAACCACAGGACATGCACACAGGACCCACACACTGTCCGGATTGTCTGAAACAAGCACCGCTTTGACAAGCATCATGAGATTAAGTTTCTTCCTCTGTGGAGGACACAGAGGGATGCACTCAACAGCCCTCCACACCTGGCTCGGTCTTGCCAGAGCCTCTTCCGCCATCACCCCCCACCCAAGCTCCCCTTTCAGGATGAAGCAAATACACCAAATGAGTGAGCCAAGGAAAGCCTTTAAAGCAAGACAAATAAGCGCTCTTATCTTGACTTCTCAAAGCAAACTCGCTCTGTGGAGGGGGAAAATAATTCACTTTCCTTTGTGACTCTGGGGGAGGGAGGCTTCCAGGCCAGTCCCAGTCTGCCGGGACCCCTCCATCACCACCTGTCCTGCCTGAGCTGGGTCTTCCCTCTGTAACCTTCCCCTGCTCACCAAACACTGGCGCTGCCAGCAAATAAAAGTTTTCACGCTGGGAGACATAACCACCCCGCAGAGCTGCCTGTAAACTTTCCTTTGCCCTTTTGATTTACTTTTTTTTCTCCATCAAAACAAATAAAAACAAAAGGGAACCGACCGATTCCAAATGAGTTTGTGTCACCCACCGTCCCACCCAGCCGTTCCGAGTCCCCCTGACCTTCCCGTGACAGTCTGAGAAAGGCAAAAATTTCCCTCTTGGCCACACAGAGATGCTTTGGAGTACGGAAAACCGGGATGAAAGAACAGGCGTGGGAAGATATTTTTACCCACTAAAAACGGAGAGGGAGAAAGAGAGGGAGAGAGAAGGGGAGTATAGAGGAAAAAGGACAGCCAGGTCTAGGGCAGCGACGGGATGAAGACGGGGGAAGCTGAGTTACTCACATGCTTGGGGCTGGGAGCGGGGACAGGGGCAACGAGGAATGTCCTGCCTCTCAGGTGTTTCCAGTTGCTGATTACTCCTTGCTCAGCTCCTCCAGCACCAGCTGACAGTCCCCTGTCTGTGTCTCTCTTTGTGACTAAGGACACAGTACTCCCAACCTATAAATAGATCCCGACTCCGTGATTGATATAACAGGCAGCTGACAAAAAAAAAAAAAAAAATCCCACAACCATAACCAGGTCTTAAACAAAACAGCAAAAAGCTCTCGACTTTTCACTCCACCAAGCTCCAGGCAGTTGCCTTCACACCGACCGATGGGCACTGGAAAGGGAAGAACAGAAATATAGAATAAAGGAGGAGCTGGGGGGAGGGCAAAAAATAAAGGGAAAGTGTGAGAGACAATTACTTCTCTAGTGGTGACGCGGGTAGCTCGGGGTCACCGAGAACCAGTGAATGACGCCCAGCACAGAGGGCTGGGGAGGAGCCGGGGCAGGCGGTCCTGACCCCCGTGAAGGAGAGGGCCCCAAATCCGGAGCCTGTGGCCCTGTCAGTGGAGTCAAAGTCCTGACTTGGGAGCATTCGTCAGCTCAAGTGCTTTCCACGAAAGTTTCCATGCCTCCTGCCAAATCAGGAGGCAGGGAGAAAGCAGAGCTTGCCTAGCTCTGGGGCCAGACAGGCTTCTTGGGGGACACACAGAAGGGCCTAGAGGGTGAGTGAGGGGCTGAGAGGGGCTCAGGAATTGTCTGTGCCTGGTGAGGTGGTACCCCATAGGCCCAGTGGCGCCATGCACTGGGTTTTTAAAAGGCCAGCAGATGACGTTCCCAAACCGAAGAATCGCTCAAGGTTGAAAGGGCTTGGGGTTGTTGGGGCTTCTACACGTTCCCCCCCCCCCAAAAAAATCCTAGGAGACCAAATTGTCTGGAAAAATTCCTTCTCAGGGAAATGAGCCCCACTCATTGGGATGCTCAAGGGTCTCTAAGAAACATTGCCTGCTTCTGTTTCTGCAGAGTTGGGGCAGCCTCCCCGAGGCAGGCCAGCCCAACTCTTTGGAAGATGGGCAGTGGGGCAGCATTTCCAGATGAAAGAGGCATGGAGAAGTGACAGAAGTATGGGCCTTCCGACAATTAACCAGGCAAGCACCTAATCTGTCTGGGGACTCCCATCCTGCCATCTGGAGACTGGCTCACTGATGCCCAGGGTCCTCTGCCTTGACTTTGGGGTTTTCTTGTGTACACTAATTCAGGCAGAATTTCAAGTGAGGGTCCCGCTTCAAGAGGGATCATAAGCCCAGCCCCTTGTTGGGGTGGTAAGGGATACATAGGATCTGGAACTTTATAATACTTGAAGCTTCCTGATTCCCCAATTTTCTCTGAATGAAGTTAAACCTCCTCTTCACGTTAGACCAAGTTCTTTACTTTCCAGGTTAACAGAAACTATGAGAATGGAGTGCTACCCAAGCTGTTGAAGCCTAAAGCCTGTTTGATATGTTGTTATTAGTTGTCGCAGAGTTAATTTTGGCTCATGGTGACCTCATGTGTGTCAGAGTAGAACTGTGCTCCATAGGGTTTTCAAGGCTATGGCCACTCAAGAGCAGAATGCCAGGCCTGCTTTCTAAGGCACCTCTTGGTGGGTTCAAACCGGCAACCTTTTGGCTAGTAGTCAAATGCTTAACCATTTGTGCCATCTAGGCCCCTAAATATTTCTGTGAGTAGCCTGTCATGGGAATATAAACTCCTAGAGGGTACATAGCATGGCTGCTTTATTCGCCATTGTGTCCCCAGTGCCACCATGATACCTGACACATACCAAGATCTTCCTAAGTACTGGTTGACTGAATGACTGACTGACTGAATGAATAATGCCCAAGATGCCCACCATGCGAGTCACTCCTTTGGACTAAAACCCTCTCTCTAGAAATATCTGTACTATGAGAGTGCCGCTAGAAAGGTAGAGAATTGGGAATGAGACTTTGGGCAGATAGTTTGACGAGCCCAACATCTACTCAAAGTTTCATCTGAGAATCACTGCGCTTCTGAGTGCAAAACAACCCAAACCCACCCAGTGCCGTCGAGTCTATTCAGACTCATAGCGACACAGGCTCCCCTCTAATCAGGCATAGAGTCTGGCCACACCTGGGTTTCTTAGTGAGTTTAGTTGCTGGAAAGACCAGTGACCCCGAGGAGAGGGAGGACTCCAGAGGAATTACCGGGCTGATGACCTGGAGTTACAGCCCCTCAGCCATACGCACTGCTGATCTTCTTCCCAGGGAAAACCTTTCTCTTCTAAGGCAAACCGAGGTCTCCTGCATTATTTGCTCTCGTCTCAAGTCTCCAGCTGTGTCCATGTGGATTCTTGCTCAGGTCCCCTCTTTCATGTACAAGTCTTTCTTCTCTGTGGTTGCAGCCTCTCCCAGGTCTTCCCCAGTCCCCAGCACAGCTCCTGGTCTGTGGTAGGTGCTCAGTGAATGCGTTGAACCACGTCACTCCTCCTAGACGACACCCTCCTCAGAGAGCCCCTGTGGGCCTTGGCTTTGGCTCTTTCCCTCCAGGTCAATCCCAGTCTCAGTCTCAGTTTTCTCAACTGAACCAGGCCTCGGTGCTGGCTTCCTCTAAGCCACCGGGGGGGAGGGGTCTGCGGGTCCAGCTGATAACCACAGGGCATCTCTCTGATCACACGGGGCTCCCTAAAATGCTGGGAGATCACAGGCCTTTGTTTTCAGGACGCGGTTAACAGCCTTGCGTTCTCATCATAAGATGTCTCCAACTTTAAGGGCCAGGCCTGCTAGGAACATTGTAGCAGATGCACACACAGCACACACCCCTGAGCCTATCTGTGCGGCTATGCGGAGGCCCCTGCCTTAGCTGTGAAAGCACAGACTCTGGGCTGGGACACCTGGGGTTGGAATCTTGCCTCTTCCACTTACTATTGGGAAACTTTGGTGAAATTCCTTAGCTTCTCTGTGCTTTGGTTTCCTCATCTGCAAAGTGGAAATTATAAGTGTGTGCCTCCTAAGGCTGCCATGAGGACAAAACGACTCAATATGAGGGAAATGCTTGGAACAGTGCCTAGCACATCAGAGGGGCTCAATACATGCCACAGGTGTGTCAGCCACATGCACACACCTACATCCATTCTGGAGGTGGCTCTGCCCACCACAGCCACATCACTGGAGCTGTTTCGTTCTTTCCCTAAAGCTGGGGGAGGCAGCACTGGCAGGGAAAGCACCTCATCCTGAGAAGCCCTCTGACCACACAGCCTGGCCAGAGGTCAGAGGTCAAGAAGAAAAGACTGGCGGCAGGGGGGGACTTTTGGGGCTTCAGTGTGTGAGCCCACAGGCAGGTGAGGGGAATAATATGCTAAAGAAGCCCCAGAAGTTCCTGTATCTCTGCCCCTGACCACACACACCATCGAAATAGCCAGAGTCATAACACACTCATCCCTTCCTCCACCACCCTACCCCCTTTCCTGAGAGACTCTGCCCACGTTGAATATTCCAGAGCCTACCATTCAGCAGCTGACCAGGTGTGGCTTTTTAAAAAAGTGACAAAAGTATCACTGCAACCCCTATTATTTAATTTACTGCTCCATGAGATTACCAGCTCTATCTCCTACTTCCAAGATGATTTCAACTTGTACTGGGTTGAAAAGTGTCCCCAAATATTCATGTCACCTGGAACCTTAGAATGTGATCTTATTTGTAGTTAGGCTCTTTGAAGTTGTAACTAAGATGAGGTCGTACTGAAAAAAAAACAAAAACAAGATGAGGTCATGCTGGAGTAGGTTGGGCCTTAAATCCAATGACTTGTGTCTTTATAAGAAGACCATGTGTCTTAGTCACTTAGTGCTGCTATAACAGGAATACCACAAGTGGGTGGCTTTAACAAACAGAAATTTATTTTCTCACAGTTTAGGAGGCTAGAAGTCCGAATGCAGAATGCTGGCTCTAGATGAAGACTTTCTCTCTCTGTCAGCTCTGGAGGAAGGTCCTTGTCTCTTCAGCTTCTGCTTCCTGGTTCCTTGGTGATCTCCCTGTGTCTTGCCATCTGTTTTACCCCATCTCTCCTCTGCTCGCTTGTTTAATCTCTTTTATATCTCAAACGAGATTGACTTAAAATACGCCCTACACTAATCCTGCCTCATTAACATAACAAAGACAACCCATTCGTAAACGGCATTATAGCCACAGGCTGTAACAGAAGTTAGGATTTACAACACATATTTGGGGGGAAACATAATTCAATCTATAACACCACGTGAAGACACAGAGAAACACACAGGGAGAAGGCCATGTGAAAATAGAGGTAGAGACTGGAGTGATGCATTTATAAGCCAAGGACACCAAGGATTGTCAGCAACCACCAGAAACTAGGAGACAAGCATGGAACAGATTATGTCAGAGCCTCCGGAAGGAACCAACCCTGCTGACGGACTTCTGGCCTCCTGACCCAAGAGAGAATAAATTTTGATTTTTCAAAGCCACCCAGTTATGACAGTTTGTTTCCGCAGCCCTAGGAAACTAATACACAACTCCTCTGGGACTTCTAGAGATTCACCCTAAACTCTCAGCCAGACACGTCTGTCCTGCGGGGACAAGGAAGCCTGACCGTTTTGTAGCGCTTCTTGTTTTGTTCGGTTCACCCGCCCTCCACTTGTCTACGTCAACCCCCCTTCTTGCCCCCTGTGTCTGGGACGAGCCCCCGGCCTCACGATTCTGACTACTGGTTGGACATCCACTATGGCTAGCTGCCTTTATATGTTTCCTCGTTACATCCTTACTGCCTGCCCATCAAAAAACAAACAAACCGGTTGCCGTGGAGCCAACTCCCACTCATGGTGATCCCATGTGTGTCAGAGTAGAGCTGTGCCCACAAGGATTTCAACGGCTAATTTTTCAGAAGTAGATGATCAAGCCTTTCTTCTGAGATGCCTCTGGGTGGACTTGAACCTCCAACCTTTCTGTTCGCAGCTAAGCATGTTAACTGTTTGCACCACCCAGGGACTCCTACCGAAAGCTCATAGCAGAAGATGATTACTCCCTTTTACAAAGAAGCAACTAAGCCTCAGAAAGTCCACTTTCCCTGAGGTCTTGCACCTGGCCTGAGACAAGTGAGTGCGCATCACAGGCAGAGGGTGGCGGTGCCATGACAGCCCCTATCCACGCTGTGGGAACACTTGCTCCCCCTGGCTTGGTGTCCCCAGGCTCCATTTGACGTGCTCTGGCGTTCATTAGTCCAGGCACATCAAGGTGACTCTACACTGTTTACAAGGGCCACTAAGATACAGTCGCCTACCCCACTGGCTTATCAATTCATTGCCTTTCAGAGTTTCCTAACACAGACGGCGACCTGGAGGGGTGGGCAGGGACCCATAGCTCAAGAGGAGCCTGCATTTGTCTTACCAGGAAAGAAAAATCTGTCTTCTTGGGGAAGATAGACTTAAATACAACACACCAGGCATCTAGTCCATTCCTCATCTCCTGCCAGGACACAGGAGACCAGGCAACAGCCATCATGGACATCCTGAAAGCAGGAGCTTTCCCTGAAATAATCTTCCAGCTCCCCATGGAGAGAGAAAGCTTCTCAATCAGGAATCCCATTTGCCAGGAAAGTTGCCAGGCCCAGCAGTTTGAAACATGCCTGCAACCCCCTCTGAGGTCCTATCCCTTCTTAGAGAAAGGGGAGGTGCCTGAACAGGGACTTGGGCAGTAACAGGAGACCTAAAGTGTGGCCAAGAGACCCTGGGTGGTGTAAAGGGTTAATATGCACAGCTGCTAACAGCAAGGTTGGATGTTCAAACAGGCTACCCAGGGGCACCTCGGAAGAAAGGCCTAGCAGTCTACTTCCAAAAAATCAGCCATTGGAGCACAGTTCTACTCTGATACACATAGCATCGCCATGAATCAGAATCAACTGGACAGCAACTGGTATGGTACTGGTAAAATGTGGCTAAGCCACCAAATCGAAGCCCCCCAGGTCCAGCCTCATTCTCCCAATGCCTTCCATTCCCTTACTTCAAGAGATCCGGCTCTGCTGCTCGACAAACCTACACAGTATTCCATGAATAAGCTGTGCCTGCCAGTACAATCCTAGCTTTACTGCCTTCCCTCACTCTTTCACCTAATTCCTATTCATTCTTCATGGTCCAGCTCAAATGCAACCTCTTCCTTGTCTACCTCTTGCCCACACAGGCCTGATTCACAATTAACAATAATTAGCAATTATTGTTCATTAACAATAATTCTCATCCGGGCCACCTACCACATCTCACTTTGCCTTGAGTCAGGTGCTGTCTCCTCACATGTATTTGTCTCATGCTACAACAAGGCAGCACTAATGGAAGTAATCGTTATCATTTATTGAGCATGTATTGTGTGCTAGGTTCTGTGTAAAGCACCTGATCTACATTGCCTTATTTAATCCTTACAACTACCCTAATAAAAGGCAGGGATTATTTTCCCCGTTTCATAGTCTGGGACATTGGCAGTGGAAGAAGTCAAGTGACTTGTCTCAAATCACACAGTGGGCAAGTGGTGGAGCCAGGATTTAACCCAAGTCTGCCTGACTTGAAAGCCTGTGGTCTCAGTCACTGTTCAACCATCTCTAGCACACCCCAGGCCCCACTCGCATCTCTGGCCTGGTGCCAGGCACACGGTGGACACTTTCTCACTGTGTTGTTAGACTAAAGGAGGAAGGTTTCCACCAAGACCACAGCTGGATGAAGAGCCAGGGCTGGGCACACCCTTGAACCTTGAGTGGTGTTTCCAGGGCCCAGGCTCAGGGATCTCTGCCTGGGTTTGTCTTTTCCTCTGGCTGAGTTAGGGTAGGCCCTTAGGACACAATGACTTCTGGGAGATCCCCTAGTGTTGGATGGAACCTATAGGCCATATTTAAATCTCCCGCAAGTCTTTCTTTGAAGATAGGATTTAGGACAGGAAAGGGGAAGGCGAAGGGCAGGAAAGCTAGGAGGGTGAAGAGTTTAGGGACAGCCTCAGAGCTGGATGTGGCCAGAGCTCAAGCTGGTCCTGAACTCTGGTGTGTCTTCCCAGGCTCAGCTGCTGAACTTCCTCTGGCCTTGCATCTTGTTTTCTTACAAATCAAGGTTAGTGATGTCTGATCCCAAACCTGCTGTACAATGGAGCAAATGAAGATATCCCTACAATCCTGGCCAGCTCCAAACACACTATTACTCTACAGTTTCTCAGAGTTATTCTTTGATAGTCTTTACAGAAATTGACCATGGCCAACTTAAGTAAAATTGAATTTATTGAAATGATACCAGCTCATGTACAAAAACAAAAAAATACTGAAGAAACCAGGGTGGCTCTGGGGGTCTGAGAACAGAGCTTGGAGGGTGGATTCTTCGCAGCCCAGTCACCAGAATGAATGAACTCCAAGCAATTTCCTAAGTTGGCTTCACTCTGCTGTAAGGCTGAAGTTCCCTGGAAAGACTAATGGGCTCAGCCTGGGCCACATGACCATCTAGGGTGATGGGGACATGGGAGGGAATCTGAGTTGACAGTACCAACAAGACTGCACACAATGAGTAACATGGATTGAATTGTGTCCCCCCCGCCCAAATTCTTATCGATTTAGCGAGGCCATGATTCCCAGTATTGTGTGGCTGTCCTCCATTTTGTAACCTAATGCGATTATCTTACGTGTCATAAATCCTAATCTCTATGATGTTAATGGAGCCCTGGTGGCGCAGTGGTTAAGAGCTCAGCTACGAATCAAAGGTCAGCAGTTCGAACCCACCGGGTCTACCCTGTTCTATAGGGTTGCTATGAGTTGGAATCAACAGGTTTGGTTTTGGTTTTATGATGTCAATGAGTCAGAATTAGAGGCTGCTATGTTAATGTGAGGCAGGATGCAATCTATGGGATTCGATTTTATCTTGAGTCAACCTTTTCTGAGAAATAAGAGAGAATCAAGCAGAGAGGAGGGGCCTCATGCCACCAAGAAAGAAACGCTGGAAGCAGAACCCATCCTTTGGACCCAGGGTCCCTGCATTGAGATGCTCCTAGACCAGGGGAAGATTGATGACAAGTGATTTCCCCTAGAGCCAACAGAGAGAGAAAGCCTTCCCCTAGTGCTGGCACCCTGACTGGGACTCCTAACCTCCTAGAATGTGAGAGAATAAATTTCTGTTTGTTAAAGCTATCCGCTTGTGGTATTTGTGTTACAGAAGCACAAGATAACTAAGACAATGGGAAAGAAGTCATCTCCTAAAGGAAACTAGAGTGCTGTTACCAAAAGGAGAATGAAAAAAAGAAAGAGAGAGGAGGAGAGAAGAAAAAAGGAATGAAGAAAGAAAAAGGAAATGGATGTTGAGTAGCCAAATTTTCAAAGTAAAAACCCTAAGACTCTTAGAAATATGTTGTTGTTAGTTGCCATGGAGTCAGCCATCAAATCATGGTGACCCCATGCACAATGGAACAAAGTGTTGCCCATCTCCATGATCAATTCCAGGTCGAACCATTGTGATCCATACGGTTTTCGTTGGCTGATTTTTCAGAAGTAGATTACCAGGCCTTTCTTCCTCATCCATGTTAGTCTGGAAGCTCCACTGAAACCTGTTCAGCATCATAGCAACACACAAACCTCCAGTAACAGACCAGTGGTGGCTGCGCATGAGGGGCATTGACTGAGAAAAGAACCCAGGTCTCCTGCACAGAAGGTGAGAATGCTACCAAAGCCCGTATTTTAGGAATATGGATATACCATATAAAAAAAAAAAAAATCTTTGGAGGGTTCTGAGCCCCTTAAGGGTAAAAAAGATTAATGGCAGCTCTCTACAGATGTAGGCATGAGACAGTTTAATTTCTACTTACTGGGCTTGCAGGCTGGACCAGTCATCAACGAGATGGGAAGGTGGAGAACTTGGCCTTCCATAGGCACACTGCTGGGACAGGAAGCGCTAGCCGGCCTTTGAGCTCCCACCTTGCCTTATGACTCTACAGTTTGGATGCGTATCTTATAGGCTAAAGTGATGAGCAATGCACTCAAAGCATCAGTGGCAGAGAGAAAGATGCCGGTTCTCCTTTGCTGGGCCATATTTCCATGAACTGCATGTGGGGCTATGATGAGATGCTATAGCAAATGTAGTGTGCAGAAGAAGCAAAGATGACCCAACTGCCGTTATGGAGCTTAATTTCTAGTGTAGATGAGACAGACACTGGAAAGACAGAGTGGCTTTAAATGCACAGGCCATGTTAGGCCCAGCCTTAAGAGAAAGTACCTGGGTTACATGTTTGCATCTGTCATTGAGAAGAAGTCTCCCAATAGCTCTGTTCTAACTCTGTACATCACAAGGTAGCCAGGAGGCTGGACAAAATGGAAGAGAAACAACCCAGCATCATTTTAGCATCTGCTTTATGGCCAGCAGAGGTCCCTGGGTGGCGCATATGGTTTGTGCTTGACTACTAACCTAAAAATTGGAGGTTTGAACCCACCCAGTAATACTGCAGAAGACCTGGCAATCTGCTTCTATAAAGAGCTTTCTGCCAAGAAAACTCTATGGGATAGTTCTACTCTGTAACACAGAAGTTGAAATCAACTCGGCAGCAATGTTTTTTGTTTTTAATATGGCCAGCAATATTCTGTTGTGATTTATAGGGTTTTCAAATGAGTTTTAGAAGAAATAAAACCAGAATGTACCTTAGAAGTAAGAATGACGAGACTTTGACTGGCTTACCTTTGGACATGTCATCAGGAAAGACCAATTATTAGAAGAAGACATCATGTTTGGTAAAGTAGAGGGCAACTCTCAACGAGATGGATTGGCACAATAGCCTCAGCAATGGTCTCAAGCATACCAATGATCCTGAAAATGGTTCAAGACTGGGCAGTGTTTCATTCTGTTATACATGGAGTCACCATGAGTCGAAACTGACTCAATGGCAACTAACAACAACAACTAGCCAGCACCGTACTGGCGGCTATAGAGACATTCCTTCGTAATGACAACTATGAAATAGAAACCTTTATTCCTACTCTATAGAAGAGGAAACTGAGGTTCAGAGAAGCTAAATAACCTGCCCCAGTTCCCTCAGCTAGTAAGTGGCAGAGTTGGGATTTGAGGCCATCTCTCTGACTTCAAAGCCAGGCCTATTTCTGAGCTAGCACACACATCTTAACACCAATGGAGCCTGGCCTGTGGCCTTCCCAGCAGCCAAATGGAAAGGGTCAGTTGGAAATTTGCTCTTTAAAGAGAAATTTACAAATGAACAATATCTTTCCTAGAGTGTCTATGGGGCAGTTCTACTCTGTCCTGTAGGGTCGCTATGAGTCGGAATCGACTCGACGGCACTGGGTTTGGTTTTGGTTTGGCTATGGTGGAAGAAGGAAGGGGGAGGAGGGAATAAAGCCTGAGAAGATTCTCCAAAAGGAAACGCTTGTTGAGGCAATTAAAAGAGAATTCTAAAAATCACTTCACCCAGGACTGACGTGGCCACTGCCACATGGGCGGGACTATCAGATTTGAAATGATCCCCCTTCAGAAGCTGTGATGTTAGCCAGGCTTGGTGAGAGGGAGTGTCTTAGGCTGGATTTGCTAGAGAAGCAAAACTAATAAAGCGTATAAATATATATACAGAAAGATTTATGTTAAGGACATGATTCACAGGTTTTTAGAGGCTGGAATGTGGGTCAGGCTGGAGGCATCTCCTGATTCACATAGCTGCAGGGGCTGGCAAACCCAAGACTGGCAAGTTATACAGCCAGGCTCTGGCTCACAGGCTGCAAAGACCCATGAGTCCGAAGATCAGCAGGCAAGAGGGCAGGTAAGCTGCTAGCTCAAGTCCCAAAAACCGGAGGCCAGACCAACAGGAGCCAGCTGCAGGATCCGGTGCAAACAGAAGCCCGAGAACCCTGCCAGAGAATCCACCTATGTTGGATGCAGGCCACAGCCCCAAGGAAACTCCTGTTCAACTGACTGGCTACTCACAGCAGATCCCATCATGGAGGTGATCACATTTTATCAAATCTCGTCATGGAAGTGATCACATCATCATATGATTACCAAACTATATCATAACTGCCAAACCACTGAGAATCATGGCCCAGCCAAGCTGACACACAACCTTAACAATCACAGGGAGCGAGCGAGAGAGAGAGTGCACAGTTGTAGGATAAGGAAACTTCAGTCCCTCTCCTCCTTAAAGGCTGAAATGTCTATCATTTTCTTCGACCTCTTCCTCCATCCAGTAGTTCCTGCTGTGAGCCCAGAAACTAACACAATCTAATGATAATATTTCTACTTTTCGGACACAATAAGGGCACACAACACAGAAGGACTAATTGGAAAGAAATTCCAAGAGCGCCTTTACTTCAGCTGCATTTGGAAAGGCTAGGTGCAGATTAAGAAGGACTCGTAGGATTGCTACCATCATATTTGATTTGTAAATCAGAGAAGACTAGAGGAAGCAGCCCTTACTCAGCCCCAGACCTAAATAGGATGCATCTAATTTAATGATCATGTTGGGTAAAGAGAGCCAAAGTGGCTGCATTAAAAATGATGGCAGCCACAGGGGAGAAACTAGGTAAGGCAAAGAGAACTGATTCCACGAGGCACGCTGCGAGGCTCTTAGAAAGATTACAAGACCATTGAAGCTACCTCCTCCTCCCTCACTCATCCAAATCTAAATATACCCACTCTTTCCTTGACCCCCTACATCTCAGATAAATCACTGTTCTTCCTCCTACTCAAAGCTAACAACACCATCAATACCAATTTTTCCTTCATTCTTTACTCTCTTCAATTCTCTCCAATGACTCCTTCCACTAAACTTATAAAAATGCTTTACATCTCCTCCATTCTAAAACCAAAACGAATAAAACTACATTCCATTGGACCCTGCCTTCCTCTCAACCTATTTCCCTTCATTATAAAATGTCACCCTGCACCACGGCACTTCCCTTTAGATTCTTATTTAAGTCTCCCTTCTACACATCACCATTTTGATAACCAGTAATTGCATCAAACTCAGTGTGCTCAAAACTAGACTCAACTTCCCTTATAAACTCACTCTTCTGCCCATATTCCCTCTCAACTAACAGCACTACCATCCACCTGGCTCCCTGAACTGGAAGCTCCCAAGTCATCCTTGGCTCCTTCCTCTTCCTCACCCTCCACATCTAATAAGCCACTAATTCTGATCACCAGGATACAGGAAAACTTGAACTCATTCTCTCCTTGGCTCTGGAACTTGGAACTCATTCTCTGGTTTTGCCTGGACCCTAGGAACAGCCTCCTGATTGGGCACCTGCTTCTTCCCCTTCCAAGCCACTTCTACCCAACTACCCAAGGTATCATTTTGAAATACAGAACACACTGAATTAATTTTTTTGTCTGAAAACCTCCAATGGCTCTCCATTTTTCCTGGAATAAAATCCAAGGCCTTAGCCTATATTCCATAAGGCAGCTCTAACCTACATTCCTGGTCACGTCTCTCACCATGCCCTGCCACATGGAGCATTTCCCTCCCCAACACTGAATTTTCTTTCCTGCCTCTGCCCAGAATATATATCGTTCAGCCCCCAAAACCCAGCTCCAATGTCACCTCCTATGGAAGCCTTTCCCTACTCTTTCAGTCACTCCCTTCTCTGTACTTTCTACAGGGTTGTGTAACATACTCTGCTTAGCCCTTATCACACGATATTATAAATATTTGTTCCCATGTTGGTCTCCATCTCTGGGATATGAGCTCCTGGAGGATGAGGACTTGCTGCCTTCAAGCTTCTATCATCCTCTGCATCACTGCCAACCAATGCCCATCCCAGGTACTGGCACTTACTAGGTGATCAATAAATGCTTATTAAAAGAAAGAAAGAAAGTTAACGAGTTAGGGAATATAGAGTAAGGCAGTAGTAAGGATGAGTGAGAAATTGTCCTCAGGGCTGCTGGTTGACAAGGTCATGGGCTACACAGCTTCACAAAGCACTGGTGGTCCTTGTGAATGGTGCTTGCTAGAATCACGCAGCTCATAACCTGTGCAGTTGTATACAGCTGTCCCATAAAAAGAACAGACTAAGGAAGGCATAGACCCTCTTCCAGGGTAAAAAGGAACCGGCCAGTCAATATTTGAGTAGAAGGGGACTTCAGGAAAAAGGAACATAAATGAGAATTATAGAAGATGAGCTTGAGCGAGTTTGGCAGGCATCATTGATTACCTACGCAACGGTCTTCCCCCACTAGGTGCCTTGCTGGCTTAGCCCATCCCATACTGCAGCTGCCGAAATGTCCATTGTTTTCCCAGCCTCCTGTACAGTTAGAGGCGGCACATGTCCCAGTCAGGCCGATGAGACTCATGAGAAAGTCTGCTGGGGAATACAGGGGTGGGGGTGTGTTTTAGCAATATTTCCTCCATGATAAAGCAATCTACATAGGAAAAGAGCCAGGCAGCCATCTGGCCACCATGAAAAAAGAAGCTTGAAGAAGCCAATACACAGAGGATGTTAGAACACAAGGATAGAAAAAAGCCTGGATCCTTAAAGACGTTAGTGACCTGCTGAACCTAGAAATCAACCCTAGAACCATCTACTTCTTGTTATTGGAGATGATGTGTGTTTTTATTGCTGAAATCATTGAGTTATTTTTCTGTCACTTGCATCCCAAAGCATTCTAAATGACGTATGAGTGTTATGGGTTGTGCTAAATATGGCACTGCAAGTTGGGAGCCAGACAGTTAATGTAAACTGGATGTGACTTAGTAGAAAATCACTGAGACCTGGGTAGATTAAGAATTTTTTAAATGTGAACACTGGTGGAATAACACCAATGGTGAGAATTCTCTTGCACATTTTCAGTTATTTCATTTCTCTCTGATTTAAATATGATAAGTTGGCACTGTCTCCCCTTTGTTATAATCCAAACTCTCCCCCAAATTTTTGCTAGTCCTTGGGCCAGAAAAAACCTGCATATTTTTGTAGCACTTTACAAAGTGATTTTCCACGTGTTAAGTCACAGTAGCTCCCAGGCAAATGGGACAAAGGTGAGGAAAAAAACAAGGGTCAAATATAGCAACGAAGAGCTTTCTCTTTCTCTAAATTGGCTGGGTCCGATGAGTGGGCTTCTTGGGGAGCTCCTTCTGCACCTGAGCACTTACTATGTGCTAGGCACAGTTCTAAGCACTTTATGAAGTTAACTTATCTGATCCTCACCGCAACCCTATTTGGTGGAGATACGTTCTTGTTGTTAGTTGCCTTCTAGTCAATTCTGACTCATGTCAACCCCATGTTTGCAGACTAGAACTGCTCCATAGGGTTTTCAAGGCCGTGACCTTTCAGAAGCAGATTGCCAGGCCTGTCGTCCAAGGTGCCTCTGGGTAGATTGGAGAGTAGTCGAGAGCCTAACTGCTGGCATCACCCAGGGACTCCTGGATACACATTATCATTCCCATTTTACAGAGGCAGAAACTGAGGCACAGGGAGGTCGTGTAACATTCCCACCTAGAAAGAAGCAGAGCTGGCATATGAACTTGGCAATCCGGCTCCAGATGCACACCTTCCCCTACATCCTGCTCAACCGTGGTGGTAACTCTTCCTGGAAATGGAAAAAAAAAAAAATGGTTTTATGGTTATTAATCCGTGTCCCTCCAGGAAGAGCCCTTGCACTTTTGCGGGGAAGGAAGGAGCCCTCTGTCTTGGTTTGCCCTTATATAAGGGCTCTGCTGCTGTCCTTCTGTTGGCTAACTCCAAGACGCAAACTTCTCTCATTTGACCTCCCTCCTAATGCTGGCGCACTGGGGGTCACCGTTCGCCACCACGAGAGCTACACGAGGCTTACTTAATAAATAACCTGGAACTCTATAAGCTTTCCCCACAGATTGCTTGGTATTTGCCTTCAGTAGATTCAGAAGTAATTAAATTACCATGCAACCAGCCTGCACTTCTCAGGAAAAGATTCAAACTGAAGTAAAGCCTTACTAATTCAGACCAGTGGGGGCAGGGTGGTGGAAAGCCAGAAGGAGCTGTGGCTTTCCTTCTAAAAAGAAACACAATTTTTTACACATCCAGTACTTATAGTAAATCAAACTAAGCATTAATAGCGACCAAATGGAGCTCTCGCTGAGTTTCTATGAGTGAATAAATAAACCTAATTTTAATTAGCACATTCCTCGTATACAAATATCTTTTATTAACACTCTTTTGAGAGCTTGTTGTCTGAAGGTTAAACATTCATTCAGGCATCCAAAGGCATCCTACTCATTGCCGTCGAGTCAATTCCTACTCATAGCAACCCTAGGGCAGAGCAGAACTGCCCCATAGGGTTTCCAAGGAGTGGCGGGTGAATTCAAACTGCCAACCTTTCGGTTAGCAGCCGAGCTCTTAACCACTGCGCTCCACAAAAGGCACCACAGAGGCTCATTATTGAGAACCTAGTATGTGCTATTCCGTGCTGGAAGCCAAGGATAAAGAGCTGAACGAGATTCAGAGGATGCCCTGGAAGAATCTGCGGTTTAAGAGGAGATATACATGCAAACGAATAAGCTACAATACAGTATGTTAAGATTTGTTAGAAATATATAAGCAGTGGACTGAGAGACCACGATCAGTGGAACAACTAAGGTAAGAAGAGGTCAAGGAAGGCTTCACTGGGAAGGTGATATTTGAGCTGGGTTTTGAAGGATGAATAAAAGTCTGCTAGGGATAGAAAAGGAGAAAGGCAAAGGTTGTCACAAGACAATGGCTAGAGTCATCCAGGAGCTGGGTGATGACTCTCCAAGGTGGCTACTCATCATTCATAGATTGTACGGAGGTAAAGTTCACCCCTAGCTGTGGCTCGTGTCACAAATTATGAATTGTTAGAGTGGAAGTTTTCAGATGTTTTAATAAAAAAAAAATTAATATAAACCATTTTAAGACATTTTTAATACAGAAAACTGCAAAAGGTAATAAACATGCATGGTTGTTGCTGTTAGCTGCTGTAGATTCTGACTCATGGTGAACCCATCTGCTACAGAGTAGAACTGCCCATAGGGGTTTCAAGGCTGTAATCTCTACAGAAGCAAATTGCCAGGCCTTTCTTCCACAGTTCTGAGTGGGTTTGAACAGCCAACCTTTAGTTTAGCAGCCGATCGCAAACCACTTGCGTCTCCTATGTACTTGCCATTGAAACAAACTCATGTTAACCTCATGTCATTAGTTACAGGTTTTTGTTTTTTTTTTAACAAGAATATAACTTTACATCATTAAGACATTGACACTGTTCATCAGGTGTTAAATGTCACCAGTTCTGACCATCTTTCCAGAGTAGGCCCCTCTCCTTCCCTCTCTGCCGGGGCCTCTGCTTATTCCCCTTATCAAACCACCCACAGTTTAAGGTCACCTTGTTCACTTGTGGAGCCCTGATGGTGCAGTGGTTAAGAGCTTGGCTGCTAACCAAAAGGTCAGCAGTTCAAATTCACCAGCCACTCCTTGGAAACCCTATGGGGCAGTTTTACTCTGCCTTAGGGTTGCTATGACTGGGAATCGACTAGACAGCAAAGGGTTTTGTTGTTTTTGTTGACTTGTGAATCATTTCCCTCTGTAAGATCATTTCTGCAAAAGAGATACTGAAATGTCTTAGTCACCACCAAGCCCTCCATGCTTGGCACATATTAGGTGCCCAATAAATGCATGCAGAAAGAAGGGAGGGAGGACGAGAGAAAGGAGGGGAAGGAGGGAGGGGCCTGCAGGTTGGGGTGACTCTTCCAGGAGACCGAATCAGAGTTTTCAAATGAAAAAGACCTTAGCAGAAGAAGGAACAGCAATTCGGTTTTTGATTCTGCAAATACCTTTGAGCATCTTCCACGTACAAGACCCTGTGGGAGACACAGGACAGGCCCCTGCCCCCAAGGATCTGACCATCAAGGAATAAGTGATGCTCCTGGGAACTGGGCCTAACAGCTGGCCCCGCCGGGATGGAGAGGGGCTTCGGGGGTGCTGCCTGATTTGAGAAGTCTAGCTCATGTCAGGGCCCTGGGATAGAGACAAGGGTATCAAAGCCTTTGTCAGTCACCAGGGAGCAGAGGTGGCCGGGCTTGTGGCAGGTCTGGCGTTGGACTGGAACTCCACATTGTAACCAAGGAGACAGAGCAAGGTGAAAATGTTACAGGCAAATAAAAGAAACTGACATTCAGGAAAGGTGACAAGTTACACATTAAACCAAGGAATGGGAGAGGGCAGAACCTTCCCTGTTGCATATCCCGAAAGACCTGCCTTGGTAGGTAGAAGGTTGGGCAGGTAGAATAGGGCCCCCCTTTCAGCTGTTAACATTTCCCTTCCTTGTACTTGTGTGATGAGGCTTTGGGGCTGGAGAGTGTGAGGACCTGGTAGCAAGTGACTTAGAAGAGGGCCCAACCCTGGCCTATTACTCTGACTGACTCCCCTTCTCCTGCCTCACCCCACTAATACCAGCCATTGAACAAATGCTTACTGAGCACCTACTATGAGGCAGAAGTCTCTGGGTGATACAGATGGTTGATGTGCCTGGCTGCTAAACCAAAGGTTGGAGGCTTGAGTCCACTCAGAGACACCTCGGAAGAAAGGCCTGGTGATCTACTTCTGAAAACTCAGTCATTGAAAACCCAATGGAGCACAGTTACATTCCGACACACGGCAGGTGGCCGTGAGTCAGAATCAACTCAAAGCAACTGGTACCGGTGCTGTGAGGCAGGTACTGAGCTGAGCACCAGAGCTACAGAGATGAACAAGCCACCAGCCCCGCTCTCAGGGAGGCAAACATATAGAAAGACATCATTTAATACGGCATCATAAATATTAAAAGCAGGGGTAGGACCAATTGCTTTGGATGCTCAGAGGACTCAGCTGGGGACTTGACAGAGCATTTATGAGGAGGTGGAATATTTGAGCCGGGCTTTGAAGGTGGAAGAGGAGATTGCCAGGCAGAGAGGTGGGACAAGAGTCATTTTCCAGGATAGGAAAAAAAAAAAAAATCATAAGAGGGCATCCTGAGATGCCTGGAAGAGAGCGGAGTGGGGAAAAGAGTGTCAGGAGCTGGTTCCTGTGCCTAAAATCCTCAGCCTTGCCTGGACCTTGCTTGGTGGGGTCCATCTGGTCATTCAGATCTCAGCTTCACCATCACCTCCTCAGAGAGGCCACCCCACCTGTTAGACTGCCTGTAATTTACCTTAAAATACTCTAGCACGTGAGTGTGATGTTATGCGTGTGCTACTTAGATTAAGCTATGACTCAGAGGCTTCTAGAATTTCAATCAAGAATGAGCAGGGCAGGACAATGGGTTGGTAATAGTCCACAGCTTCTGTTATTTGTGTCTAGATCAATGAGGAATATTTTGCTAAGTAGCCTAGTATCAGAAAAGTGTTTCTATTGGCAAGTTAGTGGCCTACGAACTATCACACTAATGTTAGAAATGAGCTCTCACGTGAAATTAGAGGTTTGTATGGAGCCCTGGTGGCACAGTGGTTAAGCGCTCAGCTGCTAACCGAAAGGTTGGCAGTTCAAACCCACCAGCTGCTCCTCGGGAGAAATATGTGGCAATCTGCTTCCGTAAAGATTTACAGCCTTGGAAACCCTATAGGGCAGGTCTACTCTGTCCTATAGGGTTGCTATGAGTCAGAATCGACTTGATGGCAGTGAGTTTGGGGTTTTTTGGTAAGATGTAGGTAACATAGTGTTGTTGATGCCCCGCCCCATAGTCCCTCTGCCCACCTGAGCTCACCTGCATCTGAGGTGGATGCTGTGTAACAGCCTGACCCATCTCCAGCACCTGTGTCTTTCTTCTTTTCTGCCTATTTTCTCCACCACCATTGGAGTTTACTCTGCCCAAACAGGTACAACCGGAAGAATTAACATCCCCAGGGACAATCCTCGACCAATGAGGGGTGGGAGTCAGTGAATAAAACCCAGTGTCCCAGATCTTTGGTGGAAAAATTCTGAGGTTTGCTGTACATTGTCCCAGCGGGTTCCCAGATGAGTTAAAGCCCAACCATCCACAGCAGTTAACTTCTCCTTATCACACCCTTTACTGTCTCTCTTCCCTGTTTCACCTTCCCTTACTTATGCTTCCTGAAATCATCTCCCAAATAAAACAGCTGAACCCAAGTTCTTGTTTCAGAGTCTGCTTATGGGGAAACCCAAACTAAGCCAATAAGAGGAATAGTAAAATGTTTTGGGAACATTTTCCCTCCCTTGCGTGAACAGAATCTAAGAACCCAGTTTAGGCTTTACCCATCAGAGTGATGCTTAAGTCAAATCCCTAAATAGTTTTAGAAGCAGCCAGCTATGAATTCTGGAAGATTCTGGCTGCCTGTGAGCTAAAAGGCTAACAAGAATCTTCTCTCTGGAATGTTGGTGTTTGCCTTGAATGAACCTTTCAGGCAAGGTAGCTTGCATGTCGCTACGATGCTGGAAGCAGTGCCATTGGTATTTCAAATGCCAGAAGGGTCAGCCATGGTGGACAGGTTTCAACAGAGCTTCCAGACTAAGACAGACTAGGAAGAAAGGCCTGGCAATCTACTTCCAAAAATTAGCTAATGAAAACTTTATGGACCACAACAGAATATTGTTGGATATAGTGCTGGAAGATGAACATGCTGGTTTGGAAGGCACTCAAAAAACACAATGGACACAACGATGGACTCAAGCATATCAATAATCATAAAGATGGCACAGGACCAGGCAACGTTTTGTTCTGTTGTACATGGGGTCTGCATCAGTTGGAGCCAACTTGACAGCAACTAACAACAACAACATAGTTGGAGCACCTAGAAGATCAGAGAGCTGGGACTCCCTTGAGCCTATAGAACAAGTGGTATGAATTGTTTTGTGCTTGCTTCCTGGTAGAAGTCTAGTTAATGAAGGTCTCTGTGAGGGCATAATTTGGTCTGTAACTTGCTTTTCTCATGAGATGGTTGTGAGATTTTGGAGGTTTGAATCCACCCAGAGGCACCTCAGAAGAAGGGTCTGGTGATCTACTTCCGGAAACCAGCCATTGAAAGCCCTACGGAGCACTGTTTACTCTAACACACATGGGGCCACGATGAGTAGGAATCAACTCAACGGCCACTGGTGAGCTAACCCTAATCCTTTTCAAACTTCTCTAGCCACTGCCATTATCAACCATAAAGAGCCTAAGAATCATCATTGACCAGACTGACCTAGTTGGTGGTTTACAAAACCACCTGGAGTAGCCACCCACTTGCATTCACATCCTACTTTAATTCCCCAAATGGGACCTATTGTTTTGTTTTTATTTTTTTCTTTTTATTTATCTGTCATTTGTTTTCTGTTTCTATATCTTCTCCAACACCAACCTTGATAGAAGGTAAGCTCCATGTCTTGTTGACCTCTCTCTCCCCCCCCCGGTACCTACAACAGTGCCTGAAACCGCAGGTGTTCAACAAGTGCTCTGCTCGATGTTCATTTAAAGAGCGACAGGAGTTGCAGCTGAGTTCCACTACTCAAGGAGCTTGTATTCTAAGAAAGGGAGTTTGCATGTTACCCTTCAAGGCTGTGATTGCTAGGCTGTGGAGGTCATGGACACCTCTGAGAGTCTGATAAAAGCTATGAGCCACTGCTCTGCTCAGAAAAAATGCATACACAGTCATACACATAAAATTGTACCTCTGACTTCAGGGGATGCATAGACCCCAGGTTCAGAATCCCTGCCTCCAGCTATGTGCAAGCCAGAAAAGCCAGATACATGACAAATTCAGCCCTGTGTTTTAAGATGACAACTCTAGTGGTCACATAATGGTGGAGGAGAAGAAAGCAGGGGGCAATGAGAACAATAGAAGGCTTTTGAAACAGACCAAGACCAAGAGGGTGTAGGTATAGATTTAGGCAACATTTAGGGAATGAAAGGAAGCCCTAGTGGTGCAATGGTTAAGCACTCGGCTGCTAACCAAAAGATTGGCAGTTTAAATCCATCCAGTGGCTCCGTGGGCAAAAAGACTTGGCTATCTGCTCCTGAAAAGATTATAGCCTGGAAACCCTATGGGACAGTTCTACTCTGTCTTATCAGATCATTATGAGTAGGAATCAACTTGACGGCGCACAACAACAGGAATTTAAGAGGAATGGCAATTTGGGGGAAACATTTCTGAGATAGAATTTATAAGATTTGATCACTGACTAGATGGCAGAGGTATAAAAGAGGGAAAAGGCAAGGTAGCTGTGAGTTTTCTGGCCTGGGACCCCGGTGGATGGTGACAACATTAACCTAGGCAGAGGCAGGTAGTTTCCTCCCTGTAGTTAGATGAAGTATAGCCTGACCTTCAGGGCTGAGTCATAATCACAGACTTTGGCCTCCACCCAGGCTGCCCCACAAAACAAAACCAAAACCCATTGCCTTCAAGTCGATTCCGACTCATAGTGACCCTATAGAACAGTAGAACTGCCCCATAGAGTTTCCAAGGAGCACCTGGTGGATTCAAACTGCCAACTTTTTGGTTAGCAGCCATAGCACTTAACCACTACACCAGCAGGGTTTCCAGCTGCCCCATAATCCCTGGGAAATAGCTTGAACCAAAGGGCAGGGGGTAGGAGAGAAGGAATCTGTTTCCTCTCTTTCTGAAGGTACCACCTGCTCTTGGCAACAGTTTTCTTCTCTTTCACTCAATCTTTGTTGGAGAAGTCAACTCTTTTTTTTTTTTTTTTTTTTTTAGCAAAGTAAAAAAAAAAAGAATATATATGTGTGTGTGTATGTGTATAATTAGGCATACATTCCAAGAGGCAAAAGTGGGAAACAGAAAAGCTTGATGCCAGAGCTCTGTGTACCTAGAACATTACAGAATCATCAGTATATATTAACATTACAAATGGCTAAAATCATTGAAACTTCACTTTTTCACAGATGGGCTAAAAACTGCTAAATCACTATGTTTCTACATTTTGAATTGTCTTTTTTTTTTTTTCTTAGTGTTGTAATTCTTTTGTGTATGTCTGTGTCCTTTAGCTGAAGGTTTATAGAGCATGTTAGTTTCTCATTAAACAATATACATACTGTTTTGTGACATTGATTGCCAACCCCTCGATGTGTCAACATGCTCCCCTTCTCAACCTTGGTTTCCCCATTCCCATTTATCCAGCTTTCCTGTCCCCTCCTGCTTTCTCATCCTTGCCCCTTGGCTGATATGCCCATTTAGTCTCGTTTTTTTTCATGGGCCTGTCTAATCTTTGATTGAAGGGTAAAGCTCAGGAGTGACTTCAGTACTGAGTTAAAATGTGTCCTGGGGCCATACTCTCAGGGTTTCTTCAGTTTCTGTCAGGCCAGTAAGTCTGGTCTTTTTTTGCGTGAGTTAAAATTGTGTTCTACATTTTTCTCCAGCTTTGTCCGGGACCCTCTGTTGTGATCCCTGTCAGAGCAGTCAGTGGTTGTAGCCGGGCACCATCTAGTTATGCTGGACTTAGTCTGGTGGAAGCTGTGGTAGTTGTGGTCCATTAGTTCTTTGGACTAATCTTTCCCTTGTATCTTTGGTTTTCTTCATTCTCCCCTGCTCCCGAAGGGGTGACACCAGTGGAGTATCTTAGATGGTTGCTCACAAGTTTTTAAGCCCCCAGACACTACTCACCAATGTAGGAGGTAGAACATTTTCTTTATAAACTATGTTATGCCAATTGAGCTAGATGTCCCCAGGAATCATGGTCCCCAGCTCTCAGCCCAGTAATTTGATTCCACAGGGAGCTTGAATGTGTCTGTGAAGTTTCCATGACCTTCCTTAGTCAAGTTGTGCTGACTTCCCCAGTATTGTGTACTGTCTCACCCTTCACCAAACTTACCACTTATCTATTGTCTATTTAGTGTTTTTCCATCCCCATCCCTCTCTTCCCTCGTAGCCAGCAAAGATTGTTTCTTTCTGCATGTAAACCTTTTCATGAGTTTTTATAATAGTGGTCTCATACAGTATTTGTCCTTTTGTGATTTTGCTCAGCATAACGCCCCCCAGGTTCATTCATGTTGTGAGATGTTTTGCAGATTCATCATTGTTCTTTATTTATTGTATTCCATTCTGTGTACGTACAATAGTTTGTTTATCCATTCATCTTTGATGGATACTTAGGTTGTTTTCATCTTCTTGCTATTGTGAATAATGCTCCAGTGAACATGGGTGTGCATATGTCTATTCATGTAACAGCTCTTATTTCTCTAGGATAGATTGCTGGATCGTATGGTATTTCTATTCCTAGCTTTTAAAGGAAGCACCATACCATTTTCCAAAATGGTTGTACCATTTTGCATTCTCATCAGCGGTGCATAAGAGTTTCAATCTCCCCACAGCCTCTCCAACATTTGTTATTTTGTTTTCGTTTTTATTTGATTCGTGCCAGTAATGTTGGGGTGATATAGTATCTCACTGTGGCTTTGATTTGCATTTCTCTAATGGCTAGTGATGGCAAGCATTTCCTTATGTGTCTATTAGTCATCTGAATGTCTTCTTTGGTGAGGGAAGTCAACTCTTCAGCATTCAAGAAAAGTATAGAGGTAATAGGAAGAACAAGTCAAAAACTATAGCATTTTCTTGGAAATGTGTGGGCTAAGTGGTCTTTGGCTCACACCATGTCTCTACTGCTGAACTGTCTGTGCTCCTAGCCGAGGCCACCCCCATGTATGCACTGGATCCCCAGCCCCTCTTGCCTACTCAAGGACATTGCTCCAGTAATTAATTCTCCTTCTCCTCTCTTGTTTCATCGATTTTTCCCCTTCCGCCAGACCATCCAACCATCACAGGAGATAGGCTATTATTTTTCCAATTTTAAAACAACTCTCTATGACCTCTTCCCATTCAGCTTCTGCCTCTTTCTTTCCTCTGCTGTATTGCAAAGCTTCTTGAAAGAGTTGCTCATACTTGTTGTTTCCAAGTCCTCTTCTGCCAATGTCTCTTGAACCCACTCCTAACAGGCTTTCCTTCCTATCACTACACCAAGCGGCT
The DNA here is from genome assembly GCF_024166365.1 of Elephas maximus indicus. Taxonomy (NCBI): domain Eukaryota; kingdom Metazoa; phylum Chordata; class Mammalia; order Proboscidea; family Elephantidae; genus Elephas; species Elephas maximus. The sequence goes on along the minus strand of NC_064828.1, from coordinate 89,052,714 downwards.
CTTATCAGAATCACCGAGGGCTTCCACATCACTAAATCAAGTGGTCAGCTGCTCGTCCTTGTCTAATCGGGCCTCTCCGCAGTGCACTTGACATAGTGTTCCTGCTACATACTCTTCTCATTTTCCTGCTACATCTCTGGATCTTCATCGTGGTCTCCTTTGGTGTTTTTTCCACATTTCTGGACCTCTAAATGCTGGAGGAGCCTGGGGATCAGTCCAGGTTCTCACCTCTTTTCTAACTACACTACTTTCCTGGTGATCTACTCTAGTCTCACAGTTTTAAATACTAGCTATATGCTGATAGGAGCCCTAGTAGTGCAGTGATTAAGAGCTCAGCTGCTAACCAAAAGGTTGGCAGTTCAAATCCATCAGCCACTCCTTGGAAACTCTGTGGGATAGCTCTACTCTGTCCTATAGGATCACTATGAGTTGGAATTGACTCCACAGCAATGGATTTTGGGGTATATGCTGACACCTCAATTTACATTTTCAGTCCAGCCCTGTCCCTTGAATTTCATATTTTTATATCCAATCATTTGACTCCACTTGAAAGTCTAATAGTCATTTCAAATTATCAAAGCAAACTATCATAGCAACAGCAAATTGTCCAAAAAAAGGTAGGAGATGACAAAGATGAGATCAGAAATTATCTTAATAAAAATCAAATGTACATAAGAGAAAATCAAGTAAGCCAAAAATTGGTTCTTGGAAAAGACTAATAAGATTGATAAACCTTTAGCAAAACTCAGGGAAAAAATATATACTAATGTCAGGAAAGAAAAGAAGAATATATTATAATCCTATAACTTCAAAAAGATAAGAGAATATCATAAATAATTTTGTGCTGGTATAGTTGAAAATTAAATGAAATGAGCAAATTCCTTAAAAAATAAAACTTACGAGAGGCAGGGCCAAGATGGCGGAGTAGTCAGACACTTCCAGTGAATGCTCTTACAACAAAGACCCCCCCAAAAACAAGTGAAATGATTATATTTATTATGACAATCTAGGAGCCCTGAACATCAAAGGCAAAGTTAGAAAACGGACTTAGTGGCATGGGGAGGGAGAGACGGTTCAGAAGCAGAGAGGAGTTGCTGGACCTGAGTCATCGGGAACCCTCAGGCACCATTCCCGGGAGCAGCTGCAGTGGGCTGGTGGTAGCGTTTGGCCAGTTTTCTCAAGGAGAAACAGCCAGCCGCACAGCTTACTCACACCTCCAGAACCAGAGAAGAACTGCACTCTTGGCAAAAGCTAAGTACTTGCGTGTATTTTACCATGCCCCCAGCCCCCAAGCTGGCTTCAGTGGCTGTCGATTTCCCTGGGCCTGAGACAGTCTCTGCTGAGCATCCTGAGCCATTCTCCCAGCCTTGGAGAAGGAATAAATTCATGATTGGGGGAAAAGATAATCCGCCAGCTCCACTAACTGGGGGAGCTCAGGACAGAAGCAGCTTCTGTCCAGGCATAAACAGTCCATGGACTTTGAATACCTTTCCCCCCCGCATGGACTTGTGTGGGCCTATTTCAGGAGAATAGGCTCTTGCTGGCAGACTGTAACTGTTCAGGCTGTGCAGTGGAGAGGTGGGTGTTTGATGTCTGACACTGCTTTGCCTATTAAACTGGGTCCTCACCTACCCACATCAGGGGCCTAAGGACTGCTGTCTCCACTCTGGTCACCCAGCCACCCATGACAGGGATCCAAGGATAATTAGTAACTCCCCGTCTTTACAACCAAAAGCACTGGGTGCCCATGGTCCGTCTGCAGAACCCACCCACCTGCGCGCTCTAGGGAACAGGGACGTGGTTTCCTCACACTCGGGATGGTTGTCAGCCCCCTGCCTTGTTCAGAGTGTGATCCTCTACTGCAATCATATACTGGTACCTACACCAGTCACCCCTGCCCCTCTAAGACTGTAGGACGGAGCCTATACCACACACTTGATGACCAGTTACCTGGACACCTGAGCTGAATCCATACAAGAAAAGGAATGGACTCCTAGGCTCATATACCTGATAACAGCTCTAGCCATCTGGTGACAGGACGTCAGAGCTTCAAAGGCGAAAATAATTAAACTAGCTCACTCAAGCAGCCTATCTGGGCATAGCAAAACAAAACAAAGCCAAGAAGCTAGGATACAGTAAGCAAACATAAAATAAACTAATACAATAACTTACAGATGGCTTGGAGACACCAGTCAATATCAAATCACATAAAGAAGCAGACCATGATTGCTTCAAAAAGCTCTCAAAACAAAGAATCAAGGGATCTTCTGCATGAAGGTACCTTCCTGGAATTACCAGATGCAGAATACAAAAGATTAATATACAGAACTCTTCAAGACATCAGGAACGAGATCAGGAAGGAGATCAGGCAATATGCAGAACAAGCCAAGGAACACACAGATAAAGCAGTTGAAGAAGTTAAAAAGGTTATTCAAGAACATAATGAAAAATTTAATAAGCTGCAAGAATCCAAAGAGAGACAGCAATCAGAAATTCAGAAGATTAACAATACAATTACAGAATTAGACAACTCAACAGAAAGTCAGAGGAGTAGAATTGAGCAAGTGGAAGGCAGAATTAGTGAGAATGAAGATAAAGCACTTGGCATCAATATATTTGAAGAAAAATCAGATAAAAGAATTAAGAAAAAAATGAAGAAACCCTAAGAATCATGTGGGACTCTATCAAGAGAAATAACCCACAAGTGATTGGAGTACCAGAACAGGGAGGGATAAAAAATAAAACCTAAAACTGACTTAAGAAAAAACAGAAAATCTGAATAGTATATATACATACATATACATATATATCCCTTGATACGAAGTCAGTATACAAATCCAGTTGTATCTCTATATGCTAGAAACAATTAGAAAATCTGTTTCTAAAAATAATATAATTTATAATAGCATAAAAATTTTAGAACATGTTTATGAATTTCTACTTAAAAGCCTGCTGGGATTTGGATTGGGGTTGTATTAATCTATAGACCAATTCTGGGAGAATTGACATCTGTGATTTTTATCATTTTTTAAAGTAGTATTCTAGTTGTCAATAAGCTGAGGACTCTTATTGTGCAAGACATTCATAATAAATGATGATAAACAGAAAAATAGCTATAATTTATTCATCTCCAGCTTTGTCCAGACATTCTACTGATATTATGTCACTTGATAATCTCAACAACTCTATGAGGCAGATATTATTATCCCCATTTTTAAATTTTATAGATGAAGACCCTGAGACTCTGAGAGGTTAAGTAACTTGTCCAGTGTTACAGTGTGAGCAAGTGGCAGAGGTAGGGTTTGAACCTACAGCTTCCTGACTCCAAAATCCATCTCTTTTCTTCAAAAACACTATGGCTATTCCCCCGGACACCGTTTTAACTCAGTACCAAAATCACTCCTGAGGTTCACCCTTCAGCCAAAGATTAGACAAGCCTATAAAACAAATAATAATACAAGTACCTCAACCATGTGTACAAAACAAAATGGGCAAAGCAGCCCACAGCAACGATGAGAAGGCAGGAAGGGACAGGAAAGCTGGACAAATGGAAACGGAAATTCCAAGGTCGAGAAGGGGAGAGTATTGACGTATTGAGGGGTTGGCAACCAATGTGACAAAGCAATATGTGTAGTAATTGTTGTTGTTGTTAGGTGCCATCGAGTCAGTTCCAACTCATAGTGACCTATGTAAACAGAACGAAACACTACCCGGTCCTGTGTCATCCTTACATTGTTGTGCTTAAGCCCATTGCTGCAGCCACTGTGTCAATCCATCTCATTGAAGGTCTTCCTCTTTTTCACTGACCTTCTGCTCAACCAAGCATGATGTCCTTCTCCAGGGACTGATCCCTCCTGCTAACATGTCCAAAGTATGTGAGATATAGTCTTGCCATCTTGCTTCTAAGGAACATCCTGGCTGCACTTCTTCCAAGACAGATTTGTTCATTCTTTTGGCAGTCCATGATATATTCGATATTCTTCACCAACACCACAATTCAAAGGCATCAATTCTTCTTCAGTCTCCCTTATTCATTGTCCAGCTTTCACATGCGTATAAGGAGATTGAAAACACCATGGCTTGGGTCAGGTGCACCTTAGTCTTCAAGGTGACATCTTTGCTTTTCAACACTTTAAAGAGGTCTTTTGCAGAAGATTTGCCCAATGCAATGCGTCTTTTGACTTCTCAGCTGCTGCTTCCATGGGTGTTGATTGTGGATCCAAGTAAAATGAAATCCTTGACAACTTCAATCTTTTTTCCATTTATCATGATGTTGCTTATTAGTCCAGTTATGAGGATTTTTGTTTTCTTTGTTGAGGTGTAATCCATACTGAAGGCTGTGATCTTTGATCTTCATCAGTAAGTGCTTCAAGTCCTCTTCACTTTCAGCAAGCAAGGTTGTGTCATCTGCGTAATGCAGGTTGTTAATGCATCATTTCTTCCTTTTGCTTTAGTTACTTGACGTTCCAGAGCAAGTTTCATAGTCTCTTCTGACATCCATTTTGGTCTTTTCTTTCTTTCTTGTCTTTTTAATGACCTCTTGCTTTCTTCATGTATGATGTCCTTGATGTCATTCTTCAACTCATCTGGTCTTCAGTCATTAGTGTTCAACAAGTCAAATCTATTCTTAAGATGGCCTCTAAATTAAGTGGGATATACTCAAGATTGTACTTTGGCTCTTGTGGACTTGTTTAATGAGGAACTAATTTGCTCTGTAAACCTTCACCTAAAGCACAATAAACAAACAAACACTATGGCTATTTAAATTACCACCATCCATCTGTCAGTTTGTCATACTGGGGTGGCTTGCATGTTCTATGATGCTGGAAGCTATGCCACTGGTATTTCAAATTCCAGCAGTGTCCCCCATGGTGGACATGTTTCTGTTGAACTTCCAGACTAAGACAGATTAGGAAGAATGGCCTGACAATCTACTTACGAAAATTAGCCAAAGAAAATCCTATGGATCAAAATGGAATATTGTCTGATTCAGTGCTAGAAGATGAGCCTCCTAGGTTGGACGACACACAAAATACAGAGTGGCTGCAACAATGGACCTGAGCGTACCAACAATCATGAAGATGGCACAGGACTGGGCAATGTTTTCTTCTATTGTACATAAGTCACCATGAGTCAGAGTCAACTCAACAGCAATCAACAATTTTACTTTATGTTCCTCTCTTCAGGCCTCCTCCTACCCTGGCTTCAGTTTCCACCTAATCGATTCCCCAGCTATTAGAACTTCGTACCTCTGAAGTTGTATGACACAGGGTAGAAATGAACAATTATTAAGTCTCTACTGTATGTGTCTGATGCTGGGCTAGGTGACTTGTGTGTAGTATCTCATTTATTCTCTGAGGGACATACGCATTCATGCATAGCTATGTGCACTCACACAGGTATACCCACACCTCCTACATGGAAGTCCCCAGTGACTGAGGTCACATTCAGCCGCCACGAAGGCAGGTGTAAGCTTAGGGAGAGTCCCCAGGACTCTCCCATAGCCAGCCCTTGGCCTCAGAGGCTTCAGGACCCACCCACTCAGCTCACTGTCTGGTTGCTCACTGTAGAAGGGGCTGCAGATTTCCATTTTTGGTTCAATTATTTGATCCTTTTCGCTGACTCTCAATAAATAAGCAAACTTGTACAAATCAGCCAAGACGAATTACAAAGGAGCCATCTCTAAATGTGGGAAACCAGCACTGCTATTTTTAGGTAACCCACTTGCTCTGCTGTTTCACCCCTCTGTGGATAGATACCTCCTGCTCACACAGGCCTCACTCTGAGGAAGCAGGTTTTCCGGGACACTCCTTCGTGCCCGGCCACTCTGGTTGTTCTTCCCATGCCACCCCCAGCAATGCTGTCCCCATCCCCCGGCCCTCCAGCCTAGATCCAGCTCTCAAAAGTCAGAGGTAATAGCAACAGTACCTTAATTCCAATCTATGCTTGTAGCAACACCTTCTGTATAAAGTCTCTCTCAGTTCATTTAATTTTAAGAGGGAACTTGGATACACACAGGGTAAAACAGCATCTTAGGAGCACCATTATCTTTCCACTGTACTTAGCAAGGATCTTAGACACACCGCACTACTGCGGGGTGTCCGGTGCTAACATTAAAAATTAGGGAAACATTTAGGGTCAGGCTGGATGAGTTGGCAGCTAAAGAAAGTTGCCCAGGCATTTTTGCCTTCACTGAACAAACAGTCCTGGGGCATTCATTACCAGGTACCTGGTACGGTTCTAAGTGCAGGGGACCCAAAGGTGAATAAGACACAGTCTTTGGCCTCAAGAAACTCACAAGCTAGCACACAGGCTACCTGGGCTACAAATAGCTGCTTTGACAGCAGGGTAAGTGTTTTTCCTTTGGAGAAAGTAAAAACAAAACAAAAATACAGTGAAAAACAGAACTCACCAGGAGGGATACTCACCTCACAGTGCAATGGAGTACCCTGTGGTTCAACTCTGCTTACAAGGAAAGAGTGGGTGGGCCTTCTCAGGAGAAGGGATGGCCGAGTACCATTTCACACAACAGCTGAATCACCGTCTCCAATGAAGACAGCACGTGAGGAAGTAGGCAAACTCCTGCAGGGCACAGTGACAATGGCTTGGCGGTGATGCCGGCAGAATGGGTCATTCAACCCTCCTTTGTGGGGTCTCTATGTATAGCATGGATGCTCATCCACTTGATATGCTCATGTTCAGTCCTGGCCAAAGACAAGAAACTAGATGGTGATGTCTCAGGGCCACCACCAGACCTAAAAGTCTCTGCCCTTGGGGAAGAAAGGTGGTGCCTCTACTTTGGTGTAGTACAGGTTCCTGCAAGTGACATACTGAGGGCTATGCCCCAGGAAGTTTGGGTCAGAATTAGGAAACTGAGGCATAGGGACAAAAAAAGGGAATATATATTGTCTAATCCATAAAGTAGAAACCCTGGTGGCTTGGTGGTTAAGTGCTACAGCTGCTAACCAAAGGGTCGGCAGTTCAAATCCACCAGGCGCTCCTTGGAAACTCTATGGGGCAGTTCTACTCTGTCCTATAGGATCACTTTGAGTTGGAATAGACTTGATGGCACTGGGTTTGGTTTTTTGGGGTTTAATCCATAAAGTAAGAAGCCCTGTGGCTGAGTGGTTAAATGCTTGACTGCTAACTGAAAGGTCGGCATTTCGAATCCAGCAGCCACTTCGTGGGAGAAAGATGTTTCAGTCTGCTTCCATAAAGATTTACAGCCTTGGGAGCCCTAAGGAGCAGTTCTACTGTCTTACAGAGACACTATGAGTCGGAATTGACTCAACAGCAATGGGTTTGGGTTTTCTGGTTAATCCGCAGAGGGCAGTGGTGGTCTAGTGGTAGAATTCTCACCTCCTATGAGGGGGACCTGGGCTTGATTCCCAGCCAATGCACCTCAAGCACAGCCACCACCCCCTTGTCAGTGGAAGCTTGTGTGTTGCTATGACACTGAACAGGTTTCAGTGGAGCTTCTGGGCTAGGATGGACTAGGAAGAAAGGCCTGGTGATCTATTACCAAAAGTCAGCCTATGAAAAACCTATGGACCACAGAGTCTGATCCCGTTGTACATAGGGTTGCCATGAGTCAAGGGGTGGACTTGTCAGCAATTAACAACAACAACAATCCATAGCGTGGTGCTTAAGATTAAGGAAGTAGTTAAATGGTTAAGTAAATAGTGGTTCGACAACTGTCTATCCGTAGAGTAGTGGTTATGGAAATGAAAGCGGGAGCCAGGCTGTCCTTGGGTTCAAAACCCAGCTTCACAACTTCATACTTACTGTGTAACCTTGGGCAAGTTACTAAACCTCTCTGAGACCTGATTTCCTTATCTATAAAAGAAGGCTAAAATACCTTCCCCAGAGTTGTGAGAATAAGTGAACCAAGTTTATGTTAATCCCCTATCCTGTCTCAGACTTGTTGAGCAAATGAATAAACGAAGTGTTCAGGAGGACTAAACCAAAAAACCAAACCTAGTGCCGTCGAGTCGATTCCGACTCATAGTGACCCTATAGGACAGAGTGGAACTGCCCCACAGAGTTTCCAAGGAGCGCCTGTCGGATTCAAACTGCTGACCCTTTGGTTAGCAGCCGTAGCACTTAACCACTATGCCACCAGGGTTTCTGTTCAGGAGGACAGTGCCTGACAAATAGTAAACTCAAAAACTGCCCATCATCATCATTATTATTATCATACAAATTCCTGCCTCATCGACTCCCAGGCATCCCGCACAAGGCTCACACTCACTGCCCACCCTGCACATGCTTTCAGAGCATCTGATGAACACGGTGAAATCCACACACAAGAGCAGGTCCTGGCCACGGCTGTCCGCCGCTTCTCTTCTGTCACCTCCCCTTGGGCTTTGGACCCAACTCTCTTCCTAATCCCAGCTAACAATTTTCTAAATTGAGCAGAAAGGATCCTGGACTGTTCCACTCTCTCTGTCTCTGTTCCTCTCCCCCCCCACCCCCCCTTTATTTTGGCCCAGGAACATGTCCCCAGCATGTCAACAGCAGTGGGAAGTAACCTAATTAGTAGCTATTTGATAGACTGCCCACCCTCGTGTCCCACTGGCAATCCAGCAGCCTTTTTCTGCAGACAGGAAAATATTTCCTTGCTAATTAATCTGAGCGCAGGGATTTGAGCTTGGACCAAAGCAGGGAAATCCATCTCCATGAGTCTTGCTCAATTGCATCTGTTTCTCCTGCAATCATTTCCTTCCCTCAGACTCCCCCTGCTCCGACCCACCCTCTCTGATCTCATCTTCTACCTTTATTAAAGCTGGTTACCCTGGTGACTTCCCCATGCCCCCGTGGCCCCTCTCACGAAGAGGCTGCTCTCGGAGGACCTGCTTCGGGTTGATTTTCCTCTAGCACCGGGTACTTCCCATGGATAGGCAAGTTCATGCTCCTTGACTTGCGGAGGATGAGACACCAGTGGCTTTGTTGTGTTCCTGCTCCCAGGCCCCATCAGAATAGCACACACCTCGCTGCAGTGCCCCCTGCCCCCGCCGTCTACACTCCCAAACAAATACAGACATCTCACTGTCATTTTAAATAAGGCTCAGCTTCTGTCCCTAGGCCCTGCCCTGGCCCTCTGTAGAATCCTCTATTTGCATCCAAAGAGGTTCCTAAGAAAAGGGCAAGTGTACACATGATTTCACATGAGTCTCCTCCTTAGTAGCGTCTCCCCAGACCCTGCTTACGTCTCCAGACACAGGCAGCCAAATCAGGGGCTTTTGTGTTGATGGGAGTCCGTAAGGGAAAGGTCATCCATGAGAAGATGGTGATGATCCCATTTCTTTTGGATGAGCTCAGGATCAATGGAAACAGAACTGTCTTTGCCTAATATTAACCTATTAGGCAAACATACAAAGAGTATGTGTGTGTGAGAGGGAGAGAAACAGAGAGATCCATGGTAATGTAATAGATGATCTATTGTTTTTGGTTGTTTAGCATCCATTACCCCCTCTTCTGGTAGTTTCACTCACTCCAATTTTCCTTTGGAGAACTAGCCACCCCTATTAGTTGTAGCTGTGACAGTCTGTCAATCACATGACTCAAGTTAAGCCAATCCCATGCTCTCTCCTTGGGAGATAAGTTTTGAACCAGGTGCCCCAAAGTCTGAAAACAGCCAAAAAATATCCAAATCTTTGGCTGCCCTGGCTCCTGATCTTTCTGAGGCTTGGCCCTTGCTGGGAGCTTCTCTCTCCTTCCAATAAATTCCAGTTTTGCTTAAGTTAGCTCAGTCAGTTTCTGTTGCTTGCAACCAGACAACCTCGGAGCTGGTGAAGAGATGTTCAAGGATAATTCTCCCCTTCTCTTGCCAGCCTCTGCCTTCTATCTCCCTCAGATCAGGAATTTTTTTTTTTTTTAATTCAGGGATTAGACTATTTTAGAATGAAATTGCAATATAAGAGACTTGTTATGAATTGAATTGTGTCCCTCAAAACTGTGTTAAATTCCTGGTTTTCTTTTTTATGTTAATGAGGTTATACTGGTGTAGGGTGGATCCTAAACCTAATCATTTACCAAAAAACCAAACCCATGGCGATTGAGTCGATTCTGACTCATAGCAACTCTATAGGACAGAGAAGAACTGCTCCACAGAGTTTTCAAGGAGCAGTTGGTGGATTCGAACTGCTGACCTTTTGGTTAGCAGCCAAGCTCTTAGCTACTGCGCCACTAGGGCCCTAATCTAATCACTTACGAGTTATAAAAACACCAAAATAGACACAGAGACACACACGGGGGAAGACAGACGGTAAGGAATACCAAGGAATGCCAAAGAACACCAAGGATCACCAGCAGACACCAGAAACTAAAAGAGAGGTTCACAGAAGGAAACAGCATGGCCTAGACCCTGATTTGGTCTTTTGGTCTCCAGAACTGTGAGAAAATAAATTTCTGTTCTTTTAAGCCACCCACTTGTGATATTTCTGCTATGACACCACTAGGTAACTAAGACAAGGCTGGAGGTTCATGTTCTTCCTTTCTTTTTATGTCTCTTAATCTCTTTCTTCTTAAACACTTTCTTGGAAACTTTCTTCACCTTCCTTGGGAACTACCCCCCGCCCCAGTACAGGAGGGGCTCTTTCTCAAGATGCCATTGTTCCTGAATCATCCAATGCCCCAGTCTGAGCCAACATTGCAGAGGAGCAGACCAGGGCCTGCCAAGATGGTCAGTGATGCTTGAATCCACTCAAGTGTTAAAGGGCAGCTGGGAGGGAGAAGGGACTCTGGGTCCTGTGATCAATGGAGGTGGAAGCTCTGCATGGAGGTTCTTTTCAGTAGTAGTAAGTTGCAGGGAGGCCAGCTACTTCATCTACCAGTCTGTTAAGGTAGGTGCATACATAGCTCCCTAAAAGATAGGAATTTGGGGTATTGGGATGTTGTCATTGCTAGGCACTGCCGAGTCATCTCTGACTCACTGTGATCTTATGTATAACAGAACAAAACGTTGCCCAGTCCTGTGCCACTCTCACAATAGTAGGTATGTTTGAGGCCATTGTTGCAGCCACTGTGTCAATCCATCCATTGAGGGTCCTCTTCTTTTTCACTGACCCTCTACATTACCAAGCACGATGTCCTTTTCCAGGGATTGTTCCCTCTTGATAACAGGTCCAAAGCAAGCAAGATGAAATCTCGCCATCCTCACGTATTCTAAGGAGCATTCTGACTGTACTTCCTCCAAGAAAGATTTGTTCCTCCTTCTGGCAGTCCATAGTATATTCAATATTCTTTGCCAACAGCATAATTAAAATGCATCAATTCTTCTTTGCTCTTCTTTTACATCGCCAAGCTTTCGCATGCATATGAAATGATTGAAAATACCATGGCTTGAGTCAGGCACACTTTAGTCACCAAAGTGGGGAGATAATACAGTCTAACCCCAATAGGAAAATAGTGATATTTTCTCAATCATAAAGACATCTTGCCCTTCCCCTAAGATGGTGCTTTCTATTACTTCTATGTAGCGTTTGTTTTCCTTCCTGCTCCATCTGAGTCCTACTTACATAATAAATATACTACACTGGCCTTTTGTTGTTGTTGTTGTTACTTAAGGAAGGGCTCTGGACTCTATCAAATTCTAAAGTTTCCACAGTCTCTCTCTGAGAGAGTGGAGACCTGGTGGCGCAGTGGTTAAGAGGTCAGCTGCTAAGCAAAGGTGGGTAGTTCGAATCCACCAGCCGCTCCTTGGAAACCCTGTGGGGCAGTTCTACTCTGTCCTATAAGGTCACTACGAGTCATAATTAATTCGACGGCAATGGGTTTAGTTTGGTTTGGGTTTTTCCGAGAGAGCTTGCCAATTATTCCAGAGCTAAAGGAAGGCATTCATTAAAAAAGAGAAATAATGTCCTAATGACAGCTTTAAGTTATGTTGTCACTGCTGTCAGGAGAAGGAGCCCTATGATGCAGCGGTTAACCACTCGGCTACTAACCAAAAGGTTAGCAGCTTTGGTTAGCAGTTCGAACCCACCAGGGGCTCCGCAGGAGAAAGGTGTGGCAGTCTGCTTCTGTAAAGATCACAGCCCTGGAAACCGTATGGGGTAGCTCTACTCTGTCCTAAAGGGTTGCTATGAGTTGGAATTGACTCGATGGCAATGGGCTTGGTTTTCACTGTCAGGAAAGAAAGAACAGAATTCCACTGTTTAAAGAGCACACTAAAAAATTCAGATTGGTTCCATTTTTTCCCAGTGGTAGTGAAGTATCACCTGGGTTATTTTCATTTTCCTGTTGTAGACAAAGTTCTACCAGCCTTTGAGGCAGGGCCATGTTATGCACAAAGTGAGGCTTTCTCAACTTGAAAGCATTTCTTGAGGAAACTAGCCCCTTGTCATCGAGTTGATTCCGACTCATGACAATCCCATGGGTTACAAAGGAGAGCTGCCCCCACAGGGCTTCCTTGGTTGTAATCTCTACAGACGCAGATCACCGAGCCTTTCTTCTGTGGCTGCTGGGTTGGTTCGAACCACCAACCTTTAGGTTAGTCAAGTGCAAACAGTTCCCACCAGCCAGGGACCTTTTTGAGGAGACTATCAGGGGTAATTCTCAACTGTTCCAGGCCAGTAGAAAAAAAAAAGTTTTTTTTTTTCCAGGCCAGAGACACCCCAAATGACACCACATTTCTTGCAAAAAGAGAACACTTTCCTCACCTACCAGTTACCTAAAGAATAAAGCTCCTCTAGACCTAAATCGACTCGATGGCAATGCATCTTTATGTATTTATTTATTTGGGTTAGACCTAAAGAAGGAGGCCTGGTGGCACAATGGTTGAGCACTCAGCTGCTAACAAAAAGATTGGCAGTTTGAAACCACCAGTGGTGCCACAGGAGAAAAGACCTGGCAATCTGCTCCCTTAAAGATTACAGCTTAGGAAACTCTATGGGGCAGCTCTACTCTGTCCTATAGGATCCTTAATGAGTCAGAATCAGCTCTGCAGCACCCAACAGCCAGACCTAAAGATCACCACCCATCTGGCAGTTTGTTGCACTGTGGTAGCTTGCATGTTGCTATGAGGCTGGAAGCTATGTCACTGGTATTTCAAACACCAACATGGTCACCCACGGTGGACAGGTTTCAGTGGAGCTTCCAGACTAAGACAAACAAGGAAGAAAGGCCTGGCGATCTACTTCCGAAAATTAGTCAAGGAAAACCCCATGTATCACAATAGAAAATTGTCCACTACAGTGCTGGAAGATGAGCCCCCTGGGTTAGAAGACACTCAAAATACACAACAGCCACAACAATGGACTCAAACACCAATGATGATGAAGATGGAGCAGGATCGGGCAATGTTTTGTTCTGTTACACGTAAGGTCACCATGAGTCAGAGACAACTCAACAACAACAACAAGACCCAAAGAGCAGGTGTTTCTCATGCTTCTCGTGGACATTGGACACAGCTACATTAATTCAAAGGGGTAGGAGACATTTTCCAGGTGGTACTTACAAATCTCTTTTCACTAGGATGTTACTTTCATCTCAGCCTGAACCTACGTCAATGGTCACAACCTAAGAAAGCCACTGAAACTCACTTGTCCATCTCACACATGACTTAAGGGCCTGAGGCTCTCCATTCCAGGGCTCCTCATGTGCCATGCAGCAAAGTAGTTAAGAGCATAGACTCTAATGCCCAGCTGCCTGGGTTCCAGTTCTGGCTTTGATATTCCCTTCTTGTATTGGTTACCTACTGCTGCGTAACAAATTATCCCGAAGCTTAGCAACTTAAAACAAAAAAAATTACCTCACAGTTTCTATCAGTCCAAGCATGTGGAACCAGCTTACCTGGGTTGTCTGGCTCAGGGTCTCTCGAAGGCTCCAATCAGGGTGTTGACTGGGGTTGCAGTCATCTCAAGGCTCTTGGGAAAGGACCTGCTGCCAAATTCACTCACATGGCTGTTAACAGGATTCAGTTTCTCACAGGTTGCTGGCCGGAGGTCACCCTCAGTTCCCTGAGCCCTTGGGGTAGCTCACAGCATGGCAGTTTGTTTCATCAGAGCAAGAAAGAGGGCAAGACAGAGAGAGAGTGCAAGACAGAAGCCACGGTCTTTCGTAACCTAATCTTTGAAGTGACATCTTATCACTTTTGTCACATTCTATTCATTAGAAGCAAGTCCCTAGGTCCAGGCCATACTCGAGAGGAGGGGCTTACACATGGGCATGAATACCAGAAGAAGGATTATTGAGGGCTACGTTAGAGGCGGAAACCCTGGTGGCATAGTGGTTAAGTGCTACAGCTGCTAACCAAGAGGCAGCAGTTCAAATCCGACAGGCGCTCCTTGGAAACCAGGCGCTCCTTGGAAACCCTCTAGGGCGGTTCTACTCTGTCCTATTGGGTCGCTATGAGTCGGAATCGACTCGATGGCACTGGGTTATCTTAGAGGCTGCCTGTCACATTAATCACATGACTTTGGCAAGTTATCTTGCCTCTCAGTGCCTTGGTTTTCCATTAATAAAATGGGAATGTTAATAGTTAATCGCACTTAGCCTCTGTGTGGATTAAATCTACGAATGCAGGTGAAGAATCTAGAACAGTGCCTGGGAAGAGCATGTGTTCAGTACCTGTGAGCAATTACAAGTATTAGAGAACAGGAGAAATAACAGAATGGGTTGAGATCTTAACATTAACTTGGGTACCAGCCTGCTTTGCTGCTATGTAAGACATTCCAGTACCACAGAGGGAGAGAGTGAGAAGGCTGCAGGTCGACAGGTCGTCAGGACGAGTGATACCAAGGGTGGGGAAAGGGCTCTGACAAGCCAGGCTACTCCTAAAGCCCAGGTCTCTCTCCCCTAAAGGGGCCTTGGGTTTGGGTTTCTCTCATCTGTGGTGCCTACGTACATTGAGCCCTTCCGATGTATTAGGAACTGTGTAAAGTGCCTAACATGCCTTAAAAAAAAAAAATGCCTCATCTCATGTAATTCTCACAACATCCCTATAAAGTAGGTACTACTGCTACTGAAAACCGAAGTTCAGAGAGGTTAAACAACTTGCCTGGGGTCATACAGCTCAGAAGTGGCAGAATGGGGAGCACAACCAGGTCTGACTCGAGCCCAACCTAGTATCCACTGGAGGCAGGGACCAGACAGAGAAGAGCGAGCCAAGATCACACTCCTGTGTCTTGATTCACTCATACTTTGAACTCCACTCTCAGGCCTCCCTGGGGTGACAAGCAGGCTCTCTGGCCTCTCCAGATCTGCATAAGCTTGTCCAGCCACCACCGTCCCCTCCACCCCAGGCCAAATGCAGTCCTAGACCTGGTCCAGCTTCCAGACCACCTGTCTCACCCCGCCTCAGCCCCTCACACCATCCTGCTCTTCACAGCAATCTCAGCCTCATTATTAGAATCCTAGTCTCTTCCTCTAGATTTCATGCAGTTGTCACCATCTGATCCCACATGCTTCCCAAAGTCACCTTTCCTCTGCACCTTCACATTAAACCTTTTTCTTCAGATTATATTCATCTGTCTTGAGCTCACCAGCTGGCCTTGCCGACTCCTAATTCTTCTAGCACCCTCTTCCCCCAACAACTACTATATCTAGATCCGGTGTCATGTATGCCCACAGCATGCCAAAGAGACGCCCACTGCCCTGACCAGCAGCCCTCCTGGAGGACAGAAGAATTTTCTCTGCCCCATCGCTGGGACAGAAGAGAAGGCCAAAGGCCCAGGGCAGGAACAAGAGGATGACGGAGCCCGTGATGTAGACTCGAGGGGAGAGAGGCTGCTCCAGGGGGGCTATAAATTCCCTTCTAATTCCAAATAATTCCGATTACACGGATGAGTAGTTTTCAATCAGGAAGATAATCTCAGAGATAGATGGCAGGATAATTGTTCGTAGCGCCGACGTAAATATTGTGTCGTTTCTATTAATCTCCGCGAATCGGCTGTCAGAGTTGTCACTCATTCATCACAGCAAATTAAAAATAAAATTTTAAGAGAGAAAATCATGCCTGGGGGTGGGGTAGAAAGGGCCAGGGCTGCTGCGGGAACCATGAATAAGAGGGGGAGGTGCAACCAGCAAGCTGTTGCCAGGAATACATTTGGCGGACCTATTTAATATATTTATTTATGAAAGCAAAAGGTAGCTGGGGCTGTAGATCTCTATTAACCTCTCTGCAGGGTGTACCACAAGTGAGCGTGCATGTGGACATGCGCAGTGGTGCAGAATACAATGGTGCGTCAAAGGCGTGGGCTGTCCGGCGGCCATTGTCCAGAGAGGAGACAGATCTGCTGACCCATCTGAATCGGTTTTGGACTGAGATATGGCTAAGCCTGCCATCTTTCGTAACCCTAATGAGGTCATAGGCTAGAAGAATGAGGTCATAATGGCAGTGGTCCTCAGAACCTTGCTACAGCCCAAGAGTATCAGTCATTTTGAAACCCTGCTGCTCACTGTTTAGGCTATTCACATATAGAAGCAGTTTACTTAAGTGCCTGATGTACCCAAATTCTTTCTTTTTTTCTTATTTTGTTGTTGTTGTTGAGAATAAACACAGCAAAACATCACCAATTCAAGAGTTTTTACATACACAATTTAGTGACATTGATTACATTCTCTGAGGTGTAGACCGTTCTCACCCTCCTTTTCTGAGTTGTTCTTCCCCCATTAACATAAATTCACTGCCCCCTAAAGCTCCTATCTAAACTTCTGAGTTGCTGTTGTCAGTTTGATCCCATATAGATCTTAAAAGAGCACAACACTCAAGGTAGACCTTTACTAGTTAAGCTATTGTTCAGTTTTAAGGTGACTTTATTTTGGGGATATTTTGGTTTAAGGTTTAAAGATTATCTCAGGGCAATAATTTCAGAGGTTCATCCACCCTCCATGGCTCCAGAAAGTCTGGAGTACATGAGAATTTGCCACTCTGTTCTGCATTTTCCCACTTTTGCTTAGGACTCTTCTATGAAATCTTTGAGCGAAATGTTCAGAAATGGTAGTCAGGTACCACCCAGCTTTTCTGGTCTCATGGCAAAGAAGGCAGTTGCTCACAGAGGCAATTAGCCACACATTTCATATCTTCTTCCTATTCTGGACTCTCCTTCTTCCTCTGTTGCCCCAGTTGAATAGAGAACAATTGTTGTGCCTTGGGTGACACCTTGTAAGCTTTTAAACCCCAGGCACTACACAACGAACTAGAAGGTAGAACAGAAGCACTAAACGTGTTATTAGGCCAATTAACTGGGTTGTTCCAAGAAACCATGACCCTAAACCTCCAAAACAAGAAATCAAATCCCATGATGTGTTTGGTTATACATAAGAAGCCTCAGCAGCTACTCTTTCTTTTTTTTTTTTTTGTCATATTTTGTAAATATATCAACCAGACAACTTTTGCCAATTCAGTTTTTTACTGGTATACAACTTATTGACAGCAATTACATAATCATCTGTGCAACCCTGTTGTTGTTAGGTGCCGTTGAGTTAGTTCTGACTCATAGCAATCCTATGTACAACAGAATGAACCACTGCCTGGTCCTTCGCCATCCTCACAATCATTGCTATGCTTGAGCCCATTGTTGCAGCCACTGTGTCAATCCATCTTTTTGAGGGTCTTCCTCTTTTTCATTGGCCCTCCACTTTACAAGCAAGATGTCCTTCTCCAGGGACTGACCCCTCCTGCTAACATGCCCAAAGTATGTGAGACATAGTCTCACCTTCCTTGGTTCTAAGAAGCATTCTGGCTGTATTTCTTCCAAGACAGATTCGTTCACTCCTTTGGCAGTCCATGGTATATTCAATACTCTTCACCAACACCACAATTCAAAGGCATCAGTTCTTCCTTCTGTCTTCCTTATTCATTGTCCAGCTTTCACATGCATATGAGGCAATTGAAAACACCATGTCTTGGGACCCTGGTGGCATAGTGGTTAAGTGCCACGGCTGCTAATCAAAAGGTCAGCAGTTTGAATCCACCAGGCGCTCCTCAGAAAATCTATGGAGCAGTTCTACTCTGTCCTGTAGGGTCACTATAAGTTGGAATCGACTCGACGGCAACAGGTTAGGTCTTTTGTTTTTCTGCAGCAGATTTGCCCAGTGCAATGCATCTTTTGATTTCTTTACTACTGCTTCCACAGGTGTTGATTGGGGATACAAGTAAAATGAAATCCTTGACAACTTTAATCTTTTCTCCGTTTATCATGATATTGCTTATTGGTCCAGTTGTGAGGATTTTTGTTTTCTTTAGGATCAGGTGTAATCCATACTGAAGGCTATGGTCTTTGACCTTCATCAGTAAGTGTTTCAAGTCCTCTTCACTTTTAGCAAGCAAGGTTGTGTCATCTTCATATCGCATTGGCAAAAAACAAGGTTCTAGGAATTGACGGAATATCAATTGAGATGTTTCAACAAACAGATGCAGCACTGGAAGTGCTCACTTGTCTATGCCAAGAAATTTGGGAGACAGCTACCTGGCCAACTGACTGCAAGAGATCCATATTTATGCCTATTCCAAAGAAAGGTGATCCAACTGAATGAGGAAATTATTAAACAAGGTCATCAATATCACACCCAAGTAAAATTTCACTGAAGATCATTCAAAAGTGGCTGCAGCAGTGTATAGACAGGGAACTGCCAGAAATTCAAGCCAGATTCAGAAGAGGATGTGGAACCATGGATATCATTGTTGATGTCAGATGGATCCTGGTTGAAAGCAGAGAATACCCGGAAGATGTTCACCTATGTTTTATTGACTATGCAAAGGCATTCGACTATGTGGATCATAATAAATTATGGATAATATTGTGAAGAATGGGAATTCCAGAACACTTAATTGTGCTCATTAGGAACCTGTACATAGATCAAGAGGCAGTTGTTCGAACAGAACAAGGGGGTACTGCATGGTTTAAAGTCAGGAAAGGTGTGCGTTAGGGCTGTATCCTTTCACCATACTTATTCAATCTGTATGCTGAGCAAATAATCCAAGAAGCTGGGCTCTGTGAGAACAGGGCACCAGGATTGGAGGAAGACTCATTAATGACATGTGATATGCACAGGGTTTTTTGTTTTGTATCATCTGCAACTGAGCCCTGGTGGTGTAGTGGTTAAGAGCTCAGCTGTTAACCAAAAGGTTGGCATTTCAAATCCACCAGCTATTCCTTGGAAACCCTATGGGGCAGTCCTACTCTGCCAGGATCACTATGAGTTGGAACCGAACTGGACAGCAACAGGTTTGGTTTGGGTTTTGGTACCATCCATGAATAGAGATAATTTTACTCCTTTACAATTTTTTTTTTCTGAATTTGGATATCTTTTATTTCTTTTTCTTGTCTTATTGGTCTGTCTAGGACTTCTAATACAATATTGAATAGAAGTGGTGAGAGTGGATACCCTTGTCTTGTTCCCGATTTCAGGGGGAATACTCTCAGTCTTTCTCCATTAAGCATAATGTTGGCTGTTGGGTTTTCATATATGCCCTGAATCATATTGAGGAATTTCCCTTCTTTCAAATCTTCTTTAGGGTTTTCATAAAAAAGGGTGTTGGATTTTGTCAAATGCTTTTTCTGCATCCATAGGAATGATCATGTGGTTCTTTTCCTTTATTCTGTTGATGTGGTGTATTATGTTGATTGATTTTCTAATGTTGAACCATCCCTGCATTCCTGAAATAAACCTCACTTGGTCAATGTATATGACTCTTTTAATATGCTGCTGGATTCTGTTTGCCAGTATTATGTTGAGGATTTTTGCATCTTTATTCGTAAGAGCAGAAACTCTGGTGGTGTAGTGGTTAAGTGCTACAGCTGCTAACCAAAGGGTCGGCAGTTCGAATCTGCCAGGCACTTCTGGGAAACTCTATGGGGCAGTTCTACTCTGTCCTATAGGGTCGCTATGAGTCGGAATTGACTCGACGGCACTGGGTTTGGTTTAGTTTTGGTTTATTCACAAGAGATATTGGCCTGTAGTTTTCTTGTGGTGTCTTCATCTGGTTTGGGTATCAGCGTTATGTTTGCTTCACAGAGTGAATTAGGGAGTATTCCTCCCTTCTCTATCTTTTGGAAGAGTTTAAACAGTACTGGTGTCAATTCCTTCCATATGGTTTTCAATGGCTGATTTTTTTGGAAGTAAATCACCAGGGCTTTCTTCCAAGGTGCCTCTGGATGGACTTAAATCTTGTACCTCTTGGGTTGTACCACCGAGGGACTGGTTTGTAGACACATCACTCCAATCTCTGCCTCCATTGACACATGGCATCCTCCCTGTCTGTCTGTGTCTCTGTTTTCCTTTCTTGTAAAACCACCAGTCATAAAGAGATTAGAGCCCACCTTAATCCAGTACGACCACATCTAATTTCATTAATTACATTTTCAAAAACCCTATTTCCAAACAAGATCACATTCACAGGAACCAGGGATTAGGACTTGAGCATATCTTTTTGTAGGACACAATTCAACCCACAACAATAACAAAGAGAGAAACCAAACAAACCACTGGACTGTTACTGCTGTCACTGAGAAAAGCAGCAACTAGATCCAAGCTGGCATCCTGAAACAGGCTGGTGATTTTCTGCAACTCAGTGGCCTCGGTGGGTTACTCAGGTACTTAGGGACATAAATCAAGAGTAAAGACTCTTTAGAGAGATGCCTGGAGGTAAGAAGAATAAGAGATCGTTCCTTTCATTGCTCTCATATCAGCTCCCTGACATATGCAGTCTTTCCAAGAGAAGGCACATTCCCAGAATCCTCTCCTTCATGTCTAATCCCATGATGGCAGATACACTGAAATGCCACTGGAATGTTACCACTGCGATAGTGCATATTCTCCAGCGTCTTCATGGAGTGATCAGCTCTATTCTATGTGTATGTATTATAATATCCATATATCCATACACACTTCCAAAATGGATTTGAGAAGACTTAACAAAATGCACATAATGCCAGCATGTGAGGTTTGCAAGAGCAAGCCCATGGCCCCCAACACCAAGTCTGTTGTCTGACACACAGAATGTACTCCATCCACCCATGTTTGTTGAGTGAATGGATCCCAGAATGGATAGCTGGATAGAAATCAGGATGAAACTAAAATAAGGTAGCATAGTAAAGTCAGAAATGAAGTTAGTGAGCAGAAATATATACCAGAATGTCTCACACAACTGCTTGAGATGGGCAGAAAATTTGGCTTTAAGTTTTCTAGAGGAAAGCAAAGAAGGAAATTCTCTTCATTATAAAACTCATAAAGTTCCTAAGATTGTGTTCCTTAGCTGTTCAATAAAAGTATAACTAAGGTCTGAGAGAAATTTTTCTCGTTAAGAGGGTACCATCTGATAAAGCAAATACCAAGTTCTTTTACACCTCATCCCTCCATCCCCCATCAAGGCCTCTGTGTACAGTTGTACAGGTTGTGAACTACACTACTCCTGGGATCCTTATTACCTGGGTGCCTCATGCTTTCTGGAGTTGTGCAGCTCAGGCTGAAAATCATTTCATCAGAATTTTGAAATCATTGCTTCATTGTCTTCCAGTTTCCAGTGCTACAGCTGAAAATCCTTTACGATTCTTGCCATCTTTATTTCCTTATGACTTGCTTTTTCTCTTTATTGAGTATAGAGTTCTCTGAGTTTCTTGGATCTGTGGTTACTGTCTGTCGTTAATCTTGGAAAATTCTCGGCCATTATTTCTACAAATATTTCTTCTATCCCGTTCTCTCTTTCATTCCCTGCTATGGCAACCTTGGAGGCTATATGTTCCAGATGCTGTAACTGTAAAGTTGAGGAGGAACACTTGATCCACAAAGACTTACTGTAAGAAATAAAATTAATTAAAAAAAAAACTCTATTGGGCCAAAGCACTGAGATATGGGGATTTGATGGTTCGGGCAATTAGTATTAATTACATTGACTAATAGAGAAGCTGTCCTTAAATGTCTGTTAAACCTTCGTGGGCTTTTCAAATTTATGAGTGAGAAGGTCCCTGAGTTGTGCAAATGGCTTGTGTTCAGCTGGTAACCAAGAAGTTGGTAGTTCAAACCCACCCGAGGCACCGCAGAAGAAACTGGCCTGGCTATCTGCTTCCATAAAGATTAAACCAAACTGAAAAACCCAGTGCCGTCAAGTCGATTCCGACTCATAGCAACCCTATAGGACAGAGTAGAACTACCCCATACAGTTTCCAAGGAGCGCCTGGCTGATTTGAACTGCCGATCCTTTGGTTAGCAGCTGTAGCACTTAACCACTACGCCACCAGGGTTTCCTCCATAAAGATTATAGCCAAGAAAACCCTATGGAGCAGTTCTACTCTGTAAACACGGGGTCTCCTAAGTCACAAATCAACAGAAAAAAAAAAATCAACAACAAATTTATGAATGAGGCACAATAATGCTGATTGGAACCTCTGTGGGGATGGGTAGGACTTGTTGACTAGTATATTCCATTGTAGGATCATTGGGAGACAGTACCTAAGGGTCTTTTCTCTTGGTTTCATTGATTTCCTCAAAAAGGAATCTTCACTGTCCAACTTGGGTTACATAAATCTGATTTCTGGAATTCTGGGAACCAAGTGGGTATGAGTATTAATATTCAGTCCCACAGATTTTCATTTAATGCTCATTTTTTCCATATGGGGCTTTCCTCTGCTGTGCCTGGAGTCCCTGAGTCCAGAGCCTCTCTGGTTCAATTTCTCTAGGAAGTAGATCTCTCTTCTTTCGCTGGGGTGCAGAAGGGGCAATCAGTTGTCCATGTGTGGGTAGGAAGAGGGGGTGTGAGCGGTTGTTTAACTGCTACTTTTATCAATTTAAACCAATCCTACTGTTCATAGTTCTATCGATCCTCTCATTTTCAAAGGTACATGTTGCCTTTGATATTTAATCCTTTGGGTTTCTGCCACACCACTCAACCTGCTCCTGGGCTCACCCTCCTACCCTCACCCCTACCTCCACTCTCACTCTTGGCTAGGCATCAGCTTTCCTGGGTTGGCCAGGTCAGGAACCACTCGTTCATTTGTATTTCAATTTCCAATATTTATTTGCTATCTTCTCTTTTTCATTCTCTTTATCC
Organism: Elephas maximus indicus; assembly: GCF_024166365.1. Taxonomy (NCBI): domain Eukaryota; kingdom Metazoa; phylum Chordata; class Mammalia; order Proboscidea; family Elephantidae; genus Elephas; species Elephas maximus. The sequence continues at coordinate 89,029,724 of NC_064828.1, read as the reverse complement.
TTTCAGGTCCATGCCTTTTGAAAATCCATTTACCATCATTTTAGCTGGGTTGAGGAAGAAATGGTAATAAGTCCATGTGTTGCAGTTTGCTATACCTAATCCTGTGTCTCGATAGCCTTTTTACAATAACTATGCTTGTACATTCACTACCATCAGTGTGGCAGAGACAACGTGGGGGTTCACTGCTCTGTTTTCTCTTCTTAATCACTCAGAGAATGATACTTCCAAGACTCCCTGGTAGTTAAATTGGGATCTATGTAGCTAAATTCTCATGAGTGAGGATGTGTCAGTGAATTCTGCTCACTGGCTCCCCCAGCCCCTCTCTCATCCTCAAGGATAGAAGGACTGAGACAGCTGAGTTACCAGTTAGAAGCAGCCTGGATCTGAGTCACTTTTAGAGGAGAACCACCTAACCCACATTGGACCGTGAGGTGAACACAAAGTAAACTTTTGTTGTGGTAAGCCCCTTAGACTTTAGGGTTTATTTGTTGCTACACCTTGGCCTGAAATATCCTGGCTAACACAACTGCTTTTTATAGCTTACTTCAGTAAAATAAAAATAAAAATAATTTTTTTTTTTTTTTCAGTAAAAGCCAAGGACAAATTCCCGAAAGATGTTGTATGGTGAAGGCAGAATCATATGTCCAAATATAGGTCTCTAGTGGTTCTGACTTGATCCAGGGCTGCACCCTGAAATATCTGGAGGAACTAATAGACTGTAAATGCTCCGTAAGAATTACTTCTTGAAATCAAAGGTTTTCTAAGAGTTGGCCAGTTAAATCTTTGGGGTTATATTGCCTAAGAATTTGTAATGCAGCTATTGTGTTTCCAATTAAGAGTAGATCCATATGCTTTGAAAATGAGCCTGGTGGTGGGTGGGATTAACATTCTCTCATGAAAATGAATTTGCCTAACCAGTACTCATGTGAATAGCAGGATAGTTTCCGGGCCTCTGGAAAACCGTAGACCAAGGAAGTCTATCAAGCAGGGTCAAGACATTCCTCAAACAACATTTCTAGAATTCCTCCAAGACAAGCACAAGGAAGCTAGGGGCCCTAAGATGGATGGTTTATTATTATGGATTCAATTGTGGTCCCTAAACTATGTATTGAAATCTAGGCCATATGCTGTTATGATTTAATTGTGAGATTAAACCCACTGGCCTTTAGTAGAATGGATAACCTTCCGTAATGCAAATCTAATCTAATGCAACCAATCAGTTAAAGTTATGCCAGTGTAGGGTAGATCCTAAACCTAATCACTTCTGAGTTATAGAAAGAACAGTATAGACACAGACAGACAAACTGGGGAAGACAGATGCCTTCTGAGGCTCATACACAAGCTAAAGAACCAAGGAACACCCAGTCTTCAACAGCTCAAACCCTCAGCCAGGGCATTCCCTTCCCCTCATCACTCTGCCCCATCTACCTAGGGAAACACTATGGTTTTCACTGGGGAGACACTGAAAAGGGCAGGGATTCATCCCAGAACATGTACCCTGAGGATGGGCCTGTGGAAGAAAACCACTCGAAGAGCATAGGCAGAGAGAAGGGGGCTGCAGCAACTTTGTGCTCCATGATCCTGGCTGTTTCACAACATAGCTGCCACTTGTCCCCCAGCCACTCCTGACCTCCTCCTCTCTGGTGAACAGGCAGAGCAATGACTGATTCCTCTCGCCACCTCCCTTCCTTCATGCCTTCCAAATGGAAGTGACTCTGTGAGGCTGGCAAAACAAAGCTGGGTGGGAAGGAGAGGAATGGAGGGCTGAGTGACCCCTGCTGTCAAGGGCTGTCAGAACCCCACCGACAATGAGCTGAGCCTCCAAGGATCAAGTTCAGGGCTTACACTGCTGCTTTCTGCATGCAGTGTCCAGCTGCCAATGGAGTCTTTGATGAGTAGCCCAGCATTTGTCATCACAGTGTTGGCCTGCAGGGAGGACCCAGGGGTACAAGCACTCAGGGTGTGTGGGAGAGAATAGCACGAGTGTTAGGATGAGGAGGAGGGGAGGAAGAGAAAGCTATGGAAGAGAAATTGTCTTCCTCATCAAGCTGCAAGATTCTGGGGGGCAGGGACTATGTCTGCTTGCCACATCCATGGGACCTGGCACAGTGCCTGGCACACAGCAGGTGCTTAGTAAATATTTGTGGATATTTGTGGGATGAATGAATGAATGATTATTTGGATAGCTTTAGCAGAGGCCTGGTTCTAGGAAGTTCAATATGGTTTTTAGTCAAACAATTATAGCCATCCTCCAGATAGTTAGGGATATCCTGACCTTGGGGGTGGGGAGGCCATCTCTTCAGAGCATACAAAGCATGGGAAAAGTGGGGTGGAAGGGTCAGCTACACCTGCCTGCTGCCCCTAAGTTGGAGATAGGGGTACAGCCTGGGTTATCACCAAAACCCAGTCTTTTCTGTTGCTGCCATTTTGTGCTCAGAGACAGGAGACTGGGGTGGCGTGAATACCTCCCAGCTCTCACCATCCTCCCTCCCTCCTCTTCTCCCTGTCCTTGGCCAGCAGCAGCAGGACCCTCTGTGCAGGATCAGCCATCGACATTGTGGGAGGAGGCTTCATGGTCCCTCCTGCCATTAGGAAAGATCTGCCTTATGAACCTGCTCACTGAGGCAGGTGAGATGGGCTAATAAAAAAAAATATATATATATATGAAAAATCACCAAAAGGCAGAGGTGATGAGGGTTTCTTATCCTTTGGCTGCTGTTGGCCGCCATTTCCTTCCAATGACTCCAATCTAAAATGTGTGGTAGTATTCTAAAACTTTCCTTTGAACTTCTAGCCATACACCATTCTATCTGAACCAGACAATAATGCGACTAACACGGCCTCTCTCATCCTCAGTTTCTTCATACATGTAACAGGAATAGTAACACCTGCTACACCCAGTTGTTGTGACAGTTAAAAGAGTTAACATAACCAGGCACAATGCCCAATTCATATTAGCACCCTCCCCTCCCCTGGCCCACTAGGCCGATTTTTCTTCAGGAACTGAGACTGTGATGTTCACCCTACACTCATCTTTCCTCCCACCACATCCTCATCCTGCCATAGAACATACAACTCATTCTCCTTGGCCCCTGTGCCCTCTGAAGACTTAGCCATCTTGCATCCTTTGCACAATGCTTTTGTTGTCTTTCTGGAACCCTACCCCTACCCCATGGTTAGTATCAGGTGCCAGTATTGCTTGCAACTCCTTGATGCTGAAGCTGTAAATCAAAACTTCAACTCTCCCCAAGGGGATCCTCCAATCAGCCTTGATCACCACCATGATCATTACCATTGTCACAGGTTCTCGGGCGCATTTCACTCTGCCATGCTAACAGACGTTAATGTGAGGAATAAATCTCAGCGTTGGCAGGCAGCTCTCCCAGAACTCAATAGTGTCTATTCAAGTGATTATGCACTTTTATTCTGATAAGAATGAATGACTATTTTTCCAGATATCAACATGGAAAAGGCTGAAGTGAAGCCTATGAAGGCTGCCCTACTCTGAGGGTCTTCATCCTTCTATGGGCTTGAAAGAAGACTTAGCTTAATGGGCTCCTCCGTTTTTAAAGAAGTTCCTAGATGGTGCCAACAGTGAACATGCTCAGCTGCTAACTGAAAGGCTGGAGGTTCAAGTTCACTTAGAGGTGCCTGAAAAGAAAGGCCTGGTGATCTACTTCCAAAAAAATCAGCCATTAAAACCTCTATGGAGCACAGTTCTACACTGACACACATGGGGTCACCATGAGTCAGAATAGACTTGACGGCAACTGGTAACTCGTATACTTTTAAGGCTGGTTTTACAAGTGATGAGGACTCCTAGGAATAAATTAAAATGTTTTCCACGCCCCAAAACTGACCTAAGTGGAGGAATTTGTCACTTTGCTGGCTATGCAGCATATAATTCCCCTTCCTGTTACTGTCGCAGTATGGGGAATCCCCACACTGGGTACTTTCTTGGGGAAAGAGAATGCCTGCCCACCATTACAGGGAATCCCCTTGGGATGCCTTCTTGGCGATAGGGCATGCCTGCCTATCGTTAAGGGAGCCAGAGCATTAATCTGACTCTTCCCGCCCATCCCTAACAATGGGCAGGAACATGACTCCGATTTGGCCAATCAGACACTCTTTCCGTGAAACAAGTGAGACAAGTATGTGGGAGAGCTGGAGGCCATTTTTACCCTGGTTATTGCAGGGCACAGACCAGCCAATTCCTGCTCAAGTGGACTTTGCTGGAGTTCCTGCTACTCAATCCTCAAGACTCACTATCGACCCCTTCTTGGTTCCTGACATTCCCAAGCCTGGCCCTCCTGCCTCCTAACAAGCTTGTGGGTCTTTACCATCCCTTTAGAAAATCCCTTTTAATCTATAAAAGAGGCAGAGCAAGTTTCTGTTGTTTGCAACCAAGAATCCCATCACTCAGTGGGTACCTTCTGAATGTTGGATATTGGACATCTAGGGGTATAAATCCAGGGCTACTGCCAGTGCACACAGCTGTCTTTGCATGAATACCAAAAGACACCCCCTCTGGGTGGTGGAAACATTTGAAAAAGCTTCCCACTCTGGCGACAAATTACAAAAGATTCCCGTCCTCCATCCTGACACAGCCCCACAGAAACACAGGCTCAGCCACAGAGCACGGGCTGGGTACCTCTGGGCATGCACCATCTGCACAGTCATACCTGGCAACCCTGATGTCATTCCTGTAACTACTCTTCAAAATAGTCATTTTCAACATTTTATAGAAAACCAAAGCTCACAGATGTTAAGTAACTTACTCATTTCATTCAGCTAGTAAATAGCAGGGAGTCCCTCAGTGGTGCAAGTGGTTAATATGCTCGACTGCTAACCCAAAGGTTGGAGGTTCGAGTCCATCCGGAGGTGCCTCAGAAGAAAGGCCTGGTGAGGTACTTCCTAGACATCACCCACGGAGAACCCTATAGAGCACAGTTCCACTCTGACACGCATGAGGTCACCACCATGAGTCAGAGTCCACTGGATGACAACTGGTTTAGTAAGTGGCTGAGCCAGGATACAGACGAGTCTGGCTGACTTCAAAGTTTGCAAATTATACAATGTCCCCTTCCTACAGGGAGAGGAGAGGACATGTGGAGATGGCTTAACTGCTGGAGTTTGGGAACTGTGTCGGTCAGGGTTCTCCAGAGAAACGGAGCCAATAAAAAAAAAAAAAAAAAAATTATAGGAGATACATATTAAGAGATTTATTTTAAAGAATTGGCTCACACAATTGTGGAGGCTGGCAAATCTGAAATGTGTACAGTAGGCTGGCAGGCTGGAAACTTGGCAAGAAATGATGTTGTGGTCTTGAGGCAAAATTTCTTCTTCCCTGAGAAACCTCAGGTTTTCCTCTTAAGGCCTTTGGCTAATTGGACGAGGCCCCACCTCCACTATTGAGGGCAATTTGCTTTACTTAGAGTCAACTGTTTTGTAGATGTTAGCCACATCTACAAAATACCTCCACGACAACACCTAGATTAGTGTTTGGTTAAATAACTGAGTTCTGTAGCCTAGCCAGAATCTCTGATTGGTGCTAACGTTTAATGCGCTTGACTGCTCACCAAAAGGTGAGGTTCAGGTTCACCCAGAGGCACCTCAGAAGAAAGGCCTGGTAATCCACTTCCAATCAGCCATTGAAACCCAGTGGAGCACAGTTGTACTGTGATACACATGGGGTCACCATGGGTCAGAGTTAACTGAAGGGCAGCAGGTTTTATAGGCTAGTCAAGTTGACGCATACAGCTGACCATCACAAGAACTAAGGCTAGATAAGGGAATGGAGCCAAGGAAAGATGATTTGGGTGAGAGCCAGCTCTCCCAGTTCGCAGCACACTGCTGACCAAAGTCCACAAGCATTTGTTCAGGGCTATGTGATCAGAACCACTCCCTGTGCCTGAAGGAGTTTATCACCTCAGACAGCAAAGCCATGAACATCTCCCTGTTGCTTCTCTTTCCAATATAAATTAGAGGAAAAGTACATAACATATAACTTTCCTATGAGCCAGCAGAGAAGCCCTGGTGGCACAGGGGTTAAGTGCTTGGTTGCTAACCAAAAGGTCTGCAGTTCGAACCCATCAGCCTCTTCAGGGGAGAAAGATGTGGCAGTCTGACCCTGTAAAGATTTACAGCCTTAGAAACCCCATGAGGCATTCCTGCTCTGACCTATAGGGTTGCTATGAGTCAGAATCAACTCAACAATGGCAGTGGGTTTGGTTTTGTTTCAGTCATGAACTAGCAATTCCATTCCCAGGTATTTACCCAAAATAAATGAAAAACCATGTCTCCAAAAAGACTTATACGATGGGGTCTTAAAAGCTTGTGAGCCACCATCTAAGATACATCTACTGGTCCCTCCCCATCTGCAACAAGGGAAAATGAAGAAAACCAAAGACACAAGGGAAAGGTTAGTCCAAAGGACTAATAAACCACAGTACCACAGTCTCCACCAGGCTGAGTCCAGCACAACTAGATGATGCTGGGGTACCACCACTGACTGCTTGGACAGGGATCACAATAGAAGGTCCTGGACAGAGCTGCAGAAAAATGTAGAACAAAATTCTAACTCACAAAAAAAGACCAGACTTACTGATCTAACAGACACTGGAGAAACCGCGAGAGTATGGCCCACAGACACTCTTTTAACTCAGTACTTAAGTCACTCCTGAGGTTCACCCTTTAGCCAAAGATTAGACAGGCCTATAAAACAAACAATAACACACGTAGTTCAACCATGTACATCATACTAAACAAGCACACCAGCCCAAGGGCAAAGACAAGAAGGCAGGAGGGGACAGGAAAGCTGGACGAATGGAAATGGGGAACTCAAGGTCAAGAAGGGGAGAGTGTTGACACATTGAAGAGTTGGCAACCAATGTCACAAAACAATATGTGTATTAAATGTTTAATGAGAAACTAATTTGCTCTGTAAACTTTCACTGAAAGCACAATTAAAAAAAAAAGGCTTATGCGAATGTTCACAGCAGTTTTATTCATAGCAACCAAAAAACAACCCAAATGTCCAAAAGTTCACCAACTAGCGTTGGATAAATAAATTGTGGTATATCCGTACAAGGGAACTCTACTCAGCAATAGCAGGAAGAAACTACCGATACACACAACAAATGGATGAATCCCCAAAACATTAGGCAACAGATGCAAAAGGCCACATAGTGTATGAGTCCATTTATACAAAATTCAAGACCAGACAAAACTAATCCGTGGCGATAGAAGCAGAACACTGGTTGTCTATGGTGGGGTGGGAGTGGGAGATTGGCTAGAAAGGGGAACAAGTGAACTTTCTGAGGTAATTAATATGTTCCAGATCTTGTTTCGGGTGACCGCGTCGTGGGTGTATACATTGTCATAATCCACATACTCAAGATCTGGGCATTTTATTGTATGTAAATTATACCTACACCTTTTTAAAGGCCAATTCAAAAGAAAAACAGAGTGAAGGCCAGAAGCTGCACTTCTCTGGGGTTTAGTATGCACCATGTTTCCTACTCCCCCACAGGTGTGGCAGCCTTACAGGTGACACCTGGTATGCCCAGACCGGCTCTCCCCCCTCAGGTAAGTCCACTTATCCTCAGCTTCCACCCTTATCACCCCTTCCCTGGGCTGGTGATAGAATTATCTCCGAGGGGTCCTAGCTGAAAAGAAAGCGACTAAAGAAAGCTCTCAACATCCAAAGGAACTCCAGGCTTTGGTTACAACTGTCCCGTTTAAGCTGCCCATCCTTCAGGGCCACGTGCTGACAGATGCAGCTCCAGAGGATGAAGCGGGTAGCTCAGGTGTTGTGGTCCAAGGCAACCCTCTGGGGAAGAGAAAGGCCCATTTGTTTCAGTCTAAAGTGAAGAAGGCAACTGAAATTCCAGGTGCCTGTGGAGAAGCACTTGATAAGTAGTATTTGGGATTTCAGGGAGAGGGCAAGAAAGCTCCTTTTTCCTAAAAGGCTACATAGTGTTAGGGAAAGAACACAGGTTTCGAGGTACAGACCTGGGTTCAAATCCTCCTCCACCACATACCAGTTGTGTGACATGAGCAGGTGATAACCTCTGAATGACTTCCTCACCTATGAACTGGGAGTAATGCGCCATTATAGTCCTTTCGCAGAGGGAGTGTATGAAGTAAGTCATGGCGGACCCTACGTGCCTGTCCCCCACCCCTCCCAGGAGCTAACTACAATGGTACACTGAGGATTCTTGCAACTTTGTGCTCTTTATAAAATATATATTAACATACGTGTGTCCACCACCACCAGTTGCCATCCAGTCAACTCCAACTCATGGTGACCCCAAGTATGTCCAAGTAGAACCATAGGGTTTTCGATGACTGGTTTTTTGGAAGATCACCAGCTGCCTCTGGGTGGACCTGAACCACAAACCTTTTGACTAGCAGCCAAGCACATTAATTGTTTACACCATCCAAGGACTCCAACATAGAGGTGTTGGGGGGACATTTGTGTATATGTTATCTTTGTGTATAAGATGAAGAGGCACACTCCTGCTCCCCTTTCTTTGGGTCTTAGGCTAAATATCAGTTCCTTCTTGAGACCTTCCCAGACCCCTCCTATTCTAAATTAAATGCCCCCTCCCAGGATTCTCTCTCAAGCACACTTAACCCAGATTATTACTATATATTCATTTGGGCTCATTTACTCATGTCTCCCTCTCCCCATCCCCAGGCTCCTAGGTCTACGAAGGCAGAAGTTATGTCCATTTGGTTCACCCGCTATTTTCGGCAAACACATAACACAGTGCATGGCACATAGTGAATGTTCAGTAAAGATTTGTGCCTGAACCAATTCAGACCCATAGTAAAAATGATTTGAAGCTGATTCTCCCCAGCAATGGGGCCTCCCCAGACCCCAGAATCTGGAATATGATGAAACCTAGTATGTAGCTATATGTTGTTAAAGATATGAGGTGTTTATCTACTTTATTTCTGGTTGGGAATAAATAAATTAGCATCTGTAGAAAGGACTATTCGTTCACTCAAACCACCTGTATCCATAACAGAGCACATGTCTTTTTCTTTTAAAAACTCAATAAGTCATTGGAGATATCTTTATTGAAGATTAAATCAAATTAATACAATAAGATTTTATCTTTTTACACAGTTCACATTTTCAACGTTTATTTTAAAGTAGTTCAAGGTCTTGATATTGTCTGGGGTTTCAGGGTTAATTTCTATATTCATGTAAGCTAAACATGATTAGGAAGTAAATACATATGTTCTGAAACCAAAGCTGCATTTGGGATTATCAGTGGGTATAGACTTCATGGCAAAGAGCCCCTGATTCCTATGGAAGGATGTACAGTGACTCCATGTTTACTAGTGGTTATGTTTTTATAGAGGTCCATTTTTGAACTTTCTTGCCACCCTATTAATCAGCAACTTTCCTTTCTTAAAATCATTTCTTACGACTTACTTCTTCTGAGAAGCCTCTTCTAAGCCCTCTTCAAGGAAAGTGAATTCAGATGTAACCTGGGCTGCCTGCCCCATGAGTTCTGACCTCCAGGACACCGGACATCTGAGTTTAGTTTGTAGGAATGTCCCTGGACAGGGAGTGAGATTGCCTCCGCTCACCAGGGTCTTTGCTCTGGGCTGGGCAGAAACTGTCCAGTGAGGCTTCTTAGCCTTGACTCAGCAATTTCTGACACTTTTATTTCTGAACACTTACAATGAGTACAGAACTGTCCTGAGAACTTTGGGTGAATTATCTCAGCTCTATGAGCTCAATCTCTTTATACCCTCATTTTGCACATAAAAAAAACTGATGTACAAAGAAGTTAAATAACTTGCCCAAGGTCACATAGCAACTAAGTGGCAGAGCCAGGCAAACCACCTGCAGTCTGCTGTCTTAATCATTCCACTCCACTGCCATAAGCTGAGTCTTGTCTGCATTTAATGTTCCAGTGTTTAAAGTCTGGAAGGTGTTTGCAAAGGAGAGAAAGGAAGGGAAGGATCTGAACAGCCAAGCTCTCGAGTCTTGGAGGGGAGAAATGAGACAGCAGAACAGTCTTCTAGAAGAGCCACATCTGCCCCCGGCTGCACTAAGATAGGTACATGGCACCTGCTACAACCTCCCCCCGCCCCTGCCACCTGCCATTTTTACATCCTTCCCAGTTTCCTTCTCTCCATCCCGCTTGGCACCTCACCCCAGAATTCCTTGTTGACACACCCTCTGTTCCTCACCCTGAGCCTTACCTGAACCCAGCCCCTGAAGCTTGACACACCTGGAAGCACATTCAGGGTACAACCAACTGTAATCAATCTTTAAGCTCCATAGTTTATTGAGCTCCTATGATTTTGGCTCGCTTACTTTGGACATGTCATCAGCAGAGACCAATTGCTAGAAAAGGACATCATGGTTGGTAAAGTGAGTGTCAGTGAAAATGAGAGAAACCCTCAATAAGATAGATTGACACAATAACTGAGACGATGGACTCAAATATACCAATGATCATGAAGATGGAGCAAGAGCCAGCAACACTGGGTTCTGACACTCGTATCTAAGGTCACCATTAATCAGAGCAACTTGACAGCAACTAACAACAACAACATTTATTTCTTACCACTGTGCTAGTTGAAGAGGAACATAGACGTTGTCCTTACGTACTTTGGACATGTTGTCAGGAGGGACCAGTCCTTGGAGAAGGACATCATGCTTGGTAAAGTCGAGGGCCAGCGAAAAAGCGGAAGACCCTTGTCTTAGTCATCTAGTGCGCTATAACAGAAATACCACATGTGGATGGCTTTGACAAAGAAACGTTTATTTTCTCACAGTCCAGTAGGCTAGAAGTCCTAATTCAGGTACCAGCTCCAAGGGAAGGCTTTCTATTTTGTTTTGTTTTTAAGGCAAACACGAAAAACAAATTTGGGCAAGAGACTGGAATAGGCACTTCAAAAAGATGATTCCAAAGAGCCAAGAAACATGAAAATGTTGACCCCATTACTAACCAGGGAGATGCAAATTAAGATCAGGATAAGATGGTGTTGTTGTGCACCACAAGTCAATTCCAACTCACAGTTGACCCTATAGGAAAACTCAAAGCGATCCTGTAGGACATTCTCCCACAAAGCAGCTGGGGGTTCGAACTGCTGACCTTTCCGTTAGCAGCTGCATGCTTAACCACTGCGCCACCAAAGTTCCTCAGAATAAAATACCACTACCTATCTTAAGAAGTCCCTAAGTGGTTCAGTTAATGCACTCAGCTGCTAACCAAAAATTTGATGATTTGAGTCCACCCAGAGGCACCTCTGGAGAAAGGCCTGGCTATCTACTTCCCAAAAAATCAGCCACTGAAAACCCAGGTCAACTCTGACTCCACAGCAACTGGCACCTACCTTAAACCCGGACATCCCTAGTGTTGGTGAGGTGCGAACAACGGGGGCTCTCATACACCGCTGGTGGGAGGGTCAAGTTGTAAAACCAAAGCGAAACATAGAAATAGTCTTTGATCCAGAAATCCTACTCCTACGTTTCCACCTAAGAGGCATGGATAAAAATGTTGATAGAATTATGGTACACACACACAATGAAATTCTACCCAACAATAAAGAACAATGATGAAGCCGTGAAACATCTCACAACACGGATGAATCTGGAGCGCATTATGCTGAATGATATAAGTCAATCACAAAATGACAAATACTGTATGAAACCACTATTATAAAAACTCAAGAAAAGGTTTACACACAAAAAGAAACAATCTTTGATGGTTACAAGGGAGGGAAAGAGTGGGGAGGGGAAATCGCTAATAGCAAGCGTTACCTTTACCTTTGGTGAAGGGAAAGGCAAGATACAATACAGGGAAGATCAGCACAACTTGAACAAGGCAAAGTCATAGAAGCTTCCTAGACACATCTAAACATCTTGAGGGACTGAGTTACAGGGGCTGAGGGCTGAGGACCACAGTCTCAGGCAACATCTAGGTCAATTGGCCTAATGTAGTTCCTAAAGAAAATGTTCTACATCCTGCATTGTTGAGTAGTGTCTGGAGTCTTAAAAGCTTGTGAGCAGTCATTTAAGACACACCTATTGATCGCATCCCATCTGAAGCAAAGGAAAATGAAAAAATCAAAGATACAAGAAAAATACTAGTCCAAAGAACTAATGTGCCACATGAACCACAGCCTCCACCAGCCTGAACCCAGAAGAACTAAATGGTGCCTGGCTACCACCAACAACCGTTCTGACAGGGATCACAGTAGGGGTTTCTGGACAGAGCAGGAGAAAAAATGTAGAACAAAATTCAAATTCACACACACAAAAAAGACCAGACTTACTGGTCTTACAGAGACTGGAAGAACCCCCAAGACTATGGCCACTGCACACCCTACTAACTCAGAACTGAAGTCACTCCCAAAGACCACCTTCCAGCCAAAGATTAGACAGACCTATAAAACAAACAATATCACATATGAGGACCATTTTCTTACATGAATCAAGTATACCAGACCAAATGGGCAACACCTGCTGTTGGGGAAATGGTCTGTCTCTATGCCTCCCATCCAGGCTGCCTAAGTAAAGGCCTTGGGCCCAAAATATTCTCTGATAAAGAGGCTGGGAATTGAGTCTCCTTCTGTCTCTCAGTTCCTTCTCCTTATCAGAGAAGGCTTCCCCCTGTTCTGGGCACATCGTAACTTTCTCTGTCTCTTGCACATGTGCAGGCACCATAGGGCACCTGGCTAACCCCACTTCTTACATCTATTCCTGGCAGGGAAGGAATGAGTTCTCTCGTACTACAAGACAGTGAGTGCCAGATTTTAAGAGCCAACGTGGGGCGGGGGGGGAGTGGACTGAAGGGGAAACAGGCTTTGCAAGGCCACATGGTCAGTTTGAATTCTTGCGTAAGCCCCTGACATGGAGCCACTGTTGTCCACCACCACTATAAAACCTCTGCCCTCCCATCGTGGGGTGCAGAGATCTGCTCTGCTCCTGCAGTTGCTCAGCACTCACCTCGTATGAAGTCTCTCTAATATACTTCTTTGCTGCCACACTGGAGTCGCCTGCCTCTTTGTTTGGTCTCTCAGCACTCCCCAATTTTGGAGACATATTTCATATTACTGGTCTACACCTGGATGCCTGACCAAAAGCAAAGACGAGAAGGCAGGAAGGGATAGGAAAACTGGACAAATGGACACAGGGAATCTGGGGTGGAAAGGGGGAGATTGCAACCAGTGTCACAAAACAACTTGCATATAAATTTTTAAAGGAGAAACTAATTTGTACTGTAAATTTTCACCTAAAGCACAATAAAATAATGTTGATAGTAGCACTCTTCACAATATCCCAAAACTAGAGACTACCCAAATGTCTATCAACAATAGACTAGATAAACAAATTGTGATATGTGCCTACAAGAGGGTAAGATACAGAAATGAAAATAAATTAATTACATCTACAATCAACAACATGGATAAATCTCACAAACATAAAGGTAAACCAAAGAGACCCGACACAAAGGAGAATCTCATCGCGATCCCACATAGAGCTCATTCAGAGAGAGACAAAACTAAATGTAGTGCTAGAGGTCAGGGGACTTTTACTTGCAGGGGAGAAGAAAGGGTAATGATTGAGAGAGGGACTGGGGTCGGGGGTTCTGGAGTTCCAGCAATGTGTGAGGGGTAGATACACAAGGTTTGTTTTACAATAATTAATTGCACTATAAACTTTGTTTTGTGCATTTTTCTCTATATATGTGCTATACTTTATAATATGAAATGTTATGGTTCATGCCACCAACAAGCTCACAGTTTAGCTGGGGAAGCAAGAAAGTAAATAGGTGATTATGACACAGTGAGATAAATGCTAGTAGGAGCCAGATCACCTGGCTACCTGTCCCAGCTCTACCACAGCCTAGTCACGTAATGGCAAGTAATTAAATTCTATCTCATTTAAAATGTATATGTATACAGTGTATAAAATGATAGCCATACTTGCCTCATGTGGTTGTTATTGCAAAAATGAGCTAGAATATACCTCATATATGGTAACTGATCAGTATTTTGTTAGCTATTACTATCACTACTACTAGTACCACCACTACCATCACCACCACTAACTAGTACCACCACCACAATTGCCACCATCACTAGTATTAGTACTATTAGTACTGCCACCACTACTACTACCATCACCACTAGTACTACTTGTACTACCACCACTACTAGTACTATTAACACCATTACTAGTACTACCACAGGAGCACAAGAGGCAGTAGAGTTCCCTGCGTCTATTCTCCCTGCTCTTCACCACTCTCCAGCTAGCTAGTGTACCCAGGAAGATGGAAGAGGAAGGCATGGGATTACTTTCCCCTTTCCTCCCCCAAATCAAACCCAACCCCTTGCTGTCGAGTCGATTCCAACTCATAGCAACCCTATAGGACAGAGTAGAGCTGCCCCATAGGATTTCCAAGGAGCAGACTGGTGGATTTGAACTGCCGACCTTTTGATTAGCAGCCAAGCTCTCAACCACTGAGCCACAGGGCTCCTCTCCTCCCCCCGGGGCCCTGGAATCAGCCATAGCAATCATTTCTCAACCATACTTTCCTCAGAATCAGGAAAAGGAAGAGCTACAGTCACTACTGATGCTTGAGTTATCTCACCAGCCAGTGTCCTGTAGACAGTAGGTGCTTAATAAATGTTTATGGAATGAATGTAAAATAAGGGAATGAGAATAAACGAGAAAATGAATGAGTGAGTGAGCAGAGCAGAGCAAACCAAAAAGCAGGCAAACCTACATGTTTCCAACACCAGAAATAGAAACTGAGGCACCAGTTGTCCTTTGTCCTTCTCTTTTTCTCTCCTTATGGCCAGAATCTTGGTTCCATCCTAGTCCTCATCCTGCCCAAACCTACTGCTCACCTAGACTGCAGGTCAGGTGGTGATCTACTGAGCCACCTACCGCTCAGATGGCAATGTGAGGAAGTCGCTATTTATCTTTGTTACGGCTGCAGGTGTCCAAGAAAAAATAGCTTCAAAGATCACGTCTGTTGGGATAACCTATTGATTTGTGTCACATTTCTCCCAATCCCCATTTTATTGTTGTTCAAGACGAGGTCAGGGTAGGTCAAAAATAACTCTTTCCAACGGAGGCAACAGACTGAGGAATTCTAACAGGAATTCTAAATTCTCTAAAAGGCACAGGCTGGGATGTAATGGAAGACCGAGGTATCCCACCACGTAACTGGAGACTATGGGAATGGAGGGTCAGAATGAGGTCTGTAGCAAACAATCTTAGGGAGAAAAAAAAATTAACAGTAAAAGATAGAATGGATTCTAAGTTAGGATCAATACCCTGTACAAACCTTTAGAAGATTAAAAAAAAAAAAAAGCCTAATTTTACATACTGGCTAAACCAGTTGGCTGAATATGTTCTAAGTGTTGCCAGTTATTCTATGAAAGGCCTACTATTTGCCAGATCATTTATCTATAGCAAAGATCAGCAAACTACATCTAAATCCAACCACTGCCTGTTTTTGTAAATAAAGTTTTATTAGAACACAGCCATGCCCATTCACTTGCATACTGTCTATGGCTGTTTAGCTACAATGGTAGAATTGGGTAGTGGCAACAGAGATCATATGGTCTGCTAAAGCCAAAAGTATTTACTATCTGGCCCTTTACAGAAAAAAATTTGTTGACCTCTAATCTATAGGCTCTTATTTAATTATCACATCTCTATTTTCCTGAAGGAAAATTTAACTTATAAGGGTTAAGTAACTTACTCAGGATCTGATTCAAGATGGTGCTGGGGTTTTTGAATACAGGCTGCTCGATGCAAAAAAAAGTTTTCCCTGCACGTGTCCTGCTTTGCAAAGAAGATACTATGATTGCTCTTAATAACACTGGAAATGTCTATGTCAGTCAAATTTGGCCCAAGGACTGTTCAAATCCCACTGTTTGCTAGAATGGCGTTCAGTTGACTTAACTCCAGGTTTCTGGAGTTAAGTCATCATCCTTTGGTTTAAAATCTTTGGTTATACTGAGATTTCAGGATAATGCCATTTGTCATAAAGAGAGTTAACCTAGAGTCCATTTCATCCTGGTATCTCCTGCTCTCCACAGTCTTGACCAACACTGACCAGTTGGATGGGGGACAAATACAAACCCCTCTTACAGGAGGCTAAGTAGAGGCATGAAAAAGCAACAACACTAAATTGTATACATGAAAAATGTTGAAATGGCAAATGTTATCTATATTTTTATAATAATTTTTTTAAAAGCAACAATGTCATAATCAATAGTGATTTAGAGATTAAAACTCAAGTCTTTCGTGTCTCTTTCATCTTCACTCCCTCCCCAGCAGAGTCTTTCCCTAAGACAAGGGCCACTGCTGATACAACATTCAGGCTGGGGGAGGTGGGAAGTGGCAGAAATTATCCAGAATGCAACGGTTTCCACACAACCTCGGACACTCTGTGTAACTCAGAGGGAAAAACTCACTGTGGTCAGAATGGAATGAGGAAACATGCTACTCCTTGATTCCAGGAGAAAACAGGTACTATACGATGGGTCGCTATGAATTGGAATCGACTCTACGGCACATGACAACATGACACCAACAATATCATCATTCACAAAGGATGTAACATTATACCAGCATCTTGAGCAAGATTGTTTAAATATAATCAGGGAAGGGACAATTCATAGAAGTTGTTTTCAAATAGCTACTACTGTAGTTCCAACCCCGGTGGCATAGCGGTTAAAAGTTTGGCTGCTAACCAAAAGGTTGGCAGTTTGAATCCACCAGGTGCTCCTTGGAAACACTATGGGACAGTTCTACTCTGTCCTATAGGGTCTCTATGAGTTGGAATCTACTCGATGGCAAAGGGTTTGGTTTTGGTTTTGGAAGTTCCAAAGGACTCCAGTGTAAGACCCCGACCCAGGTGCTGTGTAGCATTGTTATTTTGGAGCCCTGTTGCAGGCTGTGAGCAGCCTGACAGCGGCACAGCCATAGAGCCTGGAAAGGCTGGTGCCTGGCAATTGCAGAAGTATCTCAAAAGGCAAAGAAAGAACAACCATGAGGGTGACTGTATTGGATGACTTGGAATAAAATCCACCAATGCAAACAATGGTCAAATCCTCGTCAATGCCAGCCCTAATTTTGAAGTAAAATGGCTTCAGGAATCTATTTAGAGTCAATCTAGGGACCTCAAAAGATACCAGCCTCACACATCTTTGGACTATAGCCCTCTTTGAGCTGTCCCAGACTCCCTGGCTCTCTTCCCTCCCTGATTCCTGATCCCTCCCTGGGATGATCCTGGAATTAGGCTTCTCTTCCTACCTCCTTGTGAGTGTGTGGGCATGGACCATCTGACATTGTGCACCACCACCACTCCCATTCTTCCTGTAGAGCTGCCCTACACAGGATCACATGCTAGAGAGCAGCCTGACTGCAGGCCAAGGCCAGGTTCAGGCCCAACTCTGCCTCCAGGGAGACCCCAGGGAAAGTTTAGTTACTAGAGCAAGGGGAAAACCAAGAAAGCCCAAGCAGGGGCAAAGCCCTTAAAACTTACAAACACACAAGGAGGACAAAGGGGTGGGGATGTGAAACCACAACTGAAAAATCTCAGTGTACTTTGTTTCCTCAAACTTCCAACTTTACTACTACAAGGGAAATGGGGGAAAAAAAAATATATATATACATGAAAGATGGAAAATTATGTGCGTCTAATATTGAACCTAGCCCTGTTTTCCCTCTCCCTCATGACAACACTTTCCAACGGAAGAAGTAAAACCCCATTAGTCTTTAAATCTGTCTTGGAAGAAGTACAGCCAGAATACTCCTTAGAAGCAGGGATGGCAAGACTTCGTCTCACATACTTTGGACATGTTATCAGGAGGGACCAGACCCTGGAGAAGGGTATCATGCTTGGTAAGGTAGGAGGTCAGCAAAAAAGAGGAAGACCCTCAATGAGATGGAATGACACAGTGGCTGCAACAATGGGCTCAAACATAGCAACAATTATGAGGGTGGTGCGGGACTGGGCAGTATTTCATTCTATACATAGTGTCGCTATGAGTTGGAACTAACTCAACAGCACCTAGCCACAACAGTCTTCAAATAAGGGCCATTGGTGAAAAAGCAGCAGAATTCTCGCCTTCCATGCAAGAGACCCAGGTTTGGTTCCCAGCCAACGCACCTCATATGCAGCCACCACCCATCCATCAGAGGCGGCTTGTGTGTTGCTATGATGCTGAACAGGTTTCAGTGAAGCTTCCAGACTAAGACGGATAGAAAGAAAGGCCTGGAGATCTACTTCCTAAAACCAACCAATGAAAACCCCATAGATCACAAAGGTCCAAGTTACAACCGATCATGGGGATGGCAGAGGACCAGGCAGCATTTTATTGTGTTGTTCACCACGAGTTGGGGGCCGACTTGACAGCAGCTAACAAGTCTTTAAACGCTGCTGCAGGTGTGCTCGTTAAGGGCAAGAACAGCTCTGGCCCCAGGCAGAGGCACCGCAGGAGTTAACCAGGGGTATTTATTTACAGGTTAAGGAGGCAAGCTCCAGACCGAAGATGCGCGTGCTGAGGAGATACTGAGCGTGAGCTAACAAGATGCTCTCTCTAGCGGCATTCTGGGCGATTACTCCCGAGCACCCAGCCATACCAAAATCAATAAACAATTTCAGCGCAGCCCAGGGAACTTTGCCACACTTAATAAAACTCTCCAGCTGCAGTTATGGCTTCATTTCACCTTAACGTCTTCTTTAACCGTCCCTTCTTTTCAAGATCAATTAGAGGTATATGCAAAGAGAATAAAGAAATACACATACACACACACTGAAGAAAACAAGGTCAAAACTAGTTATGTGTGCAGGTGGGCTCTCCTTACCCCACTCATCACTTCCTCTCTAAGATGACCAAAGGCGAGTAAGTTTGGGGATGGGGTTAAGGAAGTAGAACTGGGTTTAGCAGGGAAAGAAAAGGGAGGAAGGTGAGAGATTGGCCCCATATTGCCTAAATACATAAAAGTAATCCCAAAGCCAAGGTACTCTTACTCTGTGTAGAGATTTCTAAGAGTCTCTTCCTCTCTGGAAATCATTCATGATCTTTTGCTTTTGAGCATTTCTTTACTCCCCAGAATGTCCGTTCAAGTACAGAAAGAAAAAGGGAGAGGTAATGAGGTCAAAATGTGTTAATGCTATTGTTAGTGCTTTGGATTAAGGAGTGAGAGACATTGGCTGGGACTGAGAGGTTCGAGGGAGGAAAAGAGAAAGAGTTCAATCCGTTAGCCAAAATGATGTTTTTTGTTGGATTGTGTGTTTTCATTGCCTGGTAGACATCCGCAACCCGTGATATCATTGGCTCTGGAAGTGGTGTCACACTTGCCTTGCTATCAATCATTTTTTAGGCCTAATTGGATATGTGGCAAAACCAAAAGGAAATTCATTTAAGTTTTAGAAAATGGTCCCAGTGTGTTTTACAATCTATAAGTTTGAAAATTCATTATATATGCACTTCTCTATGTGCACAAAGCCTTTCCTTTAACTTTAGAAAATTACTGGACTCCGTGAGATGAACTGTTCACCCTTTTAGGAAGTCAATAACACGAATTAATTCATCATCTTTCTTGGACTCTTTGCCATTAAAATGTGGTTAGAAACAAGGAGAAGGCGCTATCTGCAAGAAGCACAAAGATAAAGACCTTCCAAGAAACAAGCACACTTGACAGAAACAACAGGAGTCACTCAAATGACAGGACAAGAGATGGTACTAGAACATGGGAGTAAATATAGAAATGGTGACACTCTCTCCCCCTTATCTCCCTTTCTCCAACTGTAACCAACTCTTGAATAGTGAGCTTCAAGACAGAATCGAGTGGGCCACCTTCCTTCAACTGGAAAGTCCTTTTTGGGGAGGAGAAAGTGGCTTTGAATGCTTAGTTGTTAAGTTCTCCTTTCCCTAAGTTGCAAAGGGACTTTGCGTATGTGAAATGCCACAGAGTATGTGAAATGCGCACATGTATAAGGATAAGGAGGAGACTTCACCAAGACTCTATAGTCCCAGAACCCTGTCTGCCTCAAGGTGTGTCAGTGTATCGGTGCTGACTCTGAGCTATGGTACAGTTTTCTGAGGACTTAGCTCCATCTTTGTAATCGTTGCACCCTCAGTTCTCTGCTTTCTCTCTCCCAACTCGAAAAATTTTCTTTCCCACCTGTCCTTCCCAGCAGACTCCCACACTCCCAAATTTATCATCCAACCAAGCTTTGGGACACCCCAAGACATTTGGGAGAATAGAAGACATTAAAAAAAAAAAACAAACCCATTGCCATAGAGTCGATTCTGACTCATAGCAACCCCATAGGACAGAGTAGAACTACCCCATAGAGGTCCCAAGGAACACCTGGTAGATTTGAGCTGCTGACCTTTCGGTTAGCAGCTGTATAGCACTTAACCACCGTAACACCAAAGTTCACGTTTTTCTCCCGACAGTACAGAAAGTGGCTCTGTTTAAAAGTTTTTCATGGGGGTAGAAAGGATAATTGTGAGATATTTGGCAACCTCTAATGCCATTACAGAGCCCTGGTGGCTTGGTTAAAAGCTTGGCTGTTAATCAAAAGGTCAGGAGTTGAAATCCACCAGCCACTCCTTGGAAACTCTATGGGGCAGTTCTACCGTGTCCTATAGGGTTGCTATCAGTGAGAATCAATTCAACAACGATTTTTTTTTTTTTTAATGCCATTACAGGAGTTCCCGAGTGGCACAAATTGTTAAGCACTCAACTACTAACCAAAAAGTTTGAACCCACCTGGAAGCACCTTGGAAGAAAGGTCTGCCAGTTTGCGTCCAAAAGGAATCAGTTCTACTATGGAGCAGTCCTACTCTGCACACATGAGATCGACATGAGTCAGAATTGACTTGACAGCAACTAACAACAGCAGCAATGCCATTACAACAGGTTGGAATGCTAGAAATTGGAGTTTGGTAGAACACCATTTAACCATGTTCAGAGTAAAGAATAAAGTCATACCAACCACCTATAATAATAATGAAGACTTCCTGAATTTGTCCATTTTTGTTCCAAGACCAAACTGGACATGCCAGTGAGTCAATCATAGAGTTGTCCATGCACCAGGCAGGTCCTCAGGTTCTGGTGGCCTTCTATCACTTACTACCTTCGATAGATTCATAACATCTAGTTAACACATGAGGTAGGAAATCCTAAACCTACTGGTAGCTAACACAGAATAAACCGCAGGTATTTTTTTACACCTACCTTTTAAAAACTCAGTCAATAAACACATTTGTAAAAATAGTCCACAAAATGAAGACTGATCCACAGGTTCTGGTGGAAAAACACAACTACAAAGGTGTGTGTTCTTGCACTTTACTCTTGCCTCGACCCTATTTAATATTTTCATGGTGAGCACAGAAGGGGAGGCTCATGTCTAATTCTGTCTTTTGATGGCCTCCAGGAACTCAGGATGTGCAACAATCTTTATAAGCAAACTTCCCACGCAGAGAAACACTCGATTAAAAAAAAGATCATCCAGAAATCTGGTTAAAGCAATGCTTAGGTGTTGAGGACTAAGAAAAGCAAAATGGGGATTAATGCAAAATACAATAGGTGCTAGAAATGAGGCAGTTGGACACCTGGGTATCTGAAGACCTCCACTGGCTCAAGAAATAAAGAAGACTTGTAAGACAACAACCCTACAAGAGATGATTCAAAGGGTATAATTCACCAAATTCACAAATGACAAGATCTGATCTTTGTTGTTTTCTATTTTTTTTTTTTATCTCTATATGGTTCTGTATATCACGCAGAGCTTTGAAATATATATTTGGAACCAAGCAACATACATACAAACTAACCTCAGCTATCAATCAATTCCTGGCTTACTGATTTCTGTTTTAGGAAATTACTCAAAATTAAGTGAAGGTATAAGCCATAAGAGGTGACTGGAAATCCTTAGTGGTGAAAGAAAAAACTGGAAATAATCAGACAATGTCTTGGCATTGCCTCTCCCAGCCCAGGCCACCTACAAGCCCCTTCCCCAATACACACGGCAATTGATCACTTCACACCCTTAGTCTCTCAGCTGCCAATAGCCCGGGCACTGCATGGCCGCGGCAAGTACTTCCGTCCGTGGTTGCATCTTCAGTTCATGCCCTCGTAACTCATCCTATACAACTCAAGGCCTGGAGGAGGGTGAAAACAACTAAAAGAAGAGCACTGGGGTCTCTATTCCTATTTTACTCCAATAGTATTAGTCTCTGATTTTCAGCAGAGTCCATGTTCCACTATTGGGCTATGAGGGGGTCCCCTGTTGGGGCAGGAACTACTTCAAAAGTAGGAGTCCTTTCTTGGCTCTTAAAGGCAAATGAGGAGCCAACTACAAAGACTTTGATTTTTTTTTTCCCATATGACAAAGGTTACTGGTAGCCTCCTAAAAACCAAACCTGTTGCCATCAAGTCGATTCCGACTCGTAGCAGCCTCCTAAGGAGGTTAGTAAGGATTACTGAAATTCCATATTCACAAGCTCACATTAGTACACCCCCGGGCCCAACAGAGACGTCCCCCGGGTCAGCTGAGCCATCTGGCTGCTGTGCAGAACCAGTCACACTGCAGGGTTGTCGTTCTCTCTTCTAACTTATTAGTTACTGATGGTCTGGCCTCAAAACTACCAAGGTAGTTGTGAATTCGGCAGTGTTTTCCGATACATACGTACAGACCTACTTGGGGTCTGTAGTTTTCCAATTTGACTTGTAGACACATATTTTTTGCCATTCAAATAGGAATCACCCCTAGTCCTCCTGATAAACAACAGACTCATGACTGCCTCTCACAATTTCCACGTACAGAAACCCTGAATTGCAATTATTATTTTTTTTCTACTGAGATTAGATAGATGGTTAGCCTAACTCACAGATTCTGAGTCTTTCCATGAGCATACAGGGTTCCCGGATAATAATACTTTAATATCAGAGATTTAGTGTCTGTGGTAAATTAGAAATTTCTCAATGGCATCAAATATTCCCATTTTAAACTCACCTTTTAGGGACCACCTGTGATATTAAAAAAAAAAAAGAATCCTTCTCCAACACTATAATATTTTCTTTTATAGAAATTCCGAAATTTGTTTCTAGTTTCAGGAGACAGTTCACAGAAGATCTGTCTGTGCTAGTATCACTTGGCACCTCCAGTGCTTTCTAAAGGCTGAACGAGAAAAAGCATCCAGGAAAAGGTAGTTGTTGAAAACAAAAATGATTCTAAGGAAATCAATACCACAACTACATGTTTTGGCCTGGCAGCTTTTGCTGGACTGTTCTCACACCAAAAATCTTGTTCCTCTGCTCCAAACGCCCTAAAATGGCTCATCCTTCCCCCATTCCAGCGCTGTGGAGGGAAGACAATCCCTCTCTCCATTCATATTTCTTCCTTTCAAAGGCCTGCCCAAGGAAGTACTGAGTTGTACTAACTTGCAGAGTTCAGACCAAGGACATCTGAGATACACCTCTGGATAAATCCATTGCTGACCAAAATTACAGGTGAGAATGGGGGTACTGAGCCACCCCCTGGCTGGCCTCACACTCTTTGTGACACCAGCATAGCCTGTTTGACTGCTAGCTTGCTACAGTTGTTGTTATATTTAATTCTATTATATACAACCATGGAGACTTTATTTATAAATGCACACACGCAAAATGATTGTTAAGTACCCACTATGTGCAAAGCAGGCTCTTTGAGGGAAGAGAGACAGGAGGGTATGGAATGTGAGTGGGAATCCAAAGATGAATAAAAACATAACACTGGAAAAACTGTTTGGCAATATATATAGACTAAAATTGACCAAAGGAGACCTGGTGGTGCAATGGTTAAGCGCTCGGCTGTTAACCAATAGGTTGGTGGTTCAAACCCACTCAGTGGCTCAGCAGGTGCTCCTGTAAAGATAGTTCTTGTTGTTGGGCAGTGTCAGGTTGATTCTGACTCACAGCAACCCTACAGGACAGAGCAGAACTGCACCATAGGGTTTGCTAGGCTGTAATCTTTACAAAGGCAGATCACCAGGTCTTTTCTCCCACAGAGCCACTGGTGGGTTTGAACCACTGACCTTTCAGTTAGCACCTAACACTTTCTCTATCACATGGGGTTGCTATGAGATGAAATTGACTCGACGGCACCTAACAATAAAGCTGAATATATGCCTATCCTATGATCCATTGGGAGCCCTAGTGGCACAGTGGCTAAACGTTTGGCTGCTAACCAAAAGGTCAGCAGTTCGAATCCACCAATTGCTCCTTGAAAACCCTATGGGGCAGTTCTACACTGTACTACGGGGTACCTATGAGTCAGAATTGACTCAATGGTGACTTTTTTTTTTAATGACTCATTGATCCAGCCCATAGGTATGCATACATATATTCATCAAAACACATGTACAAGAACGTTCATAGCAATACTATTTGTAATAGCCCAAACTAGAAATAACTTAGATACCCACTGACAGTAGAATGAATACGTAAGTTGTGGAATATTTATACAATGGGATACTATATTGCAATGAACAAACTAGTGATACATGCAAAAAATGGGATGAATCTCACAAATATAATAATGAACAAAAGACCAGACACAAGAGTACACATTGTATGATTCCATTTATACGAAGTTCAAAAACGGGCCAAACTAATTCATGGTGTTAAAAGTCAGGAGAGGCTAATAACTAAAAAGAGGCTACTGACCAGGATGGCTTCAGAGTGCTGGTAATGTTCTGTTTCTTGACTGTGCTGGTTATACAGGTATGTTCACTTTGTGAACATCCATTAGGCTGAAACTTGGACTTTATGTATTTGTCTGTATGTATGTTTTACTTCAATAAAAATACAATCCCTGTCATGTGAGGTTGCCATGAGTCAGAACTGACTCCACGGCAACTGGCTGGTTGGTTGACTGGCCCTCAATTATAACAGAATACAAAAAAAAAAATGTGTGTAAGGATCATTTTAATATAAGTTTAAATGGAAGCATCACCAGGGTTTTTGTGCTAATTAGGATGTTTTCGGCTGCGAGTGACAACAAAACCTGACTTAAACAGATAATCTAAAAGAAAGAACTTCACATACCATGAAGTCCAGAGGTAGAGCAATAACAAGATTGATTAATTCACGACCTAATAGTCACAATGGACCCACATCTTCTGCTCATCCTTCCTTAGGCTAGCTCCCCTTGTGCTGCTCCCTAGGGGGTGTAACTGCTGGGAAGGCACCAAACCAAAGGAGCCCTGGTGGTGCAACAGTTAAGCATTTGGCTGCTAACTGAAAGGTAGGTGCTTCAAAGCACCCAGTGGCTCCATGGGAGAAAGATCTGGCAATCTGCTTCCAGAAAATTAAGCTCTACCTCTTAAGGGAAGGAGTATCAAAGAACGGGTGGATATTGGCACCACCTGTAGCAGACCACAGACGACGTATCAGCAAAGGAGGCAAAGCAGTCCTGGGAATGCGGGGTGTTGGGTGGCTATAAAATCTTATCCTTACTTGCTCCTTGTCCTTCCTAAACCCTCCTTGGTCGACAACAGTGGCCACACTGGCCAAAATGGTTTTTGACTAGTAAGAGCTCTTAGTTTCAGATGACAGTGTTGGGCAACGAGCCTGAATCTTTAAAGAAAGGACCCTGAATCTTTTCCTGAATCTTTACCCAGCAAATCAGATCTTTTGGCTTGCCTGTATTGATATAAGGCGCCCTCGTGGCACAGTGTAGAGCCCTAGTGGCACAGTGATTAAGAGCTCAGCTTCTAACCGAAAGGGCAATAGTTCGAATCTGCCAGCCACTCCTTGGAAATCCTATGGGGCAGTTCTACCCTGTCCTACAGGGTCGCCATGAGTCGAAATCGACTTAATAGCAATGGGTTTGGTTTGATGGCACAGTGGTTAAGCACTCAGCTGCTAACCAAGAGGTCAGCAGTTTGAACTTGCCAGCCACTCTGTGAGAAAAAGATGTGGCAGTCTGCTTCCATAAAGATTACAGCCTTGGAAACCCTATGGGGCAGTTCCACTTTGTCCTATAGGGTCACTATGAGTTGGTATTGACAGCAATGGGTTTGGATTTTTTGGTATTGATATAACCTCTATTCATCACACACACGGATAATGTTTCTATAATTTTTAGAATATTATCAAGCATCTGAGAGGTACCACCTGGTTGATCACAGTATGTGGCATTTTGCCCAAATGAGGTTTATGAACAATCTAATACTAATCCGTATAGAATGTGTATGCTCACAAATTCTAAAATTTTGCTTCCTGTGACTCCAGTGTGAGCTGCTCCATTCTTGCCCAGCCAGACTTCTGGTTTGGATTAAGAATAAGGCCAAAAGTCAAAGGCCATTTTTTGTCTGACTTGGGATAAAAGACATGAGATGGGAACCCCCAGGTAGATGGTAACTGGCTATCCATTCTGGGATGGCTTAAGTAAGGAACGGAAGTCTCCTTAGAACAGTGGTTCTCCAAGCATGGTCCCTAGACCTGCAGCATTTGCACCACCTGGAAACCTGCTAGAAATGCAAATTCCCAGGCTCCACCCCAGACCTGGGAATCAGAAACTCTGGGGTGGGGGCCCAGCAACCTGAGTTTCAACAAGCCCTGCAGGGGATCATGGCACCTGCTCAAATTTGAGACCACTGTTTTAGAAAAACCCTATTCCCAACTTGGAAGCCCTATGAGGCAGTTCTACTCTGTTCTATAGTGTTGCTATGAGCTGGAATCGACTTGATGGAAGTGAGTTTGGTTTTTTTAGTTTTATTCCCAACTCACTGCACATAATTTAACAGTAACTTGGTAAAGCAGATGGGCTGGATACTTTCATTTATTCTGGTTCATACCCAAACACACAATTGCAGAAATACACACAGAGATCAAGACACAGACAAACACAGCACAATCACACAGACAATTTTTTATGGAGCCAGCATCAGAGCCCAGGCTCCTTGGTTCCAGAAAGCGGAAAATGTCTAGTGTTCAAAGAAGATCAAAAAGAAGAAGGAGAAGGAAAAGGGGAGGGGGGAGAAGAAAAGGAAGACGAGGAGGGAGAAAGAGGGAAAAGGAGGGGGGGAGGAGGAGAAGAGGAAAGGGAGAAGGGGAAAAGGGAAGGGAAGGGGAAGAGGTGGAGCAAGAAGGGAAGGAAGAAAAAGGAGGAGGAGGGAAGAAAGAGAAAGGAAGGAAGGAGGGAAAGAGGGAAGGGGGAAGGAAGGAAGGAGAGGGGAAAGAAGGAAGAAAAATTTCAAACTTGATTCATAAGACATCAGTTCTTCCTAAAGACAATCACAGAATTCAAACACCCATGATCTTCACAGCAGCTTTAAAAAGGAAGTCAGAAAAATTTTAAGATAACTCTATGCCCCCATAAAACTTATCAGTACTGAGGACATTGGTCACATTTTTAAAGGAACATCCCACCAGAAACGTTTGTCTTGTACTTCAGAATTTTCTCTGAAACAGCTAGTTTGCTTATATCTGACAGTCACTGTGGAGAGAATCATTGATGGCATTTCCTCTTCCAGAAAGCTCAGGACCAAGTTAGCAGGTGAACATCAGTCGGCCTTTGGTGTAAGAGCATCACGCGGCTTTGTCTTACTTTTCCTGCTTTTATCTCCCCCTGCCTGATTGCCTCCCTTACCGGTTACCTTCCTGTACTATTGGGTTTTCGTCAGACATTTCAAATCCTTTCAGGAATGAGACTGGGAACAATTAAATAAATTTTAAATGGGACTCGTGGGAGAGAGAAGTGCCTTTCCCCAAGCTAACTGAAAGCCTGGGAGGAAAGGCAGGGCAAGGGTGACCAGTGTGGATCCAATGAGGGGGAGAAGGCCCTCCCAGGCCTTCCCTGATGGACTCAGGCAGGGAGGCTGTGGGCAGTGCAATCGGGTCAGCTTCTTTTCTGACTCTGGAGGAGGGTAGGTGGGGGAGCCTAAAAAAGCAGGAGCAAAGAGGGGGTACAAACAGCTATTACTGACAGAAAATTTCTTTCCATTAGATGTTTCCTGGGGGTAGGAAAAGTAGGTCAAAAGACCAAACCAGACACCGTCGAGTCGATTCCGACTCATGGCAACCCTATGTGTTTTGGAGTAGAAATGTGCTCTATGGGGTTTTCAAGGCTGTGACTTTTCGGAAGCAGATTGCCAGGCCTTTCTTCTGAGGTGCCTCTGGGTGGGTTTTAACTGCCAAACTTCCAGTTAATAGCCAAGAGCTTAACCATTTGCACCATCCAGGAAAGTGGGTAGGAAGACAAAATTGATGTTTCACTTCCCTATCTTATGAAATGGGCCAATTTCTGTCCTCCTTAGTCTTCTCAAGACTAATCAGTATCCATACAGGATTAGCACCCCTGATGCAGGCGCCCTGGATCCCAAGCACTTCACACTTTTGGCATAAGGCACTACCTACAGATATAGACCGTCCTGACTCCACGCTGCTCAGAGTACCGGGGCAGATGGGCCAGCTGCGTCGGCACAGCAAGCATAGACCATGATGGGCAGTTGGTTCAGGCTTATTGCAAAAACCAAGAAAATACTTATTGTTTTGATTTTCTACCTATCTAGTTTGGAACAGATAAAGGGTTCCTCAGGTGGCTACCTAGGAGGGACTTATTTAAGTTTCAAGGTGGGCTGATTGGAAAGGAATTTGAAACCAGCCAGAGAGCATGGACTGTTTGGAGCTGCCCATGCCAACAGCCAACAAAACCTCCCAGGAAAATTTCCATAAGCAAGACTGCAGCATCAACCTTGACCAGTCACTTCTGAGCCCAGTTACATCCATAATGACACTTCTCCACTTTCCCCTTCCCCCTGGAACATGACAGATGAGGGGTTTCTTGGTATAAGCCCCAAGCTGTGAGGGAAGTCCGTCTCGCTCCACTGCAGAAAAAATATATATCCCTCAACAGCTGTGAGGAATTCTTTCATTATTCATCTGCAATCTCACCACCAGTCCTCTCTGCCTCTTTTTACAGTAAAAAATGAAAACAGATTCAATGGCATATTCTGACAATGATTGTTTTTAAACACCCAGTCTGGGATATGGGAGAAGGCAGACAGAAAATAGAGAAAGAGAACAGAGGGCTTGTCTTCAAAGCCATGGGGACTGTTATGGATTGAATTGTGTCCCCCAACAAGATACCTTGAAGTCCTAACCCCTGTCCCTGTGAATGTGACCTTATGTGGCAACAGGATCTTTGCAAATGTAATCAAGTCAAGATGAGAGGGTGAGCTTTAATCCAATATGACTGCTGTCCTTATAAGAAGAGACACGCAGAGAGAATGCCATGTGAGGACACAGACAGGCAGAGGGAGGACGGCCATTAGAAGACAGAGGCAGAGATTGGAGTCATACTGCCACAAACCAAGGAACGCCTGGAACTACCAGAAGCTGGAAGAGGCGAGGACGGATCTTCCCCTGGAGACTTCAGAGAGAGGGTGGCCCTGCTGACACGTTAATTTTGAACTTCTAGCTTCCAGCCCTCTGAGGGAATAGATTTCTGTTGTTATAAATCACTCAGTTTATGGTACTTTGTCATGGCGGCCACAGGAACCTAATACAGAGACAAAGAGGAGACCTAACCCTGCCGGGTGGGAGGGCAGGGGTGGCTAGACCTGCATGGTGACCACAGAGAGTCAGCTCATGGCTGGATGTCTATGTCCCATTCAAAAACTTTGTGTTGGGAGCAATTTGCAACCATTCAGAAATTAGGTCGGGGAAGCCGTATGGAGAGGAGAAGGTACATTGTGTCAAAGGCAAAAATATTCATAGGGCAAAGAAAATGCACACGGACCCCCAAAGCCCACATGCTAACTGTTGTCCATGTTAGAGAACTGACCACCAAGTCTTTTAAAAAGGTGCCGACCCTTTAGGCAAGGCTCATCTCTCCAGGGACTCATCCTGAAGCCAATGTAAGTAGGCTGAGAGGAATAATGGGGAGGGTGGGGCAGGTGTGTGAGCAAATGTTGTCAGAGTATATGCTGTCTGCCTGACTAGAAGGAGGGCCTGACTGAGTCAGTGCTGGTGCAGCTCCCAAAATCAGCTCAGAGGTGGTGGTGGTGGTGGAGTTCAACCAACTAGGATAGGCAGTCAGCTGAAAGCAGTGTCTGACCAGTTCTTAACTGTTAGCCTTCTTATTTATTCCTTCAGTCAATTCAACACAGGTTAGGAAAACGCCTACTATACTAGTTTTCTATGCCACGTAACTAATTACCACAAACTTAGCCATTTAAATAGCACACATTTTTAATCTATAGTTGCAGTAGGTCAGAAGTCTAGATATGGCTTAGCTGGGTCCTCTGCTTAAGGGTCTCACCAGAAAGCAATCCAGGTGTCGACCAGGGTTGAAATCTCATCAGAGGCTCAATAGAGGAAAGATCTGTTTCCAAGCTCCCTCAGACTGTTGGCAGAATTCCTTTCCACACCATTCCCAGACTGAGGGTTTCAGTTTCTTGCAGGAGTCTGCCCTCAGCTCCTAGTGGCCACCCACAGTTCCCTGCCACATGGGCTTCTCCAGTGTGACCACTGACTTCACGGCAGCTTGCTTCTTCAAGCCAGCAATGGAGAGAGAGCTGCTACCAAAGTGGTGTCTTGTATAAGCTAATCATGGCCATGATATCCCATCATTTCTGCCATATTCTATTGGTTAGAAACAATTCACAATCAGGGGAGGAGACTACACAAAGGCATAAAGACCAGAAGGCAAGGATCATGGAAATGTCTTAGAACCCGTCTGCCACACCTACTAGGAGCCAGACACAGTTCTAGGAACCAGGGGTACAGCAATGAATAAATCACGACTTAGAAGGAGGCAGAATGGGGAAGAATTAGCTGTAAAGTTGAGTGACCTGAGCTCCAAGATAAGTGACCAGGTCATCCTGGAGTTTACCGTGGCAAATGGCCAGACTTATACGCTAAAAAAACAAGAGGAAAGGAATTGAAAAACCCAGAGATGCCAGTGGGCAAGAACATAGAGTTAGGCCATGAACAATCCTGGAGAGTGGTCTTCACTCAAGATTTTGAGTCGTTGTGTGTCCTGGAGTCGTGGAGGGAAAAGGGTAGAAGCCTCAGAAAGTGTCCATATATGACCAGGCGGCAGCCCAAGGTGAGTGACTGTCAGTGACGAGAAGGGGCCTTGACGTAAATGTTACTCAGGTGAACTACTGTCCTGGTATATACAGTATGTGCCAGAAGAAGTATCACAAATCAATGGAAAAACAATGAATCATTCAATACAGAGTGCTGGAATTAGCTGTTTAAGAAACGATTTTTATGTCCATCTCCCCCAATAAAATATGGATGGATTATAGATTAAAGGTAAAGAGAGGAATCATGAAAATCATGAACGGGAGAAATTACAAAAGAAAAGACCAACTGATTTATTTGACAACACAAAAAATTTTTAAAAGCCTTTATGAGGAAATATGAGAGTTTAGAAAAATCACAAAATAGGAAAACATATTCTCTGCAAATATAAACAATAAAAGGTTAAATACAAAAATTTGAAAAAAAAAATTGGAACCTCTAATAGGCAAATGGAGCCCTGGCTGCGCAATCGTTAAGCGTTCAGCTGTTAACCAAAAGGTCGGCATTTCAAATCCACCAGCTGCTCCTTGGAAACCCTGTGGAGCAGTTCTACTTAGTCCTGTAGGGTCACTATGAGTCGGAATCAATGCAATGGCAACGAGTTTGGGGGTTTTCTAATTTTTTGTTTTGTTTTTTAATAGGTGAATAGGTAGTCAAAAATAAATAAATTACACACAGCCACACGCACATAAACCCAAGTAGCTAAAAACACATGGAAACACAATCAGCAAATTCCAAATTGAAGACAACTCTACAGAGGAAACAAACTGTTTCTTCAACTGCTAAACTGTAAAGATGATGGAGGGAGACGGAATCTGTACATTAAAGGACACACTTTGGATGAAAAGACATATCTATGAATCTCAAGACCTGGACCTCATTTGGATCCTAAGTTTTTGTAATGTAAGAAAATCCTGATATTTATGAAACAATTGGAAATTTGAATACAACTGAATATTTGATGATATTAAGGAATTGTTGTTATTTGTAAAGTATGCTAATGGTATTTGTGGCTTTTTTAAATAGTACTCTTTTTAGAAATTGATACCAAAATACTAAAGATAAAATATTATCTTTAAAAGATTATTTATCTGGGAGATTTTCTTCAAAAGATCACGGGTGTGGGAGGAGAAGATGGGACTGTGGATGAGGGAGGGTTCCCAGGGGTTGATGGTTTTGGGGCTGGGATGATGGCAGATGGGAGTTCATTTAGCTGTCCTGTCAACTTTTTGGGGTGTTCAAAATTCTCCGTAAGAAAACCTTCAAAAAAATATGGGCAAGAAGTTAGCCTCATTAGTAATTGTAGAAATGCAAATGAAAACCATATGATACTACTCTGTGTCTATCAAATTGCCAGAATTTTTTTTAATGACAGTACTCATTGCAAATGAGGGTATGATAAAACTGGTTCTCTCAGACATTGTTGGTGGACTCTTTGGAAAATATTCCGGTAATACATTTCAAGAATCAGAACTTTTTCCTATCCTTTGACCTAATAATTTCACTTCTGGGAATTCACCTTAAAGAAATATCCCTCAAAATGGACAAAGTTTATGCACAAAGATAATCATTACAAGGATATTTATAAAAGAAAAAAAAAGCCTGGTAACTGTGTCAATACTCGGTAACAGGGGAGCACTGTGTATTTCATGCACTCAATATCACACAGCTATTAAATAAGGCACTTACAAAGAACCAGTATTAATATGGGAGGAAGGCTATACAACATGTCAAACACAAAATGTTTGATACATGGTAGGATTTACTATATACATGTAGATTTCAAAGTACAGACATATAGAGTGATGTCTAGAAGAATTAAGCCAAAATCCCAATGAGTGACTGTTGTGGTGTGGTGGGTTATGTGATCTTCTCTTTGTTCTCTTTTTTGAGTATTTTTTTACTTCTCGAAACTTTTCAAATGGTCTACGGTATGCCAACATGCATAGATTACTTTGAAAATCAGAAGAGTGTATGTGTGTGTGTGTGTGTGTGTGTATGAACATACATGCAGTTTCTAAATTTCAGCCACATTAGGGATGCTTCCATAGCATAAGGAAGATGGTTCATGATTGGGAAACTTTTCAAAGGTGCAAATTTACCTATGCAATTAAAAATGCCACCAAAAGGAAAGAAAGGGAGATGGGGTGTGAGGAAATCTAAGCAGCTACAGAAGAAGCCCTGACAAGTACAAATATAAAGGGTTAGAAAGACGAA
This sequence comes from Elephas maximus indicus, assembly GCF_024166365.1. Classification (NCBI taxonomy): domain Eukaryota; kingdom Metazoa; phylum Chordata; class Mammalia; order Proboscidea; family Elephantidae; genus Elephas; species Elephas maximus. The sequence goes on along the minus strand of NC_064828.1, from coordinate 88,996,411 downwards.
ACACAAAACCAAGGACCTACGTAAGCAGGTCCACCATCTATCTGTCTGTGTGTCATTCTGCAAAGGCTTGGGTGTCACTATGATGCTGTAAACTATGCCACTAGTATTTCAAGCACCAGCAGGGGCACCCATGGTGGACAGGTTTCAGTGGAGCTTCCAGACTAAGACAGACTAGGAAAAAAAGCCTGGCAATCTACTTCTAAAAATCACCAATGAAAACCCAATGAATCATATTGTCCAATATAACAGAATATTGTCCAAAATAGTGCTAGAAGATGAGCACCCTAGACTGGAAGGCACTCAAAATAGACAGTGGCCACAAAAATCAATTCGAGCATACCAACAATCGTGAAGATGGCCCAGGACCAGGTGGCATTTCCTTCTGTTGTACATGGGGTCTCCCTAAGTCGGAGCCAATAACACACAGTAGGTAGCATGAAGCTCTGAGAACAGTGCCAGGCAGTTCTATATAAGAGAGAAAAGTGATGACCTGAGAGTCTATGAGGGGAGGGGACTTTAGCCCTGTAAACCCTTCAGGTCATCACTTCATGGTTAAAACCAACAGCAGGGACTTCAGTCCTTGCATGGGGCAAAAGGGGCTTGGATTGACACAGTGTTCAAAACTGCAGGGTTTCCCAAGTATCACCTCTATCCTCATGGGTTCCTATTATCTAAAATCTTGGCAGAGTGGCATGTGAATAAAAACTTTAATAAACAAGATGATTTTTGCTTAAAGAGTGTCAGAAGGCTGAAGCTAGCAATGAGTTGGAACTGGCAAAAAGAACCAAGGGCCTCAAAACTGGTTTCTGCTTTTTAAAATTAAATTTAGGGCAAGTAGAAAAAAGATGACACAGGCCACCATTTAGGAATGTTGATTTTTATCAAGAAGGCAGAGCGTCTCCACCCCTGAGTTACTTCCATCTTTTCTGTCAAATAAAATCTTTTACCATGAAATGGGTGGCACAAATGTTGATAAGAGAGTACTAAAGCCTGGCGTGAAAAGATGATAAAACGTGCACCTGTTCTTTAGCTCAGCTACTCTAATGAATTAAAGTCACTTACCCCGATGAATTACTTTCCAGGTTGCTGATAACTCTTGCAAATGGGATTGCTAAATTATTGTCAGGGGTCTTGGAGGAAACCAAGAAAATAGAAGGTGCTGGAAGATCAGGGTTGGTGCTTTCATACCAACTACAGCCTATGTATAATGCTTTATATTTCACTAAGTATTTTCACACAAATCTTTTTCTTCACAACAAACAAGTAAGTTTGGGTCAAATGAGAGAACAAGCGTGGGTGTAAGTGTTAAGGCCCCATACAGAGACCTACAATTATAATCAGTGGAGTGGATATAATTATTTGCTCCATCTTATGCTGAGGAAGCCGAGGTTCAAACAGACTTGCCCAAGGTCCCACTGCTGGTTCATTTTGCAAGTACCAAAACCAAACCAGTTGCTGTCAAGTTGATTCCAATTCATGGCCATCCCATGTGTATCAAAGTAGAACTGTGTTCCATTCTGTTTGCAATAGCTGATTTTTCAGAAGTAGGTTGCCAGGCCCCTCTGGATGGATTGGAACCTCCAACCTTTCAGTTAGCAGCCAAGCCTGCTAACTATTTGCACCACTCAAGGACTCCTTCCGCAAATACAGGGACTTGTTACTGATCCTAAGCAAGAATCTAAACTTCCAAATAACCTTTGAGCACTTAGAAAACAAAACGGTGGTCACTGGGACACTGCAGAAGTTCATTTACAAAACACACACATGTATTACCAGACTGACATCATCTCTATCTTTGCAGGACTATTAGATTTTTGGATATGGAATATATCCATATTTCGACAAAGGATTTCCTAATCCCCTCTGTTAGGCACAAGGCTGGGCCAATCCTTAACAAATGGTAGAAGCATAAGGTGCAACCAGGAAATCTGGGGGTTGTGTTAGCGGGGCCAGAAGCTGAGCCACGGTAGGCTAGGCTCAGAAACTGGCTACTATCGAATCAGTGTTTCAGTTCTCTCAGGGTTATATTGCTAGAAGCAATAGAAGCTAATTCTCATATATTTAAGGTAAACAGTGGACTTTCCTGGGAAGATATCAGAGAACTTAAAGAACAGATAGGAGGGTAGAGAGGCAGGGCAAGGATAAGCAGGACCCAGGGCAGCTAGAATTGTCAGTGTGTAGATAAGACTCAGTGTTGATTCCTTGTGTGGGGTAGAGAGGATGTCCATATAGCACTGTACTCAGGACTGAAAGTTTGGGGCAGTGAGTCCCACTGGCATAGCTTTAGTAATACGCCCACCCCTTGAACTTGGAGAAAGGGAGATGGGGAGATTTAATCTAAACCTTACAAAGTGAGAGTAGAGAGGGCAGATCCCCAAAAGAAAACCAAGGCTATTCCTATAAATAAGGGGAATAAATCACAAACATCTCTATGCAACCCAAGAAGCAAGATCCAAGATATGGGGCCCCAAAAGGGCAGCTTATTGGGGAAACATGTTTCACGGGCCCATGGTAACATATGGAAGGACTTCAGCTAAAAAGCACTCCTTCCACTAGACAACTGTGGTGGGTTGGATGAGGAAAAGAATTGGAAGGGACTTTATAAATGGGTATCATGAATGGTTAAGTGACCAACTATTAACTGAAAGGTTGGCAGTTCTGATCTACCCAGAGGTGCCTCAGAAGACTGACCTGGTGATCTGCTTCCAAAAAGGTCACAGCCTTGAAAATCCTATGGAGAAGTTCTACTCTGCACACATGGGGACACCACGAGTCAGAACTGACTTGACGGCAACTAAAAACAACAAGGCACCACAAGATGCTTACTATTATTAATGATAGGACAAGAGGAGGAGTAACTTCTCTGATTGGTGCATTTGTGAGAAGGAACAGTGTGCTCTACCTGGCTCCTTCTGGGCTCTCTTTTGAAGCCGTTCTGCCCACAGGGAGTGTGTAGGCACTGCTCTCTGTTACGTTTGTTAGGCAGTAACTTAGCAGGGAGGACTAGGCCCCTGCAACAAAGTCTGCACCCTGGAAAGGGCATGCAGTTACCAAGTTATAAAGCTGGTATCAGGGTCTCCATCTTTCTGATTACTACTTCTCTCAATTGATTCCCAACTTGGGAAGAAAAAGGGATCTTATCTACTTCTGTAACCCCTCCCAACCCAAACACGGTGACACCAGAGGAGCCTTTGAGCCAGAAATAGTGAAGGGGGCAGGTGGAAGGCAAGCCTGAGGAGTGCCCGTGGTGGGGTACCCAGGCCCATGGGGGCTTCATCCAGTTCTCACACTGCTTGCTGTGGCATGCAGCAGCTGAAGGGTACAGGATGCACGGGCACATAGCAGGTATTTCACACTGCTGTAGACTAGATCCAAGTATGGCAGAGGGGTTAACAGTATGGGCTCTGGAATCAGAATACTTGGGTTCAAATCCTGCCTCTAACATTTACCACTTCTGTGGTCTCAGGCAAGTTACTTAACCTCTCTGTCTCAATTTCCTATCTGTTAAACGGGAATAACAGTACTAACATAGTTGGGTTATTATGCAAATGAAGTGAGACGACACCCATACTTTAAACACTGCCTGGCACAGGGTAAATCTCAATAAACAATCATCATTCAGAATGCGGAATAGATGCCAGTATAATTAGGAGGATCAGTAACTACCGTATCCAATGAGATTACTTCATAAACTTTAATTTAAATAAAGGTTTGTAAAGGTCGTTAAAGGACTGTGTCCTGGACCACATTCTCTCATTTTTGCCAATGATGAAGACCGAGATAGACAAGGCATGCTTAACAAATTTGCAGATTATCCAAAATTGCCAATCCAGTAATGCTTTCAATAGCAGAAGCTGATTCAAAAAGATCTCAAAAAGACGGAGCAATGAACAAATCTAACACAATAAAATTTAATAGGGAGAGTTGTATGGTTTGTCATGTAGGTCCAAATAAAACCTAATCACACAGGTATGGGATGGAAAAATATGACTTTAGCTATAGCATGTAACAAAAATGCAAAGAGATTCAACATTAAAGACATCCTAAAACAAGTCCGAAGACTGTCTTCCCAAGCCAGATGGGTCTTCAACTATGTGAATGCCAATTACAGAAAGCGAAAGAAGGTTGTTACCTCTGGGATGAAGGGTGGAGGATTGAGGCAGAGTCAGAGAGGCTACCCAAGAAGTATGAATGGGGAAGAGCCACTGGCATGCTTCCGAGCTACAGCCTTTGACAAATGACCAGACACACTGGCCGAATCTAAAGGGACTTAACAGGATTGTGAATGGAAGAGAGCCAAGAGTTGGGAACCAAGTAGGAAATGGGTCTAAATGGGAGAGGTAGGAGCATACGGAAAGGATACAAGTGACAACCATTAGCATTGGAAAACAGATTTTGGTTAGAGTGTAAGAAAATACTTTCTAAGTGTTAAATTTTCTGACAACAAGTAAGTAACATCGGGGCAGTGATGGTATTCAGCCAACCACTGAGTGACCATTAACCAGCAAAACTGTAGCAAGTTCACATGTCAGATAGGAAATGGGGCTAGATCACAAATTTAAGTCCCTATCAGTTCTGAATATCTGTGATTCTATCACGAAACAGTAAATGTGTGGTTTTGTTTCGACTGCAAGCACAACATGCAGCATATTTATAAATGAAAAAAAAAAAAACACCAAACCAGTTGTTGAGTACATCTCGATTCATGGTGACCCCATGTATGTCCTATCACACATCTGTCAGTTTGTCATACTATGGTAGCTTGTGTGTTGCTAGGATGCTGGAAGCAATGCCACCAGTAATTCAAATCCCAGCAGCATCACCCGTGGTGAACAGCTTTCAGTGGAGCTTCCAGACTAAGACAGACTAGGCAGAAGGAGCTGGTGGTCTACTTCTGAAGCAATTAGCCAGTGAACACCTTGTGAATAGCAGCGGAACGCTGTCTGATATAACACCAGATTAGCCCTTCAGGCTGGAAGGCACTCAAAACACAACTGGGAAGGAGCTGCCTCCTCAAAGTAGAGTCTGCCTTAATGACATGGATGGAGTAAAGCTTTTGGGACCTTCATTTACTGATGTGGCACGACTCAAAATGAGAAGAAACAGCTACAAACATCTGTAATAATTGGAATGTGAAATGATGTTGGCAACAGCAGTCAAAGGACATATTGCACTGGGCAAATCTGCTGCAAAAGACCTCTTTAAAGTGTTCTAAAGCAAAGATGTCAGTTTGAGGACTAAGGTGAGCCTGACCCAAGCCGTGGCATTTTCAATCGCCTCATATGCAGTGACAGCTGGACAATGAGTAAGGAAGACCGAAGAAAAATTGATGCCTTTGAATGATGATGTTGGCAAAGAATATTGAATATACTATGGACAAGAAGAAGGAACAACTCTGTCTTGGAAGAAATACAGCCAGAATGCTCCTTAGAAGGGAGGATGGTGAGACTTCATCTCACATACTTTGAACATGATATCAGGAGAGACCAGTCCCTGGAGAAGGACATCGTGCTTGGTTAGACGGTCAGCAAAAAAGAGGAAGACCCTCAACAAGATGGGTGGACACAGTGGCTGCAACATTGGACTCAAACATAGCAAAAACTGTGAGGACAGTGCAGGACTGGATGGTGTTTTGTTCTGTTGTACATAGGGTCGCGGAGTTGGAACCACCAACTCAATGGCACCTAACAACAACAAAAACCTTTCAGAAGCAGATCATCAGGGCTTTCTTCCAAGGCCCTTCTGGGTGGACTCTAACCACCAACCTTTCAGTTTGCAGCCAAGCATGGTAACCATTTGTACCACTCAGGAATTCCACGTAGTAGGGGACTCCAGTACATCAGGTAACTCAGAAATTAAAGCTCAGTAAAGCCACTCCTAAGCCACCATGTTTGATAGTTAGCCAAGCTCCCGACACAAGAGTTCGAAGAAATTGAAGCCTTGTTTTTCTTGATGCCCACGGAGAGTTTGTAATCACCTGGTGGGGGCTGCAGCCCGCTGAATGGAAAGCATGTCTGAGTCAGTGCCTGTGTCAGAAGACAGATGGAAGCTGGCCACATGACCCCTGGTCCCCCATCCATTCCACCAAATGTAGAGACATGACAAGCCTTTTATTTTCAGGGCAGTGCGTCATTGATTATTCCGTTAATGCTTTCCTGTCGATGGCAGTCGAGGACTAGAGGGAAAAGGCAGGGTGTGCTATCCGGGCCCCCCAAAGGAAAATCAATGTGATTTGGTTTGATATTTCATCCTAGGATAACCTCTTTCTCCCAGCTCCAACCCACAGGCCGCTGTTTCTCTCTCCACCAACTCCAACAGATACGGTTCATGTCCTTTTACATCCCCGGAAGGACAGGGAGGGAGGGGATAGAGGAGTAAGGAATGGGGACCAGGAATATTAAACTCTGCTTGCATCTTCTTTTAGGAACTGATCTCGGCTAAACAAGCTAGGCTACACCAAGACTCCCCTCAGCAGTTTCAGATCAGAGGGAAAGAGGCTACTAAGTCGGCCGAAGAAACCCTTCTCTGACTTAACACAGATGCATCCAGCAGTCAGCTCATCTCAAAAGATGACCTTGGAAAACTGACAACCTAGAAACTGTATGCCCCCTGGCACAATGCTGAGAGTTACAAGTGCAGAGAAAGAGGCAGAGATTTGTAATGCAGGGAGGTGAAAGGAGAGAAGCAACCTCTTCACGTACACACACACACACACACATCAAACACCAAAAGCGTGTCTGTTCCTCGCTCCCCAAAAGGAACCAGACATTCAAAACAAAGCACTTGAGAATCTTGGATCTAACAGAGAGGGGGAGTTTTGTTTCCTCCAGGATTTCAGGACGAAAAGGAAGCAACACTACTTTATCGTCTTTTAATGAGATGCAAAATAGTAATATCCTTATATCTAGAGCAATACTCACCCTTTGGTTCTAGACTTATTAGTGTTAGTATTGCTGTTAACCTTTCCAGTGCTGCAGCCACGTAGACGCATAAAGTACCGTCACTTCTGGAAACCTCCAGGACTGTCTACTGCTATTTCTCCTTTGAAAAGTCCCTGGGTGGTGCAAACGGTGAGCACACTCAGCTGTTAAACAAAAGGCTGGAGGTTCTAGTCCACCCAGAAGTGCCTCAGAAGAAAGGCCTGACGATCTACTTCTGAAAAATCAGCCACTGAAAACTCCATGGAGCACAGTTCTACTCTGACACACATGGGGTCACCATGAGTTGGAATCAACTCATTGGTGACTGGTTTATTTCTCCCTAGAGGGCAGTGGAAGGAGCCCTGGTGGTGCAACAGTTAAGCGCTTGATGTTAACTGAAAAGTTGACAGTTCAAACCCACCCAGCATCTCTGGAGGGAGAAAAGCCTGGCAATCTGTCCCCATAAAGATTAAAAAGATTACAGCCTAGAAAACCTACGGGGCAGTTCTACTCTGTCAAATTGGATCACTGTGAGTCAACATCAACTCAATGGCACCTAACAACAGAAGGAAGCAATGGTTCAGTGATAGAATTCTTGCCTTCCATGTGGGAGATTAGGGTTCAATTTCTGACCAATGCACCTTACGCAAAGCTGGCACCCATCTGTGTGTGGAGCCCTGCGTGTTGCTGTGATGTTGAACAGGTTTCAGTGGCGCTTCCAGACTAAGATACTAGAAGGAAAGGCCTGGTGATCTACTTCTGAAAATCAGCCAATGAAAACCCTATGGATCACAATGGTCTGATCTGCAATCCATCATGTGGATGGCACAGAACTGGGCAGTGTTTCCTTCCCTTGTAGATGGGGTCACCATGAATCGGGGTCCGAGCAGATGGCAGTTACCAACAGCATCATCTCTCGTCCACGTAGGAGTTGCCCTGGGAGATGTAAGTAGATGCTTTCTTCCACTTTTCTTTCTCTCTGGGGCCAGGAATGCTGGACAGAGGCCCCTGCCTGGGAGAGGCCGGACCAGGTGACCAGCAGTGGGCTTTCCAACCCTCAGCCTCTTGTAGGGTTCTTGTGGTGCAGACTGGAGTGGCTGGGCCCAAGGACCTGTTTTCTGCTTGTAGATATAATTGAGCAACTCATGTTCCACACTTCTACACAATGTCATTATTATTCCCACCACAGTTCTTAGAAGCAATAATTTTTCCAACTCATTTCTAAATGTAGAGGATTATATTTGTGTTACAAACATGGGCCTTAGCAGGAACACGGTTCATTTTATGTTACTCAATTCACCAGTACAAGGGACGCTGGCACTGAGGGTACAAAAGGTGAATATCCTAGAATGGTCTGAGGCAGTGTCTCCACCTGTTCCCACCCTGTCTCCCCACAGATCAGCTCCATGCCTTGAACCCTATTCCATCAGCTGATCACAGTCACTTCTGCCCTGGGCTCCCGGGCTCCAGTGGGCTCACCTCCTGACCGCCTGAGCTCTTGTCTCTACTCCACACCGGACAGACCTGTGCTCAGGCTACCTGAGGTGGGTGGTGTTAAAGACATCCTCTGGCAGCCGGTTAGTCCAACACCTGGGATATATATTGTGCAAGAGCACGTCATTATCCTAACCAGAAGAGTTTTTTAGGATTAGTGTCGTTTCTTTAAATATTTAAAGGAATTTGCTAAAGAAGAAATCTGAGCCTAGAGACTTCTTTCTGGGAAAGTTTTGATTACAGATACAAATTCTTAAAGATACAAGACCATTCAGATTTCCTATGTCTTCTTGAATTGATACAGAAAATTTCCTAGGCATTTGTCCCATTTCAGGTGGATTTTCAAATTTATTCACATAAAATTCTTCGTATCTTCTTATGATATTGGTAATATGTGCCTTCTTTTCTTTTTTTCCTTATTGGTTTTGCTAGGGCGTTATCAATTTTTTTAGTCTTTTCAAAGATTCAACCTTCAGTTTTGTTGACTTTCTCTTTTTATACTTTTACTTTCTATTTTATTGATTTCTGTTTTTACTTTTGTTCTTCTCTTCATTCTTTTATCTTGGATAATGCTATTCTTTTTCATCTTTTAAGATGGATACTTACATTGATTTTTAGCCTTACTTTTGATTACGTGCATTTAAAAAACAAATCTCCCTTTAAGTACAGCTTCACTTTTTTTCACTTTATTCTTCAAGTTTTGGTATGTCATATTTTTATTACAACTTACTTAAAAATTATCTGAAGTCCACTGTAATTTCTTTTTGAACTATTTGTTATGTAAAAGTATATTGCTTAATTTACATATATTTGAGGATTCTCTAGTTACCTTTTGTTGTTTTCTAGCTTAGTACACTTTGGTCAGAGAACATATTTTTAGATTATTTCACCCTTTAGAACTTGTTGAAGCTTGCTTTAAAGACAAGCATATGGTCAGTTTTGGTAAATGTTCTATGGGTGCTTAAAAATAATACATATTCTGACATTGTTGGTTGTAGGGTTTTATATATACCAATTAGGTTAAGTTTATTAATCATGTAGAAATCGTCCATATTCTTAGTGATTTTTTTTGACTGTTCTATCAATTGCCTATAGTTTTGTAATTTTGCTTTATATATTTTGAGGCTATATCATTAGGTGCATCAAAATACAAAATTATTATACCTTCCTGGTAGATTTATCCTTTTATCTTTGTGGCACGTTCCTCTTTATCTTTAGTAATGGTTCTTGACTTTCATCTGCCTTGACTAATATTTTTATAGCTACATCAACCTTCTTTTGGTTGGTCTTTGCTTGATTTTTTTTTTTTTTTCATTCTTTTACTTTCAATTTTTGTCTTTACACTTCAAGTGTGCCTCTGGAAAGCAATGCATAGTTAGGGTTTTACGATATTTATTAATGTGGTCGGCAGCCTCTTTAGGATGATCCCCCAAAATCCCCACCTCATGGCATCCAAGCTCTCATGTAATCTAATCCCCTCCTCTTGAGCGTGGATTGAACCTGATTCATCTCTAATGAAGCCTAATAATTTGCCATGAGATTAAGTCATTTCACACACGGGAGATGTGATGCACCTTTGTAATTTTGATAGATACTGCCAATCTCCATAGTTCGTACTACTGTATACAATGTATGAAAAAGTACCTATTTAACCATGCACTTGTCAATATAGTGTTATCAAACTTTATTGTTTTTGATAGGTGAAAAATTACTCTTATGACAAGTGAGGTTGAGCATGTTTCATAATATTAAGCCATTTGCATTTTCCCTTTTATGAAATGTCTGCTAATTTCCTTTGCCCATTTTTCTATTGGATTGCTGATCTGTTTCTTTTTGATTTGTAGGGGCTCTTTCTATATTAGATAAATTAGCCCTTATCCTGGTGGAGTTACAAATATCCTCCCCAGGTTCTCATTTGCATCTACTTATGGTGCTATTGTCTTGAAGAAATTTGTTTCTATGAAGTCTAACTTATCAATCTTTTATCGCTTCTTGGTTTTCTGTCATACTTAGATAGGCCTTCCCCCCTCTTAGATCATAAAAGAATTTTTATTTTTTTCCTGGTTACTTTTAAAGTTTTACTTTTTATGTTTAAATCTTTGAACTGCCTACAATTTGTCCTGGTCCAAGGAGTGAAGTATGGATCCAACTTAATTTTTTTCCAGAACACTACCCAGTGGTCCCTACCCCATTTACTGAATAATCTTTTTCCCACTGATTGAGAAGCCAATCACCATTTGTATTTAGATTTCTGAACTATTCTGTTCTGCTCATCCGTCTCAACATTACCACATGGCTTTAATTGCCGTAGATTTACAAATTTTAAAATCCAATAGTTGCCCTGTATCACCATTCCTTTCTTTCCTGGCTATTCTTGCTTGTTTATTTTCCCATATGAACTTCAGAGTCAGCCCGTGTAAATTTTTTAAAAATTCTATTGGTATTTTTATTGGAGATCACATTAAATGTATAGATTAAGGAGAAGTGAAGTCATTATGATGCTGATTACTCCTCCCTAAGAATGTGGTTTTTCCATTTGCTCAGGTCTTGTTTTGTGTCCCTCCTTAGCATTTTTAATATTTCTACAAACAATATTTAAGTTTATTCCTAAGTATTTTATCTTATCTGCTGTTACTGTAAAATGGGTCTTTTCTTCCCTTATAGCATGTAGTTGGACATTGTATATACAAAGGCTATTGACTTCAAAAAATTAATTTTGTACTCATTTATTAAATTCTTGTTTTGTTTGTAATATTTTGGTTTCTAGGTAAACAATCCTATCTGCAAATTATAATTTTACCCTCTCTTACTTCCTAATTTCAATATCTTTAATTTCTTTCTCTGAGTCCTACAGAACAATTTTAAATAATAGTGATTAGTGGACATCTTTGTCTTGTTCCTGACTTAAATGAGATTGCTTCTGGTATTCTCAATTAAGCATGGTTCTGGCTTTGGATTGAGATAAATATACTTCATCATATTAAGGAAATACCTAGCTATTCCTAATATTAAATGATCCTTGTATTCCTCAAATAAACCTCTCTTAGTCATGGGGCATTACTCTTTTATTTGGAGCCAGTCTGACTGGGTTCAAATCCTAGCTCTATCACTTATTATTTGATTTCAGACAGAATACTTCACCTCTTTTTGCTTCAGTTTCCTTGCCTATAAAACGGAGGATGATAAGTTCTATCTCTCTGGGTTGTTGTGGTAACTATACAGAAAGGTGAGCATCTTTCTAAGGGCCATTTGCATCTTTTTTTCTGTGAACTGTTCGTATCTCTTCACCATTTTTCTATAGGCTCTTCTCTATTCTTAAAGGCTCTTCATAAATTAAGGATATTACCTCTTAATCTGTGATATAAATTGCAAATATGTTTTCACAGTTATCCAGCCAATACACGCCTCTGTTGTGATCCTAGTCAGAGCAGTTCACAGTGGTTAAGTGGGCACTATCTAGTTCTTCTGGTCTCAGGGTTGTGTAGTCTGTGGTTCACATGGTCCATTAGTCCTTTGGACTAATTGCTCCCTTGAGTCTCTGGTCTCCTTCACTCTCTCTCCCTTCATCCGAATGGAAGAGACCAGTACCTGTATCTTAGATGGCTATTGGCAAGCTTTTAAGACCCCAGATACTACTCACCACGGTAGGATGTAGAACATTGACTTTATGTATTATGTTGCGCCAATTGAGGTAGATGTCCGGAGTCTATGGTCCTTTGTCTTCTAGCCTAGGAACTTCATCCCCAAGGTGTTTGGTTATGTCTAAGAGGTTTCCCTGACTTTACCCATTGTGTGCTCTATGAGCCACACCCACAATCATGTATGTAGAAATATCTACCACCAAACCTGTATCTGCCAGTGGGTGTGTTCGCTTACATCCTCCCACACCTCTTGGCATATCTACCTATTTGTCCGTTTGTAAATTATTGTTTGTTAATACTGTTGCTGCAGGATTGTCTAAGCTAGTTGCCGTAGTTGCCCTTTACTCTTACGTTTCTCTGAGTCCTCTCTTGCCTTGATCATGTTGTACTGACTTCCCCCATACAATGTATCGCCTTTTCCTTCGTCAATATTAACTCATGACTTCTATCTAATTGGTAATTTTCCCTCCTTCCCTTTCCTGTCCTTGGTAACCATCAAAGAATTTTTCTTTTTTCCTGTGTGTAAACCTTTTGTTGTTACCTCACAGTAGTGGTCTCATACTATATTTATCCTTTTGTGAATGACTTACTTCAGTCAGCATTATGTCCTCCACATTTATCCATGTTGTGAGATGTTTCTTGGATTAGTCATTATTTTTTATCATTTCGTAGTGATCCCTTGTGTGTGTGTACCATAGTTTGTTAATCCATTCATCTGTTGAAGGGCATTTAGGTTGTTTCCATCTTTTTGCTACTGTGAATAATGCTCAGTGAACATGGGTGTGCATATGTCTATTTGTGTCATAGGTCTTATTTCTTTAGAGTATATACCTAGGACTGGGATTGATGGATCATATGGCATTTCTATTTCCAGCTTTTTGAGGAAATGCTGTGTCTCCCAAAGTGGTTGTACCATTTTACATTCCCACCAGCAGTGTTTAAGAGTTCCAATCTCCCCGTAACCTAACATTTGTTACTTTGTTTTTTTTGTTTTTGTTCTTTTTGATTAGTGCCAGTAATGTGGAGGTGAGATGGTATCTCATTGTAGTTTTGATTTGCATCTCTCTAACAGCCAATAATTGTGAGCATTTCTTTATATGTTTGTTAGCTGCCTGAATGTCATATACTTTGCCCATTTTTTAACTGGATTGTCTTTTTTTATTTTTGAGATGTTGAAGTTTTCTTTAAATTTTAGAAATTAGTCCCTTGTCAGATACTTCATAGCCAAAATTTTTTTCCCAGTCTGTAGGTTCTCTTTTTACTCTTTTGGAGAAGTCCTTTTTTGAGCATATAAGTATTTAATTTTTAGGAGGTCCCATTTATCTAGTTCATCTTGTGCTGTATGTGCATTTTTAGTTACGTCTGGTACTCTATTTATGCCATATATTAGGGTTCCTAGTGTTGTCTCTATTTTTTCCTCCATGATCTCCATAGTTTTAGGTTTTATATTTAGGTCTTTGATCCAATTTGAGTTAATTTTTGTGTATCATGTGAGGAATGGATCCTGTGTCATTTTTTTACAAATGGACATTCTCTTTTGCCAGTACCATTTATTGAAAAGACTGTCTTTTCACCCACTTAATGGTCTTTGGGTCTTTGTCAAAATCAGCTAACCATGTTGTTGTTGTAGGTGCCGTCAAGTTGGTCCCAACTCACAGCGATCCTATGTACAACAGAACAAAACACCACCCAGTCCTGCGCCATCCTACAATCATTGTTATGCTTCAGCCCCCTGTGTCAATCCATCTTGTTGAAGGTCTTCCTCTTTTTCACTGGCCCTCTACTTTACCAAGCATGATGCCCTTCTCCAGTGACTGATCCCTCCTGATAACACGTCCAAAGTATGTGAGACATAGTTTCGCAACCCTTGTTTCTAAAGAGCATTCTGGTTGTATTTCTTCTAAGACAGATTTGTTCGACATTCCTCTTCAGCTTTTCATTCTCAGCATGGTAGTAGACCATGACTGTCCTATTCAAAATGGCCAATACCAGTCCACTTCAGCTCACTAATGCCTAGGATATCGATGTTTATGTGTTCTATTTCATTTTTGACTTCCAATTTTCCTAGATTCATACTTCATACATTTCACATTTTGATCATTAGTGGAAGTTTGCAGCTATTTCTTCTTATTTTGAGTCATGCCACATCAGCAAATGAAGGTCCCGAAAGCTTGACTCCATCCACGTCATTAAAGTTGACTCTACTTTGAGGAGGCAACTCTTCCCCAGTTGTCTTTTGAGGGGCTCATCTTCCAGCACTGTATCAGACGATGTTCCACTGCTATTCATAAGGTTTTCACTAATTCTTTTCAAAAGTAGACTGCTGGGCCCTTCTTCCTCATCTGTCTTAGTCTGGAAGCTCAGCTGAAACCACGCACTATGGGTGACCTGCTGGTATTTGAATACTGATGGCACACCTTCCAGCATCACAGTAACCTTAAGCCCCCATTGTACAACAAACTGACATACACGGGGAGCGGGGGGCAGCTGACCATAGGTGGATGGATTTACAACTGGGTTCTCAATTAATGTTCCATTTGTCTATGTGTCTGTCATTGTACCAGTACCAAGCTGTTTTCACAACCGTGGCTGTTCTGAGATCAGGTAACGCAAGCCCTCCTCCTTTGTTCTTCTTTAATATTGCTTTACTTATCTGCGGCCTCTTTCCTTTCCATATAAAGTTGGTGATTAGTTTTTCCATCTCAGTAAAGAATGTTGCTGAAATTTGGATTGGGATTGCATTGTTATCTGTAGATTGCTTTGGGTAGTATTGATGTTTTCACAATGTTGAGTCTTCCTGTCCATGAGCATGATGTTTTTCCATTGATGTAGGTTTTTAAAGTAGTGTTTTGTAGTTTTCTTTGTATAGGTCTTTTATGTCTTTGGTTAAATTTATTCCTAAGTATTTTACCTTATGAGGGGACTACTGTAAATGGTATTTTTTCTGATTTCCTTTTCAAAGTTCTCTTTGTTCTTGTATGGAAATCCAACTGATTTTTTATGTTGATCTTGTATCCTGCTACTTTGCTGAGTCCTTCTATTAGTTTCAGTAGCTTTCTTGTGGAATCCTTGGGATTTTCTATGTATAAGATCATATCATTCACAAATTGGGATAGTTTTACTTCTTCCTTACCAATTTGTATGCCCTTTATTTCCTTTTCTTATCTTATTGCTCTAGCTAGGACTTCCAGTACAATGCTGAATGAGACTGGTGATAAACGGCCTCCTTTTTTTTTTTGTCTGGTTCCCATTCTCAAGGGGATCTGTTGTTCTTTTTTAAGAGGTTTAAGCAGAAAGCTTGGAAACCCTGGTGGCACGGTGGTTAAGAGTTCAGCTGCTAACCAAAAGGTCAGCAGCTCAAATCCACCAGGCACTCCTTGGAAACCCTACAGGACTTTTCTACTCTGTCCTATATGGTCACTATGAGTGGGAATTGACCTGATGGGAATGGGTTTGGGTTTTTTTGGATGCTTATTCTTTTAGTGGTTACTCCAAATATTTTAACATGAATTACCTAAGGTCCAAAACTAGTTAAGACTCTTTACCCTCTTCTTGAATGATAAAAGTGGGACACTTTAACTACAACCACCCCCCTTCAAAATTATATTCTTTTGTTGCCTGGTGTTTTTTATCTCTCTCTTATTGCTTAAAATGTATGTAAAATATTTATTTTATTTTCTGTGCTAATAAGTACAATATCTAAAATGTTTGTGAATCTGATTCCCCTATGTTATTTTTGATGGCTCTCACTCATGGTATCTTATTTCCTTGTGTTGATTTTTAAATGTGAGCTATCCATGTGGTGCAGCAGTTAGTTAAGAGTTCTGGCTGGTAACCAAAATGTCAGCAGTTCAAATCCACCAGCCGCTCCTTGGAAACCCATGGGGCAGTTCTACTCTTTCCTGTGGAGTATCTATAGGGTCACTATGAGTTGGAATCAACTCAATGGCAATAAGTTTTTTTTTTTTTTTTTTAATCCATGTCCTTAGAACTTTATCTGTAAGAGTTTTTTGATACCTGGGTTGCAGTTTCATTCCTCTAGACAGGATTTGTGTTTGTTTCTGCAGTCATCTGAAGTTACTACTGATCTGGGTCCTCCGTAAATTAAACTTTCTCCTGGGAGTATTTTGGACCACAGAAATAGTATACATTTAGGCCATAAACCTCTATGAGGGACAACTTGTTACACATTTTGGGGTGGGGGAAAAAAAACAGTTCCTCCATGTAGGGTCAAGGTAAAGAAGAGGAAGTTTCCTTGTTATTTCTGCTTGGTGAGTTTGTTACTTACCCTTACACTCTTGAGGGTAGCACTTTAGGGGTCCCTGCTTTGTGGGAGATCTCAGATTAAACTCCCTGCCTTAAGCAGGCTCTGCTTTATCTCCTGCACCCATTGTAGTCATTGCAACAGAGGATCAAGGTAACCAGAATTTAGCAGATAACTTCAGAGTAAAAGATGGTTTTTAGTTCACTTACCTCCCAAGGTAAGTAGCTGTCACTTCATCTCACGTACTTTGGATGTGTTATCAGGAGAGAACATTCCCTGGAGAAGGACATCATGCTTGGTTAAAGTAGGAGGTCAGCAAAAAAGAGGAAGACCCTCAACAAGATGGACTGACACAGTGGCTGCAACAATGGGCTCAAACATAGCAACAATTCCGAGGATGGTGCAGGGCCAGGCAGTGTTTTGTTCTATTGTACAAAGAGTTGCTATGAGTCAGAACTGACTCAATGGTACCTAACAACAACAACAAGATTCTTTGATTTCCTGCCAGTCCTCTGTGCATTTAGAAAGATATTTTTTGACCCTAGAGAATCAATGATAAAACTAACCCCCAAAAGTAAAAGAATTCAGTAAGGTAGCAGGATGTAAAATTAACACACGAAAATCAACAGCATTTATAGATATAAATAACATCCAGCAAGAAGACATATGATAAAGAAAACCTCATTTACCAGCAACAAATAGGATTAGATACTTAGGGATAAGCTTAACAAGAAATGTGCAAAACCTACACAGGAAAATTTTAAAACAGTCCTGAAAAGGCACAAAAATTGACTTGAACAAATGGAAAGACATCTCCCGTTCTTGGAAAGGATGACTTAATATTGTAAAGATGTCAGTACTCCCTAAGTTAACACAATTTCAATAAAAATACCAACACATTTTTTAAAGAGTTAGACAAGTTGACACAAGTTCACATAAAAAAACATTTAACGACAGTCAGGAAAACACTGAAAAACTATGACGGGGGACTAGTCCTACTAGACATTAAAACATACTATAAAGCCTTTGTAATTAAAACCATGTGGTACTGATTCATGAGTAGATAAATAGACCAGTGTAACAGAAAGCTCGGAAATACACCCGGTATATGAGGATCCTGGATTGAATTCTAAACCAGATAAAGGACATTAGTGGAAAAACGGGTGAAATTTGAATAAAGTCTGCAGTTTAGTTAACAGTATTGTGTCAGTGTTAATTTCCTGGCTTTGATCATTTTACCGTGGGTGTGTAAGTATGTAAGTTGTTAACATTAGGGAAAGCTGGGAGACGGGTACATAGCAACTTCATTCTTTCGCTTGTGGCGATCCAGTTGTCCTAGCACCATTTGAAAAGACTACTCTTTTTCCATTGAATTGGACTCCACACCCTTGTCAAAAATCAACTGGCCATAGGTGTATGGTTTTACCTTAGAGTTTTTGAGGATTGAGATGCTGTTTACAAATGGCATAAGATAATCACTCAGTAATTCACCATTGTTATTATTAGGTGGCTCTTGATATGGTTCTGGTAATTTTAAGGAAGAGTATATCCAAGTGACCCAGGAATGTCGTGCTTTGGGGTGGCCAAAGGTCCCAGTGGAAGACTGGCTTAGTTTAAAAAAAAAAAAATTGCCATCAAGTTGATTCCAATTCATAGCGACCCTACAGGAGAAAGCAGAAACCATAGTGTGTCCAAGGCTATAAATCTTTGTGGAAGCAGACTGCCACGCCTTTCTTATGCAGAGTGGCTGATGGGTTCAAACCACCAACCTTTCGGTTAGCAGCCAAGCGCTTTAACCACTGTACCACCAGGGCTTCTCTGGCTTAGTTAGTACTCAATAAATGTTTGTTTAATCAGTGAACAGGGCAATGGCTCTAGTAGGACCTTTGCTATTTTTATTGGCTGTCCAGCATCTGAATTGCTTTCTCATGTTTGAAGAATTCACCCTACCCCTAAGAGAAGCTAAAAATCCTGAAGGATCTCATTCTTACTTCCTGCAGCTAGGACACAGGCACATGACCCAGGCGCTACTAATCAGATTCGCCTGTCTCAGATTTTGAATCAGAAACTCATGATTCAAAGAAGTCAAGAACACACAGCGTTCGTTCTAGTAAGGGTGGAACCCGTACAGTTTACACAGCAGCACGCACAATGTTAGTGCAATAGAAAATCAAGTTCCACTTTGAGTAGTAGAGCTGGTGCCTGAAACCCCTGAAAAAGCTCTAATAACATGCAGCATGGTGTCCAAGGCCAAAAGGGAACGAGGAAGAGGTCTGCTTCAGTCCCTAAATCCAAACTAAAATCTGATCAGCAGCAGAAAGTCAAAAACTGAAGACAGCACTAGATTGGTGGGGGGGGGGCTCCTTCTGGGTTGAAGTGGGCCCAGGCCTCCTTATCCTTCCAAGATTCTGACTTATCATGAATAGCAACTTCACCTACTAGTAAACAGGGGAGATCCATCTAAGAATCTGATTAGCAATTCCAGCCCCTTCAGTAGACTTGGAGGAGGAGGAGCAAAGAGAAGAGAGTAAGGGAAGGAGCAGAGAGCTGAGTATGCTCTTTTACCTGTTGCCGTCGTTGATTCTGACTTATAGTGACCCTATAAGACAGAGTAGAAGCCCCATACGTTTCCAAGGAACAACTGGTGGAATTGAACTGCTGACCTTTGGTTAGCAGCTGAGCTCTTAACCACTGTGCCACCAGGGTTCCTGCTCTCTCTGAGGTGGCTACAATGATTATTAATGGATGTCAACTCTCACTCTAACTGTGGAAGCCAGTGCACTAAGGTGGTATGCAGAAGGAACTCATTAGCAGTGTTAACACAATTCGTGTTGGAGGCAGACATTCACAGTCTGTCTGACTGACCTGCCAGTCAGCCGATCTACCTGTGGAGACTAAAAGAGCTAAGCAGTAGGAGAAAAATCAGGAGAGGGTGGGGTCAGAAAAGGGAAGATTCCAAAAAGGAAGTAGTTATACCATATCAATGTTATAAAGATCAACCTAAAAACTAAATTTTACCAACCAGAAGTCATTGGTGAACCCAGCAAGCAGAATTTTGATGGTGGTAAGAATAGCAGCCAGGTTTAAGTGTAGTGGTTCTCTGCCTTGGCTGTACATTGCTTTACACCTTCCCACTCTAATGTAATTGGTCTGTGGTTCAGCCCGGGAAGTAGGATTTTTTAAAGTTTCCCAGGTGATCCTAGTGTGTAGCCAAGGTTAGAAACCACTGCTTCAATGGACTGAGGAATTAATGAAGGACTAATGGCAGAAAGTGCCAGTGAGGGTAGTACACTTTAGTGGTAGTCAAGGGGTTGAAAGGGCTGAAGAGGGGTATTTTTACTCGGAGAGGGAGTCTTTGAACATGTTTAAGTACAAAGCCACTCATGCCAGTGGTGAAAGGCTGAGGCTAAACAGAGCAAGGCATCTGAGCAAGAACATCGTGGGACCTAGGATATAGGAGAAGGGACATCTTGGGCAGGACAGACACGATGGGAGAGGGGTGAGAAAGGATGTATGTGAATGTGTGGAGGTGGGGAAGTTCCTGCCAATGCCTCTCGGTATTATCTGTTAGGGAGGGGTGAGATTAGCTGCTGAGGTTGAGGAGGGAAGGTGGGAGTAGAAACGGTGGCCAGTTTGCAAAAGCTGCTGAAAAACAGATGGGGTGACAAATAACATTGCAAGTAATTTCAATTTCACCATAATTGTGGGATGGCATTACCTAACAGGGTTGTATCACAGAGAAAAGGAGCTCTGGTGGTACATGGTTAAAGCACTCAACGAAGATCAGCAGTTCAAGCCCACCAGCGGTTCTGTGGGAGACTAGACCTGCCAATCTGTTCCCATAAAGATTACAGTCTTGGAAACTCTATGGGCAGTTCTACTCTGTCCTACAGGGTCGTTGTGAGTTGGAGTCAACTCAAAGGCACAGAACATCATCACAGAGAAACACATGGCTCACTGGGAGAAGCAAGATGTAGAATTTATACATAGTTAAATAGGCTGATTCTAAGACAAAGCCACCAAGGTCATTTTTAAGTTCTCTGATACTTCCTGCCTTTTTTTCCACTAAAAACATTTGAATGAGGGATCTGCCAGGGAACAGAACTTAAAAAAAAAAAGGAAACATTAATTTTCATAATTGACATCTTAAAAGGCTTCCAACATTTTATATCCCCACATCTTCATAATATCTAGTAACATATTTTTGGCTGGAGGTAGTTTTAACTGGTCTTCAAGTAGGTAGTTGGGTTTGCCTTTTTCCTCTGTATCTCTTTGAAGAGAGCTTTTTGGCGAGGAATACTTAAAAAAATGACCATCTACTTGAAGTCAATTTAAAGACCAGAACTGGTTGCTTCTTTTAAATACATTGTTTTGCATTATATCATCAAGATGGAATAGAAAAATTGTATAATGTTTTAAGACTGCAAAAATGTAAATGAGAGCTAAACAGCCTACAAATGAGCATCTGAAGAAATGGCCCTAGAGAAATCCTAGTAGTCCTTTCCAAGCACGATGAACTCTTTAGCCACACATGTTCCCTGAAAGAGAAAACTTGGGTTCACAGGCTTCAGCAACAAGTTAGGGCCCAGCCTAATTAATACAAATAATATAGAAAAAATGGCCATGAGTTCAATCCAAAGCTTTAAGAGTCCATATTCTGAAATGCTGCATCTGTGAGTCAGGCAATAAAAAGATACATGATGATATTGCTATTCGTCCCCAGCTCCTGCAGAATCATCAGCTGAGATGTAAAACAATCTGTATGATTAAGTGGGATCACTTAAAATTGATTTCTACATGCTCTGAAGTGCTGAGATGAAGACCCAACAAAAGATATAATTTAACAGGTACTTATTACGTATCTGCTATGTACCAGAGTGTTTTTCCCCAATTATTTTTAATTGTTCTGAGCTACACTTCAAAGGATCCATCATTATCATGCTGGAAAATATATATTTTCCCTTGAAACTAAGATCTAATGAATATCATAAAATCACAGATGGCAATATCTTACACGAATTGTTTTTACTGTCGATTATGAAAAACAACTATCATTCATTGACTAAAACTTCATTTTTGTTCGATTTTAATTCACTTAAAAAAGGTATTTCCACCCATCTAAACATGGCCTTCTGGGCATTTTCTACCGTATCATGCTTTCTCATAAATAACTCCAGGAGATCTTTCAGAATCTTGAGGAAAAACATATGGAAGATAAAGACATTATCAGTGCTTATAAAGAACCATACACAGAGCCCCTCTTTGCTAATGGAGGAAAATATAAGAGCAACTCAGAGCTAAGGGTACTACAGTATATTAAAACTTTTTTTTTTTTTTAAGTGAAACTTGCTCAAAGGCTGTGTAACGGTTAAGATTGCGTGTCAACTTGGCTAGGCCATGATTCTCAGTGTTTTGGCAATCGTATAACATTGTGATCACTTCCCTGTTGAGATTTGGTAAGTGATCACCCCCACGATGGAATGTGCTGTGAGTTGGTACTGGTGCGGGTGGGGCCTGTGGTGGCTCACCGCCCTCCTCAGCCTTCATCTCTCTGCCCTCCACTCCTGCCTCTTCCTGCTCTCCATGCCAGGGTTTTCGCTTGGTCTGGATCCTGCAGCTGGCTCCTGTTCACCTGACCTCTGGTTCTCGGGACTTGAGGTAGCAGCTTACCTGCCATCTTGCCTGCCCATCTTGGGATTCGTGGATCTTCACAGCCTGTGAGCAACAACGGCCCTGGTCTCCGGCCTGCTGATCTTGAGTTTGCAGGTCCCCACAGCTACATGAATCAGGGGATGTTTGGCCACGTTTGTTTTGCTGGGCTTGTTAAAAACCTGATAATCCACACTCTTCAGAAATACTGCCCATTTTCTTCATTTGTTTTCAATGGTCCTGTTTCCATACATTCAACTTGCATCTGTTTTGTGATCTTAATGGAAGTGAAAGCATCTTTGGGCCATGTGCATTTACTGCATGATGGAGAGCCCACCATGTTCCTCAGTTTCCCCTCTGTATATTTTCTGAGAGCAGGAATCCATCCTGATTGTTCCCACCATCAGTAACTCCACTATCATGGCCCGAGTGGGAGATAAGAAAATACCGACAAGTAAACTGGCAGCTCAGGCACTGACAAAGGGAGCAGCTGACAGCAAGAGCCAACTGTCTCTACCATTCCTCCCACCATTCCATAAACCATGGTCCCAACTACACTGCATCCACAGCTGGGGAAGCGACTTGTTCTCATCTCAGCCCAGATAAGGGTCACAGGGCACACAGAACACAGGATACTGTTTCACTGCTGAGACTTGTACATCGCCTTCTCCTGAGAAGAAGCCTGTGGCTCAGAACCATAGTAACGAAGCCAAAATAAAGCAAAGCCCTGCAATGAACCACGTACACCCAACAGTCATCACCTGGAGCCCAAGAGGAGAAGCCATCACATCATCGATGACTGTGCCAGCCCAGCTCCTCTCTCAGCACTCCGCAGCTTCCTCTGCCCTAAGTGACTTCCGTGAGAACTCACCTCCTTTACTTCTCAACATCAGGTCTTCTGGTGCCACGCAGTCTCCAAACTGCAAAGTCATCTCAACTCCATCTCTTTGGGATTTATAAAGAGTTCAATAACTTGTCCTCAGTGTTGAACTGGACTTGACAAACGATGCCACAAGCTTCACAGATTAAGAGGCTTTATTTCAGTTTTTGGTCATGTTGCTGCCAAAATGACCTTGTTTGCAGCCTATAATATTGTCTGAAATTTTCAACTGCATTTGATTTCTACAGAATCCAAGACTAAATGTGGCCTATTTGCCAACCACACCTCATTCAGTAAAGATTCTATGCCCCTCCCCTCAACCCTATCCCCAACAGTCCCCATCCCACCCCCCGAACCCACCAATTTGGCACCATTAAATGGTTACTTATTTCCTCTTCTGAATAGTTCTTACCAAAAGGCAACACAAGAGTTTTGAAACAAACGAAGTTGTCCCTTTAAAACACTGTGTCTGAAAAATAATCTCAAACTCTTAAAATCATAGGCAAACTAACTTTTTATGAATGATCCTCATTTTTGCCCATTGTGAAAAATACACAAGAATTAGGATTCAGACTGGCAGTTTGTGCAGCCGGCTGGCACAAATCCGACACCTGGAATAAACAAGAACTGTGGAACACAGCTTCAGTTGTTACTCTGGAGCGGATCAAACACAGGTGAGCTCAAGGATCATCCTCAAAGTGAGATCAGAGTTTTTTCAACACGGATTACAAAACCTGATTAAGAAATTCTATCCTTTCTTGAAAGGTAAAATTTTCTTAATTTATGACACCACACACTATGACATATAAACAAGAAATTTCAACTTTAAGATTCAAAATACATCTGATTCTAAGGTTATTTCTCTGGAATTGGTTCGTACAGAAAACGTAGAGTAAAAGAGCAGGTGGTTGATAATTCCTTAAGCATGCACACACAGCACCTTAAAACGAGGGGCATAATTTACAACCCTGTGGTGAAAACATTTGTCTGCTTTGCAGTTATCCTCATAGGCAACTAATTTCCTTCTCCAGTTACAACAGGTAGATGTTGCATTCTTGGGTGATCCCTGTTGGAAGAATTGAAAATGTGCAGAAAAGCATGTCGAGAAAGATAAACATTCATGGCATATTGTTTCATAAACAAGGATCTCAGACTGACTCTGGTCTAAAAATGAAAAGCAAAAGATTATATAGCCCGGGGCAGAGAAAGTCTGAGATGTTAGTATTGGCTTGATTATTTGATTGGGGGTAAGTCACTAAAATCTGTGACTGTCGTCGTCTCTGTAAAATGGCAGCAGTCACCTACCCTTACATCACAGAGATGTTTACTGTGTACATAAAAGTGTATACATAAATTATTTTTAATTACAGCTTGAAGGAAGAGTGCTAGGCAACACGTCACGGGGAAAGGATGCTGGAACATCTCTGCCACCTGAACTGTGGAGTCTCAATGGGCCACGATCTGGACCAATCGCTGCATGAACTATGCAGCTTGGTACACAAAGGAAAAAACAATCATGCCCATAGATCTCTCCTTTGAATCTCACCAAGTATATTAAAAATGTCTCCCAGGTCACTGTGGGAACAAGGTGAGAATGCAAATATGACAACAAAACCCACCCTCATCATTGGCAAAGCTCAGTTGTGCCATTTTATATTCAACAGACATTATATTTTCTATATTTCTATGGGTGTAGCTCACGGAGAAGAGAAGTGCAGCCTTGAAGCCCTCCGGACCAGGGTGGCTCCCATCTGCCCCTTTCTTCCACATATTCCTTGTAATGGACAACTGGCATTTTCTCAGTCTCACATAAAGTGCTATGTAAACTTAGCTCCAAGTCCCTCTCTTTCCAGCCAGATTCCCAGCCGTCCCCACCAATAAGGACATTCTGAAGCTACCATCAATAAGGACTATAAGGGAATAAGTCACCTACCATTACGTTCTGTGTGAGAAAAGGGGACAACTGCGCTATGAGGAAAGGATGCCCCATTCCACTCTGTACCCATTTACGCACATAAACTAGCCAGTGCAGGGTTCGGGGTTCCTCTAGAGCATTAAGAGAGCGGTACACACATGTCCATACATTTCAGAGTGAAAGCACTTGATTCATACCAATAAGAGCCCTCTGTTAACCAAGCCGCTGAACGACAGACACTCTTGATAATACGTCTTAGAAAGGGTGGCTTTTCTCCAGCAGCTCCAGGCAATCACTTATTCCTCACTTTGACAAAGCAGCATCCAACTTCAGGCATGACTGTACATATAACTCTACATGCAGCTGAGCCGCCAGAAACACGCCAAGTAGAAAGGCATATCAAAAAGACGTTTTTCCTCCCCAAATATGGCCCCAAAAAGCCATTATTATAATAGAGTATGAATTTTTGCTTCAGGTTACTGACCTATATTACTAATAAAAGTTCTGCTTAGTACATAAAGGCTTACACTGCAACATGAAGTATTAAGAAACAACCCACTGACTACTCTGAGTTTGCTGAGCACCTAACCCATCTTCTTCATTACACCAATCTGTATAGGTTTACAGGTCCTCTTTCAGCAGAAAACGAACTTCGGAGATGGGACAAAGTACAGTCCACTGCTGGTGATCCCATCAGACCATCTGCAGGAAAATGAAAGACGCCCCCAAGGCCCATGCTGCTGGTCTCTCTTTCGAGGCCCCACGTTGGGAAACTGGTTGGTTTATCTTATTGGTGCTCTGAGTGAATCCAGACCAGGCCCAAAGGCAAGCCTTACCTCCTGAAGCACAATTCCACACAGAG
Organism: Elephas maximus indicus; assembly: GCF_024166365.1. Taxonomy (NCBI): domain Eukaryota; kingdom Metazoa; phylum Chordata; class Mammalia; order Proboscidea; family Elephantidae; genus Elephas; species Elephas maximus. The sequence continues at coordinate 88,970,786 of NC_064828.1, read as the reverse complement.
CCTAACTCAGTGTTTAAATTTGTCCAGAACCGGCTGCCAATTTGCATCTTCCTCAACTGACATTAGAAGCTCTGTACAAAGGGTGTGCAAAAGCAGTCACTAGTTTTTCAACAAGAAATACACACCTGCAAATAAAGCAACGACTCTGTAAATGGGGCTGTAGAAAGATGTTGGGACAGCAATAAAAATAGAACAGATACAGCATAGCACGACATTATTTTTTTAAAAACTGCTACCTGGATACTCTGCTAATTAAAAAAAAAGATTCCCACAACATGATTTTCCCAGAGAAAGAGTCCACTCCTCTGTCTGAAAAGGAGCCTGTCCTAGGAGTGAAGGAAGAAAGGACGGGGAATGCCAATTAAGATACGCAAGACTCTATAATAAAAAGTCTAAAACTTGCTTTAGCAACATCCAGTCGGCTCCCAGCAGGGGAAGTACTGCTCTCTAGCCGTATCCAGGGCTCTTTTCTTGTGGCATTTTAAAAAACGTAGCTGTAGTTGACTCAGTGGCTTTCTCTGCTGCAGAGGTCCTGATCAACCACTCGGAGTTTGGAGATTTCTGGACTTGTGAGGCTGGTGTGGCTGGCTCCATTGTGTCTGTGAGAACTGGAAAGGTTGTTACAATAAAAAGTAAAGAGGAAAAAAATCAAAGGGAGACAAATTAGAATAAGACAAATCAGAATACGAGATGCTTCAAAGAAAAATTTTCTTACTGCTTAAATTTTATATCCTATTACCCCAAGTGGCCACATAAGGTTTCACTTTACAGGGAAAAAAAAAAAGAGGGGGTGGGTAAAATTTAGGATAATATTTCTTCATCTGAGAAATGGGCTTAACCCAACAAATGAATAAATTCTGTAGTACAAATGAATAATGTAGTAATAATAATCACTTATTAACCACTTGCATGCCAGGCACTGTACTGCTTAAACACTACACGTTCATGATCTTATCTCTTAATACAAATTCTTTGAAGTAGGTATTGTCATCTCAATCTTACAGGCCAGAAAAAGAAGGCACAGAGAGCAATATGACAGCATCACCAATAAAGAAAACGATAGAAAATAATAATACAACAGGCCCCATGTTTTCGAACAAGGACGCAAGAGATATTCTGGGCAGCATAACCATTACTTGTGCGATGCCATCCTGTATGTTTTAGGACACTTACCATCTGGACCCAATTCACTGAACACCAATAGCACTGCCTGGTCATTCTGATAGCCAAACATTGTCCTCATATTTCCACATGCCCCCTAAGAGGAAAGGACACACCAACCACTAAAGCCAAAGATGAAGAAATAGAAGATTTTTATCAACTTTTGCAGTCTGAAATTGATCAAACATGTAGTCAAGATGCACTGATAATTACTGGTGACTGGAATGTGAAAGCTGGAAACAAAGAAGAAGGATAAGAAGTTAGAAAATACTGCCTTGGTGACAGAAACGATGCCGGAGACTGCATGACAGAATTTTGCCAAGACCAAGAACTTATACATTGGAAAAACTTCTTTTTCAAAAACAAAAACAGCCGACTATACACGTGGACCTCACCAGACAGAATACATAAGGGTCAAATTGACTACATCGGTGGAAAGAGACAATGGAGGAGTTCAATATAATCAGTCAGAACAAGGCCAGGAGCCAAGTGAGGAACAGATCATCAACTGCTTATATGCAAGTTCTAGTTGAAGCTGAAGAAAATTATACAAGTCCATAAGAGACAAAGTATATCCCATCTGAATTCAGAGACCATCTCAAGGATAGATTTGACACAATGAACACTAACGATCAAAAACCTGAGGAACTATGGAATGGTATCAAGGACATTACACATGAAGAAAGCAAGAGGTCATTAAAAAGACAGGAAAGAAAGAAAAGACCTAAATGGATGTCAGAAGACTCTGAAACTTGCTGTGTAATGTAGAGTAGCTAAAGCAAACAGAAGAAATGATGAAATAAAATAGTTGAAATGAAGATTTCAAAGGGCAGCTTGAAAAGACAAAGTATTATAATGAAACGTGCGAAGACCTAGAGTTAGAAAACCAAAAAGGAAGAACATGCTCGGCATTTCTCAAGCTGAAAGAACTGAAGAAAGAATTCAAGCCTCAAGTTGCAATACTGAAGGATTCTATGGGGAGAATATTGACTGATGCAGGAAACATCAAAAGATGGAAGAAATAAACAGAGTCACTGTACCCAAAACAATCGATGTTCAGTCATCTCAGGAGGTGGCATATGATTGTGAACTGATGGTACTGAAGGAAGAAGTCCAAGCTGCACTGAAGCCGCTGGTGAAATACAAGGCTCCAGGAAATGATGGAACATCAACTGAAACGTCTCAGCAAACGGATGCAACAATGGAAGCGCTCACTTACCTATGCCAAGAGATTTGGAAGAAAGCTACCTGGCCAACCAACTGGAAGAGGTCCATATCTGTGCCTGTTCCAAAGAAAGGTAATCCAAAGGAATGCAGAAATTATTGAACAATATCATTAATATCACACACAAGTAAAATTCTGCTGAAGATAATTCAAAAACAGTTGCAGCAGTATAATGACAGGGAACTGTCAGAAATTCAAGCCAGATTCAGAACAGGGCATGGAACCAGGGATATCATTGCTGGTGTCACATAGATCTTGGCTGAAAGCAGAGAATACCAGAAAGATATTTACTTGTGTTGTATTGACTATGCAAAGGCATTCAACTGTGAGGATCATAAGATATTATAGATAACATTGGGAAGAATGGGAATTCCAGAACACTTAATTGTGCTCATATGGAACCTGTACATAGACCAAGAGGCAGTCGTTTGAACAGAACAAGGGGATACTGTGTGGTTTAAAGTCAGAAAAGGTGCGCATCAAGGTAGTATCCTTTCACCATACTTATTCGATCTGTATGCTGAGCAAATAATCTGAGAATCTGGACTATAACGAAGAACATGGCATCACGATTGGTGGAAGACTCATAACAACCTACAATATGCAGATGAGACAACCTTGCTTGCTGAAAGTGAAGACGACTTGAAGCACTTACTGATGAAGATCAAAGACTACAGCCTTCAGTATGGAATGCACCTTAAAATAAAGAAAACAAAAATCCTCACAACCGGGATCAACAAGCAACATCACGATAAACGAAGAAAATATTAAAGTTGTCAAGGATTTCATTTTACTTGAATCCACAATGCCTATGAAAGCGGTAGTCAAGAAATCAAACGGAGTCTTGCATTGAGCAAATCTGCTACAGAAGGCCTTTGTAAGTATTAAAAAGCAAAGATCTCATTTTGCGGACTAAGGTGCACCTGTCCCAAGTCATGGTGTTTTCAATAGCTTCATATGTATGCAAAAGCTGGACGATTAATAAGGAAGATCAAAGAAGAACCAACAAATTTGAATTATGGTGTTGGTAAAGAACACCGAACATACCATGGACTGCCAGAAAAAGGAACAAATCTATCTTGGAGGAAGTACATCCAGAATGCTCCTTAGAAGAGAGGATGGCAAGACTTTGTCTTACGTACTTTGGACATGTTATCAGGAGGGACCAGTCCCTGGAAAAGGACATCATGCTTGGTAGAGGGTCAGTAAAAAAGAAGAAGACCCTCTATGAGATGGATTGACACGATGGCTGCAACAATGGACTCAAACACAGCAACGACTGGGATGGCGTAGCTATCGGGCAGTGTTTTGTTGTGTTTCACATAGGATCGCTATGAGTTAGAACCCACTCAACAGCACTTACCACCACAACCTAAGGGAACAGTGCACACCACCACTACCCACTTTGTTCGGAACCAAGGTACACTAAAACAGAGCAAATTCTAGGAAAGTTGAGGTTTCACCCTGTCATTCAATAACTCCATTCCCAGGAATACAACCTAGAACAGCAGTTTTCAAACTGTAGGTCACAACATCTTTTCAGTGAGTCATGATCAGTTTTTTCTTTCCCCCAGTGAAAAGGAATAGAAAATATCAAAGTGCATTCAAAGGTTTATTTCAGATTTACATGTACATCCATAAACCAAAACCAAACCCAGTGCCGTCGAGTCGATTCCGACTCATAGCGACCCTATAGGACAGAGTAGAACTGCCCCATAGAGTTTCCAAGGAGCGCCTGGCGATTCAAACTGCCAACCCTTTGGTTAGCAGCCGTAGCACTTAACCACTATGCCACCAGGGTTTCCTGTACATCCATACACGTGTTCAAACATCAATTTCTTCCCGTGAGTTATACTAAGGAAATCTTGAAAGCAACTACTCTATGGCACATATACAAGAGTTTCTTGAGGGCAATGGCTTTCAAATGTTTTGGAACCTCAACCACAGTGGCAATAAATACCTTTTACATCACAATCCAAATACCCCACCCCCCCATACGCACACACTGATATTTAACTGAAAATAAATGTCACAGAATTTTATCTCTGCTTACTACATGGTCACAAGGCACAGCAGGGAAACACTACGTGAGAGAAACTTTTACGCATGTTCTCCCAGAGACAGGGATAAGAACATTCAGTGCAGTATTGTTCACAATAGCATAACATGGATACAATCCATGTCCATCAAGAATGCTTAATTGTAGTACATTCCTCACAGTCATACAATGGAATACCATATAGTGGTAAAAATGAATTTCAGCAGGATAAAACATGAATCCCAAGAACATAACTGGGTGAAAGCCAGAATTTGTAAAAGATGACATACAGTTTGACACATTTACACAAGGTTCAAAAACATGTAAAAGTAGACTATATTGCTTAGAGATATATGTCTGGTAAAAATATCTGAAAAAACTAAAGAATGATAAATGATAAATACAAAAACTGGGATAATGGTTACCTCTGAGGAAAGAGGGAAGAAGATGTTAAAGGTGATTTTTTTTTTTTAAGTGGAAGTTCAAAAACCAAACCTGTTGCCATCGAGTTGATTCCAACTCATTGCAACCCTATGTACCATAGAACAAAACACTGCCTGGTCCTGCCCCATCCTAACAATCATTGTTATACTTGAGCCCATTGTTGCAGCCACTGTGTCAGTCCATCTCTTTGAGGGTCTTTCTCTTTTCCACTGACCCTGTACTTTACCAAGCATGACGCCCTTCTCCAGGGACTGATCCCTCCTGACAACATGTCCAAAGTATGTAAGACACAGTCTCACCAACCTTGCATCTAAGGAGCATTCTGGTTGTACTTCTTCCAAGACGGATTTGTTTGTCCTTTTGGTAGTCCATGGTATATTCGATATTCTTCACCAACACCACAATTCAAAGGTGTCAATTCTTCAGTCTTCCTTATTCACTGTCCAGCTTTCACATGCATATGATGTAATTGAAAATACCATGGCTTGGATCAGGCACACCTTAGTCTTCAAGGTGACATCTTTGCTTTTCAACATTTTAAAGAGGTCCTTTGCAGCAGATTTGCCCAAAGCAATGTGTCTTTTGATTTCTTGACTGCTGCTTCCATGGCTGTTGATTGTGGATACAAGTAAAATGAAATCCTTGACAACTTCAATCTTTTCTCCGTTTATCATGATGTGGCTTAGTGGTCCAGTTGTGAGGATTTTTGTTTTCTTTATGTTGAGGTGTAATCTGTACTGAAGGCTGTGGTCTTTGATCTTCATCCCCAAGTGCTTCAAGTCCTCCTCACTTTCAGCAAGCAAGGCTGTGTCATTTGCATAATGCAGGTTGTTAATGGGTCTTCCTCCAATCCCGATGCCCTGTTCTGCTTCATATAGCCCAGCTTCTCGGATTATTTGCTCAGCATACAGGCTGAATAGGTATGGTGAAAAGATACAACCCTGACACACACCTTTCCTGACTTAAAACCACTCAGTATCCCTTTGTTGTCATCACAGCAACACACAAGCCCCCACAGTAGGACAAACTGACACATACGTGGGGGTCCAACTCATGGCGACCCTACAGGACAGAGTAGAACTGCCCCATAGAGTTTCCAAGGAGCAGCTGGTGGATCTGAACTGCTGACCTTTTGGTTAGCAGCCAAATGCTTAACCACTGTATCACAGTGAATGTTAGGTATATGGATATTTGTTACATCATTATTCTTTATACCTTACATATCTTTTATAAATATCCTTTATAGTCATCCAATAATTACTTTAAAAAATTTTTACAGCATAGCAGGCAATAAAAATCTCCCCTATGACTCCCAGGACAAAGGGCCAATCTAAAATGGAACTATAAATCCAACCATGGGTGGGAGGGATAATATTAAGACTAATTCTTTGCCAACATTAATATTCTATTCATTCATTCATACAACAAATATCTACTAGGCTCGTTCTAAGAGCTGGCTATTACTTTAGATGCCAGGGGTACAGCAGTGAACAAAACAGATTCAAGAAACCCCTGTCCTTGCAAATGCATCTCTAGCACCACTGGCTAGGTATTCAGATCTGATGTAACTAATTAACAGATTAACTGCTGAGAACCCTTCCAAGTGACGCTCAGGATCCATATCCCACCCCCGGGAGAGAAAGGTCAGAAAAGGCTTTTCGGTCAAGACAGTAGGGGCTCTGAATAGAAGCTCTTATTCTAATTCCCCTTTATCTAATGCCATATATTTACTTTTTGAAGGATTAGAATTTGTATTCCAAACACTCTGATCTGCCATTTTGATGAAAATCATCTCAAGAAATGACATCTGGTTTTCATTTGAGTCCCTTACGTTTCTTACAGCTACTTAGTCTCAAATTTTGGAGGAAAATAACCCAATTTTTTTTCTTTTCCGGTTACATTCTTTAAGAGCATGACTTGACAACAATGGGTTTAGTTTGGCGGGGGGGGGGGGGGCGGTTACAGCTAGTTCATTTCAGCATGAGGTAGACTTGTTGGGCATTCCCTGTTCTGGCGATCAGACCTAGGAGGAGGTTTACACAGTTACTCACTATGATGCCAGGGTGTGGCTCTGTACACCAGATACCCCTCATGCTACAAGGCCATAAAGGGAACAGGAGGGGAGATAAAAAGGAAATAAAGGTGTCATACTTCCAAGAAGGATCTACTTAATAGTCCTGTGAAAGGGTCCTTTTCCCTGGTCTTTTGTTACTATTAAACACAAAAGACAAGGAGTCATGCTGTTCCTTCCTGCTCTTTACTTCCCCAGCCTTATTAGTATCTTTAAATTCAGTCAATTTCAACTCAAAACTTTCTACCAGCAGGATAGGGGGAAAAGGGAAAAGATTTGTGGCTGCATGTTTAAGAAAGAAGCTGAATTCATCACGGTGACAGGAGAGAGTGTTGGCAGAGATCTGAGCTATTTATTCTTTTAGGAAAATCCTATAAAGAATGACACAAGGAAGCCTCTATCTGCAGTCTTGTTCATCACACTGGTGAAGAGTCTGATAACAGATGTATGCGGTAGCGTGATTTAGTGCCAGGGGCTGGCCCCTGATGTGTATTAATACAGCGGCAAAGCGGAACGCACCTCTCTTCATCACTCATTTCTATAAAAGAGGTGGAATCCGAGATGGCCCGATGTTAGGCAGAGCAAGCCCATTTGTTCTACTGACTGATGGCGCGGGCTCAGGCTATGTCCTTCACCTCCATGGGGCACTCAGGTTGTAGGTGGAAAAAAAAAAATAGACAATGCTCAGTGAAGCAGGGCTCAGCGCACAAGTGAGAGGAGAGGAGTTGGGCTCTGTGAGGTAAATGTTCCACGCTCAAGTCTTATTTAACACCAAGCTGTATATTTCCTAATGTGCATGTGGAATAAGGATTTTAAACTCTTCACAACAGCTCTTATGAAGAACTGAAAGCTAAAAACAGAAGCTAGATATTAAGGAGCAAAATAAAGAAAAAGATAAAAGAGGGGAGAGCTGTTTTTATGCTTCAAATACCCCCAACCTGCTGAGGACCTAGGTTTTCATGTGGGGGTTGTAGTTTGGCACCGGTCCTACTGCTAAAAAGACAGAACCCCTGCAGGGCTTCAGAGGGCAGCTCTAGCATCTAGGGGACTTGGTGTGATCTTAGCTCTGCAATTTCTCAACCATGGGATCTGGGGAAGTGATTTAACCTCTCTAAGCCTCAGTTTCCTCATGAGTAAACTGGGAATAAAAATGGCATCCACCTCAGAGGGCTGCTGTAAAGATCATGTGAAATAATGCATGCAGCGTGTTCAGTTCAACTCCTGGCCATGTGGAAGGCACTCAAAAATATGTTTACTATTATCATCAGACCGTGATTTTGATTATCCAGAAAAAGATGAAGTATGGGCCATCATCTAGTAGCCATCTCAAACAAAAACTCAAAGAGGTACAATTTAGAGTATACCAAAACTTTGTACGTAATGGTAAAAAAAAAAAAACAAAAGACCAGTTGATTCTGACTCATGGTGGCCCCATGTGTATCAGAGAAGAAGTGTGCTTCAGAGGGTTTTCACTGGCTAATTTTTGGGAAGTAGACTGTCAGGCTTTTCCTCCAAGGCATATCTGGTTAAACTCTAACTTCCAACCTTTCAGTTAGCAACCAAGCACACCTGTGCCACTCAGGAACCTTTAAGTAACAGTCCAAATGCCTGTTGCTGTGGAGTCAATTCTGACTCACAGCCACCCTGTATGACAGAGCAGAACTGCCCCATAGGGTCCTAAGGCTGAAATTTTCACGGAAGCAGGCTGCCATATCTTTCTCCTGCAGAGTGGCTGACGGGTTCAAACCTCCAGCCTTTCAGTTACGAGTCAAGTGCTTAACCACTGCGCCACCAGGGCTCTGTTTTAAGTAATGGTTAAGAAAAAAAAAAACAAACCCATTGCCATTAAGTTGATTGCAATTCATAGTGATCCTATAGGACAGCATAAAACTGCCCCATAGGGTTTCTAAGCAGTACCTGCCAACCTTTTGGTTAGCAGCCAAACTCTTAACCACTGCGCCACCAGGGCTCCTAACCACTACACCGCCAGGGTTTCCAAGTCATGGTAGGGGGACAAAATTCTATATCTATCTGAGGTCCGCTCTTTACTAAGCTAGTAACTACTCTGTTCTATATAATACATAGTATTTCATGGAGAAAATAAAATAGTCTATGATATAGTCAGCTCCATCACAGTGAACTCACCATCAGCAAGGAAATAACTCTAGGTACTTCTGATAGGTCCTGCAAACATATATGATCCTTCTATTCTGAGCTATTCACCCTAAACTGTATTGAAATAACACCAAGGATTTCCTATGATTATTACTTATGTTTAACTATCTTCCTCTTAACTCCAAAGAAAAAAATCTACTAAAATCCAATATTCCACCTGATATAAATACATAACCATCCTTTTTTTTTTTTTTTCCTTTAGAGGTCACTTACATGCAATACAAATCTTAAGAGTAGAGCTCAATGAATTTTTACATTAAGCACCGTGTAACCCCCACCCAGTTCATGACAGGAAATGTTTCTAGCACCCTAGAAGGCTTCTTTGTGCCCCCTCCTGGTAAATACCTGTCATCAAAGACAACGACTATTTGGCTTCTACCAACTGCTATTAGCTTTGCCAAAAAAACTAGATAGTTTTAACTTGAAAAAATCATTTTTAATTCAAAACTTCATGACTGGTGAAATGTTACCACTCTACATGAAAGCAGTGAGACTGCACCGTACTGCATGGGGATAAAGTAAATAAAAAGCCATGCAGCTCCCTGACTACTGATAAAACCGCCACTCCTACTGGATTTTCACTAACACGGACCTAGTTTTCCTATCTGTGCTAGAAAAGCTCAGATGACTAAAGACTATTCTGAAGACTGATGGAATGCAGGGATTCAAACTCAAGAAAGCCGAGACACAGTGAAAAGGCACCAGCTTCAGGCTCAGAGAGAACTGGGTTTGAATTCTTAAAATATGTGTGACCTTGGGCAAATTACTTCCCACAGGCTGTTTTCCCGTGTAAAATGGGAATAAAACGTCCTACCTTATTGTAAGGATTAGATGCAAAAGTATATACAACTCAGTGTAGTGCCTGACACACAGTAGGTGCCCAATAAATGTCAACTACCTATAATTACCTGCATTTGGGCTAGACAGAGATGCTGTGGCCACAGGTTTCCGTTTCCTCTTAACGTCACGTGAACACGGTGGTCCCAGGTGTATGCTTGCCTGTCTGCAGGTACGAGAAAGAGAAAATACTGTTTTAACTTTGTAATTCTTATTTTAAGACATTATGCTCAGCCCAGAGGCAGTGCTCGACCCATCACAGATGTACGCTAACATGGAATGGGCACCATCTTTTGCCATCAAGTGTCAGTACCAGATTGTTCAGGATTAATCGTAAATCACTCCTCACCCACAGTGCATACCCATTCTAAACTTCTTACATGGCTCCAGAGTAGCAGACATTCAAGATTAATTTCAATAAGCATGTGTATCGTTACATGCTGATTTCTAAAAAAATATTTTTCATAAAAACTGTAAGTGCAATTGTTCTAAACTCGCTAATGAAATACCTACTCCCAAGTGGTAATATAATGGAAAGTTTAATGCTGCATGAACACAGATATTTGCATAGAATTTTAATAGCAAGTTTAACCCTTCTACCACCACAATGTGGATTTTTAATAGTGCCTATTCAGTGCAGTGGTTAAGAAATTTGGCTGCTAACCAAAAGCTCAGCAGTTCCGATCCATCAGCCAGTCCAAAAGAGGAAAATGTGGCAGTCTGCTTCCGTAAAGATTTCAGCCTTGGAAACCCTACAGGGCAGTTCTACTCTGTCCTGTAGGGTCACTATGTGTTAGAATCAACTAGACGGGAACAGGTCTGGTTTCGTTTGCTTTACAACAAGTTAAGTTTGATTCCTGTGACTTTTTAAAATATTAAATTATGTGCCAATCATATGTTCCCTCATCTGAATATTCAGTTTATTTTAAAAGCAAAACACTAAGAACTTCAAAGCTAGAAAAGCAAAGGGTTCTCTGAAAGACAATTAACTTCACACTGAAATCGCTGGTTTTAGTTTACCGCTATCCTCCATTTTCTCCTTCCTCTTAAACTATACTGGGCCAACCCTTGATTAAGGCCAAAACATGTCTCGCCTCCTTTGCACAAAGCTTTCCTTAAACTTTTGGGACCTTACCTACGATGAATCACTATTTAAATGGCATACACAAACTGGTATACACATATTTTGTTTCCTTAATGAAGCTTAATATCTTTGAGAACAGGGACCATGTTTATACTTCTTTCATAATTTTCCAATGACCTCAGCACAAGGCACACAGCCGATCCCCATTAAATATCTGTTGACTGGACCTAATATGAATGAATGAAAATTATAAATATAGCCAAAGTACATAACGGATTAAAAATCAAATCCAGTGAAATTATACAGATGAACTCTTAATTGGTGGTCCCAGTTGGGAATCAAGTCTCATATCTTAATAGTCTCAAAACTAGAACCTCAGACAAACCTAGGAGAATCTAGTTAGCAAGGCAAGAGACAACTTCTGAATGTACACATTTTCCTTTTCAGAGGGCCCCTATCTGGCAACTTCCACAGTTAGGGGAAAAAAAAAAAAAGACACGTATTTCCTTTCTCCAAATGGCATAAACTTAAAAGTCAATTCAATTTATAAAGAGAAAAAGGTGAGAATTTAATGGGAATGCTAAGAAAATTTTTAGAATGCCAAGATCACTCCAATAGGCAGAGATTTACAATATGAAGCCTGTGGTTTGCAAAATTCCATCCAAATCACCTTTACTGATCATTCTTCTCCTGTGCCGAACAGAGTTAACTTTTTTTTATCCCATGAATAGTTAGTTCTGAAACCCCAAGGTGAAGTTTGAGTATAAATGTGCAAAGTAGGGGAAACGGTTCTTTTTCATACCTTACATAAACTCTAAAAATAAGTCTAAATCAGCATGCTGATTTAATAAGTAACACAGATGACAGAACGTGAAAGTTTGGCACGCCTTCAGTCTGAATGGAGAGGTGACAGTTCCCTTAGAAGTCAAAGGCACAGGCAGAAAAAGAAGCGACACTACACAGTTTTTTCTCATCAAAGCAGAGAAATGTACAGAATAGTTTCCACCTTTTCCACAAACAAGGTACTTGAGTATATACAGACCCAAACTCAACTCTCCAAGCACTGCGTTCTAATCCCATCATGCTTATTCTAAAGTATGTCAGAAAGAAAAAGAAGTCAAACAAAAGCTAACAGTTGATATTCACGTTTCTCCTTTATCTTAAGCTCGTGAAAGGAATCTTTAAAATTTGTTGGATTAAATTAGTTGCTTCAAACTAATCTCTGGTATTAGATGCCAGAATGGCTGTTACCCTTGGGTTGTGTGAGGAGAGGAAGAGGAGAGTGGCTAAAAGAAGTACAGAGCACTTCTGGGTTCTTTCTAGTGATGTTTTGTTTCTTGATCTAGATGCTGGTTACCTGGATACACACTTCACTGTATGTATGTTATCCTTCAATAAAAAATTTAATTAAGAAAATATTGCTTCTTCAAGATCAATGCTTACAATATGTTGAGATTTATAAGACATGCAAAATGAAAAGTGTAAGGCAGAAAAGTACTCAGATGGGTATTAAGATACCAATTCTCAGAGTATCAATTTGGGTTGAGCTAAATAAATACTGTCTTCTATTGACATCTCATCCATCCTTTTCACAGCTTTGCATGTTTGATGTATGTCAGTACGATGGTTAAGGGCAGATATTATCACTCCTTTATGGATCCAGGCAATAACACTCTTCTCAAATTTTCAGGGAATGACACATTTTGGAGTAAAAATAAATGAAACCATTTACGCACCAAAATGTTTACGTTCTTAACCAGTTTTAATGGAAATACGGTGGGGTTTTTTTTATGCTTATTTATTTTAGTAAAATGAAAATAATAGATACTACTCACCCATCATTATGCACGGAGCCCAAGTGGTGCAATGGTTAACAGCTATGGCTACTAACGAAAAATCCACCTGCTGCTCCCTGGAAACCCTATGGGGCAGTTCTGCTCTGTCCTATAGGGTCGCTAAGAGTCGGAATCAACTTAACAGCAACGGGCTTGGTTTATCATTATGCACATTGGTTATTACACTCCCTATATTCTGCAATATCCTCAGAGGCTACCATGAACTAAATGGTGTCTCAGGTGGTCTTTGCCCTGCCCCTCGGAGCAGTGTTCTTCAAGCACTCCTTTCCTGATCCCCAAAGTAGGCCCAGATCCCCGGCCTTGATCACCAGCCAAGACCACCAATTAGGTGTTCCTCTGTATAATTTCACTATTTTTTTTTTTTAAATCTGTTATATACTTTGGCTCTCAGGATTCTCCTATAATGTTAGGGGCTTCAGGATTAATTGTCCCTATTAAAAAAAAAAATTTTTTTTTTTTATATTAGTAACTGACCCCTGATTGCTAAGCCTGTAGCCTTATTTTACATCTCACTATAGTAAATGGTTTACTTCTACTGCCCCATTCCCACTACTAATTGCCTTGAATATTCTAAGCTCTTCAGATTGTGCAAATTCCACACCAGGAATATAGCGATAAACAAAACAATCTCCGCCATCACGGATCTTGTAGCCTAGTCTTATTTCCAGCTGCACAACTCTTCCGGTTGCAGAATCTGAACAACAGAGAAACTGAGGCAAGGGTAAAGAGAAGTCATGTTCATTCCTAAAACTCAATTTAATGCTCCTTCCATCTTAAAACATTTCTCTAAAACCCATTTCTCATTTGGAGAGCTGTTTCAAAGGAGGTAGAATAGTATCATACCTTAGGGCTTAGTTCAAAAAAGCTATTTTTCTCCATGTCCCTTCCTAAAAGATTTGGGGGAAGGGGAAGAGGAACAGTCGAGCTGTTATAAAAGGACGCAAAAAAAAGCCCAAACTCACTGCCATTGAGTCAATTCCAACTAACAGCAACCCTACAGGTCAGAGTAGAACTGCCCCATAGGATTTCCTAGGCTGTAAATCTTTATGGAAGCAAACTGCCACATCTTTCTCCCTCAGAGCAGCTGGTGGGTTCGAAACACTGACCTTTTGGTTAGCAGCCAGGTGCTTAACCAGTGCACCACGAAAGCTCCTTTATAAAAGGATTTTCCCAAGCTGTAAACCCTACTAATACCAGTATTTGCTTAAAACCAAAAAAGAAAAGAAAATTTTTGGACATTAGTAATGGTAGGGTTTACATCTTGGGAAAATCTACTTAAGGACAGCCTGTGAGGGCTTCATCTATTTGGGAAGAACCGTAGAGGACAAAGAAGGAAAAGGACCCAAAGCAAGCCTGGGGAAACAAGCAGGATGCTGGGTGCTTTGGAGCAAGAGGCTTAACTAAGGGAGACAGGAAATGGAGACAGTCATACTGTAGAGGACAGCTCCGTTTGGGAGTAAAGAATAAAAGTGTGGCTGGAGGAATCCCTTGTGTTTTTTTGGAGCCTGAGCATGGGGGTAGGCAACTGCTGCAGTCTCAGCTTCCTATTCTGAAAGGCAGTTCTGGTCTTTTGTTTATCCTCAAATATCCCCAAATAACCCCATTATCAGTCTACTGTAGACATGAAGAATTAAGGAAGAGAAGGAAAAATAAAGAGGTTGACTTCCTCCCACCGCCCCCCCCCAACAATGCATTTTCATTTAGGGGTATTCAACCACCATTTCCTCTTCGTGTGTGTATGTATGTTACGAGTGAAGGGAGGGACGGGGATCGGATTGGATTTGAGCAGATTATTTTACTTTGACGGCATCAGTGTCTTACTCTCACATGAGGGAAACTGTAAAGGGACAACCCACGAGTGAGGTATCCAAAAGGACGGGGGAAAAACGTCTGAACGTCTCCTTCTCACCAGCACACAGAACCCCCTCCCCGTGGGTAAAAAGGGTAGTTAACGAGATTTTTTTTAACTTTTTCAAGAGCAGTGTATGGTTGTTTTTGTGTTGCATACCACGTACTCTATGAAGAAAGGTGGATTTTTTGATTATGTAGGGGCAAAAAGCCTAAGTGTAAGTTAAGCTAAAATCACTACCAAGTTAAAACTTCATTTCTCATTTGCAGAGGCAAATGATTATCAGCATCAGAAAAGGAACTTTTACAAAGTACACATGCCCCCACCAAGCTCTTAATTCAGTAGGCTGGGCTGGATGGAGTAGGGTCACGATCAGCAATACGTTGATTTGGAAATTTTTCCTCAGGTAATTCTGATAAGCACCTACCTACTAAGAAATTTACAGAATGACAAAATCTACCAAATCCATAAGAGCCAATCCAGTCAATAAGAGGGATCTAAATATTTAGCTTGAAGAATAATAGAATGATTAAATGAATGCAAATTTAGAATAAAATGGTGTTTCCCAGTACGTAAGCAATTAAACTAGAGAAAAGGCAGGTTGCTCTTGTTTGTGTCATCTAATCAGCGGCCTCAGGGACAATCTTCTCTCAGGCCAGTGACCACTTAGGGAGCGTGCTTCTTTCACAGCATGAGCGCTGGGGTCAGTACTTCCCCTAAGAGGGTCACATTCTCTAACTGTGGTGGCATTTGCCAAAAGGAACTTGGGGGGAGGGGGGAGGGAAGAGCATTAAAAGCAAGAAATACACTCTTTAAACATTTTTACTTGAGGAAAAGCCACTAAACTCCTATCATGAGCGTGAAGGTGAACGCTGAAGATTAACAATTAATTCAAAGAGTATTCTGTATACCCACGCATAAACACAGCATTTCTATTTTATTTTTTACTGCAGGTAACTGACGGATCAGGTGAGCTGTTAAAACTGCAGTGTTACTTAGGAAACTGGGCAGATCGCTATGTCCCTGGGGCAGGAATGTACTTTTAGGGGAAAAAAATTACTTTGAGAAATACATGCATGTTTAATAGAACCAATGTTGGCAAAAAATAACTGATGTGACTGCTTTAGATTCAGAACAAAGATGTCTGGAGTCACTCCTAAGGAGAGAAAACCGTCTTTATGTGTCAATGGCAAACTAATTTAAGGAACAGTTCACCTTCAAAAAATCACTCATTTTGAAATAGTCATTGAAAGATTCACTTTTATATGAAATAAAAATAAAATTTAATGTGAAAAGGTACTTCTTTAACTTACTTTTTCTTAAACATCTACAAATAAGTAACATCGAGAAAAAAATTATTGATGTTTCTGAGGACCAAAAGGTCATTTATATCATATATTCTAATTTTTCTCCTTAATTACTAAACTACTCACCTCACTTATTTTTAACAAAAATTTATGGAAGCGTATCACGTGTGCAGTACTATACTAGATGTATTATGGGTAGATAAAAGATGATGGAGCCAAGGCTCAGTCCACCAGGAGCTCACAATATAGTGAGGAAGGCCAATTCATAAATAAAGAAGTGAGAGATACAAAACACTGAGTGATAATCAAGGAACAAGCAAAGTGCTACGGTAAAATGAGGGATGAGAGGATAAAACCTAGGGAAGCAGAAAGACCTCCTCCCTACCTCCTGCCAATGTGAGTCTATCTTCAGGGTTATGTGACATTCATTAAACACCCAGTAGGGGAAATATCTTCACAGACTTACACATGGGTAAGGATCCAGGCCTATGACACTACAAGCAGTTAGGGAGAAAAAAACGCTTCACAATTATCACCGGAAACAGAGAAGGTTTATACAGGTGGAAGAGAAAAAAGAAAAAAGTCTTTTCTTTTTTCTCTTCCACCTGTGGAAGAGGCCCTAGTAATTCCGCTACTGGTTTTCACTCAAAGCTAACCCTCAGCAGTCTGCAACAAACTGCTCACTAGCATCTGAAATTCTCCTTAATCTACTTTCCTTGGCTTGGCCAAGGTAGGCATATCGTGAAGCTGTTTCATGTTACCCACAGGAACAGAACAGTTTCACATCAGTTGGAAAGATGGCATATAACAATGGAAAAACAAAACAACCAAGAAAGAGCAGCTTCCTCGCTCCACTTGAGCAGGAAGACAGCAGCCACCTGAGAGCTGCTATAAACAAGACCATCCAACACAGGACACAAGATTCAAGAACTATGTACTAGAGAACGGGAAGTTCTAATAGGGCTCAGTGCCATATGGACAGAAATGCTTCCTCATGCGTGGCCTAAACTAAGGCACTAAAGTGCTGAGCAAGAGCTGCTGTGCATCACAGCTTCCCCAACAGACACAGGACTAACAAACCGTTCTTCCCCCCAAGCCCTGAGGTAAAACCTGAGGCTGTTTACTGTGGCTCCAAAGGTCAAAATTAATAGCATGAATAGAGTCTCCTTCTTGCTCTTTGAAACTCCTCGTCAAGTGGCACAGCCAGCTGGGCACACAACTCTGATATGCAGATCATAACGTTTGTGAACAGATAAAATGAATTACAATGAGCTCAGCCTATCATATTTCAACTCTCTAATGAGCAGGAAGAGCTCTCTTTCTTACCCAAACCCTGTCCAAATACCTCCCATAGTCCATTTGGGGCCATTTAAGCACCTAAAGAATCTATAATACATCTCATTAGCAAATGACTCTGGAAGCTAACTCCAAGTTTTAAGACTGCAACTATCCTATTGACAGAGTAGGATAGAAACTACCAGTATGCTAAGCATTTACATATATTAGTTCATTTAGATCTCTACTAGTCCAATAAGAAAGGACTGATATTTCCATTTTAAAGATAAGGAAAGTCATTTGCCCAGGTAAAGCCAAGATTCTTATCTGGGTATGCCTCACTCTAATATCCACGCTCTTGACCTCATGCTGCCTATGCCAACATCTCATAGACTATGAAGAAAAGAGTAGAAGCTATGGAACTTTGAGGAGTCCTGGTGGCACAGTAATTATAGCACTCCACTGCTACCGAAAGGTCAGTAGTTTGAACCCACCAGCAGCTCCGGGGGAAAAGGATGTGGCAGTCTGCTTTCTTAAAGATTCGCAGCCTTGGAAATCCTATGGGGCAGTTCTACTCTGTCGTATAGGGTCACTATGAGTCATAATCCATTCGACAGCTATGGGTTTGATTTTTCAGTTTATGGAACCTTGCATTCACTGAGGAACATGTATAATAGTTGTATATCAGGCTGGTGTCTGCTATCCTCAGTGGAACTGGAAATAATATCTCTTAAAGGAAAAACCGTTTATTTACAAAGGAAGCTGACCTATAAAAAAAGAAGGTATTAAACAAAAGCACTTTGCTATTTCAGAACTGAAAGATAAGAATAAGTGGAAATGGTAATACATAGCCAAACTACCTCCCAAAACTGAGGAAAAGGTTGGATAAAACTCAAAGCTCCCACAAGACACTCAAAAACTACAACTGATGACTTACGCAACATACAGAGATGTAGCCATTGATAGGTTCTAGTTTACTGTTTTCTAATGTGATACTCAAAGTCCTCGGATTACGAACGAGTTCTGTTCCTAAATCTGTCTTTAAATCCAATTTGTACTTAAGTTGGAACAGGTAAGTATAGTTCATATCTAACGTCGGTTAGTCAAATGTTTGTCTTAGTATATAGTGTACTTTTCTATACATAAAAAACATTAAGGAAACACTTTATGATACAGTAAAACATCTTTAACATAATAATAAAGTTTTGATAAGCATCACAAAGTAGTACCCATTTGTTATTACCAACCATTGTATGTACCTCAAATTTTTAATATAATAGGC
Organism: Elephas maximus indicus; assembly: GCF_024166365.1. Taxonomy (NCBI): domain Eukaryota; kingdom Metazoa; phylum Chordata; class Mammalia; order Proboscidea; family Elephantidae; genus Elephas; species Elephas maximus. The sequence goes on along the minus strand of NC_064828.1, from coordinate 88,952,182 downwards.
TTTAAGGGGATTGGTTTGCACTACGGGTTGTATGGAAGTTGGACATTTGTAACCCAGGGACTGCCTGGAATGGTGAGAAAAGCTATCTTTCATAATCAATAAATCTCTCATGGGAAATACTCCCTACACGACTAATCTCCTTATTATAGTTTTGTGACTACGCCCTTGCCAACAATACCACAGCCTCTACCAGAACAACAATCACACCATCTGCTGTTTGAGCAACAGCAATTATTAAAACCAATACGAAGTATTTCTACTTTGATAGCAACACACCAACAATAGCAACCAAAACAACCAAACCAAAACAGCTGGTTTGAGAATTTCATCCACGCACTCAGCCAACTATCCAACTATTTATACATCCACCCAACAACCCTCCTCTGCCCATTTATTAATAACCTACCACGTGCTGAGCACTGTACACGATACTAACACTCTTTCTTTACCTGAGGGAGGCTCTCCAAGGCTAACACAAGTCCAGAGTTCTACCTCCCACGCACACAATGCCAAGGCAGAGAGATCCTATCAATTGTGAAATGTGACTCTGTTCCGCACATTACAAAGACCCAGTCCTAAGGCCACACGCATTTAGGGCAATAGTTCTTAACACTGGCTGCTTATTAGAATCACCTGGGGAGCATTAAAATAATGCCAATGCCTAGGCCCCGTCTCAGATCAATTAAATCAGAATCTTGGGAGGTGGAGCCCAGCACTGAGAGATTTTAAAGCTTCGCAGATGATTCCAAAGCGTAGCCAGGGCTGGAAACCACCAATTTTAAGATTTTCTAGAGTGGTAATTCTGAAAACCTCTCAATCCACAAATCGATTAGATGGTACAAAGACCACAAAGACTCTCTCTCCCATCCATCATAACTGCCATCTGTGCTGTATTGAAATGATACATCATTAAGGTGTTCTCTTGAAATTACTGCCAACACTACTTGTTTACAGCAATAAAATACTAAAAACTGATAGTACCCTGAGGTCACTCCCCACGCCCCACCCCAGCTGCTCCCAGAAAACCTTCTGAGACCCAGAGCTGTACGTCTATGGCTCCCACAGTGAGGAGGCAGTTCAGGAACCCTCGTTCTCATGCGGTAGCTGAGTGCTTGGGAGAGTGGAATTGGTAATGTCCAGACAGGAAGCAGCCCCAGCTCAGTAACCTGACGAGAGGAAGCCTTCCCAGTTCAGGCATGATTATCCAACTCTTTGTGCTCTTAAAGGAGAGTAATTATAGGCATGTGAAAACAGGGAAGCACTCCCTGAGGAACTCTTCCTCACATGCTTCCCAAGAGGCACCAGGGCCATTAAAAATTCCATGATGAAGAGGAAAAACGGCCTGGGAACAGCCAGGAGGCAATACAGCAAATTAATACACCAGCCCTCCTCGGGGAAAGCTGTGATAAAACAGGAAACACTTCTCTCTTCACAAAATAAAATTATACCACTAATGATAACATAGTCACCACACACACAAAAATCGTTCTAATGATGGGTGTGAAATTCCCAATGCTGCCCAGATGCTTTGAAAGAAATCTTTTTCTACTACAAATAAAATGTAACAAGAAAAAGATAAAATTTCCATTAGCGACAGTTTTTTAACACAGTTATTCACCTGCCTCTTCCCTGCCACCACCACTCCTGAACATTCCCTCCTTAGTGCCGGGCTTTTGTTAAATGGCCCCACTGTTGGGAAGGCTCACCATCCAGTTCTGAATCTGATCTCATCAGTCCGCCACAATGGCAGCTGGAAAAATCCTGTGCTGGCTAGATGGCTCCTTTTCAACTGACCCCTTGCTAGGAAGAGACCCCACTATTTCAAAGAAGTGAGCGATGTCCCACAGGGTTCACTGTTTTATCATTCACATTTCCTAGGAACTGTACAGAGCTCACTTGTACTGATCATTCCCCACAGAGCAGTGGTCACCAAACTCTACTGATTGTACACCCTTATGAGTAAAGAATTTGAGCCAATGCTCACAAATATGCAATATATTCATAAAATAAATATACATGTTACTATACTAATATATGTATAATTTAAAACAAAAAAAGTAATTTAAAAAGGATAATAAATAAACGTAAGTTCTAAAGTTTTCTTCCTCCACCTCAAAGAACCTTCACGCGTGCAACCTACTTTGTACCCAGTGCCCTGGGAATGATGTCTGGAAGTAAGGAGAACAATGAGCTATGATCCTCCACATTCTCTCTCCTTGCTTTCAGCAACGGTCTAAGGCAATAGGCAGTATTTCCCTAGGGCTGAGGGCACTAGAAGCACAGGCTAGACTTCCTTGTTTTCAAGTCCAGCCACAAGCACTGCCAGGCAAGAGAGTGAAGATAATGATGTGGATGAGACATACAAAGACACAATAAGCTGCCGCCCAGTCCAGCCATGGGATGAGGCTTTTAAAGGAAATAGGAAACTTGATAAAAGCACAGATACAAACCTCAGCACAGCACAGCTCTGAGTAGCAGAGCTAAAAGGAGGGCAAAGTAATTCACTTTCAGTGTCTAACATGATGTGGTGTGGCTCGCAGTCTTCACAAAGAGCCTATACAGCCATTATTTTATTCGGTATTAAGACAAAAAGCTGAAGGACTGCTTTCCTACAGACTGAAATCTTGTGTCTTCCAAGACAGCTTGAGTACCTCCTAAGAAAACCTCCCTGGGCCTCTGAGTTAGGAGCCCTTCCTCTGTGCTTTGCATCATTCTAGTGCATACCTTTACTACACAGCACTGATGACTATGTGTTGTAACCGTCAATTTCCACACCTGACTTTCCTATGAGAATGGAAGCTCCTGAAGCTAGTGCCCAATCGGAGAGCCTGGCACAGAGTAAGGAATCGGCAAATGTCGAATGAATCAGAGAATGATAAATAAACAGCATGCTACTAAATAAAAGATCTTACACTGGGAGTTTAATACCATCCCACCATCTTCCACAATCTTAGTAACACTATTTATGATGATTTCCCTACTGAAGTATCACTTCTCCAGTAGAAAGAGATGGCAGGGAGTTACAGTGCTGAGTTTATCATCAGAGCCCACAGTGGAAGTCCTAATTGTATCCATGAAAGAAGAACTTCTCCATGCAACCTGCACCCAAAATTTATGAATGCATCCATTTAAAAACTTATTAGAAAGAAAAAAAATTATCGGAACCTAGAAGAGAAATTCTTTACACCACAAGAAATAATAAACATTCTACGGTCCAGACTATTAGCTGCACTTTTGTACACAAGACCCCTGCTAGAAGATACTACCATTAAAAGCATATTCACTTCCCACGTCATCTAGCCTGAGAGAACTTATAATGAGAAACACAAAATTCATTCATTCAACAAGTATATACTAAAGGCCTACAAAGGCCAGATACTATGTTAGGTGCTGGGGATATACTAGGGAACAAGGCAAGATCCCTATAATTATAAAGCTTGTATTCTAGTGAGAGAGATGGGCGAAAAAGTTAAAAACTAATAAGCAGATTTCATTACATCTGTGATATGAGCTATAAAGAAGGCAAAGAGATAAAAAGCAGGGTACTGAAAGTGGCTCCTTTAGAGAGGACAGTCTGAGAGGGCCTCCCCGAGGAGGTGGTACTTGAGCCAAGATGAAAAGCGCCCAAAGACAGTATTCCAGGCAAAGGGAGCAGGTGTGAAGGTCCAGAGGCAAGAAAGGGTCATTATTTTTGAAGAATAAAATGGAACTCCCTGGTGTAGCTGGATCTCTCCCCTACTTGGGGGTCAAGGGACTATATGAAAGGAAGCTGGACATGTAGAACGAAGTCAGATTATACAGGGCTTTGCAGGTCATGGCAAGGACCATTAATAATGTTCTTTGAAGGTGGGTCTTAGTTGCAGAAATAATATGAAATATGAGCTTGAAGACTGGGGTCAAAGTTGTAACCTGATCACACGCTAGCTATGTGACCACAGGAAAGGTACTTCACCACCCTGCCCTGGTTTCTTCATCTCTAAAGCATCTATCAACCACGAAGGTTGTTGTGAGGATCAAAAGGTATATTATACATAAAAATACTTTATAATTTAAAAAGTGTTGTTAAAAAAAAAAAACTGTTCAGAAGAAAACAGTAGTCACCAGAGGATGGTTACCTGGCAGAGCAGTGTGCTGGTGAACATCTTCGGTGAGAAGCGTCAGCAAGAACATCCAGGGAATAAAGGGGAGAGAGGGGATTAAACTGCAGGAATAAAGAAGATTATTTTAGTAAGGATAATATCAAAGTGATTTGATCCTACAGAGTAACCTGCTATTTGATTACTTTTCCCCTTTGAATGCCCAACTATTTTGCCAACCCAAATACAGACACCATTAAATAAAGTTGCACACTTTCAATATTGTGTCCATGAATGTAGCATACCAGGTCTACACCCACCCACTGCCACAGAGTCAATTTCAACTCATAGTGACCCTATAGGACAGAGCAGAACTGCTTCGTGGGGATTCCAAGGCTGTAATCTTTACAGAAGCAGACTGCCACATGTTCTCCCGCAGAGCAGCTGGTGGGTTCAAACTGCAGACATTTAGGTTAGCAGCCGAGCACTTAACCACCGCACCACTAGCACACCTCAAAAATAAACTATTCCCTGGTAAACAACAATTTTCGAAAATCTGTGACACACGATAATCACTTAAATGGCAGAAGATAGTACTTTCTAACTTATACGAATTAAGGAATTAGGAATTTAAACCTATTGGTTATCAACTGAATATCAGCACTTGTTGCCAAGAAACCTAGCAGAAAATTACCTTTTCATTTCACTATCTTGGCAAGTATTTGTTTCCAGCAAATAATCGGTTAGCACCTAACATCAGCATAGTATAACGGAAACAGAACTAGACTAAGAATTAGAATACCTAACTTCTAGGTTTAGTCTACCACTGTTTGCCATATGTTGAAAATTACATAAGCTCGTTGTGTTTTCCTATCTTTACCTGTAAAATGGAAGTCTCGATATTTGTCCTACGTATTTCATAGAGTTATGGTGAGGATCAAATGAAATACTGCATTTGTTCAACATCTACTGACCTCAAAAGGTGGCTGTGAGGATCAAATGGGATACTACACATACAAGTACTTCATTTTATGTTTGCTAACTTTCTTGGGATTTTTTCCACAATAAACAGTCCTCCCTAAAAAGTTTCGAACTACGTACACCTTAAGACTGGAAGAACTTCGGATGGTAACTTCAAAAATATCTACAAAGAATATAAACTAAACAACTGTTCTATCCCTTGTTGAGGTTCCAATCGCAGCCTCACCAGCTGTGTGACTTTGGGCAAATAACGTAAATCTTATGGACCTCTAGTTCCTCATTTGTAAAGAACAGATGTGGACTGGGTGACTGCCACAGAATGGGCCCCTTCTGCCTTTAGGTCCCCTGATGCAAACAAGGATCCCCAAACTGCAGTCTCTCACATACTGCCTCAATGACTTTTCCATATCTGCAGGCCACTTGCACTATAATTTACTTCATATTTTTCTTCACATCATGTTTTTACTTAGCCTTGTCCTTACTATGCTTTCATGAAATAACAAGCTTAATGTAATGATTACATTGTTCTAAAGTATACTCTAATACATAATTTAAAATAAAAAGTGTCTCCATAGCACCTAAAATTATCTTATATACACTAGCTCTATCTACTACTGTTCTAGTTCATTTTGAAATGGCAACTCCACTATGAAGGTTCCAAGTCTAAAATGTACATTAACTCAATAAGCTACTAAGTAGTTTAAAAAAAAAAAAAAAACTGAGCAATAGGAAATCTGAGAATTTTTACCTACCAGACTTTGTCTTACAAATCACCAAGATAAAGCAACACTCTCCAAAATCAAGCTTTAAACATTAAAGGAACATACTGATAGCCACTGTGATTTTTTAATTTTGTTATTGAGAATATATACAGCAAAACATATACTAATTCGACAGTTTCTACATGTAAAATTCAGTGACAATGATTACACCCTTTGAGTTGTGCAACCATTCTCATCCTACTTTTCTGAGTTGTTCCTCCCCCATTAACAAAACTCACTGCCCTTTAAGGTTTCCATCTAATCTCTCAAGTTGCTGTTGTCAATCTGACCCCATATAGATAAATCTTGAAAGAAAATAATGTTCAAGGCAGACATTCTTTACTAGTTGAGCTAAACTATTGTTTGGTTTTAAGAACACTTCAGAGGATAAACTGTCAGTAATTTTAAAATTTTTACCCCCACAAAGTCCTAGATAGGACAAGAGGCTCCTTGGGAGTAGCTAGGGTGAAAGATTAAAAGGGTGAGGTTCCAATGCCGCGACCCCAGGGCAGCTCTACCTTCTTCTGTTTGACATGTTTAGGCTTCAACCTAGTACTTCTCAGCAGAGGATTCTGATGTTGAACTAAACGAAAAGCGGATGAGGCTCACTCTGGTTTCTTACTGCAAAGTCAGAAACTAAAATAAAAACAGGATTCCTATGAAAAGTTATTTGTTACAAGTAATAAAACTGATGATCGCAGTTGAACCTATAAAGAGAAAATGAGCTATAGTTCTTATCAGTGACTATCAAATATTCTTGGATAACTGTTCTCCAAGAAAGCCAGAATAGCATAGGGAAGAGGAAACCTTACCTCATGTGCACAAGTGGAAATGTGAGGAAAAGCAGAAGCCAACGCTTTGTTCTTTCTAAAGAAAAGAAAATCAAACGATAAAATAAAGATGACAAAGAAAAGTGATCTTACCTGACTTCGTTCTCTTTTCCCACCTGATGGTAGCCAGAAACTACAGAGACGGAGAGAATAACAAGAAAGAAAACAATAAAAGAAATAGTAGGAAAAGTACAGAGAGAAGGAGAAGATAAAAAGATGTTGGAATAATGAAGTGAAGGCAAAGACAGGGAAAGGTAGAAGTGGGGGAGAGAAGAAGAGAGGTATTAAGTGCGTGTAAGCTTTTTAGCTGAAAATAACTGTTGAAAGGAAAAGCCTAATAATGAGATGTTAAGAACTGGGCAGGCTAGAAATAAGCCCAAGATCACGGTGTGACATCAATGCACTCTCCGCTGTGCAGGAACAGGATCCCTAAATCAAAAAGGGCCATAAACCATACCCACATCTTGCCTACTTCTTTAAGTTAAAAATTAGATCAGGCTGGATGGGTACTGGCTTATGCACATGAGACATCCAAGAGCCAGCCATGTTAGGGGAGAAGGCTGGCACAAAGAAGAGCAGAATGACTCCCCTATAGCTACCAAATAGCACTTTTCATAGTAATTAGGACAAAAACATGCTCCTCTAAATGTTGTTCTCAGGTACCGTCAAGTCGATTCCAACTCATAGCGACCCTACATACAACAGAATGAAACACTGCCCTGTCCTTCACCATCCTCACAATCATTGCTATTTTGAGCCTGGCGTTGCAGCTACTGTGTCAGTCCATTTCCTTGAGGGTCTTCCTCTTTTTCGATAACCCTCTACCAAGCATGATGTCCTTCTCCAGGGACTGGTCCCTCCTGATAACATGTCCGAAGTACGAAAGACGAAGCATCACCATCCTCCCTTCTAAGGAGCATTCTGGCTGTACTTCTTCCAAGACAGATTTGTTTGTTCTTCTGGTGTTGTTCTTAGGTGCCGTTGAGTTGGTGCCGACTCTTGGCGACCCTGTGTACAGCAGAACGAAACACTGCCCAGTCCTGTGCCATCCTCACAATCTTGTTAGGCTTCAGCCCTTCATTGCAGCCACTGTGTCAATCTATCTTGTTGAGGGTTTTCTTCTTTTTCACTGACCCTCTACGTTACCTAGCATGATGTCCTTCTCCAGGAACTGAGCCTTCCTGATAACATGTCCAAAGTATGTGAGATGAAGTTCCACCATCCTCGCTTCTAAGGAGCATTTCTTCCGCTAGTCCGTGGTATATTCACTCTTCTTGGCCAATGCCAGAATTCAAATTCACCAATTCTTCTTTGGTCTTCCTTATTCACTGTCCAGCTTTCATATGCATACAAGGCGATTAAAATACCATGGCTTGGATCAGGCACACCTTAGTCCTCAAAGTGACATCCTTGCTTTTTAGCATTTTAAAGAGAACTTTTCAGCAGATTTGCCCAGTACAACACCTCATTTGACTTTTTGGCTACTGCTTCCATGGGTGTTGGTTGTGGATCCAAGTAAAATGAAATCCTTGACAACTTCAATCTTTTCTCCGTTTATCATGAATGTTCCTTATTGGTCCGGTTGGGAGGATTTTTGTTTTCTTAATCTTGAGGTGTAACCCATACTGAAGGCTGTAGTCTTTAATCTTCATCAATAAGTGCTTCAAGTCTTCTTTGCTTTCAGCATGCCAGGTTCTATCATCCGCATATCACAGGTTAATGAGTTTTCCTCCAATCCTGATGCAGCATCCTTCTTCATATAGTCCAGCTTCTCAGACCCCTGGTGGTGCAGTGGTTAAAGCGATCCACTGTTAACCAAAAGGTCAGTGGTTCAAAACCACGAGCATCTCTGCAGAAGAAAGATGTGGCAGTCTGCATCCAGAGAGATTTACAGCCTTGGAAACCCTATGGGATTGCTATAAGTCAGAATCGACTTGATGACAGTGGGGTTTTTTTTTTTTTTTTTTTAATAAAAACTGAATAAGTAAGCTGCCAAGAATACAACCCTGCTGCATATCTTTTCTGATTTCGAACCCACGGTATTCCTTTGTTCTGTTCAAACAACTGTCTCTTGGCCTATGCACAGGTTCCACAGGAGCACAATTAATTGTTCTGGAATTCCCATTCTTTACAATGTTATTCATAATTTGTTATGACCCACACAGTCAAATGCCTTTGCACAGTCAATAAAATATGGGTAAACATATTTCTGGTATTCTCTTCTTCCTGCCAAAATCCATCTAACACCAGCAATGATATCCCTTGTTCGATGTCCTCTTCTGAATCCATCTTGAATTTCTGGCAGTTCCCTGGCGATGTACTCATGCAACTATTTTTTAATTATCTTCAGCAAAATTTTACTTGCATGTGATACTAATGATATTGTTCAATAATTTCCACATTTCATTGAATCACCTTTCTTTGGAATGGGCACAAATGTGGATCTCTTCCAGCTGGTTGGCCAAGAAGCCGTCATCTCCAGTGTTGCATCTGTTTGTTCAAACATCTCAACGGGTATTCTGTCAATTTCTAAAGCCTTGTTTTTCACCAACGGCTTCAGTGTGCTTGGACTTCTTCCTTCAGTACCATTGATTCTCGATCATATGCTACCTCACGAAATGGTTGAACAGCAACCAATTCTTCTTGGTACAGTAACTGTGTATTCCTTCCATCTTCTTCTGATATTTCCTACATCATTCGGTATCTTGCCCATACAATCCTTCAATATTGCAACTCAAGGCTTGATTTTTCTTCAGTTGTTTCAGCTTGAGAAATGCCGAGCATGTTCTTCCCTTTTGGTTTCCTAATTCCAGCTCTCTGCACATTGCCATTTGAAATCTTCTGTTCAGCTCTTTTACTTCATCATTTCTTCCGTTTGCTTTAGCTCCTCAACATTCAAGAGCAAGCTTCAGAGTCTCTTCTGACATCCATTTTGGTTTTTTCTTTCTTTCCTGTTTTTTTAATGACCTTTTGCTTTTTTCATGTATTATGTCATTTCACAACACATCTGGTCTTCAGCCATTAATGTTCAATGTGTCAAGTCTATTCTTGAGATGGTCTCTAAATTTAGGTGGCTGTACTTTGGCTCTCGTGGACTTGTTCAAATTTTCTTCAGCTTCAACCTAAACTTGCATATGAGCAATTGATGGTCTGTTCCATAGTCAGCCCCTGGCCATATGCTGACTGATGATATTTCTTCATCATCTTTTTCTACTGATTTAGTCAATTCAATTCCTGTATATTCCATCTTGCGAAGTCCACGTATAGTCATCATTTGTGTTGTTGATAAAAGGTATTTCCAAAGAATAGGCCCTTGGTTTTGTAAAATTCTATCATGCGATCTCCAGCATTGTTTCTATCACCAAGCTCGTAGTTTCCAATTACTGATCCTTCCAATCACCAGTAATTATCAATATATCTTGATTGCACGTTTGGTCAATTTCAGACTGCAGAAGTTGGCAAAAACCTTCCATTTCTTCATCTGTGGCATTAGTGGTTGGTACATAAATTTGAATGACAGTCATATTAACTGGTCTTCCTTGTAGGTGTATGGATGTTATCCCATCACTGACAGCACTGTACTTCCAGACAGACCTTGAAATGTGCTTTTTGACAATGAATATGAAACTGTTCCTCTTCAATTTCTCATTCTCGCCATAGCAGACCACATGACTGTCAGATTCAAAATGGCCAACACCAGTCCATTTCAGCTCACCAATACCTAGGACTGCCAGGAGAATGAACAAATCTGTCTTGGAAGTACAGCCAGAGCGTTCCCTAGAAGCAAGGATGGTGAGGCTTCGTCTCACCTACTTTGGACAGTTAACAAGAGTGCATCATGCTTAGTAGAGGGTCAGCAAAAAAGAGGAAGAGCCGCAACCAGATGGACTGACACAGTGGTTCCAACAAGGAGCTCAAGCGTAACAACAATTGTGAGGATAGTGAAGGACCGGGCAGTGTTTCATTCTGTTGTACACAGGGTCACTATGAGTCAAAACCAACTCCACGGCACCTAACGACAACAACAAACAATGCCTAAGATATTCATCTTCAAATGCTCTATTTCATTTTTCACAACTTACAATTTTCCTAGATTCATACTTGGTACATTCCACATTCCGATTACTAATGGATGGTTGTAGCTGTTTCTCTCTTTTTGAGTCATGCCACATCAGCAAATGAAGGTCCTGAAAGCTTTACTCCATCCACATCATTAAGGTCAACTCTGCTGTGAGGAGGCATCTCTTCCCCAGTCATACTATGAGTGCCTTCCAACCTGAGGGGCTCCTCTTCTAGTACTGTATCAGACAATGTTCTGCTGCTATTCATAACATTTTTACCTGTCAGTTTTTTTCAGAAGTAGGTCGCCAGGCCCTTCTTCCTAGTCTGTCTTAGTCTGGAATCTCCACTGAAACCTGTCCACCATAGGTATCCTTGCTGTTATTTGAAATACCGGTGGCATTGTTTCCAACATCACAGCAACATGCGAGCCACCACAGTACTACAAACTGACACAAAAATTAAAAGGAGGCCCTGGGTGGTGGAAACAGTTACTGCTCTCAACTGCTAACCAAAAGGTTGGAGTTTCGAGTGCACCCAGAGGTACTTCAGAAGAAGGGCCTGATGATTTACTTCTAAAAAATCAGCCACTGAAAACCCTATGGAGCCCAGGTGTACTCTGACACACGTGGCATCACCATGAGTGAGAATCAACTCAATGGTAAGTTTTTTTTTTTTTTTAAGTGGAGAGAGCATATAGAAGAATATAGAGGCAATTGCCTATTTTAAACAAACAAAAAAAATATTTTAAGAGATAGAAAAATGAATTTAAAATAAAAAAATTTTTTAAAAAAAACAGTGCTATCGAGTCGATTCCGACTTGAACTGCCTGGCGGACTTGAACTGCCGACCATTTGGTTAGCAGCCATAGCACTTAGCCGCTATGCCACCAGGGTTTCCAAATTTAAAATATAACATCCTTATTTGAGACTACTTTTATAATGTAGCACCTATAGATATAAAAAGCAAAAAAAAAAAAAACCCAAACCCATTGCCATCAAGTCAATTCCGACTCATAGTGACCCTATAAATAAGACCAGAAGTGCCCCATAGGGTTTTCAAGGCTGTAATCTTTACGGAAGCAGACTGCCACATCTTTCTCCCACAGAGCAGCTGGGCAGCTGGTGGGTTCGAACCACCAACTTCTGGTTAGCAGCCAAGTGCTTTAACCACCGCACCACCAGGGCTCCCATAAAAAGCAAAGAAAAACTTGTCTAGAGAGGAAGAGAAAATTACTGTCATGGGCTTAGTGTGTAAGTCATGGTAGCTATTATAAACTTTTGGTAATTCTTTATGAACTCTTATAAATCTTTTAAGACCTCTTTCAACTCTAAAATCTGATTTCTAGCCTGCTTCATAAAACATCCCTTTGCTTCCTTCTCCTAGGAACAGGCTAAGACAGACAGTAAATATGTAAGCACTTACTCTTTGTGCCGAGGATCACTAATGATGTGGCCTATCCTCTCTGTACCCAAAGTACTTATGCTCGTCTCCTGAAAAGACAAGGTAGACAAGAGTATCATCCAACCACAAAAACAGATAAATCAGGCCCAATCTGTTATCAAGCTCACACTTTCCCATAACCGTGCCAGCCATGGCAACCTCAAAGGAACCTGTCTAAAGTCAATCTTAAAATCCAACAACTGTATGTCTTTTCATGGGGCTATATCTTAAAAGCATTACATGTTAGCCTAGTGTTATTTTTTGCTAACCATCAAAAACAGTCATTATAAACACTGTCTACTATGTATGGTGTTTTAATACAGTGAGTGATACCTCCTGTAGTTTTTAAAGTATACCAAACACAAAAACGCAATGCCGTTGAGCCGATTCCAACTCATAGCAGCCCTATAGGACAGAGTAGAACTGCCCCACAGAGTTTCCAAGGAGTGCCTGGTGGATTCGAACTGCCAACCTTTTTGGTTAGCAGCCATAGCACTCAAGCACTACACCACTAGAGTTTCCGTTAAAGTGTACAGGAGTAGAAATATATTTTAAAAAATCCAACAGCAGCTAATGTTTAACAGGCCAGCACACCAAGCTTCCGACAGTTATGCCATTATAGCCCCAACAGCCTTCACAGTGAACATTTATGAAGCCCTCACCACTAAGTATCTAAATATCTGCTGATTAAATACACATACTTCAAAGCACTTTTGTGACTTACAAAAACTGTCACCTTGTATCTTGTCCCTTAAATATCATCTTTTTTAAAAAAATAAAAATAGAAGTCTATATAAGTTGGTTCTTAAATTTGGGGTTCTCAAGACTGTAATATGAATGCTTACTCATAACACCACTAGCTATTCAGAAACTAATCATCTACAGAAAGCTGGAAAATGGCAGAAGGCACTCATCCTTCATTGAACCTGAGTACACTTACAGTGACTATCAGTGCCCAGCAAAGCAGACCAACACAAACATGAATAAAAGTTACACACACGTGAGAAAGTTTCGTGAGCCTAAGTCACAGGCAGGAATGTCAAGCCTGTTACTCAACCACATTTGTTTCTACAAAAATGTTATTTGTCAACAGCAACTGATTTCCTCAATGAGTTAGTCTAAACATTAGGATACACGTTTTAGCACATCAACTGGCTACAGAAAATTAATTTGAGGTCAAATTCTGGGTGGGAGTGGAGCTAAATGAAAAGGTTCCATATATTGTATTCTTCATATTCTTTCTTCATCCCTTACGGCCAAGCCTCCTGGTCAGAGACACAGACATGGTAGGAGGGCCAAGGGGAAAGATGGGTGAAAAATGAGCTATTTGTTACAGCAGGAAAATTATTAACTTAAAGTGCCGTAATGTTTAAATTTACAGTTTATTACTGTGTAAATTACAAGCAGTACTTTGCGTAATTAGCAGCTCGCTGGCAGGGAGCTGTGAATGAAACTCATTATTTATAATTTAGAAAAAGAGAAGAGAGATTGGGGGAAAAGGGGGGCAGAGCCATGACCTCCGCTAGAAATGACAAATATCCCTTTAAGGTGATGAAGATGAATTAAACAAGTAAATATTATCCTATTCATTTGAAATCATTAGAGGCACGGCCAACAGGCCTTAGGTCCCTTCCAGGCAAGCTAAAGGGGGCCTTCCAGAGGAAATTATTTACTTCCATAGAAGTGGAAGGCTCTGATTTCATAGAGGCTGAGACAAAGTAAGCGAGGTGGTGGGGAGAACGTGATCTGTCAAGCCTTTCCAATAAAAAGTAAAAGTAAAAACATTTCTCCTTTCCCCACTCCCAAACTCCTGCGTCCCCTACCCCATGTACTCCTCTCCTGCCAGCTGCCCTCTTAGGGATAACCTTCCAGTTAGCCAAAGCAGCAGTTTATTGTCTATAAAATGAATTTCCAAAAGGAACGAGATACTGTTGCTCCAATAGTCAAATGTCTTTCTAATTGGGGATCTGGATTTTAATCTAAAGATAAAAAGAAACAAAAATCCTAGTTCGTCTGGAAATCAACAGCCTCATTTCTTTAACATACATAAAACTTCAGAAATAGCTCCCTGACTAGACTATAAAATACTAGCTCCTTAAGGGCACGCAGCCTGTGGTACCGACCACTATATCCCTGGCTTGGCACGGAACCTGCATATAGTAACCCAAAAAACCCAGTGCTGTCAAGTCGATTCCGACTCATAGCGACCCTGTAGGACAGAGTAGAACTGCACTATAGAGTTTCCAAGGAGCGCCTGGTGGATTCAAACTGCCGACCCTTCGGTTAGCAGCCATAGCACTTAACCACTACACCACCAGGGTTTCCTCCTGCATACAGCATATAGTAGGCCCCCTAAATGCTTGACTGAATGAACAAGCAGAGAAGGCTCTCAAATGCCTCTCCCACCACCTTCTCTAAGTGGGTAGGAGCCCCAGTCTTACCCTATTTCTCAATCTCAATGCTAGGGCAAAAAATAAAACACAAGTAAGCCTGGGTTCAATTCTCTACTCTGCCACTTCTAGCTGGGTGATATGAGATAATACTTAACTACCTTGAACCTACGTTCTCCTCATCCCCTAAAGGAGATTATAACCTTTTTTATAAAGTTGTCGGGAGGATTAAATGAGCCGATAAACTACTGCCTAGCACAGTCCCTAACAAAGGCAGAACTGAATGAATGTTACATGTTCCTGCCCCTACAGCCAAGCAGGGGCTCTTGAAGAAATTTGATAATAGAAATTTTTTTTCTATTTATTTTTTCTTTTATGAATTCTAGGATGAGAGACCAAAAGACAGAACAAAGATACATTCATGAATTCAGATGGAGTCATAAAGATGCCAACAGTATTTAACTTATACAATAATAATGCGAGATTAATCAAAAGTGCAGAACAACAGAATCAGGCCTGTAGACTGAGAGACAATTGATACTGTAACAACAGTGTCCGCTCTGTCAGAACTTTTGTATGAATTAAGCTTCACCTTTTTTTTTTTTTTTTTTTAATGTGCGTATTCATTCACTGGAAACCCTGGTGGTATAGTGTTTAAGTGCTACGGCTGCTAACCAAAAGGCTGGCAGTTCGAATCCACCAGGTGCTCCTGGGAAACTCTATGGGACAGTTCTACTCTGTCTTGTAGGGTCGCTATGACTCGGAATCAACTCGACAGCAGCAGGCATCCATTCCTTTCCTACATAACGTTCACCCTCGTGAAGTTGCAAACGTTCCAGTTTGCTTAACTAGCTCCAGGGTGTTCTGCAGCCCCTTTGTTTAGCCATAAGGTACACAAATCCCACAGGGGATATTATCTTCCCACTGAGTCCAGTAAACAGTAAGGGCTATCACCTTCCCACCAAGCCTTCTTCGCCCCTTTCTGAGACATCGGGCTGCAGCTCCAGGCAGACGATTCAAGCGTGCATGGTACCCTGAAAGTAAAGAAGAAAAGCTCCGGTTACTGGATGCAGAAAATTCACAAGCAAACATCTGCTTCTAGCACAGGGAAGGCCTTACCACAGGACTGTACTCGAGTAACCTTTAAACTAGCATCAGAAGGCTATCTGCCAAGGATTTATTATTCCCGTGCCTTTGTCACTAGCGGTATGACCTTAGGTGATTGACTTTTGACCCAGGCATCCTCATCTATAAAACAGAGATAATTACTTGTTCAGTCTTATGTCGCAGGGCATGTTTTAAAGACCCAGTGAAACAGCACAATAAAGGTACTTTTTCAACTGAAAGCACTCTACAAATATAAGGCATTATTAACAGTTTTAAAATTGTATGTTCGTTACCACCCCAAAACCATTCTAATTCATAAAATGGTAAAACCAGTATGTATAATATAATCTCATTTTTGTAACTACTGTATGTGTCCTAAGGAGCCCTGGTGGTGCAGTGATTAAGCACTTGGCTGCTAAACCGTGGCTTGAACACCGCCAGCTGCTCTGTGGGAGAAAGATGTGGCAGTCTGCTCCCATAAAGATTACAGCCTTGGAAACTCTAGGGGGAAGTTCTACTGTGTCCCACAGGGTCCCTATAAGCCAGAACTGCCTAGACAGCAACAGGTTTTTCTTTGGATTATATGTGTCCTGAACATAGGAAAAATAGCTGGAAGTATCCACACCTAAATGTTATCAGTGGCATTGTCTCTGGGTATCAGATATCGGCCATTTGAAGTTTCTTCTTGCTGTTCTTGCATATTTATATGTCTTTTAAGTGGCCCATAGAGAACTTTCAGAAATGTCCAATGAAAGCTATTAAGTTAGCAACCCACATGCCTCAAGCCAGGAAACAGTCTTCACCAAGAATCAGCTGCTTTGAGAAGGCAAAAGCACCTCTTTCAAACAGCTAAATTCATCATAACAAAATCCTATATAATAAGAGTTTATTGCTCTTAGTGAAATTCTGATCACCAACAGGCACTTAACAAATACTTGATGAGTAACTGGTTAATTATTGAGTACTGGGAATCTCAGAATCATGAATAAATAGACCTGTAAATAAACAAACCTCTGAAACAGTTTTGTTCAACTCACATATCGTAAATGATGACCCTGACATCCCAAAGAAATGAAGTGACTTTGTCACAGTCATAAGAGTTGGCTAGACAGTACCAGGAGGAATATTACATTTCCTTCTCCCTGGTCCTAGGCTCTTTCTACCCCTCTTGCTGCATCATAATTGGAGGAAAAACAAAAGGAACATGTGTTTATGTTAAAGCATTGAACAATAGGGTTATTAAAATAAAATTATTTAAAGAAATATTTTTATTATTAATTGTGCTTTAAGTGAAAGTTTACAAATCAAGTCAATCTCTCATACAAAAACTTATACACGCCTTGCTATGTGCTCCTAATTGCTCTCCCCCTCACGAGACAGCACACTCCTCCTCTCCATATAATATATATTCAGCCAGTTCCTGTCCCCGTGTGCCTTCTCATCTCTCCTCCAGACAGGAGCTGCCCGCACGGTCTCATGTGTCTACTTGAGCCAAGAAGCTCACTCCACACCAGTATGATTTTCTGTCTTATAGTCCAGTCCAATCCCTGTTTGAAGAGTTGGCTTCGGGAATGGATCCAGTCTTGGGCTAACAGAGGGTCCGGGGACCATGACCTCCGGGGTCCTTCTAGTCTCAGTCAGACCATTAAGTCTGGTCTTTTTACGAGGAGGTCTGCATCCCACTGTTCTCCTGCTCCCTTAGAGATGAAGAAATTTTTTTAAATCACCCATTAAAAAATGTCATTATTCCTTGTATGTGAATGTCCTCACTGAAATTCGTTCTCTTTCAAGGTCTAATCCTTCGGAACTTCCACTGGGTACTAATAACCCATCAGTTTCACACCAGGATAAGCAGCAGTGATATGCTGCTAGGCTTCCTACAATCCGGCACAAATGGCACTGGCAAGCTGAAGAACTGTCCTGCTAATATATATCCCAAGAGTCTCCATGGATGGGTTTAGGTGGGAATGGAGCGAACCTCAAGCTTTGAGGCTCACCCTTAAATCTTCCAGAAGAATCCCTTGCCTAGCCCAAACTTCAGAGAGTTATTGTGTCCTTCCAGGTATGACTGTGTTGGCCATGGGATAATTCTTTCCCTCAAAGAGAAATAAAAAAGTATAAAGTATATTTTGGCCCCTGCAGAACTCACCTCTTTGAGCTGGTCGAGAAGGTAAAAGGAATGTGGAATCTGAAAGCTTATCCAGCCCAGAGTCCATTCTTTCAACTTCAGAGCAACGATCAGGTGTCCATTTGGGCAGAAGATTAGGCACAGTGAATCCTGGGACACATTCGCCTTCATAGAACCAATCGCTCTGTTCATCGTCCCCTAAAATAAAGAGATCACATCACGACCTGAATTTTTTTTTCCCATAATATTTTATTGTGTTTTCAGTGAAGGTTTACGCAGCAGTTTCGGTTCTCATTCAACAATTTCTGCACAAGCTGTTCAGTGACATTGGTTATATTTTTCACAATAGATGAACACTGTCATTATTTGAATTTTGGTTGTTCTATTTTTTTTTATTTTCATTACTCTAGTTTCCCGGCCCCCTTACATTCTCATATTTGTTTCAAAGTAATTGCTGCCTGTTTGGTCTCAGATAGGTGACTTTTTTAAAGGTGCACAGTACTTACAGGTGATATGCAATTTTTTAGTCAATTTGTTATTTACCTACAAGATGACCTCAGGGGTTAGTTTAGGTTCATGGTTTGAAGAATATCTCAGGGCAACAGTCTCGTGGAGTCCTCCAATTACAACTAATCCAGTAGGTCTAGTTTTTCTAGTTTTTTTTTTTAAAGGAATTTGAGGTTCTGTTCCACATTTTTCTCCCTTTCTATCAGGGTCCATCTGCTGCGGCCCTGAGTAGAACGTTCGGCAGTAGTAGCCGGGCACCATCTAGTTCTTCTGGACTCAGGGTAGATAAGGCAGTCCTTCTTCTTGATCATATTATAATGAAAACTGGGACATCAAACTAGTTTCAGATAAATGCCATAGTGTGTCAGACTGGACTGCTTTTAACAGTAAATCCTAATAAAGCTACCATTTACTAAGCCCTTAGAACATACCAGGACCCGAATTAAAAATCTATAAACATATCTATCACCTTTTCCAAACCTTACACTAACTCCAAATTACAAATGAGGCAACTAAAGCCCAGAGGCGTCAAGGTAAAATGAGCAAACAATGAAGTTAGGATTTGAACCCAAAGCCTAACAAACTCCAACGTCTGAGGTCGTTATCACAATCTAAACTGCCTCCCATCTACCATCCTCAGTAGCACAAATGATCTTGGGGATTCAAAGTCCATAAATGTTTCTCAATCCAAAACTAGCTGCTCCTGGGGGATTTCTTGCTTTTTCACATTTTTCATAAAAAATGCATGCCCATAGCTCTTTTTTTCCTTGGTATCTCATTAATGGAACAGAAAAGCACCAGGACACTAGCAATTCAAGCTATTAGGAAAAAACTAACCAGAGACAAACAATATAATTCCCCAAGGCTTGTCAAGAAGTTAAACCATTTACCTAAGGCCATACTGCTCATTAATGACAAAGTCAAGACTAGACCCACACATCCAGATTCTTGATTCAAACTTTTATAATGACAGCCATCTCAGCTTCCACTATAGTTTTATTCCTGCCACACAGAATAAGACAGATAACTTCATGTCTGCCATCTTGTCCATCTTTCAAAATAGCAAGGATTAAGAAAATTATTACAAGAACACCTTAAGAATCTATAACACATTTATTCTCTAAAGTGTACTGGATCCCAGGGGAGCTGCTTACAATACGCCAATCACTTCAAGTATCAGATTCATGGGCTGCTGACACCCAGGATCATGCTTACTCTTAAATCATTGTAGAGATCTCCAACAGAAGCAATGAAAGCTGTGTACTGGAGAACAGCAGCATTACCACTAAAGAAACTACTCAGAGTGTTCCCTTATAAAAACACACCACAAATAGCTGTCTCTCTAAAACTATGTTTCTCAAACTTTAGCCTGCGTCAGAAGCACCAGTTGTTGTTGTGTGCCACTGAGTCAATTTCGACTCATAGTGACCCTACAGGTCAGAGGAGAAGTGTCCCATAGGATTTCCTAGGTTGAAATCATTATAGGAACAGATTTTCAGGTCTTTTCTCCCATGGAGTGGCTGGTGGGTTCAAACCCTGACCTTTCTAGTTAGCAGCTGAGGGCTCAACCATTGCACTACCAGGGCTCCTTAGAAAAACCAAAACCAAACCTGTTGCCATGAAGTCCATTCCGACTCATAGCAACCCTACAGGACAGAGTAGAACTGCCCCATAGGGTTTTCAAGAAGCGGCTGGTGGAGTCGAACAACCGACCTTTTGGTTAGCAGCTGAGCTCTTAACCACTATGCCACCAGGGCTCCGGGGTGCTCCTTAAAGGGCTTGTTAAAACACAGACTGCCTCGGCCCCATCCCTAAAATTTTCAGTTCAATAGGTCTGGGGCAGGATCAAAAATCTGCATTTCCAACAAGTTCCCTAGTGATGATGCCAAACTGCTCCAGGGACCACATTTTGAGAACCACTACTCTCAAAGCACCTCACCAAACCAGGTATGTAGATGAACTAAAGACAGGCATTAGAATTAACAATGATTAGTTTCTATGTACTACCCTATATGAAGATCTTCTCAGCCATAAGCATTCTTAGGCCATTTATTAAACAGCATATTTAGCTAGATCATGTTTACAAATGCTTTTAACGAGCACTAACATAGACTACAGTGGAATTTTTTTGGTTCTCAAGCACTTACTCAAGACTTTTAATAATACAAAAAGGGACTCACTGGACTGGAAGGAACCTTGTGAGATCATCCAGACCAGGAGTCTTCAACCTGGGTTCACTAGGATGCCTGATGCAGGAGTTCCTCAAAAGAGTGCTGCCAGGGAGTAAGGAAGAGGCTGAGTGGATCTGGCTCCTGACCTCCAGCCCCTCTAGAATCTTGCTTTAACCAAAATAGGTTTCATTGTTTTATAATTAAATAGTCTATGTAAAATTATGTTTAGTTGGGGGGGGTGGGGAGAGGTTTCCTCTCATCTTGGTTTCTCAGCAACTATTTTTTAAGAGCTTACTATATGCCAGGCAATGCATTAAATACTGTGGCTGCCAATAATAAAGTAATTCCTCCCTCGAAAAGACACACACCCACAAACAATAAGAATATAACATGGTAAGTGATAAGAAAATAGTAAGTCCAGGGAGCCACGAGAGCACAAAGAAAGAGAATAAGGCTTCTAGGAGATGATGCCTAAACTGAGTCTATCAGCTAGAATCCCTTCAGGAAACAGATGGCACATTTAAATGGGGGCAATTGGGGACACTTTAATGAAGTGATTATTTACAAGGGGATAGACAGCATTAAGAGAAACAATAAAGGGTGATAAGGCACCCTGAAGCTAGCAACTGCGAGAAGTGTTTACCATTCCTAGACCTGAAGAGGCAAGGGGAAAGTGGTTATCAGAGGCCAGAGAGAGAACTGTGGTTGTAGGAGAAAGCTACCAAACAGGAGCAGAGGATCACAACCAGCAGTCCAAGAGAAAGGGGGTCAGGAAAAGATATAATCCAATGTGGCAGACTGCATTATTGTTTCCAGTTCTTCACTCCCTCCCTATAATAGAATGATATATCCACACCCTTTGTCCTTTGCTGTGGTGTTCTGTGTGCCCTCCCCTTGCCCCCTATTGACACTGGCTCAGTCATATGACTTGCTTTAGATAGCAGAACATATCGAGACGCAATTCAAGCAAAGGCTTTAAGCACGCATGGCCTGGTTTGGTCTCTTGGCGTTTATGGCCTCCACCACGAGAGGCCCGTGCCTCCCTCATATTGCCATTGCTCCTTTAGTCTAGGTCCCATAATAGGATACACTGAGTAGATATAAACCTAACCTGATGCCCAGGTAAGACTGGCTAAACCACAGCCAACCTGAAGCCCTATAGTAAGAAATGAATGGTGGTTGTGGTTAGCTACTGAAATTTTAGGGCTGTGAACCAGCACTATCACAATAAAAACTTGACTAATACACCCAGTCTCACTCACTTCCCTCCCTCCAATCCTCTGCTGATGCCTCCTATGAGCCACACCCAAAAAGAAGTCAAGAGCAAGAAAGCCTCCTGATGCAGTCTACAAAATTAATCAGCTACCCAAGGTACAGAGAAGAGAGAAAAGCAGATCTAGAGGGGCAAAAGGAGAACTGCGCCTTGGTGGATGACCAGTCACTCTAGGAAAGGTGAGGATGAGATCTGAGGCAGGGAGATCAGCAGAAACGAAGGCACAGAAGCAGGAAAGAGCATAGTTTTGTGCTGACAACTCCAAGCATTTCATTATCACCAGAATATGTGAAGCTGAAACAGTGAAAGGGAGGAGAGCTAAAGCTAGAGAAAAATACTCTGCAATCTTTCTTGATAAGCCAAGGTATTCTTATTAGTAAAGACTTTTCAGAGGCCCAAAATCAATCTGCTGTAATAGGTCCATACTTTCTTCCCCCTCTGTATAATTCTGTATCATAAACTTTAAGAGATGTATTATGATAACTTCAAAGCACTGTGATAAAAGCAAAGAAAAAGCAAATATCTGTCGCTCTGAATGGTATATACCAGCTCATTCATGGAAAGACAGTCAGATTTTCCAGATATAAGATAACAAAATCAAGACCCTAGCTAGCGCCTACCTGGCCATACACACGCAGCCTCTAATGACACCTCACTCCCTCAGAAACAGAAAGAGGTACAAATGTATTCACAACCCTTCATTAGAGTAGGAAGCTCAACAACTTCATGGGATCGAAACTTTCTCCAGACTTAGAACTCCTAGGCATGGATGAGATACGCTCCCCACAGTCCCTCTCCAAATCAGGCTTGGATCCTGAGTTTCACAGTCTCAGTATCCCCTCAGTTATTTGAAAGCCTGCCTGGATCAATCTAGATATGAGCCACTGTGCCTCTATCCTTCAATCACTTAACTCTCAGAGAAGATCACTGGATTTCAGAGTTAGAAGGCATTCTGGAGATCTCCTACAAATCCCTCATTGAGAAGACAAGAAAACTACACCCAAAAAGGCCATATGAAATTTTTACTGGCGCATAATTAATGTGGCCCTAAGCAAGTTCTATAGGAACTCTGGTGGTGCAATGGTTAAAGCACTCAGCTGCCAACCAAAAGGTCAGTGGTTCAAACCCACCAGCCGCTCCGTGGGAGAAAGATTTGGGAGTCTGCTGCCATAAGATTTACAGCCTCGGAAACCCTGTGCGTCAGTTCTACTCTGTCCTGCAGGGTCACTATGAGTCGGGATCAACTTGACAGTAATGGATTTGGAAGCAAGTCGAGGACAAGAGTTTTGTAGAATGCCCTTTCACCAAGGTAAAGTTTCAAAATTACTGTTTAGGTAGTAAAAATAAAGTACTAGTTATTAACATCAAAAACAAATAAACTAAACCCACTGCCATTATGTCGATTCCTACACACGGTGACCCTACAGGACAGAACAGAACTACCCCACAGAGTTTCCAAAGCTGAAAATCTTTACAGAAGCAGACTGCCACATCTTTCTCCCATGGAGCAGCTGGTGGGTTCAAACCACCAACCTTTTGGTTAGTAGCTGAGCACTTCAACATATATCATCCTTATTCACAGTCCATGCTAAACTTTAGTAGTTTTAACATCAGCAAGAACATTTTTTGTATATTCACCCAGAATGTTATAATTATTTCATAAAGTTATAGAAATAACTACCTTCTCCCTATGTGAAAATAAGAATGTCTTATCAGCATCCCAAAACAGAGAGGCGTACACGAGGATTTTTGATGGTTCTAATAAAAATCAACTTCCCAGAAGTCCCAAAGTCCCATCCCTGACATGGTAACTCCCTGGACCAGTCTCAAAGTATGAATGACCTGAATAAGGATCATCTAAGGTACTTATGACAAATGCAGATTCCAGGGGCCAACTCAAGACCTATTTGATGTCTAGGAGCTCAGGAATCTGTAGTTGTAACAGTTCCCCAGGGGGCTCTTGTTGTTGTTGTCAGGTTCCGTCGAGTCAGTTCCAACTCATAGCGACCCTACAGAACAGAGTAGAACTGCCCTATAGGTTTCCAAGGAGCAACTGGTAGATTTGAACTGCCAACCTTTTTTAACCACTGCGCCACCAGGGCTCCTACGTGCCCTGAAGTTTAAGAACCTCTGTCACACACAACTATCATCTTCTCAGTGAGTCAATCCTACGATCACTAGAATCTTCCCATGAACACCGAGCCAGTGTCCTCAGACTGAGATCAAGATTACCTTGACGGCCTTCATCGTTGGTGAAGAGTCCGGTGTCACTGCTGCTACACACACTGCTAGTTTCACTGAAAAAGAGTAAAACACGAAAGAACACATCAGCTCCCGTGAAAACAAAGCACTATATGCTCTTCTTGTGGTTTTTCAATCAAAAGGTCCCCCCAAGCTTCCCTTAATTGCCCACTGGCCTATCAGCCAATCAGATATATAAATTTCCATGTAAAGCCACTGGAAGGAGTTTATTTTTTCCCCAAAACAAAAATGTAAGAGGAGAATTCTAAAACTGTTAAATATATTTCAAGGTATTTTTAAAATATTTAAAGTCATTTTGTTAGTTTAGGAATAGAAGGCTATTTATTGTAGCTCATAAATGTAATCTGAATCTGGTTTGGTACATTAAATACCACCACAAATTTACCAACGAACTTTATTCTTATATATTGCCAACTATCCGTTTCAAATAAAGCTATCAAATTTTAAGACATCTAGCATCTCTCTTTCTTTTCCCCTATTTAATAAACAGCAAATAAAATCCAAGAACAGAAAAAAAAATCCGTGACAAAACTTACATCTTCTAAATTTAATCCCTTCCTTGATATCAAGCAACATAACTCATTTTCAAAAGGAGACACTAAGGTTAAAAACAAATATATGAAAACAAACTTTATTTGAACTCTTTGAAATAAAACTTGTGCCCCACTGAATTCGGTCTAATCAGCTTCATTTTCTGCGCTCTTGCTCACAGATGATTCTGCCTCTTCTGACGCTGTTTTTCTTCCATCTTCACTGAATTTGATGCTTCTAGTTCAAAAAATTTCCTCTGTCCTTTACAATATGAGCTATTTCCTTGATTGGAGGTATGCCCTTCCGAGCTAGTCTTTTTTTTTTTTTTTAACCTCCTCTAGAAGATGGAGAAAGTCAAAGCAAAGAAGAAGCATTTTCGCCAGACTGCAGAAAGAACAGGCTTGGCAAAAATCCCGGTCTACATTCCTGGATCAAAAACTTGAAAATATTTTGTATTTTGCAACATTTCAAAAAATCTTGCCAACGCTAAATCTTAAAAATGCTGGTTAAATTAAGTAGCAATGCTTTCTTCATTTAAGCTTGCCTCTGAGTAACAGACTCAAGAGATTTGTTTGCCCCAGAGCCAATCAAATCTACCCTATTTCTTTATAGGTTCTTTCATTGTATTTTCTTCTGTACTTATAAATGGGAACCTTCTCAGGGATCACTGTAACAAATTTCTCACGAAGCCACCCTGCTGGGTTCAGATGAATCTAGAATTTTCAACTAGCTATGCAGTGAAATCCAGGAGATCTTCTCACCAAGTACTGCATTCTTCCTACTTCTGAGTCCAAGAACTCTGCCTACTGAGCTTAATGGTGTCATTTTTGTATTTTTAGTGAATTCGAAAGAACATGAATGGTCTAACTCAAGTCTTAACTACACAGTCTCTTATGACTTCATTATGTTCTCCTCATCTCTCCTCAAAGACAAAGCAGATTTTATATTTTTAAAACTTCTCTTGATATTAAAAAAAAAAAAAAATTTTTTTTTTTTTTTTTTTTTTTGATATTAAGGAGAGTTAAAAAGCGTACTACGTCACGGGGCAGATATTCCACTCCACCATCATGTTACAAAGGAGTCCTGATGATGCGACAGTTAAGCACCCTGCTGCTAATCCAAAGGTCAGCAGTTCGAACCCACCCAGTGGCTCCATGGGAGAAAGACTTGGCAATCTGCTCCTGTAAAAATTAAAGCCTAGAAAACCCTATGGGGCAGTTAACTCCGTCATGTTGGGATCACATGAATTGAATAGACGGCACCTAACAACAACAATCATGTTACGTATTCTGTTGGTTAGCAGAATCACAGTGAGATTTAGGGTTCAGCAAACCTCAGCCTATCACCTGTTTTTGAAGGGCCCACAAGCTAAGAATGGTCTGTACATTTTGAAATTGCTGAAAAAAAACTAAGAGAAAAAGAGTATTTTGTGACACATGGAAATGATATAAAATGCAAATTTCAGTGTCTATAAATAAAGTTCTATTGGAACACAGCCATACTCAGTCATTTACATATTGTTTATGGCTCCTTTCACACTACAAATACAGGGTTGAGTAGCTGGAACAAAATATATGGCCCACAAAGCCTAAAATATTTACTATCTAATCCTTTATAGAAAAATCGTGCCAACCTCTGCTCTACATGAGTTACAAGCTCCCCTCTGCAATGTCTATGGTCTCTCCTGTTTGAATATTTTCCAATTTAAAAAATTGAATTGTTGCTTTATCACAAAGCCTATCCTTTCTCCACTCATTTCCAGCCACCAATAAGCACTACAAGATACAGTGCTTGCTTGATCCGGTTTTGCATGGATTCAATTCTCTTCTCATATTCTACGTAAAAGGGGTAAACTCAAAGAATGTCTGCTGGATCAATAAAGATGCTGGTAACCTCTAAACCTCTTGTTGCTATATATTTTCTGTCTGCAGCATTTCAGGAGAATCACTATTCCTGACAGAGCTCAGATACAACTTTTCTAAGACTTTCCTATATACAGTTAATTGTAGTAATGGCAAAAATGCCATAGAAATAGCATTCGGATTTTAAGACTATGGTCAAGGGAGACATGTATTTTCCTCATTAAAAAAAAAAAAAATGAAGTGCTATCATTCTACCAGTGTCTGGAAATGATATTTCATCTAATGGCTTTGCTATTTCTATTAATTCCCGCAGAATGACTTGCATTAGAAATCTAATCATATGTAAGAAATTGTTAGCGATTTGCTGAAGAGGAAGAAAGCTGCTGATGTAGTTTCATGGCATTATTGCACACAAACACTACGATACAGCACGCAGAAACGCAGTCACAGCTATCAGGTAGATGCACATATTTCCCCTTCCAAGTTTCAAGCCAACATTCTCAGCACTCACTCACTGCTCAGAGACTGTTAAAAAAAAAAAAAAATCAGATCAGCAGGATTTTAACAAAGATTTTATTATTTTAATAAAATGTTAATTTAACTAATGCACTTTAATATTCTGCTAAAAAAAAAGTTGCTAACTTTCAATAAAGACAATTTGCTTTTAGCACCTTTGCTAAGTTAAAAGATGCCAGGCTCCTACATTTTTCCTATGACAAAGACCTTCAAATATGTTCATAACTTTTCTGCTATGAGCTTTTTCACTAGTCAAGGATAAAAATTATTTTTATAAGAAAAAAATGTGATCCCATCTCTAGTGTCCACTCCACTCGTAGTCCTCTGAAGCTTAGTCAGGAGACAGAAACCCAGTCTTTACTAATCTTTAGATAAAAGTAGTAAGACAAAGCCCACAAAGAAGGGCAATAAAGGCTTGTCTTTCCCTAAAATGGCAGCAATTTCTCGAGGCATCGATGCCCCTTGTTCTGCCTTGGGAGCTGTTCTGCACCCCCTCTTCTCCTATAGTATAACCTATAAAAAGTTTACACATAAAATTATTTCTAGAATATTTCTAAAATAGTTCAGAGAGGAGCTATATTAACCTTACAAGTAATAGTCATCACTCAAAAATTTCAATCCCAAGTTGGGGGAATAAAGCATCTCTATTTTTTTTAACAGGAAAAGGAGGAGAGAATTTCCCCCAAACCTTCACTCATTAATCCATTGGCAAGCATTTGTTATGCACTTACCATATACCAGACACTGCTATAACCAACACTAAAACTAACAAAGAAACATGTCAATTTAAATGCATTCATTTGATATGTGTCCAATGGCCTTCATGAAAAACCTCCTTTGCCATGAGACCAGAGGAACTGGATGCTGCCCAGCTACCATTACCGAACATTTTGACCAAAGATTCTATAGAAGGATCATGACTCAAAGGGAGAAAATGTAGAACAAAATTTCAAGTTCTCATAGAATCCAGACCTTCTGGAGCCATTGAGGCTAGATGACCTTCCCAAAATTATTAAAAAATACCTTGAACTGACACAATCCCTAAAGTCATCTTTGAACCAAATAATAATTTAGCCTAATAAGAAAAAAAAAGTCTGCATTAAGCATTTTACTCTTTTAAATAATGTACGTGGTCAAATTGACAAAGCAACTTGAAAGGATAGATGAGCAGCTTAGGGGGCAGTGAGTTTGTGTGAATGACGGTGAAATCATCTGCAAAATGTCGTTGAGAAAGGCGGCACAAGTCGAAGAATGTGACCAATGTCACTGAATTGCGTATGTAAAACTGCTGAAGTGGTGTAAGTTTTGTTGTGTATATTTTCACCAAATAAAAAAACAGAGAAAGATTTGAAAAATAAATATGTACATTCATTTTATAAATAATTACTAGTCTGGACTGTGGGAGGAGAAGGGTATGAAGAGATAAAGAGAATATTTTCCAAGGAAGAATATATTGCAATTAATAAAGGTTTGAGCAAGCCCAGCGTTATGGATTGAATTGTGTCCCCCCAAAAATATGTGCTGGAATCTAACTGCTATACCTGTGGATGTAATCCTATTTGGGAATAAGGTTTTCTCTGTTAAGAGGCCATATCAATATAGGGTGTGTCTTAAACCTACTCACTTCTGAGATATAAAATGAGCAGATTAGGCACAGAGAGGCAAATATAAATGGAGAGGAAGATACATGCCACGTGGAGACTGCCAAAGAATCAAGGAATGCTGGGTCTACAGAAAATAAGAGGGATCTTCCCCCCAAGACCACACGGAGTGAGCCTTCTCCTCCTGCCAGTACCCTGAATTTGGACTTCTAGCCTCCTAAACTGTGAGCAATAAATATCTGTTTGTTAGAGCCATCCACTTGTGGTATTTCTGTTACAGCAGCATTAGATAACTAAGACAACTAGAATTTAACCCGTATTATAAAAAACTGAGGAAATCATCCATTTTAGAAGCCAGAAAATGTCTTTAAAAAAAAAAAAAGTCAAATTAAAGTTGAAATGATAGTCATACATCATACTTCTCTACCATGCCTTCCACTCAAAATTGTTCCTGTACTTTATTCAGCAGCCATTACCACCATACAATACAAACAAAATTAAAGCCTGGATTCTGGACCCCAAACTGTCCTACCTAATTATTATAATACTGTTAGAAAAGCAACTGAACCACATCCAACTGAGATCACAGAAGTGTAAAAAAAGTTAGCCTAACCAGCAGTCTAGATTCTTCCACCACACCCAACGATTTATCATGAAGTTTTTCAAACATTCACAAAAGTTAAAAAGTTAGTTAACACCAGGAACTCCATCACCTGGAATCTGAAATTAACATTTTACTTTATTCGCTTGATCACTTATCGATCCATTTAACCCTTCTGCCACAGCTCTTTTGCAAAGAGGCACTCACAGTAGACCAGCTGATTTGGTACGGCATCCACTTTCAGAGACGTAGATTATCATCGGGCATCATGCCTAATAAAACACTATCGATACCACCTATCCATTTAAACAAGGAGCCCTGGTGGTGCAACGGTTAAGTGTTTGGCTGCTAACCATTAATCAGTTATACCTGCTCTACCCCCACCCACAATATGGAATGCAAAAATATTACCAGAATCTGTCTACATGGAGGTCTCTTTCCATCAGTATTCCCCTTAATCGTTGCACTCAATTTTTTCAACTTGGGAACACTTTTTCTCTTCAGTTTTTTTTTTTTTTTTTAATTATTCTTCTGTTCCAACTGCTTTGGTTTCTTCCTCAGGAGTATTTCTTTACATGCTTATAGACTAGGCCTGTTCTCTGCCCTCCAAATCAATCATCTCTCATTTTTGGCTCCTCCCTCTGCATTTTGGGAAGGCTTCCAAAGCCTTCTGCATTATCAACTCAGTTTTCTGCACTATAAACTGTCCTTCATGTCAATATTGTGATTACATTTCTCATTTCCCTACAATTCTTCCTCCCATACTATTTTTTTTTTTTTTTCAAATAGCCGTCTTTCTCTCCTTATGACTTCTTGCTCTTGTTTCAAAGTGATTATGTCTTCTTAGATCCTGATGAAGATTTTCTAAAATGTTCTCTGGTTCCTAGTGGCAATCATTTTCAAAGATTTGTTCTTCCTCTGAACTTTCAGAATGATGTTCCCTTTCTCTTATTCCGCAAAACTTGTTCCAAGTCCTCTTGTTGAGAACTGGTTTACTCCAAAGTAGTTTAGAATGTTCGCATCAGAAAGAGTGTACACATTACCCTTGGTCCCATTCTCTAGCCCCCTGGTCATGGTAGCATACCCTTCTCATTTCTACAACTGGCCAGAAGCATATGCACAGTCGCTAGCCTAATCCCCAGTGTCACTGGTAGGCTTTTATCTAGGACACCTACGCTCGACTGAGACAAGATCTTCTCCTTACCTTCACTGCCTGATTCTGACACCATTCCAGGAGTTTGCAGTAAATGATGACTTATAAAATCCTGAGATCTCCAGGATGCACTATTAAGAGAACTTTTTCCTTCTCCGCCCATGCCAGAAGTACTTTATACTTGGAAACTATACTTCCCAGAACTCAATACTGTGACTGCTTTCTGCCTCCAAACACAAAAACACACAGAAAACCCTAAGGCTCCCCCATCCAAGTGTTTTCTAATAGAAATTAGAAATAGAAACTTAAAGATATTGATTGGGAAATGAAGGATGGAACTCCACCATCTCAAACTGCCTTAATTTTCTGATTCAAACAGATATTGCATTTCTGAACCAAGGGAAGACTAGAAAAGTGATGAAGGGTCTTGCTATCTACCTTAGGGCAGGCACAGCACAGATGCGTGGACCTCCATTGCATTCTCTGGTCCAGTTCTACCAGCCTTGTAGTTTGAGGAAACCTTGGCTAGTTTCTGATGATGTGAGTCTGCATTATTTTATGTCTTTGTAAATACTTTCACAGGCAGTCAAGGCTATTTAGTAGATGCCTTTTTAAATAAGAAGCTACAATGAAGGGAGGTGGGTTGTGACAGGAAAGGAATCGCAGAATCTCAGTGTTTGTTGCAAGGCACCTTAGCAGTCACTCAATTCAATCTTCTCAAGTCTACAATAACCCAGTAAGTGGTCACCAAACCCATGCTTGAATGCCTCCAGTGATCTTGAACTTAGTACTTGGTGAAACAATTCACTCAATTCTTATAAAGTTCTAACTTTTAGAATATTGTTTCAACATTTAATGTTCTGTAATTTCTATTCATGAGTCCTAGATCCCTTCTCTCGAGCCACACAGGATAATTCTAACATTTCTTTCAAGAGACAGAATCTTTCGAGAGGCCAAACCAAAACCAAACCCACTGCCTTCAAGTGGATTCCAACTCATAGAGACCCCATGTGTGACAGAGTAGAACTGAGTTCCACAGGGTCTTCTTGGCTGTAATCTTTATGGAAGCAGATCACCGGGCCTTTTTTCCGGTGCAATTGAACCCCCAATGTTTTGGTTAGTAGTCAAGCACAAACCTTTTGCACCACCCTGGGACCTTTTTCAAGAGCCAGACCTTCAAATACAATAGTATCAAATCCACCTCCCAAGTTGTCTTTTTCAGTCAATCCTAAAGATATACTAGCAGAACTTTACATAAATCTATATAAGCACACTGTGCTAGCTACTGAGTACTCTCAGATGCAACACGACCATTTGCAACAACTGTAAATACACTCTTGGTCAGCATCCCCCTTCACAGAATAGAAAACAGGACATCCCAAACCTACCACATATATTCTTTTCCACAGCTCCAGTAAACCCTGATTAATGACCTCCACTTGCAAAGGAGGCTACTTACCTTAACCATGAAATAATGAATGCTATTGATCCAACAAGCTACTGCTATAGAGTGTTATTGATCACCCAATCTTTGGTTAAAATGGTCCTCATTTAGCAATTTCACTGTCGCAAATACCTGGAGCAAAGCACACTCATAATTAAAGAGTTTGGGGGAGTTAAAGTGAGAAGTGATGGACAGAGATCCCAGCTTTCTCCCATTTATTCTTGCTTCTGAGCTATTGTTTGTGTCAGAAGAGATATTGATTTTCTATAAAAATAAGAAAACAAGAGGCACCAAGGGGCTGCAGAAGGTCAGCTTGGGCTGGAGAAGGAGGGGGGAGGCTTAGCACTCTATCTCTGTCACTTGCCTTCCAGGAGAAGGGAATATTTTCTTTCCTGTGAGATTGGCCTCTAATACATCACTTGAGGGAGGCCTCTGGTTGCGACTTCAGGCCATCACCAAACCAATTCACTTACGACAGAAAAAGAAGCTAAACTATATTCAAGGGGAAGAAACGAATGATGTATTAGTGCAGAACAGAGCAAAATTAGCCTATGAATCGCTGAATTAATAGCTGCTATTTTTTTTTATACAGACAATCTGAATAAAAATAAGTAGAAAATAATTTTACAAAAGAGTTGTTTCATTTTAGAATATTCAAACACGTATCACAGAAAAATATTAAAACTATAGTTTGCTCTTTATGCAGGCATAAGAAAAAAAAACTATTTACATCACAATCGCCTTCAGTTCCCCAGGACTCTTGAGGGACTGGTTGATGAAGAATTGAAGGAAGAACAGAAATAGAAAAACAAAAAGAATTATTGCTTAAGCTTAAAACTACATGTTTAATTAACAAAATAAATTTGAGGAAACTGGAAATAAAGCTCTGACTGAGATATAAACCAAAAACACAAACCCACTGCTGTCGAGTCGATTCTGACTCATGGCGACCCTATAGTACAGAGTAGAACTGCCCCATAGAGTTTCTGAGGAGCACCTGGCGGATTCGAACTGCTGACCCTTTGGTTGGCAGCCGTGGCACTTAACCACTACGCCACCAGGGTTTCCAAATTGAGATATACATATTCTAACCTGAAACATCTAATACATGCTTTTAAAAAGAACTCTATTCCTTGACTAGACTTAGCTAAGCTTAACAATCGACTACACCTTAATATTTTCACAAGCTGGATCATATACTCTGACAACTTTTACTATTGCTGATAAAAAAGGTCTATTCTGTGGCACATCCAAGTAGATTTAAGAAAGAATAACAAGAGAATTCTTGAAAATATTTCTTTTAATGCAGAAAAAAAGGTAGGGAAAAAAATCAGAAAATTTTGACAGAATCAATAACTATTATCTAATTTAATGCTAGCCTCATTTATAAGGAGAGCTTAATAATAGATAGTAGCTTGAAAATTAAAAGATTTTCTTTCTACTTTATTGTTGAGGAGAAGCTGAATATAACATGCAGTCAAAGAATAAGAATGACCTCCCCTTTCCCCATAGGGTGGATTTAGAGGGGGGAAAAATTTTTTTGTGAATCTACATAAATCAAGGTGAATTTAGGACTCCTAAATAATCAGATGGATTCTAACAAAGAATTTTCTCATTCTACATCTGATACTTCTCCACCCATTATTCCCTCATAACTGCAAGGACTCTGGAATTCACATTCCCAAAAGAACTCTGAAGTTATGAAACAGGACCAAGACAGCCCAAACTGCAGAAGGTCTCCTCAATTTGAAAAGAGTAAGAATATCATCAGCATTCCCGCCTACTTCGATTTATCCAGGTCCTGGGTACCTAGAGTTTATATTATCACATCCTGACTAATGTACAATAGACGCATTCAGGAAAAAGTGCCTCCCTCCTAGAACACAGGATTGCATTTGGAGTCATACTTGGGCTGTTATCTTGGAGTAGATAAAGAGTCTCTCTCTCACACACGATTATGCCACAGTTTAACAAGAAATACTGGGCAAGAAACACATACAAGCTATCGTGCCAAAAAGCTATTTTTAAATATGCCATTCTCCATAGTAAGAAGATTAGTATTTCTGGATATACGTATGCTGGATATAAAAACAAACTCGAGTGCCTCAAGAGAGGGTTTCAATATTGTGAAAAGCTACAAAAAGTTGAGTAAGCATGTTTTGTTTCACTAAAAATAGCATGATGAAGAAAAAATACATTTGGAATCCCAGATGATACCATGAAACCTGCAAGAGCCAGAACTCAACAGGACTGCCTTGTTTTTTCAGGTCTCACAAGTTTTCCACCTTGGATAGGGTGCAGTCTTACCACTTATCTATCACCCGTTTTAGTGGAAACTATTTGAGTTTTCCTTCTCTGACAGGTTTCTACTTTACACAGGTTCCAGCTTTCACAGGTTTTACTGTATGTAAAAATTAACTCAATAGGCACTAGAATATATATTAAGTGGAAAATTAGGAAAACCAAATATGAGCTTACCTATATTTTTGCAGACTGGGCTATATAGTTTAGCAAGAAAAATAAAAACGCTGGGTTGAAAACCGCCCATGACAGGGACAAGCATACAGACCTAAACAGCTTTTCCTGTTATTGACACAACCTCAACTCAGAGTGCCTAAGATTTATGTCTTTGTTTTTAAGACAAACTTCAGTAGAACCAAAGTTCTAAGAGAGGTCATACTTTCTGCAGTTGTAAAAGTTAAGATGAGACAGAAAAAGGGTTATGGAAAAGGCAAAAAAAAAAAGGTGAATTTAAAAGGCAAAATTGAAGGGCAAAGCATGGTGTTAAGTATGAGCTTTGGAACCAGATATGAGTCCCAGTTTCGCCACTGGGTGACCTTGGGCAGTTTATCTAAACACTCGCCCTCAGTTTCCTCTTCTGTAAAATACAAATAGTGGAGTCATGAACATAAAATAAGAATGTACATTAAGCAGTTAGTACAGTGCGTAATACACAGTGATAATAAATATTAACTAATACAGGTAAAGAGCCTGGTGGCACAGTGGTTAAGAGAGAGGCTGCTAACCAAAAGGTCAGCAGTTCGACTCCACTTGGAAACCCTATGGGACAGTTCTACTCTGTCCTATAAGGCCGCTATGAGTCGGAATCGACTGGATGTCAAGTGGTTTTGGTTTTGGTGATACAGGTAGTCCCTGACTTAGGACGTATTTGAGTTACTACGAACCGCATTTACCACCATGTATTTTATTTTGTTTTTAAACATCTCAGCCTTAGTATGTGCTACATACAACGTCGCAGTGCAGTTTGCTGATGGTATCACTCTCAGAGGTTCGCAGAAGTTCACTCGCAGATGTTCCATGTTATGATTTATAAAGATACTGATAATAAAAGGCAACAATAATGAAAACTTAAAAAAAAAATGAGGTATTAGACTTACATCAGAACCAATTTACGACAGAGTCATCGGAATGGAACTTGGTTCTAGCTCAGGGACTAGCTGTACAGTAAAACCTATGAAAGCCGTAACTTGTATAAGGCGAAACTTGTCAGAGAAGAAAAAAATCAAAATATTTTCCACTAACAGAGAGTGATCAAAAAGCAGTAAGCCTGCACCCTGTTAAAGGTGGAAAACTTGTCAGGCCCGGAAAAACAAGGCAGTCCTGCTGAGCTCTGGCTCTCACAGCTTTCACCGTATTAACGATAACAGAATACAATGGTTCTCAACTAGGAGAACTCAACTTATCTAGGGAGCAGTCATGAGGGTGTCTGGATTGATACAAGGGCGGGGGGCAGTGTAGAGACGCAATGCGTGGGAGAATCCCTCAGCACAAAGAACTACCTCACCCAAAACACCAATAGCACCCTCGGTGAGAAACATATCATAGGTTCATACTAACAATAATATGGAAGTCTCAACTGAGAGTACCAATGTTCCCAGTACTACAATAGTTACCAAAAATTACACTGACATTTTAAACATGCACCCATTAGACAGTTTTTCAAGCTCAATCACTCTGGTATAACACTAATGGGACTCGGCACTGTTCTTTTCGAAGCCCACCATGGGCTCTGACAACTTGACTGTCAGCCATAAAATAGAAACTCAATACAGTCAAATTATATGTAGCAGAAAACAGAATTACAGCACAAAAGTATCTAAGTATCCTTCATGGGGAAAGGCAGCTCAGCGGGAGTTTTTACAAACTCCGTATGCCTAGCACCAGCATTTTCTCTCTCACACACATACATACACACCAGCTTCTGCTGACACCCTGGTTTTAAAGAACAATATTTATGCATGGACTGCATGGTAAAACTCAAATAGCAGCAAGTTATTTTTAAAATAAAATTCCTGGTTATGCATTTGAGGTACACATTTCAAGCTATTTCTAGAAACAAACATGTTTCTATTACATACAGCCTTCTTGACACAGGGGAAGAAACGCACTGGTAGCACTTTAAAAACGAGAGATAAACAAGCTGATTGCTGAAAGGAGGACTACAAAGGCAGTATTATGGTGGTGGCTCTGAAAGGAAGTTGGGCTCATCAAGACTGTGGGTTAGTCTTTAGGTAAATTTAACTGGGAAAATCTTTGACTTAGTAAGGGAGATCTCACCATTCTGACATGTTCTCATCAGAGCCCTGTTTTTGTTCATCCGCTTCACACTCCATCCTTTCTTTCCTTCCTGTTTTGCTTAGGAAAGTCCTGTTTTCTGCTGATTCACATAACCCATGGCCTGATGAGGTCCAGGGAGTATTCTCCTTCCAGCGAGACAGACGCTGCTTCTTAGCAGACTTGAACCTGCAGCCCCTCTCATAGCTCCAATCTGACACCTTGAGCTTCTGCTGAAGGCTGGCAGCCACCTCAGACGTCACTCGCTTCACCTTCCGCCGACGCCTGAGTGGTCGACAAGGTGCGTTTTCTGTAAAGGAGTCAGATTCATGCCAGGAATGTTGCTTACTCTTAACAATGGTATTGAGAGCGGGGTGCCGTTTGGCTACCATGGTGTCATCAGAGTCACTAAAATTGGTGACTGGAGCCATTTCTCGACAGTCCTTAATGGCCTCATCCAGACTTGACTCCGAGGCTTCACTGTAGCAGCAGGTGTGCTCGGCCTGGTGAGTGAAGTCTGAACGGCGCTTCCGGCCTCTCCGTTTCCGAAGCTGCCGCCTCTGCTGCCGAGGGCTCAGAGCCATCTCCTCCCACAGCTCACCAAGCTTATTCTGCTCAGATGTCTGCTCCAAGGCTGAGGCCAAGTCATGTACCAGCTCATCCATGAGGCCACATCTGCCAAAAGGAAATTCAAAGAAAAGAAAAGCCTGAATAGGATCTGATGGTTTAGAATAATTTTATAAAACAGGTTATAACACTGCAGAGTCCACCCGGTCTATAGAAAATAAAGTTGCCTTTCATCCAGCCACACTTACACTCTGTTCCTGCCACCCATGCTCCCCTAAGCCACTAAAAATAGGCATCTGACCCTTGTGAAATGCCTGAAGTCAACATGTTCTCAACCACAAAAATGCAAACACCCACCAGGTGACAACCAGAATATTAGCAAAAACAAGCAAACTCAGGGGAATAGGTCTTTCCCTTTTTCTCCAATAAAACTTTCATCTGAATTACATGATAATGAGATTCAAAAAGATCCGAGACTAACTCATCAGAGGAGTACAAAAACACACAACTTCAAAACCAGGGTAGGGGTCAGGTACCACAGGGTAGGCCCAGTCTCAACATGACAGTGAGAATGGCTGGAGAACTGATTGTTCTGTGGTCTGGGGTCACTGGTGAGAATCTAGGTGGTGAGGAACAAAAAGACAATTTAGTGACATACTCTAAGGAAGACTGCTTGCAGTTTTAGTGATCCAAGACTGTCGTGACTTTGCAGTGATCCAAGACTTTGTACTCAGAATGGAAAAAAGAGACTAAGTTTACATCCATTTAGTCTGGACTATCACCTGGCAGCTAGCTACCAGGTATAGCACCTTATAGACTATGTCATGAATTTTGTTGTCCAGGCTACCACCTGGCAGCTAGCTACCAGGTATAGTACCTTATAGAATATGTCATGTATTTTGTCATAATTAACAACTTTTAAGCTCCTCTTCCCATCTTTCAAAAAATAAATTAAATAGCCACCCCAATTAAATGCTTTAGTGCCACACAACTACGGAAACACGGGAAATTACCGAGGATAGAATGACAGGGATAGGGTGCAGCTTCTAAGATTTCCTACTCATTCTCATCAAACCATCATGCTTCAGGGGTCACTTCAGATTCAAACCTTCAAAGGATAAGAGTAGCATGAGCAATTTTCAAAATTCCCTTTTAATGGGAAATGTCTAACATAATTTGTCCAACATCTAATTATAATACATATTAAATTATCGTTTTTTCCCTAGCTCTCCTTAAGCCCAAACCATTTCAGGAGCATAATTAGAGCTTAAAACCTTGTGTGGCGCCACTCTCTGACCATATTTCCGTTCACGCAGTTTACATTTTGCAGAGGGCTTTCTAAGACCTATTTTCATGCTGTCCCTCTGCCAACGAATTCAAAGGCTGGCTTATCTGCCACATCTGTGGAAGCAATGAGAACATCGAGTTCCAAAACCACCCGAAACATAACTTCTCAAAATGTCAAAAGTCACACACACTAAAAGACTTCATCCCCTTAAGTAATAGGAAGCGGTTTAGAATGCCATGACTGGTATTTGAGAGACAACTGACCTTAAAACCCAAATGAGCTAAACAAATCTAAATCTACTTCCCCAATAAAGAACTACTACCTTAAAAACTCGGGCAGAACCGTACAAACTTTAACGTGGACCAAAGTTATCCGAACAACTTCTAATTGAATGCCTGTTCAGAATCCTCTCCTGACTCAAAAGCTGCAATGCAAACAGCCGATGACCGAGGAGAAGCCTGAGGCTCCCACGCTTCCAGTCTCGGTGCAGACTCCAAGCGGACCTCCCGGGTCCTGGCAGCCCCCGGGGGGAGAGGTAAGCCTGTCTGAGTCACGCGCAGGAAGGAAGAGGAAGCTGGTGGACACCAAGTGACAAGAGAGGCAGACGCAGGGTGAAGGGGAGGTGGGGAAGCAGGCAGCAACTTCTCATCTGGGCTCAATCACAAGGGGCAGAGGTCAGCCCTTCTAGGTCAGAAACCGCCAACAGGCAAGTTCTGGGGGCTGAACTCCCTCCCTGTTCGGGGATGGCAACATGGCCACATATGTGAGGAAAAGCGGGTTTGGGGGGCTCTCACCCACGCCCTGACCCGTCCTCGTGGGACAGGGCGACCACGGCTCGGGACACCAAGCCCTCACGCTGTCGCCGGCCCGAAAGAGGTAGAATACAGAGAGAAGAGGGGACTGTCACCCCAGAGACGGCCCTATCATTCCGGGATGGGGGCAATGGGCCCTGCAATGCAAGGCCCCGCCACCACCGCCCCTCCCGCCGGCCGTCGCAGTCCCCTGGCGCCCCTAGCCGCTCAGCCCCTAGCCGCCCCGGCGGCCCGGAGGCCTGATCCCCGCTGGTACCAGTCCTCTGAATCCCGACCCGCTCATCCCACTCCTCCCCCTCACCGGCTGCCGCAACCGCCTCTTCAGGCCGCCGCTTTTTGCGCCGAGTCTGCCCGCCGGGGTTTCCCTCTCTGATCTCATTTCCGGTGTGGGCCGGAGGGGTGGAGCGGTATCCCAGTGGGAGGGGTTGAGGTGCACGAGAAGAACCGCCCCCGGGGCAGCGCTTCCGCCCTGCGGTCACGCCCACTTCCGCCCCTCTAGGGGCGGAGCCGTAGGAAGTCCGGGAGCTACGCGAAGGGGCTTGGACGCGCGGCGATAGGGGAGAGCAGTGCGAGGTGCTTCTCCTGGGTTAAGGTGTTACTCCGAGGAAAGACTTCAGCGAGCTAGTCGCGTCTTTCTTGGAGGCGTCAGGAAATTGGGTGTTAGGGAGGAGCATCGGCCTCGCCCTTGCTTGCTGGCCTACTTTTATAAAGGCTGTGTAAAGTTGGGGGAAATGGAGCTTCTCATTCTTAACCGTGAGAGTTGGTACAACCTATGGCAAGGATACCTTTGCATTAAAGTTACACATGCCTTGAAGAGCAAAAATAGAGTAGAAATAACCGTTAGTACATAGTGATATAAAAAAATGATTGATTGGATAAATATATGGGGGAGAAGAGACACATTTCCTGTGCAGCATTATAAATAATTTATACCGATAATTAACATAACTCCCAGCTCCTTAAGTTGGGCTGTGCACTGTGACTTCTTTCCAAAGGGTACTGTATGAAAAGAGGCCAAAAAAAGTACGTAATTTTACAGTAAAGTCGCAAACACAACCTCAACCAGGTAGGTGATCAAGGTCAACATCAACAGTGATAAGTCATGTTCATAGTATACAGCCTTGATATGATGTGATGAGAATGGCACCGCCCAGAGGAGTCTAAGGAGACACGACAGATAAATGTGGCTTCTTGAATGGGATCCTGGAACAGAAAAAGAATATTGGGTAAAAACTAAGGAAATATGTGTAAAGAATGGACTTCAGTTAATAATTACATATCAATATTGGTTGGTTAATTGTGACAAGTGTAATATACTAATGTAAGATGTTAATAGTAAAGAGAACTGTGCAGTATCTTTGCAATTTTTCTATAAATCTAAAACTATCCTAAAATTTAAAAAGTAGAAAATACACATGTTTCTTGATCCAGCAATTCTGCTTCTAGGAATTTTATTCTGAGGAAGAATTAGAAATGGGCACAAAAGTGTTAAATGTGAGTAGATTCATCTCTGCAGTGTTGTAGGGGAGGAGGGTGAAAGATAAAGCTACAACAAGAGCTAGTTAACTAAATTATGAGCTGGAATACCTTGCAGTCTTTTAAAATTGATGCTGTGGAAGAATATTTGATGCCATGAAAAGTCATTGATTTAGGATGGTGTACATTTCTGTATGACTGTTATACTTCAGTAAAAAAGTTACTCTAAAAACACAGAGATTGATCCTATTCATGTTTAAAGGAAATTAAATCTACACTTAACATAGGAACATGACCAGGATGA
Organism: Elephas maximus indicus; assembly: GCF_024166365.1. NCBI lineage: Eukaryota > Metazoa > Chordata > Mammalia > Proboscidea > Elephantidae > Elephas > Elephas maximus. Next base: position 88,911,464 of record NC_064828.1, on the reverse strand, counting down.
TACACTACACACTTTTCAAAATAGTTCCATTGTAGATGATTTTATCTCCTACCTGTTGTTTTTATGGATTTTTAGAATTTTCTATAGGTGAAACTTATTGTGTAAGGAGTTAAGGGAGGAGACAAAGATGACTGTGGTTTCAAGCCAGGATGGCTAAGAGAAAGGCTGGTGCCATTTGCCCAGCTAAAGAAGTCAAAAAGAAAAACAGGTTTGATGGAGAGACGATCCATTCCATGTTGGACATGCTAAATTTGTGACTCCCACAGATAGATGGAAATGTCCAACAGATGTCCACAGCCCTTGGCCCTCTTTTCTACTTAAGTTCTTTCTAGCAAAGCACATGAGCTCCTGGGTTGTCAGTTGCCTCCATGAGCACTGAAAGCTCCCAAATTTCTTGAAATCCAGATTTTTTTTTCAATTTTCTCCTAGATATCTCTTCACTTGCTTACTCCACAAGCATCTCCAATTTAAGATATCAAAACAAAGGTTAGTTTTGTCCCCAGTCCCTACCAAATCTGCCCCTTCTCCAGTGATCGCTGTTTAGAAGATGTCACCACCACCATGCAGTCACCCAAGAAAGAAGCTTCAAAGCCATTTTTAGTTCCTGCTTCCTCCTTATACCCTTCTTCTAGTTAAATGCCAACCCTCATGGATTCTACTGACACAGTAGTTTTGCATCCATACTCTCACCTTTGTTTTCGTTCTGCCAGTGGCCTCATCTGGGCTGGCAGCCACTTTTCTGGATGATGCAGCAACCTCCTTACTGGTCTTCCCACTTCCAGTCTTTTCCCCAAACAAGCCATTCTCTGCATTGGCAACAGGGTGAACTTCCTTAAACACAATTTGGATCACGCCACCTCATCCTTTTTTTTTTTTTTTTGTCCTTTAGATGAAGGTCTGCAGAGCAAAGTAGTTTCTCATTGAACAATATACATACTGTTTTATGACATTGGTTGCCAACCCTGTGACAACCGTGACAACACTCTCCCCTTCTTAATCTTTGGTTCCCCATTACCAGCTTTCCTGTCACCTCCTGCCTTCTTGTCCTTGCCCCTGGCTGGTGTGTGCATTTAGTCTCGTTTTGTTTTGTGGGTCTGTCTGATCTTTGGCTGAAGGGTGAACCTCAGGAGTGACTTCAGTACTGAGTTAAAAGGGTGCACCTCATCCATTTTTCATTACATCTTGCTGCATGCTTGATCCACAAGAGACCACTTGCTGTGTCTAGAAATCCCCTGAGATTTTTGGTCATTTAAAGACCCAATGCCAATGTCACCTCCATGAAGACTGCCCCTCTCTTATACATTCTCTGGCTCTCCCTTTGGATTCTGTCATTTTCCAGCACTTTTATTAGAGTACTTTCTTCATTCATCCTTAAATTAGAAACAATTAGATGTGAGTTTGCCTCCCCAACTAAATCACTCATCAGCAATGTTTACTGAGTGCCTGCAACATACCTGGCCCTGTACAAAGCTCTGGAGATACAGCTTGTGAGAACAGAAATGAAGACAACTCCACTGTCCAAGAAACCCTGTCTTATTCATCATGTTCTCACAAGACTCTCTCACAGTAAGTGTCCAATAACTATTGTTAATTAAAAAATAAATATTTGTTTACTAAATGCTGGAACAGACATTAGAAGTGCTTGTCTCAATCTCAAGAAAAATTTAAACTGAAGGTGTACCTTCCCGGTGATGGTGGAAGCCATGGGCAGGGCCTCTGAGGAAAGTGGGCGGCAAAAGAAGGGGGACAAAGGGAACACTAAAAGGGACAGAGAACATTTGAAGAGAATCAGCATATAGAAGCCAAAGGAGAAAGAGTTTTAAGAAAAAGACGGCCAAAAGGGAAATTGGAGGTAAGCAGTTCTAAGGAAAGTCCGTCAAATTTAGTGATTGAGGAGGTCACTGATGATAAGGAGTTTTGAGCGGACTACAGACTGTATGCAGAGAGAACTGGGTAACTATCTTGGATCCATCGTTTCCATGTTTCTAAAATGGAGGCAGTAATAGCACTTACTAAGTCTTGGGTGGAGATGGAATGAAATAATGAATGTAAAGCATTTAATGTTTCAAAAGTATTAGTAATTTTGAGAAAAGAAATTCTAGTCAAGAAAAGTTTCCCTCACTGAGCATTAGGGTGAAACTGTTAGTTGAATGAGGAAATCCCTGCTGAAAAAGGATCTTCTCACAAGAGGAAATAATAGGTTTATCCCTCCTCTTTCCTCTCCACAAAAATAAACACTCTGCTGTTGATTCATTAGATTCCCTATGGTTATAATAAACCTAAATTTCTCACCAGAGCCTACAAGCCAGACGTAATCTAGCCCCTGCCTACCTCTCCGCTTCATCTTGACCCGTTTGCCTGTGCTCACAGTACCACCCACCAAACTCTCTCTCCTGCAGGCCACAGAACCTTGGCACATGCTATCCTGTACCTGGGATACCTTCCTACAGGGCTTTGCAGTATGGGGAAGGGGGGTGCGGGGAGGGGTGGGGGGGAGTTCCTCCTCATCCTTGAGGTTTTGGCTAAAATGTCAACTCTACAGAGAGGAATTTCCTACTATAATCTAAAGCATTTTCTACCTCATCCCTTCATTTATTTTCCTTATCATAATCCAACGTTATTTTTTTGGTGTTTACTTATTTATATTCTGGTACCTCCCACTAGAAGGAAGGTTCCATAAGAATAGGGACATTGTTGTTTTACTTTTGTATCCCCTGGTACCTAGAACAGTGCCTGGCACATAGTAGCTGCTCAATAAACATTTCTTGAAGGAATGAATTTCTCATCCCCTCATCTCCAAGATTCTTTTCCATTTTCCTTGCTTGGATTTTCTCTGAACTAAACCAAAACCTACTGGAGTCTTCCCAGAAATTTTTTCCAGCACCCAGCACCCAGCCACCACTGGAGAAATGTTATTGATAGAAACAGTGTCTGCTGAGGAGGGCAGGGAGCATCAGCATATTCTTGGAAAATGGGTTCACTGGTAGCAACTCTCTGTTCCCTGGCTCTAGCACACCTGGTACCTTCTCTTCAGCTTTATAGGAAGCCCCCTTGGCGGCTGGGATTGGGGGTAGGAACAATGTCAGGCACTCCTTGGCGGCAGTGGTAACAGAAACAGAAACAACTCCTATAGAGCACCGTAAAGGAGGAGACAGTGAAAGGGGCTGTGCTGTGGTCCGGAGGGGGCAGCCGAGGGGCAGCAGGTGGCAACTGGCAGAGGTTCGCCAGACTTCTCCTGTGCCATGTCTCATATGCTCTCTCACTGTTCTCAACTCTGTTGAACTTTTGCTTTGGTTGAGGTAACATTTATTGAAGTTTTAGTGTAAGGATCAATTGCAATCACTCTCAAATCAATTCCTTATCAATTATGTCCCCCTGTGTTTTACTTCTGTTCTGACACCAGATGCACATACAGCCCTTCTTTCTCTGACCTTAACCACCTGGAGTTAGGTCAGAGCTCCCAAGCCATAGGACAGAGTCCTCCACACTGCCGAGTCTGCCCAAGACCCCAGATACCAGTGGCAAGCTTGGAAGTCCCCAGGCCCCTCCTCACTTCAGACCTGCTGCCTACAAATTGGAGGTTCTCTCTACTCCCTTAGGATACCAGCCATAAGTTCAGGGGTTCCCAGCCCCCTTCACTTCTGACCGGCTCCCCCAGATTTGATAATTCACCAGAAGGACTCAGAACTCACAGAAAGAGCTACACTTATGATTACAGTTTTATTACAGCAAAAAGGATGCAAACAAAGAGATGCATGGTCTGGGAGGGTTCCATGCTCAAAAAGGGACATGCTACCCTCCCACTTGCATTGATGTCTGTCACCAGCCAGGAAGCCCATGGAACTTCCTTGTCCAGAGCCTTTACTGGGGCCTCACAGAACAGTCATGATTGATTGTATCAACCCATCGCCCTTGAGGTCAAATGATATTACAAACTGGTCTTTCTGGCCTGGCCTACCCCAACCTGAGTCACCTCATTAGTGTAAACCCTCAAGTGTGGTCCAGGGGCCTCATCAAAGACACTTCAATCACTGGGGAAATCCTAAGGATTTTAGAGGTTATCTCTCAGGAGCAAGGAAACCCTGGGGGTGTAGTGGCTAAGAGTTACGGCTGCTAACCAAAATGTTGGCAGTTCAGATCCACCAGGTACTCCTTGGAAACTCTATGGGGCAGTTCTACTCTGTCCTATAGGGTCACTATGAGTCAGAACTGACTCAACAACTATGAGTCGAAATCAACTCAACAGCAATGGGTTTGGTTTTTTTTTCTTCGGGGACCAAGGACAAACACTAAATTCTTTGGATAAAGTTAATGTAAACCTCATAGCCAAGCATCATGCTGAAGACTTTAAAATCACTATTTCATTTAATCCTCTCAATAATCATTTTCACATAGGTGTTTGTATTAGTTTCCCATTGCTGCCAAAATCTACCACAAATTTAATGGCTTAAAACAACACAGATTTACTGTCTTACAATCCTACAGGTGAGAAGTTTGACATGAGCCTTGCTGGGCTAAAAATCAAGGTGTCAGCAAGGCTACATTCCTTCTGGAGGTTCTACAGAAGAATCAGTTTCCTTACCTTTCCCATCTTCAAGACCACCCACATTCCTGCGCTTATGGCCTCTTTCGGCATCTTCAAAACCAGCGATGTTGAATCTCTCTGACTCTTCTTCTGTAGCCACATCTCTCTCTGACCCAGCCAAGAAAGATTCTTCACTTTTAAGGATTCATGTGATTAGACTGTACCCATTTAGATAATCCAGGATAATCTCTCCATTTCAAGGTCCTTAACCTGAATCACATCTGCAGATCCCCATTTTATAGATGAGGAACTGAAGCTCCAAGTGGGCAATAAGCTTGCCTAAATCTATATGGTTAGTAAGTGATGGAGCCAGGAATAAAACCCAGCTCAGTCTAACTCCAAACCTCATACATTCTGTCTCTAAATTGTATGCATATATAGCTCTTCCTTTTCCCTATCACTGCTACTGTTGTGGATACTACTAGCTGCCTACCTGGCACCCCCCCCCCCCATCATCATGGATTGAATTATGTCCCCCTAAAAGAAATGTGTAAATTCTAACCTGTGTACCTGAAACTACAAACCTATTTATAAAATGGGGTTTCTTTTATTATGTTAAAAAGGCCATACCAGAGAAAGATGGGTCCTAAACCTAATCTCTTCTGAGTGATGTCTTATTTTTAAAAAGCAGAATAGACACACACAGGGAGAAGACAGGCACCATATGAGGACTCATCTACAAGTAAAGGAATGCCAAGGATTGCCAGCAGACACCAGAAACTAGTAAAGAGACCCACGGAAGGAATCAATACAGTTGAGACCCTGATTTGGACTTTTATCCTTCAGAACTATGAAAAAATAAGTTCCTGTTCTTTAAAGCCACGTACTTACGGTATGTTTGGTTATGGCAGCACTAGGAAACTAAGACAGTCCTCTTCCTTCTTCCTAACAGAACCTTCTTTTATCAGTCTATGTGCTCAGGGAATGCCTACCCCATCCGTGTCTCAAGGGATGATCAATCCCATTCCCCATGCGGATTGTTTCAGGAGTGGGCACATGACCCAACAGTGAACAATGATGACATAAGGGGAGAGCTGTTCGGGGCACCTTCTGAGACAAGTTTCCAGTCATAGACTCATAGGAAGAGACCATTAAAACCTCTTTTTATGGAAATTGTTGTGTCTGAATGAGACATCTAGAACTGCCATAGCCATATTGCTGGCACCCTGAAGCAGGAGCCAACAGTGAGGAATACAGAGAACAGAGATGGAAAGAACCTAGATCCTAATGACATCATTGAGCCCTGAATCGACGAACCATAAAGGGTCTATTACAGAACTCCTATTACATGGCATAACAAATGTTATTTAAGCAAATTTGGGTTGAGGTTTTCTGCTCTGTGCAGCCAAAAACATTCTAGCTTTAATACTTGCCCATCATTCAGGCAACACTCCCATATCCACTACCATCTTGTTGCACACACTCAGGACCAACCGACACTGCTGCTGCTTTTCTTGGAAAGGCTTGCAGCTCCTCTACTTGTAGCCGCTTTGTCATCCCTTTGCAGAAATGACATGTACCCAAACTTGTGCCCTTACATACATAAAAATAGTTCTGGCATTGAAAGCTTGCCATTACAAATGCCTGGAGTTCTGTGTTTGAAAGGAGTTCACACAAGATGCAGGGCCCATCTGGACAGGTAATGAGGAGCTGGAGTAACTGAGCACAGATCACTCACCCTCTCTGCTTGGATGAGTGTGTTCTTAGGTGGAAGGCATTAGAAGTGAAGAAGGGCAAGAGACTGAAATGTTCAGAGGGCTGGAAAGGGACTGTGTTAAGCTGCAACTCTTTGGAGAGCACAGGAAAATGTAATAAAAGGACAGCTCAAACTAACTTTGTGAAGGGGCCAGAAGGGGATAAGCGAAGGGAAACTAGCATTTATGAAGCACCAATGTGCCAGAAAATGCCTTAGAAATACATAGAAAATTAAGTTCGGTGATAACAATAGTAGCTAACATCTATAGTGAGCTAACACTCACTATACACTAGACACGATTCTAAATGTTAACATAGATTAACTCAAAAACCTTTACAAGAAATGGACCACATCTACCACTGCCCCCACCAGCCTGAGTTCAGTACAACTAGAGGGTACCTGGCTACCACCACTGACTGCTCTGACAGGGATCACAGTAGAGGGACCCGGCAGAGCTGGAGAAAAATGTAGAACAAAATTCTAACTCGCAAAAAAAGACCAGACTTACTGGCCTAACAGAGACTGGAGAAACCCTGAGAGTATGGCCCCCCCCCAAAAAAAGAGTATGGCCCCAGGACACCCTTTTACCTCAGTAATGAAGTCACTCCCAAGGTTCACCCTTCAGGCAAAGATTAGACAGGCCCATAAAACAAAACGAGACTAAAGGGGCACACCAGCCCAGGGGCAAGGACTAGAAGGCAGGAGGGGACAGGAAAGCAGTTAATAGGGAATGTGAGTTCGAGAAGGGAGAGTGTTGCCATGCCATGGGGTTGTTAACCAATATCATAAAATAATATGTGTACCATCTATTTAATGAGAAGTTAGTTTGTTCTGTAAACTTTCATCTAAAGTACAATTTTTTTAAAAAATGGACAAAGGATATGAACAGACACTTCACCAAAGAAGATATTCAGGCAGCTACCAGACACATGAAGAAGCGGTCACAATCATTAGCCACTAGAGAAATGCAAATCAAAACCACAACGAGGTGCCATCTCACTCCAACATTACAAGCACGAATGAAAAGAACAGAAAATAACAAATGTTGGAGAGGTTGTGGGGAGATTGGAACTCTTACACACTGCTGGTGGGAATGCAAAATGGTACAACCACTGTGAAAAATGATACGGCACCTTCTTAAAAAGCTAGAAATAAAAATAAAGAAAATAAACCTCTGTGGAAAAATGAATGTATGATTTTTCTGAATAAATTATTTAGAATAAAAAAAAAATCTTCAGAAGAAATCCTATGAAATGTGTACTGTTTACAGATGAGAAAACTAAAGCACAAAGAGTTTCAGTAGCTTGCCCAAGGTTACGTGACTGGCAAGGACAGGCTACAACCCCAGGCAGAGTAACTCCAGAGGCCACATACTCAACCACTAAGCTATAATGCCTGTAAAATGAATGTTCGTGCTAACACATCATGTGGTACATAGCAACACACACATAACAGGATATATATTAATTGTTAGAAATATGTTGATTACATAAAGAGATGTGTACCTCCATTTTTTTATTGATGAAATCATTCAATTAATCCTCAAAAAAACCCTTTGATATAAGTGCTATTGTACCTATTTTACAGTTGAGGAAACTGATGCCCAGAAAGGTCAAACAGGGCAACACAGCTAGTATATGAAATAATGGTGATTTGAACTAGGCATCTGACTCCAGAGAGTGTTCTTTTCACTATTCTCTACTCGCTCATCTCTGTTCGGAAGGTATTGGCTGGGTTTCTTGCACTAGCATTCATTCATTCAGTCAGTCAGTCCATCAGGAAATATTTATTGAGTACCATGTCCTACTTGTTGAAAATGCACCAGTGAACAAAATAGACAAAAATCCCTACCTTCAGGAGGCTTCCCTTCCAGGCGAAGGAGCCAAGCAATAAACAAAATAATTATGAAATATCAGGTGGTGGAAAAGTTCAGATAGGAAGCATGGGAGCAGATTATGTGGGCCTGGAAGGCAAGAAAAAGGGCTTTGATGTTTAATTTAAGTAAGATCAAGATCAGAAGCCAACGGAGGGTTTTGACCAGGAGAGTATCAGGATCTAATGTATATTTTTAAATGATCACTCTGGAAGCTGGTAGAGAGAGGACTAAAGCCAGTGATAGTGGAAGCGGGTGATCAGTTAGGAGTCTATGACAATAATCAGAATGTGACATGATTGATGTTTAGATCAGGTGTTAGCAATCATTGGGTAAGAAGTGGTTAGATTCCATACTTATTACAAAGAAATAGATGCCAGGATGTTCTGTGGGAAAAAGAGAATTTTAAAATAGCAGTTCACAGGGCTCCCATTAGCGCCACAGGTTTGGGGAGGGCTGCTTTCCACTCCATATACATTTTCCTTGCCAGCCCTCTTAGACTTTCTGCACATAGTATTTTCCTCCCTTAGATGGCAATCTTCTCAAGGGCAGGGCCATGGTCCCTCTTTGTTTTGTCTTCCCTACTATATTGTTCCGTGCATGTCAGCATGATAGAAACCATGGAACAAGGGACACAACTTCTTGGCATCCATCAGTCCCACTTCCACAGCTGCAGAATCCATCACCATATCCCAGTGAGAGGTGGGAGAGAAGTCAAGAAAGAGAGGGGGAAAATCCAGTTGGTAGCAGAACTAAGGAGGCAGTCTAAAAGATCAGACTGAAAGATACTTTTGCTGAGTATAGAATCCTAGGTTGACAGTGTTTTTCTTTCAGTGCTTAAAAGATGTTGCTCCACTGTCCTCTGTCTCACATTATTTCTAAGACTAAGTCTGCTGTCATTCTTATCTTTTTTTCTCTCTGTAATGTGTTTTTATATTCCAACTGTTGTTAAAAATTTATTTACATCACTAGTTTTAAGCACTTTCATTATGTGCCTTGGTCTCATTTTCATTATGTTTCTTGTCCTTTGCATTCATTGAGCTTCTTGGATCTGTGTGTTTATAATTTTGATTTAGTTTGGAAAACTTTTGGCTATTATTTCTTCAAATATTTGTTTTCTCCTCCTACTTCCCTTCTGCTTCTGGGACTCAAATAGCACATGTATTATGTTGTATTTAAACTGTTGTGTTTTGTTTTGTTTTGTTGGTCTTTTCAATCTTTTTTTCTCTGTGTATTTTCTTTTGAATAGTGTGTATTGCTTTTCAAGGTCCCAAATATTTTCTTCTGCCATGTCTAATCTCCTGTTGATCCTATTCTGTGAGATTTTTTCTAAGAGAAAATTCCCATGAGGTTTTCCATCTCAGGCATTTTTTTTTTATTGTACTTTAAGTGAAAGTTTACAAATCAAGTCAGTCTCTCATATAAAAATTTATATACACCCTGTTATATACTCCTAATTACTCTCCCCCTAATGAGACAGCCTGCTCCTTCCCTCCACTCTCCCTTTCGTGTCCATTCCACCAGCTTCGAACCCCTCTGCCCTCTCACCTCCCCTCCAGATAGGAGATGCCAACATAGTCTCAAGTGTCTACTTGATCCAAGACCTCATTCTTTACCAGCATCTGTTTCTAACCCATTGTCCAGTCCAATCCCTGTCTGAAGAGTTGGCTTTGGGAATGGTTCCTGTCCTGGGCTAACAGAAGATCTGGGGACCATGACATCTAGGGTACTTCTAACCTCAGTCAAAACGTTAAGTCTGGTCTTTTTATGAGAATTTGGGATCTGCATCCCACTGCTCTCCTGCTCCCTCAGGGGTTCTCTGTTGTGTTCCCTGTCAGGGCAGTCATCAGTTGTAGCCGGGTACCATCTAGTTCTTCTGGTCTCAGGCCGATGTAGTCTCTGGTTTATGTGGCCCTTCCTGTCTCTTGAGCTCGTAATTACCTTGTGTCCTTGGTGTTCTTCATTCTCCTTTGGTCCAGGTGGGTTGAGACCAATTGATGCATCTTAGATGGCCACTTGCTAGCGTTTAAGACCCCAGACACCACTCTTCAAAGTGGGATGCAGAATGTTTTCTTAATAGATTTTATTAAGGCATTGTATTTTTACAGAAGTTAGATTTTTGGCTTTTTAAATATCTTTCATGTTTCTCTTTAATATGCTCATGATTTTCTCTACTTTGTTAAACACATAAAATATAATTATAAAAGCTGTTTAATGTACTTGTCTACTAATTCTATCATCTGTATCATTTCTAGGTCTGTTTGTCTCGATTGATTTTTCCTTATATTATGGTTGTATTTGCCTGCTTCTTTGTGCCCGGAAAGTTTTTATTGTTTTTCCAGACCTTGCAAATTTTACTTCGTTGGATGCTGGAAAATTCTGTATCCTTTAATTACTTAAGGTGGGAGGGTAAATCCAGTCCCTATTAGTACATTAATGCTAGAAATAGAAGTCTCAGGCCTTGTGTTACATTGAGACTACTTTTGTGGTTGGAGAGGCTGGAGATGAGGAACAATGTTATTTTCCAATCCAGCAAGTTCTGTTCTCTCTAAATTCTGTTGACAAATGGATCATTTCCTTCTTTGACTCATCTCTTTCTTACAGTGCTTTATCATATTCAGTTAATAAGAGTCAGCTGATCTTTTCAACATTTTACCTGGAAATCTCAATTCTCAAACCCATTTGGTAAATAATTTTTCTATCTTCCAAGTTACCTCAAAAACAGTTTTACCAGTTGTTTCGCCATAGGTAATAAGGGGTCATCTTTTTTTTTTTTTTCCCTAGCCTGCTATAGCAGTTTCCTTGGCATCTTTTCTGGCCTCTACTTGCTTTCCCCTCCCAAAATCAATGCCATACATGTTAGAGTTGTTCTTTGTTTTGTTTTCTTTTTGGCAGAACCCAAATTCCAGGCACTGATTCATGTATCGGTTTTCTGTTATCACAATAATGCCAAACAACAAGCCGCCCCAAAACTCAGTCACTTAAAACAACATCCACTTGTTATTTTTCACAAGTCCATAGGCTAGGTGGGAAATTCTGCCCACGTGGTCTAGGCTTGGTGGATCTTGACTTGGCTTGCTCATTATCTGCTCATGTCGCTCACATGCCTCCAATGGGCTAGCACAGGCAGTTCTCACGGCCAGAGGCTAACCCTGGCATGTTTTCATGACCATGGGAAGGTTCTAAGAGAAGCAGAAGAAACACATAGGCACTTTTTCAAGCCTCTGCTTGAATCAAGTTTTTAACTGCCCCATTGGCCAAAGCAAATCAAGTGGCTAAGCTCAGGGTCAGTGTGGAAAGGAACTAACAGAAGATGTAGATACAGGGAAGCATGAAACATGGGGAACAATAATGCAGTCAGTCTATGCCACCCCATGAAGTATTAGTATTATTATCATCATCCCTATTTTACAGGAAGCAGAGGCACAAGGAAATTAAGTAACTTGCTCAAGGTCTCAGTAAATGGCTTGTGGAGTTCGGGTTTGAACCCAGGTGACTGGGCTGCAAATTCCCTGTGCTTATTAAGCACAATGTTTTACTGCTGCCCCTGGGATAGGCCCAGGGCTATGTGGTAGCTCCTAATCCTTCTGGATAATGGGTCGCCCGTCTTCTCTTGACGCTAACCAGGGATGGTAAGCTCATCACCTCCCTAGCTTAGTCACTGACTGCCAGAGGTCGGACGGAAGCCGCAGACCCCCAGGATCTGGTTGCCAGCGGTCAAGGGAGGAAGCCCCTGCCAGTCCCTACTTCCTACTTCCCGTGTCTATGGCCGCCCAGTGAGGCCTTTCAGGGGTTAACGGCAAGAAAGAGAGAAACAAAAGAAGGAATAAAGTCAAGAAATGTGCCGTGAAGCTTCTTGCCGCGCAAAGCAGAGAAAGTCATTTCCAACTTCTTTCATCTCGTAGATGAAGCCACTAAATAAAGGGGCAAAGCGGCGAACACAAGGGCTTTTAATCTGTCTCATCTCCTTCATAATAACTGCAAATTTTCTCCGGGCCCCTGGGAGTGAGCCTCTTCCCTGCGCTCGGCCTTATCTCCCCCTCCACATTTCGCTGGCGCCGCGCGGCTCCCCGCGCGCGCTGCCCGGGCAGTCCCGGAGAGGCCTGGGGGAGCCGGCACTCCCCGCCTCATTGTTCGGCCGGCCCGGGGCTCGGAGGAGGGATGAAGGCCAGTCAAAGGGAAGCGGGCTCGCCGCGCCTTCATTAACGGCGGCCTTTCAGCGGCGCGCGTATCAGAGAGAGGCCTTTTCAGAGGCGCTAATTAGCAATTTGGAGCCTTGCCCCCTCTGGAGAGGCGCCTTCAATCTAACAAGTGGGAACAGCGCTGCGCTTCCTTTTTTCTTGCACTTAATATTTATTGTTTTCCATTTTCTCCCTCTCTTTCTCTTCCTCCTCCCCACCTGCCGCATTGTCCAGCTCGCCTCGCCACCAGATAAGACCTATGAGGGGGGTGCAGGGGGGAGGCTAGTGGGGGGGGGTTCATCATTAATCACTCTTTTAATTCTCGGCAAATGATAACTTTCTCTCTCATACTGAGAGAAGTTAATCTTTCTTGGATATTGAGAGAAAAGGAGCGTGGGGAGGGGGTGGTGAGCACACAGAAGGGTTGAGGTGGCAGAAGGGCCTCTCATCCTGCTCCCCCCACTCAGTTACCCAACTTGTCAGCCTGACCTGTTGGATTCCTACTACTAGTAGCCATAATCAGTTGCCCCGTGTGTGTCCGAGTAGAAGTGTGTGCCATAGGGTTTTCAGTGGCTGATTTTTTGGAAGTAGATTTTTTAGATCTCTAGGCCTGGGTGGACTCAAACCTCCAACTATTTGGTTAGCAGCAGACCACTGCACCACGATTACATCTAGTTAATCTAATTCATCCTGCCCCCTCTACCCAGCAGCAGCCTTTCTCAGTCTATACAAATTCAACTTATTCTTCTAAATTCAGCTCAGTTATCACTTTCTCTGTGAAGCCAACCCTGATTGCCTTGGCCGAATTTCTCCTCCTCTTCCCTCTGAAATCCCATAGCACTTTTCACCCACCACTATTACAGTGGGTTCTGGCCACATTGTCCTGTTTACAGCTCAAGTGTACCAAAAAAAAAAAAAACCATTGCCATGGAGTTGATTTGACTCATAGTGACCCTATGGGGACAGAGTAGAACTGCCCCATAGAGTTTCCTAGGAACACCTAGTGGCTTCAAACTGCCGACCTTTTGGTAAGCAGCAGTAGTTCTTAACCATTTACACCATCAGGGTTCCCAACTCAAGAGTCGGAACGCAAGTGTAAAAAAAAAGAGTTGAGACCATCAAATCTTTAAATATCTCTATCCTCAATGGGGCCAGTGTACAGTAAACATTAAATAAATAGATCAATCAATCAACAAATTCCTGACTGCCACTAATAGTACTGTCAGGAATGCTCTTTTTTTTTTTTTTAACTTCTTTACCAAACGTTTAAATAGCACTTACTCCATGCCAGTACTGTTCTAACCCAGTGCATTTACAAATACCAACTCATTTAATCCACATACAAATCCTATGAGGTAACTGTGTGTGATCCTCATTTTACAGATGGGGAAACCAAGGTACAAAGAGGTTAAGTAACTTGACTACAATCACAAAGCTGTTAAACAGCAGAACTGGGATTCAAATCCAGGCTGTCTGGCTCCACTTCTCTAGGATATAATCCTAGCTTCCACACAGGCCTCTACCTCTCTACATGGATTGAGGAATGGACTGGGAAGGAGGCCCAAGGCAAAAGCCCAGGCAGGCACAGTTGCAGGGGGGTTTACAGGGAGGCGGGTAGGGGTGGCAGGTAAGCCAGGCACTCACCTGGAAAGCCCACACAGCAGTCAGAGCTTCAGACTTGGCACCTGGTGTTTGGCGTTTGACCATAGAGTGAGCACTGTTGGTGGTGGCTTAAGCCCTGGCCCCTGGGACCATGGCCCTGACCCTCCACTAGCCCATCTCCCTTCTCAGCCCAGGCGCACTCCACTCATTGAAGCAGCAGGGGCACAATTCCCAACAAACTCCGGGGAACTTCGGCTCTACAGAAGTGAGCCGAATAGAGTGCCCTGGAGAGGGAGGGAGGGCAGGAGAGCCCCTGAAAATCCCCTCCGAATTATAAACATATCCTCTTTAAGTACATTTCTAAGGATAACATTTGTATTACTCTGTCCTGTGCCTGCAGATAGGGCCTCGTCTATCTCTTCCATCTCTCCTCCTTTCTCTCTGCTCTGCTGGGAGCCGTCCCTATCTGAAGCGACGGTGGCAATCCGCTTCCCTGCAATTGTTTCGATCGAAGGGAAAAATTAATTTCTGCCTATCGTTAATTGAGAGAATTGTGTGGAGGGCGAGGGAAGGGGAGGGGGGAGGAGAGAAAGGAAGGAGGCGGAGGTGAGCAATCGTGTTATTAACCGTGTCTCTTTCATAAGCAAATATTCTGATTGCTATCAGTGAGATGAGAGGCTCATTAATGCAGGAAGCAAAGAGGTGATTAGAGAACTTTTGAGAGCTGTTGAGCTAAGCAGGCGGGAGGGTTGCCAGGATCTGGAGGCTGAGGGAATTTGGGAAGGACTGGGCTGGGGGGAAAGCCACAGGCCAGGGAGATGGGCTTTTCTGCTCTCGTCTCCCTCTTAGCCCCTCTCACTAGCACTCGCTTTCAAAGTCTCCAAAGCCATTGGCTACATTTGGGGAAAATACAAAAAAGTGAGGGAAAACTTAGCAAAATTCACATCTCTTTGAAGACTCCATCCTGATGCTAAGCTGAAAGTCGGCAGCTCAAATTTTCTGGCTTCCAAACATGTTTTGCTTGTCTTTTGTTGCTGTTGTTTGTAGTTGAGTCAATTCCAAGTCATAGCGACCCCATGTGACATAGTAGAACTGCCCCATAGGATTTTCCAGTTGTTAATCTTTATGTAAACAGATTGCCAGGTCTTTCTCCTGAGAAGCCTCTGGGTGGGTTCGAACCCCCTACCTTTCGATTAGCAGCCGAGCGCTTAACCATTGCTTTACCAGGGCTACTTTTTGCTTGTCTAAGTGTATGATTTTTTTAAATTATGTGATTCTCTTTACTCTCTGATTCGCTCCCCATTACCCCATGCTATCTTACTTGTGTTTTGTCCCAGCATGATCTGTGAAGCTGTGAAGTCATTTGTGTATGCAAACCCTGGTCAGTGTAGGGCTGCAGAGCTGAGGGCTACTGCAGGCAAAAGGTGTTGGGGATTGAGAGGAAGGGGCAGTGAGAGGAGGCCGTCAGTGTGGGATGCAGGCAGGGGTAGATGCTAATGGTGCCCACATCCTCCTGGTCCACCTCTGATTCCTCCCATAGCTGTGTGGCCAGTTAGATGTGAACTCATCCTAATCAAACCCTCCTCAAGTAGGAGCCTCACATTTCTCTCCACATTTCTGCCCTAAGGTCTTCCCCAGGGAGAAACTGTTTAGCAGCACACACACCACCCCCCCACCCCCAGCACAGTGGAGAAGAATGGGAGTGTTTATGCCCCAGGGGCGACCCTTAACCAAGGGGGACAGAAGCCTGTGGGTAGATATCCCAGGTTCCCCAGTTCTGGGAAGCGTTCTGTACCCTTCTCAAAGAACTGGGGACTCAGCCCCAATGCTTGCAGGGGCCTCTTGGCTTCTTCTCCTTATCTACCTTGTTTTCCCTACCCCTCACTCCTGCTTCCTGGAATCATCTCTCAAATAAACAACGTACACACAAGCCTGCTTAAGCTCGGCTTTCAGGGGAATGAACACTCACTAAAAGAGTGGCCATATGTGTCCCCAGTAAAAAGAGCAGGAGATTGTCACCAGGGAGAAGGGGCAAACGGTGCATCAGAGAATGGCTACTCGTGCTCTGAGCACCGGTGGGGGTAGAGACGGGGCATGGGCCAAGGCCTGAAGAGCCAAGACCAGGAGCCAGGGCTGAGATGGAAGCTACAGATTGAGCTCAGGTGATGAGACAAAGCCGCACTGGGGGTCAGGGATGAGAATACCTAGACACCACACTGTCTGCCCAGGTCAGCAGTGGTGCCAGTCACTGCACCAGGGCTCCGGGTACTGACACTGCAGGGCATTTCCCCATACCTTCTAACCCCTCCCAACCGTGGCTGTAGTAAATTCCCGGTGACAAATAAGAGCCTTGCCCAGTTCTCCCTCACATCGGCTCCTTGAGCTCCCAGAGTTCATCCCAATGCCTGTTTGAAAAGTAAGATGCTTGCTGCCTCTGGAAAAGGAAGTGCGAGAGAGACAGTGATGAAGGGCCGTGGTTTGAGGGATGCTGCTGAGGCAGGGCTCAAGGGACAGGCATCTATGGTGGTTCTATCCCCCAATCCCACCCCAAAAGGACGACTGGTTTTCTTCCAGGAACCATGGGTTCCCTTAGGACATATTTTGACTCTAAAAATAGGACAGCAAGCAGCAAAAAGACCAAGACCAAAAACAGGCCAAGGAAGGAATAGGAAAGAGGAAAAGAAAGAAAAGAAAAGTGAGAGTAGAGAGAAAAGCCAGGGAGAGGCACTTGGAGATTTTCCGAACAATCTCCATTCTCTATGGTGCTTTCTGTTTAAAAAAATGAAAAAGGAATGATGGAGAAGGGGAGAGAGTCAGACAAGTTTAATGATGTGTGTTCAAAGCTCAGATTGGAAAAATGACAGAGAAAAGCAGCCTGTTTCGGCACTAATAAATTGTTCTCTGCCGTAAGAGGCGCCTGTCGCGGCATTAATACAGGCCCCTAATACACGGGTCAGGGTTAAGTAATTCTCTCCGGCAACTTAAGCGAATAATGAAGCTGGCAGCGGCTGGTGGTGCGGTGGGAGAGACGGTCTATGCCGCCGGCACTTTGTCTTCATTTATTATGCCAGCGACGGCACCGATGGGAAGCCTCCGCCGAGGAGATATCGCTTCATTTCGGCAAGGTAATGAAAGCGGGGTTGGGGGAGGATAAACCAATTTGCCGGCTGACACTGGAGGGAGTGATTTGCGGACTCAAGAAGGGTAGAGGAGGGCCCAAACACAAGGAAGCACAAGGCTAAACCCAAGTAGGCCAAGGCCCTTCCTGAGACAGCACCAGACCCAGAGACTGAGTGGGGACAAGTAGGCCAAAGCTAGACGAAGAAGGGGGCAAAGCAGAAGACCCAGGTGAGTGGGAAGGTGAGCAGAAGGATCTACTAGGAGTGAGGGGAAAGAGCAGAGACCAGGTCAAAAGGAAAGAAAGGTCACAGACCGATATAGGGGCTTGGAGTAACAGAGAGCCAAGGCCTGGGCATGAGGCATTATGGGCAAAAGAAGAAACTGAGGCAGAAGCTAGGGGTATGGGAGTTACCAGTAAAGGCCAAGGCTAGTCTGGCAGAGAAACTTGGATGGTGGTTGCAGGGAAAAAGGATATGTTGGCTGAAAACAAACTTGAAATGTCTAGAACTAAACTGTTTTTAAAGGGAGAGCCTGACATTCCCCCAGAACACCCTGTTGACCATACAGTCGGGTGATTACTTCCTCTTACGGGCAGTGTGGACCAGTTTGGCTGTCATAACCACCTTTGGAAGCCTCTGTCCTCCAGTAATTCGTGGCGAACTGAACTTGGGGGCAGAGGATCTGAGGTTGTGTTATTGGGGGAGTAAACTGGAGGTGTAATCTAAAACCTGGGCCATCTTTTCCCTCTGCTGACTCACGGAAGGAGGCCCCCAGTTCTGCCTTAAAAAGAAGGCGCAGGGTGGGGGGCAACCCTTTCCTGGGCCAGGTGCTCAGGTGAGTCTCCCTTGCAGTTGAGTACCTCCCGTTAGCACCTGGTCCAATTACAAGTTGCCCTTCATTTTCTTATGGGAGGTAGGAAAGAGTGGAGGGCACCGTCTGGTGTAGGAACCCACTCCTGCCAATTCTTTCAGGATGTTGGTAACTGTGTCTGGCTTCAAGGTCAGTTCTGAACCAAGTAAAACCCCCATAAGAGGAGACATAACCCCAGGGATCTGGACAGGGTTGTATTTTCCCAAACACTTTCACCTTTCTTTCTTACCTTCAGCACCAAGACATTGGACAGCTCCAACCAGAGGTGGCAGAAACCAAACTGGCTTTTCCCGTTATTGTAACGTTTCGAGTTCCCTAAGACCTCTTCCGGGAAGTCCTGGTGGTGCAGGGGTTAAGAGTTCGGCTGCTAACCAAAAGGCTGGCAGTTCGAATCCACCAGCCCCTCTTTGGAAACCATATGAGGCAGAAACCCTATAGAGAGATTTGATGGCAACTTTTAAGACCTATCCAGGAGCCCTGGTGGCCCAGTGGTTAAAAGCACAACCAGTGGCATCACTAGGGTTGATGTCACCCAGTTCAGGAACTAATGGCATCACCGTCCCGTGCTGATTACCACAGTATTGTAGCTAAAACATGAGAAGACAAAATCAGCGACTATAAAAACACGAGCAGCAAGGAAAACAACAGCGTTTGCTTGTGGTGCATGCAGATGAAACTACGTGATTCGAAGCATCACTGTCATTGGGTAAGAATGACAGCTCTGAGCAGAGCACATTGTTGTTAGGTTCTGTTGTGTCTGTTCAGACTCACAGACACCCCATGTACAACAGAATGAAACACTGTTCAGTTCTGCGCCATCCTCACAGTCGTTACGCTTAAGCCTGTTGTTGTAGCCACTGTGTCTATCCGTCTCGTTGAGGGTCTTCCCTTTTTCACTGACCATCTGATTTACCAGGCATGATGTCCTTTTCCAGGGACTGGTCCCTCCTAATAATGTGTCCAAAGTATGTGAGACAAAGTCTCACCATTCTTGCTTCTAAGGAGCATTCTGGCTGTTCTTCTTCCAGGGCAGATATGGTCATTCTCCTGGCAGTCCATGGTATAGTCAATATTCTTTGCCAACACCATAATTCAAAGGCATCAATTCTTCTTTAGTCTTCCTTATTCACTGCCCAGCTTTTGCATGCTTATAAGGCGACTGAAAAACACCATGGCTTGGGGCAGGCGCACATTAGTCCTTAAAGTGACATTTTTGCTTTTTAACACTTTAAAGAGTTTTTTTTTTTTTTTGCAGCAGATTTGCCCAATGCAATGCACAGTTTCATTTCCTGACTGCTGCTTCTATGGACATTGGTTGTGAATCCAAAATAAAGTCCTTTACAACTTCAATATTTTCTCCGTTTATCATGATGTTGCTTATTGGTCCAGATGTGAGGATTTTTGTTTTCTTTATGTTGAGGTGTAATCCATACTGAAGGTGGTAGTCTTCGATCTTCATTAGTAAGTGCTTCAAGTCCTCTTCACTTTCAGCAAGTAGGGTTGTGTCATCTGCATATTGCAGGTTGTTAATGACTCTTCCTCCAATCCTGATACCCCAATCTTCTTCACATAGTCCAGCTTCTTGGATTATTTTCTCAGCATACAGATTCAGTAAGTATGGTAAAAGGGTACAACCCTGAAACTCACGTTTCTTGATTTTAAACCACTCAATATCCCCTTGTTCTGTTCCAACGACTGACTCTTGGTCTATGTACAGGTTCCTAATGAGCATAATTAAGTGTTCCGGAATTCCCATTCTTCACAATGTTATCCATTAAATGTTGCAATCCACACAGTTGAATGCTTTTGCATAGTCAGTAAAACACAGGCAGGCAAACATCTTTCTGGTATCTTCTGCATTCAGCCAAAATCCATCTGACATCATATCCATTGGACAGACGCATTGGGGGAGTCCATCAGAAGGCTCGAAAAGTAAATTAGCATAGATCTTCACCCTTGTAGGTATGCTGATACACGTAAACTGGGTTTATGGAAAAAAATTTGTTATAACTAATTACATGGATGTTTTTACAAAAAAGGAATAAATTTAGGCTGAAACATTGCACAAAAATTTTATAGACAGTCATTTTGGTGATATGGTCCACGCCCTGTGCACCCCACTAGGGTCACCACTTCACTCAACTGCTAACTGAAAGGTTGACAGTTTGAACCCAGCAGCTGCTCCAAGGGGGAAAGATGTGGCAGTCTGCTTCCATAAAGAATTACAGCCTTGGAAACCCTGTGGAGCAGTTCTGCCCTGTCCCACAGAGTCACTATGAGTTGGAATCGACTCAACAACAATGGGTTAAAACCCACCAAGAGTCCCCGGATGTCACAAACAGTTAAACACTCAACTACTAACCAAAAGGGTTGGTGGCCAGAATCCCCCCAGAGGCTCCTTGGAAGAAAGACCTGGTTATCTGCTTCCCAAAGTTCACGGCCTTGAAGCCCTGTGGAATGCACACACAGGGTCAGTGAGAGTGGCAGCTGGTTTGATTTTGGGTGTAAGACCCATCCTCTTTCCACCCTCACCCTCCAAGATTAAGACAAGCGGATCGTCAGCAGCCAATAAATGGAGAAGTGTCTCAGTTTCCGCAACCCACCCCTTCTCAACATGACTTCTCTCCTCTCCCTGTTGCCCTACACCAGGCGTGTGTGCATTCTCATCCTCTTTCTCCCTCTCTCAAGAAATGCTGCCACTTTCTCCCCTGATGTGGGTTAAGGATTTCCAATAAGGACCAAGTATTTGAAGCTTAACACTGCAGTCTCTGGAGGAGCCAGGACAATTTCACACTAATCTAACCCATGAAGGGAGAGAGCATCGGACGCAAAAATTACATCAAAGAGAAGTTAATGCTGAGAAGCAGGCGACATAAAAAGGAGCTGCTTTCAGTTTCAAATGACTACACCAATCTGGATTAAGAGATCAGCCGGCTGAATGCTTGTATCACCATTTCTGTGCCCGGCACCAGGCAGAATGGAGCCTTGTCCTCAGAGGCCACTCTGAACGGGGTCAGAGGAGAAAATGAAGCTTCTGCCCTAACTCCGTATCCATTGTCATAGCACATGCCCAGGGCTAAGGGCTTTTGAGGGAAAAAAAAAAGTCAAAGAGCTATTAGGAAAACAGCCCAGAAGCAAGCACAGAGAATGCCGGCTTTGTCACCAGGTGATTTTTTTCCCTCTCTAGTGCTCCGAGTTTTTTGTAATGAAGTGATATTACTTTCATCGTGACAAAGATAAAATAGATGTTTAAACAGCAATGGAAACTCGCTGTTTTGCTCTCCATCTGGAAGGTATATCTCTAGGCCTTTTCCTTGGCACTGCACTTAGTGTGGTTAGTTTATTCATGAAGTAGTTTATCAGTGACAGTCCTGAAGGTTATAAAGGTGTGGTCAGTGACGAAGGGATGGGGGCTGTGGCTTCATTCATTAGTTTTCAGACAGCCAGTGGCAACTTGAGAAGCTCTCAACACTTTACTTCTCCCTTTCATACAAGATGGAAACCCTGGTGGCTTAGTGGTTAAGTGCTACAGCTGCTAACTAAAGGGCTGGCAGTTCAAATCCACCAGGCGCTCCTTGGCAACTCTGTGGGACAGTTCTACCCTGTCCTATAGGGTCCCTATGAGTCGGGATCAACCTGATTGTGGCAGCGGGTTTGGTTTTTGTTTTTTTCTTACAAGATATGGGATTCTGTGTTGCTGAATCCTCAGTACTTTGCACAGAAACCAAATGAATAACCATTTGTTGAACAAGTAAAGGAATGAATGAAACAAAGATCTTTTCCGTTTCACTTGACCACGGATAGAATTGCTCCAAAGTAGTCCACTTAGAGGAGGACTAGTGGCACAATGATTAAGCGCTCAACCACTAACAGAAAGATCAGCGGCTCTGGGAGAGAAAAGACCTGGTGACCTGCGCAGGTAAAGATTTCAGCCTAGGAAACCCTGTGTGGCAATTCCACTCTGTCCTACAGGGTGACTATGAGCCAGAATCGACTTGATGGCACACAACAAAAACGGTCCACTCAAATCCAACCCCTCATTTCCCCAGAGCCCCACTGCTCCCTCCCAAAGGCAGGGTCGGGTGCCCAGGACAGAATTATTTTGCCCTCACTTGCTGCCAGCCTGACAGAGGTTGCTTGGGCAGTCAATACACCTTGCCCTGAGCCTGTGCCCACTTGTCTTCATGTGCCCACTGATGGACCCGAAGTCCCCTAGCTGCACAGAATGACCCATAGGATCAAGAAGTGGAGAAGCAGCAAGTGCCAAGGTCCCAGCCTGAGGTGGCCCCGGGGGAGGAGCCGCCAGTCATCCCGGTTTAAGTGGAGCTGAAGTGAGACCAGCCTCCTGCCGCCCCTCCATCTGCCCACCCCCAGGCGGCAGTCTGACAAGTCTAAATCCCAGAATGAATGAAGGCGCCGGGGCTCGTGGAGCCGGTGTCTCCGCGCGCATCTCCGCGCTGATTGACTCGTCGCCTCTGCGAGGCTGACTCTATCAGCTCCTCCGCGCCTCCAATTCCAGGTGTGATTTAGTTTGGAGATGAGAGGTGACAGTTAACATTGGTACTCGTCACTGTAGATCAGACGCAGTCACGCTGTCTTCCCCCTCCCCAGCCCGCCCCTCCCTCCTCGCCGCCTCGCGGTCCCGCGCTCCCTCCCGCCGCGCCCACCCACAGCCCTGCCACTGGCGGGCCGCCGGCTCCTTTCCACCCCTCGGCTTCCCAAGGGTTTCCTCCGTGCCCAATGCCTCCCTCTGGCCTGACCCCTCGAACGGCACACGAGCTCCGTGCCTTCCGTGGGAAAACTTAGAGGGCTTTCCTTTCCCACCTCCTCTGTCTTCTCTTGCTTCTGGTTAGCCTCTGAGCACCTCATTCCCTGTGGGCCCTGCTGCAGCTGGAGGGCTAGGGCTTTCCTCAACAGGGGGAGGGCTTTTGTTTTTGTTTTAATTTTTTATTGAGATGTAACTCACACAAAACGCACAATTCTTTGGTGTAGAGCCAGTGACTTTTGACATATGTAACCATTCCTGTAAGGGCTGTCCAGATCACCACAGAGAACATTTCCAGCACCATCATCACCCCCAAATGCCTCGGAATTGCCCCCTCCCTGCCATGGAGAGGTTTCTGGAAATAAAAACCCTTGCTGGAAGGAGAGCTGCATGAGATGTAAACTGAAGCCCCTCAGGCCGGAAAATCCAGCAGAGTCTAGAAGGTTGGTGTGTTGGGGGGCAGGGGGAGTATTTGTACAGGGTCCTGGGAAGCACATGTGCCTGGTGAAGGACAGCCAGCATGCAGAGTGGCTTTTGACCCCATCTCCTCGGCTTTAGCATTGTGGGGCTCAGAAGTGCAGAAGATCTCAAAAAGTTACAAGGTCAGCCCCTGCCACGGAGCAGGGGCATATCCCCACCCCATTGCCCCAGCCTTTCCTGTTTCTGAAGAGTAACTCTTGTTTTAGCAATGTGTGACCTTGCCAGTGGGACAGTTTATTCTTCCACCAAACCTCATCCCTCTGGCTTCACTTGAAGCCCATCTGACTCACTCAACAGACCTCTGTTGAGGGTCTGGTGGATGTAAGCCCCACAGTTTTATCCATGCAGAGATGAGTAAGATGTGGTCCTTCCTAAATGACCTCTACTCTTGGAGGGGAATCCCTTTGTGGTACAACTGGTGAGTCAGCTTCTAACCAACATGTCGGAGGTTTGAGTCCACCCAGAGGCCCCTCGGAAGAAAGGCCTGGTGTAAAATCAACCATGGAAAACCCTATGGAATACAGTTCTATTCTGACACACATGGGATCACCATGAGTCAAATCAACTTGACGGCAACAAGTCAGACAAGAAACAGTAGTTAATGCTATTGGGGGCTGGGGGGAATGAAAAAGGAAGTAAAATGTTTGCCAAGTACGGCAGGGTACTGGAGATGAGAAGTTACACCAACCTTACTGTTCTAGACTGAGGTGCCAATGGTGGGCACCCTCATGGGAGCCCCAGCCCTCAGCAGCATAAACCTCACAGGTAATATATAGTCTGTTTTCTGCATTAGGATCATGCAAGGTCTTTTTTTCATGTAACTACTAATTATTGAGTGCTGAACAAGGCAGATGAGATCCTTGCCCTCGCGGAACTTAGAGGGAGAAGGCAGACAATAAATGAAATAATTTTAGGTTGCAGTCATGGAACTGGGAGTCTGGAGACCCCAGGGTTTTTTAATTGATATATAAAATGCAGTTAGCGAAGTGCACAGGTCTTAGGTGTACAGCTCAATGAATATGTACAAGCCAGTGGTTTGCTGGTGAATGTTTAACAACTGGCTCTTTAGGGGGCAAAAGAAAACAAAACAAAAAACCCTGATTATAACATTTGCCAAGTACCATGGTGTAAACGAAGCCCTGGTGGCACAGCGGTTGAGAGCTATCAATGCTAACCAAAAGATTGGCAGTTCGATTCCACCAGTTGCTCTTTGGAAACCCTATGGGGCAGTTCTACTCTGTTCTATAGGGTCGCTATGAGTTGGAATTGACTCAATGGCAATGGGATACGGTGTAAATACTCCCATCATGACTGATTTCAAGCCACCAACTGATGTCGCTTAATGTAGAGTTGGGAAGAGGTGTGCACAAAATTGGCTGGTGTGAGGGGGCGTGAGCCAGTACAAGGCGGCTCCAGCAACTCTCTGTACACTGTATAACATACTCCTGTAGCCACCACTCAGATCAAGCTACAGAACAGTTCCAGCACCCCAGAAGTGTTCCCTCACAGTCAAGGGGAAGTTTTTGAGAAAAGAAACCTTGTTGCAAAAAGACCTAGATAAGATGTAAGCAAAGTCCTTTAGGTCTTGGAGAATTCAGAAGAGTCTAGAAGGTTGGGAGTAGGGTCTGTTAGACAAGTAACTGTCCCTTTCTGGGCTTCTGGAAAGTGAAAATGTTGGATGAGACCAGGATTTTTAAACCTGCAACTCCCAGAGTACGAGGTCTTCCCAGAGATGTCTCAAGGGCCACTGATGAGCGGGTCCGGGGAGGGGTTGGGGGGTCTCCAGACACCCTACTCCTCTGATTCAACCTTGGTGGCTCCAGTCATGAATGGGGAACGGAGGAAAACTTGGCTAACGTCTCTAAAGATGTACCATTCTCTTCCTGCAACCTATTACATACTGGGCTTCTGTGCAGGATTTATTTGAAGGAAAAATCTTGCAGCTAAGAATAGTCTGTTTTCCCCTCATTGCTCTAGGTGATCTCTGCTGCACTAATAAGCTTCATGACCACAGTCTGTCCCCACAGGGCCTTCTTCACTCCCTCTCACTCTCATTTATCCCCACGCTGTGCTGGGAGTAGAGTTTCCACCTTCTCAACAGAGAATGTTCCTTGTCTCTTCCCCTCACTCCTGTTTTAAGTCTGGACACCTTATGGCTTCAGGCCTGTCTGGCTTGGCAGCTTCTGAAAGTGCAAATTCCTGACCGTTGGGTACTGTGTCACCCTGAGGGACCGCCTGACTGGAGGGGTCCTTGGAGTTTTCCTGGGCAAAGGTAGAAGATCAGGGAAGGGAGGAAAATTTGGCTAATCTTTCTAAAGATGTCACATCCTCTTCCTCCAACCTGAACCAGTTAAATCGGGGTCCCTTGCATGGAAGGCAAGGTTTCTACCACTGAACCACAAATGCCACATATTTCTCATACAGGTCTTTTACTAAAGCTTACCAACATCCAGTGAAATGAAGGAGGTGAGCCCTTTAGTATAGATGTCCTGGTGGTACAGTGGTTAAGCGCTTGGCTGCTAACTAAAAGGTTGGCAGCTGGAACCCACCAGCCCCTCCGAAGGAGAAAGGTTTGGCAATCTGCCTCTATAAAAATTACAGCCTTGGAAACCCTACGGGGCGTTTCTACTCTGTCCTATAGGGTCACTATGAGTCGCAATCGGCTCAACAGCAATGGGCTTAACAGGAAACAGTTAGAGAGAGAATAATAACTTGCCAAAGTCACACAGTAAGTGGCTGGGATTCTAACTCAGGTTTGTCTAATTGCAAGGTCACTATGAATCAGAATCGACAGCAACAAGTTTGGTTTCAGGTTTTTATACTGTAGAAAGCCACATTTCCTGATTTATTTTTTCCCAATTTAAAGCTAAAATTTAATTACAAAAATAAATTCTCATTGTAAAAAAATAAACAATTATCAATAAAACTAAATTCTTCTTTAACTTTGGTCTTCTCCTCCTCCTCTCCCAGAGGTTATCACTGTTATCAATTTGGTTATCAGTTCTTCTTCCAAGCATTTACACACACACGTGTACCCTTAGAAAATATGTATTATTACTCTGTGGGGTGGTTTATTTTTACATAAGTGGTTTTCTATATTTGTTGTTCTGCAATTTGCTTTTTTTTGCTTAGTGATTAAAAGCCCCACAAGATCAGAGATTTTTGTCTGTTCTGTTCACAGTTGTATCCCCAACACCCAGAACAGTGCTTGGCATGTAGTACCCAAAAAAACCGAACCCACTGCTGTTGAGTCGATTTCAACTCATAGCACCCTATAGGACCAAGTAGAACTGCCCCCATAGGATTTGCAAGGAATGGCCGGTAGATTCGGTAGATTCAAACTGCCGACCTTTTGGTTAGCAGCCTGAGCTCTTAACCACCGAGCCACGAGAGCTCCTGGCACATAGTAGATGCTCAGTAAATATTTGTTGGTGGCCTGAATGAATGAACAAACTCTAACTCTGGAGCCTTTCACGTGAGTACCTGCAGAGCTACCTCATTCTTTTCACTACTGCACAGTGCCCCCTAGTGGACGGGGTGGGATGAAGCCCTGCACTTTGCATAGCCGTTCCCCTACTGATGGACACTTGGCTTGTTTCTAGACTATCACCATCACAATGCAGCAGCAGACATGCTTGCCCATGCATCCTCATTCATTTTCTCTAGGAGAAACACCAAGAAGTGGCATTGTTGGGTCACAGAGAATGGATGGCTTTAATGTTAATTGCATTTTCCAAATGGCCCTTTCAAAGAGGCTTTACAGTTTACCCTTCCACCAGCAGCATGTGAAAGCACCCATTTCCCCATATTCTCGACAATATTTGGTGTTATCACACTTTGTAATTTTTACCTATTGGATGGGTGAAAAATGGTACCTGCTTTAACTTTTCTGCTTTTTCTTTCCTTATGATTACTAATACCAAAGGGTCCTAGGTATAATTTCTGCAGAAGAGAGGTGGAGATGTAGATAGAGGAATTCCTAGAGTTTATTCAGGGAAACTGGGTAAAATTATAATAGCTGACGTTTACCGAGCATAGCCCCATGTAGATATTAAATACATGTCTAGGGCCCAGGCATATCTGGATTTGAATCCTGGCTCTGCTACTTTCTAACTGTGTGACCCAGAGTAAGTCACTTAACCTTTCTGAGTCTTTGTTCTCCCATCTATTAAATAAATGGGGATAATAATAATACCCACCTTATCGGGTTGTTGTAAGAATTAAAAGAGTTAATATTTGTAAAGGTCTTAAAGTGCCTGTCCATAGTACTATGTTATTGGCTTTTAAATAATTAAAAAATAATATATGCCATGGTCTGTTTTGTCTATCTATTTACTTATCTATCTGTTGTTGTTAGGTGCCGTCTAGTCAGTTCCGATTCATAGTGACCCTATAGCACAGATTAGAACTGCCCCATAGGATTTCCAAGGAGCGACTGGTGGATTTGAACTGCCGACGTTTTTGGTTAGCAGCCATAGCTCACCATAGTGCTTAACCACTGCGCCACCAGGGCTCTATCTCTCTATATATGTATGCATGTATTTCCAATTGTCTTATAGACATGCGAAAGCTGGACAACGAATAAGGAAGACTAAAGAATCGATGCATTTGAATTACAGTGTTGGCGAAGGATCTTGAATATATCATGAACTGCCAGGTGAACGAATACATCTGTCCTGGAAGAAGTACAGCCAGAATGCTCCTTAGAAGCGAGGGTGGTGAGACTTCGTCTCATATACTTTGAACATGCTATGAGGAGGAACCAGTCCCTGGAGAAGGACATTATGCTTGGTAAAGCAGAGAGTCAGAGAAAAAGAGGAAGACCCTCAATGAGGTGAACAGACACAGCGGCTGCAACAATGGGCTCAAACATAGCAATGATTGTGAGGATGGTACAGGACCATGCAGTGTTTTGTTCTGTTGTATACAGGGTCTCTATGAGTCAGAACCAACTCGATGGCACCTAACAACAATAACAAATATATATATGGGGGGAGGGACAGTGATTGTTCAACGGTAGAATTCTCCCCTTCCATGCAGGAGTCCTGGGTTTGATTCCTGGACAATGCCTCTCAAGTGCACCTTACTACCTGTTTGTCAGTGGAGCCTGTGATGCTAAATGGGTTTCAGCAGAGCTTCCAGACTAAGAGGGACTAGGAATAAAGGCTTGGCAATCTACTTCTGGGAATCAGCCAATGAAAACCCTGTGGATTATGGTAGTCTGAGCCACAAACAATTGTGGGGGTGTGGTGCAGGACCGAGCAGAATTTTGTTCTATTGTGCACGGGGTTGGCGTGAGGTGGAGACAACTGGATAGTAGTCCCCAGCTTATTATGAGGCTTGGTTCCGACGACTCCACCGTAAGTCAGTTCTGATATGAGTCAAATACCTCCTTTTTTTTTTTTTTTAGCTTTCATTATGATTGCCTTTTATTATCAGTAAATTTATAAATCATGAGTATTTATCAGTAAATTTATAAATCACATCTATGAGTGAACAGCTGAGAATGATAATATCAGCAAACTACATGCTGCAACACTGTAGGTAATACATATTACTAAAGATAAGATACGAAAAAAAAAGTCATAAGCACAGGTAAGCTTAACTCAAATATGTCATAAGTCAGGAACTACCCATAGTCATTTGAGTCTCACAGCAATTTTAATGAGGTAAACACTCTTGTTAATCCCATTTTATAGAAAAAGAAACTGGGGCAAAGAAAGGTTGAGCAATTTATCCAAGGTCACACAGCTGGTCCCTGTAGAGCGAGGGTTTGAACTCATGTTGTTCAGCACCACGGAACCACTACACTATACTTCAATGCTGTAAAAAGGGACAGGAAGCAACCAGATTTCACATTTGGGATAGCTGTAAAAAGTGGGATAAAATTCTCCACTGCCTCAGACAGGTGTTTAGAAAGGGGCCACCCAGGCCTCTGTCAGAGAGCACCCCAGCTTTGTCAGTGTGTCCCAGCCTTTTGGAGGGCCACCCTTCCCTTTACCCTCACTAGTTCTGGAGCCCAGAGTTCAAAAGGATTGTGTCCAAACCCCAGCCCAACCACTTCCTTGCTCTGTGAGTTCAGGTAAACCTCCTACCCCAGAGAGCCTCCCTGGCCTCCTTAGTCAAAATGCATGCAGGGTCCCTGAGAAGGTTAAAAGTAGTAATGCCCGCAAAAGCCCTGAATATAGGAGTCAACCTCTTCCCGTCTCCCTTCTCAAAGTTCACATTGTTATGAGGAAGAACTCGGACCAGTGGCATTCCAAGGGTAGGGCAGTGGGCAGAGTCTGCCCCAGGTGCAGGCAGTAAGGGGGTACATTGTCTTAAAGAATTTAAAAACAATAATGGAACCAACAGCCAGTCTACTTTTTATTATTACCATGGACTGGCAATTCTAAACCAGGCTAGTGATAAAATACTCCTCTCCAAAAAAACCATTGGTTGGTCTAAGTTCTAAATGCCTGCACTTAGGGTAGACATTTCCTACTACCTCCTGTTTGGTACAACAGTGGGTGGGAATTCTTTCTGGTGAAAGGTGTATCTGCTCCAGTAAGGGGTCCTTGCTTACGCCTCAGGGGAAGGCGATAGCAAGAAGTAAGGAGCAGAGGGAAGAGAGGTTTTAGGGACCACAGACAGGACAGTTCAGTTATCTATTACTGTGTTATAAGCTATCCCAAAACAAAGTAGTTTAAAAAAAAAGAAACAACCATTTATTGCTTATGATTCTGTGGACTGGTTGGCAGGGCTCAGCCGGAATGGTCCACCTAAGCACCATGTGGTTTGACTGGGCTTATTCCATGGCTGGAGTACCTGCGTGGTGCAAACGGTCAAAGCTCTCAGCGGCTAACAGAAAGGTTGGCAGTTCAAGTCTGCCCAGAGGTACCTCAGAAGAAAGGCCAGGTGATCTACCCCCAAAAAATCAGCCATTGACAACTGTACAGAGCACAGTTCTACTCTGACACACATGGGGTCACCAAGAGTCAGGGTTTACTCAATGGCAACTGGAAAAGTCTGTGGCTGTCATTTGGGTTAGAAGATCCAAAATGGCCTCATTCTCATGCCTGGCCCCCCCAGCTGGCATGGTTGGGACACTGGAACTTCTTGTTTCTCTTGGTCTTTCATTCTCCAGGGTCTTTCTCTCCACATGACATCTCTAGCAGGGTGACGCAGACTTCTCTGCATGGTGGACATGGTGGCTCAGAATTCCAAGACAACAAACACAGAAGCTGTAAGCCTCTTAAGACGTAGGCCTGGAACTTGCTCAACCTCATTTTTGCTGTAAATCTTAGAAAGGCCAGGTCAAATTCAGTATGGAAGGGAACTACACAAGAATGTGAATTTAGGGAGACACAATTCATTGGGGGTGATTTTATAAATAATCTGCCCCACCCAGCATGATGCCATCTTCAAATTGTGGCTCTCCTGCATTTAGAGAGTGGCTGACCCTGTAGAGGATTCTCTCTGGGGCCTTCCACAGCCCCAATTTCTGGGCAAGGCCTGGTCTCCCTAGGACTCTCCTGAACAACCCTTTCCCACCTTTTCCAACTCCCATCACAATTTATCCCAAGGACCCAACTGGCTGTACTGACCTGTTCTCACCTGACATGCAGGTACTAATAAGCCACAACCAGTTCTGGGCCTGCCACCCCAAGGCAGACACAGTGATCACCTGCAGGCAGTGCCTTAGTCCTGAGGAGCAGCTCGCTTGGTGAAACTTTCAGGCATTGTGGCAAGGGGGTGAAAATCAAACCTGTTGCTGTCGAGTTGATTCTGACTCATGGTGACCCTATGTGTTACACAGTAGAACTGTTCCATAGGGTTTTCTTGGCCGTAATCTTTACGGAAGCACTTCCCCCGTGCCTTTCTTTCACAGTGCAGTTGGGTGGGTTTGAACAGCCAACCTTTAGGCTAGCAGCCAGTTGCAAACAGAGGAAGGGATCATTGAGAAGGTAGGAACTTGACATCTCCCAGGCCACCTCAGGTAGCTGGGTGCTCCTTGACTGATTATATACCATGGGGAGCACCAAACTCTCTAGCAAATTAGTGAACCCGCAGCCTGGCACGTTTTCAGCTACCTCCTGAACTTGTTTGATCTGTGCCCTCCTCACTAATTTCCAAATCTAATGGCAAGAACAGCAGCAACTAATGCTTCCTCTTTTCCAGACTTTGTGCTGAGGCTTTGGGGAGCACTGTGTCCTGATATCCAGAGGGGCCCACAGACTCTCCTCACTCCGTTGCTCCTCACTAAGCTCACCTGTGTGGCCCGTTAAACAAAGGCCGTGCCAGCAGGTCCTTCCTGCCCTTCTTAGCACCACCTCCTCTTCTCTCTGAGCTGCACCCAAGTGTGTATATCTATTATGAAAAGGGGGAGTGCAACCAGCAGTATGTCATGGGAGTGATAATTACATCCCAAACTCCCATCATGCCGTCTGCCGCTGACCTCTCACCCTTTCTCTCCTTCAATCACCTCCCAGCATCACTCACGCTGACAGAGCAGCAGCACAGGCCTGTGACCTGTCAGCCCGGGGACATGACTTATAGGGCCTTGCAGGTGGACAAAGGGAAGGGAGATAGGCCACATAAATCTCCCAAGTGAATAAAAGAGAGTAATGGATTGCGTTCCCCAGTTCTGTGCTAGCGGACTCCCGGGGTCTTGTGATTTGGAGCAGAGTTAAGGTGATGAGGAAGTGGCCCAGCCTGACATGTGGGTCCCAATCAACCTTGCCAAAGCCAGCAGCCTCCACACAAGTCCCAATGTCATGCCCACCCTGATGTCCTAGGGAGTGGAGGAAGAAGGAAACCCAACCTCTTGCCATCACCCCCTAGCCTAGCCTCTCCTCAGACAAGCTCTCTGAAGAGCTCAGTCAGGGTTTCTTCCAGGCAGAGGAGAGGGAAGGAGGGTCACCAGGCCTGGAGCTCTCACCCATTTCTAAAGAGAGCCTAGTCTGGTGCCTCCTACATGTGAGAGGCCACCTGGAATCAGAGGGCTTTGATAGAGATGAGTTCCTAAGCTTCACTGATTGGCATAAAGGGACCTGCCCCCACTAAGGCCTCTGAGAAGAAATGGAAATCCAATGGTGTGGAAACCCTGATTTGGGCAGGCATCTCCTTCTTCCATGGGTGGACCCTCTGAGTCTGGATGAGTTGACACTTCTTTACATACTCCTTGAGTCCAGTCCAGGGACTGCACACTGGGGCCCATAGCCAAATATGGCCCTACAGGCACATCTTTTTATTAGGCCATTTGTTTTATTGAATTAGAATTTTCCAGTGTTCATACAAGGAAGGCCCTCTCTAATCCACAGGCACCTGCCGGCTTGCCCGCCCCCCTACCCCCCCGCCCAGCTCCAGGCATTTACATCACCACCTCTTCCCCATAGGTGATGTGACCCCTGAGGAAGCCCCTGTAGCCCAGGCCTGTCTCCTGGGTGGTTCCTCTCAGACCCTCTGTTATAGATTGAATTATGTCCCCCCAAAATATACATTGTAAATCCTAACCTCTATGCTATGGTTATAATCCCATTTGGGAGTGGGTTGTCTTTGTTGTGTTAATAAAGCATGATTAGTATAGGGTGATCTTGAGTCAGTTTTTTTTTTTTTTTTTTTTGGAGATATAAAAGAGATTAAACAATGGAGCAGCAGAGAGATGGGGCAAGATAGGTGTCAAGACATATGGGAATCTCCAAAAATCCAGAAAGCAGAAGCTGAAGAGACAAGGACCTTCCTCTAGAGCTGATAGAGAGAGAAAGCCTTGCCCTAGAGTCAGTGCCCTGAATTCAGACTTTCAGCCTCCTTAACTGTGAGAAAATAAATTTCTGTTTGTTAAAACCATCCACCTGTAGCATTTCTGTTACAGTAGCGCCATATAACTAAGATACTCTCCAACCTGCCTGTGGCACCTTCTCCACCTCGCCACATGAGTCTTAGACCTGTCTGGACCGTGCATTAGCTTCCTCAAACCCTTTACAGCTCTTACTGCGTTTGAGCCTTGCAATAACCTCCTGAGGTAACAGATAGTGCCACCCCCATTTGAGCAGATGAAGAACGTGAGTCAGGGGTTTAACTGGCTTGCTTTGGACCACACAGCTGGCTAGTGGAAGAGAGAGACAAGGATCCAGAGACTTTGACTGCATATCTACCTCTTTCCACCAAACCATAATTCTACTGAATCATTGCCCCCACAGCATCCAACTATATAATTGAGTTCAAGTGCTATTTGGTCCAATTCTTTACCCTATGCACAAGCGACCTTCGTAATAGCCCCAACATAAATGATCCCACAGCTTCTGCTGGCCCATCTGGTGCCAAGGAGCTCATCACCTCAAAGGATGCATTTATGCCACCCTCAGGCAGCACTTGCCCATAGAAAACTCTTTCTCATTTACCTGGGGCCAAATCTCTGAGGTTCCTACCCCACCCGCATTGGCTTTTCTGCTGCTCTTGGGATTCATGCAGAAAAGTCTTTCTGTGAAATGCATTTCATTTTAAAAATTTGGAGACCCTTTGTTGAGCTCAATAGGCTTGATTGCTGTGCCAGTAAGAACTTTCTCACAAGGGACAAAAATCCAACCCAAAAGAGAATGTGTTGGCTCATGAAACCAGACGACCTCACTTTTGCAACAGGTCATGAAGCCAGACCAGATTCAATGTGAAAGGGGACTACACAAGAGTGCAAATTCAAGGAGGCAAAATTCCAGGGTTAGGCACTGTGGGATCCAAGGATTCAAACATATTTTCAGAACTCTGTCCCCATTCCTTGGCTCTTGCTTTCTTCTGCATTGGCTCTATTCTTAGGCAAGTGTTCCCCATGTGGTGCCCTTGAAAGGTCCAGATGAAATCCCACCAGCTCAGCAAACACAGAAGAAAGAGAGTGCTTCTTTCCTGATAATCTCAGTAAGAGCCATGAGTAGGGTTCTCCTTGACTTGGCTTGGGTCACATGTCCATCCCCAAACCAATACTGTGGTCAAGGATATGCAACAATCAGACAGGCCAGGCCTAGGTCCTTTGTGCCCACCCCCTAGGGTTGACATCACCTATATGGCATGGAGAGTGTGATAGAATGGATGCTCTAAAGAAAATTATGGTGCTATTTTCAGAACAAGGGGAAAAGGATGCTGGGCCAAAACAACAGCTGTCCATTGCATTTGCCATGGTTTTGAGATCCACCCCATCTAGCCACTCTCTCCCTGGCCACTCTCATGTTATTCTCTGTGGGGTGTGGTTCAGAGAGTACAAATCAGTCTCTCAAGTGTGTTGTCAACTATGAAGAGTGAGTCCCCAGTCACCCCGACTCTAGCACCCCACTTTCATCACATAGCATAGGGTCTCATTTAACACTATGGGACCACATTGCAGTTCCAACTCTCCCCCAGCTTGCAGGAAACTTGCACGCCTGTGTCGCTCATCACACGTATACAGCCGTTCAGCCACCATCTCCCTTCTGTGTTTACACAGTTGTTGTTGTTGTTAGGTGCCAGCGAGTCAGTTCCGACTCATAGCGACCCTATGTACAACAGAATGAAACACTGCCCCCTCCTCCACCATCCTCACAATTGTTGCTGTTTGAGTCCATTGTTGCAGCCACTGTGTCAATCCATCATCTTGGGGTCTTCCTCTTTTTCGATGATCCTCTACTCTACCAAGCATGATGTCCTTCTCCAGGGACTGGTCCCTCCTGGTAACATATGCAAAGTAAGTGAGACAAAGCCTCATCATCCTCACTTCTAAGGAGCGTTCTAGCTGTAATTCTTCCAAGACAGATTTGTTCATTCTCCTAGCAGTCCACGGTATATTCAAAATTCTTTGCCGACGCCATAATTCAAATGCGTTAATCCTTCTTTGGTCTTCCTTGTACAGCAGAGTGTTGTTTTAAAAACAAAAATCAAGTGCATGGTTTTACATGTAATCCTATTCAATTTCAGCTTGACAGTTTCAGCCACATCATTCCAATGCATTGGAATCATTTAACATTTGATCGTCTTGGCAGTCTTAAAACATGGACAAAATGCCATGTATTTCCTTGCCAATACATGTTTTTAAAAATAGTCAAGTTCTTTTTTAATCCATAGAACTTCAACTTCCATTGGCTTCTACAGTGCTGGTATACTTTCATCGTGTTTCCAGAAGCCTCATTACAATAAACCAAAAAAACCAAACCTGTTGCCATGGAGTCGATTCCGACTCGTAGCGAGCCTGTAGGACAGAGTAGAACTGCCCCATAGAGTTTTCAAAGACCACCTGGTGGATTCAAACTGCAGACCCTTTGGTAAGCAGCTGTAGTGCTTAACCACTACGCCACCAGGGTTTCCTCATCACAATACCTCGTACAAATATTGGTGATTGTGGAGTTTCATGATTATTTTATAATTGTCATTACGAGATTAAATATGTGCTAACATTTGGTATTATAAAGTCGGATGCCGAAATTTAAAACCAGCTTGTAGCATGATAAAAAATAACGTCTGGGTCTGGGAATTATAAAACATTACCATGATTAACTAAGATAAAATGCGCTACCTAATCAATCAAGGTAATTGTAAAAACACAGATTTAAATTGTTTGGAAATAGGGATATAACTGAAAAATGTTTGGTTTTATAGCCATGTATGAGTGCTTGTATACAAATATAGGCTTTTTCTGGCATAATAATTAAAAAATATAAATACACAGACTGCTTTATTAATCCTCTTTTTTTAATTATTGTGCTTTAGGTGAAAGTTTACAGTGCAAGTTAGTTTCTCATTCAAAATTAACCACAGATTTGTGTAAAAACAAACAATTTGTGACATTGGTTGCAATCTCTACAAAGTGTCAGCAGTCTCACCCTTTCCGTTTACACTCTGGGTTCCCCGTGTCCATTCATCCGGTTTTCCTGTCCCTTCCTGCCTTCTCGCCTTTGCATTCAGGCAGGGGTTGGTTGCCCATTTGGTCTTGTATACTTGATTGAACTAAGAAGCATATTTCTCACGTGTGTTATTGTTTGTTTTATAGGCCTGTTTAATCTTGCTAGCCAATATTTTTTAAAAGCCTCAACAGGACAGGGTTAAGAGCAGAGCCTTATAACCTGCTACTAGATACTCCATCTAGGGTGACATCCACCCAATGACCAGCCCTTCTTAGGGAGAACAGTAATAGCACTTAGCTCATAACATTGTTATGATGATTAAATGAGTTAATATTTGTAAAGCTCTTAGAGCAGGGCCTGGCACTTAGTGATATAAAAATGTTTACTGAACAAACAGGTACTTGGCAGATCGAGATGTAAACTAAAACTGTGTTATTGTTCAATCCATGCTTGCATATCAGGCCCCAATTTCTATTGTGATGGGTTTTATCAAACACCTTGAAATACAAGAAATCGATATTTCTGGCTTCTCCCCCATCAGTCTTAAAAAACAGGGAAAATGAGATTTGGTGGCCATGACCAATACGGGCCCCTTGTGACCACCGCACACTTTGGTATGAGTTCCAGAACCATCTATTTGATAAGCACACTCTGTTCTAAAACTCTACTCTGGGGAATATCCATCTTACCAATCGAGAATGTGTGGCACCACCTATTGGAAATTTGGGACGACATTATATTAGTATCTCTCTCCTTGGAGTCAAAGTTATGACTAAATCCAGAAGAGTTAATTCAGTTTCCTTGAGGCCCAAAAGTCAGGACCCTTCCCTAGATCACTCAGCAAGCTAAGTCATGGCCTCTACCAATGGAGGAATATACCTTTATCAGTTAAAAATTCTATAACCTGCAAGTAACAGAGCACTCAGTCACAGTGGCTTAACCATAAGGATTTGTACAGCCTACACACCAAGAAGTCCAGACGTGGCAGGCCTTAGGATTAGTTTGGCAGCACAAATGTGTATTAAGGACCCAGACTCTTTTTTTTTTTTCTGTTCTGTCATTCTTAGCTATACCTCATAGTTTCAAGATGGCTGCTGTAGCTCCAGGCATCATAGTTTTTCAAGGCACAAATAAAAGAAGAATATCTGTACCAGTGAATTTTCTTCTCTACCCTTTTCCCATTGGGAAGTAAAATATATTTTCTTGAAGCCCCTAGTCAACTTGCTACATGGCTAACCCAAGCTGTAAGGTAGGCTAAGAACAAGAGTATCTATACTATATGGTGGGCAACGGCGAGGGAGAAGGGAGTTAAGAACAGCTGCTGGGTAATCAACAAATAGGGCTTACCACAGCATCCTGGGCAAGATAAGAGTCATATTTCTCCACACCCCCTTCCCCTCACAGCCCAGATGTTAGCTCTGGAAGTAACCATGAATTCATCTTGTCTAACTCCCTCATTTGGCCATGAGAAAACAGAGGCCCGAAGAGAAAAAGACTTGCCCTAGGCCACACAACTGGTTTTGTTTTTGTTTTTTAATCCATAAAATAAGGATAACAATAGTACCAGTCTCATAAGGTTGTTATGATGATTAAAATGAATTTTTATTTGTAAAACACTTAGAACAGGGCCAGGCACAGAGCCTGTACTATGAAAATGTTTGTTAAATAAACAAATATATAAACAAGCAAACTGGGGCTTGAACTCCGATCAACCACCACTGTCTCCAAACTCTGCCAAGGTGCCCTGGGCACCGCAGTACGCTGATGGGAAACGGTAGGATGTTTTAAGCTTTCCAGGCAAACCCAGCAATACTTAACCTCTGTCGGATACCATGTGACCTACCAACTCGAGGTAGTTCACAGTTTCAACACTAGAACGCTCTGCATTCTTTTCAGTGATATCATGTCTTTGAGAAACCACATTTTCAATGGTTGCTGTGACAAAACCATATATGGAATAGGCAATAAGGGTGGTAGTGTCCTATCTGATTCCAAGGCTTGCCAAGCTGTGCAGCACCCAACAGGTACACACATCGCATTGGTATGTGATTGGAGTTAAGCATAAATTAAAATATAATTTTTATTTAAATTTGTGTATTATTTTTTCAGATGGCTCATCAGTTGTTAAGATGTTGTTATTGCTAGTTGCCGTTCAGTTGGCCCTTGACTCATGGTGACCCCATGAACAATGGGGTTGGACCATTGAAACAGGGTTTTCATTGGCTGATTTCTCAGAAGTAGATGCCAGGCCTTTCTTCCTAGAAGGCAAAGTAACAGACAAGCCTCCACTGGCAGACAGGTGGTGGCTGTACACGAGGTGCATTGGCTGGTAATGGAACCTGGGTCTTCTGCATGGAAAGCAAGAACTCTACCAGACCTAATTACTTAATAAACAGAACTTTCAGGTGTTTCTTTTGACCTAGGGGCATTGTGGAGAAATGGCTGTGACACTAAGAATGCCAGGAACTGAGAACGTTCAGGCACCTCTGTCCTTCCACCAGTATCCTTTCTTCTACCCCATCACACTTCTCACCATTACTACCCAACTCTTGTCCACTCCCAAACTTCCTGAAAGACAACAGAGAGGGTATCTGTTGGATGACTTTGGTGTAGCAGACACTGTGCTCTGTGCAGGCAACACAGCACAGAACCAGGCTGAAGAGCTCCTTCTTCACGGTGCTTCCATCAGTGGAATGTAGAGGGAGACAGCTTCTAGAGAAGAGGGCTGTGAACACTTAAACTTGTAATGAGAGCGACTGGCTGCAGCAGGGTTGGTGGGGCGTGGGCTGCTTTAGATTGAGCTGAAACTGCAGGATTCCAAGGAACAGTTGAGCAAAACCCTGGGGCAGAACATTGAAGACAGAGCAAGGTCTGGCCTGCCCTCAGTGAAGCCAGAAGTCAGGTAAATAAATGTGCCACAGGGTTGCCCCTGCCCAACCCCAGGCCAAGCCCAGGGGTCTCTTTCCCTCTGAAGCAGTGCTCTATGCTGTGCTGAGTCCCTGCATCATTCCTTGCTAGCCCCAATCGATAGCCCCCTTCTTGCTTGGAAAGGGGCTGCCACACAGTCCTGGGGAAAGAGAGAGTAAGAGAGAGAGACCCTCCCACCCAAGCCTCACCAGCTGGGCCGGTACCTCTGGAAAGCTGCAGTGCACAGCCCCCCTGCCCTCCCCCCATCTGCCGTTTAACGATGATGGAAGCTGCTGTCAGTGCGTGGCGACAGTAATAAACACTCTTCTTAATAACACAGGGTGTACCTCTTATTAAAATGAATGGACTCCCATGGCGCAGCCTGGGGCTGCACGGCTGGCAGCCAGCCAGGGACAGCAGCCCTCAACTGAAGCAGTTTATCTGCTGTTAATTACTGGCAGGACAATGTGGTGGGGGCTTCTGGGGGCAGACTGAGGCTGAGTCCAGACCAGCCCAAGCTCAGAGATACAGCCGCATACCACCACCCCTCAGAAGGGCCTCAGTATCCTCCCTCAGACTTCACACCCAAGAATGTTGTTATTAGGTACTGTCGACTCGCTGGGTGGATTCAAACTGCCAACCTTTTGGTTAGCAGCCTAGAACTTAACCGTTGTGTCACCAGAGCTCCTATACCCAAGAATAGACACTTCCATATCCAGTGGGATATATTCACACCTATCCAGGAGAACACACACACACACACACACACATATTTGGAGTTGACACAGGAACCCTCTGAGAGGACCCATGTGTGCCTGATGTGGCAAAAAAAGCAGCAAGAGGATCATGACACCATGCCCTGAGGGGTGACCCAGTGCCACTGGAACATGGGTGAACTAAGGCTGGCTAGGAAGTAAAAGAACTGAACAGAAGATTTCAAAGGGCCTCTCGAGAAGACAAAGTAAAGTATTATAATGACATGTGCAAAGAGCTGGAGATGGAAAACCAAAAGGGAAGAACACGCTCGGGGTTTCTCAAGCTGAAAGAACTGAAGAAAAAATTCAAGCCTCGAGTTGCAATAGTGAAGGATTCCATGGGGAAAATATTAAATGATGCAGGAAGCATCAAAAGAAGATGGAAGGAATACACAGAGTCATTATACCAAAAAGAATTAGTCGATGTTCAACCATTTCAAGAGGTGGCATATGATCAGGAACCGATGGTACTGAAGGAAGAAGTCCAAGCTGCTCTGAAGGCATTGGCGAAAAACAAGGCTCCAAGAATTGACGGAATATCAATTGAGATGTTTCAACAAACAGATGCAGCGCTGGAGGTGCTCACTTGTCTATGCCAAGAAATATGGAAGACAGCTTCCTGGCCAACTGGCTGGAAGAGATCCATATTTATGCCTATTCCCAAGAAAGATGATCCAACTGAATGTGGAAATTATAGAACAATATTGTTAATATCACACGCAAGCAAAATCCTGCTGAAGATCATTCAAAAACGACTGTAGCAGTGTATCGACTGGGAACTGCCAGAAATTCAGGCCGGTTTCAGAAGAGGATGTGGAACCAGGGATATCATTGCTGATGTCAGCTGGATCCTGGCTGAAAGCAGAGAATACCAGAAGGATGTTTACCTGTGTTTTATTGACTATACAAAGGCATTCGACTGTGTGAATCATAACAAACTAGGGATAACGCTGCGAAGAATGGGAATTCCCGAACACTTAATTGTGCTCATGAGGAATCTTTACATAGATCAAGAGGCAGCTGTTCGGACAGAACAAGGGGATGCTGATTGGTTTAAAGTCAGGAAAGGTGTGCGTCGGGGTTGTATTCTTTCACCATACCTATCTGTATGCTGAGCAAATAATACGAGAAGCTGGACCATATGAAGAAGAACGGGGCATCAGGATTGGAGGAAGACTCATTAACAACCTGCATTATGCAAATGACACAACCTTGCTTGCTGAAAGTGAAGAGGACTTGAAGCGCTTACTAATGAAGATCAAAGACCACAGCCTTCAGTATGGATTACACCTCAACATAAAGAAAACAAAAACCCTTACAACTGGACCAATGAGCAACATCATGATAAACAGAGAAAAGATTGAAGTTGTCAAGGATTTCATTTTACTCGGATCCACAATCAACACCCATGGAAGCAGCAGTCAAGAAATCAAAAGACACGTTGCATTGGGCAAATCTGCTGCAAAGGGCCTCTTCAAAGTGTCGAAGAGCAAAGATGTCACCCTGAAGACTAAGGTGCGCCTGACCCAAGCTGTGGTATTTTCAATCGCGTCATATGCATGTGAAAGCTGGACAATGAATAAGGAAGACCGAAGAAGAGTTGAGGTCTTTGAATTGTGGTGTTGGCGAAGGATATTGAATACACCATGGAATGCCATAAGAACGAACAAATCTGCCTTAGAAGAAGTACAACCAGAGTGCTCCTTAGAAGCAAGGATGGTGAGGCTGCGTCTTACATATTTTGGACACGCTGTCAGGAGGGATCAGTCCCTGGAGAAGGACATCACGCTTGGCAGAGTACAGGGTCAGCGGAAAAGAGGAAGACCCTCAAGGAGGTGGATTGACACAGTGGCTGCAACAATGAACTCAAGCATAACAACGATTGTGAGGATGGCGGTGTTTTCGTTCTGTTGTGCACGGGGTCGCTATGAGTTGGAACCAACTCGATGGCACCTAACAACAACAACGTGTGTGTGCATGGGGCCCTGGTGGCACAGTGGTTAAGAGCTCAGCTGCTAACAAAAAGGCCAGCAGTTCAAATCCCCCTCTGGTTCCTCTGGCTTTGTGTTTCCACTACACTTAATTGAGCTCCAAGGTATGTGAACCACCTCAGCTCCAAGTCAGAGCAGCACCAGTGCAAACCACGAGGCTCTCATCACAGCTCAGGGGGCTCTAGGGTCAGCTTTGAGGAGTAGGTGATAAGGAGCCAGGGTCCAGAACCCCGTATTATGGAGGCTCCTAATAATTCTGAAACACCCCTCACTGGGTGCCTGCTGTGTGCAGGGTCCCCTGCGAAAGGTTTTACATCCGCTTTCTCATTTCCTATGCATGACAATGCCCTAGTGCTAGAGCGTTAGCGTTAGCTCCATGTTACCGATGAGGAAATTGAGGCTCTGCAAGACTGCAGAAGTTTCCCAAGGTCCCAAGCTTTTAACCACTGAGTCATGCTGCTTTCTGCTGCTGGAGGAGCTCTCCGAGGCTCTCTGGGATTCTTTCCCATGTGGAAAGAGGGGTGCAAACATCTTCTGGGATGAAGGATGAGGGCCGTAGCAACCTTTGTCATATCTTTAGGTAGATGAGAGAGCTGCGGTGGGCAAGCGACTGGACAACACCCACTTCCGTCTGGCTCCCCGGGTGAAGGTCCAAATGACTGTACCCTTGGGAGCCTGGGGAGTAGGGAACAATGGTGGCTTCTAGAGATGCCTAGGGATAGAGCCCTGGTCACGTCCAGGCTTGGCATGAACGCTACTTTGGACCCCTCCAGTATGTGTGTCCAGGTGGCTGCAGGGAAACCATGAATGGAACAAGAAGTTGGGGAGGAGGACATGGGTTATGGTAGGGAAAGGGATGTTCTCACCTATTTTTCATTGGCAATGATGACAGTAGTGATAACCATAGGCACCATTTTTGTATACCCACTCTGAACCAGGCATCGGTAGGAGCTTCTACATCCTTTACTAAAACTGAGGCCCATGGACCAGCAGCATTGGCATCAAGTGGGAGCTTGTTAGAAATGCAGACTCTCAGGCCTAGCCCCAGAACTGCAGAGTGGGAACCTGGATTTTAATCACCCCAGGTGATTCACAAGCACAGGTAAGGAGTGAGAAGCGCTGCCTTATAGCCTCTCTCATTCAGTCCCTACTATGACATCCCCAGGAAGTTTTTCACTTTCCTTTGGATTTTACAAATGAGGAAACTGAAGCCCAGAGAGGTGGAGTCCCTTATGGAAGCTCACATAGGCAGGAACTAGTAGCAATGGAATTCAAGCCCAGGGCAGTAAGCCTTCAAAACCAAGAAAAAAAGTTGAGTTATTCCTTAATGGGCCAGAATTTCTGTTTGGGGTGATGAAAAAACTTTGGAAATAGTAGCGATGGCAGCACAGCACTGTGAATGTAATCAAGGCCACTGAACAGTACAATTAAAAATGGGTACAGTGGCAAATTGTACTTTATATATATTTTACCACAATTTAAAAAAATCATGAAAGAAATGATGGGAGGTTTATGAGCTGATTCTTGGAATCTGAGCTTTGATTCTTTTCCACTGTCTCCTCCCCAGGCTGCCTCCCTGGAAGGACCCCTGAAGCTCCCTTGGGGGTGGAGTGAGAATGAGGGTAGAAGCAGATTTTCAAGGGCTGCTCTGGGTGCTCAACACTGCTGCTCCCCTCTGGGCCCCAGCTAGGGGGCTGCACCTAGGGGTCTGTCTGTGCTGGCAGCCCCTTGTAGGAGGCACTGGGAAGGCGGCTACTCAAGAGGCCAACGAGAAGACCCTCTTGCCTCCCTTCCCTCCCAGCCCCTCAGCCTGGCCCTCCTGACATAGTCACTGGGAACAAAGGGGTATTCTAGAAAAGAAAGGGAAGGCAGAAGAAGAATTGACGCTTTCCAACCATGATGCTGGCAACAAATATTGACTATACTATGGACTGCCGGAAGAACGAACAAATCAGTCATAAAAGAAATACAACCAGAATGTTCTTTACGAGTGAGGATGATGAGACTTAGGCTCACTTACTTTGGACATGTCGTCGGGAAAGACCAGTTGCTAGATAAGGACACCACGCTTGGTGAGATAGAGGCTCAGCAAGAATGAAGAAACCCTCAATGAGAAGGACTGACACAACAGCCGCAACAATGGACACGGATACACCAACCATGAGGATGACGCAGAACTGGGCAACACTTAGTTCTATTGTACGTAGGGTCGCCATGAGTCAGAGGCCACTTGATGGCAGCTAACAACAAGAGAACCTGCCAGGTAAGCTCAGCTCCCAACGAGTCTGGGCGTCTTCCCACCTGGCGAGGGGCTGGGACAGGAGCGTCCCTTAGGAGCCACGCGGTGACGCACTTCTCTGCCGCAGCATCTGTGCCCACGGGGCCGCGGCACGCGCCGCATCTCATTCCGGGCCTCAATCTCTCCCATTAGCGGAGATTGCAGGTTCAGAGCACAGACATCACCGCCTGTCACTGCTGCCACACGTCAGCCGTCACCCGGGAATGGTCTCGTCTCCCTCAATCCATCACGCAATGTTTCCACCGCTCTCTGGAAGCCCCCCTCCACCCCGACCCAGGGGAGCTGTGGCACTGAGCGGGGGGAGAAGGGCGGACGCTGTGGCGGTGAGCTGAGGCCAGCGGCACCTGAGGAGCCCAGGCTACG
This sequence comes from Elephas maximus indicus, assembly GCF_024166365.1. NCBI lineage: Eukaryota > Metazoa > Chordata > Mammalia > Proboscidea > Elephantidae > Elephas > Elephas maximus. The sequence goes on along the minus strand of NC_064828.1, from coordinate 88,867,135 downwards.
CCTCGCCTTGGAGCAGGCCTGCTCCAACACCTCAGAGGAAGCGGGGAGGGGTGTGACAGAGGCCTGCCCACCTCGCTGGAGCCCAGAATCTGTGTTTGCTGCCTCTGAGGACGCAGCTCCTGTAGTTAGAATTGCAGATCTTGGCCCCCACCCCTGGACATTCTGATTCAAAGCCTCTGGGGTGGGGCCTGAGAATCTGCATTTTTAGCAAGTCTGCTCCTTGTGATTTTGCGGTGGTTGGTCCCTGAACCCAACTTCAAGCACTTTGCTAATAGAGTACTGTACAACTTAGGGTAGGCTACGTTATATCATCGTAACCACCATCCCCCAACTCTCAGTGCTTTAAAACAACAACCACTCATTTCTTGGTCCAGCTTTGCCCATTGAGGTTGTTCAGAGGCCCAGGCCAACAGAACTCGGTCTCAACCATACTTTTATGATCGCCAGGCCAGTGAGGAGCAGAGCTGGAGGGTCTCACATCAGCAAATAAAGGCTCCAGCCCAGAAAGTAACACATAGCACTTATGCCCGTAACCCATTGACCAGAACAAATCACAGGACCTTCCTTACCCAACTTCAAGAGGTGGGAAAATATCCTTCCATGCCAGGGAAGAGAGAGGGATGGCATTTGAGTGAGCAGCTGTAATGACTGCCACACGCCCTAAGGCCAAAGCCCACCCCCTTACCTGGTGCAAATTTATTCCCTGGCTGCAGCAGGCATGGCAGAGGGGGGGAAGCACGGGGCAGAGGCCTGGGCCCACGCCCCACTTCATAGTCTTCTAGGTTTATTCACACGCATTATCTCAGTGTAGATTCTCACTGCAGCAGAATTATTTGTTAATAATTATTTATAAATAACAATGAGGGCAGTGGTGGCTCAGGGGTAGAATTCTCCCCTTCCGTGCAGGAGAGCAGGGTTCAATTCCCAGCCAAACTACCTCAAGCACAACCACCACCCATCTGCCAGGGGAAGCTTGCATGTTGCTGTGATGCTGAACAGGCTTCAGCAGAGCTTCCATGCTGAGACAGGAAGAAAGGCCTGGTGATCTACTTCCAAAAATCAGCCAATGAAAACCCTGTGGATCACAACAGTTTGACCTCCTTGCACGTGGGGTCGCCAGGAGTCAAGAGCCTGACTCCACGGCAGCTAACAACAACATAAAAGTGACACTGAAGCTCAGAAAAGCTGAGAGAATAGTCCGACGCCACACAGTCAGCTAAAGGGAAGGACTGAGTATAGCCCCCAGGCCTTCAGGCTCCCAGTCCAGGGCTTTTTCAAACAGGCTCCATCCCAGCCAAGAACAGGCTGGATCCATGAACTTTGTGCTGGTCAGCCTGGGCTAGGCCTCTGCCAGTGAGCTGGGCCCCTGTGCCCCTTGGAAGTCTGCGCGGGTCAACCCCACTCTCCAAACCCTATGAGGCTACTGGCATCTCTTTCCCATCCATCTTCCAGGAGATGGGAGGCTCCATCAGCCCCCAGCCACCAGCAGTCTCCATCAGCACTTCAGCCTACCTCCCCAGGCCAGCAGACAGAAGAGGTGCCCAGATTCAATTCCAAGGCCAGCGGAGAGCATAGGTGAAACAAATGAGTCGTACGTCCAGGACTCAGTAGTGTTGCTGAGAAATGTTAGGTCAGGTGACAGGGAGACTGGAGCTGGGTGGGTGAGGGTGTACTTGTCCAACGTTTGGAAATTAAAACCAGTTGCCATTGAGTCAATTCCAAATCATGGCTGATTTTTTGGAGTAGATCACCAGGCTTTTCTTCCGAGGTGCCTCTGAGTAGATTAGAAACTCCAACTACTTGCACCACCCAAGGACTCCTTCGGAAATTAAGGGGATGAAAACAGTCTAAGCTTGATTCTTTTATCACCCAGCTGTGTGACCCAGGCTCAAAGGGGCAGGTGGAAACAGGACAACCTGGGTACACAATCCGTATTCTGGGGTGTTCCTAGGGCCCCAGCCTCCCTTTCCCCCCACCCCCTCGCCAGTCTCTGGCTGAGGCTCACCCTCATGCAGGCAGGGCTGGGCCGAGCTGGCTGCTCCAGGTCTGGGTGGAGCTGGCCTTAGGCATGAACTGGGGCCATCACCTCTCAGCCAGTGTAGTAAAAGCTTCTGTTGTGAACAAGAACATGTATTGATAGATACATTTGATCTTAGAAGAGGTTTGCGCCCTTCACATATACTTTTTATTTCCTCCTGGAAAAAAATGCAACATGGGACCTTAGGGGACCCCTAATCTCCTGAGAGGGGCCTGTGTTGTCACTCAGCCACTCTGTGCCCTTCCACACAAGACCTGAGTTTCCCTTTTCTGTCTCTACTGTGCACCCCACTCCCATCAAGGGTGGAGCAGCAAGGATGAGGTGGGGGCTGCTAGCCCCACACCAGGGTGCTCACGGGGGTATCGGTAGCCTCAGGCTGTGAGACTACACAGAGACAGTGGGGATGGGCAGGAGGAGGAGCACCAGATTTTGAGTTCAAACCTGGCATAGAGTGTCTGGCTTAGCTGCTTCCTGCCCAGATGGTCTTTGTAAATCTCCTATTCTTACTAGCTTCCTTATCTATACAGTAGGGCAGTAATAACAATCTCTGTTTTCTCAGGGAGTCCCTGACTGGTGCAAACAGTTAACACACTCAGTTGGTAACTGAAAGAGTGGAGGTTCAAGCCCACTCAGAGGCACCTCGAAAGAAGGTCTGGAGATCTACCTGCAAAACATCAGCCACTGAAAACTCTGTGGAGCACAGTTCTACTCCGACACACATGGCGTCATCGTAAGTCAGAACTGACCTAATGGCAACTGTTTTTTTTTTTTTTATTGTAAATTCTACGACTTTTCACCTCATTCCTTCCGCAAATATATTTTGAGCACCTACTATGTGCCAGGCACCATTCTAGGAGCTGGGGGCACAACAAGGAGCAAGACAGAGCATTTGTGCCCACAGGGCTTTCAGTCTAGGCAAAGAGTGTCTAGCGGAACCTGGGGCTGCCAGGCTGCCCTGCAATCACAGCAGCCCTCGCGCCCAGGAAGCTCAGACACTCAGCCTGGCCTTCCTTAGGAGGGGTCCAGCTCACCCCCACCAGACAGCTGGGAAGGGGTGGTACCTTCACTCCTGGCAAAGTAGGTCTGAGCCATCACCAGAGGACACACCTGGGGTCCCAGCACCCACTCAAGCAGCCTCACCTCTGTCCTCTGTAGGACACACACAGATGAAGGGTGACCTCTAGTGATTGACGCCCTGCAGAGAGCTCGGCCACCGGCCAGTTGCCACCTGTCACCAACCTAACTGAAAACCCAGAGCCTTGGCTTCCCTCCCCTATTCCACACCCTTCTTCATGACCATTCTCTGAAGCCATTTCCCTCCCACATGAGCAGGGACACCATTTCCCCTTGGTGGCTGTGCCTGTGACCAGAGCTTCCAGATAAAAGCCAGGGCTTGCATCGGACTGGCCTGGGGTCGTCATGGGATCAGGTATTTGCTACAGATGCATTCTGGGAAGGCCTGGGAAATGCTTAGTCTACAAAAGGGGTCTGGGCGCTGATGGACATACAAAGCTAAGCCCAGCCTTGGCTCCTAAGTGAGGAGACTCATCTGTCCCTGAAGGGCCAGCCAGCTCTGGCCCAAGCACAGACCTCCCAGTCCATTTCTTGTCGTAGCCCTGGAGGGGAGGGAAGCTGGCAAAAGTAGGCCACTTGAGGTGAGGTGCAGTGGGGCCTGGAGGAAGTCCTGCCCACTGTCCTGACTTCACAGCCCTGAATATCCTCTGTGAGGTTGTCCTTGATCTCTGCCTCACCCTATGTTTCATTTAATCCTCAACAACTCTATGAGGTTAGGGCTTTATCATCCCCATTTCACAGATGGCAAGAACGAGACAGAGAAAGGTTGTTCAAGGTCACATAACTAATAAATACAAGTTGAGGTTCAAATCCAGGCAGTCTGACTCTAGAACCTGTGCTCTTAGCCACTGTGCCAGACTGCTGGGGCAAGGTCAACACCACAGGAATGGATTGGGGAGCCGTCAGTACGGATAGTACTTGAGATGCCAGAACTGGACAAGGCTGCTCAGATGCGTAGAGAGAGGAGAAAGAAAGAGGGCTGGGGTCTAAGCCCTGGGCCATTCCACGTTCAGAAGTAGAGCTGAGCCTGCAAAAAGGACAGAGAAGGGGCTACCGGGAGGTAGGAGGGAAGCTGGAGTGTGTAGTGTCCTGGAAGCCAAGGAGGTGGCTGTTCCAGAAAGAAGGGAGAGGTCAGTGATCACCTGCATTGAACGCTGCTGAGAAGCCAAGTAAGGTGAGAATAGAGAAGTAACCATTGGATCTGGTTGCCTGGTGACCTGGAGAAGAACTGGTTCAGTGGAATGGTGGAGCGGGTTGAGAGAGCGCAAGATGAGAAAGTGGGGACAGCAAATTTAGTTGGCTCTGAGGTGTCCTTGGGTGGTGCTAACAGTTAATATGCTTGGCTGTTAACTGAAAGGCTGGCAGTTTGAGCCCACCAAGAGGCACCTCGGAAGAAAAACCTGGCAATCTACTTCCAAAAATTCAGCCACTGAAAATTCTATGGAGTACAGTTCTACTCTGATACACATAGGGTTGCCATGAGTTGGAGTCAACTCAATGGCAACTGGCTTGGTTGTTTCGGTTGGAAGGTTAGTGAAAAGAGCACTAGACTAGGAGTCAAAAGACTCCCCCTAGCCCCCCATGTACTAGCCCTATGACCTTGAAAAAGGGGTCCAACATTTCTGAACCTCAGTTCCTATCTGTAAAATGGGGATGAAGAGAATACCTATCTCACAGGACTACAATGAGGAATCAAATGAGAGATATGAAAACGCTTTGAAAACTGCGAAGCCCTGGGAAGATAGGAGGCATTTTAAGGCTCTCGAACGGCTTCTTTCATGTAGGAGCCCGGATTTGCTCCCTCCCTCTTTTTCTACTTTAACCATCTGTCTCTCCAATCTGAAATCTGTTCTGCCTGACCCCTAGCTGACCAGAGCCTTCCCTCTCCCTCTGTCCTGCCACGAGCCTCTTCTTCACAGCCCTAGCTTGGCTCTGGGGGGCTCAGTCGAGTATGCAAATGTCTCCCCAACCAGCTGGTGTCTGCCTCCCAGAAACACATGTTCCAGAGTCCCTTTGCCTCACAGGGGAGAGGGGGACCAGAGGCTCTTCCGGCTTCACGATCCAGAGAAGAAACGTTACCGAGCAAGGAACGACACAGCCAGCAGATGGGGAAGGGCTGCCAGACTCAGGCAAAGAGGGCAGGAGAGGATTGGGGAATTGTGTGGGTGAGGGGACAGGGTGGGCATGACACAGACACCAGAGTGTCAGGTATATGCCTGCAGGCCACGAGGGCACATCGCCTACCAGGATACAGCAATCCCTATTGATCCACCTTTGGACTTCCTGGTAGAAATCTTGAGGCCACCAAAATTCTATTGGATTTGCAAAATTAGCCTTATTTGGATTAAAAAATATATATATTATAAAATACTTAAGACCTACACAAAGGTATCCAGAATAATGTGATGGAGCCCCATATATCCACCCTCCAGCGTAAGAAATCACACATTTTATGACAAATACAGGTAAAGGTCCTTTGTACCTCTCTCTGACAGCACCCGCCTCCCCCCGGGGTAACTGCTATTCTGAATTCAGTGCTTATCATCCCTGTACATTTCTTTGTACTTTTACCGTATATGAATGCATCCCTAAACAATCTACAGTGTCATATTGCGAATTATGAATTTCTATATAAATGGTTATCATATAGTTCATATTTTTGGCAACTTCCTTTGTTGGCTTTATATTATATTTATGGGATTTAAGTATGTTGGACTGAGCCCTGGTGTGCAACGGTTAAGTGCTCACTACTAACCGAGAGGCTGGCAGTTCAAATCCACCCAACGGCTCCTCAGGAGAAAAACCTAATGACCTGCTGCCATAAATATTACAGCCAAGCAAATCCTATGGGGCGGTTCTGCTGTGTCACGTGGGATTGCTAAGGGTCAGAACTTATTTCGATGGCACCCAACAACAACAACGAGGGGCATGTTGTCAGCTCACTCGTTTGCATCGCCATTTTCCCACATTTTTCATAACACCTTTGCCCCCAGACAGAGAGCACTTAGACCGTGACCTTGACCCTTGGTCCTTGCCCTCTCATCACAAACACAGATTCCAGGGGCAATTCCGCAGACGAGGAAGGGAGACAGGCTTTGGAGACCTGAGGTCTGTTTCTTTTGGTAGTTGGCAGGTCCTGCGAAGGCCCTGGGGAGGGGGCCCTGTGGGAAGCCCAGCAGAAACCTCTGCTTCTGCTCTGTAGGGCTGCAGTAATGAGCCGGCCACAACAGGGATTTTTGTGCTAACGCCAGTGTGAGTGCCGATGTAGAGGGCGGTGATGGTTCGGCGGTAGAATTCTTGCCTTCCATGTGGGACACCTGGATTCCCGGCCGTTGCATCTCAAGCAGATGCAGCCTATCTGTCAGTGGAGGCTTGGGTGTTGTTATGATACTGAACAGGTTTCAGCGAACCTTCTAGACTAAGACGGACGAGGAAGAAAGGCCCAGCAATCTATAGCTTTTTGTTCAGTTGTGCATGTGGTTCCCATGAGTCAGGGGCTGATTCAACAGCAGCTAACGACAACAACAAATAGTCATACTGAGCACTCATACAGCGCACACTACGTGCCAGGCACCATTTCAAGCACTTGACTCATTTAATCCCACAGGATGGATGCTATTAACTCGCCATTTTCCAAGTGAGAAAACCGAGGTCCAGAATGGTGAAGAAACCCTCCCCAGGCCACACAGTCACGCAGAGGCTGGACTGGCTCCAGGAGGCCTACTTTAATCACACGCTGCCATCCCAGAAGTTTTGTTACATGTCCTCCTCCTCAGTGGCCAGGTGATGGTTGCCTCTGGGCTCTAGTGTTTGGTGCATCTTGCAGGCTGCAAAGTCGCACGCCTAAGGACATGGCTAACTTGATGTCAAAGGAGCCCCATAAAAGCCTCAGTGAGCAACAGCTTTGCCAGATCCAGCTTTGCTGCACAACATGACAAATTTGCTATGAATTTCCAGGTTATACCCAATTTCTAGATAGCCAGGAGGCCATTAGAAGGGCACCAATGACCCGTACGGATTGTTCCATAAACATAATGTCCTTTCAATCAGAGCCTGAACGCACGTAAGCACGTGGAAAGTCGCTTTCAAAACTTACAGTAAGAAGCAAACTGTACACAGCTGAAAAGCTGTCTGATGACAACTTTTGACCACAAAAGCTGTCAAAAGAGATGACAACTTCCATGCACATTCCACTTTTCATGGCGGGCAAGAGACTTAAATACGACAGTTGTTCGACACACCATTCCCTGGCTTCTGGAAACCGTCCCAGCGGAATTCTTCCATGCAAGCCCTCTACCTGGCACCATGGTTGAGGGCCCAGCGGGAGCCTACCTTCTGCTGGTCTTCCCCTGGCCAGGTAGACCCACTTAGGTGGGCAGTAACCTTAATGTTACACACGCCTCGCTAACACCATAGCTAAGGAGACAAAGAAAACTTCCTCTCCCAGCTATTTCATACCTCGGCCTGCCATGACTAATTGTGTCTCTTTAACCCTGCTAACAAACACCCTGCTGCATCACGCCCTCCTGACTTCCTGAGGAGGGGGGTGATTAGCCCACAATTGTATCTTTTATTTATTTATTTTATTGTGCATTAGGTGAACATTTACAGAGCAAATCAATTTCTTATTAATACACAAATTATTTTGTGACATTGGTTGCCAACCCCCTAATGTGTCAACACTCTTTCCTTCTTCACCCTGGGTTCCCTGTTTCTATTCGTCTAGTTTTCTTGTCCCCCACACGTCTGTCAGTTTGTCATACTGTGGGGGTTTGCATGTTGTTGTGATGCTGGAATCTACGCCACCGGTATTCAAATACCAGCAGGGTCACCCATGGCAGACAGGTTTCAGTTGAGCTTCCAGACTAAGACAGACTAGGAAGAAGGACCCGGCAGTCTACTTCTGAAAAGCATTAGCCAGTGAAAACCTTATGAATAGCAGCAGAATGTTGCTATACTGCCAGTAGATGAGTCCCTCAGGTTGGAAGTCGCTCAAAAGATGCTTCCTCAGCTAACAGATACGTGAGGAAATGCCCTCGATCATTAGCCATTAGAGAAATGCAGATCAAAACTACAATGAGATTTCATCTCACTCCAACAAGGCTGGCATTAATCCAAAAAACACAAAATAATAAATGTTGGAGAGGCTGTGGAGAGACTGGAAAGCTTATACACTGCTGGTGGGGATGTAAAATGGTACAACCACTTTGTAAATCGACTTGGCGTTTCCTTAAAAAGCTAGAAATATAACTACCATACTATCCAGCAATCCCACTCCTTGGAATATATCCTAGAGAAATAAGAGCCTTTACACGAACAGATATATGCACACCCATGTTTATTGCAGCACTGTTTACAATAGCAAAAACATGGAAGCAACCAAGGTGCCCATCAATGGATGAATGGATAAATAGATAAATAAATTATGGTATATTCACACAGTGGAATACTACGCATTGATAAAGAACAGTGAAGAATCTGTGAAACATTTCACAACATGGAGGAACCTGGAAGGCATTATGCTGAGTGAAATTAGTTGCAAATGACAAATATTGTATAAGACCACTATTATAAGAACTTGAGAAATAGTTTAAACTGAGAAGAAAACATTCTTTTGTGGTCACGAGAGGGGGGAGGGAGGAAGGGTGGGAGTATTCACTAATTAGATAGTAGATAAGAACTACTTTAGGTGAAGGGAAAGACAGTACACAATACAGGGGAGGTAAGCACAACTGGACTAAACCAAAAGCAAAGAAGTTTCCTGAATAAACTGAATGTTTCAAAGGCCAGTGTAGCAGGAGCAGGGGTCTGGGGACCATGGTTTCAGGGGACATCTAAGTCAATTGGCATAATAAAATCTATTAAGAAAACATTCTGCATCCCACTTTGAAGAGTGGTGTCTGGGGTCTTAAACGCTAGCAAGCAGCCATCTAAGATGCATCAATTGGTCTCAACCCACCTGGATCAAAGGAGAATGAAGAACACCAAGGACACAAGGCAATTACGAGCTCAAGAGACAGAAAGGGCCACATGAACCAGAGGCTACTTCAGCCGGAGACCAGAAGAACTAGATGGTACCTGACTATAACCTATGACTGCCCTGACAGGGAACACAACAGAGAACCCCTGAGGGAGCAGGAGAGCAGTGGGATGCAGACCTCAAATTCTCATAAGACCAGACTTAATGGTCTGACTGAGACTGGAAGGACACCAGTGGTCATGGGCCCCAGAACTTCTGTTGGCCCAGGACAAGAACCATTCCTGAAGCCAACTCTTCAGACATGGATTGGACTGGACAATGGGTTAGAGAGGGATGCTGGTGAGGAGTGAGCTTTGTGGATCAGGTGGACACTTGAGACTATGTTGGCATCTCCTGCCTGGAGGGAAGGTGAGAGGGTGGAGGGAGTTAGAAGCTGTCGAAATGGACATGAAAAGAGAGAGTGGAGGGAGAGAGCGGGCTGTCTCATTAGGGGGAGAGTAATTGGGAGTGTGTAGCAAGGTGTATATCAGTTTTTGTGTGAGAGACTGACTTGATTTGTAAACTTTCACTTAAAGCACTATAAAAATTTATATATATATATATATATATATATAAAAGATGCTTCCTCGAAGTGGAGTTGACCTTAATGACATGAATGGAGTCAAGCTTTTGGGACCTTCATTGGCTGATGTGGCACAACACAAAATGAGAAGAAACAGGTGCACAGCTTCTTCATTACAAATACTTTTTTTCAACAACATAAAGAGCAACTATATATGTGGACCTTGCCAGATGGAATACACAGAAGTCAAATCGACTATATCTGTGGAAAGAGATAATGGAAAACTCAATATGATTACTCAGGACAAGGCCAGGGGCCAACTGTGGAGAAGACCATCAATTGCTTATATGTAACTTCAAGTTGAAGAAAATTAGAACAAGTCCACAAGAGCCGAAGTACAACCTTGAGTATATCCCACCTGAATTTAGAGACCATCGCAAGAATAGATTTGATGTGTTGAACACAAATGAACGAAGACTAGACGGGCTGTGAAATATCATGGACATTTTACATGAAGACAGCAAGAGGTCATTAAAAAGACAGGAAAGAAGGAAAAGACCCAAATGGGTGTCAGAAGATGCTCTGAAACTTGCTCTTGAATGTAGGGTAGCTAAACTGAACAGAAGAAATGATGAAGTAAAAGAGTTGAACAGAAGATTTCAAAGGGTGGCTCGAGAAGACAAAGTAAAGTATTATAATGACATGCACAAAGACCTGGAGTTAGAAAACCAAAACGGAAGAACATGCTTGGCATTCCTCAAGATAAAAGAACTGAAAAAAAATTTAAGCCTTGAATTGCAATATTGAAGGATCCTACTGGGAAAATATTAAATGATGCAGAAAACATCCAAAGAAGATGGAAGGAATACACACAGTCACTGTACTAAAAAGAACTGGTCGACTTTCACCCATTTCAGTAGGTAGCATATGACCAGGGACCGATGGTACTAAAGGACGAGGTCCAAGCCACACTGAAAGCACTGGTGAAAAACAAGGCTCCAGGAATTGATGGGATGTTAACTGAGATGTTTCAACAAATGAATGCAGTGCTAGAAGCGCTCACTCGCCTATGCCAAGAAATTTGGAAGACAGCTACCTGGCCAACTGACTGGAAGAGATCCATATTTATGTCTATCCCAAAGAAAGGTGATCCAATATCATTGATAAAACATGCAAGTAAAATTTTGCTGAAGATCATTCAAAAGCAGCTGCAGCAGTAAATCGACAGGGAACTAACTGCCAGGAATTCAAGCTGAATTCCGAAGAGGACGTGGAACAAGGGATGTGATAGTTGATGTCAGATGGGTCTTGCCTGAAAGCAGAGAATACCAGAAAGATGTTTACCTGTGTTTTATTAACTGTGCAAATACATTCGACTCTGTGGATCGTTACAAATTATGGATAATGTTTTGAAGAACAGGAACTCCTGAACACTTACGGTGCTCATGAGGAGCCTGTACATTGAAACAGAACAAGGGGATACTGCATGGTTTGAAGTCAGGAAAGGTGTGCATTAGGCTGGTATCCTTTCACCGTGCTTATTCGATCTGTATCATGAGCAAATAATCCGAGAAGCTGGACTATATGATGGTGCAGAACCAGGCAGTGTTTCATTCTTGTACATAGGGTTGCTATAAGCTGGAACCAACTCGATGGCACCTGACAGTTTTCCTGTCCCTTTCTGCCTCCTAGTCTTTGCCTTTGGGCTGGAGTGCCCATTTAGTGTTGTATACATGATTGAAGACGAAGCATGGTTCTCACGTGTGTTATTGTTTGCCCTATAGACCTGTCTCATCTTTGGCTAAAGGATGAACCTTGGGAGTAACTTCAGTACTCAGTTAAAAGGGTGTCAGGTCCATACTCTTGGGGTTTCTTCAGTCTCTGTCAGACCATCAAGTCTGGTCTTCTTTTTTTTTGGTGAATTTGAATTTAGTTCTACATTTTTCTCCTGCTCTGTCTGGGACCCTCTATTGTGATCCCTGTCAAAGCAGTCAGTGGTGGTAGCCGGGCACCATCTAGTTCTTCTGGGCTCAGTCTGGTGGACATTGTGGTAGTTGTGATCCTTTAGTCCTTTGGACAAATCTTTCCCTTGTGTCTTTGGTTTTCTTCATCCTCCTTTGCTCCATTCGGAATGGGAACCAGTAGATATATTTTAGACAACTGTGTGCAGGATTTTAAGACTCCAGATGCTACTCACCACAGTCAGTTGTAGAACATGTTATGCCAATTGAACTTGATGTTTCCCAAGACCATGGTCCCCAGCCCTCAGTGCAGTGAGTTTTTTCTTTTTTTTTTTTCCAATCATTTAAAAGTATAAAAACCATTCTTAGCTCACAGACTGCATGAAAAGAGGCAGTGGGTCGGGTTTGGCCCGTGAGCTGTAGTTTGCTGGCCCCTGCTTTAGAAGGAAAGCCTGGCTTGGGTGTCTGGAAGTCCTTAATTCAAAGTACAGCTCTGCCATTTTCTAGAAGTGTGATCGTGAGTAAGTACTTAACTTCTCTGGACCCCATTTCCTCTTCTGAACATTTCTTCCTCTGAACCACCATCTACCCCCAGCATTGAGGGACTTAAATGAGAAGATTCAAGAAATAACATCAGCTCTTGGCAGCAGGGAAACCCTGGTGGCATAGTGGTTGATGCTACTATTGCTAACCAAAGGGTCGGTAGTTCGTATCTGTCAGGAGCTCCTTGCAAACTCTGTGGGGCAGTTCTACTCTGTCCTATAGGGTCACTATGAGTCAGAATCGACTTGACAGCACTGGGTTTGGTTTGGTTTGGTCTTGGCAGCAGAGGCTGTTCTTGGGAATGTTAACCATCCACGATTCTTCCCCACAAAGCGCTTCTATGCTGAAAAGCCCAGGCTCCTGCTCCTCCCCTTTGCCATGGCACTCCCTCCCCTGTCCCCCAGCCCATGGTCACCTCTACACCCAGCTCCTGATTCTCTGAAAGTCCAAGCTATCCACCAAGGACAGCCAAGGTCAGCACGTGCTCCTCCAGCCCCCTGGGCCCTAAGACCACACTCCTTGCCCTGAGTGGACTGTATCCACCCCAGTCAGGCCCCCAGGCCAGTGAGAACTTCACTGCTCTCTTCAGACAGTCAGACCTTGAAAAATTCTTTCTGACCCCTATCTACAGCTCTTTGATCAGAAAAGTTATTGACTGGGTCGTTCACAGGTGCCAGATTCCCACTATGTGCAGGACTCTGGCTTCTGTGAAGGCTGGTCCCCTTGTGTTACCAACACAGGATGCTTTGTCTGACCAATGGCGAATGGAAAGGGGCTCACGTGTGGGAGCAAAAGATGGAAGATGGGCATCACAGCGCTGTGAGGGTCCCATTCCCGGAGCCTGGTGGTGTGCAGCCCCGAGCCTTGGAGCAAGACCAACGTCAAGTTCCCTTCCTTAAGCCATTTGTCATCTAGATTCTGGCCCCACCAAGAAAGGGAAACAGCTGGAGTTCCCCTTTTTGGTACATTTCAAGTACAGGTTATGCATGTTGGGAGCAAGGGAGTGGGGGCCTCCAGGGCAAAGAGCATCACAGGCCAGTGCCCCTTGCTGCTCACTGATTCTCCATCGCTGAGCCTGAGCTCCCGCCGCCTCCCTGCCAGTGCAGTGCACTGGCACCAACACCTAGGGACGCCTTGAGGCCCAGCCTCCACAGGTCCTTTCAGACAGGAAGGGCAGCGTTAAGGGGGAGAAGTTGAAGGAGTATGACTCTATGTATGAGCTGTGCGTGGGGCTGGTGGGAGCTGGGAGGGCTGCACACTCCTTGGGGGCCCAAACACGAGTATCTGTAATTCTAGAGGGATGTAATCTTAGCATGTAAAAAAAAAAAAAAAAAATTAGCATGGCATGCTTACGAAAATACGTCGTGGTGGGGGGGGTGCGGTGTCGTTGGGGAAAAAACCCAAACTTCAAACAAGCACATTATTTGCATAAAAATAGGAATCAAGTTGAAGAGATTCCAGAGGACACATCTGAAAGCCCACAAACCCCCCAGCCTGGAAGGTGTCTGTGCTCTGACGGCGGCAACCTCAGCCCCGCTCTGTGACCATTAATACTGTGTAGTGGCAGTGTCCCAAACTTTTGATCCAGAGACAGTCCTACTGTAGCCTGCTCAAAATACCTGCACCCAGCTGCTCCTACTTTACCCCATTTTTTTTTCTTCACCGGTTGCTATCAAGCCGATTAACTCACGGGGCCCCCATGTGTGTCAGAGTAGAACTGTGCTCCATAGGGTTTCCAATGGCTGATTTTTCAGACAGAGATCACCAAGGCTTTCTTCCGAGGCACCTCTGAGGGGACTCAAACCTCCAGCATTTCTGTTAGCAGCTGAGCAAGTTAACCGTTTGCACCACCCGTGGACTCTGACCTCACTCCACAGTCACTCCCACCTGACTTCAATATGTATGTGGAGGTGATGGGGAGGGTGTGTCGCGTGTAGGAGGTGAGGACACCCAGCATGAAGGCTTTCAGCTGCACCTTCATCTCAGCTACTAACTCAGGCTTGCCTCCAGCCATGTCCTCTGTCCTGCCGCTGCCACTGCCACTGCCATTGTCATGGGGAGAGAACTTTCTCCAACTTGTGAGCCTCCCACCAGCGCCCCTCAATGTTCCTTCCTCCCTCCCCACCGGACCCAGACAGGGCAGCTGGCAGGCTGGGAGCCGGCTCATATGCTTCCTCTCCCTTTGTGCCTACCTCCCGGTATGAGTATTAAACGCAAATTACAAAAGACGTGACCCAAACCATCTTTATTTCTTCTTTCAACAAGTGCTGCCTGCAGGGCCCTGATTCCAAATTCCGTTTCAATTATCTGGGCCATTTTAGACACAAAGCGGCTGGTGTTTGTAATTACGAGCTAGCGAGGAAGGAGGAAGAGAGAGGAAGGTCCAGTGGCACAGCTCGGGATGTCTGCCTCCCCAGTCTGAACTTGCGTCTGCGGTGATGAAAGGCACCCAAAGCAAAGACGAGACCTGCTGGAACATGCCACATCACCCATTACCTGATGCCTATGGGGACAAGGTTGCAGGCTCATGGGCCCTGGGTTCTGCACAGGAAGCTCAGAGGCTCCCCTAGCAGCTAAAGAAGCCTCATTGTCCTGCCCCTAGTGGTATCTGCTGCCCCTGGCTGCCTGCATGGCAGTGGTGCCCTCACCCTTCCAGACAGACAGACAGACAGACAGACAGACAGACAGCACAGTCTCCCCATTCTCATCATTTGTCTCGGGGGAAGGAGCAAACACTGCCCTGTACACACGGCTCACGGGGCCCACCAGAAGCAGCTCCGTGGAGAGAAGGAAACCAGGTAGGGAAAGTGTCTGCCAGCTTTCTCCAGTCTCCCCGCACACCACCCAGCACTGTCGTAAGTGGAGAACGGAGATGACGTCCTGCTCACTAAAGTCCCCACCTGGTGCCACGTACACGGATGTGGGGATTAGATTAAAAGCCCAGATGTTAGAGCCCAGGAAGGCTGCCCCAGGCCTGGCTTGGCCACTTACTAGCTGCATGACCTCGGACAAGTTATGTGACCTTGCTGCCCTCATCAGGGTTGTCATCTGTGAACATGGGATGGTTACAGTGCTTATACCCCATAGGGTTGCTCAGCAGATTAAATACGATTAAATGTAAAACCTTAGCATGGTGCCTGGTACATAGTAAGTGACAAGAAATGCCAGCTGCTGGGTCTATGGCTCAATCAATTAAGATGTCCAAGCTTCTCCAACCAGAGCCACAGGCACACATGTTTCAGCCCTCCCCCTACTCCCACCTTGGCACCCAGCTTCCTCCCTGACACCCAGGGTCCCTGGGAAGGCCTCGGGGCTGACCAAACGCTAGTCTGAGGCCTGCTGCTGGCCACTTCACCCCACTGAGGGGCTGCTGAGAGCAGGCCCAGGCCGGCCAGCGGGAGGGGCGATTTACAGCTGCGCTTTTTTTTTTTTAGCGTGGGCTGGGTGAGCCATTTGTCATGCTGAGCCCGGGCACCTTGTTCTACCCATGCTGAGTGTGTTTTATTGGTGTTGAGCAGAGTGAGGCCAGAGCGGAGTTGGGGATAGGAAACCCACTCAAGTGAAAAATGAGGAAAGCCAAATGGGATTGAGGAGAGTGAAAGGGGGAGAGACGGAGGGAAGGAGGTGAAGGGGTGGATTATAAAACACAAGACAAATGTGTGCAGTGGCCCCGGGGTTAGCAGAGAGAGGGGCACCCGGCTCCTGCTCTGCCCCTCTCCATTGCTGGACCCCATTAAAGGTCCAGGAGGCATGCGGCCACCAGGCCACTCAGGTCAAAAACAGCAAGGAGGCCAGGAGACTGTGGATCCAGACCAAGGTGCCATCAGGCTCAGGCGGAGGGGTCAAAGAAAAGGAGTGTGAAAGGAAAGGCAGACCCACACCAGAGCCTGGATCCCCTGATCTTCTCCCCTCTGCCTCTTGCCCTGGCCTACTCTGGAGAAAGGGGGCCGGGGCCAGAACAGCAGAGATGCTTAGAATTTCACAACCTTCCCTCATTGTCCCTCAGAAGAGAAGTTTCAAGTCCAAAATCCTGAAACAAGACTCTCTGGCGAGGCAGATTTAGAGATTTCCCTGTTAGGGAACAAGAAAGGAAAGAGGGGGTAGGGGGAAAGGCAGATAGAGAGATAGACACTCGGCTTTGTGCCTGCAACGAGCCACTAAAGGTGCATTTTTAATTAAATTTATACAAAATGTGTCAGTTTTATCTCTAGGTTTCAAACCTGACTCTTTTCTATCAAAGAGGAGTATTGATCTCCATTGCCCCGGAGCTACCTGACTGAATTAAACAGAATAAATAGAAGGAGGAGGACCGAAAGGACTCAGAAACAACTGCAGAGAGGCAAAAATCTAATGGCGCCACAGTCATTTGCTGCAATTAAAAAACAAAACCATTTAGAGGGTCTGTTAATACTTTGAAGTCAGAAAACTCTTAGCTTCAAAAAAAAAAAAAGGCTGCAAACAGCTCCTAGGCAAAACATTTTAATTGCTATAAGTCCTTCCATCTTTGCTGGCACTTGGGTATATATGCATTTTCCTGTACCACCCAGGTGCACGTGTAGCTCCCGTGCCACCCCGCGCCCACCCACATCAGCCCTAGACACCCAGAGCCTGGCCAAGGCAGCACCTCCCAGCCCTAGACACACAGGGGCCCGATGGGCTGGTCCTCACTCACCATCAGCCATCAGCAAGTTTCTGTACCTCTCTCTACCTCAGTTTACTCATCTGTACAAGGAGGGCAAGAACACCAACTTCATGGGGTTGTTGTAAGGATGAAGCAATATAAAGTACAAAGTAAGGGCTTTGTACAATGCCTGAAACAGGAGAAGCGTGCCATAAATGATAGCTCAGAAAAACTAAAGGTCTGTCCACAGACAACGCTGAATCTCCTGAAGGTGGGTGACTCCACACAAATACTGGCCAAATGATACCTTTCCTGAGTCTTACCAGCAACTTCTTTGAGGATTTTGCCCACAGGGTTTTCCTACTCGGGGATTTTCCCCTAGGACTCTAGCTGGACGCCAGCAGAATCTGGGGCCCAGCGACCTCCCATTTTGTTCCTTGTGGCATCAGAAGTGGAAGTGCCAATCACCGAAGGGACTGCAGAGCGAAGGACAGGCAGCGAGGGGGCTGGTCTGTTCTGTCTGGCTACCTCACTGTTTCTGAATCTCAGTCAGAGCCGGCTTCACAGGCTCCGTAATAGGACTCTGCACTTAGAATGGCCCATGCTTGGTTCAATGCTCTGATATCACTGTCTTGAAATTCTTAATCATTTTTAGACGAGGGGCCCTAAATTTCATTTTTCACTGGGCTCTGCAAATTATGTAGCTGGTTGTGATCTCAGTCTATCCCAGCCCCACCCCTGTGTGTTCCCTCTGGACTTATTTCTGTGAAGCATCACCATACCCCCAGTTGTTCAAAACCATGGCGCTGTCTTTACCATCTCTCTCATTGCCGCCTGAATGACATAAATGGCTAAGTGCTTGACTACTAGCTGAAAGACTGGTGGTTCGAACCCACCTGGAAGGCGTTGGAAGACAGGTCTGGCGATCTGCTTCCAAAAGGTCACAGCCTTGAAAATCCTACGGAGCAGCTCTACTCTGTGCACACGGGGTCACCGTGAACCAGGACATACTCGAGGGCAGCTAATGATACCACCACTGCCATCACCAAGCGCTGTTGTCTCTCTAGACCAGGTGCTGAATCCACATCCCTTCCCTTTCTGTTCCTGAGCGCCCCCTGGCTCAGTCCCTCCCTACCTCGCATCTGAGGATTGCAGCGATTTCCCCCTGCTCAAGCCTCTTCCTCTTTAATCCATTTTGAGCAAGGCGCATGTGGGCCAGGCCAGTGGCCATTGCTAAGCTGAGGTCAGCCTGCTAAAGCAGGGCTACCTACTCAAAGGGTGGTCCTTACACCAGTAGCAGCAGCAGCACCACCTGAAAGCTTACTAGAAATTCAAGTTCATGGCCTCTCCCCAGACCTACTGAATCAGAATCACCAGGGGCAGGACCCAGCCATTTAGGTTTTAACAGGTCTTCCTGGTGATTCTGAGGCTGGCTAAAGTTTGAGAGGAGTCCCTGGGTGGTGCAAACAATTAAAGCACCCAGCTGCTAAGAGAAAAGTTGGGGATCTGACTCCACCCAGAGGTACCTCGGAAGAAAGGCCTGGCGGTCTACTTCTGAAACATCAGCCACTGAAACCCCTTCAGAACACATTTCTACTCAGACACACAAGGGGTTGCCATGAGTCAGAGTCAACTCAATGGCAACGGGTTAAAGTTTGAGAAGGTCGCTCTAGTGGGGACTGGTCACCTACCACTCCTGGCTCCCCAGCCCTCCAGACCCAACGTGGCCCCTGCTAGGCTCACCCCCCACCCTACCCTCTGGGGAGGTGGACATCCAGGCTGCAGAGCCCTCCACTCCTCTGCCTATCAGGAGAACTGATCATTCCCACCGCCACACGGGCAGTAGTGGGGTGACCAGCACTGCTTAATTAAATGGGGAAAGATCAGGTTAACGCCAGATAAGCAGGCAGGATTAAAACAGAAAGAACAGACAAGGGGGGAGCTGTCAGCACCCTGGCCTGTCTAGAGTGATTATTAATAATGATAAGCGGAGAACAGGAATAATAAAGGAATAATGAACTGGTTCTGAAAGTGATGGGAGATGGGACTTGATAGGGGGCCGGGCCCTGGCAGCCTGCTGCCCTGGGAGTGCAGGGAGGCGAGAGGAGCAGGCTTGGTTTGTGGTGGATGCTCAGGGCCAGTGAAAGGAGGACCCCTTCCTTCATGAAGACCCAAGACCCTGGAGGCCGGTTTGACCTTCCTCCAGAAGACTGTGGATGTCAATGTGCATCAAAATCGCCTGCAGCAGAGCCATGTTTAAAACACAGATTCCCAGGCCCCACGCAGAGATTCTGATTCACTAGGTTGAGGGTGGAGGTCAGGAATCTGCATTTTCAGTAAACGTCCCCCAGGAAGTTCTCATGCAGACGGTCCATGAACTATGCTTTGAGAAACACTGGCCTTACATCAGGGGGGATATTCAACCTGGGGTAGGGGGCACATTTCATGTTAGATCATTCAAAAATGACATCTGGCAGCAGCTGCCAAAGATGGGCAGGAGGGGGAAGGGAGAGGTGACCTTGCGCCTTCTGCAGCTGGCACTCCACAAAGGAGGGCCACCAACTGCTGCCTACATACAGAGCTGTACTACAATCGGCCTTGTCCGGAGCCTGGTGCCTGAGGGCTTGCTGCTGGTCCCCTGGCATTGACGCTGACAGACACAAGCACAGCCATTTCCTGCAACCAGTGGTCACAATGTCCACAGAGGCCAGAGGGAAGAGGCCAGGTGGAAGAGGCCAGGTGGGGGCTGGGGAGAAGTGGGGAAGCAAGCCCTGTCCTGGATTCTCCCAGTGAATGCTGCGAGGGACAGGTGGCTCAGCATTGCCAGGTCTTTCAAAAGAAGCCAAAACCTGTTTGTTTTTACTGTGCTACCCCTGATTTTTAAATATTGATCACCAATGCAAGAATTCCAAGAATTCCGTTTCAGTCAATACTGTGTGCACAGGCTTCAGCCCATGAGCCAGCAGTTTGCAGCCTCTGTCTTAGACTAACTAAACTCTAAGCAGTTGCCACCGAGTCAGCTCCAGCTCATGGGAAGTCCCTGAGCGTCAGAGTAGGCCTGTGCCCCATAGGGTTTTTGTTGGCTGACATTTTGGAAGTAGATCCCCAGACCTCTCCTTCCATAGCCTCTGGGTGGACTCAGACCTCCAGACTTTGCTTAACAGCCAAGCGTGTTAACAGTTTGCACCCCTCAGGGACCTGCCTTAGGCAAAGGTTCTCAATGGGGAGAGGTGGGGCTGGAAAGGTGCTTATTTAAAATGCATATTCTCCAGTCTTTCCCAGCCAGACTCTAGTTCAGTGGGTCAATGGACCCAGAAACCTGTATTTTTGATAAGCTTTACAGGTGGTCCCTGGGCCGCCTCTGAGAAACTCCACCTGCAGGTGGTGTCCTTTTTTCCTCTAGCAAAACAGCCTTAAACAGCCCACTTAGAGGAGGTTAGAAGAAAACCTGATGTCCTTTTCTCAAAGGCAGGGATCCTGAGGCCCGAGTCCCAGCTTTGCCAAATTAATGGGCAGAGCTCCAAGGTGCAATGGCCCTGGCATGTTGCTGGCCATCGTTTACTGAGGGGAACCTGGTAAAGGGACAGAGCCCTGCTGCATTCCCCCAGTCAGGA
This sequence comes from Elephas maximus indicus, assembly GCF_024166365.1. NCBI lineage: Eukaryota > Metazoa > Chordata > Mammalia > Proboscidea > Elephantidae > Elephas > Elephas maximus. Next base: position 88,846,742 of record NC_064828.1, on the reverse strand, counting down.
GGAGGGACCAACAGAGACTGATGGAGATATAAAACAGACAGACACTGCATCAGGTGCTTTATGAGGAAGGCCTGGAGTCAAGCCTCAATTTCTCTTATCTGTAAAATGGGCATGATTGCAGTACCTATCTTCTGGTACTGAGAAGACTGAAACAATGTACATAAAGCACTTAGTATGTTGCCTGATACCTGGTAAGAACTTCATAAACGTTAGATATTACTATTATTGAGGTAGAGGAATATGAACAAGGACACACAGGTAACGAGGGCACTGGGGGACTTAGCTCTCAGTCCTAACCACGTACCCAGCCATTTCAGGGAACAGCACCAAATGCCATGCCTGGCCCACAGAGCACTTACCAGTGCATATTAAAAACAAATGCTCAAGAGAGGATACCAACCCTGATTTCCCCTCTAAGACCAAACATGACACTCCCTCACAAACACACACACAGGCTGGCCTAGCTTTTCAAGCCGAGCCTCCTCCTGTCTCCACCACAGGCCACCAACGTCTTCTCCCTTATGGCCTCACTATCTCATTCTCCCCAGCCCCCTCAATGCCCTGGACAAGCGAGCTCAGGGAATTGGTGTCTCCTTTGCCATTTTCTTACCCAGTAGGTGGTTTGGAATGAGTAGAAAAGCTGCCTGTCTTTCAGGGGGACTTGATGGCAGTCTGACAGGAAATTTTGAGGCTAGCTGCAGGCTGGGGTAGAGTTGGGCCCCTCAAAGCAACCATGAGAAGGAGGAGCCCCAGGAGAAGGAAGTGGGCTCAGTCTGAATGACTCTCTGTGGGGAATAGTTAATGAAGGAAATGGAATTGTGGGATAGCGAATCTGTGGGGGTAAAGGACAGATTAAAAGCAATGAGGAAGAGCTTTTTTTCCCTCTGCCATCATGTTGTGCACAGTCGACTCCCAGCCTTGTCATGTCTTCTCACAGGACTTTCAGGATCAAGAGGTTACTGGCCAAGAAACAAAGACAGAATTGTCCCATTCTTCCCAATGGATTCGAATGGAAGCTGGTAATAAAATCAGGCAGAAGAACCAAGCTGAGCCTACAAGGAATCTCGCATGTAACAGCAGATGTATCTATTTATGGTCTGTCAAGTTCACTAGCATCTTACCATATCAAGCTGAAAAATTCACCCCTGTTTGAACAACTGGGTATGTTTTCTTTGAAAAAGACTAAATTTTCCTTTGTTTTATGCTTCTGCATTGATAGGTCAATTTGATAATAAATACATGTTCTTTCGTTTGGCAGAAAAAGAATGAGGAAGACAGGTCCGCGTAGGGAAAGTTGTGCAGGATGTGCTGTTGGGTGGAAAAAACAAGTTGTAGGTCAGGCTTAGAGAATGACCCCAATTGTATAAATAAAACAAAGCTCTGTGTCTCTGTTGTTGTGGATACAAACCACAAAAACCAAACACGCTGCTGTCGAGTCGATTCTGACTCACAGAGACCCTGTAGGACAGGGTAGAACTGCCCCATAGGGTTTCCAAGGCTGTTTTCTTCACAGAAGCAGACTGCCACGTACCTCTCCCTTGAAGTGGCTGGTGGGTTTGAACTGCCGGCCTTTTTTTGGTTAGCAGCAGAGTGCTTAACCACTGTGCTACCAGGGCTCCATATTGTGGGTATATGTGTATGTAAATGTACCGAAACTATCCAGAAGGACACATGGCCACCTGGGAGAGGACTGTCGGATAGGTAGGGGCAGGGCAGAGTGAAAAGAGATTTTCATTATATTCAACTACATATTTTTCAATTTAGTGAATATGTTGTTGTTATCTGCCATCAAGTCTGCCCCACTCATGGCAATCCCGTGCACAACAGAATGAAACATTCTGCTGTAGATTGGACTGTTGTGACCTATAAGGCTGGTTTTCAGAAGTAGATGACCCGGTCTTTCTTCCTAGTCTTAGTCTGGAAGCTCCGCTGAATTTAGAATGTCAAAAATGACTCCCAAATGACTATTTTCCTCCAGACTGAATCATCTGCTCTCCCCAGTGGTCAAATTTGCTGGATTTTCTTTTCCAAACATAATCATGAAGAATTAAACTGAAGATAAAATTTAAAAGCTTGCACTTGAGTCTGCGCAGCCACCTGGTCTGAGGGTCAGGGTCTGAGGTGGCATATGAGGGCCCCTCTGTTTCCTGACCTGGCTCTCAGGCCCCACAGAGGACGCTGCATGAACTCAAGACGGTGTGGGGCAAAGGGGTACTTGTGTTCCCATGATGGTCAGAGTGATGGGGAAAAATTTTTGTAAAAGTCAGGTTTATGGAGGTGCAATTTACCTACAGTAAAAATCACCCTTTTTTAAGTAAGCTGCTTGAGGAGTTTTACAAATATATACAGACATGTAACCACCATCACAGGAGTCCCTGGGTCCCTGACGGGCGCAAATGGTTAATGCGCTTTGCTGCTAATCAAAAGGTTGGAGACTTGATTCCACCTAGAGGCTCCTCAGAAGAAAGGCCTGGCTATCTACTTCTGAAAAATCAGCCATTGAAAACCCTGTGGAGCACAGTTCTACTCTGACACACGTGCGGTCACCATGAGTTGGAATTGACTCCGTGGCAACTGGTGGGTGACCTCCGCCACATCAATACGTGGTATCTTCCCATCACCCCAGAAAGTTTCCTCCCACCTGTTTGTAGTTAATTCCCTCCTCTCCACCAACACCGCCACTAGGGTTTTTTGTTTTTTCTGTTCTCTAGTTAAACTATTATTTTTTTTCTCTTTGCCTGGCATCCCTCTTCCTTTTCATGTAGGCTCAATCCACACCCAGTGAGGCATCTTTCTTGTTGGCCTTTCTTCTGTTTCGTTGTCCATAAAAACTCAGGAGACCCTTGGAGGGTGCCACCTTTCAGGTTTGCTTCAGAATAAGTACGACCGTTTTCAAACCCCTCAGGAGCTCCCCTCTGCCGAGGTAATGCACCTTCCAGTACCGGGGTATGATTACCTAAACGTTATCCCTTCTTCCAACTTCAGCGGTGACGCCCCAGGATCCTGATGGGCAACTTGTCTCCCTCTGAGGGCACACCCTTGTCTCCTGCAGGCCTGGGGTGCCATGACATCCCCTGTGCTCTGCCCACAAAGCCACCAACAGTGGCTCCTCATACTCGACCTCAGCGAGAAGCTAGCCGTTGCCATTGAGTTGATTCCGACTCATGATGACCCATGTGTATCAGAGAAGAACTGTGCTCCGTGGGGTTTTTGACGGCTGATTTTTTTGGAAGTAGATCACTAAGGCCTGTCTTCCAAGGTGCCTCTGGGTGGATTTGAACTGTTAACCTTCCTGTTAGCAGCAAGTGTGTTAACCGATTACACCACTCAGGGGCTTCAGCAAGAAAAGAAGAAAGTGTTTCCTTCTATGGAGATGAGACTGAATTCCTTTGCCAAAAGCCTGTTGTGGGAATTTTGATTCCTCCCTTTCCGGCCAAGTCAGCTGGATCAGGTTCCAAGCTGGCACTTGTGTGAGTGAGAGAGAGATCTACTTCAGCCAACCTCCTTCTCTCCATCTCCAGGGGTCCCAATCCAAATTAAACCCACACTTCAGCCAAACCATTGGTGTTCAGGAGGCATCTGGCTTTGGAGAGGGAGCTGTTACGCCCACCCCTTACAAGCTATCTTCTCTCAGCCCACCCAAGGGTCCTTGTCCAACCACCACTCTAGCTGGACCACCTCAGGCCCACTGCTTGGGTCCTCCAGGAAGAGACACCAAGACAGAACTAGAAGTGCAAGAGGTTGACTGAGGGTAAGGTAAAGTAGAAAAAGGCTGAAGGATGAAGCTTCAATGCCTGGAAATAAGCGGGGAAGAAGGAGGGCCTGGAGGCAAGAGTTTCAGACTGTGGTGTGGCTCTGAGAAAGTTCTGACCAGCCCAGCGGGAGCTCTCACGCCAAAACTGCCACAGAGGAGCCTGTGTTGGCCAGACATGGGGCGTTGTTGTGCCCCACCATGTTTAGTCACTGGAGGCTGTCAGCTAACTGCACCCCACACTCCAGCTTCTCCCCTGAAGGGTGATAGGAGTGGTGCACTCCGTGGCCGCCCCTCATCCTAAGCCCAGTATGTAGACCCTGCAGGCCAGGTGGGTGGGCTCTCTGCCCCTGCAGCCTCACTACCCTCATCTTCCCAGTGCCTCTCTACAACGACTGAGGCACTGGTGGCTGCTCTAGAATGGAGCAGAGAGGGCAAACCTCCTCCCTTTTCTGTGCCTGCTGAGGTGGAGACTCTTCCTGAGCAGATGCCATCAGCTCTGGGGCAGAGCTTAAACAGTTAAAAACCAAAAACCCACTGACAACTCACAACTCACAGTGACCCTATAGGACAGAGTAGAACTGCCTGATAGAGTTTCCAAAGAGCACCTGGTGGATTTGAACTGCCAACCTCTTGGTTAGCAGCTGTAGCACTTAACCACGACACCACCAGGGTTTCCAACAGTTAAGCCAAGGCAAATGGCTAAGGGTCCAGTTCTGGCCTTGGAAATATCACAGAACTCCGCTTAAGTGCTTGTCAGATCCTTGCTGGACACAGGGTTAGGCTTCACCTAACTGGATCTTCTTCAGAGCTTCCATGATTTTAAGTTACACAGCAGGAGAGGTAAAAGGCAGGCGTCCAGATTCCTGGGACAAAGGACACTGGCCTGCAAGTCAGAACCATAGCTCCAGTCTCCAGGAATATGACCTTAGGTAAGTGTCCTTGGGGAGCACTATCCTCAATGTCAAAATGAGAAGGCCAAGGCCAAGGAGGGGTCTCAAAGTCAAATGCCTGCAGTGGGCAGGCAGGAAATGTAAATGATGGAGGGGGGCCTATTTAGGGGGGCCATTGCTACTCAGCTCAAGTCAATTGCTGCCATAAAGGACTGCAGGCCCAAGGTGGACAGAGAAGTGGCAACTCTAGGTTTTTCTGTAAAATCTCCCTATTTTAAATGCTCATAATTAAGCAAAAAATACTACGTAGGCAAAGAAAACCCTGGTGGCATAGTGCGTAAGAGCCACGGCTGCGAATGAAAAGGTCGGCAGTTCGAATCCACCAGTTGCTCCTTGGAAACCCTATGAGATAGTTCTACTCTGTCCTATAGGGTCGCTATGAGTTGGAATTGACTGGATAGCAACGAGTTTGGCTGGTTTGGTTTTATACAGACCAAATAAAACATCCTGTGGATCAAATTTAGCCTGTGGGCCACTAGTCTGTAACCGTGGGGTAGATGCCCACTGTTAGGGATTAAATGGTGCCCCGCCAAATATGTGTTGGAACTGTAACCCCTGTATCTGTGGATGGAATCCTGTTTAGAAATAGGATTTTCTTTGTTATGTTAATGAGCAGACACCCAGGTAGGGTAGACACCATGTGAGGATTGTCTACAAGCTAAGGAACCAAGGACTGCCAGGAACTACTGACAGGGAAGGCATGGCATGGCGGAGACCCCAATTTGGACTTTTAGTCTCCAGAACTCTGAGCAAATACATTTCTGTTCTTTAAAGCCACCCCCGTGCGGTATTTCTGTTACAGCAGCACTGGGAAACTAAGCCACCCATGAGGTCCTGTCAGCCCTAACAGCCCATGACTTAACACCGGGTGCAACAAGTGGCCAACACCTATCCATTTAAAGCGATAAGGACTAATCTTCACTGAGAACTTACTACGTGCCGGACGTTCGACATGCCTTAGCTCATTTAATCATCTCAGTAGCCCTATAGGGCAGGAATTATTTTCAACCTGACTCCACAGATGAGAAAATGGAGGCACAAAGAGCTTTGGGAACTTGCCCAAAGTTTTTCAGCTATGAAGTGGAAGAGCAGAGAGGCCAACCTGACCTCAACCGCATTCTTAGCCACTGTACCCTACTGCCCCCTTCCTCGGGGATGACAGGCTCCTCAGGAGCATTTAGCACCAAGAAGCCCACGGTTAAGTGCTCACTACTAGCTAAAAGGATGGCAATTTGAACCCACACAGAGGTTCCTTGGAAGACAGGCCTGGTGATCTGCTTGCAAAAGGTCCCTGCCTTAAAACCCTTATGCAGTAGTTTTATTCAGCACACATGGGATTGCCATGAGTTGGAATCAACTTGAGGACAGCTAGCAACAACAGCCCAAGATGCTATCCAGGGAGGATTCTGGGTCTGGCACTTAAGAGTCATTGTTGTTGGGTGCCGTTGAGTTGATTTCAACTCATAACGCCATGTCACAGAGGCTATAATCTTTACAGGAACAGCTCGCCAGGTCTTCCTCACACAGAGCTGCAGGGTGGGTTCGAACCACCAACCTTTAGGTTATAGCAGCTAGGCACTTAACTGTAGCGCCATAGCAGTCCCAGGGAATCAGCAGTCCCCAGATTCCTGTGCATTCTCTCTACCTAGGGCTGTAGTTCCCCTGAGCCCTCCCAGGGCTGCGCCTTGGGTCACACCTCCACTCTGCTTGCAGGACATATGTCTGGTGGGTTGAGTCTACTTCCACAGAAGATCTTTTGCAGGGCTTTTTCCAGTCTTCTCCCGGGCCAGGTATTTCCTGGTGGACAGTATGCAGAAGAGATGCTCTCCCTCCCCCCAAGGCAACGCTATTGGCAGCAGCCACAGCAGATGTTCCTGGGTGGGCTGGCCAGCCACCGTTCGGAGGGAGCCAAGAGCCCCGCAGCCCGGGAATTCTGGGCTAATGCTTAGCCCTGGCATGGCCCCCTCTCTCGCTGACCCCTCCAGTCCAGGTCACCACGACAGATGCTGGGAACATATGCGGTGAATTAATTCACTCCGTCGCAGCCACAAGAGGGACAGTCTCTTCCCTGCCTGCTCCCACCACCCCTGCTTCCTGATTTTCGCTCTCTCACTAAAATAAAATTCGGAATGTTTTTTCCCCTCCTTGCTCCTAACGCCCCATCCATTAGGCTTTCTCTTTGTTAATCTGAACCTTCTGCTAAGGCATCTGACTCCTACATATACCCCTCCCCACTGCACAAATAGGGCCAAAGGGCTGAGGAGGAGCCCAGAAGCCACCCTTTCCAGCTTTTTGTCTCTAGATAGATTATGTCCCAACTTCCCTGGAACTGGTGTTTGTTTCCGCTTCTTAAGAGAAGCTTGTCTGTCTCTTTCAAGAACCAGAATCTCCCACTCGTCCAGTCTTTCCTTACATCTAACTCAGGTCACTCCTGCTGCAATTGATTTTCTGGATAGGGATAAACAGCTGAGTGTTGGGAGCATGTGGTGGTGTTTCTCCTCTGCATTCTTTCCTTTAAGCCAAGTTGGCAAGCTTTTTGGTAAAGGGCCAGCTGGTAAATATTTAAGGCTTTTCAGGCCATACAGACTTTGTCACAACTACTCAGTCCTGCCTTTGTAACACAAAAGTAGGCATAGACAATATGTAAATGAAAGAGCATGACTATGTTCCAGTAAAACTTTATAAAAACACTCGTTGACGGGATTTGGCCCACGGGCTGTAGTTTGCCGACGCCTACTCTGTGTGAACCAGCCTGCTGGTTACGAAGCTCCCTTTCTCTCTTCCCCCATCGGTACTTTGCAGCTGATTATATGGGTTCCTCCGCTCATCCAGAAAGGCCCTTTGCTTTTCAAAATCAATGCTTTGAAAGTATAGATGAAACTTGTCTATTTCTTTACTAGCTTGTGAGCTTCTTCAGGTCGGGACTGCATCTTATTTGACTTTGAATTCTAGGATATGCATGGGGCTTGACAGAAACCTAAATAACCCCCAGCAATATCCTGAGGAAGCTTACAGGATAGTGGGGAAGACAGACAGATGAGTTTTATGTTCTCAAAACAGACATCTGATCAATGACAGGAGGAAAGAAGGGAGAGAGAAATTGGGAGAACGTTCCACCTGCAAAGCCCACAGTGACCTGAGCAAAGGAAACAAGAAAAAGCAAGCGCTTAATTAATCCCGGTGCCCTAAAGCACCTGAAAAAAACTAAATAAACTAGTGTTCTGAAAAACAGCTTGGCGGTTTCTTAAAAGTTAAACCTATCATGTAAGCCAGCAGTTTCACTCCTAGGAATCTGCCTAAGAGAAATGAAAACGCATATCCACACAAAGACACGTACACAAACGCCCATAGCAGTGTTATTCATAATAGCCAGAACCTGGCAACAACCCAAATGTCCATCAGCTGGCAAGTGGTTCAACAAAATGTGGTGTATACACATTGTTACGGGCTGACTTGTGACCCCAAAAAGATATGTTCTAGCCTTAAACCCTAGTACCTACGACGACGACTTTATTTGAAAACAGTCTCTGCAGATGTAATTAGTTAAGATAACATGAGGTCACACTGGAGTGGGGGGGGGGCCTTCTCCAGTACGCCTTGTGTCCTTATAAAAAGAGGAAGAGACAGACAGACACAAAGACAGGCACAGAGAGAGGATGGCCATGTGAAGACAGAGGCAGAAGTTGGAGCTGTGGTGCCACAAACCAAGGGTCGCCTGGGGCCACCAGAAGCTAGACAAGGCAAGAAAGGATCCTCCTAGAGAGAGCCTTCAGAGAGAGCATGGCCTTGCCGACACTTATTTCAGAATTCTGGCCCCCAGAACTGTGAGAGAATAAGCTTCTGCTGTTTTCAGCCTCCCAGTTTGTGGTATTTTGTTACAGTAACTCTAGGAGACTAACACATCCATGCAATGGAATACTCTTCAACGATAAAGCGTAATGAACTGCTTTCCTGTGGTATAACATGGATAAACCTCAAAAACATACTAAGTGAAATAAGCCAGAATCAAAAGACTACGTATTGTATGATTCCATTCATGTGAAATGTCCAGAAATGACAACTTTATGGAGGCAGAAAGGAGATGAGTGGTTACCTAGAACTTGGGAGTGGGAACAGCATTAACTGTAAACAGGCCCAGGGGAACATTTTAGAGTGAAGAAAATGTTCTAAAACAGGATTACGATGCTGGTTGCACAACGTACAGATTTACTAAAATCACTGAATCATAGGCTCACAATGGGTGAGTTTTATGCTATTGAAATTATACCTTAATAAAACAGTTAAAAAAGGAAAGAAAGAAACCCTGGTGTCAAACCATTCCTCTAGCCATGGCTGAGAAATGGTGCCCAAGAGGTGGTGGAAGGTGATACCCTCCAGCAAAACATAGGGGCTCCTGCTATAAAATATCCAATGTGACTTTCCCTACGCTCACTTGTCGATCCCAACCAGTTCCAAAATCTAATAACAACAGCAGCCTTTACTGGGCATCACAATCTCAGAAGACGGTACTAATACTACAGCCCATTTTATAGATGAGAAAACAGGGTCACAAAGGGAACATCGCTTGTTCACTGTTCCACAGCTGCTAAGTGGTAGAGCTGGACCTGGAACCAGGCCTCCTGATTCCGAAACCTGCACTCTTCACCACTGCCCTTTGCTGCTATACCTGCTGCCTTCCCCACTGCCTCTTGGCCCCAAGGAAAGAAGCATAGCGATGCTTGAGCAAGCCAAGCAAGGATGCTAAGCCGGGTTCCTCATTTTGCTGTAGGAAACAGTATCCTCGCACACAGGTCTCCAGCACTAATTCTCCCAGGAGCCCCCCTCACCACTAGCAGAGAAGGCCTAGATTTAGCTCAGCGGCACATGGTGGTCGAGCTACCTGAATGCATGGTAGCATCAGTTTCCAAAACAAAAAGCCTATCTGGAGTGGCCTAGGGTTTAGCAAAGAAGAGCCAACCACGAGGGATAGAGATGACCTCTGGTTCAGACACAGGCCTGTCTGGATGAATTTCTTGCTTGAACTTTTCATCAGGAGCTGCATGTTTCCAGGGAGCGTTCCATGCAGAGGCCTGACAATGCTGCTTTGTCTGCCCTGCGCACCTGGCACCACCCGGCATGGCAGGAGCTGCCAGCAGCCCCCTGACCTCCGGTCTGTGCAGACGGAGCACATTGTTCTCCCCGCCCTTCCTCTGGCATAAACCGTTCAGCTTCTTCCAGCCTAAGGCATGCAAAGGCCATGCAGCAGTTTCAGGAAAGTTCTCTAAAGGCTCCCCGGCGAGCCAGAGGAGGCCTGAGAGTACCTGTGTCAGGGGAGCGAGTGGACCCCACACACACAGAGGCCTTTTCTGTGAGAAGCCCAAGCTCTCCCCTTGTCCCTTGCACACTGACCTCCTGCTGCTCCTCAGACAAGCAGGCCCATTCCCTCCCCTCTTGGCTTTTGCACTTCCTGTTCCCTCTACTTGGAACCCTTTCCCCCCACATACCAGTCTTGCTCCTACCTTTCACCTTCTTTGGGTCTTGGCTCAAATGTCGCCTTCTCATGAGGCCCCCTTAACCATTCCATGTAAAATTGCAACCACTGCCCCACATTCTCTTCCCTGTTTCTGCTTTATTTTTCTCCATGGCCTCTGTTACCCTGTGACATGCTGTTTACTGATCTGTCCATTCCCTCCACCACCAGGATGTAAGTGCCACTTGGGAGGGAGTTTTGCCTGTCTAGTTTGTGGCCATGTCGGCAGTGCCTAGGACACAGCCTGGCACAGGGTAGGTGGCAATCAATACTTCATGAAGGTACAAACTTCCCCACTAGAGCCTGGCCTAAGAACAGCATCTCTGAAGCTACTGCCCAATATCAAAGACACCATGGGAGATTGTGCTGGAGACCAGCTGGGGCTTCTCAAGTCTGCTCAGAGGTGACATGAGGGAGTCCAGGAGAAACTGGTCAGGAACCAGTCAGCATGCCACATGCAAGTGGAGGCAGCATCAAGACCTATGCCTTCCCAAGGTCATGGTAGCTCCATAGACGCACCCAAACTCCCTGAGGGACTGAATTGCTGGGCCAACGGCTGTGGGGACCATGATCTCAGGGAATATCTAGCTCAGTTGGCATAACACAGTTTATAAAGAATATGTTCTACGTTGTACATTGGTGAGTAGTGTCTGGGGTCTTAAAAGCCTATGAGTGGCCATCGAGGACACTCCACTGGTCTCACCCCTTCAGGAGCAAGGAAGAAAGAAGAAAACTAAAGATACAAGAGAAAGATTAGTCAAAAGGACTAATGGACCACATCTACCACAGCCTCCACCAGACTGAGTCCAGTACAACAAGATGGTGCCCAGCTACCACCACTGACTGCTCTGACAGGGATCACAATAGAGGCTCCTGGACAGAGCTGGAGAAAAAATGTAGAACAAAATTCTAACTCAAAAAGAAAGACCAGACTTGCTGACCTGACAGACATTGGTGAAACGCTGAGAGTATGGCCTCTGGACACCCTTTTAGATCAGTAATGAGGTCACTCCTGAGGTTCACCCTTCAGCCAAAGATTGAACAGGCCCATGGAACAAAACAAGACTAAAGGGGCGCACCAGCCCTGCAGCAGGGACTAGAAGGCAGGAGGGAACAGGACAGCTGGTAACAGGGAATGCAGGGTTGAGAAGGGAGAGTGTTGACATGCTGTGGGGTTGTTAACCAACGTCATAGAACAATGTGTGTTCTACCTGTTTGATGAGAAACTAGTTTGTTCTGTAAACCTTCATCTAAAGTACAATAAAACAAACAAAAAGACCTGTGCCTTCCCCATACCCCTGCAGAAAGCGACATTGCTGGGGCCCTGGCTGCCTGTCTATTCTCTCATGACATCTTGGGCTGTCTTCTTGGGTTGCCCCTGAAGTCTAGGGTGGGCGCTGCTGCTGTTTGGAACATATATGAGTGAGAAAAGCAAAGTATCTCAGAAGTCAGTAAGCACTGGGTGGACATAGAGTCTAGAACAGCCTGTCATTCTCCAGGCTCTCTGACCACATGATGTTCAAATCTTGGCTAAAGGATGAAGTCCAGGCTGGGTGTGGCCAGGACATGGCACGGGCAACAGGAAACTTGGTCCCACATGGCCTGAGTCCGACTCTTGTCCAGGCTTAGCTCACTTCACCAATAGCTGTTCCTCACCAGGCCCACTGGCTGTAACCCTGCCTCCGGGGGCCAGGACTCTCGAGCTCAGCCACACTGAGAGGCTTCACACCCCAGGCCTGGCAAAGCTCTCTACTTTGTGGTCACTGCATACTTTCAGAGACAAGAATGGTTGCCTGGTCAGTGCCCAAGGGGAAGCAGGCAGTTTCTCCCAGTGCACCTCTACATCTCCCCACTATTACAAACAAACACATACACAGTGGCTGTTTTGTCTACTTTGACTCACAGCAGCCCCATGTGTGTCAGAGTAGAACTATGCTTGTTAGGGTTTTCAATGGCTGATTTTTTAAAGTAGATCACCAGGCCTTTATGCTGAGGTACCTCTGGGTGAACTCAGACCTCCAGTCTTTTGGGTAAGAGCCAAGTGCATTAACCATTTATCACCCAGGGACTTCCTGCCCACTCTAGGCCAGGTTACTTTCCTAAGCTGAAGGCAACAGAGAAGGAACAGGAACACAGATGTCACAAGCACAGGCTCCCTAGTCAAGTCAGACAAGTGGGTTTTAAGAGGCAGACAACTCTGTCACTCAGGAGCTGGATGACCCGGAGCAATTTCTTAACCCTTCAGAGCCTCAGTTTCCTCACCTGTAAATGGGACCACAAAACAGCACCTGCTTCACTGGGCAACGGTGAGGTCAAGCCAGGTAAGTCATACTGAGCGCTGAGCCCTGTGCCCAGCAGGCAGTGAGCACACAATAAATGTTAGGCCTTGTTGCTGCTGTTATTATCACGGGAGGACGGAAGGCAGTCCCCAGCTACTGGCTCTGGCTGGCTGAAGGCCCCTAGGACCATCAGATTCCTGAGGCCATTGAACTGGCCAGTAATTAAGGGACAAGAAATACAGACTTTCCCCTTTGGGTTGCAGGACGATGCAGATTCAAGAAAACCCAGCCTGGATGGAAACTTCTCTGGGGCCATGGGAATTATTCCAAAGAGGGGCTCCCTGGGCTGAGAGTGTGATGCTGGAAAAGGGACCCCAAGCCACTAAATCCCCGGGTTTATAATTACCAGACCTGCATCCTCTCTGCCTGTTCTGAGCCTCGTGGTTCACCGGGGAAGGGCACGGCAGTCATGCAAAAATAACCCCCCAGTGGGTTTTTGATGTGTTGAGCCTCTTTGTTTTTCTGTATTTTAATGAGGGCTTTCCAGGCAGGATAAGAGGTGCTCAGCACTTCCTGTACGCTCCAGCTGGGCTGGGTGAGGAGCAGGGCTTACTTAGTTAGCTGCCAGGCTGCATGGGCCTGGTCCAAAGCGTGTCCAGGAGAGGGGGACAGGAAAAGGTCCCTGTCCTCAGATGTCTTGGGAAGAGAGGGAGAACCAAAAACAAAAGCTGTATCTGTGTAGAAACAGGGCTGGGCTCAGGGCCTTTGGGTCTCCTGCATTTTGGAGCAGTGAAGACAAGCAGCTCTGTATCTGAAAGCTCAGGGGCTCTGGAAAACGGAGCAGAGGAGAGCCCCCAGAGAGAGCCCTGCGAGGGGCTGCTAAGCTGGCCCCTTCTCATGAGAACCAGAGCGGAGGTTCTGGGAAGCTGTGGCAGAAGGGGACTGCAGCTTTCAGAACCTAGGGCACGGGCTGCAGGAAGAGGAGAGGAAGGGAAGGGCTGTCAAAACAGCTACCAAACCCTGAGGTGAAGAAGGGATCACCTGATGACACCCACGTCTTGCTCCCTCCTCAGCCTGAAAGCAGGTAACAAAGGAGGCAGGGCACCTTCATGAATTTAACTGACTAGTACTGAATGTCCACAGTCAGAACGGCTCATGCCAGGCCCTCCCCAGGACCCAGCAGGCAGGTGTCTGAACCTCCCACATCCCCACATTCCCAGGGCTGCTGTGGCCTCTTGGAACTGAATGATGCCCCTTCTCCTCCTGAATCTGACGACCCCTCATGCTCTTCAACAATGTGGAGAGTTCCCTTCAGGATGTTTAAAAGCCACTCAGCTTCACTCTCGATGGATCTTTCTTTCGAGAGGGTGCTGGGAAGAAATGAAGAGATGGCCATTGGAGAGTAAAGCAATTTATTGTAATTGAGGGACCCAAAGTGGCCTGCTGAGAATAACTATTTTATTACAAAATATTCTAGATAAAAATTCTAAGCTGCTTGTCAGCCTCTTCAGTTTTAGGCTTGTATTTTTTTCAAGTCCAAGGCAGAGGTTACTATGTACCGGGAGAATGGTCTGCTGTCCTCTCCAGGGTTCAGGGTTGCCTGGGCTGCCCCACAGGGTCCTCATTCTCCATCTGAAGCTGGTCCCACTCCGTGAGGAGCTCTGAGGACACCTCAGTGTACAAATGGTCCCAGTCCCAGCCGACATCATCCTGCCAAGAGGGGTATCGCTGGGTAAGACAAAAAAAGGCCTCTGCCCTCCATCACAGCCACCTTCCCACACCCATCCGGGCCTCATGGAGACCCAGGTCAGCCCCTGGGCCAGCTGGGCATGGGAATGACTAGGCTGAGAGAGTAAGGAGCTGCCACTGCCACTGTTACCTCCCGAACTTCGTGCTCTGGTGCGAGGACTTTGGTGAGGAGCTTCAAGTCGATCTCTCCATCCTATGAATGCAAACAGAGCCAGGCTGTGCACCTCGACGGCCTCTGCACAGCAATCTCTTGCAAAGCAAAGAGGATCCAGTTGTGAGGATTAGAGCTTCCCTAACCCAGACCTGCAGAAGTGCCTTAACAAAGGAGTAACAATGTCAGTGGACCACATGGCCACTGAGAAACGAGGGGACGCCGTAACATCCTGCCTGTGGGCTTCTTTGGGGGGAAGGTCAACACCAAGAGGGTAGAGTATGAGAGCAGCACGTTAGGGCCAGAGTGGAAAGATGGGGCATCAGGTACCAGGTGTGCTGCTGATGGAAGTGGGGGGTAGTGGGGAAGCTGACACTGGAAAACACTAGGGAACTGTGAGATACCCAAGGATAATGTCTCCAGCCAGCAAAGTGTTATTGCCAGACTGCATCAGGGACCCATGGAAGAGATGTTTTATAGCTTTTGGGGAACAGAGAAGTCTTTCTACAGATGTTGTTGGAGCCTGTGCAGAAGCCGTTCTACTCACCAAGGTCTGAAAGGCCGAGTACTTCATGAGGTCATTGTCCAAGTCACGGTAGGTCATCACCCGGTTGACTTGGATGCTGCAGGAAAGAGAGAATGAGAGGAAGAACCACAGGCAGGGCCAGTTCCAGGAGTGCTGCTGGGCCACTGTCCCCAGAGCCTTGTATGCTGCCTGGGATGACGAAAATGGGAACAAAATGCCTACCAAAATGGGAACGCTGGGGATGAAGCCCACCACCAAAGACATCCAGATCTACACAGGGATCCAGCCCCTATGGACGGTATTCAGAGTGTCATGTTCCCTGCCTTCTTGCCAACTTCACATCTAGTTTAGCCTACCTGGGAGGGGCTGCCACCTGCAAAACAAAGTCTTCTTCCTGTACTTCTTCCAGATCCGGGATAACAGGAATATCTGCAACGAGAGGCGGAGGCAAATCTGTCAGCAGCACTAACAAGAATCTTGCCCGCTTCTCCATTTACTACTCACTCACCTTCGCCGTGTCGGCTGGGGGGCCGTCGGCTGGGGGTAGACAGCCTATAGGCTGGGGGTAGACAGTCACACAGTCTCTGGCCTCCAGGATCTCCCAGTCTACGGTTGTGGTACCCAAGAGTGGTGAGCATCCGAATCAAAGGTGGCCCCTCAATGTTTTCTGAAGCCCAGGCCTTACCCCAGAACTTGCTGAATTAGAACTTCCTAGGTGGCACTTTGGAGTCCCTGGATGGTGCAAAGCTTAACATGCTCAGCTGCTAACTCACAGGTGGAGGTTCAAGTCCACCCAGAGGCACCTCAGGAGACAGGTTTGGCAGTCTGCTTCTGAAAGATCAACCACTGAAAATCCTCTGGGGCACAGTTCTATTCTGACAAACGTGGGGACGCCATGAATCAGAGTCAACTCAACAGCAGTTTTCGTTTTTTTAGGAGGGGCTCAGTCATCTGTATTTTCCTAAGATTTCTTCAGTGACCCTAATGCAGGCACCAGGTTCGAAACCACTGGAGTGGATATTCAGGTAGAAATGTAAAGAAAGGAGAAGAGAGCCCCAGACAGCACATGTGAGAGGAAGGAAGAAAAGGAAGCAACGAATGAGCCTGGCGTGGTCAGAGGCAGAGGAGCAGAGGACATGTAGCAGCACGAAGCTGATGTCACCATGAGTGCCATCTCCTATGAGCAAGGCCCACGTGTGCATTAGCTCAAGAGAGCAGCCTTGCAGGCCTGGATATTCCCTTCGTCTGTATCTGAAAGACATTTTACACTTAGTGAATAACCTGGCTCCCCAACATTTTATCAAAGAGCAGGGGCTCCATTTGCCAGGTTGTAATATAGTAAACTGGGCCCTGGTGGCACAGTGGTTAAGAGCTACAGCTGCTAACCAAAAGGCTGGCAGTTCCCACCAGCTGCTCCTGGGAAACCCCATGGAGCAGTTCTATTCTGTCCTAGAGGGTCGCTATGAGTCAGAATGGACTCGACGGCAGTGGGTTTTGGTATATAATAAACACTGCCAATTCCACACTGATGATCACACGTCTCTTGCTGTCTCACGGGAATCACCTTCTCTGAACTCTCCAGCTGTGATCACAGACAGATGAGGAGACACAAGGCCATTTCTTCTGTGAGTTTACCAAAGTCATACAAATAGGGAACCTGAGACAGCACATCACTTCATTACAGTAACTTGCTGAAAAAAAAAACAAAAACTGTCCATCTTCTCACTGAACAGGCTCACACCCAAAAGAAACACCTTCTCCAAATGAGCGTCACCACCTGTTTGAGGGGTTGTGTTAGGGTTAACCAATCGGAGCAAAAAAGAGATGTGGCAGGAAAAAAAGGCCAAGCGGCAGTCCTGGAATTCCCAAACCCACTGCAAACATCAAAAGAAGGGAAAATCCCAGTGAGGGAAAAGTCGTGATGAAACCCTCGGTTCCTCCTTCCAGGGACTGAATTCAATTTTATTTTTAAAGAGGAGCAGAATCATTTCAAGACCATCTGGGAAGACCCTTGCCACTTTCAGGCTATTCATATTTAGACTTTAAGATTGCTCTAGTCGAGTTAAGCCAGAGTATATAAATGTCAGCTCCAAGCCTGGTGTCTTTATTACGACTTCCAACTGTGGAGTCACAGATGTTGCACCTGGAAAAGGAAAGAGAGAATATGCAAGACAGACACAGGGACACAGAAAATAAGGCAGAGAGAAACAGACAGGCAGAGCAAGAGAGTGATAAAAAGAGTAAAATAAAAGGATAAAAAAAAAAAGAAACTGCTAACAGGGGAAATAAAGAGCCACGTATCCCACTCTCAAAATAATGAAGTCCTGTATCTAGAAAGAAGCTTTTCAAAACTTAAATATCTTGGGCTGCTAGAGCTCTCTAAGAGTCCACTTCTTATGTCAACAGGAATTTGGCTTCCTTTTCCACTCTTGCTCCGGGGTATTACTACAGTCCACTGTCAGGGTTGTTGGCAGTATGGCTCCGCTCCCTGCGCAGGGTGAGTGGGCTCCCTGGCTGCTGAGACCACACAGGCTGCAGAGTGGCAGGAGGAAGCTGGCTATGCCACACACCATCAGAGTGTGACAGTTTTGGAGTGAGCCAGCTTGCTGCCCCTGGCTCTCTTCGGGCCTGGAGTCCAGCCTGAGATGAATATTCAGGAGTTGGTAAGAAAATGCCCCATACTGAGCTTGGGGCTCAGAACGGGGTCTCCCAAAGTCCCCTTTCCCTCCACAACTTTAGCATTTGGGTCCTGTCAGCTCTGCCCAGCTTCCCAGAGCTCTGAGGAATCGCACTTCTGCCCACTGTCCACTCTGACTCCCCATGGGTATCCCTCTTCACTCCCACCCCCCGCCTCCAAATGTGCACAAAAGAGTTTGGGGCTGGCCCATCTGTGACAGATCAGAGGTCAGCTTGGGCCTTGGCAAAAGGGCTGCTCAGAATGGCACTGGTGGGGCTGGCCACACAGTGGGACTTCTCTCTAATTGGAAGCCTGGTGCCCGGCAGAACCCAGTGAACTGCCTGAGTGGGACAGAGCCAACGATGACAGCCAGGCCGAGGCAAGCTGGAACATTCCGGTGCAGTGACAGCTTGAGCCATCTCAGCAGAGCCAGGCCATCCAACTCCCAGCCCCCAGTGGAACAGGTGGCCGTGGAGCTGGTTTTGGGCAAACTTCAAAGTACTTTGCAATTTTACAGTTTCTGATTTACAATCACAGACAAGTGCTTGCTTATGTGTACATAATAGGTTCCTGGGAATTTTCTCTCTCTCTCTGTGTCCCACTCTCCCTTACCCAGTCCCCACCCCTCTCATGCACACACAAACACAAACATGTATACACCATAAGCAAACCTAGAAAAAAGTAAATGTACTTGAGAAATTCACATCTTCCCAAAATTAACCCGTTAGTTAACCATCAAGTCGATTCCAACTGATAGTGACCCTATACGACAGAGAACTGCCCCATAGAATTTCCAAGGCTGTAATCTTTATATCTTTCTCCTGCAGAGCGGCTGGTGGGTTTGAACCACTGAACTTTCTGTTCGCAGCCCAGCACTTAACCACTGCACCACTAGGGCCCCTACATGGAATGAGCCAGCCCGGCCTCCAATCAGAGATGGCTACTTGACCTGCAACTCTGGACAGGGGGCCCATCCTGATTCAGGTTGTAACGTATAACATTTCAAAGCACAAGATTTTAACAGAGGGAATAAGAGGAATATAGGACTCAGCTCCAGAACTGTTGAAAAGATATCACTCTTTTAAAAAACCCAATAATTAAATTAACTTTATCCTCACTTCCTTCTATGCTGCTAAGAACAATAACAATGAAGAGTAAAGTGTGGTGGGTAGGACTCCTGCTCAGAGGTCAGGTGCAGAGGCCCTGGAAGCAGGATAATAAAAAAAAAACGCAAACCTGTTGGCTTCAAGGTGATTCCAACTCATAGCAACCCTATAGGACAGAGTAGAACTGCCCCACAGGGTTTCCAAGGAGTGGCTGGTAGATTTAAACTGCTGACCTTTTCGTTAGCAGCTGAGCACTTAACCACTGCACCACCAGGGCTCCGGAGGCAGGATAGCCAGTTTCAAATCCTGGCTCCACCATGTGCTTATTGTGACTTTAACCTGTGACTCAGTTTCTTCATCTGTAAAACGGGGATCGTAATTACACCTATCTCATATGGTTGTAAGTATTAAGTGAAATAATCTTAGAAAATACTTAGTATGGTGCTCCATAGGTAATAAGTATTCAATAACTATCTTGTTCATTCAACAGCTATTATAATATGGAGCATATACAGACACTAAATGGTTCTACCTTCATCTTCTAATTTCACCCTGCCCAGTTACCACCATTTTTCAGATGAGAATGAAGCAGCTTTTATGAGGTGAAACCAGTGATAACATTCATTCATTGGTTCATTCATTCATTCATTCAAGGAACACCGGGCACCCACCAGGTGGATGGTACCATGCTAGGCAGTGCTGGGTAACAAGGGCAAACAAAACACACATGGTCCTCACAGCCTCCACAGACTGAGTCCAGCACAACTAGATGGTGCCTGACTACTAACCCTGACTGGTCTGACAAGGATCACAATAAAGGGTCCCGGACAGAGCTGGAGAAAGTACAGAACAAAATTCTAACTCAGAAAAAAAGACCAGACTTACTGGCCTGACAGGGACTGAAGAAACCCCGAGAGTATGGCCCCTGGACACCCTTTTAGCTCAGTAATGAAGTCACTCCTGAGGTTCACCCTTTATCCAAAGGTTAGACAGACCCATAAAACAAAACGAGACTAAAGGGGCACACCAGCCCAGAGGCAAGGACTAGAAGGCAGAGGGGACAGGGAAGCTGTTAACAGGGAACCCAAGATCGAGAAGAGAGTGTTGACATGTCACGGGATTTGTAACCGATGTCACATAACAATATGTGTACTGTTTAATGAGAAGCTTGTTTGTTCTGTAAACATTCATCTAAAGTACAAAAAAAAAAAAAAAGTTTACTAAATGCCTGGAGACTCTTGGCAGTCCCATGCACTTACTCTAAAACCTTAAAAAAGTTGTCTACTATTAACCCATTCAGTTCATACTTAGTAAGTAGCTACTATCTGCCACTTATTTTGTAAGGCCCAGGTGGATACAACATTGAACAAAACAGGGAGTTTTCAGCCTAGTGGTGAGGATGAGGGTGCAGTTAAAGGGAGGTACAGATACCAAGCAACTGTTAATTTAACCCACATAAGTGGCTCTGAAATCTGGAAGAAGCCAATTTGTCTAGGGCAATGTTTCTCAACCCTGGCACTATTGAAAAAACAAACAAAAACCAGACACGGTCCCTGTCTTCATGAAGTACCAGCCTAGTGGGGGATAATAAGCACAAATAAATATCCTGTTTATAGATATACTGGGGTAGCTTGCATGTTGCTATGATGCTGGAAGCTATGCCACCAGTATTTCAAATATCAGTAGGGTCACCCATGGTGAACAGGTTTTAGCGGAGCTTCTAGACTAAGACTAGGAAAAAAGGCCTGGTGATCTACTTCCAAAAACTAGCCAATGAAAACACTACGGATCACAACAGAACACTGTCCAACATAGTGGTGGAAGGCAAGGCCCTAGACTGGAAAACACTCAGAATGTACAGTGGCTGCAACAACGGGCCTGAACTTATTAACGTCTGTGAAGATGGCACAGGACCAGGCAATGTTTTGTTCTGTGGTACGTGGGGTTGCCCTGAATCGGAGCTGACTCAACAGCAGCTAACGAAAGCAATGACAGAAGCTAACTGGATTCTATGACAAACAAAACAAAAAATCAAGGAGGCCTAATTGTTTTATTTAAAAAAAATAAAATTAATATATAAACGCTATAGAAAAGTTTAACAGAAAAATTAAATTTCCTTCCCTGCCTTATATGAGCCCAGTTGTCTCCCTAAAGGTAATCACTGTTACAAATTGCTTGTCCATATTTACTGAAGAGAATTCATGCATATCACAGCAGATATGCCCTTTTAAAAATGGTTGCAAGTGGGGTCATATTACATATATGTTGTTCTGCAATTTGCTTTTATCTTTCTTTATCAATATACAGATATATCCTATTCTTTTAAGTGACCACCAGCATTCTATTGAATGGATGCTCCATAATGCATTTAAACCAGTCCAGAGAGGACCTACTTTGGAATTTTGGGGAACGGGCAAGGAGTTAGGGAAGGTCTCTCTGAATTAGGGATAGCACATCTGGAAGCTGAATTATTAAGCAGGAGTAAGCCAGGCAGAGAACACTACGAGGTGAGAAATAACTTGCAGTACTGGGGAGACAAAAGAAGGGCCAACGTGGGTGGGCCCAGGGGGCAGTGGCATTGGGTGAGGCAGGAGAGAGGGTGCCAGGTGATGAGAGGCATCACCAACCAGAAAACCTGTACTGGGTACCTGCTATACACTGGACTCCTTCCTGAGGACATTAGGGGAGAACCAAGATGGACTGAGCACAGCCCCTGTCTTCAAGAAACCTGTGATTGCAAAGTTGCAAAAGGAGATTCTATACATAAAAAATAATAATAAATCAGCAGAATAAGAAAAAGGCATGCCAATTATACTTTATGAATTATCTATGAATCCAACTGACAGAATTAAGAGCTTTCTACTTTATCCTTCCTTAATACTTTATTCATAGCCACAGGGCTGACCTCACTGCCTTGCAGGAGGAATAATAAGTAAAATTTGTCCTAGGTCTGCCCCCTACATACTGAACAAGTTGAGGGCAAAGACCACATCCCAGTCACTTCTGTCTTTCCAAGGGCTGTCTTTCCAAGGAAGGTTAACTGAGCAGAATGGAATCAATAGATACCCTTCCTATCTGAAAGAAGCACTCATGGAGGAGCCATGTCAATTTTCTCTATAGTTTTCCAATTTTACGATAAGTGCTACTCAGTCGCAAAGTTATCTAAGTACGATTCATTGTACAAGGACAGCCAGGAGTAAACCTTGGATAATTCCTGGGTTGAATGATACCACAGCAAAAGCTCTGCCTTGCATGGCAGCTGCAAAGCCTGCTGGAAAAGACTCATTTTAGTCCTCCTGATGCACATACAAGAAACAATGGATGAGTGGGCACTACATTACAGAGAAAGGGTCGTTCAGGTGTGGTCCAATTTGGACTGTCTGGCTTCTGTCCTGAAGCTGGGTCACAATGCTCTTCACTAAGCTCCCTGTGTTTGTTACTTGGATCTCCAGTGTGCCCACTGTATCATTCCACATTCTAGGAGCCCCCAACAAGGAATCACGAATGCAGTGACAGCACTAAGAATTATTTCAAAGAGAGAGATTGCCAAGTGAAAAGCTCATGATACTGCAACACTAGTCTGAGCCACCCAAAAGATCTATCCAACCAACCAACCAGCCACCAGATGAAACCAGAGCCACCTAACAGATCTATCCAACCAACCAGCCACCAGATGAAACCAGAGCCACCCAACAGATCTAGCCAACCAACTAATCACCAGATGAAACCAGAGCCACCCAAGAGATTTATCCAACCAACCACCCGCTGAAACCACAGCAATAAACGAGTGGTGCTCAAATAAATAATGTAAATAAATAACAGAAACACGTGAGAATACCAGTGGGCTCAATTACAACTGATTTCAAGGATGTCAGAAGCTGCCATTTTCCCTGAAATGTATTCATTATAGTAAATATCATCACAAAAGCACACTAAAATGCTAACTATCCACTTAAGCCCCAGAAGGGGTCCTTTTCAGCCCGTCTCCTGACAGTAAAAAGCCTACCTGCCTCTTCCAATGAAGCTTCCCCCTAAACCTCTGTGAGGCACTTTATGAGAGCCTGCATTCAGATCCAGCTGCTGTTTGTTTTCCTTTAACTAAACAGTGAATTCTTAGATTAGACCCAAGCTTGCAATGAGTACACTCTGAGCATTTCTCAGGCTCTTCACCTGGAGAGTAAATCTAAGTTCTGTAGGAAGAACAAAGAAGGCACCCCAATCTGGCCTCTGGGTCCCACCCAAGCAAAGATGATTCAGGCAGGGAGTTTCTTCTTCTCTGTGTCCCTGAAGGTTCTTCTCTTTGCTGATTTTCTTGGTTGTGGATTTCTGAATGGAATTTCCTGCTGTGCCCAGAAAAAAAGAAGGGTTTCTCTAGAGCTACAGAAAGTCTGTTCTACGTCCCAGCACTCTCACCCTGACCCCTTAGTAAATGGCACAAGTAGTTGGTCTACCTTGCCAGGTTCCTCAGGGCGCTACTGACGACTACCTCTCACTCACTTCATCCATTACCTGAGCTCTCAACAGCAACCACCCTGCTGGGTTACATACAACCTCCTCCCACTCAGTGCCCTGGCCACTACGGATGGAGCATGCCCAGGCTCTGCTCAGTGAAGGGCTGGCATTCACCATTCACCAGCCATGCTCAATAACCAGTCTACAGGAAGGGGATCTGGGCACGCTGCTTAAAGACGCCCCAGGAAGCCCAACCAGACAAACCCTGCCTGGTTCTGTGCCCCAAGTCAACAGACATTAGCAGAGCTGGCAAGCAAAACGAAATCACATCCATGTTTTTAGGAGATGGCAACTTTAAACCAGAGATCATTATAATTTTTCTCCGCAGCTGCAAAACTTTGTTTTACTGTATGTTACCTTCTGCATCACGTATGGGGAATTTTAAACAGGCAAATGGAAGAAGGTCCGATTGAAGATGAAGTTAAGTGAAAGAAATTGGTCTCATTTAGCACATGACAGGATTCATCTGTGTTCTCAAGTCCACTGAGGTGGTATCATGGGCGTTTCATATTCATGAGCTGCTGCGACGCTATGTCCCCTCATTTACAAAGAGCCGTGTTCAGCAAATTCTGTCCCTGTGGACACTCCGTGCATTTCATGGTCTTGTCAGAGAGACATCAAACGCTTCAGTAACCAAATACCAGAAAATGGCTTTAATTAGTGGATCTCAATCGTATAAATAATTTTTTTCTCTAAGTGAAAAAAAATGGAGAATTTTTTAAAAGGGAAAATGTGAAAGCAGTAGGCAACAGGCTTCAAACACCCAAAGGAACAAGGGAAAGAGGTGGTCTCGCAGGAGCTCACAAGCAAGCCCGGGCCCAGTACTGTGTCCCCTGCACTCCCAAGTCAGGGTCTAAGGAGCAAAAACACGTCTCCAGGTCCCCAACAGGTCCGTTTTATTAAGACTTATCCCCTTGTGATTTCAACTGATTAAAGCTGCGTCCAGGCTGTACTTGTTACTGGCAGGCAAGAAGAGAGGCCACAGATATAGGAGAAAAGAGTCTGAAAACTGTAGTGGTGGCTAGAGAGCCACTTGGCAAAATCTGAGAACAGGATTGACCGAGAGTCAAACGTGCAGCCCTGGAGATGTGGCAAGAGTGTCTGTCAGGAGGTGTGCACGTCAAGTACGCCTCTGAGGAAGCCTGTGAGAGAGAGACAGAGAGAGAGAACGCCCCATTCTGAGGTGCCAATTTGGGCTTTTGGGTGGGTTATTTTTCCTCTTTATCTGTGTCCCATGTGTTGAAATGCGTCTGTCCTACTGCCAAACCCAATCTCTCCTAACATCGCTGGTGAAAAAGATCATAGGACTTGAGAGGAAGAAGAACAGAAGAGTTGTCCCTTATAGCCCTTCGAGTGGCAGCACCTCGCTGGTTGACAGAGGTTGGAGAGGAAGCTTTTGAGCTGACTTTGGTTTAGGAGTTAAGCTAGGCCTCTAGACCTCAGCACGGTTCAATTCTCACTTGCCATCAGCAGAGAGGGGGGTTTACTAAGAGTGGCAATTTAGCTCCTCGTATAAAAAAAAAAAAAAAATTTTTTTTTTTTTTATAGAATGGTCCATCAAAGTCTTACCTCATCACATTACCCACAGAGGGATGTTAGCAATTTCTAAAGGAGCCATGAATGCACCCCAGAATGAAAATTTTCCATTGCCCCATCCAAGGCTACTGAAAGTTGTACAAGAATCAGTACTGGCAATGCCAAGGGTAATCAACCAGGATTGAGCCTTTCAAGCAATTCAAAGCGTTTGTGAGAGACAAGCATGGCCCAATAAGGGTCCTTTATAGAGAAAGGTCCTACTCAGCCCAGAAGCCTTGGGGGATCCAATTCTGGGAGGACACCAGTGTCACCTGCCAGGGTGACCTTGAGAGAGCGTTATACCACTGGGTACTAATAGCTGAAGGAAACAACAATGAGCAGAATGCACCCTGCCATTCCAATAGCTCTCTCTGAGTTTTGAGGCTGTTCCAGCTTCTATCTGTAGAGATGCGTTAAGGATAGGAGGAGTAAAGGACTTGTAAAAGTGACAAGGATGAAGTGGCTGGAAGGAATGGAAACTGAGGAACTCTCCACTCTCTTCAGTAAGGGCCCAGATGAGTGATATGGCACTAATGTGACAGAGACTTCTCAGAGGTGCCAGTAGAAGTATGTTAGAAACCAGGCATATCTGATTCCATTTCATCCTCTTCGTGTTATGCTGAAAAAAACAAGACAAACTACATGGCTTTTATTCTAAATCAGTAGGTTCTGTATTTTCCTTATATATATTTATTAAAAAAATGCTACTTTGATTGGTGCCACCCTTGACACCCCCACATACAAAACGCTTCTGAGAGCTTCCCTCCGCGCAAGGCCACTGCTGGTGACAGCCAGCTGGTTTTGATCACAGCCATTCTGAATCGGATTTTCATAAGATAGATGAGGAGTCTTACTGCTGCTCTCTCTCTTATCAGATGAGAAACAGGGGAGGGGGAGGACGGGTCCTGAGGGAACAGCGCAACAATCAAGGGCTGCGTGGTTCTTTCTCTGTCCCTCCGCTGCTGCAATTTTCAAAGGAGTTTGCCTCAGGCACTTTTAAATGATGGTGTCTCAATTCTGTAATCATCTTTCAAGAGCTTTCTCTTAAAGGGTCTTTTAGGTAAACCTAGTCCATCAACCACACTTATGGACTCAGCAATCACGTTCCCAATGTGTGTCCTCATGCGTGTACATATAGAGGAGTATACACACACACACACAGAGTGAACATCTATGAATTTTTAGAAAGCTGGTAGAGCCTACATCTAGAAAGGACCACCCATTTGGCCATATCAAGTTCATCTCTTACTAGGGTAGGGGGGTCCTCTATTGCCTCTTCCCCAGATTTCTGCTCAACCCAGGTTTTGCTGTCCCTTAGAAACTAATCTCCATGTATGACATGTCAGAAGGAAAACACTTCTCCATTGGAAGGCTAAGTGATATCCTAAGCCCAACCTCAGATGCATAAACATGCGTACCCCTTCCCACTTCACCTAAGCTATATCTCTGGTTGTCAGCCTTAAAGTGAGACGTGAACCAACAGTCACCGATAGAAGAACGAGAACAGACACCAGCAATACCGGGCCACATGGCTGAGTTTTGGGTTGTGAAAATTACTTGGAGCCACTCTATCTTTTTTCATTGCAGGGAACATTATGTCTCTTCTTTATACAGTCCCCATCATTGGAAAAAGACATCCGTAACAGTGAGCCTTTCTTTCTTTCTAGTCAGATAAAAACTGAAGTCAGCTAAAATCTCCCTGGGAAGTGGTTCTCATCAGTATGAGCCTACCTGCATTTAGGCCTCTAACCTCCTCTCATTCCTCACTCATCCACTCCCTTCCCTGTTGTGGGGAGAAGTGCCTGTGCTGCTCCTGGAAGGCAGGTGCACTGCTTGCAGCCACATCTGGGGAGTCTCACAAAACTAAATGGGATTAAATTTGCCTGATCCTATCTTCTGTATCCAACTGGGACAGAATGCAAGGAGAGGCAGAATGAATGCCCTGATCTCTCTTTAACTTTTTCAGTGCTTTTAATATTGGATAATTTGTTATTAATCACAGTCCTCCAAATAGTCCAAACAGCCCGACAGAATGCTGACGGCACTTCCTTTCTCTGTGATCTGGAGAAAGGTAAATATAACCTGCTTAATCTAAAACATGCATCATGCATGGCACAAGACTTCCATTTTTTCTCCCCACTCTCTCTCTTCAGATGGGGACATGCAAGAAAACCGCTCACATGAACAAAGGAAATAGAACCCCAGGGAGGTCACTGTCAACCTTGTTTGGGGCACAGAGGTCTGTGACGGTGTGTTTGGGAAGTCTGATGTGACCCAGAGATTTCAGAGCACCACTAGGGGCAGAAAGCACTCTCTCCTCAGCTCTGCCAATAGAGCATGAGGTCTGGTCAGGACCCCCTGGGCTATGTTTTTTTTTGCAGCTAGGCCAGTTAACGTAGAATATGACTGAGCTGACAACACAGAACAATTAAAATCTGCTTCAAGCTTACCTCGGTTCTCAAAACCACCCGACATTCTGCCTTTCTTTGGGTCTAGAAGAACACAGCCAAATGAGTCTCTATTATGTCTGCTGTGTCAAGTAATTCCAAACATTTCTCTGTTCCATCAGCTTCTAGAAAACTACTCCATGATGGTATATGCTTTTCCTAGGGTAGTGTCATGGGATCTTGAACCACCACCTGTGAAAAACAAAACCAAATAAAAACAACCTTTCCTGCTGCATTCAAGAAACCTCTGGGAAGTTCCATGTAATTTCTGTGCTGTCTCAGTCACTCTGGACCAGCTCTGGCCAAACCCACACTGGGAAGCAGAGACGGCAGCTCCCGTGGCCTCAAGGGTCTACATCTACTAGAGTCCATGTTTCTTTTACTGCTAGGAATGTGACTTCAACTGCCTATCAGGGAAGAACTAAGTTCAAATTCCTGGTCCACAGAGTTGTAGTAGAGGGTGCACTTGATTAACAATCAGGAAACCTGGGTCTCGGAATCTGCTCTTAATTTGCTGACCTTATGTAATTAAATATCTCTGGTCCTGTATTTCCCTTCCACCAAAATGAGGTCCATTCTACCTCTAGGACATCCTTATTCTGGGGTGTCTATTGGAATACATCTCACGAGAACAACAACAAAAAAAAAACCCTTTCTTTTGTCAGATTTGCATATGACAGAGTCTTTCTGAATGTTCCATAGTCACGATCATGGCCTGCAAATAAAGCAAGTCAAGTCTTTTGCTTCGGTCCACTGTAATAAAAATCCATTTTCTGTAATGCAATAACCTGCATGGATTCTAGTGCTGGCCCATTCTGACCTCAGCTTGGTATTCACACCATGATCTGGCAGCACTAGCTCTTGAAGCCCTCTTTTGTTCCACGCAGCTTTCCAAGCTCTGCCCATGGCTTTGTGGTGTCGATCTGTTTCCTCTGCTGTGTCTTCAAGAGGTGGGCTGTCAGGAGAGCTACAAACATTGCACTTTACGGCCCAGGTAGTGCCCTGTGGGGCCTTGGGTCTCAGCCAAATCTCCTAAACTCTCCAATACTCACACCAGAACCCACACAAGCCCAGTGAAGCTTCTTCCTCTCACCCTGAAATGTGTTCTCCTCTCTGGAGGATTCAGTACAGGCCGATTCATTATCTAAAAGCAATTTTGTTGGATGTGATGGAGAAGAAAGCATAACAAGAAAGATAGGAACAGACTAACTGGCCGAAGAGTCTGCTTCATGTCACAAGAGCTTTCAAGGCCTGGTCTCTGGCTTTTCTCTACCCAGCTCAGGTATCCTTATAAACAAGACTTCACAGTGAGAGAATAAGCAGAACAGGACATGCGTCAGCAGGTAAATCTGAGAACCAGGATAAGAAAGCAAATTTGAAAAAGGGTGTTGGAAAAATGAGTGGAGACAGGCTTCCTCAATAAGCAGGGTTAAAAAAGGAATCTAGCACTTTAACAGCAAACCAAAGGAAGGCAGTGAGAGCAGTGTTGACTAGGAGCCAGAAAGTCTAAGCCTGAATTCCAGCTCCACCACTTACTAGCAGTGGTGTGATAGAGAAAGCTCGTAGTGGCTTATAAGAGCCGACTGTTTGTTTTTTTTTATATATATATATATAATTTTCATTGAGCTTTAAGTGAACATTTACAAATCGAGTCAGTCTCTCACATATAAGCTTATATACACCTTACTGCATACTCCCACTTACTCTCCCCCTAATGAGTCAGCCCTTCCAGTCTCTCCTTTCATGACAGTTTTGCCAGTTTCTAACCCTCTCTACCCTCCTATCTCCCCTCCAGACAAGAGATGCCAACACAGTCTCAAGCGTCCACCTGATACAAGTAGCTCACTCTTCATCAGCATCTCTCTCCAACCCATTGTCCAGTCCATGTCTGATGAGTTGTCTTCAGGAATGGTTCCTGTCCTGGGCCAACAGAAGGTTTGGGGACCATGACCGCCAGGATTCCTCTAGTCTCAATCAGACCATTTAAGTCTGGTCTTTTTATGAGAATTTGGGGTCTGCATCCCACTATTCTCTTGCTCCCTCAGGGGTTCTCTGTTGTGCTCCCTGTCAGGGCAGTCATTGGTTGTGGCCGGGCACCATCTAGTTCTTCTGGTCTCAGGATGATGTAAGTCTCTGGCTCATGTGGCCCTTTCTGTCTCTTGTTAAATTCTGTCAACTGTTAAATTCTCAGGAATCATGCAAGTTGGAAATCCTGGTGGTGTAACGGTTAAGTGTTACGGCTACTAACCAAAGGGTCGGCAGTTCAAATCCGCCAGGTGCTCCTTGGAAACTCTACGGGGCAGTTCTACTCTTTCCTATAGGGTCGCTATGAGTGTTAAACATAGACACCATTAAGAAATTAAATTATATACCCTTGTAATTAATTTTTTTTTTTGTAATTAAGTTATATCAAAAGCAAAAGTAATAAATAAGTGGTAAATACAAGTGGTGAAACTTGCCACTTCCTAAATTTACTATATTTTACTTAATCTACACTCGACTTATTTACATCCCATGTGTCTGTATGGTGGAAATACTATACAATGGTGGGCTACTACTGCCCATCTCTTTTCAACTCTGAAGTCAGTGATGTCATGTTGGTAGTTTGAAACCAGCCTTGGTGGGTGCATTTATACCACAGAAATTTGCAAACACTACAAATCAGGACTTTTATTTCCCCCTGGAAAGCTGGTTGTTAAATATTTACCAGCACATCAACGCTTATTAGCCACATAACCTTGGTGAGTTACTTAACTTTGCACAGGTTCGATTTCTTCCTCTGTAAAATGGTGATAATCACAGTGTTTCCTTACAGGATTGTTGTGAGGATCGAGGGAAGTAACGCAGGTAAAGCTGTTAGCACAGTGTCTGGCCCATAGTAAACACTTCTTGTTGTTGTTAGCTGCTGTCAAGTCGATCCTGGCTCATGGCAACCCCATGTGTGCAGAGTAGAACTGCTCCATAGGGGTTTTTTGTTGTTGTTTTGAACATTTTATTGTGGTTCAGGTGAAAGTCTTCAGAGCAAATTAGTTTTCCATTCAACAATTTATATACAGATTTTTTTCATAACACTGGTTTCAATCCAAGTTTGAAGAGTGTCTAAGGGCCATAGCCTTCGGGCTTCCACCAGTCTCTATCAGGCTGGTAAGTGTGGTCTTTTTTTTTTTTTTTTTTTATGAGTTTGAATTTTGCTCTACCTTTTCTCCCACTCTGTCTGGGACCCTCTATGGTGATCCCAATCAGAGCGGTCTGTAGCAGTAGCTGGACACCATGTAGTTCTTACGGTCTCAGGCTAGAGAAGGCTGTGCTTCGTGTGGTCTATTAGTCCTTTGGACTAATTGTCTCTTTGAATCTTTGGTCTCCTTCACTATTCTTTTTTCTGGACGTAGAAAGACTAATAGTTGTATCCTAGATAGCCGCTTGCACTGCTCACCAAAATAGGATGTAGAACATTATCTTTATGAACTGCAGGTAACCAAGATGTCCCCCAATACTATATGGTCCTTAGCCAAGGCTATAATCTTTACAGAAGCAGATTGCTGCTGACCTTTTGGTTAGCAGCAGAATACTTGGCCACTGCACCACCAGGACTCCTTCATGGATATATGCGTATGTTGTTGACCTAGATTTCCCCTGAGACTATGTATGGTCCCTAGCCTTGTCAAGCCCAGTAACTCAGTCCCATGAGGTGTTTGCTTATACCTAAGAAGTTTTCATGACTATGCCCTCTGTGTGCTCTATTACATAAACCAAAAAAAACAAACCCATTGCCATCGGGTCAATTCTGACTCACAGCAACCCTACAGAACAGAGTAGAACTGCCCCACAGGGTTTCCAAGGAGCACCTGGGAGATTCGAACTGCCGACCTTTTGGTTAGCAGCTGAAGCATTTAACCACTATGCCACCAGGGTTTCTGCACTATTATATACATATATATATTTGCAACACATACAAATATGTACGTAGAAATCTATACATGCACATGGGGGTACTCCCATACGCCATCCCCCAACTGCTTGGCTCACCTACGTATCCACTCATAAATTATTGTTTTTACTGTTGATGCTGGACTGTGTATGTAGTAGTATTTACCATTGTTGTCTTTTACCTTTGCGTACCTCTCAGTGTCTTCCTTTGCCTTGGTCACGCTGTGCTGACTTCCCCAATATTGTGTATTACCTTTCCCTTCACGAAAGTTAACACATCTACTATCTAGCTAGGGATTTTCCCACCCTCCGCCTCTCATCCCTGGTAACCATCAAAGAATGTTTCTTTCTGTGTGTAAACCTATTCTTAATGTTTTATAATAGTGGTCTGATACAATATTTGTCCTTTTGTGACTGACTTATTTCACCCACAGGGTTTTCAAGGCTGTGACCTTTCAGAAGCAAATCACCAGGCCTGTCTTCCAAGGTGCCATTGAGCGGGTTCAAACTGCCAAGTTTTCAGATAGTAGTCGAACACTTAACCAATTGTGCCACCCAGGGACTCCTAGTAAACATTTACAAACATTAATTATCAGCACTTCCTGTAAGAATGAAGTCTTTTTCAAATTCTTACCCATTATCTTGCAAACCAGTCTGCTTCTGTAAAGATTTACAGCCTTAGAAACCCTATGGGGCAGTTCTACTCTGTCCTATAGGGTCGCTATGAGTCGGAATCCACTCGATGGCAGTGGGTTATCCTGCAAACAGAACAAAACGTAAAAAAGCACAGAAACAAAAGAGAGGACAACTTAATCCTTGGACCAGTGAGCATTGCCCCATTCCATCCCACCCCAATTCCTGCTGTGGATATGGTTAGCTAAAAGAGTTGGCATGTGAATGTGTTAGGGAAGGGTGTGGAGGTATGGGTTTGGAAAGTTATTAGGCCTACTCCTAGTAACTTTGAACTTAGGAAAAAAAAAAAGGTTGATTTTAAGAAACATATTTAATCAAAAAGCAAATTTAAAAAACAAACGAACAATTTGCGCTGAATTGATTCCAACTCTTGGTGACCCCATGGGTGTCAGAGAAGACTGTGCTCTACAGGGGTTTCAATGGCTGACTTTTTTGGAAGTAGATAACGAGGCTTTTCTTCTGAGGCATCTCTGGAAGAACTCAAACCTCCAACCTTTCAGTTAGCAGCTGAGGGCATTAACTGTACCACCCATAGACACCAATCAAAAAGCAGTGGTAGCAATAGTAGTTTGAAAAACTTAGTGGGGGGCAAAGGAGCGCTACTAGGTTTGGGGGCCACCTAGGAGGTTCCCTATGCTGTACTGAGCTTAAGGAAGGAATAGCAATATAATGGAAAGTTCTTGCTCAGCAAGGGAAAGGAATTGAAACACTGGGGTTCCAGTTCATCTGTACTTAAGGAATTTTTCCCACTTTCTCTATTTCTACATTAAAGCTGTTTAGGCGCAGAGTGGATCTGCTATTCAGAGGAGAAGGGATGAAGGATACGGTGGGAGGATTAAGCAAGGAATAACAAAGAGCCTGAAAGAGAATTGGGAAGCCTGGAGACAGAGATGAATGGAGAGAAGGAAGATGGGGGTGCGAAAGAGCAATCACCTTCTACAGATAGCATTTTTCTAATTCCATCGACAGTTTAGCATCTCACATCTCATCCAGACTCACAGCTTGGCTGTGTCCAGCCACTTTTACCTATTTTCCTGTTGACATGGATAGAAAATTGAGCAATTACCCTTAAACTCGGAGCTCCCAGATCATCTAGATTGCTACACTTGCAGAATTAAGTTCCCAACTGCCCCCGGCTAGAAGTGGTTCAGCTCAGCTTGTCCTTTAGGAATTAAATACTTTTTGGTTGGGCACAAGGATTTATTATTCCTAAGGTTTTAAGGTATTCAAGCCTGTCAAAACTAGACCTCAGGATGCACAGGAGCATGGCCCTCTCCAGTGGGGATGAGGCAGGCCTTCAGCCCCGGGTGCTCATAGGAAGAAGGCATTACAAGTCCACCCAATCTGCTTCCAGGACAGCACCGGCCTGGGCTCTGCCAAAATGCTGATGGTTAAACACAAGAAGGCACTAATCCTTTTTGAAGCTCCTGTTTTTAGAGACTTTCAACTTCTTAAAGACATGTTTTTGGGCCCAACAGATACTGCATAACTTGAAAGACATAACTTTGGGCAGTAGCCCACTATCATATAATATTTCTCTATACCTTTCTCTAAAATGGAAACCCTGGTGGTGTAGTGGTTAAGATTTTGGCTGCTAACCAAAAGATGAGCAGTTCGAATCCAGCAGGCGCTCCTTAGAAATCCTATGCGGCAGTTAGTTCTACTCTTTCCTACAGGGT
The DNA here is from genome assembly GCF_024166365.1 of Elephas maximus indicus. Classification (NCBI taxonomy): domain Eukaryota; kingdom Metazoa; phylum Chordata; class Mammalia; order Proboscidea; family Elephantidae; genus Elephas; species Elephas maximus. Next base: position 88,813,208 of record NC_064828.1, on the reverse strand, counting down.
TGCTGACTCAGGATTGACTTGACGGCAGTGGGGTTTTTTCTTTTTTTTCTCTCTCTACGATAAACTATTTGAAATTTTAGTTCATATCTAATTGTGCATTCAGAGATTATTCCAACCTGAATATTTTTCATTCTTTTTTTAAAGAGAAAGCATTTTTCTCCCTTTTGTGGCCTCTCAATGCTCACCCTTAAGGCTTCAGATTCTATTCAGAGTTTGCTCGGCTGGGGAACCACTTCCTTGGTCCACGCCACCATGGTGGTAGGATCCCTGGGCCCTTTTTTGGTTCTTTTGTTTTCTTTTTCTTTTTTCCTTTTTGTCTTTCTTCATTTCTCAGTTTCTCATCTCTCTACCTACCTTCTTCTCCTGTCTCCTAAACAGCTGGCACTCTGTGCCATCTCTGTTCCTTCTACAAGGGCTATACTGCTCAGCTTGGGAGTTACTTCCCCAGTCTGCACAGCCATGTCAGTGGGATCCCTGGGGGCATTTCTTTTTATTTTTCTTTTTTCCTTTTTGTCTTTCTTTATTTCTCAGCTTCTCATCTCTCTCTACTTATCTTTTTTCCTGTCTCCTGAATACCTGGTGCTGTGTGCCATCTCTGCCCCTTCTAGCCAGGCTGTACTGCTCAGCTTGGTAGCCACTTCCACAGTCTGCAGAGCATGCCGGTGGGATCCCTGGGAGGCTTTCTTTTTTTAATTGTGTTTTTTTCTTTTTTTGGTTTTCTTCATTTCTCAGTTCTCATCTCTCTCTACTTTTCCTTTCTCCTGAATACCTGGTGCTGTGTGCCATCTCCGCCCCTTCTAGATGGGCTGTGCCTCAAGTCCTGGGAGCCACTTCCCCAGTCACTGGTAGGATCTCTGAGGGTATTTCTTTCTCTTTTTAAATTTTTGTTTATTTATTCTTTTCCTTTTGTTTTTCTTCATTTCTCAGTTCCTTGTCTCTCCACTCCAAAGGCAGGCTCCCTCAGCATTTTTTTTTGGCTCCTGTTTCTCCTTTCTCTCTCCTTTCCCATACCCAGTTTAGCTCCACACATCACGACCTCTCCCCTCCCTCCTGCCTATCTGCACTGGGCATTGAACACTGCACCCCTGAGCAGCACGAGCATGGCCTACTGAAATCTGCCACTGCACTGGCCTCTGGCCCACCCTGTAGGCCCCAGTTTATGCCACAAACAACCCATCTAAGCCCCTCCCCATCAGCTGGACCTGCCCTACCACACCATAACTGAGCGACTGGCCCTGCCCATTGAAGAAGGAGGTGAAAAGTCTATCATGCCTACAAACAATCAACAAAGAACACACAGCCCACCTGCTCAAACATGAACCAAATAAAACAAAAAAGCAGGATAAAAGAAACAAATCTACAATCAATAAATGAAGAAAATAACTACTGAATGTCCCAAAGACAGCAAAAAATATCAAAACATATTAAAAAACAGGACAGGGTGGTTTCAGTAGGCATCCAAAATAAAAGTTTCCAGTAGACAAAAAGGCACTAGAACTACCTGATAGGGAATTCAAATCTCTAATATTCAGAGCTATCCAAGAGTTGAAGCAAAGAGCAGACAAAAAGGAGGAAAAGATAGACAAATTCATGGAAAATACAGACAAAACAATGGAAGAATTCAGGAAAATTATACAGGAAGAAACTGTCAAAATAAATTTACAACTAGAAATCACATAAAAACAACAATTAGAAATCCGAAAGATAAAAAGATTTCAGAAATGCACAGTGTCATAGGTCTACGGAATAGGCTTGAAACAATGGAAGATAGGATGAGCAAAATTGAAGACAAATACTTGGATACCACTTTGAGGAAAAATCAGAAAAAAGAATGAAGAAAAATGAAGAAACCCTGAGAATGATGTGGGATACAATCAAAAGCAAAAATTTGCAAGTGAACGGAGTTCCAGAACAGGGGGAGAACATGGAAAACAAAGAGAATCATTGAAGAATTGCTGACAGAAAACTTCCCTAGTATCGTGAAAGATAAAAAGCTCACCATCCAAGAAGCTCAACAAACCCTATATAGGAGAGACCCCAAAAGAAAATCACAAGGCATATCATAATCATACTCGCTAAAATCAAAGACAAAGAAAGAATCCTGAGAGCAGCTCAAGAAAAGCAAAAAGTCACATACAGAGGGAGAAAAATAAGACTAAACTCTGATTACTCAGCAGAAACCATGCTGGCATGAAGGCAATGGAATAACACATATAAAACTTTGAAAGAAAAAAATTAACAACCAAGAATAAAATTCCTGCAAACTCTCATTCACATATGATGGTGAAATTAGGACACTTCCAGATAAACAGAAATTAAGGGAATATGTAAAAAACCAAACCAAACTTACAAGAATTATTAAAGGAAGTCCTTTCTGTTTGAGAACAAACAAACACCATCAGATGACAGGACACAAGGTTGCACCAGCCAGATACCAACCCAGGAAATGAACTCTCAAGGACTATTCAAAACCAAAAGATTTACAACAGGGAGGGAACCAGAGAGATTAATCTGTAAATGGCAATGTCAGAACAATAAAAGAGGGAATAAATGGCATAGGTATAGAACTTTCTAAGGCAAGGTAATACCAAGTAATAATAGACTGGTTCAAACCTAGGAATGTAAGGGTAAATTTCAAGGTAACCACAAAGAAAGTTAACAAATCTACTTACCAAAATAAAGAAGAAAAACATAAAGTCTCGGTAAAAACAAAATGTATAAAAACAGCATAAATGAAAAAAAAAAATCCACAAACAAAAGGAATTCAGCACAGGAAAGTTAAGAGGAACAAAGAAAACAGCACCACGAAAAAAAGCACTGCAAAATGATAGCACTAAACTCACACCTATCAATAATTACACTGAACATAAATGGCCTAAATGCACCCATAAAGAGACAAAGAGTGACAGAATGGATTAAAAAAACAGGATCCATCAATATGCAGTCTACAAGAAATACACCTTAGAAACAAAGATATAAGTTTATTAAAATCATAACCCACCATAGGATGGAAAAAAATATATTAAGCAAACAGCTACCAAAAAAGAGCAGAAGTTGCAATACTAATCTCAGATAAAATAGACTTTAAAACAAAATATGCCATAAAAGACAAAGAAGAGCATTATATAAAGATAAAAGGAACAATCCAGCATGAAGACATAACCATAATAAATACCTACACATCCAGTGACAGGGCTCCAAAATATATAAACTGTAACACCACTAAAAATAGAAATTGACAATTCCACGATAATAGTAGGAGACTTCAACACACCACTCTTGATAAAAGACAGAACATCTAGACAGAAAGTCAACAAATATACAGAAGATTTAAAGGCCACAATTAGCCAGCTTGAACCCATAAACATATATAGAACACTCCACCCAACACCTGGAAGGTATACATTCTTTTCCAATGCACATGGAACGTTCTCCAGGATAGACCACATCTTAGGTCACGGAGCAATCCAAAACACTGAGATAATACAAAGTACCTTCTCTGATCACAATGCCATCAAAGTAGAAATTAATAACAGGAAGAATAAGGAAAAAAAAATCAATTACATGGAAACTGAATAACACCCTGCTTTTAAAAAAAAAAAAAAACCACTGGGTAACAGAAGAAATCAGAGAGAGAATAAAAAAATTCCTAGAATCAAATGAGAATGAAAACACATCATACCAAAACCTTTGAGACACAGCAAAGGCAGTCCTCAGAAGTCAATTTACAGTAGTAGATGCACACATCAAAAAAGGGACAAAATCAAAACATTATCTACACAACTTGAACAAATACAAAGAAAACAGCAAAAGAAGCCCACAGCCACCAGAAGAAAGGAAATAATAAAGATCAGAGCAGAAATAAATGAAATACAGAACAGAAAAACAGAATCAACAAAACCAAAAGTTGGTTCTTTGAAAGGATTGACAAAATCTACAAACCACTGGCCAAACCAACAAAAGAAAAACAGGAGAGGACACAAACAACCCAAATAAGAAATGAAATGGGGACATTACAACAGACCCAACTGATATAAAAAGGATTATAACAGAGTACCATGAAAAACTACTCCAACAAATCTGAAAACCTACAAGAAATGGACAAATTTTTAGAAACACACTACTTACTCAAACTAAACACAAAACGATGTTGAAGATTTGAACAGACCCATAACAAGAGATTGAAAAGGTAATTTAAAAAACTTCCAACAACACAAAAAAAGCCCTGGTCCAGAATGGATTCACTGGAGAATTCTACCAAACATTCAGAGAAGAAGTTACACCAGTACTACTCAAACTACTTCAGAACATAGAAAAGGAAAGGATACTTGCCAATTCATTCTATGAAGCCAGGGTAACCCTGATACCAAAAAGACACCACAAAAAAAGAAAATTACAGACCAATATCTCTCATGAATATAGATGTAAAAATTCTCAACAAAATTCTAGCCAACAGAATTCAGCATCATATAAAAACAATAATACACTACCACCAAGTAGGATTCATACCAGGTATGCAAGGGTGGTTCAACATTAGAAAATCAATCAATGTAATCCACTAGATAAATAAAAGAATCACATGATTATCTCAATTGACACAGAAAAGGCATCTGACGAAGTCCAACGCCCATTCCTGATAAAAACTTTCAAAAAAATAGGTATAGAAAGGAAATTCCTCAACATAATAAAGGGCATTTATACAAAACCAACAGCCAACATCATTCTTAATGGAGAAAAAGAGGCTGAAAACATTCCCCTTGAGAATAAGAACAAGACAAGGATGCCCTTTTTCACTACTCCTATTTAACATTGTGCTGGAAGTCCTAGCTAGAGCAATAAGACAAGAAATGAAATAAAGGGCATCCAAATCAGTAATGAAGAAGTAAAACTGTCCCTATTTGTGAATGATACGATATCATACATAGAAAACCCAAAAGACTCCACAAGAAAACTACTTGAACTAATAGATTCAGCAGAGTAGCGGGATACAAGATAAACATACAAAAATCCGTTGGATTCCTATACACCAATAAAGAGAATGATGAAAGGGAAATCAGGAAAACAATACCATTTATAATAGCCCCTAAAAAAACAAAATACTTAGGAATAAATCTAACCAGGGATTTAAAAGACTTATACAAAGAAAACTACAAAACACTACTACAAGAAACCAAAAAAGATCTACATAAATGGAAAAGCATACCATGCTCATGGATAGGAAGACTGAACATTGGGAAATTGACAATTCTACCCAAAGCAATTTAGAAAGAAAATGCAATCCTGATTCAAATCCCAACAACATTCTTTAAAGAGATGGAAAAATTAATCAATAACTTTATATGGAAAGGGAAGAGGTCCCAGATAAATAAAGCATACTGAAGAAGAATAATAAAGCAGGAGGACTCGCACTACCTGACCTCAGAACCTACTATACAACTACGGTAGTCAAAACAGCCTGGTACGGGTACAACGACAGATACCTTGACCAATGGAACAGAATTGAGAATCCAGATGTAAATCCATCCACCTACAGTCACTTGATCTTCAACAAGCGCCCAAAGTCCATCAGATGGGGAAACGACAGTCTTCTTAACAAATGGTGCTAGCAAAACTGGATATCCATTGTTTTGGTCATCTAGTGCTGCTGTAATAGAAATACCACAAGTGGATGGCTTTAACAAAGAGAAGATTATTTTCTCACAGTAAAGTAGGCTAAAAGTCCAAATACAGGGTGTGAGCTCCAGGGGAAGGATTTCTCTCTGCCAGCATTCTCATCAATCTTCCCCGGGGCTAGGTGCTTCTCTGCAAAGGGACCCCAGGTCCAAAGGATGCGCTCTGCTCCCGGCACTCCTTTCTTGGTGGTATTAGGTCCCCCTGTCTCTCTGGTTGCTACTCTCTTTTTATATCTCAAGAGATTGCCTCAAGACACAATCCAATCTTGTAGGTTGAGTCCTGCCTCACTAACACAACTGCCGCCCATCCTCCCTCATTAACATCATAGAGACACGATTTACAACATATAGGAAAATCACACAATACCGGGAACCATGGCCCAGCCCAACCGATACACACATTTTTGGGGGCACATAATACAATCCATGACATTCATCTGCCAAAAAATGAAACAGGATCCATACCTCACGCTATACACAAAAACTAATTCAAAATGATCAAAGACCTAAATATAAAACCAAAAACTATAAAGATCATAGAAGAAAAAACAGGATCCATGCTAGAGGCCCTAATACACGGCATTAACAGGATACAAACCAGAACTAACAACACACAAATTCTGGAAGATAGGCTAGATAACTAGGATCTTCTAAAAATTAAACATGCTCATCAAAAGGCTTCACCAAAAGAATAAAAAGAGAACCTACAGACTGGGAAAATTTTTGGCTACTACAAATTCGACAAAGGTCTAATCTCTAAAATCTACAGGGAAATCCAACACCTCTACAACAAAAAGATAAATAATTTAATTAAAAAATGGGCTAAGGAAATGAACAGACACTTCACCAAAGAAGACATTCAAGTGGCTAACAGACACATGAGGAGATGCTTGCAATCACTAGCCATTAAAACCAAAAAACCCAAACCCATTGCCGTCGAGTTGATTCCGACTCACAGGGACCCTACAGGACAGAGTAGAACTGCCCCATACCCACAGCTGACATTTTGGTTCCCAGCCGTTGCACTTAACCACTACGCCACCAGGGTTTTCCAGTAGCCATTAGAGAAATGTAAATCAAAATTACTCCGGCATTACTGGCACGAATCAAAAAAACAGAAAATAACAAATGTTGGAGAGGCTGCAGGGAGACTGGAACTCTTATGCCCTGCTGGTGTGAATACAAAATTGTACAACCATTTTGGAAAACGATATGGCGCTTCCTTAGAAAGCTAGAAACAGAAATACCATATGATCCAGCAATTCCACTCCTAGGAATATATCCAAGAGAAATAAGAGCTATCATATGAATAGACATATGCACATTCATGTTCAGTGCAGCACTGTTCACAACAGCAAAAAGATAGAAACAACCTAGATGCCCATCAACAGGTGAATGGATAAACAAGCTATAGTACATATACACCATAGACTACTACGTAACGATAACAAACAATGATGGATCTGAGAAGCATCTCACAACATGGATGAATACGGAGGGCATTATGCTGAGTGAAATAAGCCAGTCACAAAAGTACAAATATTGTATGAGACCACTACTATAAAAACTCATAAAAAAGTTTACATGCAAAAAAGAAACAATATTTTATGGTTATGAGGGAGAGGAGGGGTAGAGATGGAAAAACACTAAATAGACAATAGGAAAGTAGTAATTTTGGTGAAGGGTAAGACAGTACACAATACTGGGAAAGCCAGCATAACTTGTCCAAGGCAAGGTCATGGAAGTTCCATAGACACATCCAAACTCCCTGAGGGACCAAATTACTGGGCTGAGGGCTGTGGGGACCATGGTCTTGGGGAACATCTAGCTCAAATGATATAACATAGTTTATAAAGAAAATGTTCTACATTCTACTTTGGTGAGACCTTCGTCTAAAGTACAATTAAAACAAAAAATCTAATCTTTAATGCTAGCGTATGAAAGAGAATGACCACCTGGAAGAGCCCTGGACCTTAGGTCGTCATTTCTATTCTCCAAGATTCATCTTCTCCTTTGAGATTGCTCCCCAAAGACCCACCACTACCAAGTATATGGAAACTATCAGTCCCTTCCCGTGTGATAATGCTCCTGGCCCTGACGACCTCAAAGAACCTGGATGTGATTTTGGTGTCCAAGATCTGTTTCATGTCATTGCTGAATGAGTGTACATGGATGATTCAGGGGAATCATTCGCTTTCCCTACCCACCGGTTATTCTAAGTTCAAAGGAGCAGCCTTCACTAGTCAACCAAGTAATTCCCTGAGCAAAGATAATTTTAGAAACAAGTTATATGTAACATATGATTCCTCCTGCATAATGGATTCTAAACATTCACATACAGTGAAATGGACTAAGTCAAGTGTGAAGTGTGACATATGAACTGATTTCCCATGAAAGGACTCAAGCATAACTGCATGGAAAACAGATTTATGCTACGGAAGAGATGTCCCGCCTAGAAGGTAAAATCCAGTACGCTCTCTGACAAGAAAGGATTTTATGCCTTAAACCTCTAGAGCCAAACAAAAAAAAGGCCAAATCACAAATTTCACATTCCAAGTTTATGAAGGGGAAAAATACTAGATGTATTCTTTGAAAATAGATAACCTTCTTCCTTTCTTGATGAAATTCTATTAAGCATCCCAAGTAATCATGCTAGGCACTCTACATTCCAAACCTGGGACCTGACATTAATTCACCCTACTTGTGGAAGGAGACACCAACATATCTGAGGATCATACCATTCACTATAGCCCGGAGAATAACAGCATGAACCCTGGACTTAAGATCTGTATTCAAATCCCGACACTGCCATTTACTAGCTGTGTGCCTTTGGGCAAAGTTACCTTTCTTTGCCTTAATCTTCTAATCTTTTAGATGGGATAATGAATACTCCAAATCAACAAGTGAATGGATAACCAAAATGTGGCACTTCCATACAACCATACAATGGAATGCCACTTAGCAATAAAAAGGAGCAAGTTAAGGAACCTAGAAGGCATTATGCTGAGCTTTCGCTCAGAGGCAAAAGGACAAATATTGTATAAGACCACTATTATAAGTTCTTGAGAAATAGTATAAACTGAGAAGAACACATACTTTTGTGGTTACGAGGAGGGGAGGGAGGGAGGGTGGGAGAAGGTTTTCCACTGATTAATTAGTAGATAAGAACTGCTTTAGGTGAAGGGAAGGACAACACTCAATACATGGAAGGTCAGCTCAATTGGACTGGACCAAAAGCAAAGGTGTTTCTGGGATAAAATGAATGCTTCAAAGGTCAGCGGAGCAGGGACGGGGGTTTGGGGACCAGGGTTTAAGGGGACTTCTAAGTCAACTGGCAAAATATTCTATTATGAAAACATTCTGCATCCCACTTTGAAATGTGGCGTCTGGGGTCTTAAATGCTAACAAGCGGCCATCTAAGATGCATCAATTGGTCTCAATCCACCTGGAGCAAAGGAAAATGAAGAACACCAAGGTCACACGACAACTAAGAGCCCAAGAGACAGAAAGGGCCACATGAACCAGAGACCTACATCATCCTGAGACCAGAAGAACTAGTTGGTGCCCAGCCACAATCGATGACTGCCCTGACAGGGAGCACAACAGAGAACCCCTGAGGGAGCAGGAGATCAGTGGGATGCAGACCCCAAATTCTCATAAAAAGACCATACTTAATGGTCTGACTGAGACTAGAGGAATCCCGGTGGTCATGGTCCCCAAACCTTCTGTTGGCACAGGAAAGGAGCCATCCCCGAAGACAACTCATCAGACATGAAAGGGACTGGACAGTGGGTAGGAGAAAGATGCTGATAAAGAGTGAGCTAATTATATCAGGTGGACACTTGAGACTGTGTTGGCATCTCCTGTCTGGAGGGGGGATGGGAGGATAGAGAGAGTTGGAAGCTGGCAAAATTGCCACGAAAGGAGAGACTGGAAGGGCTGACTCATTAGGGGGAGAGCAAGTGGGAGTACGGAGTAAGATGTATATAAACTTATATGTGACAGTCTGACTTGATTTGTAAACGTTCACTTGAAGCTCAATAAAAGTTAATAAAAAAAAAAATGAGCAAGTTAATGATACACATGACAACCTAGATGAATCTCAAAATCATTACACGAAGTAAAAAAAGCCAGACACAAAAGAATATACACATATGATTCTGTTTATATAAAATTCTTTTTTTTTTTTTAATCTATAGTGACAAAAAGCAGAGCAGTAGTTACCCGGGGCCGGGGCAGAGGAGGGGTGCGCTGTAAGGGAACATGAGAGAACTTTTGTGGGTGAGGAAAATGTTCTGTATCTTCATTCTTTGTTGCAGCAGTGGTTTCGTGGTGTATCTATATCTGTCATAACTCAAAAATTGTATGCTTTTAAGTGGATGCAGTTTATTTTTTGTAAATCCTACTTCAATGAAGTCCATTAAAAGGTATCTCCACAGATTGGTTTGGAGAATTTAAGAGACAAAACATGTAAAACAGCAGGCTTAGTTGCTGACTCCTGGTCAGTGTTTGGTAATGAACAGTGCTGGCAGTGATGTTGGTGGGTGCCATGGCATGAGAGGTGAGTGTTCACTTAGGAGTCAGGAGGCCAGAGTTTCTCTTTGAGTTCTGCTCTTTGAGTATTAATCTCTAAGCCTTGATTTCTTAACACGTAAATTGACAAGTTTCCATAAAAGTTCCTTAAAGTTGCAACAGTCTGATTCTAAAGTGATGATACCACATGGCAGCCAGCATCAGCTTCTAACGATAACCCAGTGCTGTCGAGTCGATTCCAACTCATAGCGACTCTACAGGACAGAGTAGAACTGCCCCATAGAGTTTCCAAGGAGCGCCTGGTGATTTGAACTGCCAACTCTTTGGCTAGCAGCCATACAGCACTTAACCACTACGCCACCAGGGTTTCCCTTCTAACAATATGCATTTATAACGTGTGCAAACTTTAGTATTCAAAATGTTTTGCTCTAGCATGTAACAGTTACTTCTTGAAATGCAGCATTTTGACATTTGAGTGGGATTTCAGAAATCCTTTGAAGGGAGCTGGGAAGAGGCTCAAGGAGGGTGGGGAGAAGCCTGGAGAAGAATACGATTTGAGTAAATTTTCTCTAGGGATCATGAATTTAATTGTTTTCTGTGTTTCCATTTGGAAGTTTCTGCCAAAGAGCATTAAAGTCTTTTCCCTGAATTTAATGTTTTCTTACTTAAAATTCAAGTCTCTTGGTGTTCTGAACAAATACACAAGCAACTGGGGACTGAAGCTGTCCAAAAAAGACTACAGGAAACAACTCGCCCTATACTCACTTGTAAGCACCATTCAAGGCTCGCTAGATCCTCAAGCTGCAGATCACCTGCCTTCATTACGCCGTCCCCTGCCCCAGTTCAATTCTGAGGCTCCTGAATCGCTGCTCCTCTGTCAACAAGTTCCTCAGTTATTAGCCATTACAATTTCCATGCACAATGCTTCCTCAACCACCTACCAGCTTTGTTAATGTCTGGCAGGGACCCTGCTTCCTGAGTCCTTTGGCACGTCCTCCTGGATGGTCACCCTCTGACAATCTGTGAGGACAGGCAGATCAGGAGTCTCCAATTCTTGAGCCACCAGAGCTGCCAGAGACAGCCTAGGTACCTGTCCAGGAATGCACCTAGAAATGCAGGATACCTTCTTTAATAGGATCACTGGAAATTATTAGTGGACAAAGAAGTTTGGGAACTAAAAAGAGTTTAATGCATGGAACTAAAAAGAAAGATCTGGCAAAAACAAATGAACCTGTCAATTAGGGATGTTGGAAAAGCAAAGAAAATGCTGACGAATTATGACAGTATGCGCAAAAGGTCAAAAAGTCTTACTAAATCTTAGAGTGTAGGCTGGATTCCTGACCTCAGTGACTACCCTTCTATCTTAAAATCCCTTTGGAATAAGAAAAGGCAGAAATAATTTTTTACAGGACTCTATCCCTCCGCCGTCCCTAGTCCTGGCTTTAAGTAACACTGCCAAAATCTTGTGCACAAAATAGCCATCTAGGGAGTTAATTTAAATCAACACAGATTCCTAGGTCCAGCTCCCGCTCCTGGTTTGCAAGTGGCTTCTGGAATCTGTATTTTAATCACCATCCCAGAATATTTCACAAATCTCCTCTTTGACCCTAACCCCAATCCTGGGAGGCAACTAAGGCACAAGTAATCATCCAAGTTTGACAGACTTGATTTGCTCCTTCACTTTGTGGTCAGATACAAAGGTGTTAAAAGAAGGAACTAGGATCCACTTCCAGCCATGACAGAGTAGCTGGTGCTTTACTTGAGCTCTCACTCTAAACAACTAGAAAACTTGAAAAAATATGTGAAACAGTTAATATAGGACACTGGACAATAGGAGCACAGGACTGTGATCCATGACAGAAGGGAACCAAATGATGTGAGCCCTATGACCACCCTGGCTTTCTGCCTAAAGGTACTTCCGGGACTCTGGCACAGGAAGGGGTACCTCAAGCATAGCATAAAGGGCTCTCTGAGTTCAGAAGACAGAGACCGAAGAGTAGGAGGGCGATGGTGACTGGAATTTGAGAAGCAGAGTATGATAGAGAGGGGAGCTATGAAGAAGAGTTCCAGAAATCTAGTCTGACTGAATACTAAGCTGTGTAGGTGCAGGGTGAAACTCCACAAGGCAGGGCAAAGAATCACAAACAGGAAGGTGTAAGCCAAACAATTTCCAGAGCTTATACAGAACTGGAAAAGGTTCAGCTCCAACCAGCCAGAGTTAAGGTACCTTATTTAACAACTAGGAACTCGATAGAGACACCATAGTCATAGGGCTAAACTGACTCTTTGTTGTGGTTAGCTGCCATCAAGTTGGCCTCTGATCTGACTCGTGGTACCCTAGACCTACCCTAATAAAGTTTAAAAATAATTCTCAGTATTTTCCAGTTGATTAGGTAAGTTAACTGTCTACCAAAACAAATATGTTCTCTTTAAAGGAAAGTAAGACCTAGACACTCAACAAAATGACATTCACAATGTCCGGCAACTAATAAAAAAAGTACTAGTAAAGTGAAAAAGCAGGAAAATATGACTTGTAACCAAAAGAAATATCTGTCAATGGAAATGAATGCAGAAAACATAGAGATGTTAGAATTAGTCAACAAGGACTTTAAACCAGCTACTCTAAGTACGTTCAAAGGTAAAGGAAAACATGAACAAAGTAAGGAAATACAAAGAAAATATAAAAGAATCAAATGGAGCTTATATCTGAAATAAAAATTTCACTGTATGGATTTAACAGCAGATTAAGTATTATAGAAGAATTGTAGTAACCTTGAAGACATAGCAATAGAAACTATCCAAACTGAAGCACAGAGGAAAATAAATAAACAGAGCCTCAGTGACCTGTGGAACAATATCAAGTTATATAACATACACACCTCTAACAGGCATCCCAGAAGAAGGAGGGGGAAAAAAAATCTGAAGGAATAATGGCTGAAATTTTTCAAATCTGATTAAAACTATAAACCCACAGACTCAAGAAGCTCAATGAAACTCATGTAGGATAAACACAAAGCAAACTACACCAAGGCACATCATAACCAAATTGCTGAAAATAACTGGTAAAGGAAAAAAAAAAATCATAAAAGCAGCCAGCAAGTAAAAAAAAAAAATTACATAAAGAGGACAAAGATAAGAATGACCAAAGTCTTCTCATCAGAACCAATACAAATGCTAAAAGAAAAAAGTATGCATCAACATGGAATTCTACATTTGGTGAAAATATCCTTCAAAAATGATGGTGAAATAGACATTTTCAGACAAGGCTGACAGAACTGGCTGCCCGAGGATCTGCTCTAGGAAAATGCTAAATGAAGTTCTTCAAGCTGAAGCAAAGTGATACCAGATGGAAACTGGGATCTGCACAAAGAATAAAAGAGTGTGGAAACGGTAAATACGTGGGTCAAAAAAATAAGGCTTTGCTAATTTGGGCCCTCAGTATAATCCCCCCTCAAGAAGGTTTATTTTGAAAGGTAGACACAAACTTCACCTTTTCTCTTGAGTTTGGAACTGTGGCTTTGCTCCAGGTGCTGGCCTTTTTAGTGCTTTGCCACCTTAAATTACATAGTCAGCCACTGACTGACCACTATGTGTCATGCACTGGAAAAGCAGAGGTAAACAGCCATGTTGTCTGCCACCAAGGAGCTCAGAGCTTGGTGTGAAAAACAATCAAGCCAGCAGAGTTAAAGTGGTTTGTGTCCTAACTGTGCTTAAACCCTGGTTCTGGTCACTTGGGCAGCCTACTTAACCTCTCTGTGCCTTATTGTAAAATGGGGACAATAACAGTACCTAGCTCATAGGATTGTTGGGAGGATTAAATGCTCTAGCACATACAAGCTGCTAAAACTGAGCCTGGCACGTAATAAACAATGGAGGTTTGCTCAGGAGGCTACACGAGCACAGAGGAAGGACAACAAAGTCAGACAGGAAGTGGGATGGGAAGGGAAGACATTTCAGAGAAGGGGATGCTTCACTTGAGTTTTGAAGAAAGAGGAGGTTTATCTGGGTGAAGACAGGGTGAGGTATTCCAGGCAGAGGCAGCAGCACTTAGCAAGGCATGGAGATTGGGACGATGTGCTGTGGCCACTGCAAACGTTTTTACTAAGGCCACAACAACAGTGGCTTAGCCGTAGCCTAGGAAATACTCTGGGTGTTCTGGGACCCCTGGAAGCCCCTGTGACTTCCTTCAGGAGCATCTTACCTCCTCCATCATCTGATCCACCTAGACTGTGCTGTCTGAGGCGATGACTGCTCCCAAAAAGAAAGGAAAATCAGAAAATGAGTTTAAAACACAAACTGTCAAAATTTTTACTATATCCATTCTTTCTCCTAGATGAAAATGTTCTTGGACTCTCTTACTTCCATCTGTTTGGTCAAACTCAATTAGGCAACTGGGCCTGCCATGTGCAGCTGTACAGGCTATGCAATGCACCCCTCCAGAACGCAGCACCACACAGACTAGGATATGAGTGTTCCCTGCTCCCCCAGAGTAGGGAAATCAGGTGGCCCTGCCTTGACACTTCACCTTTATCTAGAACCCTTCTTCCTTTCTTTTTGATATAAGCCTTAGGAGAAGGCTAGGCTTAGAAAGGTAGGGCTGTTTTTGCCTGTCTATTTCAATAAAGCAACACTCACAGGTGACTATCTTCATACCTGGACACAATTCTAAAAAGCAAATAAAACACGAGATATACTAATTTGCTCCTATTCCCTCTATTGAAATTCCTCTTGTACCCAACACCCCAAAGCCTGGGCATCAATGCCAGAGCCTAGACTTCTAGTTGAGGGAGCAGCATTAGCTAAACCCTTCAGTCAATAGGCCTAAACCCAGCCCCAGACCACAGCCAGATTCACACTGTCTGTTTTTGAATGCTGTGTTCAACAAAGGCTGAATAGATAACGACCACCAAGACCGCACTGTTGACAAAGGTCACCAAAGAATACCGTAAGAATATGGGAAACATACTCTTCTATTTCTTCAGAAGCCTTCCTTCCAAACCTGGAAAAAAGAAAAGGATTATGAGAACTCACTAGTCTTATGCATTTGGGTGATATGTTGGGGGACAAATTAGTATACTCCAAGTGCTTTACTTGTCTGGATCCCTCTTTAGAGGCCAAGCTCCATACCCAGTATGAGAGAGTTACAGACACTGTACTGCCTTCTTATAGTCTTATTTCAATGTAACTCCAAATTAAATTGTTAAGCTTAAGTGCAGGATACGTGAGAAGCTCAAAACTCAAATGGATATGGATGATATGATGTCCTTCTTTCTTTCACCAATTAACTGACCAATTTACAGAGCACCTTCCTATGACTAAGGCCCTGGGTCCTATTTGGTGCTGCTAGCTGTTAGCATGTGTTGCTTCCTAGAAGCAGAAAGTCCAGGCTGCAGGCTCAGGGCCTGTCTTTCTGTAGCCTCAGCATGAACGACCAGAAGGCCCTAGGAATGATGTTGTGTCAGAAGTTCCTCTTAAGACACTCCAGGAGAATAGGAAGTCTGGTTTTACACAAGTATGTTCATCTATGGCAGTGGGTCCCAAACTCTAGAGTGCACAAGAACTGGGAAGCGTGTTAGACACACAGATTGCTGGACCTGGCAGTGAGAGATTTCTGAGTCAGCTGGTTTGAGGGAGCTGGGCAGACATACGCATTTTAAACCCATTCCAGGTAATTCTAACTTAAGCAGATCACTAATGACAATTGATCTAAAGACTTCCAAATAAGATTGGCAAAATGTTGATAACTGCTAAGGCTGGGTGCTGAGTACCACACGGTGGTTACTTTTTATATGCTGAAAATTTCCACCATAACAAAATTTTTTAAAAAAACTATTTAAGTCAGATATCCACCACCATGATAAATGGGGTAAGGGAGATGGCAAAGTCACAAATGCACAGGAAGTGGCCTAACAGGGCTGGGCCCACGAACCCCACCAGTTAGAGAGGCATCAGTGCCAACCAGCAATTCCTGCAATGTGCAAACAACTCTTCACAAGAGTATAATAATGAATTAAGCCCAAGTTTAGAGAAACTGCTTTGCATGTAATTTAGACCATATCAACTGCACTGTTTTTTGTTGTTGTTTGTTTTGTTTTCAACAGTCAGGGAGGGAGAAGTGAATAAAGTTTGAAGAATAAAACCAAAATCAGTTGCTGCTGAGTCGATTCTGACTCCTGGCAACACCACACGTGCAGAGCAGAACTGCTCCATAGGATTTCCAAGGCTGTGACCTTCAAAAGCAGATCACCAGGCCTTTTTTTGAAGGCGCCTCTGGGTGGACATGAACCTCCAGCCTTTTGGTTACCATTTGCACCACTAACAATTCTCTGGCAAGACTCCCAAGCTGCAGTTTTTGATTCTTAAAGGGCAGAGTAAGGAGACTAAGCAAATAGGGGCAGGAAGGCCAGTCAGGGGTGGGAAGGCCAGTGTGACAGAAAAGGCTGTAGGAGGGCACCAAGGGCAAACTGCACCTGGGGTGCCCAGAGCACCACCAACATGGTGACATAGGTGATCCAAGAGGGAGGTTTCCAGTGCCTGTTCTAAGTCAAAGGGATCTTAACTGTAGAGCTCCTGGGGGCAGCCAATGCCATCTTCTGTCTGTGTGGCAAGACATAAAGCTCTTCTCCTAGTTCACGGCCACTCCCCAGGACCACTGCCTCTACCTGTCCTCATGAAGTTGACTCTATACGCCACTAACCAAATGACTCAGCCAATATGTCATCAAAAGCAGAAGGGCCTGGATGATAACAGGATTAGACCAGAGTAATAGGATTAAAGAGGCCAGGTAGACAAGGCCAGGGCCTTCGTTTTGTACATTAAGGGACATATTCGTCTCTGATTACCCTTAGGAGGTATGACTGAATCGTCCCTTTCCTAAGCAATGTGTCCTGGCAAAAACAGTAGTGATCTTGTCCGAAGGGAACAAGGCTGATTAATTGCAATTTTCCACTCAACATCCTAAAAGGGGGTGAGTTTAGTAGTCATCTTAATTACTGCTGACCCCACATCCTGTTCTCTCACACTAGGGGTTGCCAAAGGACTTATTCCACCTAGGGAGGAAGGGTCTCCATGAGGAGTAAGATTAAAGTGGAGCCCCCAAGGATAGGCAACAAGGTTGTCCTCAGGTGGTGGTCTGTCTGTCTGGATCTCTGCCATATACATGAGAAATAACAGATTCTGGGGAGATGGAGGGGAGTTGGAGGGGCTGTGGGAGCCTGGGTGGAGCCCTGGAGAAATGACAGGGCACACCCTGCCTCCGACCCAGGTCACAGATGGAAAACTGTCCAGTTCTGGACTTATCTAGCCTGCAGATGAGTTTGGTCTGGACCACGCTGCTGTTTATTTTTTGTTTTGTTCTGTTTGGTTTTAGCATTAACTAGTTGCCAAAATTGGGAGCTTTTATCCAACAATCTAGACTTATGAATTCTTAAACTAGAAGCCTGGTGACACTGGCCCTGCATCCCCACTTGTAAAAGTCAGGCAACTTGGAGCTATGGTTGCCCTCCTTGCACAAGGCTGAGCTCTGCCTTCCCTACAGCTCCCCAGCACAGGTCCAGCGCTAGTTGCTCTGCTGAATCTGCACTGCTCTTTCTCATATAGCAGGAGCTAAAAGGCAAGGGAGGAATTTCTCGTAGCTGTGCTGGAATCCAAAGTGAGAGGGTAAACGGAACACTTAATGGGAAGCATGTTTTCAGAGAACTGGGTGACAGTATATGTCTTTCTTTTTTTAGGGAGTATATTTCCTTATAGAAGTGTGAATATGGATATGTCATGTCTCAGAAATATCAAGTGCCATTCTAAAATACCCTGCTTCACAGATTGCTTTACCTGCCTGGTCCCCAAAGGCACCACAGCCCAGCAGTGACACACAGCCCAGGGCAGTAGCACACAGCCCAGCATAGAGACACATTGCCCAGAACAATGTTTTTCAAACTACAGCTCATGACCCATTAGTGAGTCATGAAGTCAGTTTAATGAATCACCATCAGCCCCCCTCCCCCAACTTTTTATTTCATAAAATAATACAAACTGGAAAAGAACGCCCTGTAAGTAGTAAGGAGAAGTACTATGTACATGTTCTGGTTTTAGTAAACAAAAAACTAAAACACAGGGGTCTACAATAGCCCATCAAGGTGGGTACCCAGAGAATTTGAAGCTGAGGCCCTGCCTGCCACAGATCATGTGGGGTAAAGGCTGAATTTTGGGTTCGGGGTCATCTCTGCCTTAGAGACATACTTCTTTCCTAAGTCATGAGGGCTCTGATGTTGTTTTGGCCCATGTGACCTGGCCCTAGCCCCACGGCAGGTTGTCCACAGAGCTGTGGTCAACACAGCCCATGCAGTCTATCACACTGCCCCATGGCCATGTGCCTCTGTGCTCAGAGTGGCTTAGAGAGCATCGGATAGCCTAACGGTTACCGTAATAATACTGGTATGACCACCTCACAGAGGAAGAGCACTTGAGACTCTTCAGAGATTTTTCACATCACATCACAAGCCGCACAACTCTGAGAAAGAGGGAAAGCAGGTTTCAGTAACACCTTTTTCTAGACAGGGACACTGGGCACTGTGGCTGGGTGTGTGCTCATTCGTGATGAGGCTGGAACTAGAATTCCAACCTCTCGACTTTCCAAAAACACCGCTCCGAGCCTTTCCAAAAGCAGATACTGGCTGATTTCCCAGTGTCCCTAGGGCGCCCAGACATCTGCTTAAGTTTACTGTACAGACAGTCCATTCCCAGCTTCCTACATGTGAGGCAAACATAGACAGGGATGGTATAGACCGAAAATTCAAAGCTGGAGAGAATCCTTCAAATCAATGGTGCAAAACAGAATCACACCTGGGAAGTTTTTCAGTGTGCATTGCCTAGGCCTCACCCCACAGCCCATGAGGTAGTAATTTCTAGAAATGGGACCCAGTCATATATATGGGAATCACCGTCCTAAGCTTTACCTCACACATTACGCTGAACACTCCAGTTGCTAAGCAGCAAAACTGAAACCTATTTGTCTTATCTTTCTGAGATGCCTACTTTCTTCTAATAAAAGTGTTAATGAAGACAGACTTGACCCAAAAGCTGAGGGGAAGAGAGGGAGAAAAAGCAAGCGGTCCAGATGGTCCACAAGCCTCCATTCCCGAGTGATCATGAATTGGAAATCCTGAAATTCAGACAAGATACCATGGTAGTAGTAAAAAACAAACAAGTGAGAGATGGCTTTAAGATCTCTTGGTGCTCACCCTGGCAGGCCCAGAAGTAATTCAGATCCGATTAGAGATGCCTGTTCAATATTCAAAATGTAAAACACAGAGGTTGCTGAACTAGCACTTTGAAAAGTTAATTAAATGCCAGGTTTCTTTTTAAGAGCTACTCCATCACTTGCTGATTGCTTTGGCCATTTTGCAGGATGAAGCTTTAACTCTGGACTAAGAGAGTAAATATCCTCCCTCACCTCCCACCTCCTAGAGACAGGGTGACAGGATCAGGACACACTGCCTTCCTCCCTTCCAACAAGCAATGCGCCCAACCTGGTCAGCGACTTGGCAAGAGGGAACATCACGGTCATCTCTGTGTGGCCCTTTCCAAATTGCTCAGAACATTCAGCCATGAAGCCGCTTTCTTTAAATATCAAGTTCTCAGATAGAGGATTTTAAGGTTAAAGGGCTTGTCTTACTGGGCTACCCACATTTAGAGCTCAGTCCTTCAGCTCAACACTTACCAATCCCTCCTGATTGTCACTGCAGCTTCTCTATGACCTATGCTTCATTTCTCCTCCTTGGCTCGATGCATCCACCGTCAATTCTCAGGGGAAAGCCCTTTCCCAGGCCCTGGACTGCCCTTCCTTTATGCTGCCTCCACTCCCACAAACCTGTCATAATGAGGATGGTGACTGATGATAATAATGGTTAACGTATATGCAGCTTGTTGGGCACCAGGCACTGTGTTATTATCTCACTTATATGTGATTAATATGTAATTATATATAATTACAGATTTTCTTATTTAGCTATATTATCTTATTGAATTTGCCCCTTTTTACAGATGAGGATACTGGGGCTCAGAGAGGCAAAGTAACTTGCCTGAGGTCACTGAGCTAGAAACTGGTAGGGCCAGAATCCAAGCTCCAAGCTATGTGACTCCAAAGTGCATCTCTTAACACTCCACCATACAGACATAAAAGCAGTTCTACAATGTGGGAAATGCTCATTCCATAGACTCTGTTTCAAATACAACTTATATTCTCCACGATGGGGACACACTGTCAACTCTCAGAAGTGCTGCAGTTTTGTCAGGCCTGACAATTTGATAGTTAATGCTGGTTTAATTGTCCTGTGATTTATTATGTAGGGTTTATTTACAACATGATGGCTTACATTTTGGCAAAAAGGAGACCCCGTCTAGTCACTCACCTCCCCCTCCAATGCAATCCCTCTCTTTCGGCATTTAGCGACCACACTGATATTCAAGGGATGTGACTGGTCAGTTAAGGACATGCTTGATCCCACTGGCGCACCCCATGTCTGCAGCCACGTGGGACCACTGTTGGATCTTTCGATCCTCACAGCTTCATTCTGGGGCTGAACAGTAAGCTGCTGCAATGCACTCTAAGGCTTCCCTGTCGGGACCACTGTTGGATCTTTCGATCATTCTGGGGCTTAATGGTAAGCTGCTGCAATGCACTTTAAGGCTTCCCTGTAAAGCCCTCCCTGCCTGTCCTCTCTCTCTTTTGCTGTATCAGGGGACCTGGCTTGGCCTCACGATCAAGCGTTCATGCAAAAATGACTGGGTAGGGGGCTAGCAAGCTGGTTATTACCCCAACTGCAGGGACGCTGCAGGCTTTGTGGGGAGAGACCAGAAAGCACCCTGGATTTTCCTTATCTTCAGGCATAAGGCCTCAACTGTGGCTTACCCGGGCTACGTGCTGAAGGGTGAAAGGCAGCCCTAATGTAGACATCATCTCAGTTAAGATGTTTCTCTCTAGTTTAATGGAATACTGCAGAGATCTAAATGGAGATAAAGTACCACGGCTCAGAGAACAGCCAGGACGCTATCTTTATGCAGCATGACAATGTTCGGTGGTTAATTAGACACCGTTAACCTATTTTAGCAGGGGACATAACTGGGATAAATGGGGGGAAGTGTCCTTGAAGTCTCTTAATATCTACAGCGCATATTGGGCCCTAGACTCACCTCTTTGCTGTAAGACAGGACAGGCTTAAAATAGACCAGAGCGCCAGGCACCTAGAGCCTGGACAGCCCCAGGGGAAGGCCCTCTGCTAGCCCTTCCCCAGCTGACCAGGGCTTCAGCTCCCAGGAAGAACGGGAAAGGTCTGGACCAAAACCCACTGCTGTCGAGTCGATACCGACAAATGGTTACTATTCCAACTTGTTGCAGGAAAGAAAAAAGCTAAAATATGGCTCACAGTACCCAAGGGGGAATCTCTGCAGCTGGGGGCCAAATTCATAAAGAGGCAAAGACAGGAACAGGAATGAGATGCCAACTAAACTGGTGGCCAAGCTGTCTGACATTCTAAACATCATCCCACTGGAGGAAAAGAAGTCAAAATACCATTGTCTTGTGAAGTTTTTTTCCCTCATCATTTACAAATATTCAATATCAACTTCACAATTGCCTACAAACCCCCACTGAGGTAAGCTTCACCAAAGCATGAGAGAGGGGAGGTAGCTGTTCCATGTCATATAACACGTCGTCACTGAGCCTCATGCCGTCCAGTCAATTCCGACTCATAGTGACCCTAGGGGACAGAGAAGAACTGCTCCATAGGGTTTCCAAGGAGTGGCTAGAGGATGCGAACTGCCGACCTATTGGTTAGCAGCTATAGCTCTTAACCACTGCACCACCAGGGCCCCAACACATTACTAAAAAAACAAGAACAAAACAAAGCAAAACAAAAACCCATTGTTGACTCCATTCCAACTCACAGTAACCCTAAAGGACACAGCAGAACTGCCCTGTAGTTTCCAAGGAGTGCCTGGTAGATTCGAACTGCCAACCTTTTAGTTAGCAGCCGTAGCACTTAACCACTATGCCACCAGGGTTTTTTTTTGTTTTTTTTTTTTTAATACGTCACCAGCAAATCCAAAAATGAGGCTCTACTTTATAAACTGTGTGATCCACCAAACAAGCCTTCACAATGAAAACCTAAGTCTGAGGAAAGGAGAAACCTGCCATTGTAATCTTGGCTGCATTGTCCATTTAGTCTCAGGCTGTAGGCTCAGTAATTAGGGTCCCTCAGCACTCAGATGTCCATACACACGTAATACGGATTGGAAGCCACATATTTCTCATAAACGGAATTTTTTCTTAGCCAATAAATTTCCCCTCATTTAATTCTCTCCTGAAAGCTTAGTTCCCGTTCTTTTTCCCCTCAGTTTCTAGTTCTCGCCATTCATACGTTCAGTGTCCACTGTATAGTCATAGCTGTTGTGTTTTCTCGCTTTCTTTAAAGACAAGCAAGAAATCTCCAGCACCCACATTTTGATACTCTGGAGTTTTAGGTCAATTAGGTCAGATTTAGCTCGCAGCAACATAGTTTATCAATAAGGTGTCTAGTAGAAAGATGTTCTGTCTGTAGGCTACTAAGCCCTGTGAACTTGGAGAGTGAATTACATGGCAATTCCTGGGTGAAGCCTGCCCCCTGCTGGTCAAATTCAAAGTAACATCTTTGTTCTGATTTAAACTCTAAAGAGGCTTTTATCAAGGGGGAAAATACTGAAAATATACAAAGTTTTAGTAGCTAAAAACAGTTAAGGGAACCTAAAAGGTTTATGTATATTCATGCTATCAAGAAAGATAAAAAGTGAAAGAGAGCTTACAAGTGGAAATCTTAGTTATCTCAAATGAAGATTATTTTTCAAACATTTATTCAGTCACTATCTACCAGGCATGAGGTGAGGGTGATGGGGTTCAGGGATTTTTTTGCTCAGAATTTTACAGTCTGGTGGGAGAGAAAAATGTTACAGACATAACACTAACACCTCCATACACTCACGTATCAGTGCCTGAAGGGCTCCTTGCCCAGTCCAAACCTTACATTTTCTAGATGGGGAAATGGAGACCAGGAGCAGTTAAAGGGACCTAGCTAAACCCCTGGCGCTAGCTGTAACTGGGTCTAGAAACCAAGGTTCCCAATCCCTGCCCCAACTTAGCGGGACAAGTGAGGTGTGCAAACACAAAGGCATGGGAGCATCAAAGAGGGAACCAGCCAGTCTAGTCGAGGCAGGGGAGGAAGGGAATCCGGGAAGCCTTCCCAGAAAACTTGCCAACTGAAAGATGAGCAGGCTTGCGACAGGCAGAAAAGACGTAGGAAGGCCTCTGCAGCTAGAGGAAACAACCTGAATAAAGGCTGGAGGCTCCAAAGGGCCAGGAGTGCTCAGAGGACAGCAGGGGACCTGAAGTGGCTGACAAGGTGGTAGCAGAAAATGAGAACGGTGTCAGAGCTGGCTGGGTAAGCATGCACATGCGTGGTGTGACACACTGAAGATGATCAGCACTACTGACACGCGCTTATGTCGACTGGGTTCGGGAGGGAACAATGGAGCTAGCAAATAATTTTCAATTTTTTTTTTCAAATTATGTAAGCCCACAATTTAAGGAGCGGTTTCAATAAATAGTATGCGACTAGTATGTAACTGGAAACCGTGGCAGCATAGTGGTTAAGTGCTATGGCTGCTAACCAAAAGGTCAACAGTTCAAATCCACCAGGCACTCCTTGGAAACTCTATGGGGCAGTTCTGCTCTATCCTATAGGGTCGCTATGAGTTGGAACCGACTCAATGGCAAGGGGTTTGGTTTTTTGGTTTTTAATATGAAACTTACCATTTCTGCAACATAAACATGGCACAAAGAGGTTAAGTGGAAGTTCTTTTATTCCTCCTTTTAGGGAAAGGATGGGGGGGGAACAGCCAGGAGGAACTGCTACAGGGCAGTACCTCCCAAACCTCTGTCATTCTCAGGTGCCACCTTCACAAATTTTGCTATTTAACTGTGTTTTCGCTGTACCTAGTTTTTTCTTTAAACTGACTCATTTTTACTTCAATAAACTTATTTAAAAGAAAACTTCATATCCTCAATGGAAAGCTAGTACCACCAGCCATACAGAAGGTGACTATAAAAAACAATACAGTGAAAAACCTCAAAATTTTATCATAGCTAGATATTGCTATCTGCCAAAAGTGTGAACCTATGGCTTATTCTTTGTTAAAAAGGGAGACTAGCAAGGTTAGAAAGGTGTTAAAGAAATACAAGCTGCAAAAATCACGACCTTCCCATTGATATGATAAGAGAGACTTAAAATTAAGTGAAAAAAGAATAATCTTGTTTGTGACTCAAAGCCAGTTTGGGGGGAATATGGCTGTAAGAGAAGGAGTGTGACAGGATGCAGGGACTGAAACAAGTAAAAACCGTGTGTCTACAAGTCAGGGGCAGACTTCTATTCAGCGTTTCTGGAAACTATTAATTCAATCCATTTTTAATCACTGAGTGGATTTGGTCTTTACTTCTCCTGGAGAGAATGTTCTGCTGGAAAATGAAGTAACCTATAAAGAATTCCTTCCACTGACCCACTGTTTTTTGTGCTCCTGTTACGTCCTATGGTTCCCCCCAAAACCTGTAAATACACTGAGACTTGCCCAAGGGATGGGATGTGGTGAGAGGTGTCCCTGCCCTAAGCGAGCCCACTTCCAGCCCCTGGCGTGTGGGGCCGCTGGGGCAGTGTGGCAGCCTCTTCGAAGGCTCAGGATCTGTCTTGGTAACTCCGGGGTAAATCTGACCCAAGGAGAGCCTGGCACTTCAAAACATGGCCTCTTGTATAATGACTGCTGAGAAACAAGGAGAAACTAGCACAGCCGCCAGTAAGCAGCCCTGGTGGGGTGTCGCATGGGCCCAAAAAGCAAAATCACTGACAAACTCATTAGACCAGAGACAATTTCGGCTATGTGAGAGGCTCTACTTCATGTGCATCTTTACGCCAAGCTTGGAAACCTTGGTGCCGTAATGGTTAAGAGCTATGGCTGCTAACCAAATGGTCGGCAGTTTGAATCCCCCAAGTGTTCCTTGGAACCCCTATGGGGCAGCTGTACTCTGTCCTATAGAGTTGCTATGAGTCGGAATCGACTCAGTGGCAGTGGATTTGGTTTTGGGGTTATGCCAAGCTTCCTCTTCTATACTAAACTGCTTTCGGTTACTTCTCAGTAAAGGACTAAAA
The DNA here is from genome assembly GCF_024166365.1 of Elephas maximus indicus. NCBI lineage: Eukaryota > Metazoa > Chordata > Mammalia > Proboscidea > Elephantidae > Elephas > Elephas maximus. The sequence continues at coordinate 88,787,779 of NC_064828.1, read as the reverse complement.
AGAAAAAGAAAGAAGTAGGTGTGATGTTCACAGATGCATTTTATTTTTGAGAGCCTGAATCCATCAAAGAGAGAACAAGGAGATCGTTTATGTTGGGGGAATTTTAACCAATGGCTGGCATCTCTAATCATTCCCTCCTGGCTCTTAGCTACTCTACTGCAAAGCAGCAAGCCCCCCTTAGCAGAGACTGGCTGGCTCAGGGGACACAACTTTTTTCCTTGAAAATTTTTTTGTTCAATAAGATTGCCTCATATGATCAACATCTCATTTCTGTGAGGGTCCCGGAGGATGGCAGTAAAGACGATTTTATTCTAACAGACTTGCTATCGCGCAAATACTATAGTGCATGACCTTTTCATGAACTTGAGATAAATGCGTGCAGCTCTCGAGCTTTCAGAATGGGCTTGGCTGTACAATGAAAGGCACATTCTATTACACTAATTAGCTGTATGACCTTGGGCAGTGGGACAAGGTGACATTTAAGGGCCTTTCTAACTCAAAGATTCTGTAACTCTCAGTCATTTAACCTCTCCAGGTCTCCAGGCCTCATTTTCTCCATCAATAAACTGAAGGGGTAAGACTTGATGACTTCTCAGGTGTCTCCCCAGCTCTGTTACTGGCCGTACCGCCACTCCCAATCCCGGCCCCCATGCCCATCTACTATTACATAACGATTCTAGTTAAGAAGAAAACACATTCTACGGGAAAACCTACCTCGTAATCATAACTACCAGTTGCTGTCTAGTTGATTCTGACTCATGGCGACCCCATGTGTTTTAGAGTAGAACTTTACTCCTTTGGATTTTCAACGGCTACGGCCTTTTGGCTTATCTCTCATCTCACAGGGTCGCTATGAGTCGGAATCGACTCAACGGCACTGGGTTTGGTTTTTTTTTTTAATGGCCTTTTGGAAGTAGATCACCAGGCCTTTCTTCCGAGGCACCGCTAGGGAGAGTCAAACCACCTTTTGGTTGGTAGCTGAGTGCTTAACCATGTGCGCCACCCAGGGACTCCTTCATAATCATAACTAATAAACCATAATATATGGTCTGAGAAGAGAAAGCAATGATTTGAAATGATGAGAGTCCAATCCTTATGATACAAATGAGCTACGTTACCAATATCTGCTAAAGGAAAAGGTGTCAAACTTTGGGAAAAAAAGGATAAGCAAACCTTCTCCACAACTACGCCCAGCCTAGAAACAGAGCACCTGTTATAAAGAATGGAGCCGAGATAGCCCTTAAGAAGTGGACTCTGGAGTGGGAAGAATGGCTTTCTTTTTACACCTGCCATTGCCCCAAGGTAACACCACATCAAAAAGACATCCAAAAGAGGTGTGCTAATGGTCCCTTGCACCATCGGTCATACTCCTGTCAACACTTCAGTCACTCCCTGTTCCCTAAATAATAAAGTGTGTGCCTGGAGTTCAAGGCCTTACAAGTGGGCCCTTCCCTCTCTTACCAGCCTATCTCCTATCTCCCTCTGCGAATCTCTGGTCTGCTCGTTCTCAATACACTGTAGTGTCTTCATGCCTCCAAACCCTGACATCCTGTGCCTGGAAGGCCTGTCCCGCCACAGTGTTTGTCAACTGTTTCATTTCAAGGAATAATTCAGGCAAAAAGGGCTTGTTTCAAGCAGTTGCTTAGAAAGTATGTTTCAGAAGCTCAAAAATACATGTTTTTTGAGTTGCAAAGGGCCTCTGAGACCACTTCATCTTAACATTGATGAGACAGAGCCCAAGGGTGTTGAGAGTGGCACGAAGTCAGCCGCAGCTGCTCCTCCTCCTCCTCCTCACTGCCAGCTCAGCAACGTGCCTCTCCTCCCCTTTCCTTAAAATGGCCTCCTGTGGTGAACAGAAATCTCTTTCTTCATTTCCAACTTTCCAAACCTAAGACTAGTATATTTGGGACTGCCTAGAATCATAATATCCTAAAGATGATAAGGCAACTTGGAGATCATTTAGTCCAAACCCTTCATTTTACAGATGAGGGAACCTCAGCCAAAGAGGCCATGTGACTTGCCCTCCTGGCATGGCCAGTGAGTAGCAAAAGGGGCCCAGTGCCAGGTTGATGTCCTGACTCCTACATGAGGATAAGGGCTGTCCTGATAAAGGAGGGTGGCTCAGAAGTGAGCCCAGGAAAAACCAGACACTTGGCCATATTTAATGTGCACTTTGAGGCTCTCCCTCTGGGCTAAGGGCTTCTTGGGTGACTCTGCCCTCAGCATAGCAATGGAGTCACAGGCTCCCAAATTAGAGCCGGGGCTGCTCATGACCCAGTAACTAGTACCCACACCTCCTGAGCTGGCTGCCTGGGAATGGATCCAGTTCTTGGAGGGCACTGCAGGGTTAGAAGAAATGATCGCTTCCAATGCCTAATTGAACTCAATGACTAGCCTAATTAAGCCTTTCAATGGCAGAGCTGGCGTGGCCTTGGCTCGTGCCCTGAGAGCAGGCTGCTGCATCCCTTGCGCCCACCTTCTTCTCGTGGGTCAGGCAGCTGGCTGGAGCACAGCTGTGCAGACAGGTAGGCCACAGGAGGTCCCCCATTCACTTATTATTCCCACAGGCTGAGATGTTGGAGCCATGTCAAAACAGGGAATATCTGCCAAAGCTCTAGCATCACAAAGGTACTATACCAGGTGCCAAGGGGCATAAAATGGAAGAAGCAAAGCACAGAGAATACCAGCATGACCCCTACAATCAGGCTTACCTGGGCTCAAGGTCTGGGCTGGCTACTTACTAGCTGTGTGACTTAGCAAGCTATTTAATCTTTCTGAACTCAGCTTCCTCATCTGTAAAGTGGGGATAATAACACCATATCTATATATTTTTTTACCTCATGGGGTTGTCTTGAGGATAAAGACAAGACAGCCATGTGGAGCACAGTGCCCAGTATAAAAGCCACAATAAATGACGTGCATGTGTATTTGTATATTTGTGTGTGTGTGTGTGTGTACATACACATGTATCTAAAAAACGTACACATTAAAATATATATATATATGTGTGTGTGTGTGTATATGTACACAGGATAAGACCACAGGTCTTGTCCTCAAAGAGCTGCCAATCTACTGGGAAGGTAATATGCAGGAACTGAAAATTAACTCAACCTTCCCAGTAACCTTAGAAGGCAGGAAATTAAGGCCAAGTAAGTAAAGAGATCACCACTCATCTGTCAGTTTGTTGTACTGTGGTGGCTTGCAAGTTACTATAATGCTGGAAGCTATACTACGGGTATTTCAAATACCAGCAGGGTTGCCCATGGTAGAGAGATTACAGCAGAACTTCCAGACTAAGACAGGCTAGGAAGAAAAGCCTGGCAATCTAGTTCTGAAAATTAGCCAGTAAAAACCCTATGGATCACAGCAGAACACTGTCCAGCTTGCTTGCTTTAGACATGTCATCAGAAGGGATCATCTGCTACAGGAAAACATCAAGTTTGGTGAAGTAGAGAGGCAACGAGGGCATGGGAGACCCTCAGTGAAATGGACTGGCATAGTAGCTGTAACGGTGAGACCTGAACATGCTGGCGATTGTGAGGTTAGCGCAGGACCGGGCAACACTCCGTTCTGTTGTATGTAAGGTTGCCATGAGTCAGAGCTGACTCGACGGCAGCCAACAACACAACAAGCGGAGGCAGCAATGAGAGATATTTTCTCAGTTGCTTGCTCTCCAGCGCACAGGAGGAGGAACAGCTGAGAAAAAAGGAAAACTTTGGAGAAGCAAGCAGAACATGAGAGCCCTTGGGAGAAGCAGAAGGTGCCCCAGGAATCCCCTGAGTGGGCTCTCTTCAGCTAGGCCCCCCCACCCCAGGCAGTTTTCCAGGTGCACCCCGCCCCATCGCCCCCGTCCAGCATCCCTGCAGCATGGTGTGGCAGAGAGGTGCAGAGGTGTGGTGACAGAGGACAGCTTGCCAGGAGATAACCAAAAAACCCACTGCCGTCAGGCCGATTCTGACTCATCGCAACCTCACAGGACACAGCAGAGCTGCCCCATAGGGTTTCCAAGGAGCGGCTGGTGGATTCGGCCTGCTGACCTTTTGGTTAGCAGTTGAGCTCTTAACCACTGTGCCACCAGGGCTCCCACCAGGAGATATGAGATCTAATTATTACCTCTCCAATCCCAAAGGAAAAAAAAAAAATTTTTTTTTTTTTTTAATCCCAAACTAGCGCAAGTCACTTCATCTCTCTGGCCCTACATTTTCTTATCCACACAACAAAGGGACTTGGCAAGACATGTGGGTTCTGTAGCGTGGCCCCAAAAGGCAGGATCTGGATCAGAAGATGAAGCTACAAATTTCCTAAAGACTATGACAGCTTAAAAAAAAAAATCAGGAGAGTTAATAATGGCAAAAAATTAGAAATCCCCTAAATGTCCACCAAGAGGGGACTAGTGTATCTGTACCATGGATTACTATACAGCCTTTGGAAAGAATGAGGTAAATCTATATGCAGTGAAAGATCTCCAGGATGCATTGTTAAATGAAAAAAAGTATATATGGACACATTTGCTATACCATTTATATAAAAACTCACAGATTTTCACAAGTGCATCTATGGAGATATGTAGAAGATACCAACAAACTGTTCACAGTACTTGCTTCTAGGGACATAAGCAACATTGGAGGAGGTGGTAGTCTCAAGGATTTTTATTTTGCTTGCACAGCTAAAACTATTGAAAAAATAAAACCGACAGGGCTGCTTCCACTGATCTCCCCAATGATGGCGGGGTTCCAGCAGACCTCCAACCACCACTTGTTAATCCGATAGGAGAGTGGACAAGTCTAGCTCTAAGGTTCTTTCTAGTCTCAAGACCTAGTGCATTGCAGGGACAGAGGGACAAAGGAATACTCAATAAGGAGGCTGTGCTTTTTGGTTGTCGCTGTTGAAGGGCTAGTTCTGAAGGCCTCTCATTTCTTTCCTGACCCTCGGAGACCCTGCTACTTTACAGTCCTACCCCTACTAGAAAACCCCTAGCTCCAAGAAATAACCAGCTGTGATCACAGGAGAAGCAGCCCTGGCAGTGCAGTGGTTAAACCAATCGACTGCTAACTGAAAGATCAGCAGTTCGAAACCACCAGCCACTCCATGGAAGAAAGATGTGGCAGTCTGCTTCCACAGAGATTTACAGCCTTGGAAACCCCATGGGGTCGCTATGAGTTGGAACTGACCTGATAGCAGTGGGCCTGGGTGGGTCACAGGAGAATTTTCCTTTCTGCAAAATCAGAAACTCTCAAGGGCCAAAAGCCAAAACTTTCACAGAACACACTAAGAGCCCATTCTAGAACCACTCCTGGATTTCAATTACAAAAACAGGAATCAAGGTAGTTTAAGTTAAGAAAAGCTGAAGGCCTGAAAGGAAGCTGGACCAGGCTGCGGGGCAGGTGTGGATCGAGCCTGCATTTTACAGTCTCGAGCCTGCATTTTACAGTCTCTATGCAGACCTTCCCACTGGCGATTCGGAGGCAGTTATTGGACTTTGGCCCCCCCAATGCTGTGTGGCCTCCGGGCCTCTGCTGTCCATTCCCTGGTGCTCATGCGCAGACAAGTTCATCTGAAAACACGGCCTGTGCTCCTCCCACAGCGTCAGGTATTCACTGCTGCTCCAGGGAGAGAGCTGACTGGGACCACCTGTCAGGAAATGGCTCCACTTTTCAGAGTGGGAAGTGAAGTATCCAAATGCTCCTGCGCACAGGACTTAGGGGAACAGACTGCCATCACCTTCAACTGGGAAGCACTTGACAGAATCGCAAGATTTCAAATCTAGTCATTTACATATGTAAATTGGATTTGTGACACTAGTCAAGACATTCAGGGTCCTAAACTGCAATGAATGTAACCCAGACCATTTCTGCTTGCTCTGAAGCAAAGATCACTGTACCAACCCAAGTGGGGGTGCATGGGAACAGTTAAAAAAAAACCCACTGCCGTCAGTTATGTCCTCACAAATCCTCAATGGGAAAAAAGGTTGACGCACACTTCAAACCTCTCCCCTAGCCTACAGAATCTATAGATACCATGTCTAAAGCCTTTATGATACTTCCCCCAAAATACTGAATATACCATGGATTTCCAGAAGAATGAACAAATCTGTCTTGGAAGAAGTACAGCCAGAATTCTTCCTAGAAGCGAGGATGGCAAGACTTCGTCTCACTTACTTTGGACATGTTATCAGGAGGGGCCAGTCCCTGGAGACGGACATTATGCTTAGTAGAGGGCTAGCAAAAAAGAGGAAGACCCTCAATGAAATGGATTGACAGAGTGGCTGCAACAATGAGCTCAAACATAGCAACAACTGTGTGGGTGGTACAGAACCAGGCAGTGTTTTGTTGTGTTGTACATAGGGTCTCTATGAGTCGGAACCAATTTGATAGCACCTAACAACAACAATGCAGCCCTTAAAAAACTGAGAAGTTCTACTATACTGATTCAGAAAGAACACAAAGAAGTATTTTTATGTGATAAAACAAAAGTGCAGAATAGATATGTTACCATTTGTGTGTGTCGGGGGGAGGGGGGAATATATTAACCTCCATTTTTTTGTAAATGTATAAAGTATTTTTTTTTTTTTATCTTTAGAAAAAAATACAAAAAACTGATTAACATAGTTGGCTCCAGGAAGAGAAACTGGGTGTCTAGGGGAGAGTTGTCAGGAAGAGAGAAACTTACATTTCAGATTCCACCCTTTTAACCATCATTTAAAAATAAATGATAAAATAAAAAATCACTAAGAGTTCTAACTTTCAAAAGACAACTATGAATTTATACAATGAGTAACAAGAAGAGTTTGTACTGTCTCGGTGTCTGGTCCTTTTTTCTCCCTCACAGTTCTCTGGAGGAAATGATCCACCACTCTCTACTTACATTTGAGCTTTAAGGTCCAACAGACTCTACTTCACAAAAAGGCAGATTACAGTAACATTACAATAAAGGGTTCTATTTAACAAAGCTGGACCTGGGTGCGTGTGGCTGGCCAAGGAACAGGGTTTTGTTTTACATATACATAGAATGAACAAAAGCTTACCTTGACCTATGTCCCTGAACAGTGACTTTCAAGAAGCATCTGACAGTTTTGTGGACACTTGAGGGGCTGAGTAGGAAAGGATAGCTGGACAAGAGCTTTTCCTCCATACTGCTCTGTCCTGATATTCCTCAATGTCATTCCTCCCCACATAACAGACACCAAAACAGGCGAAATCTACCAGAATAATGCAAGAGTTTGAAGACAGGAAAGGCCTAGGGCTACAAGAAGTTTGACATATTCTACACTTTTCCCTACTTCGGTGAGGACATTTATTTTTCATTAGTTAGTTACTTCAATGTACACAGTGATGTTATTTATTTCATCTCCAGATCCTACTGAAAGAATATGATGTCTAGCAATGAATAATGCAATTAAATTCCAAGTTTAAAAAAACTGTAAATTCTCCAAAGAACATTTCTCTAGATCCTCCTCTACCATCTTTCTATCCGTGCTCTGAACATAAGTTGAGAGCAAGGCAAAGAATTACCCTGGGGAGCCTATACAGAACAAACGAGTGCTGACAGGCCTGGCCATCTACTTCTGAAAATAGCCAACGAAAACCCTACGGTACATGGGGTCACCATAAGTCAGGGTCTGACTTGACAGCAGCTATTAACAACATTAAAAAGATATGCTGTTGCTTGGCCCTAAAGCCATCTTATCTGAGCTCACCGAGTGTTGGAAGCCATGTGGAGAAAAAGCACATATGCACTCAAAAGTGTTGACTGTAAAGCGGAGACAGAGGTCCAAGCAAGGAGTTCATGTGAGCACCTCCAGAAGCCCCAGACCCAGGCACATGGCATGCCCAGGCCCTGGGCACAGACGTTGGAAGTGGGTACAAATATTATAACTACCTAGGACCTTCCCTTCTCAACCTTCTCATATCTAACTGTCCTACCTGATTTCACCCAACCTGGGACACTCATCTCTGATGCATGACTCACCTCCCTGAGGATAACTCTTCACCCGAGGCACCCAGGACTGCGGGCCAGGCCACACTGATTCCTTTGTGGCTGAGTGTATGCAGCACATGGAAAATAAATTCTCCATAATTCTACTACAGTTTTGTGTTAACTGATGAAGCTCTAAGACAAGGATTAAATTCTTTTACTTCACTGGGACTCAGTTATGTCTAGTTCCTTTTTAATCATTGGAACTCTATAAGAAATGTCCAAAATTCATTCGCTGATCAAATATTTATTGATCCAGCAGCACAAACAAAAATCTCTTATATAATAACTAGCTACTAGTAATGCAAATGCAAAGGCAACTGCAGCTAACTCTCAAACAGTTCAGTTAAAATTTAAAAACAAAACCAAAATAGTAGCAAATGAGAAAAGCATTAAATGTGGCAAAAAAATTAAATGGTAGTTACGAGTGAAGAGTATATGGGTATTCATTATAATATTCTTCCTAATTTCCCACAGGTTTAAAATGTTTCAAAAAAAAAAAAAAAAAACTGGAAGGGAAAAAAGGGCAAGATTACACGTATATGTGGTATTTCAGGCAACCAAATAGCTGAAGAGAGAAAGTTCTCTTACAGAATTTCCAGTAATAATGAAGAACTACAAAATCACCATTTGGCATCCTTTTAAAAAGTCATGGCTCTAGGCCAACAATCACCAGTGGGTACTAAAACCAGTCAGAGGTTGATGCGACTGTATAACAGAGGCTCACACCCCTGGACCCACTGGTCAATCACAACATCACTTCAAGTGAAACAACTGAACACCTGTGCCTTCCAATGCGATGCAGCAGGATGTACACCCATTAAAAAAAACAACCAAACCCACTGCCATCAGGTAGACTCCAACCCTTACCTATGAAGTATTCCTGCCTAAATGGTGAGCCAAAATCAAATCCTGCTTCTAGATCTAACTACTAGTTTGTCAGGGAATGTGAGGGACAGAGGAACAAGTTAAACGCCATGACTAGGAAGCAATGGGCCAAATCTAGAATGTGGGGCACTCTACAAGACATATGACTCAGTTTAAAAAATAAATAATCAATGGCATAAGAATAAAAGAGGGAGGCCTACTGCTAAATAAAAGGGAGACTAAACGCATATAACAACTATGAACAGTGTGTGGACCTTGATTTGAACAATCCAACTGCTAAAAAGACACCTTTGAGACAACTGAATATTGTCTGGATATTAGATGACATTAAGGAATTATTCTTAATTTTGATAGGCATGATAATGGCATGATGGTTATACAAACAAAAACAGTACTCATCAGTTAACAAAAATTATCCTCAGCAGGAAGGGCGAAAGAGAGGATTTATACGTTGTGAAGCTCCTCTACTCATCCTTGGCCTCGTAAGGGATAAAGGATTTTTCATATCACATCTTCTTCAAGACTGAATAACTATAAGCCCGTATTATGTCTAACCTAGCACTTCATTTTTTTTTTTTTTCAAGACGTGGAGCACTGAAAAATATAACACTGGAATAGCAAAGTAGGGTGAACAAATGGGATTGCTTGTGGCTACAAATGACCAGCACAGGGGCGTTGGCGGCTCCAGGCCCAACCCAGCGGGCCCAAGGACAGAAGGCACCCACATCTTGACACATCTGTAACTGCAGTGCAGTATACTGCATACTAGTAAGAAATTGACTTCTGTGGGGATGGACAGCCTGAAACAGAGCTGGCTCAAGACGACAAAACATGTGCTGGCAACGGTGCTTACAGATCTAGGAATCCTCCACGTCTGTGAGTTTTTGCCTTTCACACTTTTGTAGCCTAATAAGAATTAACTACTTGCTGCTAACAAGAAGGTAAAGAGACTCTGGTATGGCAATGACACAAAGGGAGAGGACAGAAGCCCTTTAATATTCTTGGAACATGTATGCCATTAAAAAAGAGAGAGAGAAAATGGGAAAGGGCGGGGGGGAACCTCAGGACTTGCACACGGCAGTTCTACCACCATCTTGATGTCCTTGAGGCGTGCAGATGGTGTGGAAGTGGCTGGCACCAGAACAGCCCATGAGAAGGAATGAGCGGCCAATGGAGATTTATGTGAAGAGAGTGAGATGGACAAGGTAAAATTGTCAGGAGGAGTTGTTAGAAAGTAAAATATATTGTGACAATTCCACTTCTGCCGTTCATCAATAAACTGACAGATCATTTAGTGTCAATTAGGAGTGATAGATGGACAAGTCCCCATGATCCTGGGCCAAAATTAATGGCTGGGAGGGAGAGGGTGATTGAAAATGACGGCTGACATTGAGAGCAAAGTCCTGAAAGTCCCTGAGGGACCATTACTTGCCTCATTCCCTTGCAGATCAATGCAGGGACAAACCCAAAAACAGACACTTTGAGACAAAACTTAATCAGACTACCTTTCTTTCCTCTCTTTACCAAGTCTGGTTCCCCCTTGCTCAGCCTTAATCCCCATGGCCACCAACTATAATGCCCCATTTCAGGCAACTTCACAGCCAAGGACAGCATGGCTCCAAGAATCTTTGGCATAGCTTTGGCTTTGGTGCCAGGAGAAGGCACAGGTAGCAATCCTAGGTATCAGGCCACCCCACAATTCAGTCACTACTTTCCTGTGGTTCAGGGGTGAGCATCTGAGTTCTGGTACCAACACCTCCAGCCAGAGAGGCAGTCGACGCACTCTTCTATTTGGAGCTGTGTTATACAAATAAAGCAGAAGTATCCCAGAAAATTAAATCCTTTGGCTATGAGCGCCTCAAGCAACCAGGTCCATAATCACCCCCTGGTCACCCTTCCCACTGATGACAACAGATCTCTGTGAGCTGTACTTTCCTCTTACTTCCTTTGAGAGGAATACATACCTTATGGAATGTAAACTACCCAACAGTCGGTGTAATGCACATTATGAGGTGCCTAGCATAGCGCGCCATCATTACCAACCGAAAAGAAGTTACACTATTTCCCTGTGTGAATTCCCTGCCCTAACCTGACGAAGATAAGCTCACTATCTCCAGAGCACTTGGGCCTAAACCAATTCTTGAACTGAAATGCTCTCCTCACGGTTCTCTTTACCCACAGAATTCACCCAGCTTGACGACAACCCAGCTCCTTTACAAAGTACTTACAGTGATTCCTCTCTCCTCTGACCTCACATGACCAGGGTTAGCCATTCTGTTTGCTTCTCACTTACACTGTGCTACTATCTTGGTTCTCATGAATGGAAATGCTTGATCTCCCTAATTAGAACTTAAGCTCCTGTGGGACAGGAAGCACATCTCACTTCTGGCACTTCCTGGAGCACCCTGCAAATAGCAGGAGCTCATGTTCTCCAACCTTAATGGGCAAGTTCTCAACCATGCCTTCTCTCTCCCCTAGCTGGCCTTCCTTCCTCTGTTTCAGACCTGTTCTACTTGCCTTCAGATGGCAGCTCGCCTTTGCCTCAATAAACTCAATAGTCAGTTTGGCTTCCTATTTGAAAAAAAAAGGGGGTGGGGGGCAGAGAAGATCAATCCAACACAATATTCTTCAAATTCCCTATTCCTCTCAACCCTTCTCAGTAACTCACCCAATAACTAATTCAGTAACTTTCAAAGCTTCCTCCTGGAGGTAAAATGTCCCTCCTTCGTCCTGTCCAAGGTTACTACGGTAATCAGTCTCTCTTGGAAGGTCTCATCCATTCACTGCTGGATTCTTCTCTATCAGTAATCCCATCTCATCTGTAATCACACTTTCCCTATATATTACACACGTGAGTCCCAGCCTGCCCTGGACTTCCCCTTCAAAATACTGTCCTATCTCTTTCCTTACTTTTTTGAGTATGTAAATCTTTCCTTACTTTTTTGAGTATGTAGTAGCCTCTATTATATATATATATATATATATATATATATTTAGTAGCCTATATTACTGTCCCCATTTCCTCACTTCCCACTTCCTCTACAGCCTACTGTAATCTGGCTTCTGCACCAAGATCACTGTAACCAATTTCTCAAATAACCTCCAAACAGACAAATCCAAGGCTGTCCTTACTGTTTTTTTTTTTTGTAGACAACTCGAATTTCATCTTTTCTTTACCTCTCTGCTAGACTCCCAGACTGTGGAGATAATCTACACCTGCCACCACGAGACCCCAAATCTGGTCTCTCCTCCTACATTCCTTATCTTTCGGCACCACTACCCAACCAGTCATCCAAGCTAGGGACCACGTAATGATTTTCAACTCATCCTTCTGCCCTGCATCTGATCAACGGCATTTCCTTCTAACTCTAGCTCCAAAATATCTCAAAAGTCTCTGGTCCTTTCTCCTCACACAATTGTCCTAGTTCAGGCTCTTATCAGGTCTTCTAGCCTCCAAGATCTCCGCTTCCTGCAATGACAGTAAAATTATAAATCCATAATACTGATCTGATCATTTGTTTGTTCAATCAATAGTACCTGTTATCCTATTATGGACTAGACACTCTTCTAGGTACTGGGGATATGAGAAGAGTGTCTCTTGGTATGGAGCTTACATTCCAGTAGACACAAATTTATATATATATACACACATATATACATATAAAATGTGTATATATATACGCACACATATATACATATATGTGTGTGCGTATATATATATATATATACATATGTCAAGTGGTGATAAAGCAGAAGCTGGGGAACACAAATGTGATGAAGGGTGCCACTTTATATCAAGTGAGGTCATACAGGGCCTTTGAGTTTTAAGTGGACTGGGTGGGATGCCACCAAAGGGTTCTGAGCAGATAAATGATCTCACTTATGATTTATAAGGGTCACTCTGGCTAAGTGGGGTAAGACTAAGGGAGGCAAAGGTGAAAGGAGATTTCACCCAAGTCAATGCTGGAGATGACGGTGGCTGGAGGTGGGTGGTAGCCATGCAGATCACACATGTATTCCTAATGTAGACCTAACATAATTTGCTGACAGGTTGAACATGAGTTGAGATAAAGACACGAGTCCCAGATGATCCTAAAGTTTATGGTATAAGTAACTGGAAAGATGGAGTCATCATTTACCAAAGTCTAGGGAAGACTTTTGATGAAGCAGGTTAGGGGCTAGGGTAGAAGGGGAGGAAACTAAGAGGACTGGATGTTCAGGGGAAGGACTTGGCTGGAGATATAAATTTTGGAGTCATCAGTGTAGAGATGGCATTTAAAGCCCTGAGCCTGGGTTGAGATTACCCAAAGAGTGAGTGGATACAGCGAAGAAAAAATGTTCAAAGATAAGCCCTGGGCACTCCAACATCTAAGCGTGTCAGAGCTAGGCCACAGACTGAGAAGCCAAGCAAGTGAACATCCTGGGAAGTAACACATGAAAAGGAAAAGCATCTCTCTCCAAAAGGAAACTGATTTGATTTGGGAAAATCTTTACTATATTCATCAAGGAATAAGAGATAATCTTTTGCTCTCTAAGAAGTAGACATAGAATATGTGAGAGCTCCACATTTCAAAATAAATTCTAGGTGTTAGAAGCACTAAAATCTCTAAATAACTTAGAAAAAACAGGTTTCTCTATAAGATTCTCATTAGTATATGGGACCTACATTTCAAAGTCACCTTCTTGTTCTTAGTTAACACTAAAAATTAGTGTCATGATCTATAAAGAAAACAGTGTGGCACTGGCATCTGAACAAACAGACTATTGGAACAGGATAACAAACACATACAAAACTTTACAATATGATAAATGTAGCATGTGAAATCATGGGGAAAGATGGATATTTTTAATAAACAGTGCTGGGACAACAGCCCTTTATTAGAAACAAAACAAAAAAAAGCTGGATCCATACCTCATACCACACACCAGAATAAGTTCTACATGGATCAGAAATCTAAATACAAAAAAGAAAACGTACAAACACTAAAACAAAACACGGGTGAATTCAATCATAATCCTGTGCGTGGAAAAGCCTAATTCTGACTCAAAATTCAGAAGCAAATAAGAAACTGAAAAATATGACCACATAATTACGCTTTTATGTTGCCAGGCAAAAAAAAAAAAAAACCACCATGAAGCAGTCAAACAATAAATGACAAACTGAGAAAACATATTTGAACTTAGTTCACATAAAAAAAAATATATATATATATATATATGGCTAATTTCCCTGTATAGTCTGAATTGTTTCCCCAAAATATATTTTGAAATCCAAAGCCCTGTACCTGTGAATGTGACCCTGTTTGGAAATAAGGGTTTTTCTTTTGTTACGTTAATGAGGTCATAACCGAAGTTGGCTGGGTCTTAAACCTAGCCCCTTCTGAGAGGTGTCCTATAAAAGGAGAAAACAGACATGGAAAGACACGCACAGGGGGAAGAAACTATGTGAGGAACAGTCTATGCATTAAGAATGCCTAGGAACGCCTGGGGTTACCAACAAGGAGGGACCTTCCACTCCTTGGAAACCCTATGGGTCAGTTCTACTCTGCACTATAGGGGTCGCTATGAGTTAGAATTGACCGACGTCACCCAGCAACAAGTCTCCGACACTGTAAGACAATAAATTTCTTTAAAGCCACCCACTTTGTGGTATTTTGTTACTGTAGTCCTAGGAAACTAAGACACCCTCTTAACATTTAAACAGCTCTTAAAACTTAAGGGAAAAAAAAGTCTGAGAACTTAAGAATGGGCAGAAGACATAATAGTCAGTTAATAGAAAAATACATAAAGGGCCCTTAAATAATATGTTGCACTTTACTCATAATAAAGGAAAGGCTAATTAGAACCCTGAAATCTCATATCTCAGTTATCAGAATGGCAAATATTCCAAAGCATGAAGTACTACCAGCAAGGCTGCAAGGGAACAGACGCTGTCATACACTGCTGATGGAACACAAAATGGTAAAACTCTAGAGGAGAATTAAGCGCTATCTAACCAGACTACTGGAGAAGGACACCATGCTTGGTAGAGGGTCAGCGAAGAAGAGGAAGACCCTCAACAAGATGGACCGACACAGTGGCTACAACAATGGGCTCAAGCGTAACGACTGTGAGGATGGCGCAGGACTCGGCAGTGTTTCCTTCCGCTGTACATAGGGTCACTACGAATCGGAACCAACTTGACGGCACCTAACGCCACCATCAGGCTACATAGGCCATTACCCTTTGCCCCAACAAATCTACTTCTAGTTTACCCTAAAGAGGCATCTCTACAATATGCGCACATTGTCACTGCACCTTTTGGGGGTGGGAGGAATGTAGAGAGAGTATGTGGCAGGAAGAAGTTTGAGAAAAACTCTTCCCTTATTCAAGACAAAGCAGAAACATGGTTGCTTATCCTGGATGGCCCAAGAGTCATAAAAAAGTATGGCCCAAGAGTCATATAAGCACTCTAAAACCAAAACCCATTGCCGTCAATTCTGACTCAAAGCAGCACTACAGGACAGAGCAAAACTGCACGACAGGGTTTCCAAGGAGCTCCTGGTGGATTCGAACTGCCAACCTTTTGGTTAGTAGCCATAGCACTTAACCACTAAGCCACATAAGTGCTCTAAGCCATATGCATTCCCAGATGCTACAAAAACCCAAGAGGATCTCATTCATTCATTCTGCCAAGCTCTCAACATAAGGTTTTGAACACTTGTGATACTAAGGCTTTGGAAATCTGACAGGCCTAGGCTTAAGGCTTTAATGTAACTTGTGACTAAGAAAGAGTCCTAATATATAAAATAATCCTTGCTTTTTTTTACCTGGAATTATTCCTCCCTAACAGACCCTTTATCTGGAAGCATCTATACCACTGTAACATCCCAAAGCTCCTGCAACTTTTACAGTCACCCTCTGCCAGAATGCTGTGAGCAGCATTTGATCAAAGCCCCTCTGAGTTCAGAATGGAGGAGAGAAGCTGAACCATCGTCATTATAACAACAACAGCCAACATCTATCAAGTGCATCCCAAATGCTTCTCTCTTTTTTGGGGGGAGGGTCGCCATTAGTTGGGGGCCAACTCCACGGTGGCTAACAACAGTAACAAGATGGGCCAAGAACATTACCCGGATTTCCAGTCAGGGCTGGAAGAGAGCAGAATATGAGAGCTCTCAGCTGTCCTCTTTGGCATGAAGCAGCCAGACCTGGCGGATCTCGGGATAAGGAGGCTGCCTGGGTAGCCTGCAGCGGCCGGGACAAAGCTGTAAGGGTGATGGCCTCACAAAAAGGCAGTGACTGCTTGTGTGCTCGAGGACTTGTACACTTGGAAAGGACTTTGATTTTTCTGAGTTGAGGGACAGACAATTCTCAAAGTGGGTTTTTTTTCCTAATGAACTGTGGAACTGGATGACAATTTTTGTGCTTTTCCAGTGTAGCAAAAATTCCCCTAGACCAGTGCTTCTCAAATGTTAATGTACATACGAATCACCTAGGGATCTTGCCAAGTACAGATTCAACTGAGAAGGTCTGGAGCTGGTGCCTGTCTGTTTCTAACAAGCTCCTGCCCAGGTGATGCTGAGGTAGCAGCTCTGTGACACTGCTAGTCTTTGGGCCATACTTTCAGTAGCAAAGACCTAGAACCTACCTTGTGGCCTGGAACCATGGGAAGTGGCCTGGCTTGCTTTTGTTAAGGAGTCCCTGGGTGGTGCAAACAGTTACCACACTTAGTTGCTAACTGAAATATTAGAGGTTTGAGTCCACACAGAGGCACCTCCGTAGAAAGGCCTGGAGATTTACCTTAGAAAAATTAGCCATTGAAAACCCTATGGAGCAGAGTTGTACCCTGACACACACGGGGTTGCCATGGGTTAGAGTTGAGTCAAAGGCAGCTGGTTTTTTGTTGAAGGGACTAATTTTGTTTCAGCCATGATTGCACCCTCCAGTAACCATATTGTTTGCAGTGGTATTTTCTTCTCTCATCTTAAGTAGTCTAAGGAGATGTTGCCAGAAGGTCACTGTGTTCAATAATGCTCGTCTCTTTTTTAGGCACTTTTACAGGTATGAATTTATCTAATTCTCTCAACAATCCTTTGAAGTGCTATTTTCAACCCCATTGTACAGATGTGAATACTAAGGCTACAGAGGTTAAATCGCTTGCCCAAGGTGTCTTGGATATTAAGTACTATAGTCAGAATTCAAAGCCAGAGAGTCTGGCTCCAGAGCCTATGGCTTTCAACCACCACACTTTGCTACCTCTTAGCATGGAACTGCAAGAGATCAGTCTTTAAGTAAACTTGGAACAACTGGTCGTGAAAGAGTTGAAACGTTCCAGCTTCTCCAGTCTCCAGCTGCCTGCCTCTCCCACTTGCTTTCCGTTTCCTGCATCCGCACGGTTTTCTGTCTGTATCTAGCTTTGATAGCCTTGTAAGAAGTGCAAGCTTCTTCTCAACAAGGACCTAGGAGAGGACAGTGTGGTTATATTCATTTACAAGGAACTTTCCCCAGAGCCAACAGAAAGAGAGAGAGAGAAGGACCTCCTGTCACCAAGAAAGAAGAGCCAGGGGCAGAGTGCATCCTTTGCTCCTGGGGTCCCTGTGCTGAGAAGCTCCTAGACCCAGGGGAAGACTGATGCTAGGATACAAGGAGATCTCCAAGGAATGCGAGGCCCACAGATGCTGAGAGGAATACAAGAACCTTCCTCCTAAACTGTGAGCTGACAGAGAAAGCCTTCCCCTAGAGCTGGCACCCTGAATTTAGACTTCTAGCCTCCTAAGAGTGAGAGAATAAATTTGCTTGTTAAAGCCATCCACTTGTGGTATTTCTGTTATAGCAGCACTAGGTAACTAAGAAGACTGCCACCGAAAAAGAAGAGCTGGGAGCAGTGCGCATCCTTTGGACCTGGGGTCCCCACACTGAGAACCTCCTGGACCCAGAGGAAGATTGATGCCAAGATACATGGAGCTCTCCAAGGAACACCAGGGCCACAGCTGTTGAAAGGAGATATGGGCCCTCTCCCAGAGCCAACGGAAAGAGAAAGACTTCCCTTAGAACTGGGGCCCTGATTTCTGACTTTTAGCCTCCTAAACTGTGAGAGAATAAATTTGTTTGCTAAAACCATCCAATTGTGGTTTTTTGTTATAGCAACACTAGGTAACTAAGACAGGCTGGGGAGACTGAAAACAGAAGCTGCATTCCTGTCATATTCATCGTTTCTTTTATCCTGCACCCACCCCATAGAGAACATCATTGTGTCCATCTCAGGAGCTCAGCGATGGTAAACACCTTGTCCAACATCATCCAACTAGGAGAGAAGTGAATCTGCAGCCAGTCATTTTCCACTGCCCTACACCACCTCCCTTTTCACTTAACTGTACCTACGCAGTTTAAAAAGTGCCATCCCGTACACTGTAACATTAGGTCTTCTCAGGAACTCTATGAGGTAAAATGATAATGCTGGATGATCAAGGTTACCAATATTCATGTGCGGTTACAGCACTGGTTTAAGGTAAACACAAGATTATCAGCTACTCAAGTGATGGCACATCTGTTCCGTTCTTCTTCGTGGATGAATAATCTATGTCCAGAAGAGGGCTTACTGCAGAGTTCAGCAGCAGTTATTCAGAGTCAACTCCATTCTGTTCAGAAAATTACTTAAAAAAAAACAGGAATGCCACAACATGGAGGGACCTTGCAAATTTTATGCTAAGTGAAAGAAGCCAGTCCCAAAGGACCATGTCATCATATGATTCCATTTTTATGAAATGTCTAGAGCAGGCAAGTCCATAAAGACAGAGAGTAGACTGGTGGCTGCCTAGGGGTAGAGAAGTTGTGAGGAGTGGGGTAGGGACTAACTGCTAATGGTTTGTTGAAGTTAGCTGTCACAGTCAGCCTCCAACTCATGAACACCAGATGGGCACTCCATAGCTTCTTCATTAGCTGATTTTCAGAAGCTGATCACTAGGCCTTTCTTCTGAGGCATCTCTGGGTAGGCTCAAGCTTCCAACATTTCAGTTAGCAGTCTGTACCACCCAGGGACTCCCTGGTATTTAGAAGTACTTGATAAATGTTAGCCACTCCTATTATCACCATTGTGTGAAGGAAGTCACCAAGCTATATACAGAGAATCCCAAATGGAGCCCTCCACCCTCCAAAAAGGGAGCCTAAACCTGACAACCATGACTAAGTATTACTGTAATGACAGAAGGGTGAGCCTTTCCCTGGCTAGTTTATTACACATCTTCCTAGGCTATAGGTAATAAACGCAAATGCATACACAGAGACCAGGCAGGGAAGGAAATTAGCTACAGGAGAAAACTAAGCCTGCCAGACTGTGGTAAGTAAAAGAATGTATACTTCATTTAGAGGTAATAATAATGCTTAGCTACAGCTGCTAACCAAAAGGTTGGCAGTTCAAATCCACCAGGCGCTCCTTGAAAACTCTATGGGGCAGTTCTACTGTGTCCCTATAGGGTTGCTATGAGTTGGAATTGACTCGACAACAAGTTAAGACCAGGTGATCTGTATTTATATAAATACACAGGCTCAATGCTAGCTAAGGTTCAGATTTTGAAAGAGGATAATCTGGCTATTTTTTATGTACTTTCTGCATTTTAAATTTCATTTTACTTGTTGGATCCACAATCAAAACCCATGAAAGCAGCAGTCAAGAAATCCAATGACACATTGCACTGACAAATCTGCTGCAAAAGACCTCTTTAAAGTATTAAAAAGCAATGACGTCACTTTAAGGACTAAGGTGCGCCTGACCCAAGCCATGGTGTTATCAATCACCTTGTATGCATGGGAAAGCTGGACAATGAATAAGGGAGACTGAAGAACTGACACATTCAAATTACAGTTGTGGCGAAGAATACTGAATATACCATGGACTGTCAGAAGAACGAACAAATCTGTCTTGGAAGAAGTACAGCAAGAGTGCTCCTTATAAGCGAGGATGGTGAGACTCTGTCTCACATACTTTGGAGATGTTACCAGGAGGGATCAGTGGCTGGAGAAGGACATCATACTTGGTAAAGCAGAGGGTCAAAAAAAAGAGACCCTCAATGAAATCGATTGACACATGGCTACGACAATGAGCTCAAGCACAACGACGACTGTGAGGATGGTGAAGGACCGGGCAGTGTTTTGTTCTGTTGTGCACAGGGTCACTATGAGTTAGGACCGACTTGACAGTACCTAACAACAATAACAAATTTTAAATGTGAGAATTAATTTCGATATTTTTTAAGACACTATAAAAGACAAACCAAATAACCCGGGCATAGATTTAGCTGGCAGGTCACCAGTTTGTGACCTCTGCTCTATTTGATTCTCTTTGCTCTAAATTCTTTGTCTACCCCAAAACTTCAAAATAATAAATTTTGGGTTTTTAAGTACTCTAAAGAACAGAAAAGTATTCTCTTTTCCAATCACTATAAAAGATGCATGTCCCATTGAAAAATAGTTGCTGATTCATGACAATCTTTCATGAGTCTGGTGAGCATGAATAAGTCCTTAACAGCTGGAGGGAAAAGACAAAAATCAGGTTTATAGATTTAAAAAGCAGAAAATCAAACTCTGAACCACTGACCCCTGTGGTATCTTTTTAATGTTATCCTACTTCAATAGTTTTAGATGAAGCTTTTTCATAATAAAATGAAATAGTCAATAATAATACCCTCTAGCCACATAACCCAATTCTCTTTGGCAGGCACAGCACACAAAGGAATAACTCAATGAATTTCTCAGAATTCCTAGATTTAGAGTCTAATAAATCAAGCCAAAGATTTATTTTCATTTTTTATTATTATAAACATACATGTAAGAAAACATCTGCCATTTCAACAATCTTCACGCATAGAGTTAAATGACGTTAGTTATGTCCATCATGTTGTTTAACCATCACTCTTATTTGTTCCCAGACACTTCTGATACCTTTAACAGAAGCTCGGGGTCCCCTAAGCCCTGTGTATTCTTCCCCATGTCCTGCCCACCTGCCCTTGGTAAGCACTAAAAGACAAGGATTTTGCCATTTTAGAAGTTCTATTGCCATCCACTCCCCCCTAAAAAAAGTACTTCGTATAGCTTTCTTTTGTCTTTTTAATGACCTTTCATTTCCTTTGCATACGATGTCTTCCCTCAGTCATCAGTATTCAGTGCACCAAATCTGTTCTTGAGATGGTCTCTAAATTCAGGTGGGATGTATTCAGGGTTACACTTTGGCCTTCATGGACTTGCTCTGATTTTCTTCAGATTCACCTTGAACTTGCACACCAGCAATCGATGGTCTGTTCCGCAGTTGGCCCCTGGCTTTGTCTTGACTGATGTTAGTAAGCATTTCCACCGTGTTTTTCCACAAAAGTAGTCAATTTGTTCCCTGTGGAGTCCATCCGGTGAGGTCCATGTGTAGAGTCGTCGCTTGTGTTGTTGAAAAAAAGTATTTGCAATGAATAAGTCATTGGTCTTACAGAATTCTATCAAGCGATCTCCAGCGTCATTTCTATCACCAAGGCCAAATTTTCCAACTACTGGTCCTTCTTCTATGCTTCCAACTTGCGCGTTCCAATCACCAGTAATTATCAATGCATCTTTCTTGCACGTGTGATCAATTTCAGACTGTAGCATTGTGTAAAATTCTTCAATTTCTTCATCTTTGGCATTTGTGGTTGGTGCGTAAACTTGAATAATAGTTGTATTAACTGGTTTTCCTCGTAGACGAATGGATATTAACCTATCACTGACAGTGTTGTACTTCAGGAGACATTTTGAAATACTCCTTTTCATAATAAATGCAACACCATTCTCCTTCAATTTGTCATTCCCAGCATAGTAGACCATATGATTTTTGGATACCAACCGGCCAGTACCAGTCCATTCCAGCTCACTGATGCCTAGGATATCAATTCCCACACGTTCCATTTCATTTTTGACAACTTCCAGTTTTCCATCACTCATACTTCGTACATTCCATGTTCCGATTATTAACGGATATCCTGGAGGCTTTACTTCATCCGTGTCATTAAGGTTGGGTCTACTTTGAGTAGGAAGTTCTTCCCCAGTTGTATTTTGAGTACCTTCCAACCTAGGGGGCTCATCTTCCAGCACAGCACTAGCAACACAGGAAAGAAGGAAAAGACCAAAACGGATGTCAGAAGAGACTCTGAAACTTGCTCTTGCATAGAGTAGCTAAAGCAAATGGAAGGAATGGTGACATCAAAGAGGTAACACACAGAGGTAACACCAGGAGAGCCAGACCAGTCTAATATTCATCCTACTACATAAACTACATATTAAACCAACTGGTAGTTTTCAAAATGATATTTAAGACACACATTTTCCTTGAGACAAATCTCTCCAGTATTTAACTGGAATCAAATTCTACAGTATCTTAGTCAAAAGTCTCAGAATCATTAAAATGACCACTTTAGAAACAATGTATATTTTAACCAGTTGATTTGACAAAATAGTTAAAGTTAAGACAGTCCAAACAAAGGATTATCAAAAGCCAATTTACACTTAACTTTTCCTGGAGGATGACCAATCAAGTTGGGTTCTAGCCCAACAGAGATTTTCAAAAAATAGTATCTTGTGAAGTAAATATTTATAATATGGAAAAAACTACCCTTTCATCTTAGAGATAAATTGTTTACTTAAAATATAACTGTACCCATTTAACAAGCTGCAGCAAAACAGAAGGCACACGCTGTAATTTTAAAGCACACAAAAACTGCAATCTAACCACAGAAAAGGCATCACATCACATTCAGCTCTACTGTGCACACCAGCAATATTCTAACATTACACTGGGTCAAGGGTTAAATGCAGTGTTTTTCCAGGTATGGCCCACAGACCATTAGCACCTGTGATTCTTGTTAAAATGCACCTCACCCACTTACCACCCACTGCCATTAAGTCCAGTGACCCCGTAGGGTTTTCCAAGGCTGTAAATCTCTATGGAAGCAGATTGCCACATCTTTCTCCTATGGAGCCACCTTTCAGTTAGCAGTTCATCACTTTAACCACTGCACCACCAAGCCTCCTTAAAATGTACCTCAGGCCCACTAAATACAAAGCTCTGAAGGAGGAACTCAGAAATCTGCATTTTTTAACACCTTCCAAGGTTTCCCACTGCGGTCCAGTTGATTCCTGCAACTTTATAGGACAGAGTAGACTCCAAGGTTGTAAATCTTTACAGAAGCAGACTTCCCCTATGGGTTTGAAAAAAATGAACTTTCTGGTAGCAGCTGTGCACTTAACCACTGCGCCACCAAGGCACCTTCTTCCAGGGTTAGCACACTTAAATTTGAAAGACATTGGTTGAAGGGTTAGGCCAATAAGGACAATCAAGAGTAAAATGGAAATACTTAAAGACTAATATATTCAGAGAGATCAATCATCTACAAAGTGGTCAGTAAACTGGCCATAGAAAAGCATCAAAGCATCCCCTTTCTTCCTCACTAGTAACTTAGTATCAAAAGCTTGATGAGGAAGTGTAGCTTTGGCCTGGCAGGAAGGCAGACAGCATAAGAACAAATGGAAAATTCCTAAAGGTTGTGGAAGAATCAAAATGTTTCCCTAAAACTGCACATACTGAAAATGAACCATCAAATGCTTATAATTTCTTTTGCTTTGAGTACTTCTTCAACACTTTATGGTTGATTACAGGAATGGTTTTTCGTCAGTCAATTCATCAGTCTTTCAGCTTGATTTTGCCCACTTGGTTTCCTAGAGTACATTGACCACTTCACAAAATTCTGTTATTACTTCTTACTCTTAGGTATTCTTTTAATCATCTAGCTGTTTATTGCTGTTGTCAGCTGCTGTCAAGTCAGTCTGATTCTGACTCATGGCGACCCCGTGTGTGCACAGCAGAACTGCTCCATAGGGTATGCAAGGCTTTTGGAAGTAGATCTCCAGGCCTGTCTTTGGAGATGCCTCTGGGTGGGTTTGAACTGCCAATTTTGGCTAGTAGTCAAGTGCTCAACCGTTTGCATTTAAGTTTAATGCCTTCTAAATTAGAACTATAAGAAAGAAAATGCTGAACTGGTTTAAGTATCATACATATAAGGCTTAGATTCCTATTACCATATACCGTGCTGTACATCCATGTAATTGCACCATAAGCCTTGGCAGCCATCTTGAAAATAATGCTGGGCTCACAAGGGAGATCCACAGAGAGCACTGTAAGTAAACTGTACATTCCCATCAGTAATCCTGCAAACAATTTAAGGAGAAATCCAAAAAATGTTGTTTGTAGCTTAACCTTCAAATATAAGAACAATGTTTTAAGGCCACTTTAAAATAAGCCACAGCCAAGCCTTTAATAAAAATTGGTGTAATTCGTATGATTTTGGGGACAAGGAATTAGGAGAAACAAAAACTGAGGAAGAAGAATGACAATTTTTTTCCAGATACATGTTACTTACTCCATGAACAAGTAAAAGCAACCCTTCTTATTGTCAAAGCAGTCCTAATATAAATTTTATCCAAGGTATTCAAAAGCCAGCCAATACTGAAATGTTAAACAAAGGTAGTAAAACCTTACAATAAGGAACAAAAAATCTCATACACTCAACATGTCAAATTATGTTAATTCGAACAGTCTGCCATAACTGTTAAGGTAGAGCAAATTTATCCTGATTTCCGTTTAAACTGCTTTGTGCGATAATGAAGCCTTTGAAGTTAGCCTAGATTAATATGTAGTTACAAACAGAGAAAATCTCTAGATTCACTAATCCCTTAAGTCTTCAAATAAAACGAAAATCGTGCTAACAATACACCAGTGGTACCAACCGCCCTTCAGAGCATCACCATGCACCTGCTGTTACTGTTGTTTGTTGCCCTCGAGTTGGTTTCGACTCACAGAGCCCTTGTTGTAACAAAACACTGCCCAGTCCTGCATCATCCTCAGTCTTTGGTATGTTTGAGCCTATTGTTGCAACTATCACGTCAATTCACCTCACTGAGGATTTCCCTCTTTTTCGCTGACCCTCTACCAAACATGATGTCTCTTTCTAGCGGCTGGTGTTTCCTGATCACGTGCCCAAGCTAAGCAAGACACCATCCTCACTCCTAATGAACATCCTGGCTGTACTTCCTCCAAGACAGGTTTGTTAGTTCTTCTTGCAGTCCACGGTATATTCCATATTCTCTGACAACACCACAATTTGAATATGTCAATTCTACTTCAGTCTTCCTTTTTCACTGTCCAGCTTCCGCTGCTGCACATCTTTCATTACTTCAGGCCACAGAGTATTCCCTTGCTCAGTTCAAACGACTGCCTCTTGGTCTATGTAAAGGTTCCCCATGAGCACAATTAAGTGTTCTGGAATTCCCATCCATAATTTGTTATGATTCACACAGTTGAATGCTTTCCCACAGGTAAACAACTTTCTGGTAATCTCTGTATTCAGCCAAGACTCATCTCATATTAGCAGTGGTATCTCTCATTCCACGTACTCTTCTGAGTCTGGCTTGAACTTCTGGCAGTTCCCTATAGATATCCAGCAGCAGCCTTTTTTTGAATCATCTTCAGCAAAAATTTGCTAGCATATGGTATTAATGATATTGTTCAATAATTTCTGCATTCCATTTGATTATCTTTCTTTGGAATGGGTACAAACATGGCTCTCTCGTAGCTAGTTGGCAGGTAGCTGTCCTCCAAATTTTCTGACATAGACAAGTAAGCACCGCTAGCGTTGCATCCATTTGTTGAAGTATTTCAATTAGTATTCCATCGATTTCCCGGAGCTTGTTTTTGCCAATGCCTTCAGTGCAACTTGAGCTTCTTCCTTCAGTACCAGCAGTTCTTCTTCATATGCCGCCTCTTGAAATGAACATCGGTCACTTCATTTTGGTACAGTGACTCTATGTATTCCTTCCATCTTCTTTTGATGCGTCCTCCATCATTCAATTTCTTGCCCGTAGAATTCTTCAGTATTGCAACTGTAGCCTTGAATGTTCTCTTCAGCTCCTTCAGCTTGAGAAATGCTGATCCTGTTCTTCTCTTTTGGTTTTCTAACTCCAAGTGTATGTACATTTTATTATAATACTTTACCATGTCTTCTTGAGACGGTTTTTGAAATCTTCTGTTCAGCTTCTACTTTGTTTCTCCTGTTCTCTTTTGCTATTGTGACATCCATTTTGGTCTCTTCCTTCTTTCCTGTCTTTTTAATGACCTTTTACTTTCTAGATCCACTAATTCCTTCAGTCAACAAGGAAAACAAAAATCACACTAACAATATACCAGCGGTATCAACCGCCCTTTGGAATATCACCATGTACTTAAAAAACATGCTTAAAACGATCCTAAGCCATGCAAAGCCTATAGATTGAACAGAAAACATGTGAGAGACAGGATAGAGGCTTCAGAGATGCCATCTCACCTGCTGATGAAACCACATCCCTTTCTTACACTGAACCATTTTACTGTCCCCAAACCTTCGCTGCTGACAGCTTTTTTTGTTCAGCTAAAGGGTATGAGGTTTCTTTTGTAGGTGGTAAAATGTTCTTAAATTGATCGTGGTAATGGTTAAGAAACTCTATGAATATACTAAAAACCGCTGAATATACACCTTACAAGAGCAAATTATATATGATTTCTATCTCAATAAGGCCATTATAAAACACCACCACCAGCACAGAAGCCAAGTCCCCAACCTCCACTCCCGCGAGCTGCTGGTACTCACTTTGAAGCCTTCATGGAATCGTCTGCCCAGCCTCCCTGCCGACGGGGTGGCTTTGGAGGAGGAGCCTGCAGAGAGAAGTCGAAATAACACCCTCAATCAACTTTTACCTTCAAACTGAGGTTAAGGTCACATCTAAACCGATATTCTGCCTGTTAAAACCTTTTGAATAAAGACACAGTAACCTGTCCAATATCCCATGAAAATCTAGGTGCTTTTACATCTGGTGGATGTATAAGTTGGCACAAGGTTTCTGGAGGTCAACTTGGCAATGTGTATTGAAAGTCTTAAAAACATTCATACTTTTTGAGTCAGCAATTGCAATCTCAGGAACTCATCCCAATGAAACACCGTATTTTTACGCAAATGATGTGTGCCTTCTGCGTTTGTTTGCCAGCCTCACCCTCCCCCTGCGAGGCACCCTCACAAGCAACGCCATGCCAATCCTCTTCCACACGTTACTGTAAAAAAAATTAGCATAGTAGGTTTACAAAAATACTGCATGGGGGAGGGTGCAACCAGTAAAAAAATGCAGATGACACATCATTATTTGCGTAAAAATAGGGTCGGGAAAAAAAAAATAGGGTAATCAGAGGAATATGTTATATTATAGTGAATAGTGAATAACTGGAAACAACCTAAATGACCAACAGTAAGGACATAAGCAAATTACAGAATAAACACATAAAAATACTATGCAATAATAAAAATTTGTTACAACAAACACAGGAAGTTTAACATATATTACTTTTTAAAAAACATGTTGCAAAACAGTAGGAACATGTTTCTGATTTTGTGAAAAGATCACTAATACATAATGTTGCTATTAGCTGCCACCAAGCTGGCCCTGACTCAGGGTGACCTAATGCTGCCCGGTCCTGTGCCATCCCTACAATTGATTCCAGATCAGGCAACGTCCCATTGTGATCCACAGGGTTTTCATTGGCTGATTTTCAGAAGTAGCTCGCCAGGCCTTTCTCCCTATTAGTTCATAGTATCTAGCGTTAACTGCTATGTGCGCATGGGGGGAATGGGACTCCAGTGATGAAGCTGTGGGCAATTTTTATTTTCCTTTATTGTGCCATTGTGCACTTTCCAAATATATATATTTTTTACATTCAACTTATATTACACCTTTATAAACAGAAAAGTAATAAAGACATAAGAAGGAGGCTCATTTAGATGGCAAACTAAATTGGTGTGTTAAAAATCTACTCAAATTAGCCCAAGACAGGAACCATTCCCAAAGCCAACTCTTCAGACAGGGATTGGACAGGACTATGGGATAGAAAACAGTACCGGTGAGGAGTAAGCTTCTTGGATCAAGAAGACACATGAGACTATGTGGGCAGCTCGAGATGAGAGGGCAGAGAGGGTCAGAAGCTGTCTGAATAGACACGAAAATAGTGGAAAGGAGTGTGTTCTTATTAGGGGGAGGGCAACTAGGAGTATATAAAAACCAAAAAAAAAACCAAACCCAGTGCCATCGAGTTGATTCCGACTCATAGCAACCCTACAGGACAGAGTAGAACTGCCCCACAGAGTTTCCACGGAGCGCCTGGCGGATTCAAATTGTCAACCCTTTGGTTAGCAGCTGTAGCACTTAGCCACCATGCCACCAGGGTTTCTAGGAGTATATAGCAAGGTGTATATAAATTTTTGTATGAGAGACTGACTTGATTCGCAAATTTTCACTTAAAGCACAATAAAAATTAAAAAAAATTGAAATTATTCAGGCAGGAAGCATTCATCTGCAGCGCATACTTTCAGAAATTCAAGTGCAGAAATTCTTGTCCAGTACAGCAATTAAAAATACCAGGGGAATACCAACTAATCCAGTGAGCCATTCTAGTGGGTAGAATAGCATTTTCAATTACGCAGTATTCTCCTAAAACTGGTTTTTAAAGTATCAAGTTTTTGATTTTTCCAAGACTTGCTATAATTACAATCATTGATCTCAGTCTAGAAGGTACCTTGATAAAGGGACTAAAACAGGTATTAGCAAAGTTTTTACTGTAAAGGTCCAAAAAAAACCAAAAACCTGTTTCCACCGAGCCGTTTTCGACTCAGCGACGCTATAGGACAGTGTAGAACTGCCATATAAAGTTTCAAAGGAGCACCTGGTGGATTCGAACTGCCGACCTGTTGGTTAGCAGCTATAGCACTTAACAGCTACGCCACCAGGGTTTCTATAAAGGGCCATGTAGTAAATATTTTCAGTTTTGTGGGCCATACAGTCTTTGTTGCAACTACTCAATTAGAATATTATAGAACAAACAGCCATAGACAATAAATGGGTGTGGTTGTGTTCCAATAAAACTTTATTTACAAGCAGCGGGTTAGTCTGTGCAATGTATCTGCTGGCCCCTGGACTAAAAGGCTGTTTCACTGCAACTGTCTTTTAATCTACTACTCAGATTATTTTGTAACTGTTTAAGAAATACTTTTGATATTTTTATTTTACACAAAGATACACTTTCTTTCCTGCTTCTCTAGTAGCACCTCAGCCTATCAAGGACACTTGTTTCCATGCTGGGCCTTTCTGCAGCGTGAGCCAGAGCCCTGCTGGAAATGACTGACTGAGAAGCAGCCAAGGCTTGGAATGTCTATCTCCAATTAACTCCTGGGAACGTGAACGGCACTTCAGGGGAGAGCACGACCTTTAGCTTTCTGTGCTGTTGCTGTTGTCAGGTGCCACTGAGTCAGTTCCAAAGCACAGCAACCTTATGTACAATGGAACAGAACACTGCCCAGTCCTGGGGCATCCTCATAATCATTTTTATGCCTGAGCCCATTGTTGGCAGCCACTGTGTCAATCCACCTCATTGAGGGCCTCCTCTTTTTTGTTGACCCTTTACATCACTTTACCAAGCACAATGTCCTTCTCCAGGGATTGGTCTCTCCTGATAACATATCCAAAGTATATGAGATGAAGTCTCACCATCCTTGTTTCCAAGGAACATTCTGACTGTACTTCTTCCAACAGGTTTGTTCGTTCTTCTGGCAGCCTATAGTATACTCAATATCCTTCACCAACACTACCACAATTCAAAGGTGTCAATTCTTCTTCGGTCTTCCTTATTCATTGTCTAGCTTTCACATGCATATGAGGCAACTGAGAATACCATGGCTTGGGTCAGGCGCACCTTAGTCCTCAAAGTGACATCTTTGCTTTTTAACACTTTAAAGTTAAAACATTTCCTATGCTAGAGGCAAGTACTAAAGTTATTTTGGGGCTCTGCATATCTCAGAAACAACAAAAATACAGAAGTGGAAACAAGCTATTGTGTGTCTCTAACAATAACAAGGGGGAAAGCCAGAGAAGGGAGATGTACTAAGTCAGAGATCCCACCATCGCTTCCCAGTCCACACACCCTCTTTTGGGGTACCTGGCACCCCAGCATCCTTGTCCCTAGACTGGAAGGGGAAGCTCCATATCCGAAGAACCCTCTTTCCTAAGACAAAGCTGATTGAAATGGGGGTATTCCAGTCTGACCCAATCTTAACTAGTCAGATTCTCTGTCCCAGGAATCTGGAGTTGAGGCACAGAGGCTAAGTTGTTCAGACAGGTCTGGGCACCAGGGCTATAAGAGTGAGTTGGAATCACAATGACCCAAAGCTACCACAAACCAAAGTTGTGTGTAAGCAAAAAGCAAGAACCTTGCACAGGGAGGCAGGCTGCAGAGAGACAATGATAAAGCAAGAAGGGTAAGAGCCCCATCTGTCTTGGTACTCAAAAAGCATTAGACAGGTAGACTCATGATCCACTCGTCCGTTAATACTTGTACGGCTCTTACCCTGAATAAGGCACTATGTTGGGAGGCTTGAAATTTTAAACAAAGGGAAGTGAGCTGAATCTTACTGGGTCCCCTTGAGGAGTACTCACCTGATGTCAATGGATATTTTAAACCTATCTGATCGGCACCCATCTTCCTTGTGGTGTAATAGGTAATACTTCTTTACTCAAGGATGGAGCCATCTGTGATAACGTGTGCTCAGAACCTGGAAGTCACATCTGAAGACTTTGGGAGTTGACGTAATATCGTAAAAACTAACAATTCATTACCTCACGGTCCTCTGGCCTTCTGTGTGAGCACCTTTCATTTCCCCCAAACAATGAGATCCCTGGAAGAGGGAGAGTTCTAAAGAAATCCTCTGAGCAACAAGAAGCAGGGGCTATAAAAGCCCTCCTTGCTTCCTACTGGGAGTCTTCACAAACCTCAGGAGAATGCTGAGGCAGGTGGGAGATGGAGAAGGCCAGGCAGAGCTCAGCTCTCTGCAAGGCAGGGACTGGACAAAGAGAGGGACAGGTCTACCTCTTGACTGGGAATCCTTACATTCATTATTTAGTAATGTGAGTCCAAGGATAAGAACTTTTTTTGTAAATACCATCTACTACAAGTCTTATGGTCGCATACAAATATCCTGTCTGGATGAGACAGATTAAATTAACCACTATTACCAAGAACTCAGCTTTGTTCCCTACATGGGAAGCTGGGCACAGTCCTCAGTGCATTAGGTGACAGTGAGAAAGTAGAAGATGCCATCCCTGCCCTCAAATGTTACCTCAGTTCAATGAGGCCGAGAAGAGGCAGAATTGGGGGTATGCTGAGTCTGTGTGAAATCCACGTGATTGGGCATCAGGCTTAGTTTGAAGTCTAAGAAGCCACATTAAGGTAGGGACTAGCCATCAGCAATGGAGAGTCAGAAGGAGGTACTGAGAGTCATCCCAGGGAGAGGCTGCTTGTAGAGGCCAAAGGGGGAGCTGAGGAGGAATCCCTTCAGCCATGGGGTAGTTCCACTGAATTCTGCAGTTTTCTTGTCACCTTGGTGGCTTTCATTGGGCTTTCTCCTGGCCCATCATTAAAACACTGCTCTGACAAGCATGCAAAGCTTGCAATACATAACTAAAGGTTAAACAGAACTGTACAGACTTGGGAAGTGCTGAGGAAAAAGAGAGGTCAAGGAAGTTTTGTGTAAAAAGCGGAGCTTGTCCTGGATTGAAAGGAAAAGGAAAAGCATTCCAGAAGTAACTGGATCCAAGGGTGTAATGAGGACAGGGATAGCAGATGCCACTTGGCCTGTAGCAAATGTTGCAAACTGAATATGTATCAGTAGGGGACCCTGGGGAAAATCTTTGGGGGTCTTAGCCACTCAGCATCTATGACTTTACAATGTAGGCC
This sequence comes from Elephas maximus indicus, assembly GCF_024166365.1. Taxonomy (NCBI): domain Eukaryota; kingdom Metazoa; phylum Chordata; class Mammalia; order Proboscidea; family Elephantidae; genus Elephas; species Elephas maximus. The sequence continues at coordinate 88,756,065 of NC_064828.1, read as the reverse complement.
TTAAGTGTAAGCTGATGCAACCTGATTATAATGCAGCAGCTGGTAATTAGGTTAAAATAATCTGTTTGAAATACAAGCTGGTAACTGGCTTTTAGCAATGTAATCCAAAGGTCTGGTGGGCTGCTTTTGCATGGACAGCCCAGCCCCTGAATGCCTGGCTGCTCTTCCTAAGAGCTAGAAGGACACCTAGTTAGCCCCATTTCAAAAAGAGCTCCACAGCTCTCTCCCCAGGGCAATTTGAAACACAGGACACACACCCAGGCCAAACCTCTGTGGTGGTTTCTTTTAGGGCCAGCTGCCAAAACTGCTGTGCTTTCCCTTCCCTGAGGTGACAGATCAGATGCGGGGGGCCTACAGGGACCTGAATACCTCCCTAGCTCAGCAGTCAGTGCCCTAGTCCCTGTCTAGAGCAGTGAGAAGTTGTAACTGTTTAGTCAGGGATTTTCCCTTTGCTGCCCATCAGTCTGGGTAGGACAAGAGGAGACGTTAACGCTTGATTTATTTTTTTTCAAACCTTGTATGTTTGAGTGCTCTATGTCATGGTCTACTCACTAAAAACAAACAAACGAACAATTTATTCTTGCTCCATCCTTGAAACTAGAAACCTAATCTTTAGGCAGGCTCAGATGTCATGGCATTCTTTATCACGGAGCCCAGACTAACATCGGAATCCCCTCTGACCAAGCACTTAGGAAGACACTCCCAATCTGAGTTAGCACTTCGGAAGAAATCGATTTGCTATCCCTGCACTAGGGAAGAGAAAACAAAACAAAACAAAACCAGGTAAGAGAGAGAGATTAGAGCCCAAAAGACCTCAAGAGCCAGAAAAAAAGAGAAGGCTTGATCCTAGCATTTAGAAGTTCTGGTTTTTCTTCAAACTACTCTGCCTCTGAAATTCAGAGGCACGGCCCCAAGACATCAGCTGGGAAAATAATTTCCAATTTTGGCAGACTCACTGCCAGGTAGTATTACCCAAACTTGTTTTAAAAAAAGAGTCTTAAAATGTGCAACACCAAGAGGGACAGAAATAGAAACGGGTGACAGTAGTCCTTAGGCAGTGCATCCCTCACGTTCTCTCTTGAAAGCTGGTCACGTCTCTGAGTGTGGGAAATGAGCACAGCCTGCCAGGGGCTGCCGCCTGATGGACAGAGGGGGCAGGACCCCGCATAGCTCCTAAAGAGAAGCAAAAATGTGCTCGCTCCAAAAATAAACAGGGGGCAGGGATGACTGGGAGTAAAGAGTTGGAAGCACGTGACAGGCGGTTGCAGTCCTAAAATACCAGCTTTCTACAAAAAGGAGCCTGCAGAGAGCGGGAAATTCAGGAAACAGCCGCTTTATATGGTCTCATCCGAATGGGCCAGGATTCAACTCACTGGAATTACCATGTCAGAGGGAGCCATAAGGGCCAGACTTGTTTCTGATCTTTATATGGTTCCCCCAGATTCTTAAGATGCCAAAATAGAAAAGATGCTGCAGTGCCAAAAAAGGAGCCTTTTGAGTTTAGAAACTTCTCACACACTCTCTAAAGTCCTGGAGAAACCCCACAACATGAATCAGACCGTTTGTTGATGCCCACCTCTACCTTTAAGAGTCCTAAATCCAAACTGTACCCTGTTTAAAAAGCCAGTCTAAACACATAAATTCCCAACAGGGGGGACACTTAGTTAAGCAAGATACATAGCAAGCCTCACGTTTATTCATCTCCCAGCTTCCTGGGGCAATACAGTTTCCACTTTCAAACCTTGATCACTGGCTGGAAACAAGTTCTTCCCTTCCTTTCCCTGGCAACCTGAAAGAAGGTTCAAGAAAGTAGAGGAGAGAAAATATGGTACACAGCAGCAGGTGGTCGCTATTCCTCGCCTGTCCTCCATGTGTAGTTCTGTCTCTGCCAATTTTTTCCTCCAGAAGTCTGCCTTAACCTTGAGTCTGAAAACTAATTCATAACAGACCCAGTGGATTTACGGTCAGTGGAAGGTAACAGAGCATCCAAGCTCATAACTGAACCCCTATGAGTAAACATTGTTCCTTCAGTGAAAATGGACATATTGAAATGCAAATACTATTTTAAGTACAGAAACAAAACCCTGAATCATCAATGAATGCTAAAGCCATGAGGTGAAAGACTGACTGATGGGAGGAACTGGAGATTCTAAACAGTCCCAAAGAACCTCCCCGTTACATACTGGCTGGAAGGGGGAAAATGTGCTCCTGATGCAATGCCTCATGAAGCACACGGTGCCACCCAGGAAAAAGTCCTTTAAAACGTTCAACCTGAATCTAATCAAGTCTTCTGGTGTGATTTCCACTTTAAAGGAAATCAGGGGAAAGTGAAGTAAGTTAAAAGACAAGAAGGAAGAATCAGACAAACCTAGAAGGTGGGACACTCTATAAAACTGGCTGAATCTCTTAAAAAAGTCAGTGACATTTAAAGGGGCAAAGGAGAGGGGTAGGCGACTACTCTAAATTCAAAGACTTAAGAGAGATAAATAAATGCAATGCTGTGGTCTTTGACTGGATCCTTATTTGAAAAAATTAGCTATAAAAGACATTTTGGAGATAACTGGGGAGACTGGATATGGATTGGGTACTAAATGATGTTAGGACATTATTATCAATTTTGTTAGGTGTGGAATTGTGGTTTTCCAGGAAAACGTTATTTTTTAGAGCTATATGCTACAGTATTTAAGTGACCTGTCAGAATATCTATAATTCGCTTTGAAACAATTCAGCAAAAAATATACCTATAACAATATTTTAAAAATATTTTATAAGTTATAATTTAAGCAAATAAGGCAAAATGTTAGTAACAGTTGAATCTAGGTAGTACACGTACATTTTTCATTATACTATTCTTTCTAATTTTCTGGATGTTTTAAATTGCACTAAAGAGTTAAAACAAAAAAACTGGATTATTGCTTACAGATCACTGAGTTTCCGTTTACAGTGATAGAAAATTCCTACTGATTAAGGGTAATACTTGCACAGTCAATTAATGTAATTGATGTCAGTAAGTTCCACACCTGTAAAAAGTTGAATTGGCAAATGCTGTGTGATAGATACATTTACAACAACAAAAAAAAGAGCAGCTGTGAAGGCTGCTTATGTACAAACACCTCGTAGGATTTGGTTACTTGGTGTGGAGGTTTAGGGTCATTGTTTCATGGAGGATCCCAGTTAACTGGGCTAGTATCATGCTTAGTGCTTCTGTTCTACCTCCTAGCTCCTTGTGTAGCATCTGGGGTCTTAAAAGCTTGTAAGTGGCCACTCACGGTTCAACAATTGGTCTCTATTCACCTGGAGCAACAGAGGAAGAAGGAGAGTCAAGAGTAGGAGAGGAAATGTAATGTGTGGCTGATTGCCTCCATGAACAACTGCCTCCTTTGCCATGAGACCAGAAGAACTGGTGGTGCATGGCTACCACTGCTGATTGTTCTGAACAAAGATTCTATAGAGATATCCTGATCAAAAGAGGGGAAATGCAGAACAGGATTTCAAATTTTCGAGGAATCCAGAATTTCTGGAACCATAGAGCTCTGAGATAATCTTTAAACCTTAGACCAAAAACATCCCCTGAATTCTTCTTTAAACCAAACAATAGTTTAGCTTAATTAGTAAAGAATGTCTGCCTTGAGCATTGCACCCTTTTAAAGAACTATCTATATGAGATCAAACTGACAACAGCAACTGGAAAAGTTAGACAGAAAGCTTAGGGGGTAGTGAGTTTAAGTTAACAGGTGTGGAAAAAATTCAGAAAACGAGGATAAGAATGGTTGCACAATCTGAAGAATGTAATCAATGTCACTGAATTGCAAATGCAGAATTGTTGAATTGGTGTATGTTCTGCTGTGTGTATTTTTCAACAAAAAGAAAATAATTTTTAAAAAAAGAAATTACAAGTGTTATGGGTTGAATTGTGTCCCCCAAAAGTGCGTGTCAACTTGGCTAGGCCATGAGTCCCAGTATTGTGTGATTAGCCACCATTTTATCATCTGATGTGATTTTCCTATTGTTGTAAATCTTACTTCTATGATGTTAATGAGGCAGGACTCAATCTACAGGATTGGGTTGTATTTTGGGTCAATCTCTTTTGAGATATAAAAGAGAGAAGTGAGCAGAGGAACATGAGGACCTCATACCACCAAGAAGTCAGTGCCAGGAGCAGAGTGCATCCTTAGGACCCAGGGTCCCTGCACTGAGAAGCTCCTAGATCAGGAGATTGATGACAAGGACCTTCCCCCAGAGCTGAGAGAGAGAGAGAAAGCTTTCCCCTGGAGCTGGCACCCTGAATTCAGACTTCTAGCCTCCTCAACTGTGAGAAAAATAAATTTCTCTTTGTTAAAGCCATCCACTTGTGGTATTTCTGTCACAGCAGCACTAGATAACTAAGACAAAAGTATTAAGTTTAGGCCAACAAAAGAGAAAAGAGCTAGGACTGATGAGGAGGAGAGCACCCTATGAGGGTTGTGTATCAATATACGTGCTTAATAACAAACTATGCTGAACAGGAACAGAGACACCCTCCACTTAATGACTGGGAATTCCTAACAACCTGAGGACCTGAAAACAACTCTGCACCCAAAACGCTGGGTCTTAAGATCCTTTCCAGGACTAGAAGTGATGGGAAATGTGCTTCTAAATAAAAGTTATCTCCTCTTCATCCCCCCTCATTACTATGGATTTGGATTTTACTGGGTGTATATGTAAATATGGAATTTGAGTAAGGAAAAAACATGGTGGAAAGAACAATAGACTAGACACCAAGTAACCTCGTGTCTACCACACTAGCTCCATGATCCTGGGTTTTTCCATTTCTATAATTTTGTGATGCTAGACTCTGTGTAGTGTTTTGAAATCAGGGAGAGGGTACCCCGGGAAAAAGATATAAATGATAACATGGAGCATTTATCATCAATTTGAGCTGGTACAAAGGGAGTGGAGACAAAAACAAAGACAAGACAAGGCTACACAGAGAAATGAGAATATGCCATGAAGTCTTGATTGTGGTGAGTAAACTCACCAAGGTAATGAGAAAGAAAACATTAGCTAACTCATAATTGATAACAGTAATAATAGCCGCCAACATCTGTTGAGGGTTTCCTACACACCAAAGCTTTAGGAGTATTATTTTTCTTAATCCTAGTGACCTATGAACTGGGCACAACTATAAATCAAATTTACAGATGAGGAAACTGAGACTTAGATTAACCCACCTACAACCATTCTATCTGTAGGTAATGGAGAACAAGAATTCAAATCCGGGTCTGTCTGACACCAAAGTCTTGCACCAAACCAGACGATACACAACTTCCTAGATACTGAGTGCATGTCAGCTAGAACAGGCTTCAAAGGACAGAGGAGCTAAAGAAATGCATATGTCTGGGCAGAAAAAAAAAAGTGAACAAGAACAAGAGACACTAGATCAATGACATCTAACTCGATATTAAAGATGAGATCTGGGAAGACCAAACTGAAAGAACTCTGTCTCCTTCATTTATTTCCTGGGCACAAAGTAAGATGTATCTATTAATGATAAATATGCCCAATAACATCACAGGAGGATAAGAAGGTACCGTGGTCTAATCCTTGCCTCTCTACTGAGGCAAGCTATGGCTTAGACTGAAGGAATTGGGAAGGGATAAGGGCAACGTCAGGATTAAAAAGTGATGCCAAAAATAAACTGTAACAGCTTGAGTGCCGTGCCAAACTGTTAAGCTGACATCGATATAAATCTTTGTACTTGGAAAGCAGCTGCATGCCACGAGATATTCTCTTCATACCATGGTGTAGATCTGAAGAACGAGAGACTAAATGGAGGGGAAAAGTGAGTTTGTCAGAATGAAGTAAAGGGGAAAAGCTATAGCCTTAAAAAGAGAAGGGCAATGATGAGGGAGAGTGGAGGCAAGGATGGTCCTGAGTTCAAGTCCCAGCTCTGTTACGTTCTAGCTAGGTAGCCTGGGTAACCCTCCTTTTCTTCATGAGCCCCTTGTAGATGTACTGCACACGTAAGAGACAATCTCTGGCACAGAGCAGACACTTAATAAATGGTGGTGATAGTTGCTATTGTATTAGTTCTCAGATATAATACTACTAACGAAATGTAGATCTGGAGAAGTCCCTAATGTGTACGGTTCAAACAGTGGGAAATTTTTGGTAATCAAATATTGTAGGGCCTTTTATTTGGGCCTGCCTCACACATGTTTCCCTCCAGGGATTTGATTCTTATCTATTCCAGCTTCCCTGAAGAGACAGCAATTCTTAAAAGTTGCCTGAATCTAGAAGAGGACACCAAAGCTCAGTTGCTCACTGAGAAAAAAATGTAACGCTCAGGACAACCTCGGCGTATGCAATCTCTGGCAATCACTCTATAGTGTCACTCTTCCCCAGATAGTCACACATGCCCTACGATAAAATTCCACCTCAGTACAGACTCATCAAACTGCTCACTTTAAATGACTCATGGATAGAGCTGCCAGCAGTTCGTTGAAGAAACTTATCCAAAGAGAACAGATCTCAGTCCTGAAAATCATTCTTGAAATTCTTCTTGGATTTTCCTACCTTGGACAGCATCCTCTTTATCTCAATTACATCCTTTTGGGTGGTCTTAAATCAGCTCTCCCCTCTTCTTGGGTCTACCCCTTTCAAACACTTACAAAGAGATGCCACATTACCCCACACTAGCTGCCATTTAAACCAACATAAAACATTCTTAGCTTCATCATAAATCAAACTCTAGATTTTTGTCATTCTCTCAACTCGTTTCGGTTTGTTAAAATCTATCCAGCACGTATGTAACCAGAAACGTGCACAATGTTGAGGATGTAAATTCCCAGCACTTTAAGAAGCAATCTCTCCTGACACCTGTGACTTAGTGACTGTGTATAAGCAGAGTCTAGACTTGCTACCTCAAGCAAGTCCAGAGGGTAACAACTTGGAGCAAGGTAAGAGAAAAAGATACATGCTATAACCTTGATGCTTTAAGAAACCTGATCTCTCACAAGCCTCCTCAAGGATGATGATGGAAAAGAAATGGATGTAGCAGGAAAGAAGCATTAAACCAGGGGCAGGCAGCTCCCATCGTGTGAGACCTAGAAATATACCAGGCTCCGTTCACCCCTATTCACTGTGGTAAAACCACAGCCGCCCCATGTCTCACACTGCAGTTCTTCTTTATCCTGTCTACAATGTGGAAGCCCAAAAGGAAGACACTATTGGCAAAGAACAAGGTCATGGCTGGCAAATTAGCACACACTTTACTGGGCCGCTAAACACCATTCCAGTGGCCACAGTAATCCTTAAAAAAAAAAGGTTCTAAACCAGTGCTTCTTCAACTTCTAGATTTCACAGACTGTTAATGTTTCAATAAACAAATTTTGTTTGGGGGATGGAGGTCAGCAGTACAGGGTTACCCACTTTTAAGAACTTAATTGTTAAGCACCTAAATGATGGTCCTCTCACTGTCATTTCATTAAAGAAGATGCCTTTTAAATCTTCCCAAATTACAAGGGATACAAACCAAGATAAAGAATGGTCCTTTAAATCACAGAAATTCAGTTTATGAAAAACTTATATTGCTCTTAGTTTTCTCATTTAAGTAAAAACTTCCTCATAGACTAGTGTTGAAACATGCTAAGTGCTCTCTCCTTTTTCAGATGATCAGTCCAAGCCCAGGGTTAACTTCTCAGGTTCTCTTCCCAGCCCTTCTCAAACAAGAAAGGCTGAAGGCCAGCTGCTCCACTACTCCTAGACGACTGTAGTCTGACAGGAAAGGTATAACCTGGGTACAGTCACTTAATCCATAAACTTTGCTATCCAGCTTGAGGCTATATAGGAAGACCTTCTGCCCTTGAAATGGCAAACCGCCAACCTCTCCAACTTTAGAGGTTCAGATTATCTTCTCAGAGTGCTCAGCACAGCATCTGATGGATGGACACCGACTTCCTGGTTAATTGTATCCCAGGTCTCTGGGCCCCGTTTGTACCCATCTCTGATTATTACCTCTCAGTGCACCACTGATGCGCCGCTGACGTCTTTATACCGTCTGTCTCGATAGTCAATGTACCTGAATGTCCCTATCAGTTAACCAAAGAGAAAAACAACACAATCCATCTCTGCCACAACCACTCTCATTCTTTTCTCACCAATAGTACCACTTGGAAAAGCCACACGGCATTTTTTAAACAATCTAAAAGCAACTGGTAGGTTCTAGATACAGTAATGCAGAGAAGCTTGTACTGAACTTAAACCTTGTATTATAAAGCCTGGACAAAATATATAAAACAACTATTTGGAGGGCAAACAAGAGCAGGCAGAAACTGGAAGGGCTCTGACCCCTGAAAGATAACATGTGGGTGAATATAAAAGATTATCTTTTTTAATTCTCCTAATTTCTCTAAAAGACAACTACTTAAAGCAAAGATGACAATTTGCATTATGGGGTTTATAACACATGCATGTTTAAAATATGTGACACCAACCTGAGGGGGTAGTGAGTTTATGTGAATGGGGGAGGAATAACTCAGAAAAGGAGGCTGAGAATGGTTGCACAGCTCAAAGAATATAATCAATGTCACTGAACTGCACATGTAGAAACTGAAATTGGTGTATGTTTTGCTGTGTATATCAACAAAATAAAAAATAAATATGTATCTATATACACACATATATATATAACATCAATAGCACAAAGGATGGAAGGATGATAGGGGATAAATGGACTTACACTGTTGCAATGTTCTCACATTCTATGTGACTTGATATAATAGTAACCAGGGCTTCGAACCAGTTCATTCATGGCTGAGGAAGCGAAGCCAGAACAGACCTGCATTTTTATAATTTGGGTACTCTGGAACGGTAACCAGAACAGGAAAAATTACGAGTTGAAGCCCTGGAATGGGAGACTCGGGAGAGGCATAGTGAACTCTTTCAGGAACCTGATGCATGACATTGGATTACTGGCAGGCCTGTAGAGACTGACACACATTCAAAGCAGCACGGTCAGCCACCATCTTTGAGCAGGGCTCCACTGTTTCCGTCTCTGCTTAAAAGCCAATGGGCCAGAGATCTGGCTGCTATGCAACCCACATGCTGCCCTTGTTTTCTAAGGGAGATTACATTTCTCGCAGGGCTTTGACCCGTCACTTCTCCCACTCCAATTACCGTTTCTGTTCACTCAATTTTTAATACGACCATGACTGAACCAGGAAGAACTGGTTGGAAGCCTTGATATTAACGCTACACAGATGTCAGTGATAGGTTAAGGATTCGTATTCCAATCCCTAGGCCATCTACTAAAAAAATAAAAAGGTATACCTAAAAAGCCAATGAAAACCCAAACCCACTGCCATCAAGTCAATTCCAACTCACAGTGATCTTATAAGGACAGAGCAGAACTGCCTCACAGGGTTTCCAAGGCTAAAAATCTTTACAGAAGTAGACTGCCACATCTTTCTCCCACAGAGTGGCTGGTGGGTTCAAAACACCAACCTCTTACTCAACAGCTGAGTACTTTAACCACTGTGCCACCAGGGCTCCTTAAAAAGCCAATAAAAAAAAACCAAACCCAGTGCCGCTGAGTCGATTCCGACTCACAGTGACCCTATAGTGGCATAGTGGGTAAGTGCTACTGCTGCTAACCAAAGGATCGGCAGTTCCAATCTGCCAGGCGCTCCTTGGAAACTCTATAGGGCAGTTCTACTCTGTCCTAGAGGGTTGCTGTGAGTAAAAAGCCAATAGAGGGATTAAAATGAAATCTAAAGCAACTGCCTAAACACAGCGGCATAACTCTCTATTATACTAGGTAAAGGCATGTGACCAGAAATGTTTTGGTCTATCACTGATGACATTCAACATCAGTCAGTACTCTTTTCCTGTAAAGTATCATTATCAAAGGAATATTTTACTATCATTCTGCTCCTCAGTAATTATTGACATGACACATAATGAGAAGAAATCTAGCCTAACTAATGATTTCAATGAGGCTTTCTGATCACAATCTTATAGTTCCTAGACAGATAAGATTTCTCTATTCACAGCACACTCTATCTCCACAACTCTCCTAAATCCTGGCTTTCCCCTCACAGACTTTATTTCTCTTGTAATTATTTCAAGTAGAGCCTGTTCATTCTTTCAAACCCCACAAACCAGGGTCCCAAGATAATATTCTTATTTCCTAAAGCTCTTTTAGACCATTACTCTTCCAGTTATGGAACACTTCTTTTGAAACTCATACTGTGCAGCTACACCACCTTTCTTTCCTACTTCACCCCTTTCACAAAAAACTGCCTGAGAAAACATTCACCATAAATTTGACACCTGGCTCCCTCTCCACAAATCTCATCATTCTAAGCAAAGTCAATGTTCACATGAATAACTCACCTAATGCTTAGCCTCATAGCCCCTTAAATCCCAATGACCTTGCTACTTTTTCAAACTCATTATAACCTGGAACTGCTCTATGTCTGAAATACCTCTGAATCTCCTCTCCTCCCCTTCTTATCTAACAACTTCCTCCTGTCTTCACTTCCTTCCCTATCAACCTAAATCACTCCCCATTTTCATCACATCATGCACCCAAACATCTCATCCCCTTGCCTTTTTACTACATTTATTCCAGACCCCCAAAACCTGGATCAAGCCAATCATTTGCTTTCACCACATCAATGCCCAGTCTGCTGAGGAATGTTGCCGGTAATTGTGCAACCACGCAAACTAAGGCTTAACAAGTTTATGTTCTGACTTCCTTCAGCAGTCTTCCCTTATGTGGCCTCCCTACCTCCAGTCTCAACCTCCTCTAATCTATACTATATACCTACCTGGGTCCCTGGGAATTACAGAGTGTTCCAGATGGAAGGGGAAGCGAGGTTTCAACAAGCATATATGTATTTCTATGTAAGCATTTCTGATAAACTACCCAACCAGAAGGCATCTGATTATCCCAGGCTCCAGTAATTCAGCTGTGGAATCTTTTCTCATTTTAAGTATTCACTTTCATATCTGATTCTGAATTCATAATTTTATAATTACTTTTCTTAAAGAAGATCCCCAAATTATATTTAAAAAAAAAAAAAAACTGGATCCATCACTGTTCAATTGTTGCCTTCTAAAATGCAAATCTGACCATCTCTCTTTTCTGCTCAAAACCCTAACACATTTACAACACCTAGAGATCATGATGGTGCAGTTCTACTCTGTCCTATAGGGTCAATATGAGTCGGAATCGACTCGACGGCAGTGGTGAGTGGGTAGAGATCATGAAGGGCCTATGTGTTACACAAAGGAATCAGAAATCCATCCTATACGTTCCAGAATATATACTAAGGACCCCCCACATCTGTTATCACTAGTTTTCAACTTCCTCCCTTAAGATCCAGACCAAACTTTCAACTGTTTGACAGACCATTTTCAAAATCCTGAGGTAACTCAAATTCAACACGCCCAAAATTGAAATAATTATCTTGTTTCCCCACTCTGCTTCCCACTGCCCAGACTCAAAATCTCAGTCTCAAAAACGTCATTATCTAATCCATCTTTTAAGCTACAAATGGGCTCAACCTCAGATTCTTCTCTCTAACCTCCACATCCAATTTGTTCCTACTTCCTATCTACATTCCCTCAAAAATGTCTCTTGGGACTGACCTCTCCTTTTCAACCCCTCTGTTACATTTTAGTTTGTTCCCCAAAGTAAGGTACATATACCACCGGTGTAAAGAAGATGACTAGAGGTGGAACATGGATGTGCTTTTTATAAAAAAGTCATTCATGTATTTTAGTGTGTATTAGAAAAAATGTAACTATCACAAACTGTCTGACTTGGAAAAAGTACCGCCATAGTGTTCCTTGGAAGTGAAGATGGTGAGACTTCATCTCATGTACTTTGGACATGTTACCAGGAGGGACCAGTCCCTGGAGAAGGACATTATGTAGAGGGTTAGTTAAAAAGAGGAAGACCCTCAACGAGATGGACTGACACAGTGGCTGCAACAATGCCATTGTGAGGATGGCACAAGCCCAGGCAGGGTTTTGTTCTGTTGTACATAGGGTCACTTTGAGTTGGAACTGACTCAACGGCACCTAAAAACATCACAAACTGTACTTTCATGGATGAAGTTTCATTTTAGAATGGATGTATTTACACACAAAAGATGAGCTGATTTAAACAAAAAATTTAATAGTAAGTGGTAGATGGATAGCAAACACTGTAAATGAATAAATCTGGGAATGTGTGAAGTTTGGGAACGGAGCCTCAGCTCATGCCTAATCATCTCACAGGATTCTGCCAACTGCCTCCTACTGGTCTTCCTGCCAACAATCTCTCCCCATTCTAGACTATCTTCCATGGAGCCGACAGATTTATCTTCCTAGAAAACAAAGTCAGTAACGTTATTCTCTGCTTTTAAATCTTTGTGGGCTTCCTACAATGTACGAAATAAATCCAAATTCCTCCACTTGAACACAAGGCCTATGCTCCACAATACACTACACTGCTCACCATTCTGAAAACACCAGGCACCTTTGCCATGCCATGCCTTAACCCGTTGCCCTCAAGTTGATTCCCACTCATAGCGACCCTATAGGACAAGGTAGAACTGCCCCATAGGGTTTCCAAGGCTGTAATCCTTACGGAAGCAGGCCGTTACACCTTTTTTCCCATGGAGCAATTGGTGGGTTCTTTCAACCTTTTGGTTAGCGGCCGAGCACTTAAGCACTGCACCACCAGGGCTCCTTAGGATAGGCTTTTTCCACTGCCAGAAATGTCTTTTTCTAAGATGGACCCTCCCCTCTCATTAGAAAATCCCTACTCATTCATTTCAACCCACCTCAAAAGTCACTTCCTTTAGGGAGCCTTTCCTAATGCCCATGTAGAGTTAGTTGCTCCCTGTGTTCCCATTCTGATCCTACTTAACTAGTATAATATTTTTGTCTAAGTATGTAGTTCCCCAACTAGAATATGAAGTTATCTTACTCATTTTTGTAGGGGAAAGCATATATTAAACATGGGATAAATAAGTGAATAAATAAAATTCTATTCATAAATATGTCAATAAAAATACATATAAATAGATGGACAAAAGGAGTATGGAAGAACAAGCTCTCTGTTATCACCAGTTAAGAGAAAAAACAGGAAGAACTGCAGGAAAAAAGAGAACTAAGGAGGAAAAAGAAAAAACAGGCCCAATAAGAGAAAGAGACAGAGACACTAGGAAGCCTTTTGTATCTGACGGTAAGTGCACACATGCCATAATCTGTTCACCAAATTCAAATATTTACTGAGAATCTACTGTGTGTGGCATGATGTCACATATACATGGCTCTCTGACTGCACCACTGAAACTAGAGGTCCCTCTTACTGCTAAATCCAACAGACCCAGCTTGGGCCTCACTTGGTCCCTCTTGGTGGCATCAAGCATTGTTGGCCATTCTTCCTTCTTGACTCTATTATCTTGGCTTCTTGACACCACAGATGTCTGGATTTCCTCTCACCCTCTGGCCACTCCTCCTCAATCTCCTTTTGAGAGCTCTTCTTTAGCTGTCCCTCAGGTTCTGTCCTAGGCACTCTTCTCTTCTTGCTCTAGAAACTCTCACATAGCTGGGTGCCCATTTCCCACCTCAAAGCTAACGATTTCCAAATCTCTCTCCAGCCCAGAGCCTGATCCAGAGCACCAGTCCCACATGCCCAACTCTCCCAGACATCTCCCTGTGTTGATGTCACAGGCACCTCAAACTGACACGTCCCCCACACCTGTTCCTCATTCATTTAACGAGTACTGACTGAGGATCCACAAAGTGCCTGGTTCTGGGAACAAAGAACAGGTACTTTTGTAGCTTGCAATTAGTGGGGGAGATGGAGCTAAATAACTGCACAAATATATAGTTACAACCTATAACTGGGACAACAGAGGAAAAGTAAAAAATGCTAGAAGAGTATAATAAACGGACCTTAGATTAGAGGGTGTTATTTTTTTTTTAAAGAAGTGGTATTTAAGCTGAACCTGAAGGACACACAGGAGTCAGTCCAGTAAAGAGTAGGGGTGAGTATTCTAGGCAAAAGGAACTGCAAGAACAAAGTTAAGAGCTCAGTGTGACTGGACAAGGTGGCAGGTGTGAAATGGGGCTTGACACGTAGGCAAGACCCAAATCACACAGGGTCAAGTTAAGGATTTGGGATTTTGTATCCTAAGTGCAATAGCACCCATTAAAGGGTTCTGGGCATGAGTATGAAATGGCTCATGTACGCTTCTACAAGACCACTCTAGGTGAACTGTAGGAGGACAGGAATGTAAGCAGAGAGACAAGTGTTGAGGCGACTGCAACAATCCAGGTGAGATGATGGTGGCTTAAACCATTTCTCGAATTCCCTATTTTTTTTTTCCTAACAGAATGTTAGATTCTCAGAAGTCCTTGCTCTGGGAAGTTCACCTGAATAGAAGTCAATTCTCATTACAGCACAAGTATCATTACCATGAAAATTTTCACATACCAAAACAGGTTTCTGAACACAAGCCAGTAGTCTACTTACTCCAAACAGGAGTCAAACCAAATTCCCGTATTCCAATGGAATCTGAGAAGTCGTTTAGAATGGGTCATAAGCGGATATGGCTTGTGGTTGTTAAATCATATCTGTTCTTCCAGTGCATAACAGGGATGCTGAGAAGTCCAAGCTCGGAGTTCTCATCTTTCTTGAAGCAATGCAGTAATAGGCATTGATTCATTTATACTTGTTTCCATTAAGCAGGTGGCATATACTTGTAATTAGTAGTATCTGAGTGACTTAGTCTCTTATTTTGTGAAAAGAAAACATTTTCTAAATCTTATCAGATCATGATTAAATTCAATGTCACTTCATAAAAGACAGAAAGGGGTAGGTTTCTCTCTTAGGGTTACTGTAGCAATCTATACTAAAGGAAGCTAAGAATTTGTAGGACATAAGTGAATTATGAACACTACAAATTACTGATCAACTCAGCCCCTTATAAAGGATGAATCAGGAGAGTTAGTTCCAAATCATCAACAGCGTGCCTGAGCACACCTCTGAAGCTTTCTTGACCAGTAAACACAAACGCATCAAGAGAAGTTTAATGGTTGGATTCAAGGTCCAGCAATCAAAGACTGGAAAAATATTAAAAAATCACTGCCCAGTTCTCATAACATTACCAATTATTTCAGCATCATATAACAAATGTCGGTCACATATGGCTCCTTTATCAAAAAAGGCAAGGGAGTTTGTTTTTGAGTATTTGTAAACCTTTTTGTTACTTGCAAAATCACTGATGACCACCACTGCATCCCATGTATGGCCAACTGCTCCAGTAAGAAATCCACCACGCCACACTCTCGCCCTCACCTCTGGGGCTTGGCACATGCTTACTCCTCTACTTGGAATGTTCTCCCCCCACCCATCTTCCCTGGTCTAATTTCTACTCATCTTTCAGGTCTCAAGCAAACCATGATTCCTTCCTGGACTACCTTTCCAGGCACCCCCAAAAGTAAAACAGGCTCCATGTGCTACCCCTACATCACTCTGTGTTCGCCCCCAACCATGGCACTTCTCTGAAAAATCAAAGTTCTAGAGTCCAGAGAGCATGCCTGGTTCATCACTGTATTTCCAGATCCAGGCACAATGCTTGGCATAGAATGCTCTACTGAGTTTTGTAAGTGAATGAACTGATGGGTGGTAACCCTGTGCTCCATGGTCCCAGAGGTCACCAAAGTCATTCCTGTTCTCATTTTCTACCCACATGCCCCCAGAATGACAAAATGACATAGGTCAGCAGCTTAGAATTCTTTGGAAAGGCTGCCAAATGCTACATACAGGGCTGGGTTTTAGAAAGAAGACAGAAAGGTGCTGGCATACAACTGGTCAATGACATAGGCAGAAATGCTACTAGAGGGGACAAATAAAATAGGTCTCAAGTGGCAAAAAAAATTCCACCAAAAGCACTCCTCACACAAATTTTTTTTTTTTTGCCTTAAAGGCCAGTTAAATCTGGTTCTATGAAATATTAGTATCTCCTTATCTTTAACAGAATTCCATTTACTGTAAACTGACACTTTCTGATTCTCACGTGACACAGATAATGACAGTAATAGTATGTGCCAGGCACTGTTCTACTAAAAAAAAATTTTTTTTTTTTTTTTTAGGTACTGTTTATATATTACCTTATTTAAATCCTCCAAAGACCCTATCACACAGGTACTACCAGCTCCATGTAACAGATGAGGAAACAGGCTTAGTGTGGTGAAGTAACTTGTCCAGGGATACACATGTAGTCATTGGCGCAGCTGTGATTACAGGTAAAATGATAATCCTTTCTACTTCTCAGATTGTGTAGATGAATAACAATAGCTAACTTTACAGGGTACTTATCATGTGTCAGGCACTGGGTTGAGTGCTTCACGTGTATTTCTCATTTATTTTTTTATAGGTGAGGAAGAGACTCTTCAAGTGCTCTATAACACCAGCTTTCACTCCAGGACTTGTAAGAAGCCAGCAAGAATGATTCTCTGCTTAACCGATAGGCTATTAATGTGCATTGCACGGGGACACTGAAAGAGCCTGAGCTAGCACTAGGGGAGAATCTCTAGATGCTCATTTCCAGTCACAGGCTCTAGCTTGAGACATTTCCTCCCACACAGCAGCCAGCCCCAGGGATGGGTCAGTGATGCACATCTGCCCACCCCAAGGGAGAGTTCCAAACTGAAGCACGCAAAGCATGACATAAATATGAAGTGTGGAAAACACATTCCTTATGAACAGTTCCACATCAAATTCCCTGCATCTCTCTTCGACAACGTTATGAGGCATCATTCAATCCAGCCAATTAGAGAGGGACTACGAAAAAGGCTGAAAAATGTGACCAATCAGGAAAGTTATTTTTGTGAGAAAGAAGAAAAATGTCACCAAAAAGGGTCAGCAGATAACCCTATTGGGCTGAAAATAACTGCTTGATTGGCAGGCCAGTCAGGGAACAGGCGGAGGGCAAGAGACGTAATGCAAAGCGCCAAGGGAGCTCCAGCTGAGGGGAGCTGTTGGGGGATGAGGAAATTGGCCTAATTTGGGAACAAGAGCCCAGCAACATTTCTCAGATTCCTGCTAGAGAATCTGGCTAACTTTCAGTTCTGTGTCCTTGGAGGAACAGAGATGATGGGGCAAGAGAAAAGTAGCAGCTGTGACTCAAGCAATTCAACGGACAACTGGATGAACGAGGGTGTTCAAGCGAGAACTTACTCCCATTTCAAAAGAATTCTAATAGAATAACCCAAAAGTCTCTCTGCTCGCTCCAAAAGCCTCTTCTCTCCTGAGAAGTCTGTGCATCTACCTGTTTGGCAGGTAGGAGAGGTCAGACCCGGCTAGAGTGAGAGACTTGAGTAGAGTCAGAGGTTAGCTGAATGACTCTGGACAAGTTATCCAACCTCTGAAGATCTCAGTGTCCTCAGGGCTAAAAATGAGATACTAACAGTACCTACTTCAAGAGCTATCACAAGTTTAAACAGAATACTGCATGTAATTAACAGACCACAATTATTACAATATAAGCTATAATTAAATTGCTGTTTTTTTTAATTGGCAAAATAAAAGCTAAGTTAAAAAGCAGTCCAGACCCAAATGAGAAACGCTCATCCAGAAGAGAGGCCATCCCTGGAGAGGCTCTGCCAAAGACTGCTTTTCCTGCACTCAGTACACTGTAACTTTATTGTAGAAAGTGTCCGGGGTTTTGGTGAAGGAGCTGCTGCGTGAGACCAGAACCATTTCAATGAACTGCTGTTGAAGGCTCTGCCAGAGATTCAGTTTAACCCTCAGAGCTGCTCGCCCAGAGCAAGCTACACATTGCAGACATGTAAACACTCGTCTTCCAGCAACATCCTCAATAACTGTAATACCAACCTTAATTGTTAAAAGTGTCATCATAAACTTTCTTAGTGCTCACCACCTCTTGAGCGGTTCCTGCGTGCAGGGCACAGCGCTAAGCACTTTACACGTATTACCTTATCTGAGCTTCGTGGTATCCTTATGAAGAAAGTACCACTCTAACCAAAGCTGAGCCAGTAAACTACATGAAGAGTTCATCTTTACGGTTAACCAGGAAAATTAGGTAGTTAAAGTTCCTGAAAATTTATCATAGAATAACCAAGCAAACAGAGAGACATTTCCTATTCTCTCAGAGAGGAAGAGTTTAACTAGCTGTCCTGAACCAGAGACATTCTCTACGTAGAATGCCCTAAGGGGTTACGAAGGTGACCAGAAGGAAAGATCAAGAAGAGTCACACAAGCAACTCAACTAAGTATCCTGGAGCTTCAGGGCATAATTTTTTTTTACTAAACTACACAATTTTAAATTAGAAAACTGGAAAACAATGTGAATTTTTTTTAGCTACTAAAAATGCTTCTTTCCTTTCATACCCCAAGCCTAAGAAAAATACCTTTGTATAAATTCTATTAAATTTTTTTTAACATGTCAGTTGTGAATCTCCTACTCAGTAGCCATTCTCCTCTTCTTCCTTAGTAGGAAGCCCCAATTCTTTGGGTGCAGCATTGTGCCCAGTTAAAAACTCCCTTGAAACTTAAGGTGGCTGTAAAACCCAGTTCTGATCAATGAAATGTCACTAGAAGCCTGCTTGCCGAAGTCTCTGGTTACCATTCTCTTCATAATAAGGGGGCACACTTAGTTGGCATAAACCTTGAACTCTTCAGCTACCCCCCATCTTCCCACCTGGAATGCAGATCTGGAGAGGACCAGCCATCTTACAACCACAAGAACCAAAGTCCAAGCTCTGATGACAAAGCACGAAGCGGGAAGCAGCTACGGCAATGCAGGCCATCCTCCAGTGACTGCGCCTGCCCTGCTCTGCCCACCACTGGACTTCTTGCTATGTGAGAAAAATCTGTTTGATTAAATTACCAGAGCTGAGTTTCTGCTGCCTGTAGCCAAATTCACCCTGATATAGAAAGGTACCGAAAAATCAATCCATCCTAAAACGGCACTGAGTAGAAACAGGAACCAGGTAGATCACACAGTTGAGTAAATCTGATCGGGTGTATTACAGAAAGAAGTGGTGAACTGGAGAGGGTAGGCCTCAGATAAGCAAGCGCCATCACCAGTTCTGGCCAACTGCTGCCATGTGGGAATGCCAGTACAGCATTTCCCACTGTGCCTTAGTATTGAGTTATAGTACAGACATATAAAAAGCCCTGGTGACATAGTGGTTAAGCACTCAGCTGCTAACCAAGAGGTTGGTGGTTCAAAGCCACCAGCCATTCCATGGGAGAAAGATGTGCCAGTCTGCTTCTGTAAAGATTATGGCCTTGGAAACCCTATGGGGCAGTTCTATTCTGTCCTATAGGGCGGCTATAAGTCGGTTGAGTTCACGGCAGTGAGTTTGGTTTTTAGGTTTTATACAGGTATATAAAAATAAAAAACACCCAAGTGCTAGAGAAATAATAATGGCTGGCAACCTACTGAGTATGTGTGAGTCAGATATCGTGTTAAGAGCTTTACCTATATTATTTCATTTTTTCTTTCTAGTCACTCTATAAATGAGGTTGTATTACAATCTCTGTTTTACAAATGAAAACACTGAGGCTTAGAGAAGTTAAGCAACTTGCTCAGAGTCACAGGGGTAATGTGCAGCAGAGCCAGGATTTCAACCTAGGCCTGAATGACTCCAAGGCCACAAGGAATATTCTTTATTCATAAAGAATACCTACTGAAACCAGGAAGCTACACACTCCTCTCCCGATCAGTAGTCAACCTACAGATAAATGAGCCTTTCAGGACTTCCACATCAGTTCTAAGAGAAACTCTTTCTTTGCTACCCTTTCATAAAAACAGTAAAAAAACAGTAAAGCACTGGCCAAATATTTATCTATTCACTAATTTATTGAATAAATGTTATAGTGTTTTACAATTTATTAATGTCCTTTAAATGCATATTTTCTTTAATCCCACATCAACCTGGTGTTATTGTTATTACCATTTTCCCAATAGAGATGGCAGATTAGAGACATCAGTGGACTTGCTCAAGATCCAGGCAATTAGGAGAGCCCAGCCTCAAGGCCCAGTCCTCCAATGCCAAGTCCTGTGTGTTCTCTCTCTTCCAGCAGACACTTCTCTGCTTCTTTCACCAGAGCTCCCAACTCTACCACCTGGCTTTAAAATAATCATTTGTGTGAACCAATTTCCACTCAACTCTAAAGTAAATGGTATGCCTAATAGCCCCAGGTACATATTTACCTCTTCATGGTTATCTTCATCCTAGAATATATAGTCAGGAAGAGGACAAAAATAAACATACCAAGTAATACACTCAGGACTGGAATATAAACGGGCACACACACAGTTTTGGGATCTAATTTTAGAAAAAAGCAGCCAAAAAGTCCCACACAGCACAGTGAGCATCCGGCCCCGTGGGAGGCTCCCCACACCGCTTTCAACTCCACTTGACCCAGGAAGAGACGGGACCCTGGAATCCCGCCTGGCGTTTTGCTTTCAGAGGCACCCGTTGGATGACGACCAGAATGACTTTTCATTACGTTCTCCCGTAAAAATGCTAAGACCCAGAATAAAAAAAGATAAGTGTCTTTGGGGGAAATGAGTAGACATTCCTAAAAAGATGAAACTCTGCAGGGTTCACTACACCGTGACTCTGAAGTTACATGCCTATAGCACCAGCTCCTGCCAGGGAACCACATAGGAGAGGACAGGCAGGGGAGCAGTGCCTATGACCTCAGCCCGGGAAGTGAGTTGGTACGGGGCTCACACTAGGGTTTCAAGGCCTGATCAGCTCATTCTAGAATATCTTGGCCCATCAGAGGCCCACTCACCTAACCACTGGTTATGATCCTCTTCACAATTAAGTAGACTCTTAAGTCTGCCAATGCTCACTAGAATGGAAGTTTCATTATGGCAGGGGATCTTGTTTCCTTTTTTCACTGAAATATGCCATGCACCTAAAATGGTGACTGACACACAATAAACTTCAATAAATATTTGTTGAGGTAATGATTTGTACTGGGATGGATCCTCCTAGATCTGTCATGGGATAGGCTAAAGTGGCCAAAGGCCAAGAGTAGGCTTCCGTTAACCCAGTCATTTGCTTTTCCATTTTCTCATTAAAGATATACATAACTGCAGTTCAAGCTCCTTGAGATCCAGAGTTGGGTCTGGTATATCTTCTTTCACCATCTTCCTACATTATGCCACCATCCCCCAAAACTGTGCCCTCAATGCCTTACTATCTGCCCACCCCCCACCCTGTAGCTCTTACTCAGCTTCTAACAGGCCTCATCACACACTATGTACTTCACCTACCTCACTATGTAGTGTCAACTGCAGTCTGTTCTGTGCCAGGCACTGCGATAGGCAATAGAGTACAATGATTAGACACAACCCCTGCCTTCCAACTCACCTTGTTATCAGAGAGTCAGATATGTAAATAATGAGAATACAATAAGTACTAAAATGGAGGTTCTGTGGCCAAAGTCACAACCTGATAACTCTCAGGTCAAATCTAACCCACACAGGGTTTTAATTTTTATAATGAGTTGCTTACCTCTAAAAAAGGAGCCCTGATCACACAGTGGTTAACCGTTGGCTTCTAACCCAAAGGTTGGTAGTTTGAACCCACCAGCCGCTGCACAGGAAAGAGATGTGGCAATCTGCTTCCATAGAGATTTACAGCCTTGGAAACCCCACAGAGCAGTTCTACACTGTTCTGTAGGGTCACTATGAGTCAGAATTGACTTAACAGCAATGAGTTTTGGTTTTTTAACCTCTAAAATTCTGTTGCTTTCAAGTAAAATTTTAGACTGTCAGTATCTCTTGAAAAATCAGGAGTTCTAACAAAACTGGGCCTGTGTTCTCCACAGCATCAACCAGCTGCAACTACGTAACATTTGGCCCCTTTAGAAGGGGCATGTGCCCTAGTTTCTTGTTCCCCCCATCTCTACCCCACTACCTACTGTCTCTAGGCAATGAGGCCAAAGGTAAGCTGTCAGTTTCTCTGAGCTGGTATAGTTGTTATCTTTAGAGAAATTATTCTCCATACCCCATTGTAAATGAGAATATAAAAGATAAATTGAGGGGAATGTGGACAGCTTAAGAAAATGGAGCACTGATTTCCTCTGAAAGTAGAAATTCCTACATATTTGATATATAAGTAAAGTGTGTCTGTGTCTTGCACCTAGCACATTTTGCCTATGCACCCTTCATTTATTTTACCTGCCTAGCCCTTTAAATTTTTTAGTGTGGGTCCCTTCACCTGCTGTAAACCTACTATGGGCCAACAAACTAGACATGCCAGGCTTCCTGCTGTTGGGAACCGTCTAGACGGGCAGACAGACATATAAACAGACAGTTAACATATAATGTAAAATGTTCTATGCTAAGTATTATGGAAACTGAGAGGAAGAAGCCTTAAGTCTGCCTGGAGAAGTTAGGGAACAGCTGACAGAGAAGATGGCCCTGAGGCTGCATCTTGAAAAGGGCAAATTTATTTTCAAAAAGACTAAAGAAAGGGGCTGAGTAAACTGCCACAACTTTAACCGTCTTCTTATGGGCAGAAATGGAACAGTGCCCTGGCATTGATGGTACTGCTCAAGAGGATTACCCACCCTCCATAAAGATGATGGACAAATTCCCGTAATTCCAGGTCACCAGGAAGAGTTTCCAAGAAAGTAAGGCTAGTACTGACTCCCTTCCTGCATGAAAAATGTACACATGCAGGTCACCACTAAGAGCCAATGTCCAGTTGTGTAATCCAACCTTAGTGTTACCAGCACGCCTCTTTCGTTTTCTGCTAATAGGACAAATGCCAAAGGAGGGAATTTCCAAATCAAGACGGGAGGGTGGCATTAAAAAGAAATACAGAATACCAAACTCTTGCTCATTAAGATGTTTTTTTAGCACCCACCTCTCCAGTCAAAGTCAAAGAGGAGTTCTTGCCACTGAATTGATTCTCAGTCTGCGCTGACTCCGGCTGAGCTCTGCGACCCATCTTGGGACCCTGTACAGAAAGACCCAAACATGGCTTGAGACACTAAGAGGGTGAGAACTCTGGGAAGGTAAGCAAGGACTGGATTTATGAAAACATGGTGGAGGAAGGGATTTGAAGAACTTTGATATGTAGTCTTAGAAAATGCTCCAAATCCTCAAACAAAGCCCCTGAAGTCAGTTCCACGTGGTAGGAGAACAAGAGACTCATGGGTTAACGGTCACACGATTCTCCTTTAACTACCATGCCGCTGTCAGCTGCCATCGAGTCAGCCCCGACTCACGGCAGCCTTATGTATTAACAGAATAACGTGTTGCCCAGTCCTGCGCCATCTTCATGATCTTTGATACACATGAACCCACTGTTGTGGCTATGGTGTTAATCCATCTCATTGACAGCTTCCCTCATTCTTGCTGATCCTCTATTAAACACGATGTTGTTTTCTAAGGATTGGGCTTTCCTGATGACATGTCCCAAGTAAGCAAGATGAAATTCCACCATCCTTGCTTCTAGGGAGCATTCCAGACACC
Organism: Elephas maximus indicus; assembly: GCF_024166365.1. NCBI lineage: Eukaryota > Metazoa > Chordata > Mammalia > Proboscidea > Elephantidae > Elephas > Elephas maximus. The sequence goes on along the minus strand of NC_064828.1, from coordinate 88,732,549 downwards.
ACCTGTTTACTGTGCTGTGGTGGCTTACGTGTTGCTATGATGCTGGAAGCCACCAGTATTTCAAATACCATCAGGGTCACCCATGACGGACAAGTTTCTGCGAAGCTTACAGTCTAGGAAGAAAGGCCTGGTGATCTACTTCTGAAAATTAGCCAATGAAAACCTTAAGTACCACATGGACTAAAAAAAAGCAAAATCCCTTTTCTACCCGCAGAAATACGGCTTCCTCAGGATGGGCAGAGACGTCATCCCACACTCAGGGAAAGGTCTAGTCAAAGCACCCACACGCATATAAAGGATTTTACCAGTACTAGCTGTCACTGAGCTGACTCTTGATGACCCATGTGTGTCAGAGCAGGACTGTGCTCCATAGGGTCTTCGATGGCTGAGTTTTTGGAAGCAGATCCCCAGGTCTTTCTTCTGAAGCACCTCTGGGTGGACTCGAACCTCCAACCTATTGGCTGGCAGTAGGATGCATTATCAATGGGCACTCACTGGAATCAACTATATATGGCAACTGGTATACATAATTTTAGGAAGACCTAATTTCAAAGCTGCAGCTTTGCATAAAATTATCAAAAAGGTGTTTGGAAAGGATTCCTAAATTCTATGCCAACAAACCAGAGAAATACAGATAGTAGTTGCTTTGACTTGTACACTCATTAAATTTGCATTTACAATCAGGGAAATCTATTGAAAGAATTTTGGGATTACCAGCTTTGGAATCACAGCACTTCATATTCTGAGTCACCAAATAAACCATTTGCTGGTGTTTCCCAAAGCCTTCCCGGAATGGAAGCTCTGGCATTCAACTGTGTGGGTCATAAAAAATTATGGGTAACACTGGGAAGAATAGGAAATTTCAGAACACTTAATTGTGCTCATGAGGAACCTTACATAGATCAAGAGGCAGTTGTTTGGCCAGAACAAGGGGATACTATGTGATTTAAAGTCAGGAAAGGTCTGCGTCAGCGTTGTATCCTTTCACCATACCTATTTACCCATTCAATCTGTACGCTGAGCAAATAATACCAAAAGCTGGACTATACGAAGAACAGGGCATCAGGATGGGAAGAAGACTCATTAACAACCTGCGATATGCAGATGACACAACCTTGCTTGCTGAAAGTGAAGAGGACTTGAAACACTTACTGATGAAGGTCAAAGATCACAGCCTTCAGTATGGATTGCACCTCAACATAAAGAAAACAAAAATCCTCACAACTGGACCAATAAGCATCATCATGATAAATGGAGAAAAGACTGAAGTTGTCAAGGATTTCATTTTACTTGGATCCACAATCAACACCCATGGAAGCAGCAGTCATGAAATCAAAAGATACATTGCATTGGGCAGATCTGCTGCAAAAGACCTCTTTAAAGTGTTGAAAAGCAATGATATCACCTTGGAGACTAGGGTGTGCTTAACCCAAGCCATGGTATTTTCAACTGCATCCTATGCATGTGAAAGCTAGACAATGAATAAGGAAGACAGAAGAATTTATGCCATTGAATTGTGGTGTTGATGAAGAATATTGAATATACCATGGACTGCCAAAAGAACAAACAAATCTGTCTTAGAAGTACAACCAGAATGCTCCTTGGAAGCAAGGATGGCGAGACTATGCCTTACGTACTTTGGACATGTCAGGAAAGACCAGTCCCTTGAGAATACTTGGTAAAGTACAGGGTCAATGAAAAAGAGGAAGATGAGATGGACTGACACAGTGGCTGCAACAACGGGCTCAAGCATTAACAACGATTGTGGGCATGGCACAGGACCGAGCAGTGTTTCATTCTGTCGTATAGGGGGTTGTTATGAGTCGGAACCGACTTGATGACACCTAACAACACCACCAACAAAATTTTACTTGAGCAGACCAAGAGATGTTGAAATATTTATTTTTGTTTGCTTTTTAAAACCAGCAATAATTGTTTTTAGATCTCATTTGGTGTGGCCTCACTTGATCCTCACAGTAGCAGGGACTAGGACTGAAACTATTTTACAGATGAGGAAACAAAGGAGGGTGCTTAAGTAGCAGACAGAAATCTAAGAGGAAAGTCTTCTTCTGACTTTAAATCCTGGGTTCCCTCTACTACAAACAAACAAACAAAAAAAACATTGCCGTCGAGTAGATTCCAACTCATAGCTACTCTACTGGATAGAGTAGGACTACCCCACAGGGTTTCCAAGGAGCACCTGGTGGATTCGAACTGCCAACCTCTTGATTAGCAGCCGCAGATCTTAACCACTATACCACCAAGGCTTCATCTTTCTACTATACCAGGCTGTAATTTCAACTTCACAGTTTTAAGAACTGAATATATCAATAAATTGTAAAGGGTGACACAGGAGCTGTGTAAAAACCCTTATGTAGTGTTTACACTTCAATTCCTCACGTCAATCATTCAGGTTTCTGGGATGATGGAAACAATCTAATCATTCTGAGAAGTGGCTCTTTTCTTCTCAAGGCAGACAATTTCCACCCCTTCATCCACGGCTGCCCTTCTTCAAGTCAAAGCATCCGGTATCTGAAGACGGCATACTACATACAGTGGTTGTACAAACAAAAATTCAATGATCTTGCACTTAGAAGTGCTGTTTCCAGATGGTTTCCCCTACTATTAAGTGTTTTAAGATTTTTAACTTTTAGAAGACCCTGTATAAATCCACAGGTACAATGGTATAAAAACTACTATCTGATTTTATGTCTTTTAAATATATAGTCTGTTTAAGCCCCCTGAGGGCAAGGACTTTGTTTTATTCTCTGCTGGATTTCCAACACCTGGTAGGGCCCAATAAATATTTGGTCAAAGAATGAGTGAACTACAACCACATTTAGTACACAAACGTGTACTAAAAAGGTTTACATATCAAAAAGGCCTGGTAGCCTAAAATAATTCTTGGTCCCTCAAGCAACTTGCTTCTGGGCAATTCGCTCCAGTCCCTTACAGCTCCCTCAGAGAGGTGTGCCTTTCTAGCACCTTGGAAGGCATTCAATGCTATCAAAGCACTTCAAATCACAGATTTCAAAGCAGAAAGTAAAGATGTGCGGTGTGGCCCAACCTTCTAGTGAATGAAATCTTAACTAATTTTAAAGGTTAAAAGGCTTGATGGAGGCTGTGATGGAGTAGGAAAAACACCGAACTTGGGTCTTCAATCTAAGCCCAAAACCAAACCCTCCGGTGGATTCCCACTGGTAGTGACCCTGTAAGGACAGAGCAGAACTGCCCCACAGAGTATCCAAGGCTATAAATCTTTAGGAAGCCGACTTTGTCTCGCTGGGTGGTTGAACCCGCCGAAACGGTTAGCTGCAGAGCGCTAAACCACTGCGCCACCAGGGCTCCTTTCTTGAGCCTAGCTCCGTTATTTACTATCCCCCCTCCCCCGTTGCTGTCGAGTCGATTCCGACTCATAGTCACCCTATAGGACAGACTAGAACCGCCCCATAGAGTTTCCAAGGAGCGCCTAGTGGATGTGAACTGCTACCTTTTAGTTAGCAGCCACAACGCTTGATCGCTACGCCACCAGGCTTTCCATTTACTGACTGTCACCTTGGCTAAACCACAGCCTCGGGAGCAAGAGCAGCGAAGCGTTTCTAGAATTTAGCAGCTACCACGCACTGCTATGAGTCGGAATCGGCTTGACGGCACTGGCTTTGGTTTGGTTTGGTTTACGCACTGCTAAATGCTTTCCAAACATATTCAATGCAAGTGCCTGAAGCACGTAGGTAGTAACCACTCCTCCCGTTATAATTTCCTGAACTGTAAAACGGGGCTAACGTCCACCTCCCCGTGGGGGCTATGGGTCCCTGCCTGCCTTTCTTCCCCGCATTAAACAGTGAGGTTTTGGCGTGAACTTCTAGAATGAGAAGGCTCCAGGACGACTGCCAAGTGCGACAGTGCCCGGGGCCCCTCCGTCTCATCAGTCCGTCCTGGAGCCACAGAAGGGGAGGAGGCTGGGAAACGCCCCCCCGGTGCCCAGGCCGGCGGAAGGACGACCGCTCTTCTGCTTTTTGAAGAGGGTTCTAGAAAAAGCAGAGCCCACGGCCACGGCGGCGCGCCCGCAGCGCGGGGGCGGGGCGCGGGAGACCGCCTCCCCCACGGCCTCGGCCAGGCTGGGTCCCGCTCGCCCGCCAAGGCCGCCTGGGGCGGGCCGGGCCGAGGCGCCTCGGGGAAGCCGAGGCCGGCGGGGTGGCTTCTCCCCACCCGCCAAATCCCGACCCCAAGCCCTGCGCGTCGGTCCTCACGGAGGTGGCCGGGCCGCGACGGCACTCCTCGCCCAGGTCCAGCACGTCCTCCATCCCTGCGGCTGGCCAACGTCACTTCCGGGAAACGGAGCGGCCCAACGGTTTCTCCGAGGAGGGCTCCGCCCCTGCATCCCAAGATTTAAAGGGGCAGCCGCATTATTACTGGGTTGTGTGAGCACACTCCAATTTAAACCAAATCTTCCCTCATCCTGTCTTATTGGCTTCTGTAAGAAACCTCTAGATGTTAAGTCTCGTTAAGGCTGTTCCTGGAGTCCCGGTGGTGTAGTGGTTAAGAGCTCGGCTGCTAACCAAAGGGTTGGACGTTCGAATCCACCAGCCACTCTTTGGAAACCTATCGGGCAGTTCTCTGAACTCGGAACTCTTGACTCCAGGGGCACCTAACAACAAGAAGGCTGCTAGACAGTGAAAAATGTTAGGCTTCAGAAACTGCATTTGTAGCTCAGTTTAAATACATCAGTTCTTAAGTGCAAATCACAACTACTAACAGCAATTATATACTGGAAACCCTGGCGGCGTCGTGGTTAAGAGCTATCGCTTCTAACCAAAAGGTCAGCAGTTTGAATCCACCCTACGGGGCAGTTCTGCTCTGTCCTATAGGGTCGCGATGAGTCAGAAACGACTGACGGCAGTGGGTCTTATGGTCTTAATAGTAATTATACTGATCTCTCCCATTTGTATAGCTCTTTGCAATATACAGAATAAATTCACAGTTATTAGCTCTCCATAAAGAGCATAACAACTTTCTGTGGGAAGCAAGATAGGTTGTATTTTCTGCATTTGACAGATAAGAAAACAAGCTCCCAGCGTGTCAGAGATTTACCCATGGTGCCACAGCTAATAAATGGTTTACAATGAATTATGAAAATACAATATACACAATCCCTGCCTTCAAGAACTTTACAAAAAGGCTGAACCAATACATCAAAGAAACTGAGTAGTAATAACCTTCAAAAATACAAAGGTTTGCTATCTTATTTAATTCCTCCAGCAACCCCATAAAGTAAGTAGCAAAAAGGGTAAAGGGCTTGTGAGAAATCACCTGGGTGCTAAGTGGCAGAGCTGGGTGCCTTTCTGTGGCCAGATCTTACTGGAGTATTTTTCTCTAGCACATACTCCTGGGTGCCAGCCATTCTTCTTGACAGCCAGAGGGAGATGTCCTCAGACTCCCAGCTCAATGGGGCAGGCAGAGGGTGCTAGTCTTCTTGAGTCTTTGTTGACTGTCCATGTAAGATCCCCAAGTCAACATCATTGGCCAGGTTCCTGGCACTAGTCAGATAGGACCCTCAGAAGATAGACTCAGGGCCCTGAAAGTGAGCAATGTTCCAGTATCATGCTGGGGGTAAGCCCAGTCATGGATTAAAAGCGAGGGCTTGGAAGTGGGGGTGGCAGCCCTAAGACCAGATTGCAAGCATTTTTTAAATATCCAGTAAATGACTCAGTTCCACCATTCTTTCCACACATGTTTATTGGGTAGGCTGTCTTGTGATAGCAAGAGCATTGGCCTGGATGTCAGCAGAGTTGAGTTCTTACCCTAACTCCGATCCTATCTGCGTAATTAGGGTAGCGCCTTCTCTGGACCTAAGTTTCTGCCCTTGAAATTGCCCTTAGAGGTTAGTTTAAGATCCCTTACTACCCTAACTCTGATTCTGATGAAAATACTGTTAGATTTTAATCTGAAGAAACATGCATTGACAAAAAATCTAAGATGGATGAACTGTAGATATCAATGAATACCTTGTTCCCTTCTTCACGGACACCAGATGAAGAAGAAGGCATTAATTTTTGGATTTTCCTTTTTTTTTAAGGCTCACAGCCATACTACCACTGCCACCAACATATAACCAGTTATGAGATCTTCACTCCCACTTCTTCCCCAACTTCCTGAAAGCAAAAGGAGAATGGTGCTCCTCCTGGGCAGAGAGAAGGCACAGAGTAGTGGCTTCCAAACCTTACTGGGCATCAGATTCACCGATGGAGTTAAAAATACGTGTGCTGGGGGCCCCATCCCTGGAGACTCTGATTTGGTAGAGGTGGAGCCCAGAAGGATATGACTTTAATAATTGCCCCTCCCATCTTGCAAGTGTGTTTGTTCAGATGTCTCCTCAGTAAGGCCTTCCCTGATTATTTTAAATCTCAACATCCTCCAAACTAGGCACTCCCTATCCCCCTTCCCTGCTTAATTTTTTTCCATGGCACGTCTCATCTTTTATCATACCACATAACTTACATATTTATCTAGTTTACTGCCTCCTCCAGGAGTCCTGGTGGAACAGTGGTTGAAGCACTTGGCTGCTAACCAAAAGCCTGCTAATGAAAAGGTAGGCAGTTTGAACCCACCAGCCTCTCCGTGGGAGAAAGATGTGACAGACAGTCTGCTTCTGTAAGGACTTATAGCCTTAGAAACCCTATGAGGCAGTTCTCCTCTGTCCTATAGGGTCACTATGAGTTGGAATCCACTCAATGGAAATGAGTTTGGTTTTTTCTATTGCCTGCCCCACCACCCCAACTCTGCCTCTAGAATGTAAGATCCATGAAGGCAGAGTTTTTTGGTTTGTGTTATTCATTGCCGTATCCAGAGGCTAGAACAGTACCTGGCACTTGGAAATCATGAAAATGTTTCTTGAATGATGGTGGAATTCCAGAGGTAGTATAGCATAGTGGTTAAGTGCACAGACTCTGGCAATAGACACTTTGGGTCCAAATCTCAGCACCAACACCTACTAGCTATGTGACCTTAGGCAACTTACTTTCAAGTTTTCTCTGCTTAGGTTTCCTCACCGGTTTTGTAAATGAAAATAATGGCTACCCTAAGCGCACTGGACCTACTGTGTCACTATCACCTCCACCACTCACAAGCAGTGTAGCCTTTTAACCTCTCTGTGCCTCAGTTTCCTCAACTGTAAAATGATTCACCATTGATCTGGGGGTGCAATGAGCATTCTTTCAGTTAATGACCTGGGACTCAGGAGCAGAAGCCAGACCTCTCAGCAAGGGTCCAGGAACTGGGGTGAGGTGGGGCGGGGTGGCCGGGTGAGGTGGGGGGGACAACACTGTATCCCAGGAAAGTGACCGGTTCAGAGACAAGCCCTGTTTTGGGGGGGAAAGCAATATGCCTGAGCCTCCCTAATCTTCTCATGGGAAAAAGACCTAGAAACTTAGGCGGAGAAGAGGAACGAAGGAGGAGAAAAACTTCCCCTCACCCATCTGGGAAATGGGCGCGGGCCAATTGCTGACTTTGCGTTGCTGGCGCAGCTCCCTGCGGAACCATCGGCGGGGAGGGCGGCTGCGAACATCTGGATGACATTTCTGCAGAGAGCTGCTCCAGAGCCGCGGCTCCGGGAAGGGAGAGGTGCACTTGTACGCGCGTCTGGCCGAGAGGGAGGCTTATTCCCCAAGGGCCGGGGGCCTTGTTTTTCTCTCCCTCGCCCCCAGCCCCTTCCCTGCCCCCACCCTCCCCCCATTCCCGGCTCCCGACAGCAGAGCTGCCTTCACTGGCGGCCTCGCCTCGCCAGAGGGCACCCTCGGTCTTCCGGCAAACGCCACCATTTTTCACTGTCCCTGGAGCGTCTCCAAGCTTCAGCCAGCCGCCCGGCTCCAATCTTGTCAATGAAGAATCGGAGCCAGGATGGCCAGGGAGCTGAATCCTACCCCACTCCCAGGCCCGGCGTCACCCCACCCGCGGGTGGGCACGGCCGCCCCTGCCAGGCCCGGCTGTCCCTCCTGACCCTGCCCAGTGTCCGGCCTGGCACCGGGGCGGCCCGGACCGGGGGGCAGGGAGGGGAGGACGGACTGACAGCTGGCGAGAGGGCGCAGGAGTCTGGGGAGCAGGAGGGAGGGGATTCATCGGAGTAACTTTCCAGAAAAACAGTCAACGTGTAGCGGGAGTGACTCCAAGAGGGGAAAAAAAGTTTAGTTACCAACCTCGAACGCGAGGACTCGCAAAGTATTTTTCAAATGGGCTCGGCTTTTTCTGTGCCTGTTTAAAACATTAAAATCGGGCAGCAAAAGAGGCTGCGTGCGCTGGTCCCTCCCTCCCCCACCCCAGGCCCGAGACGTCATGGGAGGGAGGTATAAAATTTCAGCAGAGAGAAATAGAGAAAGCAGTGTGTGTGCATGTGTGTGTGTTTGAGAGAGGGAGCGAGGGAAAAGGAGAGAGGGAGAGAAGCAGGAGGGAGAGAAAGGGAGGGAAGCAGACAGCCAAGTCCAAGGGAATGAGCGAGACTGGCGAGAGATAGGGGAAGAAGCCTGAGAAAGAAGGAATAACAGCTTCCCGGAACAGGCGTGCAGTGAACTGCCTTCTTTTTTTTTTCTTTTTCTTTTCCTTTTTATTTTTTAAAGAGAAGCAGGGAAGAGAAGCAATGGCCGAGGGAGAAGACAAGCTGGGGTGCTGGTGACCCTGCGTCCAAGTGGATTACTGGGGCTGCTCTCCAGGGGCCTGTCCTCCCTGCCTTCTAATTGCACATACCCCCACATCCCAGCCAATGAAGACCAGAGGCAGCGTGAACAAAGTCATTTAGAAAGCCCCCAGGAAGTGTAAACAAAAGAGAAAACATGAATGGGGTGCCCGAGAGACAAGTGTGTCCTGTGCTGCCCCCACCTTTAGCTGGGCCAGCAGCTGCCCAGCCCCTCTCCCCACCTACTCATTGGTAATCTGACTTTTTTTTTAATTTCACTTTTTTTTTTCTTTTGCATCTTTCTTTCTTATTCTCCTTCAGGGTAAGGCAAAGATTTCAATTTTGGGGACCCAGACATGGTCCTTCTGCTCCTTCTTTGAAATACCAGCTTTCTCCCCATCGCCAAGCTGCGTTTGGCAATATCAGATATCCGCTCTATTTATTTTTACCTAAGGAAAAACTCCAGCTCCCTTCCCACTCCCAGCTGCCTTGCCACCCCTCCCAGCCCTCTGCTTGCCCTCCACCTGGCCTGCCGGGAGTCAGAGCCCAGCAGAACCTGTTTAGACACATGGAGAAGAATCCCAGCGTTACAAGGCACACAGTCCGCTTCTTCGTCCTCAGGGTTGCCAGCGCTTCCTGGAAGTCCTGAAGCTCTCGCAGTGCAGTGAGTTCATGCACCTTCTTGCCAAGCCTCAGTCTTCGGGATCTGGGGAGGCCGCCTGGTTTTCCTCCCTCCTTCTGCACGTCTGCTGGGGTCTGCTCCTCGCCAGGCCTCGCCGCCCCCCAGCCTCTCTTCCCGGCTCGCACATGAAGATGCACTTGCAAAGGGCTCTGGTGGTCCTCGCCCTGCTGAACTTTGCCACGGTCAGCCTTTCTCTGTCCACTTGCACCACCTTGGACTTCGGCCACATCAAGAAGAAGAGAGTGGAAGCCATTAGGGGACAGATCTTGAGCAAGCTCAGGCTCACCAGTCCCCCTGAGCCATCGTTGATGACCCATGTCCCCTACCAGGTCCTGGCCCTTTACAACAGCACCCGCGAGCTGCTGGAGGAGATGCAGGGGGAAAGGGAGGAAGGCTGCACTCAGGAAAACACTGAGTCGGAATACTATGCCAAAGAAATCCATAAATTCGACATGATCCAGGGGCTGGCGGAGCACAGTAAGTCCCAATTCTTGTTGGGGTGTCTTCTCTGGAGGGTCTGATCTGGAGTGGAGAGCTCAACGGAGGGGGGACTCATGGTGGCCACACAGCAGGGTACCCTGGGGTTTACCACCCCAGAGGCTCAGGAGGTGTGATGCGCAGTTGGGGCTGGGTAGGTGGGTGGGGAGGAAGACAGAGCCATTCTGGTTAGAGATGGATGCTTTTGGGAGGCCAGGAGCCCTGGAGCCCAGAAGCTTGCTGCACTCACAACACATCCTTGACTGATTTTAATTTGGAATTGCATTGTGCTGCCCAGGGAAACAAATGTGCTCTTGCACATTCAATCACATAGGTAACTGCAAGCATATGGGTGCCATAAAGGGGCAGGGCTGGCTCTCTTTCCAGCTCTTGGAGTCCTATGAGTCTGGAGACCAGGGTCTCCTCTGCTTTTCTCAAGTCATTGTGGCATGTCTCCAATTCAGTTTTTCCAGTTTTCAGGAAGAGGAGTGCAGTACCCATTACCGTCGAGTCGATTCCTACTCATAGTGACCCTATAGGACAGAGTTGAACTGCCTTATAGGGTTTCCAAGGCTGTAGTCTTTACGGAAGCAGACTGCCACATCTTGCTTCCACGGAGTGGCTGGTGAAGCCCTGGCAAGACACAGCTTCTTGCTGTCTGGTGTGTGCGTGAAGGCATACGCATATGTTCACGGGGATAGGTACTTTAGGGCAGTGGGGAGTCTTGCTTTGTGCAGTAGACAGATTAATGTGCTCAAAATGGGCCCTTCCAGGCCTGTGGACGGGGAAAGCAGGACTGTGGCTCTAGAGGTGAGGATGAGAGCTGTCGGCCCTTTTGTGTCTGCGTGAGCGGCGGGTGTGGGTGGGAGGTGTGGCTGTGGGTGCAGAGGGCATGTGTGTCTGGGAGTGTATCCTCCCAGGAGGCTGCCCTGTATGTGCAGAGAAGCAGGGAGGCTTCTGAGTGAGACGTCTGTGTGTGTTTGTACACGTGTGGAAGTCATGTGTGTTTACTGAATGGGGATTTGAAAACCCCAATACAAGAGAGAAATTTGGCAGATGTTGAGAAACTGACAGCCCAGGAGGGAGGAATGTGAGCCACTTGGGGGCCAGGGACTCTGGGAGCAGCTCTGTTTGCTTTTCCTACCAGCAGGTGTCCTCGCCACCCTGACTACCTCAGCCCTGACCCACCTGGGAGGTGGGCAGTGCTGGAGTGGGGGTGGGGAATGGGATTTAGCAGGCTGGGTGAAGGCGGCAGGCATTGAAAGGAACCCGGCTGGAGAGAAGGGAGAAGAGTGGATGGCTGATGAGTTAGACCAGGTCTGGCTGAAGGTGTGAAGGCCCTGTTTGGAGCTGGCCCACACCAGGCGGAGGAGCCTGTGGTTACTGGCGAGGGGTTTCCACTCCTGTTTCCTGTGGCTGCCTGGAGGCCCTTCCTTTGGATGTGGCTGCTGTGTGGGGCGGAGGCCTGAGGACGAGGCAGAGCGAGGGCTCCCTGCCCAGGGTCCTCTGGGTGGGGTTGGCTCAGGGTTGGCCCATGGTTCCCAAAGGTACCTAGTTGCTGGATGGCTGGGCACCCATGTGACAGGAGAATGAGCATGAACATTGGAGGAGGGTGGAAAGCTGAGGCCAGCAGGAAAGGCCTGAGAAGAGTCCAAGGCAGGAGGAGGAGTCCTAGTGAGGAGGGAGTCTGAGTCAGAGGGCCCACTGCCTGGACCCTGAGCCGAGGATGAATGAGCCAGATGGCTGTGAGGGCATACAGGTGCAGGTGGACATGGATCTGGGGTAGACACTCGGTGGACAGCTGTGGGAAAAGCCAGGGCAGGGCCCCGCAGATGCTGGCCAGCTCCCAGGCTACAGTACCAAGACTTAGTAGCTGCAGCAGGTGTGAATGGCCCTGCGGCCATGGGGCAGTGGCCAGGCCCAGGACAAACATGGCACAGTGAGCAGGATGCCGTGTGGGATGTCACAGAGGGGCCAGCACCGAGGAGTCAGCACCAAGTGGGACATGGGTGATGCCATAGAGGTTCACAGGTGCAGACAGGAAGCAAACCCAGACTCTCTGCAGCTGTTGGAGGTGACACAGGAGGCTGAGCAGACACGGGCCTGGCTCGCCTGCAGCTGGTCAGGTGCTGAGCCAGCCCTGGAGAGGCAGGCGCACAAGGCAGACTAATTATAAAGAAGGCATTGGGCAGATGCAGACGCAGCAGATGCTGCTTGGGAGCTGATTGTCATCATTGTAGGATTGGTGTGAGGACGGGCGGGAGTGGCACTGGGCCTGTCTGGGGCACAGACAGGGTCTTGGTGGCAGAGCTTCTGCAGGAAAGATGGTGAGGCCTTGTTCTCATCCACATTTCATCACTCGCAACAGACACTCAGAGCCAAGCGACAGTAGGAACTGGGACCAGGAGACAGGGGACTCTCTGGAGAGATTAAGTGCAGGAAAGTAATTTTCAGAGGGGCAAGAGAAAGGGCACCACGGTGAGAGCAAAAAGAACAGGGCCTAGCCTCTAGCTCTGCTGTGTCATGTGTTGTTGCTGCCGCCATGGAGCTGGTACCTGACTCATGGCTACCCCACATGCAACAGAACAAAATGCTGCTGGGTCTTGTGCCAACCCCATGATTGGTTGCAGATTGGGCCATTGTGATCCACAGGGTTTTCACTGGCTGACTTTCAGAAGTAGATAGCCAGGCCTTTCTTCCTAGTCTGTCTTAGTCTGGAAGGTCCACTGAAGGTCCACTGATGGATGGTGCCTGAAAATGAGGTACATTGGCTGAGAATCAAACCTGGGTCTCCTAGATGGAAGGCAACAATTCTACCACCAACCCACCAATGCTCCCTCTGTCATATAGGGACCTTTGTTTTCCTATATGAATGAGATGAGGAGACTGAGATATATTCCAGTTAGGTCAGTTGCCCAGACAGAGCAAGGACGTTAACCTAAACATACGGCATGCAAGACTCATGCTGTTAAGAACTAACATATATGTAAAACATAAATTTTAAGTCCTACCTTTAACCATTAGGCAACAATAGGACTTTGATTCACAAACATAAATGAATCACATGTTGGACCAAGCAGGAGGGGACAGGAGCTCTTAGTAACCCAGGTGGCAGATGGCACAGAGATAACTGGATTTGTTCTTTCTTAGCTCTGCTTATCTTTGTCCGGGAGATTCATACCACCACAATTTCTCCCTAATTCAATTAAAGGGGTTTCTTTATCGATATAACGAAGTCTCCAGCAGATTAAGCAACTATCAAAAAAACCAAACCAGCTGCCCTGTCATCTACTCCAGCTCATGGCAACCCCATGTGTGTCACAGTAGAACTGTGCTCCATAGGCTTTTCAGTGACTGAGGTTTTTTGTTTTTAATAGAGAGCAAAGTTTATTAGTTGTCACCAGGGGCAAGAGGGAAGGGGAAAGGGAGGTTAACAGTGATCGGAAAATCACAGTGATTAAGGGTAGGATTGCACAGCCGATTATTGTAATTGCGGTAAATAAGTTGTACACCTGTAAAAAGCTGAATCGGCAAAAGCTGTGTGATGGATATATTTACAACAATGACAGAAAAATAAAAGAGTAGTTGCTGAGGCTGCTTATGTACAAGCACACCTCATGGGATTTGGTTCCTTGGTTTGGAGGTTTAGGGTCATGGTTTCATGGGACGTCCCAGTTAATGGGCCTAATATGCTTAGTGCTTCTGTTCTACCTCTTAGTTCCTTGTGTAGTGCCTGGGGTCTTAAAAGCTTGCAAGCGGCCATCCAAGGCATAACAGTTGGTCTCTGCTCACCAATAGGAGGAGGATATGGAATATGTGACTAAGTGCCTCCATGAATAACTGCATCCTTTGCCATGAGACCGAAAGAACTGGATGGTGCCCGGCTACCATTACTGAACATTTTGATCAAAGATCCATAGAAGAATCCTGATCAAAAGGGGAGAAAAGAATTTCAAATTCTCATGGACTCTAGACTTTCTAGAGCCATGGAGGGTGGCTGAACCCATGAAACTATTGCCCTGAGATAATCTTTAAACCTTAAACCAAAAATACCCCTAAAGTCATCTTAAAACTGAACAATAGCTTAACTAGTAAAAAAAAAGGTCTGCCTTGAGCATTATGCTCTTTGAAGAACTATCTATATGGGATCAACAGAAATATTAGATAGGAACCTTAGGGGGCCGTGAACTTATGTTAATGGGGGAGGAACAACTTAGAAAAGGAGGTTGAGAATGGTTGCAAAACTCGAATAATGTAATCAGAGTCACTAAATGGTACATGTAGAAACTGTTGAATTGGTGCATGTTTTGCTGAGTACATTCTCAACAATAACGAAATAAAATTTTAAAAGCAAAAAAAAAAAAAAGAGAGTATAAAGGACAAAAGACATGTATCCACATTCTTGAGTTTCTACGATAGTCATCTTAATCAAGGAACTGTCTGATTTTTAGGGAGAGGGAAAAAATAAGGGTTAGATTGCATAGCTTGGGTTAGGGTAATGAGGGATCTCAGTAGTGCCTGTAGGACCTAAGGATGTCACATACTGAACAACTCTTGATTCTGGTCTCAAATTTGCCATTTCTGAAAAGATGATCAACTACAGCTGATTCTGATCCCTACTTACTTGTATGAAATACAGGTCTTCACACTTTTTCATCTCTTGTCTCTGGGTCTTGTTTATTGCTTGATTAAAAAGTATTATAGACCCTAAGAAGGGACCTCAGTTATGCTGAAGTCATCTACAAGATCACACTCAGCAAGTGAAACTTTATTTTCTTCATATAATGTCTTTCTTTTTCCTTTTTTTTTTTATTGTACTTCAGATGAAGTTTTACAGAGCAAATATGTTTCTCATTAAATAATACACATATTGTTTTATGACATTGGTTGCCAACCCCATGACATGTCAACACTCTCCCCTTCTCGACCTTGGTTTCTCCCATTACCAGATTTCCTGTTTCCTTCTGCCTTCTCATCCTTGCCCCTGGGCTAGTATGCCCATTTAGTCTTATTTTATGGGCCTGAAGTGTGAACCTCAGGAATAACTTCATCACTGAGCTATAAGGGTGTCTGGGGGCCATACTCTCAGGGTTTGTCCAGTCTCTATCAGACCAGTAAGTCTGGTGTTTTTTTTTTTTTGTGAGTTAGAATTTTGTTCTATATTTTTCTCCAGCTCTTTCCCGGACCCTCTATTGTGATCCCTGTCAGGGCAGTCAGCGCTGGTAGCTAGATACCATCTAGTTGTGCTGGACTCTGTCTGGTGGAGGCTGTGGTAGTTGTAGCCCATTAGTCCTTTGGACTAATCTTTCCTTTGTGTCTTTGGTTTTCTTCTTTCTCCAGATGGGGTGAGACCAGCGGAGTATCTTAGGTGGCCGCTCACAAGCTTTTAAGACCGCAGACACTACTCCCAAAGTAGAATGTAGAACATTTTCTTTATAAACTATGTTATGCCTATTGAGCTAGATGCTCCCTAAGACCATGGTCCCTAGAGCCCTCAGCCCAGTAATTTGGTCCCTCAGGGAGTGTGGATGTATATATGGACAAGCTGTGCTAGCTTCCCCAGTATTGTGTACTGTCTTACCCTTCACCAAAATTACCACTTAACTATTGTCTATTTAGTGTTTTTCCATCCCCACCCCTCCCCTCCCTCGTAACTAGCAAAGACTGTTTCTTTCTGTGTGTATACCTTTTGATGAGTTTTTATAGTAGTGGTCTCATACAGTATTTGTCCTTTTGTGATTGACTTATTTCACTCAGCATAATTCCCTCTAGATTCATCCATGTTGTGAGATGCTTTGCAGATTCATCACTCTTCTTTATCATTGCATAGTATTCCATTATATGTATGTACCATAGTTTGTTTATCCATTCATCTGTTGATGGGCACCTAGGTTGTTTCCATCTTTCTGGCATTGTGAACAATGCTGCAATGAACATGGGTATGCCTATGGTTATTTGTGTGTTAGCTCTTATCTCTCTAGGATATATTCCTAGGAGTGGGATTGCTGGATCATATGGTATTTCTATTTCAATGGTTGAGTTTTTGGAAGTAGATCGCCAAGCCTTGCTTCCAAGGCAGCTCTGGGTGGATTTGAACCTCCAACCTTTTGGTTAGCAGCCAAGCAATTTAACCGTTTGCATCACCCAAGGACTCATAAGCAACTATACCAAAAAACCAAACTAAACCTATTGCCGTCAAGTCCTTTCCAACTCATAGCAACCCTATAGGATACAGTAGAACTGCCCCATAGAGTTTCCAACGAGCAGCCGATGGATTCGAACTGCTGACCTTTTAACCACTGTACCACCAGGGCTCCACATAAGCAACTATAGCTGTGTGAAATTGGACAAGTCACTTCTCTGAGCCTCAGTTTCCTCATCCGTAAAGTCAGAGATAATCTCTAAATTCCCTTACAGCTGAAAGGGTTTTATGATTACATCTGGGATGATTCAACAGAGTTTTGCTGAGGATGAAGGGCACAGCCTTGCAATCCCTTTTATAATTCTCCAGGATTTCTCTAAGGCGACGTGAGGAGACACTTTTCTAATGCATGTGGTGGGGAAAGGCACAGCTTTTTCAGTCCTTTTATCATCCTTCTTATCAAGACATCACCAGTGTATGTAGGTGTTTGTTTTATCTTCTGGCTTGTGATTATCTGTGTCTGGCAGGAGAGTCCTGTTGTTTTCAACAAAGGGCATAACTAAAACAACCATAAACCCAGAGCTCCCGAGCAAAGAGAAAACTGTTAGCCTTTCTCCCCAGGCTGCTGAATTCAGATTTACTCATTCTGGAAATTAAAAGAACTCTGCTATTGAAAGGGTTCATTTGCTCTGAGCCCCAGTGCCTGCCACACACTAGGTCAGTGTTTCTCTAAGTGCCATCTAGAAGCTGTGTGAATGTAAAAAAATGCAGATTTCTAGGCCCCACCCATGCTTACCTCTCTGGGTCTGGGGTCCTAGGGAATCTGTATTTTCGACCAGCTCCCCATTGATTCTTAAGCACGCTGAAGCTTAAGACTCAGTGAACTTGGGCAAACCTTTCCTTCCAAAACCAAAATCCTTTGGAGTCAAGTTGATTCCAACTCATAGTGACTCTATAGGACAGAGTAGAATTACCCCATACGGTTTCCAAGGAGCGGCTGGTGGATTCGAACTGCCAAGCTTTTGGTTAGCAGCAGAGCTCTTAAGGGGTTCAAACAGAAGGCTTACAGAAGCCAGGCAGGTGACATAAATCATCTAGAATAAAAGCCCCAGCAGGAACATCTTGATGAACAGCAGGGGACTAGGCCTTGGGGTCATGAAGAGGATGGGGGTGGGGGTGGGACCTGGTATACACTGCCCCATTAAAAGAGGGCAACCACTGCTCAGCTCCTGCCAATTGTGGCATTCAGCGAGGTGGGCCCAGCTTGACTAACCTGTTGCCACAAATTTGACCCCAGCTCATGGAGACTTCATGTGTGTCAGAGTAGAGCTGTGTTCCACTGGGTTTTCAGTGGCTGATTTTTTCTTAAAGAGCCAGGCGTTTCTTCTGAGGTGCCTCTGGGTGGACTTGAACCTCTAACCTTTTGACAGCAACCTACCCCAATAACCATTTGCACCACCCAGGGATTCCCCAGCTTGACTAGATCTTATCATTTCCCAAGAGAGCAAAAAATCTGGGTCTTTCTATAAAATCTCTCAACATTTAACATGGGCTTAAAATATTTATGGGTTTCTAATTAAAAAAAAAAAAATAATGCATTGACCAAACAACATGTCTAATACATTTAAAGGTTAACCCATTTAAAGGTTAAACCATTAAAACAGTGGTTTCTCAAACTTCCAAAACATCTGGAAGCCATGGTATCATTTGCAGAACATGATAAACTGTGGTTCGCAGCCTTGGCTGCATATTAGAATCATCTGGAGATCTTAAAAAAAAATCTGGGGGACCCACCCACTGCATTGTTGGCAGACTCTCTGGGGAGTGGGCCCAGGCGTCATATGTACATCATAGGGTACAGGCAGGGTGGAGAAGCACTGCCACAATGATATATGCAGTCCTTACGGCTGTAACCGGCAGTAATTTTACTAGCTAAAATGATGTATATAAACAAAGGGACACCTAGGAGCCCAGGTGTCTGAGAACATTATTAAAAGGCAGCTGAATGAAACATGGTCTGCTGTTTTCTGGTTTTTCCATAAATGTTCTGCAGGAATGCTCTTTGCTTGTTTTTCCTCCCTAGAATTTACCTCCCGAAAAAAAGCAAAAAAGAAAAAAAAAAAAATGGCATCCATCAGTATATATTTTTCTGTGCAGTGGAAAAAGTTGATCATTATTTAATTTAGATAGGTAGAACTCCCAGCCCAGCTCTGCAGAATCATGGGTTAAGAACTACAGAATGACTGGGAGCTGGCCCTTATCTGAGGCACCAGCTTGGTATACTAGGCCTGTTCCATGGAATACTACCATAGTTTTTTGGGTGAAACCCTCTAATAGATAGATGATCCCATTCCAGCTTCCAGAGTCTCAGCTTCAATAAGTGAGGTGATTCTGAAGAACTGACTTCAAATCTCACCTAATGACCTTGGGAAAGTCATTTAACTTCTCTGCCTCTTGATTTTCTCATTGGTAAAATGGTAGACTTTACCATTCTCCTCAGTGGTTGTTACAGGGGCAGATGAGTTAATGAAAGCTCTAAAATGTAAGGTGGCGTTATTACATTTTGTTTATTTATTTAACACTCTGACTCGTTCCACAAGTGATTTAAGACACCATAATTATTTAACAGATTTAATTGTGAGGAAGATTACATTTACATTTCCTTTTTTCTCCTGGGCAATTCTTTTTTAATCACTAATGATCGTGTCTAGCTTTGCCTGCTAGCGTCAACTCACTCACTGGATGACCCTGGCCAAGGTTTCTCTGGGGCTCTGTTTCTTCATCGGAAGAGGGTTGTACTAGATGACTCCAGTGTCTCCCCTAATTCTGACTATCAGCAATTTATAGATCCTGATATAAAAAATGACCCTTTCCGCATTATGCTGAGTGAAATTAGTCAGTTGCAAAAGGACAAATATTGTATAAGACCACTATTATAAGAACTTGAGAAATAGTTTAAACTGAGAAGAAAACATTCTTTTGTGGTTACGAGAGGGGGGAGGGAGGGAGGGTGGGAGAGGAGCATTCACTAATTAGATAGTAGATAAGAACTACTTTAGGTGAAGGGAAAGACAGCACACAATACAGGGGAGGTCAGCACAATTGGACTAAACCAAAAGCAGTTTCCTGAATAAACTGAATGCTTCGAAGGCCAGTGTAGCAGGGGCAGGGGTCTGGGGACCATGGTTTCAGGGGACATCTAAGTTAATTGGCATAATAAAATCTATTAAGAAAACATTCTGCATCCCACTTTGAAGAGTGGCGTCTGGGGTCTTAAACACTAGCAAGCAGCCATCTAAGATGCATCAATTGGTCTCAACCCACCTGGATCAAAGGAGAATGAAGAACACCAAGGACACAAGGTGGTTATGAGCCCAAGAGACAGAAAGGGCCACATGAACCAGCGACTACATCATCCTGAGACCAGAAGAACTAGATGGTGCCCGGCTACAACCGATGACTGCCCTGACAGGGAACACAACAGAGAACCCCTGAGGGAGCAGGAGAGCAGTGGGATGCAGACCCCAAATTCTCATAAGACCAGACTTAATGGTCTGACTGAGACTGGAAGGACACCAGTGGTCATGGGCCCCAGAACTTCTGTTGGCCCAGGACAGGAACCATTCCTGAAGCCAACTCTTCAGACATGGATTGGACTGGACAGTGGGTTGGAGAGGGATGCTCGTGAGGAATGAGCTTCATGGATCAGGTGGACACTTGAGACTATGTTGGCATCTCCTGCCTGGAGGGGAGATGAGAGGGTGGAGGGGGTTAGAAGCTGGCGAAAAGGACACGAAAAGAGAGAGTGGAGGGAGAGAGCAGGCTGTCTCGTTAGGGGGAGAATAACTGGGAGTGTGTAGCAAGGCATATATGGGTTTTTGTGTGAGAGACTGACTTGATTTGTAAACTTTCACTTAAAACACAATAAAAATTATTAAAAAAAAAATGACGCTTTCCATCACATTCCTGAAGTCCCCTAGAAAATCCCATCAAGAGGAGTACATTTTAGGGACAGGTATTTGATCTGTGGGCTGGAAGAAACCAAGGAGGGATGATCCCATATGGTGTCCTGAAGACTCTTAGCTCATCGCTGCCCCCACCCACCCATCTCCTGGCTTGCCACTGTCTTGACCTCTCTGACTCTCCTCACTGGCACATGCCATCTTCTGTTCCCCCTTTTTTTTTAGAGCAATATTCACATTGCACTCACATTTTCAGTTACTGGAGGTACTGTTATAACTGAAGCCATGTTGATGACAGCCCCTCCAAGACCCAAGTATGTCAGTACCTGAGTGACTTTTCAGTCCTAGTGCTCACCCCTGTCCAGAGGGTTCCACACTTGTAAACTTACAAATTGCTATCACTGGCTCCTCATTCTACTGCTCTCTGAAATGGTTTCGAGGGTGGTTGGCAGTATTTGTTCTTTCAAAGCCAATTATTAATCAGGGCTTCATTAGCTGGTATTCACACATTTGTTTTCCTAACATCTGTTCCATTAATTTTCTAAGAACCAGTGTCAGGCCCACCAGATGGCAATTTCCAGAAGCACTCACTCATCCTTTCCTAAAGATCAGTAGCGCATTTGCTTGTTTCCAGGCCTCTGATCCTTCCCGCCTTGTCCATGACTTCCTCACCCAGCCCTCGGGGTGATTATGAACTCATTCCAGTCATGTCCATTATGTGTGGAATCTGGGTCTCTGAGCTTGGATTTCACGTTCTGGCTGTTGTTACCATTTGTGCAGAACGTTTTTCTCTGGGTGCTAATGCTGCTCGGACCTTCAGGATGTGAAGTGCGTAGAAGCAGAGGAAAGATGGGATCTTGCTCTTTCCTGTTACCTGGCTCCAAGCACTGGGAAGGAGCACTTGCTCCTTCTGTCTCACAGACAGGGGTGGGGGGGCCAGGGAACTGCTGTTAGGGAAAGAGAAAGGAGCTCAATGGTGATGGGCCAGCCTGGTAAAGAAATATCTGTGGGCTGGCCAGGCTTGGGATGTAGGCTCTTTGCCACATGAATGCTACCTCCTTAGGTCTAAAACGATGTCGGTTATGTCACTGTGCTGCTCAAAGTCTTCCCATGGCTTCCTACTGTGAATGGGATAAAATCTAACCCCTCAGTCTGACATTTTAGCCTCCCCACAGGCGGACCTCAGTCTAACATCTTGACTTCCTTTCACCTGGTGCCAGCCTCCAGCTTCCAGTTCCTCTTAAAAAAAACCCACTTGCATTTCTTCCCCTCCCAACCTTCGCTTCAGACAGTCCCTCCGTGTGAAATTTCTTTCCTGCCCATCCTCAAACCTATCCTCCTGCAGGGCCCAGATCGAATATCGCTTCTTCCACAAAGACTTCCCTGCTCTTTCCCCTGCTCTGATCTCTTGCAGCAAGTTCCGGGCTTCTCTAAAGGCTCCCAGCACTTTCCCTCTGAGCCTGTTATTTGGGTTCATATAGTGATAACCTCCCTTGGGTATTAATTATCTTGCCAGCAGAAGCTGTGTGTATTCATCTTTGCTTTCTGGCGTTTATCACTATGCTTGGCCCACAGTATTTGCTCAGTATATGTTGGATAAATGAATGGATGTATAAATGAACAAATGCATGGATGAGTCAACTAGCTACATTGTGATTAAACTACATGGGGGAATTGCTGATATCTTCTGAGAATCTGTATTTTCTAAAAGAGTATGAACAACCAGGAGTCTGCTAACTTAAAGGTTGGAGGGTCAAGTTTACCCAGAGCTGCCTTGGAAGAATGGCCTGGCGATCTACTTCCAAAAAACCAGCCGTTGAAAACCCTATAGAGCACAGTTCTACTGTGACACACATGGGGCCGCCATGAGTAGGAATATACTCAGTGGCAACTGTTTTTTTTTTAATGAACAGCCAGGCTGCAGAGTTGGGCCAGAGCTGGATGTCAAGGCAGTGGGGGAGGAGGAGGCAACTACATTTGCCTACCCAGGCTTTAAGGCCATATTCTGGGGCTCACTGCTCCCGGTTCAGGCCTGTGTTTGAGTCTAGGGCTACCCTGAATCTTCCTATCTCCACCTTTAGGTCAGAGACTGCAAGCCTCTAGGAAGGTCACAGGTGGTGCCTTGGCCACACGGCAAGAGTGTCTCTTGGTAGGACACTGCCACATGGGTCTCATACAGGCTAAGTCTCTCCTGCTGCTTATCTCCTAGATGAGCTGGCTGTCTGTCCCAAAGGAATCACCTCCAAGGTTTTCCGCTTCAATGTGTCCTCAGTGGAGAAAAATAGAACCAACTTGTTCCGAGCAGAATTCCGGGTCCTGAGGGTGCCCAACCCCAGCTCCAAACGCAATGAGCAGAGGATCGAGCTCTTCCAGGTAAGCCCCCTCCCAGAATAGAAACTTCACAGAAAGGAAAGTCAGCTCCTTTGCCATATCAGGCCTCCATTCCGTGCAGAGTTTGGCAGACCTGGGTTTGAATCTTCGCTTCTCTGAGTCTTCATTTCTGTATCTGTATCTGTTATTAAGAGAATTAAAAGAGATAGCTAAGGTGTTCAAAGGACATGACATTCAAAACTCTGGGTGTCCTTTTGGTCCCCTCACCTGTTCTCTTGCATTTGGCATAGCCTGTGCTACTTTGTCCTGGCCTCGGGCACCTAACTCCTTTCTTTGCCCTGTAGATACTTCGGCCAGATGAGCACATCGCCAAACAGCGTTATATCGGTGGCAAGAATCTGCCCACAAGGGGCACCTCTGAGTGGTTGTCTTTTGACGTCACTGACACTGTGCGTGAGTGGCTCCTGCGAAGAGGTAGGTTGACCCTTAGGGTGTGCACTTTGGAAGGTCCTTTGGTCCTTCATGAAACAGAGGGAAGAGGACAGGATTAGGGGTGTCACAAGATCTGAGTTCAAAGCCTAGTTTTGCTCTTGGCTTTCTGTGTAATCTTCATTCATTCACTTAACTCACTCAACTCATATGTATTAAATGCTCACTCTAAACCAGAGTTTAGGGGATTTGGCAGTGAACAAGACAGGGGAGGTCCCATATCTCATGAGGCTTTTGTTCTGGTGGGAGAGATACATAATAAGCAACTACACAAACTGATAAATAAGAATTTCAGATAGTGATAAGTACTATGAAAATAGAGGGCAATGTGATAACGACTGGGTGGGGTACAATATTAGATGGTTTGCCCAAGGAAGGCCTCTCTGGAGAAGGAATTTGTTGAGATCTGACTGATGAGAAGGAGCCAGCTTGTGAAGGTCAGGAGAAAGGATGTTCTAAGCAAAGGAAGCAGCAACGCCCAGGCCCTTAGGTGGGAACAAGCTTGGTTTGTTCCAGCAGCAGCAAACAGATGTGCCTAGAGCATAGTGAGGTGGAGGGAGAAGGGTATGAACTGGGGTCAGCTCGGGCCATATGATTTAGGACTTGTAAGGCCATGGCAAGGGGTTAGAGGTGGTTCAGTGGTAGAATTCCCATCTTTCCTGTGGAGGAACTGGGTTCAATTCCTGGTCGATGCACCTCACACACAGCCGCCAGCCACCTGTCAGTGGAGGTTTGTGTGTTGCTGTGATGTGTGAAGCAGAGGTGCTTCCAGATGAAGACAGACTGAAAAAGAAAGGTCTGATGATCTACTTCCAAAAATCAGTGAAAATTCCATGGATCTTGATCTCGGGGAATAGCTAACATAACATAATTTACAAAGAATATGTTCTATATTCTACTTTGGTGAGTAGCGTCTGAAGTCTTAAAAGCCTGTGAGCAGCCATCTAGGACACTCCACTGGTCTCACCCCTTCGGGAGCAAGGAAGCATGAAGAAAACTAAAGACATAAGGGAAAGATTAGTCCAAAGGACTAATGGACTGCATCTACCATGGCCTCCACTAGACTGAGTCCAGTACAACTAGGTGGTGCCTGGCCACCACCACTGACTGCTCTGACAGGGATCACAATAGAGCGTCCCGGACAGAGCTGGAGAAAAATGTAGAACAAAATTCTAACTCAAAAAGAAAGACCAGACTTGCTGGCCTGACAGAGACTGGAGAAACCCTGAGGGTATGGCCCCTGGACACCCTTCCAGCTCAGTAATGAGGTCACTCCTGAGGTTCACCCTTCAGCCAAAGATTGAACAGGCCCATGGAACAAAACAAGACTAAAGGGGTGCACCAGCCCTGAGGCAGGGACTAGAAGCCAGGAGGGAACAGGAGAGCTGGTAATAGAGAGCCCAGGGTTGAGAAGGGAGAGTGTTGACATGTTGTGGAGTTGTTAACCAATGTCATAGAATAATGTGTGTCCTGTCTGATGAGAAACTAGTTTGTTCTGTAAACCTTCATCTAAAGTACAATAAAGAAAAAAGAAAATTCCATGGATCACAATAATCCAGTTAGTGACTGATCATGGGAACGGCACAACACCCAGCAGCATTTTGTTCTGTTATGCATGTGATTGCCATGAGTCGGGGGCTGACTCAATGGCAGCAACAAGAACGCAGCCATGATAAGGATTTAGGACTTATCGCAAGTGTAAGGAGACGTCTTGGGTAGGTAATAAGCAGGGCTGAGAGTGGGGAGTGTGGGGATTTGGTGTCCATCTTTAAAAGACCCCTTTGGCTTCTGTGAGGTCAAGGAAGAAGCAGGGAAACCAATTAGAGGCCATTGCAGCTGCCTGGGAGAGAACAATGGGGGCTAGACTAGGGCAGAAGCAGTGGAGGTGGAGATTATAGATGGATGAGTTATATATTTTGGAGGTAGAGCCAATAAAAATATAGGCTAATTACATAATGTGGTGTGAGGAAACAAGGAGAGTCTAGGATAACTTCTAAGTTTTTAGAGTGAGTATCTGGATGGTATCACTTATTGGAATAGGGGAGACTGGGAGAAGAACAGGTTTGGGGGCAGGCCATGTTTTAGCCCATAAAGTTTGAAAGGCCTATTAGTCTTCCAAGTCCTGGTGGCGCAGTGGCTAAAACACTTGGCTGCTAACTAGAAGATGGGTTGTTTGAACCCACCAGCTGCTCTGCGGGAGAAAGATGTGGCAGTCTGCTTCCGTAAAGATTGCGGCCTTGGAAACCCCACGGGACAGCTCTACTCTGTCCTATAGGGTTGCTGTGAGTTGGAATCGACACGACAGCAATGGGATTAATCATCTGAGTTGTCCATAGGCATATCAGTCTTTACACATCCAAAATATCTCAACCACTCACTCTGTTTCCTCACCTGGGAAATAAGATAATGGCCCCGCTCCTGCCTGGCTCCGAAAATGACTGAGCACAAAGACAAAAGCCTAGGAGAATCCACAAGGATCTGCTGACAGCAACATAGTTGGGAATTCTGACTCAGACGGCACTCAGCCTAGAGCCCAACATGGCTACAGAAAAGAGAGGCTGGGGAAATTAATCGCTCAGCTTCCCTGTCTGATTTTGATCAGCTCCACCTGGATTTCTTTGAAGCTCTGGGCACTTGAAGGAACTCTTATTTTCACAGCTGCAGAACTCAATGAGAAGTTTGCATTGAGAATAATTTCCATCCTCCTTGAGACATCAAAAAGATAATTTTGTAATAAAACCTATGGGTCCCCCACCCACCATCCCCACCACTGCCAATTCTGAGGTTAGATCTTCACTGGAGCCTTCAGTTCCCACTCAGGCAGATGCTGCCCACCCTTCGCACAGAGGAATCCTAGCATAAAGTTTTATATCTACAGAGCTCATGAATTCTTCAGAGTTCATGCCCCAAACAAGGCAGGAAATGGACTCCAAATGGAGCAGTTGGTGGTGTGAGCTGATGAAGAACTGAATCACACATGGGGTCTTGGATTCATTCAGCAAACATCTGAGGGCCTACTGTGCACCAGGCACCCAGGCTGCTTTCCGGGTCCCAGAGCTACTTGGAGCCTTCTTCAAGGTTAGGGGTCTAGGTCCTTAAACCCTTGGGCTATTGCTCAGACAATCTGCTACTTCTTAGTACGCAGAGTCAGACCTCCCCTAGCAGGCTGGGTAGGGAGCACACCCAGCTTCATGGCTTAGCATAGGTTGGATACCAAGAAAACACAACCATTTTGCATCTCAGTGAATGTGTGTACACCTTCCTTGACAGTGTCTATTGCCCTCTCTTTGTCTTTCCTTGTCTCTAACAAGAATGTGGGTTCTGGCAACAAGCTGCCTGTATTTGAAGCCTGGCTCTACTACTTACTGGTTTGGTACCTTGGGGAAACCATTTTAATTTCTCTAAGCCTCAGTGGTCTCATCTGTTAAATGGGGGATAATAATACCAAGAAAAAAAAAACCCATTGCTGTTGAGTCGATTCTGACTCATAGCAACCCTATAGGACAGAATAGAACTGCCCCATAGGGTTTCCAAGGAGTAGCTGGTGAGTTCGAACTGCCGACATTTTGGTTAGCAGCCAAGCTCTTAGCCACTGCACCACCTGGGTAGGATTATTATAGAGATTAAATGAATTAATGCATGTAAGTGCTGAGAGCAGTGTTTGATATAGCCCTGCTGAACAAATGTTGGTGATTGTTATCATTATTCTCTGAGCTCTCTACCTAGATGGAGCCTGTTGGCCAAGCCAGACCACCATCTCATGCTTACCACGTGTACCCTAACCCTAACTCTCCTAAGTCATGTGTCTGCACCTTGGCTTTCTAACTCACAGAATCATACAGTTTGCCCACTCTAGGTCTCTCCCAACCTACCTTGAACGCTTTTGGGTAACAGGAAGTACATTATGTTGTTACATAGTCCATTTAACTACTCCAGCTCCTTCTTCCAGCTGCCTTCAACCAGGAAGAGGACTCATCCTCATACTTGCCTTTCTATTCACATCTTTCTTTCTAGCTGAGACTCAGCTGCCTTGTTCTATTGGTCTTCTCCACCAGAGCCAACCTTCTGGGAGCAGAAATCTTCAAGCTCATCAGGTATCAATGTGTCCTTGAGGCTGCCCTGACTCGGCATGGAAAAATCTGGTTGGGCACACAATACAGGAGAGGTCAGCACAACTGGACTAAACCAAAAGCAGTTTCCTGAATAAACTGAATGCTTTGAAGGCCAATGTAGCAGGGGTGGGAGTTTGGGGACCATGGTTTCAGGGAATATCTAACTAAGTCAATTGGTATAATAAAATCTAATAAGAAAACATTCCGCATCCCACTTTGGAGAGTGGCGTCTGGGGTCTTAAACGTTAGCAAGTGGCCATCTAAGATGCATCAACTGGTCTCAACCCACCTGGAGCAAAGGAGAATGAAGAACACCAAAGACACAAGGCAATTATGAGCCCAAGAGACAGAAAGGGCCACATAAACCAGAGACGACAGCAGCCTGAGACCAGAAGAACTAGATGGTGCCTGGCTACAACCGATGATTGCCCTTACAGGGAACACAACAGAGAACCCCTGAGGGAGCAGGACAGCAGTGGGATGCAGACCCCCAAATTCTTGTAAGAAGACCAGACTGAATGGTCTGACTGAGACTAGAAGGACCCCAGAGGTCATGTTCCCTGAACCTTCTGTTAGCCCAAGACGGGAACCATTCCCAAAGCCAACTCTTCAGAAAGGGATTGGACTGGACTATGGGATAGAAAATGATACTGGTGAAAAGTGAGCTTCTTGGATCAAGTAGACACATGAGACTATGTGGGCAGCTCCTGTCTGGAGAAGAGATGAGAGGGCAGAGAGGGTCAGAAGCTAGCGGAATGGACACAAAAATAGAGAGTGGAGGGAAGGAGTGTGCTGTCTCATTAGAGGGAGAGCAGCTAGGAGTATATAGCAGGGTGTATATAAGTTTCTGTATGATAGACTGACTTGGTTTGTAAACTTTCACTTAAAGCACAATAAAAATTAAAAAAAAAAAATCTGGTTGGGCTCTGGAGTTTACAGAAGAAGGACTGAGCTGATTTTTAGCCAGTAGGACTGGGACATCAGGCCTTCCTAACAGTAACTGGAATCTCTGGACTTGGGCCATTCTGCCCATGAGAAGGATGCTGACTCAGCCTGGACTCTGGAGTTTTCCCTGATGACACCAGATTTCAGGAAGGCTCCTGGTTGGCCCCAAGGCCAGATGTTCATTCAGAACTAGGGTGGCCTCAGGGAGCAGTAAATCAATCAGCTCACTGAGATGCTGGTCCTGAACCCAGAGGGGTCCATCCCCCATGACCTCGCCTATATCTGACCACAGCTGGCTGCTGCCCCTAAATCAAGAGAGTTCCCCAACTTGAGTCTTACTTACCAGAATTGACCTGATTTTCCCTGCACCAAACTACTTGATTCAGTTCAAACTTTTCAGTTACTTCTGATTCTTCCTGCCCGCCCCCCCCCCCGCATTTCACTCAATCCCTTTTACCAGTTTCCCTGCTTCCCTGATGTTGGTTGCCAAGAGACCTCATCCCACAACTAATAGGAGAAAGGGGCAGAGCTGGTCTTCTTGCACTGGAATGTCAGTCACCATATCCTGCCACCTCCAGGCTTCCTCCTACCTGTTCTCTCTGAGCTCATGTCACCTGGAGCCTTGGCCATGGCCCCATGTCACCTCCTCTGGCCTGCTCTCTAATTTTACAAATGTCTTCCAGAGCTGTTGTCTTCACTCAGTGAGCCATCCACATTTCCAGCTTCCCACAATGGGGAACAAGAGTTCCCAAAGAAGATGTCTCCAAGTAATTTTTACTTCATTATGTCTTTGCTCCTTAAGGAAAATAAGGCCAAGTGTCACCAGGATTTTCAATTTATCTCTTCCATTTTCTCTATGTCCACAATCATAACCGTGGTAGAAATGCTGGCATCTTCCAGCTAGACAGATTCAGCTTCTTGTTTGCAGGTGACCTTGCCTCGAGCAATGATTCCTGACTTTTCATCTTATTACTCAGGCTATGCCACCTTCTATTTTGTGGCCCCTTGCCTCAAGGCAAGACCACCACCTCTCTGCTCCAGAGTTCTTCAGTTACCCCTTTTCCCTGCTCTCCTCCAGTTCTTCTGCCTCTTCTCTTCATCCTTCCTCCTTAGGTTGTATTGAATATCTCCTCTCTCAAGAAACACCTAGGTGGTATGACGGTTTTTCTTTCTTTCCTGTGTTCTTTTCTCACCCCTCCCCACTACGAGTAGACAGGTGACAGTTTTCTCCTAATTCTGTCCTTTGAAAATATATGACTATTATAATCCTTCATGATATTGTTTACATCTCCATTTGGTTGTTCATAATGTAAAAGAAATACATGGAATATGACAACATGTGTGTGAGGGTCTACTCTGAGCTGTGGAAGCACTTTCTGTCTCCTGTGACCCTCGATATAACACAGTTCCTGTGGAAGGAGTAGCCCTGGACCACCCTTGCATAGTGGGTATACTGTGCCATCACACTAAGTAGTTTTCTCACTGACTCTGTGTCTTATTTTGCAGAGTCCAACTTAGGTCTGGAAATTAGCATTCATTGTCCATGTCACACCTTTCAGCCCAATGGGGATATCCTGGAAAACATTCACGAGGTGATGGAAATCAAATTCAAAGGTAACAAAATGGATGTCTGGGGTAGGGTGGGTGGGGAGTTAATGAGGCAGAACAGGAGACCCCTACTAGACAGACACCAAGAAAAGGAACCAAGCTCCTTCATAGAGATGACCCACTATTTTGTGCTTGGGTAATTTTGCTTTGCCCCAAAAGCAATGAATGTGAAGTTCAGCTTATAGACATAGACAATACATTAACACCTGGAAGACAATGTAATGTTGGGAAGACTGAAATCAGGAAGGCCTAGGCTTGAATCTAGTCCTGCTCTGTGCTCTTAAAATGGGGATGAGAGTAAATTTTTCATAGGGTTGTTACGCAAATTAAATGAGATTAAAATGTAAAACACAGTGCCAGAAAAGCTCTTCCCTTCTCTTGTTGTTAGGTGCCTTTGAGTCAGTTCCGAGTCATAGGGACCCCATGTACAACAGAACAAAACACTGCCTGGTCGTGTGCCATTCTCACAATCGTTGCTGTATTTAAGTCCATTGTTGCAGCCACTCTGTTCCCCAGTTGTATTCTGAGTGCCTTCCAACCTGAGGGGCTCATCTTCCAGCACTGTATCAGGCAATGTTCTGCTGCTATTCAAAGTTTTCACCAGCCAATTTTTCAGAAGTAGACTGCCGGGCCCTTCTTCCTAGTCTGTCTCAGTCTGGAAGCTCCACTGAAACCTGTTCACGGTGGTGACCCTACTGGTATTTGAAATACTGGTGGCATAGTTTCCAGAATCATGGCAACACAGAAGCCACCTCAGTATGACACAATGCCGTGACTGCTGAGTTTTAGATGTTGCAGGGTCCACTTGATCCTTGCCCCAGACTCATCTGGGTTTGAAGAATGCTTTGTGTCTAGAGGTATTTTTCCATGGTTCTGGTGTTGAGATGGCTAAGAGTCCTTTCTGTTTCGTCAATATGTTTCTAAGGAACTCAGCCTAGACAGTCTCTGGATTTCAGGGAAGTTTTTTTCCATTCATATTCCCATTGTGAGTAACTGAGGCTCATCTGAAGTTAGGAGGATTGTCCAAGGCTGCACAGGCTTGTCTGGGCAAAGGTGTAGACCTCACTTGGCTCTCTGCCCTTGGCAGTTCTCTTAACCTTCATGGGCTCTATTTCAGAGTCTATTTTTCTAAAAGCCAATGATTTGACATCCTAATCACAGATCCTCAGAGCTCAGAAGACCTTCGAAAGCCTTACCTACAAGCCAGGTTAGGACAAAACTCTCCCACTTCAGTGAATATTTACCGTGTTCATAAAGATTTTCAGAAAACAGAATTTGAGATCAAGTTGTCCTATTTATCTTTCAGAGCTAGTGTCCCTTCCTGAGGTCCAAGTCCCTCCTCTAACTATGTAAGTTAGAGTCCTCATGCTCTTCTCCTTGGTGGAGATGAACAATAGCTTATGGTTGTTTTTCACAGAAGGAGCCCTGGTAGTGCAGTGCTTAAGCAGCTTGACTACTAACTGAAAGGTTGGTGGTTGGAACCTATCAGCTGCTCTGAGGGAGAGAGATGCGGTGGTCTGCTTCAGAAAAGATTACAGCCTTGAAAGCCCCATGGGGCAGCTCTACTCTGTCCTATAGGGTCACTATGAGTCGGAATTGGACTCGATGGCAGTGGGTTTGGTTTTTGGTTTTGGTCCTTCACAAAATAGATCCCCATTTAGGTGAGACTCGAAGTCAGTCTTTGGTTTTCATTCTTTTCCTCTTCTGATGAAATAGTAGGTTTTCTTCACAGATCTTCTTGGCTGTTTATCGTATGTTTCATTATCTCATCTGAGTTTTATAGTGATAACATCTTTAAAACTGTTAAGTGCAATGCCAATGTTAACAGTTTACTTGAAGTTTGGCCACCTGGCTTCCATTCAAGCTAAATTAAATCATTAATACCTTAAACTGTAGATTGGCCTTCTGTGCTATCTTGACCAATTTTGATTACAAGAGGAAACTCATACCCCAGGATCCTAAGTCTTGAACCCAAACTGCCAGCCCAAAGGTGTGTGTTAGGTACCCACCTAGTCTTCATGAATCCCTGAAAACTCCTAAGAAGCATTTCTGGAAGGGCTTTCTGCCCTTTGGAAGATTCAGGCATAGGGATCTTGAGGGGATCATAACATAAGCGTCTTGAAGTGGCATCCTTGTAATAATTGAGTTCGGGTTCCCCGGCCTGATTTTTCCCTTCCTGCTGCACTTGCCTCCCCCCCTTTCCTGGGCAGTGATGGGGATGGAGGAGAAAGCAGCCTTTAAGAGCTCCTCATCCACCCTGCTTTCCTGAGAGAGATTTTCTCCTTTCTTCCCTTCTGCAGGTGTGGACAATGAGGATGATCATGGCCGTGGAGACTTGGGGCGCCTCAAAAAGCAGAAGGATCACCACAACCCTCATCTAATCCTCATGATGATTCCCCCACACCGGCTTGACAACCCAGGCCAGGGAGGGCAGAGGAAGAAGCGGGCCCTGGACACCAATTACTGCTTCCGGTGAGCCTGGGCCCACACGGGTCCAATTACTGCTTACAGTGAGCCTGGGCCCACACGGGACCGTGAACTCGAGAAACAATATCTACTGCATGCCTACTGTGGGTCAGTGCTGAGCGTCCTGGATGTTATTCGCAAACATCTCCAGGGAAGAAAATTTAAAATCTATTACATATCTCTTTTTTGTTTTCTGAGTGCCCAGCTGTGTTGAGCAGCCAGCTGTTTTCCTGCAGCCCAACTCCGTAAGGGCCTGGACAAAATAAATGAGAGAATCTCTACAAGGAGGAGAGCGTTGCTAAAATAGTTTGGATTGGAGTGGCTTGGCTGAGGGCTCTCTGTGGTTTTCATGTTTTAAAAAGTACTTGTAGGGTGTGTTTGTGTGCGTGTGGGGAGATTAATGCAGGAATTTCCATTAAAGAAGTGCTCAGTTCCCTATGAAGGGTCCAAGGACGCTGCTGGACGAGGGAAAACAGGGCAGTCTCCATTTGCAGGGAGAATTTGAGCTAGAGCAATTATCAAACTAATTCAGAAAAAATTGGGTAGTGGGTGGACAAAGATAAAGAAGATACAGCTTCTTCCCTTATTCAGGGAACAGTTTAACTGTCATTTATAAAGGAGGGGGAATAAAGCATGCATACAAATTACTAAAAAGTAGAAAATGACCACATCCACGAGAAGGTTAAGGATCAAGTGTTTTCAGAAAGCAGGGAGTTCATCAATGGACACAGGAAAGACCTCTGAAGGTTGTGGAATTTGAGCTGAGCCTTCAGGGATGAGTAGGGCTTGGGCATGTAGGAATATGGGAGGAGGAAGCACTTAGAGTGAAGGAAGAAGCATAAGTAGGCTAGGATGGAGATGGGGAGAACGAATTGGAAAATTCTTACATTTTGAAATCATGTCTTATGCGGAACAACTGAATGAACGAGGGCTGCTGAGCTTGGGAAACAGAAAGTTTAGGAGAAGCGATGTAGTTAGTTCCCTCCAGTTGTCTGAAGGCTGTCGTATAGATTTGTTCCACGTGGGTCTTAATCAGGTAGGACTGCTCTAGGCTGCAAGTAACAGTGGCTTCAACCATACGGGATTTCTTTTTTTCTTAACTGTACTTTAGATGAAGGTTTACACAATAAACTAGTTTCTCATTAAACGGTTAGTACACATAGTTTTATGATATTGGTTAACCTTGGTAACCAACATGTCAACACTCTCCCTTCTCAACCTTGGGTTCCCAGTACCAGTTTTCCTGTCCCCTCCTGCCTTTGAGTCCTTGCCATAGGGCTGGTGTGCCTATTTAGTCTCGTTTTGCTTTATGGGCCTGTCCAATCTTTGGCTGAAGGGGGAACCTCAGGAGTGACTTCATTACTGAGCTGGAAGGGTGTCCAGGGGCCATACTCTCAGGGTTTCTCCAGTCTGTCAGGCCAGCAAGTCTGGTCTTTCTTTTTGAGTTAGAATTTTGTTCTACATTTTTCTCCAGCTCTGTCCGGGACCCTCTATTGTGATCTCTATCAGAACAGTCATTGGTGGTAGCTGGGCACCATATAGTTGTACTGCACTCAGTCTGGTGGAGGCTGTGGCAGATGTGGTCTGTTAGTCCTCTGGACTAATCTTTCCCTAGTATCTTTAGTTTTCTTCATTCTTCCTTGCTCCTGAAGGGGTGAGACCAGTGGAGTATCCTAGATGGCCATTCACAGGCTTTTAAGACCCCAGATGCTACTCACCAAAGTAGAATGTGGAACATTTCCTTTATAAACTATGTTATGCCAATTGAACTAGATGTTCCCCATAGGGGATCTCTTGTCACAATGAGCCTGTAGCAGTAGGGTCAGGGTTGGTCTGGCTACTTAATTATGGCATTGAGAACACAGGCCTTTTCTCTTTTCAATCTACTATGCTGATTGTTTCAGACTCTTGTTTATGGTCACAAGTAACTGCCTGAACTCCAGGTATCTTGTCCATGTTCAAGACAGGAAGAAAGGGGTAGGCAAAGAGCCAGCAGTTTTCTTCCTCCGTCTGTCACTTTTACAAAAAAGAAGTTATCTTTGCCAGAACTTACCCTCACCACCTGCATATATCTCCTTATGTCTGATTGGTCATTATTGGGTCACATGACTGTCCCTACCTGTATGGGAGGCCAGGAAAATGAGTATCTGGCTTTCCAGATTCTGGAGTGGGAGGCTGCAAGGGAGAAGGGGGTTAGAAATTGCTATTGGATAACCAGTAGTGTTTGCCATAGATTCTCCGCTGGAACCCATAAGAAGCCAGATTTTGGCCAATAGCTGCCTTTGGAAGTAACAAGTTCTAGGTCTCAGCAGATACTGCAACAGAGGCTAGATGCCCATGTGGCAAGGGGTATTGTCAAATGGATTTCTGTAGGTAACAGAATTGAAGGGGTCTGATAGTCACATTTGAGCTGATCTGGGAATCATGATTCTAATAGAAACATATTCTTTGTTTTGGTTAGATGGCTTCTAGATTTGGTCTTAAGTAGCCATCTACTATGATTTACAAGGTGCATGAGTTTAGAGTTCATTTCTGGTTAGGTGCCATTGGGAAGGTAACAATAAACTAACTTCACCAAAGCTAAGTTGGCTAGTAACATTTAGTGCTTGGTTTCTCTTTACGTCTTCCTTTTTCTTTTATTCAACCTTTTACAGGAGCTTTTACAGAAGCAAGTGGCCACTTTTGCCTCTTTTCCTTATGCAGCATCTATAGTTACCTACTATGTCCTTGGTATCCTAGTCTTCAACATAGGAAGAGGCCTTTATGGTTTCTTCAGCCCTGTCCACTTGAACCTGGGATTCCATTGATACAGCCACCTCTGCTGATGGCTGGGAAGGACTCCAAGTACAAATACGGGGGCCATTTGTGAAGTTCTGTGTATTGGTGGTTTTCTTTTAGGTTTATTTTCTATAAATGTTTTTTGTTGTAGCAACTTGGAGGAGAACTGCTGTGTGCGCCCTCTCTACATTGACTTCCGACAGGACCTGGGCTGGAAATGGGTCCATGAACCTAAGGGCTACTACGCAAACTTCTGCTCAGGCCCTTGCCCATACCTCCGCAGTACAGACACAACCCACAGCACGGTATGGAGCAGGGCTCGTGCCATGTGGGGCACTAGGCCTGGGCCAACCAGGGCACTGATTAGAAGAATGAATGGAGGACTGAATGCTAAATGAGTCAATGATATTCTGGAGTGAGTAAAATCCCTCTGGTCTTGGCACCCTGGCTCAACTCCACTTGGTCACTTTCTTCCCTTTCAAATTCCTTCCATAGTTTCAGCCAGACTTTACTTGCTTCGTGTAAAGCTTTTGTACCACAGAAATTAATTGGCTATCACAGGCCAGCCCAGATGTACCTATATGTCAGAGGTATGTGTACGTGGTTGGCAAGGGATGTTGAGGTAGAAAGGCTTCCTCCATTAATTTGGGAAGCTGGATAATTCTAGCTTCTTGAATTTAGAAAGTTATTCTGAAAGACAATACAAAGCATGTAAAAATAATCTGAAACACTAGTACGAGAAAGTCAGAGAGACAGACAAGGAGGGCCAGGCAGTCTGCAACTAGCTTGTCTTTCCCTCAAGGGAAATAAAAAATAGGGCAAGAGTTTGTGAAGCATATTCCTTATAGCTCATTAGTAGTACACCCTGTCTAGGGCCCCACACTCTGGCACTTACTAAATAACCCAAGGCAATGTTTGGCAGGAACATTTCTCACCAAAATGATCAGTTGCAGTCAGGAAGACCAATACAGGAGTGTTTTCTTAATAGCTAAGAGAATCCCTGGATGGTGCAAATGGTTACATGCTCAGCTACTAACCGAAAGGCTGGCGCCTCTGATCTACTTCTGAAAGATCACAACCATGGAAAACCCTTTGGAAACCACATCTACTCTGACACACGTGGGGTCACCATGAGCCTTTTTTTTTTTTTTTTTTTTTTGAGAATAAAAGAAATCGTTATCACTTTAAGGTCCCCAATAACTGTTACGTGCTTAAACTTATAGCCCTCAAATAAGTGCACATGTTCTGCATTCTGCCTTTGTGGATGGACAGCAACTAGTCCAACAGTGTTCCAACAATTACTCTTAAGTAGCACCAGTGACCATTCTACCACTTGCTCAGTCTCTGGAGCAGCCAGCCCCTAGAACTTGTAGAATTCCTGGGCTCCAAGGGGCTTGGTTTTCCAACCTCTAAATGATGTCTCCCTTCCCAGGTGCTGGGACTGTACAACACCCTCAATCCTGAAGCATCTGCCTCACCTTGTTGTGTGCCCCAGGACCTGGAGCCCCTGACCATCCTGTACTATGTCGGGAGGACCCCCAAGGTGGAGCAGCTCTCCAACATGGTGGTCAAGTCCTGTAAGTGTAGCTGAGATGCCACCTGCGACATAGAGAGAGGGAGAGAGAACTGCCACTGCCCGACTGCCCGCTCCTCGGGAAACACAAAAGCAACAGACCTCACCTGGAGGCCTGGAGCCCCCAACCTTCGGCTCCAGGCAAATGGCTGAGTTGGAGGTTCCCTTTTGGGACATTTCTCTTTCTTGTTGGCTCTGAGAATCACTGTGGTAAAGAAAGTGTGGGTTTGGTTAGGGGAAGGCCGAACTCTTCAGAACACACAGATTTTCTGTGATGTAGACAGAATTGATGGGGACAGAGGAAGAGGGATGGAAGTGGACACGTCGTACAGCAATGGGATTTGGGATATCCTAGGGAATAGAAAGGGCAGAAAATGGCTGGGACAGGGACAGACTTGAAGACACTTCTGATCTGAGGTCAGATTTGCTCATCACTGCACCAAATCTGCTCTAGGGAATCTGGATTATGTTATACAAAGCAAGCATTCTTCTTCAGACAGGTTACCAAGACTAAGTCCCAGAATTGTATCTCGTACTACCTGGAATTAAGGACAAACCTGTTCTTTTTGCAAATTGCCCTCTCTACATCAATCAGCATCATGGGTCATTACAGAGAGCAAGTCCAGGTAATGTAGTTCTCGGGCCTTCTACTCTGTTGGGTCCTGTGGATATGCTGAACTCAGAAGCAGAGGGTGGGAGTTAACCCTCTCCTGACTGGCCTCTGGATCCCTCCTCTCGCCTTCTTCCTCAATTGTATTTCCCCTTGGACATTTGGCTAGACACCTTCCAGGTCAAGTTGCACATATTGGGATTGTGGGTCTGTGCAACCTCGGGGCATTATGGTCTCCCCCTCCTACCCCTCAAGACCCTGTGTTTCTTTGGTGTCCCTGGAAGCAGGTGCTACATGTGAGGCATTCGGGGAAGCTGCATGTGTGGCACACACTGACTTGGCCCCAGATGCATAGACTGAGGTATAAAGACAAATATAAATATTACTCTCAAAATCTTTGTATAAATAAATATTTTTGGGGAATCTTGAATCATTTCATCTTCTGGAAGATTGTTTCTAGAGCAGTAAAAGCCTTATTCTAAGGTAAAGTCTAACTCAGTAAATATCCTTGATTACCCTTTCCTTACTGTGGGTCCAGTTCTACTAATCAGAGATAACTGGAATCTGGGCAGAGAATTTCTCAAACATTCAATACATTGCTTAGTGTGAATACCCTGGGCAGACTCAGATGCCTTCTGCCATCTGGGAAGATTACACTATGGCTCATGCTCCCTTCCTTCCTGCAGGGTGTATTATTCTCAGACACACATAGGCAGTTCCTCAGATTTGCAGAAAATATACGAATCTGGTAACTGTGAGCATCATCCTTTGGTGGGAACTCTGGCATATGGACATGTGTTAGTTTGTACATTCACTAGGATGTTAGCAACAACACCATTTTTAAAAATCTCATCCAACTCCCCAAGTCAGCTGAGAACAGAGAAAATGTCTGTGACAAATGGACTAAGAATATGAGGTAAATTCTGTTATTAGGTTAAACCTCAAGAGCTAACCAGGAACTCCTTATTCAGAGTCTGGGCCTCTCATCAGGAGGACTCTAGGGAGCAAAAGAATAAGGGCAAGAAAAGCACAATTCCATAGTTCCCTTTTGAGATCATCCATCCCAGAGCAGCAATGCGGATTTCTATGGTGGAATTCACATCCACCTGAAGCAAGCATCTCCAGTGAGTAGAGAGAGATGTATCATCTAGCGGCTCCTAAAAACGTGCCTCTATTGAGATCACTCTACCACTGGAAAAAAAGTCCATCCGAAGCTAAAATTTGTAGGTTGAAGGCTATGTACATGCTTGTGTGTGTGTGTGTGTGTGTGTGTGTGTGTGCGTGCGCGTGCGTGCAGGTATGTGGACAGCTTGTTCCTTTCGGAGTTTTCCCAGATTGAACTCTGGAGTTTGGTCACCGAGACTTGTTTCCTGCTTTGCCAATGCCCAGCCAATTCTAAGGATTTCCCCCTCAGCCTCTATACCATATGGCACCCATTTACTTCCACTTGTACTTCAGGGGATCACGTCCCTGCTTTAAAATCATGGCTCGTGAGCTTGTGCTTTATCACCCAAGGGAGCCAGCCGGTGAGAGAGGGGATGCAGTGTGCCTGGTACCATAGTCATGGGCCATTGCTATCCCAAGTTTCAGCGTCTATCCACTGTGGCAGCCATTCTCAAATTTCAGTGGGCATGAGAATCACCCAAGCGTTTATTATAAATGTAGAATTTCAGGGTGCAGCTCTAGAGATGTCTTCAGGGCTGGTGTAGGGTCCAGGTTGCCTAAAAGCTACATTTTGAGGAGCACTGCATTACACCTCACATAGTTGGTCCTTACTTGAGGCTTCATTTAGGAAGAGGGAAATATTCTTCCTGGCCCTAGGATAATACATCTCCCATAATCAACTTCAAAGTGCATCCCTCAAACACTGGCCTATGGTTCATCCTAATGAACCAAGGCAACTAGATGTGCTTCCTGCGGGATCCCAAAGAAAACAGAACACACTCTGATTCCAAATGTTCTTTTTATGGAAGAGCTCTACTCTTAATCAGCAGATACAAATATGGGAAGGGATCTGGAGCCCAGTCTCCCCATTCTATACATCACGTAGAGGCACTACAGAACCTTAAACCATTGTCTGTCCGTCAAAAATACACGCTTGTTAGCTTGTTATGGGGGGTGGGAAGGAGTCCTGGTGGTGCAGAGGTTAGGTGCTTGGCTGCTAACTGAAAGGTGAGTGCTTCAAACCCACCAATGGCTCCACGGGAGAAAGATCTGGCAATCTGTTCCTGTAAAGATTACAGCCTAGGAAACCCTATGGGGCCGTTCTACTCTGTCCTCTAGGGTTGCTATGAGTCAAAATCAACATGATGGCAGCAGGTATGAGGGAGGGTAAAAAGAGATATTGGAAATGACACTTGCTACTGGAAGAAGGATTGTGTGATCAGTCTGGTTTATTACCAAGAAAAGGCCAGTGACAGTAAAGATGACTTGAAAGCACTTGGGTAAATGAAGGGAGAGATCTGGAATCTGGTCTTAGCATCTGAGTAGCACATGGTGAATGCAGTGGGAAATTTTCTTGAGGATTCAGTTCTAATTGGTTAATGGGTAATTCCAAGCACTTTAATTGGGCTAAACG
Source organism: Elephas maximus indicus (assembly GCF_024166365.1). Taxonomy (NCBI): domain Eukaryota; kingdom Metazoa; phylum Chordata; class Mammalia; order Proboscidea; family Elephantidae; genus Elephas; species Elephas maximus. The sequence continues at coordinate 88,693,131 of NC_064828.1, read as the reverse complement.
TTCTTTTACTGGGCTCATACCCTTTATCCCTTTTCATAAGGTCCATATGGTGAGTCTCCCCAAATCCCTTCTTTCCCAATTCTACTCATCAGCAGGGGACTTATGAAGGAATTCTACTTTGTTTCCTAACTAATTCACAACCAAATGAGCAAATAGCTAAGATGGTTCTCAAACTACTATCCAGAAGTCCTAAGAGCTTCTGGAATACATTCTTTCCTTTCCTGCAAACAACAGACCTCATCCCTCATAAGCAAATAAATGCTTCAATGTACCCAAATCTTTGTTTTCATTCACTATGAAGGTAATAAAGTCCCTTTTCTCTCTGCCTTTTTGGGTGTCATTTTTCTTTTAGGATTTCAACTCTGAGTCTATAACATCTTGTTGTGAAATAGAAACCCCGGACTCTGGGTTCTCATCCGATAACTCCTCAAAGCAGCGAAGTCAGTCCTTCAGTGGGCCCTGAGGCTCAACTTTTCAACCTTTTCTCTAGCAGAAGCCAGAGAAGACCTGGGAAAGATGAGGAACCAAGAGAGCAGAGGTTCAGGCAGAGACCAATCAGGGGGCAGAACTACATTATTCTGATCAACCATTTAGGGAAACGATGTGCAACTGGACAGAGTTGCACATGCCCCCCCAGAGGAAGACCTGTGGGCACGCCTGCCTGCTGTGGCCTTGTAATGGAGACATTTAAATGTCCCAGCTTCCCAGGTATGGGGGCTGCCCTTGGGGAATAGCCTGGACCCACAATCTGTTAAAATGTAAACATAAAACATCTCTTCATAGCTCACATTTTTAAAATGAAGTTTAAAAAAATGCCCAGCATGGAAATAAAATGAAAAGTCGATCCATCCCATTTCCCTCTTGCTTCCCTCTTACTGATTGTTGGGAAATTAGTAAATGGAAAAAAGAAAATAAAAATAGAATTACTTTATTAATCTTAGAAACCAGTAATTCCAAAGGTCGCCTTGACCCTGCTCACGTGGGCTGCAGCACAGGGGCTTTCCTCCACTCTCTGTGGAGTATGCCCCTTTTTTGATAGAGGCTCCCCCTCTCCGCAGACCCTTTGGAAAAGGATGAAGAACTTTGGTTGAAAATGATGTTGGGGTACAAAATAGAGCTTAACACTGCAATCTGGAAAAGATGAGGAAGCAAAATGCAAATAGCCAAAGAGCCTCTTTTATATCATCTCTGTGCGGTAGCAGGAGAGGGACAGAGAGAAGACCTAAGCAGCGTGGGGGGAGGGGGGAGGAATAAAAGGGAAGGTAAAAGATACATGTATACTCTGGCAGGGTGCTGCATCAGTTGAATGTCCCCACTGCCAAGTTCCATCAGAACCCAGCTGATCTGTTTTCCTGTCATCCCAGTAAAGGTCTGGATTGGCAACTATCCACTACCACTTCTGCTTGAAGGCTCTGGGGACTCTGAGGCAGCAAAAATATACTACGGCGCCCTCGAAGCACTGGTGGATGCTTCACCCTCAGTCACACGCTCAGGAGTAGTGAACGTAGGTCCTTCCTCCGTGTGTGCGGTTCATCTTTTAGTGTGAGCCGGATCTGAAAAGACAAAGTCAACCACTAAGCGACTGAAATGAGAGCGTGGGCCTGACTTGTGTACAGCAATGTCTGGTTTATTTAACATCACTGAAGAAGGAAGGAGTGGTAGCCCAAAAAAATGAAGTTCACCTCGACTACGAAACTTTCTATTTTAACCACTTTTGTTAGAAACCATTCTAAAGCAGCTCATTCCCCTGCTGCTGCTTTTTTTTAATGCAGTTCTCTTAGTTTCTTTTTTCTCTTTCCTGGATAAAAACACTTTATCCCATTTGATTCGTCAATAGAAGATGCTAAACATGTTCATCTTTTCTAGAAACTCAGGGTCACCATTATTGACATTCGTTATCGAACTGCAATGGAAAAATGGTTCTATATATGCTTTTGGATTTTTCTAAATCTTCCCTCAATGTCGGGCTGTCAGATAATACTTTGCCTTCTACCTTCGGCCCCCACAATACACACCTACACACCCACAATGCAGTTCAAGAAAAAGAACATTACCATTAACCTTGAATCTCCGTGAGACCCTCCCTTTGCTTCCCATTTCCACTATCCTGAATTTTGTGTTTATCCTTGTTTGCTTTTTAAAAATAAATTTGCCTACATCCCTAAATAATATATTGTTTAGTTTCATGTGGTTTTGAATTTCATAGTACTGTGTGACTATTCTCATATGTGATCTCAGTATACCATTGGAAGAGTTTCTCTAGGTACACAGGTAGGAGTGGAATTGCTGGGTCTTCAATCTCTCTATGTAATGACAAATTATTCTCCAAAGTAGGTGTACCTTTCACACTCCTTCTGGCAGTGGATAAGCTTCCCCTACATCTCCACATTCTCAAGTACTGCCCGAGTTTTAACATTTTGCCAATCAAGTGAGCGTACAATGGTATCCTGCTGTGGTTTTAATGAGCAGTTGAATGAGGCTGAGCACTTTTCAAGACTCTGTTGGGCATACATGCTTCCTCTTCTGTGAAATGCCTGGACGTGCCTTTTGCCTATTTTCCTACTGAGTTGTTTACTATTATTCTAACAGCTTTATTGAGGTATAATTCATATACCATACAATCTACCCGTTGAAAGTGTACAATTCAGTGGCTTTAGTACATTCAGAGTTGTGCAGCCATCACCAAAATCAATTTTAGAACATTTTCATTATCCGAAAAGAAATCCCAAACCTCTTAGCCATCACTACCAATCTCCCCATTCCCCCGACACTTGGTAACAACCACTAATCTACTTTCTGTCTCTATAGATTTGCCTATTCTGGCCATTTCATATACATGGAATCATACAATATGTGGTCCTTTGTGACTGGCTTGTATCACTTAACATAATGCTTTCAAGGTTCATCCATATTGTAGCAGCTGTCAGTATTCCAGTCCTTTTTATAGCTGAATTATTTTCTGTTGTGAGAATATACCACATTTTATTTATACACTCATCAGTTGATAGGCATCTGAGTTGTTTCCATGTCTTGGCTATTATGAATAATGTGGCTGTAAACACTCATGTGCAAGTTTTTCTGTGGACATGTTTTCATTTCTCTTGGGTACACAGCTAGGAGTGGAATTGTTGGGTCATACAGTAACTCTGGAAACCCTGGTGGCGTAGTGGTTAAGTGCTATGGCTGCTAACCAAAGGGTCGGCAGTTTGAATCCGCCAGGCGCTCCTTGGAAACTCTACGGGGCAGTTCTACTCTGTCCTATAGGGTCACTATGAGTCGGAATCAACTCGACGGCACTGAGTTTGGTTTTGGTTTTTATAGTAACTCTATGTTTAATATGAGGAACTGACAAAACTTCTCTACGGTGGCTCCATCATTTTACATTCCCACCAACAATGTATGGGGGTTCCAATTTCATCACATCCTTGCCAGCACTCATTATTATTATTTTCAGTCATCCTAATGGGTATGAAGTGGTATCTTTTGTTCTGATTTGCATTTCCCTAATGATTAATGATGCTCAGCATCTTTTCACGCACTTATTGGCCATTTGTACCACTTTTTGGAGAAGTGTCTATTCAGATCCTTTGCCCATTTTTAAACAGGGTTGTCTTTTTTATTGCTGAGTTGTAAAAGTTCTTTATATATTCCAGAAAGAAGTCCCTTCTCAGATATATGCTTTGCAAAAAAATATCCCCCATTCTGTGAGTTGTTGTTTTACTTTTTTGACGGTGCCCTTTGAAACACAAAATTTTAAAATTTTGATGTCCATTTTATCTAATTTTTCTTTTGTTGCTTATGCTCTTTGTATCATATCTATGTAACTGTTAATTTTTAGAGGTTCTTTGCTTAATATCTCAATAATAATTTTTTTGGTTCTGTATGCTACAGGCATCTTGTAGCTTGTCTTTTTCATTCTATGGTATGCTTTTAATATCTTTTTCTTTGTTTTTAGTATTCGAGAGTTTTAGTACAATGTGTCCAGCTATCAATTTTTTTGTCATTTACTGGAATTCACTGAATTAGTTCTAGAAAATTTTTAGCCACTATCTCTTCAAATATTGTCCCTTTTCTGTTTTTTCTTTCTCTGCTGCACACCATATATTTTATTTAAATCCATCTTCAAGTTCATTAAATCTCTCTTTAGCTGGGTCTAACCTTCAGTTAAACTCATCCATTGATTTTTTTAAAAAAATTTTAAGAACTATATTTTTTCAATTCTAAAAGTCTCATTTAGTTATTTTTCAAATGTGGTTGGTTGTAATTTTCATCTGTTAGTCTTACTTATTATATTTTCACTCCCTCCCTTCATTTCTCTAAACATATCAGAAAGTTTATTTTGTACTGTTTGATAATTTCAAGATGTTAGTCTTTGCCAGTCCAATACTGTTATCTGTTGTTTTTTCCTCATGGTGCCATGTTTCCTTATTTGTTCTGTGATTTTAATCTGGAACTTCACATTTCTTGGAACTTTATCTGTTGGAATTATTTGAGGCTTATGTTGAAGGAGTCATCCAGAGAGGATTTACTTAGGACTACCTTAAACTAATTTCGAGTCTTAGGTTTTTCGGGCCACCCAGGGAATGTGAATTCATGCCCAAGCTTACATGAGGGCCAGCTTGTGGTTATAAATTATTAGCGGAGATTCATTTACTCTACCCCACCCAGCACCAAGGTTTAAGACAGACATTTTTCTTTATAGTGCCTGAGGGGATGGAGGTAGGATGGGAGGGGACGGTATATTTCTAGTTCACCTTTATATGGAGAATATAGCCCTCTGGGATTCCATCTTTCTGTGAAGGGTCTCCTGTTAGATCCCCACTTTGGGATTTGCTTGTTGTCCCATAAACCCTGCTATGATTTTGGTCCAGAGTACTTTTAACCTCATTCCTGCTTGGTGATCCAATGATGGGGCATCAACCATAAGAGTGAGACATGTATATAGGACAACAATGTTACTGCATTGTTTCCCTCACTGCCTCTGTGGCCATGATCACAGCCCTGCTCTTTATTTGTAGAACTCTTAAAAAACCAGCTATTGAAGCTAACCCATCCTCTTTTTCACTTTGATGTCCTGGCCTGGGAATTTTTTTTTTGTTAAATGTCTATGGATGTCTTATTTACCTAGTGCTACTATTTTTTTTTACTACAACAGAAATGCCGCAAGTGGATGGCTTAATAATCAGAAATTTATTTTCTTACACTTTAGGAGGCTAGAAGTCTGAATTTAGGGTGCCAGCTCCAGGGGAAAGCTCTCTCCTCTCTCTGTTGGCTCTGGGGGAAGGTCCTTGTCATCAATCTTACCCTGGTCTAGGAGCTTTTCAGGGCAGGGACCCTAGGTCGAAAGGACATGCTTTTCTCCTGGTTCTTCTTGCTTCATGGTAATGAGGTCCCTCTCCTCTCTGCTCACTTCTCTCTTTTGTATCTTGAAAGAGTTCACTCAAGATACAACCTAATCCTGTAGATTGTGTCCTGCTCATTAACACAACCAACAGTTCACTCTCCAAATGCATCATAACCGCAGACATAGAGGCTAGGATTTACAACACATGGGACAATTACATGAGTTCACAAAACGGAGGACAACCACACACTACTGGGAATCATGGCCTAGCCAAGTTGACGTACATTTTTGGAGGTCACCATTCAATCCATGACATTGGATCATACTGTGTATTTATACACTCACTTGGCATTTATCAAATAAATAAAGCCACATCTTATTCGGTTAGTTATAAAGTCAATAAGCAACACAAACATAAAATAGCATCAAAATCACCCTTAAAAACCTCAAAGCTCCTGTAAATTATAGTACACTGATTTGACAGCTATCAGTTTTCCTCCAGCCTCAAGAGAGACTGCTGTTCTTCAGTTAGCACCAGATTAAAGTACCCGGCTTGTGTTTAAGGCCTCAGTGAATGACACATGTATATTTTTAAATGCTGTGATCAATGTTTGCCAGGGTAAGACACACTATGAGAGGCTCTTGGGAATGGAGAACTACTGCGGGAACAGCAGATTTGCATTTCATGCTCATTGAGGCATAAGTTCCCTGAGAGTAATGATGGATAGACTCACCCAAACTATCTAAATTATTCTTTCTTTCACTTTTTTTCGGGGGGGGGGGAGGGGCACAACTTCATTGCCTCGCATGCATGTACCACTTCTTTCCCCTGCTAAGCTCTTGTGTGTGCACAGATCATGTCTTACAAACTTTCAAATGATGCAGAGCACCCAGCATTTGGAATGTAAACAGGCACATGTGAACGACTCAGTAAATATGTGATCAGCTGATGTGGGAAATGATCGATAGCAGTGATACCCCTATGGGTAGCACAAGACTTCAGGTAACGATACAAACTCTGCGAGAGGCCCGTGTGATAAGCAGCAATTCCCATTTCTTTTAGGCCGGCGTTCCTGCCACCCATCAGCTGTCTGAAGAAAAGAGATGCAAATTTTCAGTGAACTCCTCTGAATCAGAGTTTTCCTGTTCAGAAAAGACAGCCTTCATCAGGACTTCCTTGCCAGTAAAGAAGGCACAGACCTCAAACAATATGAACATATAATTGGATCTCTTTCTCTTTCTCCAAGGCCTGAAGTGAATAAGAAAAATAAAATAAAAAACTTAATTTTTAAAACTTCCTAAATATAGAGATTTTATAAATTGTGCCTCTTATATTTGTCCCTAAGCCTTGTCCAACTGATCAGGAATGCTCTGGTGTCTTCTGGCAATATTCTAGTTTGATAAGAAAAGAACTGAAACAATCAATTTATTTTTAACTTGAGTGACATTCACAGCAAGGGACAGCTGGGATGTAACGGCCAACCTGCTGCCCCTCACCTTCCTGGGCACAGCTCCAGTATGCAGGAATGAATAACACAGGCACAAGAGCATCAGATCCATTTCATGAAACCCTGCCTGGGTGACACAAAGGCGCTGGGCACAGCTGCAAGGGGTTTGTTCAGAGCAAAGGCAGCCAACCCCTGAGTAACTGAAATGCAGCCAAGTGGGAGAAGCGAGCTGGCTGACCACAGCAGCACCCCTGAGCTCTGATGCCCTCCCAGAAATCCTTCTTAATTTCTAATGCACAATGTCCACATTTGGTTCCATTAATACACGCTAAAATCAACATGGGAAACCCTGGTGGCATAATGGCTAAGTGCTACGGCTGTTAACCCAAAGCTGGGAGTTCAAATCCACCAGGCACTCCTTGGAAACTCTATGGGGCAGTTTTACTCTGAATCGACTTGACGGCAATCGATTTTGGTAAAACCAACATGAGCTCAAGTGTCCATCCAGGGAAGAAGGTTTACTTCCTTATTTGCAAATGAGTAAATGCTGAACACTTTAATAAGATGCTATTTTAAGGAACTGTACTGTAAAGAACTAAAGTCATTTATACAATAAGTCTAATTTTCCTCCGAAGAAAAATATACATAACTCTTTTCTGAAAATATCTTTTTGCAAACCTGTAAAAACTATGTTTCCTTTATTATGGTTCGTTTTCTTATTACAACAAACCAATAAGATGGGCATGATAAATGTATACCATGGAATAGAGACTCCCTGATGTAGGGAGGGATTTTGTCTGGTCCAGAAGAAAAATTTCTAGTTTGATAAAAATTCAGTCTCATTTTGACAGAAAAGGCCACATAAACCAGAGACACAGCAGCCTGAGACCAGAAGAGCTAGATGGTGCCTGGCTACAACCGATGCCTGCCCTGACAGGGAACACAACAGAGAACCCCTGAAGGAGCAGGAGAGCAGGGGGATGCAGACCCCAAATTCTCGTAAAAAGACCAGACTTAATGGTCTGAGACTGGAAGGACCCCGCTGGTCATGGCCCCCAGACCTTCTGTTGGCCCAGGACAGGGTCCATTCCCAAAGCCAACTCTTCAGACAGGGATTGGACTGGACAATGGGTTGGAGAGGGATGCTGGTGAGGAGTTTCTTGGATCAGGTGGACACTTGAGTCTATGTTGGCATCTCCTCCCTGGAGGGGAGATGAGAAGGTGGAGGGGGTTAGAAGCTGGCGAAAATGGACATGAAAAGAGAGAGTGGAAGGAGGGAGCGGGTTGTCTCATTAGGGGGAGAGCAATTGGGAGTATGTAGCAAGGTGTATATAAGTTTTTGTGTGAGAGACTGACTTGATTTGTAGACTTTCACTTAGTACACAAAAAAAATTAAAAAAAAAATTCAGTCTCGTTTCTTCTATAGTGGAAGGAGCATTAGTGAGTCAAAAAGGGTGCTGGATACCAGTTATTTGCATGAAGATCAGGAGAGCAGCAGATTTTCAATTGTTCAAGGAAGGTAAAAAGTAAGTGACCAGTGATTTTGAATTTTTTTTTGACTGCAACACACAGTAAAAAATACATCTTATATCGTCAATGAACATACACATATATATAATTATGACTTAATAAAAGTCTCATAAAACAAATATTTACCTTTACTGTAGGACTCTGGTATTTTTCTTTATGGAGCCCCTGGGTGGCACAAAAGTTAAACACTTGACTAACAGCTGAGAGATTGGTGGTTCAAACCCACCCAGACGCACACTGGAAGACAGGCCTGTCGACTGGCTTCTGAAAGGTCACAGCCTTGAAAACTCTATGCAGCAGTTCTACTCTGCACACACAGGGTTGTCATGCGTCGGAATCAATTCAACAGAGGCAACAACAACAACGAATTTTCCTTTCTATTCCAACTACTCCATGGGGGATGGGGTGGAGGGAGGGATAATGATGGCCGTACCCAGGGAGGTGCTAGTGAATGTTTAACAGCTGGCTCTCCACCATGAAACAAACAAGCAAATCCCCAATCCCGATTTCAAGGAAACAACATGAAGTTACTGAAGGCAGAGCTGGAAGAGACAGGCACCACCAGCTCTCACAAGCCTGATTGTGACCCACTAAACTATCCTACAGGGTCGCTATGAGTCGGAATCGACTCGACGGCACTGGGTTCTGGGTTAAACTGACTTAATGATCCATTAATGAGTCACGGCCCACAGTTTAAAAACCACTGCTCTCAAGTCTAGACATTCAAAGCTCCAGTAAACTCACAGAAAGCTGAGACGGACCAGTACGTATTGTTTCCAGGAGATACTGAATGAACGCACACGTGCTAGGTATAGGGATGACCAGCTTCCTGGCCATCAGAAGGGACACCTCATGCCTATTCTGACGAGAAGCGTCTCTGAACTACTCTTCCTTCAGCTTCCCCAAAACTGATTGTCTTGGAAAACTGAGGTGTACTTAGTAACCTTAGGAAGATCACCATCTCTATGAGCTTCAATTTCCTCATCTGTAATCTGGGAATATATATAGTTATATATGGAGCCCTGGTGGGAGAGGAGTTAAGAGCTCGGCTGCTAGCCAAAAGGTCGGCGGTTCAAATTCACCAGCCACTCCTTGGAAACCCTATGGGGCAGTTCTACTCTGTCCTATAGGGTCACTTGAGTCAGACAGGGGTGCTGTGAGTTGGAATCAACTCAATGGCAACAGGTTTGGTTTTGGTTTACGGGAATATAGGAATAACTTGTGTGCGTCACAGATTGTTGTAAGACTAAATAAAATAACCCATATAAAAGCATTCTAAAAATTTAAAAGGGCTCTGTAGGGCATTATTCACATGAAAATTAGTGAATTTAACAAATTTTATTTACAGGCAATTAAAAAAAATCATCTCTCTTAGCATCTGAGCTCATCAATTATTTCCGCCCTCTTGACTCTCTGTGGTTCTCCCAGATTCTGAAATCTCTGGCTGCCTCCCTGGACTTCTCCACTGGCTCCGTTCTCAGCCCTCTGCACTTCTTCCTTACACTCTTTCTTTTGCTTTAACAGGTAGCTCTATAAAGATGATTCTTAAATTCTACATCATCTGGCTCTGACTTCTTCTTAGCTTTCTTGTGGACCTTTTTGAGTTTAATGTTAAGAAATCACCTCAAACTTGACTTAAAATATTGGCAGTATTATCTTCCTACCCAACCATAATACTGGATGCTCTAATTCTGTCAATGGCACTAGTATTAGCTCAGTTATCAAGGTTTAATTTATAGACCTTCTAAAAAGTTTTAGAAAGCAAAGATGTCACTTTGATGACTAAGGTGTGCCTGACCAAGCCATGGTCTTTTCCAATTGCCTCATATGCATGTGAAAGCTGGAAAATGAAAAAGGAACACAGAAGAATAACTGATGCACTCAAATTGTGGTGACAGCAAAGAATATTCAATACACCATGGACTGCCAGAGGAACGAATAAATTGGCCTTAGAAGAAATACAACCAGAATACTCCTGAGACGTGAGGATGGTGAGACTTTGGCTTGGTTACTCTGGACACGTCATCAGGAAAGACCAATAGCAAGAAAAGGGCTAATGAAAATGAGGAAAGCCCTTAATGAGATGGATTAAGACAGCAGTCACAATCATGGACTCAAACACATCAATGATCATGAAGACGGCACAGAACCTAGCAGCATTTCATTCTGTTATTACATATAGGGTCACCATGAGTTGGAACTGACTCAACAGTAACTAACAATAATATTTATCATTTATACCACCATCATTTCCCCCTATCTAATCAGGTACCAGGTCCTGTTGGTTCATGCCTTAGGCTGTCTCTCAAACAAATCTCCCTTTTCATAATCACTATCTATATCCTCTCAACTAGGCCCTTATTAGTTTGATCCTGAATTATTATACCTGTTTCAAAGCTAACCCACCCCCCCACCCAGCTCTAATCCTGACAGGTTAACCTTTTAAATTCAGCATCAAGATAGTCAATAATAGCAAGTATTGATCTATCACTTATTCTGGCAATATATAAAGTGCTTACTGCATGTATTGTTTCATTTAACCCTATATTTACATAGACGCTAGGAATCTAAGGGTAAAGTGGGGGAAATCCATTGTTTCTGTCTGCCTAGCATCCCTTCTTCTCTGTTTCTGGTTTTAGACCCTCTCATGTCCTCTGGGAAATTGTTCTCCAGCTCCTCCATTCCAATTAAGTGACTATGGCCAGACTGCAAATGATAAGTCTCATACCCCCTTGATCACAAAAGTTGGCAGGTGATCCAGGTCTGGCCAAAGTCCTTATCCTCTTGACCACAGCAACTGCCTCAAGAGATGGTCATGTGATCTAAGCCCAGCCAATCAGTCTTTCTTTGGGATTTATGTATACTAAAGTAGAAAGAGAAAAGTTCTCTTTACTCCATTGTCATTAAGCTGGAAAGAATAGGCTGGAGTCGCCCAAACCACACCCTTCATCTGACCTTGCTATATAGAAGTCATATGAAGCAGGAGAGATGAAGGGGGGGTCAATGAAGCTATGACAAAAAATAAAAAGCTATGAAGAAAGACGGAAAGAAAGAACATGGGGCAGAGAGGGACTGAGAGAATGATCTGACCACATGAAATTCTTGGATCCGCCTTTATCCTTTCCAGTAATGTGAGTAAATAAATCCCTCTTTTTCCTTTTTTTAAATTTTTTTTTTCCCCCTTAGGAGTCTGAGTTGGGTACTGTTACTTGCAACCAAATGCATTCTAAATACTACCATTGGCGACCCAGATATCAAAATTATTAGAATAAAGGTGAAAGCTGAAGTTCTGAAAATAGGCCCAGAAGAGAGGAGAAAACCCAAGGGCAGAACTGACTCAATGTACTCAGATAAAGGGCCACTCCATTGTTCTTTGCTGGACCTAGCCAGGGATTTGGTAGAAAATTCATCTTGGAACTGTGCCCTCTATTTTTTAAAGAGAACCAGATGAAAAAATACACAAACCTTGGGGCAGTAAGAAGCATTCCTAATATGACTGTTGTAATGATTCAGTTAAAAAATCTATGTAAAAACTACAGTACCTAGGGTATAGCAGGTACTCAGTAAATGGGGGGGGGTGCAAATGATTAAAGCACTTGGCAGCTAACCAGAAGGTTGGAGGTTTGAGTCCATGAAGAGGTGCCCTGGAAGAAAGGCCTGGCAATCTACTTCTGAAAAATCAGCCATTGAAAACCCTATGGAGTGCAGTTTTATTCTGATACACACGGGGTTGCCATGAGTTGAAACCGTCTCTATAGCAACTGGAGGAGGAGGAGAATTACTATTATGATTTTTCCCAAAATATAATGACAGTATGAAGGGAGAACTGAAAAACTCAAATTACCATGTAAGAGGATAAAGTATCAGTTTGAAGGCTTTATATAGTAGATTAAAACTTCACTTCTTCAAGGGCTTTCTCTTAAGAAAAAAAAAGTTTTTGTTTGTATTCTTAAAAAGTAATCCATACACAAATTAAAAAAAAAAAAAAATCCAACAATACAGAAGGGTGTAGAGTGAAACTATCTCTTCTACCCTGAATCTTTGTTCTTGGGTCTCCAGGTTTGCACATGTTGCTGTGTGCCATCAAGTTGATTCTGACTCATACTGACCCTACAGAACAGAGGCAAACTGCTCCAAAGGGTTTCCTAGGCTGTAAATCTTTATGGTGGCAGATTTTCAGGTCTTTTCTCCCACAGAGCCACCAGGTGGGTTCAAATCGCCAACCTTTCAATTAGCAGCTGAGCACTTAACCATTGCACCACCAGGGCTCCTTTCTATATACATTAAAAAAAAAAAAAAAAACCACTGCCGTCAAGTCAATTCTGACTTATAGAGACCCTATAGGCCAGAGTAGAACTAACCCCGAAGAGTTTCCAAGGAGCCCCTGGTGGATCTGAACCGCTGAACTTTTGGTTAGCAGCCACAGCACTTAACCACTAAGCCACCAGGGCTTCCCTCTGTAAATATATAGGGTATATATTCCCCCTCTTTTTATACAAACAGGAGAATATATATATATATATATTTTTTTTTTTTTGCATGTTTTACTTCACAAGGTACCTCAGAAATTGTTCCATATCAACATAAACATCTACTTCAAAGGAACACTTTAGGTAATTCATGGAATTACTATTCATATTCCAAGATACCTCTTTACTGTGGGTCTTCCTGTGATCCTCACCATCGCACGCTCTAGTTCCACAGCTTGTTGTAAGGAAAACAGAAATGGACCCTAGAATCGGTCTGTCATCTTGTTATTGTGCAACCAGGAGATAACAGGAAACAGCTTCTTCCTCTCTTTAAACAAAGGCCCATCCAGGAGAGAATCCCAATGAAGCAGGAGCTAAAGCCCCAGCTTAACGTTTGGAGACACTATTACAAGTGATAGTTCCTTAAGTGCTCGGAAAGGGAAAGGGGAAGTTTGCCCTCATATTAGCATCATTTAAAAGACTAGAAAGAAGGCTGTTGGTGAAAAGAAGTTTGACCCTACCTGGGAATAATGACACCTTTACTGCATAGATTCTGATGGTTAGACAAAGATGAGACAATCCAGCTGACAATGCTACTAATTTTAGAGGTTAAAGCCACTGGGAACTCGGTGTACAAACTGGGAGATCAAATGTCAGGTCCCTATCACCACAAAGCAGATGTTCTCTGAATCCTTTGAATTAAAGCTTGAGTTCAACTATCACCAATCCTTTGCTTGTAAAGTTCTTCCTATTAGTTCTCTTTTAAAGGCTCCTGAACATGTCATTATTTTATATTTACCTTTCAAACTAATCCAGACAGCCCACTACGCATTTTTATTACTCTTCACTTGATTCTGTAGAATGTATCATATCTCTGGCTATTACATTCCACTGCACGCCCATCTCTAACCTACTACAAGGTAGCCTCTTTTTTGTCTATTAACAGTGAAAGAATGATTTGAGTAATTTTTCAACTTTCTATGACTTATGCACCATCAACTAAGATTTTTAGTTTTACTTTCTGTAGCTTGTTTCATGAAAATTATAAATTTATTTTAATTTTTCATACATAAAATTAGCGTTTGAATATGCTCTTTTAACTTTTATCTTCCCTCCTCTCTTCCCTTCACCCCCACTGTTGGTATGCACCCTTGGTTGAGAAACGCTGTATTAGACTTAAAGATTCATTGTGCTATTTCTTTTTAATCTAGTCCATAAAATGCTCTTTTCTACCCCTAGAAAATCTTGCCCTAAATGTTAAAATTTTCTATTTTTCAGATCATAGCAATCTTAGCTTCACAGAATGGTAGTATGGTGTATAGGTTATGTCAGTTAGGGTGTCCGTGTATTTGGTGAGGTTAAATCTACTGTATCACGTGAAACTGTCAATTCATCTGTCTCTTAACTTTTTATCTTTATTAAAAACAAAACTAATGTGGTAGGCAGTCTTTAAGAGGTGATTCTTGTGTAATTCCTTCTTCCCCTTGGGTATGGAACGGACTTAATGACTTAGCAAAAGTTATGGTACGTCACTTCCAAATTAAGTTATGAAGATTGTGCCTTCTGCCTTGGGTGACCTCTCACTCCCTCATGATTGTTTGGCCAGAAGAGGCCAGCTGCCCTGTTATAAGGCAGTCCTTTGGAGAGGCCCAAGTTAAGGCAGGCCTGCCAACAACCATGTTAGTGAGTTTGGAAGCAGATGCCCCCAGTCCAGCCTTCAGATGAGTCTGCAGTCCCCAGTCAATAGCTTGACTGAAACCGCAGCCTGGACGTCTGACTCGTAGAAACTGAGAGATAATAAATGTTTGTTATTTTAAGCTGCTAAGCTCTGGGATAACTTGTTATATGGCAATAGATAACCAATACAACCATAACCTCACCTACCAACTAAGAAAACACCTGTATTAAGTGTAATGCTTGGACAGTAGAATATTGTGGTTACTTGAGACTTTTTTTTGTCAATTGGGGTTAAGGCCAAATTTCTCTTTGCTTCAAACCTTGCTGAAAATCTTCGTAAATCAATTAGTGTATTTTTCTGCCAAAAACAGCTGAGTCTTTGATGACTGAAGATTGAGACTGCTCTAGGTGTCACTTGATAGTTAAAACAAAACAAATAACAAAAACAAACAAAAAAAAATCAACATTTTCATATGCAATATCTCATCAAGTCTTTATGATAACCCCATAAAGAAGACATAGCAGCTATTTTAATTCTGGTGCTTAGCAAAGTATCTGACACATGGTTGGCATTAAAAAATATTTTTAAATGAATATATTTCCATCTTGCAGATGAAGGAACTGAGCCTAGAGAAGTAACTAACTTATTCAAGATTACACAGCTACATAAGCATGGGAACAGAATCCATGGTCAGGATTTTTTTCAACTATACCATGTCACCTTAGGGATTTGCTACTTGCATCATTTTCCTTGGTGTTAAGGGTAATAACTTTTTTTTAAATAATGAAATGTTCAGTTAATTTAAGTTTTATTTTACTTTTTATTTTCCTATGGGGGCTGTGGTGGCATGAATGAAAAGTAGATACAAGCCAGCGTTACATTCTGAAAATGGTCAATTCATAAAGTATGGGTACATACACCCTAGTTTGCTACTGAGTCAGTTGTTAAAGATTTGTATTTAAATCTCTCCTTAACTTTTTAGTTGTCCATAAGAAATGGATTAAATACCTTTGGCATATTGAACACAGGCATTGCACTATATGCCTGCTTTTTCCCCCACATAGGTTTCTGTCTGAATGAACACAGCCTCTGAACACCAGGAAGAAGCTGATTACAAAAAATGGCACAGAGTTTCTCTACTCCCTCTCAAAAGTCCAAGGGACAGAAAGCAGTATAGAACTAGGTACTAAAATACCCATAACTTACAGGCTATGAACATTATATACTGCATAGCTGATCTTAACACTGGCTAGAGACTTAACTGATAAATGTTAAATCTTATGACGACAATAGAAATTCATCTTGTACCCAACATTCACTTGTTGAATACCTACTATATGCCCAGCACTGTGAAAAGCACTGGAGATGCAGAGATAACAGACAATTCTTAATCCCTATGGGAGTTTATAATCTAGTGGTAGAGGCCAACAATAAAATAAAAAAGACATATTTTCACAAAGGGTGCAAAGCTAAGGGGTAGGAGTGGGTACTGGTGGTCAGTGAATGATTTTGAAAAAGATGACAAGAGTGAGAATTGAAGCATGGGCAGGAGTTAGCCAAGGACAGAAGGGATTTCTAGGAAGAGGAAACACCTTGTCTAATGCATAGAAATTTAAGACAACATGGCAAGTGGTTTAGAATGACTGGAATTTAAAGGTATGCATTGGGGAAGTGGTAGAAAACATGAGTAGAGAAGAGATCACAATATGTAGGGCCTCGGTTAGCTGGTCTACTATGCCAGGAATGACAAATTGAAGGGGAATGGTGTTTCATTTATCATCAGAAAGAACATTTCAAGATCTATCCTGAAGAACAATGCTGTCAGTGATAGGATAATATCTGTAAGCCTACAAGGAAGACCAGTTAATACTACTCTCTTGGTCATCTAGTGCTGCTATAACAGAAATACCACAAGTAGATGGCTTTAACAAAGAAAAATTTGTTTCTTCACAGTAGAATAGGCTACAAGTCCAAATTCAGGGCGTCAGCTCTAGGGGAAGGGTTTTTCTCTTTGTCGGCCTTCTCCTCAATCTTCCCCCAGACTAGGAGCTCCTCCACACAGGGACCCTGGGTCCAAAGGATGCGCTCTGCTCATAGCAGTGCTTTCTTGGTGGTATGAGATTCCCGTGTCCCTCTGCTCTTGATTCTTCTTTTATATCTCAAGAGATTGCCTCACTAACACAATTACCACCCCTCCTCCCTCATTAACATCACAGAGGCAAGATTTACAACATATAGGAAAATCACACAATACCAGGAATCAGGGCCTAGCCAAATTGATACACACATTTTTGGAGGGACATAATTCAATCCATGACAACTATTATTCAAATTTACCCACCAACCACTAAGGCCAAAGATGAAGAAATGGAAGCTTTTTACCAACTTCTGCAGTCTGAAAATGATCAAACATGCAATCAGGATGCATTGATAATTACTGGTGATTGGAATGCAAAAGCTGGAAACAAAGAAGAAGGAACAGTATTTCGAAAATACAGCCTTGGTAATAGAATGACACTGGAGATCACATAATAGAATTTTGCAAGACCAATGACTTCTTCATCGCAAATACATTTTTTCAACAACATAAACGGTGACAATACACATGGATCTCGCCAGGTGGAATACATGGGAATCAAATCAACTACATCTGTGGAAAGAGATGATGGAAAAGCTCAATATCATCAGCCAGAGCAAGGCCAGGGGCTGAGTGTGGAACAGACTATCCATTGCTCATATGTAAGCTCAAGTTGAAGCTGAAGAAAATTATAAAAAGTCCAAGAGAGCTAAAATACAACCTTGAATATGTTGTTGTTGTTAGGTGCCATCAAGTTGGTTCCGACTCATAACGACCCTATGCACAACAGAATGAGACACCGCCCAGTCCTGAGCCATCCTCACAATCGTTGTTATGCTTGAACCCAGTGTTGCAGCCACTGTGTCAATCCACTTCGATGAGGATCTTCCTCTTTTCCGCTGACCCTGTACTCCGCCAAGCATCATGTCCTTCTCCAGGGACTGATCCCTCCTGACAACATGTCCAAAGTATGTAAGACGCAGTCTCGCCATCCTTGCTTCTAAGGAGCATTCTGGTTGTACTTCTTCTAAGATAGATTTGTTTTTGCTCTTTTGGCAGTCCATGGTATATTCAATATTTTTCAACAATACCACAATTCAAAGGCGTCAATTTTTCTTCAGTCTTCCTTATTCATTGTCCAGCTTTCACATGCATATGATGTGATTGAAAATAGTGGCTTGGGTCAGGCGCACCTTAGTCTTCAAGGTGACATCTTTGCTCTTCAACACTTTAAAGAAGAATAGATTTGACACATTGAACACTAGCGACCGAAGACCAGATGAGTTGTGGAATGACATCAAGGACATCATACATGAAGAAAGCAAGAGGTCATTGAAAAGACAGGAAAGAAAGAAAAGACCAAGATGGATGTCAGAGGAGACTCTGAAACTTGCTCTCAAACGCTGAGCAGCTAAAGCAAAAGGAAGAATTCATGGAGTAAAAGAACTGAACAGAAGATTTCAAAGGGCCTCTCGAGAAGACAAAGTAAAGTATTATAATGACATGTGCAAAGAGCTGGAGATGGGAAATCAAAAGGGAAGAACACGCTCAGCGTTTCTCAAGCTGAAAGAACTGAAGAAAAAATTCAAGCCTTGAGTTGCAATCGTGAAGGGTTCTATGGGGAAAATATTAAACGATGCAGGAAGCATCAAAAGAAGATGGAAGGAATACACAGAGTCATTATACCTAAAAGAATTAGTTGATGTTCAACCGTTTCAAGAGGTGGCATATGATCAGGAACCGATGGTACTGAAGGAAGAGGTCCAAGCTGCTCTGAAAACACTGGTGAAAAACAAGGCTCCAGGAATTGATGGAATATCTATTAGAGATGTTTCAACAAACAGATGCAGCACTGGAGGTGCTCAGTTGTCTATGCCAAGAAATATGGAAGACAGCTTCCTGGCCAACTGACTGGAAAAGATCCATATTTATGCCTATTCCCAAGAAAGGTGATCCAACCGAACGTGGAAATTATAGAACAATATCATTAATATCACTAACCTTGAATATATCCCACCTGAGTTTAGAGACCATCTCAAAAGTAGATTTGACACATTGAACACTAATGATCGAAGACCAGACGAATTGTGGGAGGACATCATACATGAAGAAAGCAAGAGGTCATTAATAAGACAGGAAAGAAAGAAAAGACCAAAATGGATGTCAAAAGCGACTCTGAAAGTTGCTCTTCCACGTAGAGTCGCTAAAGCAAAAGGAAGAAATGATGAAGCAAGAGAGTTGATCAGAAGATTTCAAAGGGTGGCTTGAGAAGACAAAGTAAAGTATTATAATGAAATGGCAAAGACCTGGAGTTAGAAAACCAAAAGTAAAGAACAAGCCCAGCATTACTCAAGCTGAAAGAACTGAAGAAAAAATTCAAGCCTGTAGTTGCAATATTGAAGGATTCTATATTGGAAACCCTGGTGGCGTAGTGGTTAAGTGCTACAGCTGCTAACCAAGAGGTCGGCAGTTCAAATCCACCAGGCGCTCCTTGGAAACTCTATGGGGCAGTTCTACTCTGTCCGATAGGGTCTCTATGAGTCAGAATTGACTCGATGGCAGTGGGTTTAGAGTGGGTATAGGGAAAATATTAAACAACACAGGAAGCATCAAAAGAAGATGGAAGGAATATACAGAGTCACCATACCAAAAAGAATTCATCGATGTTCAACCGTTTCAGGAGGTAGCATATGGTCAAGATCAGATGGTACCGAAGGAAGAAGTCCAAGCTGCACTGAAGGCATTGGTGAAAAACAAAGCTCCAGGATCCGATGGAATACCAATTCAGGTGTTTCAATAAATGGATGCAGTGTGGGAGGTGCTCACTCATCTATGCCAAGAAATTTGGAAGACAGATACCTGGCCAACTGACTAGAAGAGATCCATATTTATGCCCATTCCAAAGGAAATGATCTGACAGAACGTGGAAATTATCACACAATATCACACACATGTTAAATTTTGCTGAAGATCATTCAAAAGCAGTTGTAACGGTACATTGACAGGGAACTGCCTGAAATTCAAGCCAGATTCAGAAGAGGATGCGGAACAAGGGGTAATCATTGCTGATATCAGATGGATCTTGGCTGAAAGCAGAGAATACCAGAAAGATGTTTACCTGTGTTTTATTAACTATGCAAATCGACTGTGTAGATCACGACAAATTATGGATAACATTATGAAGAATGGGAATTCCAGAACACTTAACTGTGTTCATGCAAAGCTTGTGCATAGACTAAGAGGCAGTCATTGGAACAGAACAAGGGGATACTGCATAGCTTAAAGTCAAGAAAGGTGTGCGTCAGGGTTGCATCCTTTCACCATACTTATTTAATCTGTATGCTGGGCAAATAATCCAAGAAGCTGAACTACATGAAGAAGAACACAGTACTGGGATTAGAGGAAGACTCAAACAACTCACCCTATGTAAAGGACATAACCTTCCTCACTTCCTGAAAGCAAAGAGGCCTTGAAGCACTTACTGATGAAGATCAAAGACTACAGCCTTCAGTATGATTACACCTCAACATAAAGAAAACAAAAATCTTTACAACTGGACTAATATGCAACATCATATAAACGGAGAAAAGGCCGAAGTTCTCAGGGATTTCATTTTACTTGGACCCACAATTAACACCCATGCGAGCAGTAGTCATGAAATCAAAGGATGTATCGCACTGGGCAAATGTGCTGCAAAAGACCTTTTTTTTTTTTTTTTTTATTAACTTTTATTAAGCTTCAAGTGAACGTTTACAAATCCAATCAGTCTGTCACATATAAGTTTACATACATCTTACTCCGTACTCCCACTTGCTCTCCCCCTGTTGAGTCAGCCCTTTCAGTCTCTCCTTTCGTGACAATTTTGCCAGCTTCCCTCTCTCTCTATCCTCCCATCCCCCTTCCAGACAAGAGATGCCAACACAATCTCAAGTGTCCACCTGATATAATTAGCTCACTCTTCATCAGCATCTCTCTCCCACCCACTGACCAGTCCCTTTCATGTCTGATGAGTTGTCTTTGGGGATGGTTCCTGTCCTGTGCCAACAGAAGGTCTGGGGACCATGGCCGCCGGGATTCCTCTAGTCTCAGTCAGACTATTAAGTATGGTCTTTTTATGGGAATTTGGGGTCTGCATCCCACTGATCTCCTGCTCCCTCAGGAGTTCTCTGTTGCGCTCCCCGTCAGGGCAGTCATCGACTGTGGCCGGGCACCAACTAGTTCTTCTGGTCTCAGGATGATGTAGGTCTCTGGTTCATGTGGCCCTTTCTGTCTCTTGGGCTCTTAGTTGAAAAGACCTTTTTTAAAGTGTGAAAAAGCAAAGATGTCACTTTAAGGACTAAGGCGCACCTGACCTAAGCCATGATGTTTTCAGTTGTTTCATATGCACGTGAAGCTGGACAATGAATAAGAAAGAACGAAGAATAACTGATACCTTTGAATTACGGTACTTGTGAAGAATATTGACTACGCCATGGACTGCCAGAACCAAACAAACAAATCTGTCCTGGAAGAAGTATAGCCAGAATGCTCCTTAGAACGACATTCTCTTGGTCATCTAGTGCTGCTATAACAGAAATACAAGTGGATGGCTTTAACAAAGAGAAGTTTATTTTCTCACCGTCCAGTAGGCTAGAAGTCTGAATCCAGGGCACCAGCTCCAGGGGAAGGCTTTCTTTCTCTGTTAGCTCTGGAGGAAAGTCCTCGTCATCAGTCTTCCCTTGGTCTGGGAGCATCTCAGCACAGGAACCTCAGGTCCAAAGGACATGCTCTGCTCCCGGCACTCCTTTCTTGGTGGTATGGGGTCCCCAACTCTCTGCTTGCTTCCTTTTTCTCTTTTGTAAGATAAAAGGTGGTGCAGGCCACTACCTTTGGATCAGGGATGTGACCTCAGCAAGGGTGTTACATTCCACCCTACTCCTCTTTAACCACAAGCAGAGATTTCCCAATACTGGAAATCATGGCCTAACCAAGTTGACACATATTTTTGGGGGACACAATTTAATCTATGACAGTCATCATGCTTGGTAAAGTAGAAGGTCAACAAAAAAGAGGAAGACCCTCAATGAGATGGATTGACACAGTAGCTGCGACAACGGGCTCAAACGTAACAATGATTGTGAGGATGGTGCAGGACCAGGCAGTGTTTTCGTTCTGTCGTACACAGGGTCACCATGAGTCAGAACTGACTCCAGGGCACCTGACCACAACAGCCATTTTGGAAGAGCAGGAACCCTAGGGTCTGACTGAAAATGCATGGCATGTCCTTAGTGACTGCTTCTCCAACCACTAGCAACCCTGCACTTGTTCTGATGCAGTCTCCTAGAGAGAAATTATCATGACAATGACCTATACAACCTGTTTTCACTGTCCCCTTTTTGGAGTGCCTATCGGACACCTTCCGATACCTTCAGAAACCCGGTAGCATAGTGGTTAAGAGCTATGGCTGCTAACCAAAAAGGTTGGCAGTTCGAATCCACCAGGCGCTCCTTGGAAACTGTGTGGGGCAGTTCTACTCTGTCCTATAGGGTTGCTATGAGTCGGAATCGACTCGACGGCAATGGGTTTGGTGTTTTTTTTGGACCGAATACTTTCAAGTCAATGCTGCCTATTTGAATTGTATCTACTCACAATAAATATATTTTTACACTAATTTTTGGTCTTTCTCTGTGCATTTAGGTTTTTGACATACGGATCATATTTCTCTAAACTGAGTGATTAAGGAAACTATTTTTATTATTCCTCAAAAGAATTATCAGTAGTCACACCTTTTAATAATCTTAGGAGTATCTGGCTAAGGGGAATCAGATTTCAGTTTTAGCCTTGATATTTAAACAAGGTGAAATGGCTACTTCATCAAGGTACTATAGAAGTACTTTCTTTGCCTGATCTTATTTTCACATTTTTTTCCCATATGAATCACCCATTTGACCCCTTGATGTTCCTTGACCCTAGTAGCTCCTTGAATTGTCTGTTTCATGCTTTACTTATATTGCGGCCTTTAATTTCTTGTTCTCTTCATCTTCTCCGTAGATATTTAACTAAAAATACATACTAACATTTGTCTTAATGTGAATTTGTAATATGTTTATTCTCTGAATTATAGGTTAGGGACCTTATGATTTATTTAGTTATTCCTTACGTATTGTGTTGACCATAACTAATATTCACAGGAAATTCTCAGCACACACCCAAAGACCACATGAGAATGTGAACCATCTTAAAAGCAGAAGCAGAAAAGAGATGTTTCAGAACCTTTTCAAAACTCTAGTTACTAACGTCTGTGCAGGCCTGAATAATTGCTTTGGCTCTTAAGTTCAGTTTTTTTTAAACTAGAAGTCACCTTGCCACATATGAAATGATTTTTCTTCTTTCCAACAATGAGATTTAGAAGTTGAAAAGTTACTTTAAATTGAGGCTAGTAAACACTGCATGTGACAGATTACAGATTTATTACATTTTGGAGTTGGACCTCATTTTTCAAAGTGTCAAGATGTTAATCAGTGTTGTAGGAAAAATGGTTCCAGGTCAGATAAATTCGAGAAATGCTGGGTTAAAAACGACTTTCTTTACAGAAAGACTCCTCAGAGCCTTTAATATGCTAACATATGTTAGGACTGTGAGAAGGGGCACATAGCAAACGGCACTTCTCAAACTTACTTGCCTGCAAAGACTTTTATTTTATGGAACACACTTAGGGAAACATAGCCCAAACTTTACAGGTGAGGGTCCGGATGCTCAAGGAGGTCTGGTGACTTGCTACTAACTGTAGTTAGTAGCAAAGATGATATGAGACTCAGTTCTCCTGACTTTAAATTGGGTCCTCTTTTCATCATCCACATTGTTGGCATGCCACTTACTTTTTATCCTAAACTCTTCAGGGGGAGCAGGGCACAAGACTGATGCCACTGATCCACAGAAGTTCTGGCTTTCAAGACTTGGAGATTCCCTCTTGCTGTAGCAATGACAAGATGATCTCTCTGAGAGTCTGTCAGCTGCTATCCGGCCATGAAACAA
Source organism: Elephas maximus indicus (assembly GCF_024166365.1). Taxonomy (NCBI): domain Eukaryota; kingdom Metazoa; phylum Chordata; class Mammalia; order Proboscidea; family Elephantidae; genus Elephas; species Elephas maximus. The sequence goes on along the minus strand of NC_064828.1, from coordinate 88,669,571 downwards.
ACTGTCGGGGCGGGGAGGGTGGGCAGGAGGAGGAGCTCTGTGGGATGCTTTAGGATGCTTAAAAGAAAAATGGATTTATGCCGAGGTTAATTCCTGGAACAGATGTGAAACCAAATACTTCATATCACAATCCTGCCCCCGTCCTTTTCGAAAGGGAAATGAAATAGCAGGATTAACCTGCTCTTCATCAGCTCATGCTTTGTTTCTTTCAAAAATCCCATGACCCGGGCAGATTCCATTTCCTGCTACTCTCCTTCCTAGAGCAACAAGGGGAGAGCCCAGGACAGAAGAGGCTTTCCTTACGCTCTGTGATCACCAGAGCACCGGCAGCAGCTGTTACAGAGACGCACGCATGACAGTCATGGCAGGTTAATGGTCTAGTGTTCACCTTTACCCCCAGCACACAGCTGGATTTCCCCATCCACGTGCCCTTAAAAAGTATGTTTTTGTAAATATAATGCCCACCTTAGAACACTGACAAATTCATCAATCTGAGAAGAGGGAGAAATTATTTATAAGTTTAATTATGTTGTTGTTGTTAGGTGTCCTCAAGTTGATTTTGACTCATAGCGACTCTATGTGACAGAGTAGAGCTGCCCTGTAGGGTTTTCTTCGCTGTAATCTTTATAGAAGCCAGGTCTTTCTCACATGGAGCTAGTGGCTGGGTTCGATCCTCCAACCTTTTGGTTACCAGCTGAGTGCTTAACTACTGGGCCACCAAGCCTCCTTAGTTTAAATTATACGGTTCTCTAAAATGAGTACACATAGACTGAAAAGTGGCTCATAATTTTGTTGTTGTTTGTTTTACCATAAAAGCCTGAGTTTGTGAGAAAGACTGATGAATTTTTAAATAAAAGTGTAACAACCTGACCAGGTGATGACAGAGCAAAGCAGAAATATAATGTATAACCTACATAATTCTCACAAAGCCATGTTTTGATGTGATTTAATTACTCTTCAAGTGTCAGAGGATAAACTTTTCTGTAAGAGCCAGAGTACTGAAGTTTTCTCACTGTCTTTTCTTACCAATGAAATGCTATTCTCTCTAACGACCTGGCAGCTAAGCCAGGATCTCCAGTGGAGTCAGGAGCAGTTCTCCTTTTCAGGCCAGGCTTGACTGGGAAGTACTAGCCCAGGGACGACCTCTGGTGCCTCATGGTAATGAATACTGGGAACATCACAGACAGCCAGGGGCTGGGTCACTTAAGGTATCCCCACAAATCACCTATCAAAGCCCAAACCATTTGTTCAATCATATCACAAGTGGGCAAGAGGACAGTGTGAAGGGCAGGATGCCTATGAATGGCAGAATTAAGGGGATTAACAATGGAAGAGAAGCAATTGGTGGCATGGCTAACCCCATTCTCAGCTGCTCTTTTGTGGATTTAGAGCACGAGGTGAAGCTTAAGGTTCTGAAACTATAGTCAAGGTCCTCCTTGCTCTATGCTGACTAAAGCCACAGAAATACCCTGGTGCCTGACACCTTTCCAAACTGGGGAAAAAGCAAGGGAAGCTAGGCTTAGGGACAGCTGCTGTCCCCCAGGCACACCACCTTACTTGGGAGAGTAAAAAACCGGGGGCAAACCCGGGCCTAAGGCCTTACAGCATGCCTGGTACAAAGGGCGGGGGGGTGGGGTGGGGTGGGGTGGGGTGGTAAATATTTGTTGAATTAATGACCAAATACTACATAAGTATTTATTAAAAATTTTGGCTAGAAAGTAAATGTAAAAAATTTATTATGAAGGCTTTAAACAATTTTTTCTTTTGCTTTTAAGATATTTACTTATTTTTAAACTTTACTGAGATAAAGTGTACAGTTTAGTGGTTTTTAGTACAGTCACAGAACTGTGGAACCACCACCCCAGTCTGAGTTTAGAACATTTTCATTATCCCAGAAGGAAATCTGTACCCACTAGCAGCTACTCCCCATTCCCCCTCCACTCAGTCCCTGGTAACCACTAAACTAATTTCTGTCTCTATGGATTTGCCTATTCTGGCATTCCACATAAGGTTCATCCATGTTGTAGCATGAATTAGTGCTTCATTCCTTTTTCGGCCAAATACTATTCTATAACATGGCTATATTGCATTTTATTAATCCATTCATCAGGTGATGGACACTTGGGTTGCTTCCACCTTTTGGCTATTATGAATAATGCTGCTGTGAACATCCACGTACAAGTTTTTCTGTGGACATCTGTTTTCAATTCTCTTGGGAGCGGAATTGCTGGATCATATGGTAACTCTATGTCTAACCATTTGGTTTCCCATCAGCAACGTATGAGGGTTCCGATTTCTCTATATCCTAGCCAACACTTGCTATTGTCTGTCTTTTTGATTCCAGTTATCTTTGTGGGTAAGTGGTATTTCATTGTAGTTTTGATTCGCATTTTCCTAATGACTAATGATGCCTCTTTTCAGGTGCTTATTGGCTATTGGTATATCTTCTTTGAAAAAATGTCTATTCAAATCCTTTGCCCACTTTTTAATTGGATTATTTGTCTTTTTACTGTTGAATTTTAAGAGTTCTGTAGGAGTCCCTGAGTAGCGCAAATGGTTAAGTGCTTGACTACCAGCTGAGAGGTTGATATTTTGAATCCACTCATACGTGTCTTGGAAGACAGGCCTGGTGATCTGCTTCCAAAAGGTCACAGCCTTCAAAACCCTATGGAGCAGTTGTATTCTGCACACATGGCAACTAACAACAACAAACATCAAGAGTTCTGTGTACATTTTGGATATAAGTCCCTTGTCAGATAAATGATTTGTAAATATTTTCTTCCATTCTGTTGGTTGTCTTTTCACTTTTTTGATGATGTTTCTTTGGAACACAAATTTTTAAAATTTTGACGAAGTCCAACTTATACAATTTTTTGTTGTTGTTGCTTTCATTTTTTGGTGTCATATCTAAGAAACTGCTGCCTAATTCAAGGACACAAAGATTTAATCCTCTGTTTTCTTCTAGGAGTTTTATAGTTTTAGCTCTTACATTTAGGTCTTTCATCAATTTTGAACAATTTTTGAGTATAGTGTGAGGTGGGATCCAACTTCATTCTTTTGCATGTAGAGATCCAGTTGTCCCAGCACCATTTACTGAAGAGACTATTCTTTCCCTATTGAATGGTTTTGGCATCCCTGTCAAAAATTGGCCACAGATAGAGGGGTCTATTTCTGGGCTCTCAATTCTAGTCCATTGATCGACAGGTCTATTCACATGACACACTGTATTGATTACTGGATTACTGTAGCTTTGTATTAACTATTAAGATTTTGTGATTCACTACTGCTGAATGAACCCGTTTTGGATTATCCATGCTACCAGTCCCCAACCCTATTCTTTCTGGACAGCCTTGGCAAAGGCCTGAGCACAAAGTGTTTTTGTTTTTTTAAAAAATAAAACAGGGTCATTAATAACCTCTCTCAGTTTTTAAAGCAGCTGTACTGTGAGCAACACCTTAGGAAGACTGAAAAAATTTAGTATGGTAATAAAATTAAAATTACAACAAAGTCAATCTGCATAATTTGAGAATATGCATAGGCATTATTCTGCTGCCAGATAATAAGGAACCAGTAGTAAATAATTTATGTAAAGTAATGTGTCATATTATAATTTTATATGTAGAGCAAACATTTTAATTAATAAACACATTTACAATATTTTTTCTCTCTATGGCTCATTCTTTCCATCTTCTTCAGTTATAGTGATCTTTCTAACTCTTCCAAGAAGATGGGGACTCTCATATATTCCTGAAACCTCCTGGTAACATGTACCCTTAGCCCCACATACTGGAATCCAGGACTGGGGTAAACTAGGGTCAAGAGACGGCATTTCTATTTGCAACAGTCAAGAAGCTGATGGCAGAGAGGCTGTAGAAAGGTGCTGGGACAGAAACTGATAGATGCCTCTCAACATCCACTCTCTCCTTCTCCAGTAAAAACTAAAAAAACAAAAACAACCCCAATTTGTTTGGGGAGGCAATGTGCCTAGCTAAAATACCACCTCCTCAGAACTCCTTTGTTGCTAGGGAGAAGTGGGCCTGGGATCCAGAGCTGGTCAATGATATATTAATTGGAACTGCTAGACTTCCAAGAAAGCTTTTTTAAAAAGGGGGACAGATTTAGCTAGCATCTGCCTTTTACCCTTGTCTACTCTTCCTGCCTGGAACATGGACACAATGCCAGTAGGAGCAGGAAACACTACTGTTTTATCCAAAAAGATGAGAGCCAATGCTTTACGGACAGTGCAGCAGAAAGAGAGGAGCCTGGCTTCTCACTTATGTCCCTGAAGAGCTGCACTAGTCCTAGGGTTCTCTAGGCTTTCTGACATGTGAGAAAAATGCATCTCTTATTAATGAAAGCTGCTGATCTTTTGAGTATCTGCTCCCTGCAGAGAAGGCTCTCCTAACTAGTCTACCTTCAGCTCTACTGCTGTGGAGGTCGCCAGCTCCCTGCTTCATTCCTACTCAAGTTCCTTCTGCCAGTGAAACAGCTGCCCCTTCAGAAGAGTTTCAGGAAGTGTGGGAAAGATTACCACTCTTCTTCCCTGCCCCAATCCATGAAGTGGAGGCAGAAGGCCCACCTTATTCCTTATCTTCCACCTTCCCAGGTCTGGCTCTATCCAAAGAGGTAAAGTTAAATAGTTGGATGAAAGGAAAGCCAGCCTAAACCACATATGCCCCTATACTGCCAGGAATTCCGACTAGTGAGGGATTAGAGATAATATCCAGACACTGGAGCAGGGTTAAGGCTCAAGGGCCTGATCGCCAGCCACTTAGCTCCATTAGGAATAGAATGCTGATTGAATGAAATCACCCAGAGTGGACCAGAGTTTTGATATGAAGAGGCAGTTCTGCATGTTCTGGAATAAAGCTGCCTGGGTTTGAATTTCAAATCCACCATTGACTGTGACTTGAATAAGTTACTTTTCTGTGCCTTAGTTTCCTCTTAGGAAAAAAAGGGATAATAGAAATACCTACTTTTGTAAGACTGAAGAGGATAAAATGTGATAACATTTGATGCTTAGCATAGTCCCTTGAAACCCTGGTGGCGTAGTGGTTAAGTGCTACAGCTGCTAACCAAGAGGTCGGCAGTTCGAATCCACCAGGCGCTCCTTGGAAACTCTATCGGGCAGTTCTACTCTGTCCTGTAGGGTCATTGAGTCAGAATCGACTCAACAGCAGTCGTTAGTGGGCAGCATAGTCCCTGGCACATAACAAGTGCTGAATAAAATGACAGCTGCTGTTGTCATTATTATTGTTATTACAGTGGTTAAGAGCAAGGGCTTTGAGGTCAAATCTGGGTTCAAAATCCAGCTTCACTACCTGTCCATTATATGAACTTGGGCTACGTCCAGATCTCTGTGCAACTTAATTTCCCTGCTCTAACTCAATCACAAATATGTATGACATGCCTACTCTGTGCAAGGTTCCGTGCTTGACCCTGGGCAGCTAAAGGTGAATAAAAGACACAGTCTCCGCCCTCATGGAACTTAGAGTCTAGGGAGGGAGACAGACACAAATGTAAAATCACAAGGAGGTGTAACAAGTGTTACAAAAGATATCTATGCAGGTCTCTGTAAATAGGGAGTATGCCGTAATCAGAGAGGTCAGAAGAAGAGTCACCGAGAAAATGCACTTGAGTGTGAGGGAAGAGCGTTCCAGGTGGAACAGCATCTGCAAAGGCTCTGTGGACCAAAGAACACAGGGAATAATAAGAAAAGGCTAGGATGGTTAGTGTGGCTAAGAATGGAGGGGGGGTAGTGCAAGGTCAGGATGGAGCAGTAGGCAGGGTCAGACCACATAAGACCTTTGTGAAAGAGCACTCTAAAACTGAGGTGCTTGACATAACTAACATGGCTGACACAGGTCTGAATCAGACTCCGTTCTGTCATAGGCTTCTGCTTTTTAGAGTATGTGATCCATGCTCACACACTTGACCAAGATAACGTATCCTGCAACATTCTGAGGTGACCCAAGTAGAACATGGCAGGAAACGGAAGAAACCAGCTCCGAAATGCGGGAGACTATGGCTAAACTTGAATATTCCAGGCAAAAGAAATTCTTGATAAATGAGCCTTAGGAGAACATGCTGAATGTAAACTAATCAAATGAACCCCATATTCATCCCAATTCTGTACAACGTTCTGCAAGATTGAGCACAAAAGATGTACCTTTATGCTTCCTCTTCAAAACGCCATTTTGGTTCTTCCTGATTTGCAAATCTTTGAATCTGAATAAAACTCTTATTTTACAGAAACTGTTTCATTTTTAACAATTACTTGGTGTCAAAAGTGGGATCAAAGCAACCAGCCTATGGCCTTGAAGCCCCAGTCAGATACCGATGAAGGATCCCATTGGGCCCTTTTAGTCTCTCCATCTCCGTGAGAATTTTTGGAGGCTGTTCGGTCAGTCCTCTTGGATCTTGAGCTCCATCTTGTTACACTGCAGCTCAGCTCTGTTTCGTTCAGATTTTCGTTTCTGCCTGCAGACATTTGTCGCTTTTTGCGTTGTCATGGGTTCTGCAGAATCTAAGCCTGCAGATTTTCCTAGCGGATTTCCTGCTTGTTACATGTCCAAGACTTACAGGTCTCGGTCATGCTTACATTTAGAACTCTGGCAGGCCTTGACCAAAGACAGTTTGTCTAACCAGGAGCCACTTTTGGGTTCGTTTGAATTAGAAAAATTGGTATAGCCGAGATCTAAATTACAGAAATGCAGAATTAAACAAAAGGTTTGGGATGTTTATTTGGATTGGCATTTAGAAGCTTCTAAATGTGTCAATGATTCTAAATTGGTTTCTTTACAAGACATGGTATCCAAATTAACCAAGATTAGTAAGTCTCTTAAGGAGGAAACACACAAAACAGTCCATGAGTCCACTCCTGATGCTTCTGCTCTTCCTCTATCTATGTACCCAACTCTCCCTGTGTATCCTGGAAAGGATCCTGGTCTGTCTGAAATGCTGTTTGCAAATGATGGCCTGCCTCTTGACCCTAAACCTCCTCTAGAGTCTCAGATGCCCTTTAAGGTCAAATAAGTTGAAGGGCAAGAGAACAAACCCCCTGTAATTACTTTCTCTCCCTGATATAAAGCTGAGTTAAAAGCAATAGCTGATGGGTTTCCCAAGCCCTTTGAGGACCCTCAAAAATTTAAAGAGGAATTTTGCATTTTAATTCAGTTTTACCAACCTGGTCTGGCTGATCTGGGTCAGTTAATCCATATGCTGGTTGGACCAGAAGAAGCACAAAATAGAATTTTTATGTCACTTAGACCCACCCCAGGACATTGGAGGAAACAGAAGGAATCAGCTCTGGAATGCAGGAAAGTGTAGCCATGGTTGAATACCCCAGGCAACAGAAATTCTTGATAAATGAGTCTTAGGGGAGCATGTTGAATGTCAGCCAAACAAATGTACCCCTGTACTCTTCCCAACTCTGTACAAAGTTCTGCAAAATTGAGTATAAAAGATGTATGCTTATGCTCCCTTTTTGGAATGCCATTTTGAACTCTCATTTTGGTGCTTCCCAATTTGCAAATCTTTAAATCTGAATAAAATTCTTATTTTATAGAAACTGTTTTGTTTTTAATGCTTTTTATCTAGTTTTGTCTTTGCCCAAAGAGCAACAGGAAGCTATTGAAGGGTTTCAAATGGTATGTATGTGTGTAGGTGAGACACTGACTGTTTGCATTTTTAAAAGATTATAGCCATATGGATAATGGAAAGGAAGAAGACCAGAGATGGTAAGTGCCGATGCATTAAGAAACTAGTGCAGTAGGTTCAAGTCAGAATGTTTGGTGACTTGAGCTTGAATTCTTGCAAATAGGGAAATATACCCCAGGTTTCGAACTAGGGAGTTTAAGTCAATGATTATGAGTTTTTGGGTCATCCTGAGCATCTTCCCCCAAAATGCACAAATGTAGCACATCTGATCATCTGATATTCTGTATACAGTCGGGGGACTCACAGATCAAGAGATGCCATGACCATAGGCCATAGCTATTAGGTCAAACTACCTGCATAAGACAGGAAAGCTTGAAAAACTCTTAGAAAGTCTTGGAATGTATCTTGACCCCTTTGTTTTATAGGGACCTCTGGCCTGAAGGTTATACTCTGCTTGTCAGACCTTCCTTCTCTGTTTTCTTATCCTCTTATCTCCACATCCAATATCCTAGTTTTTCTAGCCCCAGGAACAGGGCTGCCTGCTGATTAACAAATAGTCTTTGTTCCATTCACCCATCAGATCTTTATAAAAAAATTCACCTCTTTTCCCATTCTTGTAATTGTTTCAAGGAGAAAGTAGATGGAAACATGAGTAAGGAATGGTCTCAGGACTATTTATACCTGGAACCTACGATGGATTTCTCCAACAACAAAAAATGTTGTTTCCCCAGCATTCCCCAGAAGAATGGATTTCCACAACAATAAAGCAAAGATGAGATTTCTAGGCTGAAATATACTATTCATTTAGCCCAATACATCGTCACTAACAATTTAGGGGGGCATCAACAATGTTTCCTAAGAGTCTTGTGTTACTGTTGTTGTTGGTTGCCATGAAGTTGATTCCTACTCATGGTGACCCCATGTGTGCAGAACAGAACTGTTCCATAGGGTTTTTAAGGCTATGACCTTTTGGAAGGAGATCGTCTGGCCTGTCTTCTGAGGCACCTCTGATGGGGTATGGAACATCAACCTTTTGGCTAGTAGTTGAGCGCTTACCGTTTGCACTGCCCAGGGACTCCCATAACCCAGGATTATTTAAGACTGGTATTAGTCTTAGAACTCTTTTTTACTGGTCTACAATGAAACAAGTTCAGAAATTGAAAGTAGTCATTAAAAACTTTTTTAGCAAATTGCCAGCAATTTTATGTCTGTTGAATCTAATAATAATAAATAAATTTGCACTTGTATGATAGATACCTTTTTTGGGGGGGGTTGGTTTTTCTAGTAACTTATTTTTATCATAATTTACAAAAGTATTAGGCCATGAGGATTGGAAAGTAAAATAACCAATCCTTCATGACATTGCTGCAGCCAGCTGAAAGTTTCCTGATTCTTTCCTTACTGATGTGAGTGACAAAATGGAAACTTTATTCACGAATGCCTCTACACAGGACTGAAAATGACCCTGAAAGGACTAGGGGCTGTTGAAACCTGAGTTTTGGTTCTGAATTTTTGCTGTAATGATACATAGTACAGAATCCCCCTTCAGGAATGAAGGACATCTTCCTCCCCCCATCCCAATTGCTGCTAGGGTCAGCCCTCAGCTCTCACCCCTATTTGGGAGTTGCCACATTGCCCAAGGGCATGTCCTCTTCCCAGGCAGCCCATATTCAATGATGGATCAACACAGGGTATAATAAAAGCTATATTCTAGCCCTCTCCCAAAACCCACAACTCTGAAAGGCTATCCCAGTTTTATAGGTTCCTGTGGGGTCAACTGAGACCATCGTTAAGACTGTATCAGAGCCCAATTTCTCCTCCTGTCCAATCTTGTTTTCTTTCCTTCCCTTCCAAAGGTGTTGATCTCAAGAGTACTCCTTAATAAAATTCCTACACACTGACATCCGTCTCAGAGTCTGCTTCCTAGGGAACCTAGCTTTTGATATTATTTAACAATAATATGACCTCAAGGGTCATAATGAGAACTAACAAAATCATGTGCTTTGAATGATGATACCATAGTAAGAAATACCATTTACTGAGTACCCACCATGTGCCAAACATGGTACTAGGTACATTAATACACAATCTGTAATCTTCACATCAAACCTACAAGATTGGTATTTTTATGCTTATTGTACATATGAGGAAACTGAAGCTCAAAGAAGTTGCCAACAGGGAAGCGATGGTGCTCAGACAGGCCAGTATGATTTCAGAGCCTACACTCTTTCCACTTTGCATCCTGCAAGTCTTACAAAAGTTAGGTACTGTTACTGATGATGACAAAGGCAATGCTATATGACACCAAACTTGAAGCAAGAATAAGTAGGGAAGGTAAGAGGTAAGGGTTGAGAAAACTTATGGTTTGCCATTTATTTATGTACAAATAAATAGAAACTATAGCATACGGCTCATTAGAACCACGATGATAAATTTTACATTACACTCAACACTAACTAGACCTCTAGTATTAGAGTATGGTGTCCAGAGTTCCAGCCATTATACAATTTAAGAGAAGCCTAAAGAGCTCAAGGAAAGTTCAGAAGAAAATAAAAAAGACAGTTCAGTTGTCAGAAGCAAAATCTGATCCGTGTGGTAATGTTAAAGAGCTCTAATTAGTTGGTATAGAGAAGAAAAAGCTGATGGATAGTTATTCAAATAAACTAAACTTCATTTTAACTTTGTTCCCCTCTTACTTCAGCAATCAAATTCCCTTGGATGTGGTCTAAAATTGAACAGTTTTATGCTGAATTCTGCACAAAAAGGTTACAAATGCATATCAAGGTTGTTATCTGAAGGGAGATGACCAGTCATTCTTCATCTTATAGGAAGTAACTTTATATAACAGTGCAAGAAAGAGGTTAGAAGTACTAGGTAATTTACAAGGAAAATTATTCTGATTTTGAAGATTGTGCAGTAATAAAATGTACTATTTATAAAATCTTCATTAGGAGACTTCATCTTCTGAGGTCAGGCACTTTACTTGAATGCAGAAGAATAGATGGAACAGATTGATCATTTTCCAGGAAAACTTTATGCGTCTATGTATTCTCTTATTTAGGGACTGCTTGGGCAATTAACTACTAACCAATCAATCGTTCAAACCATTAACAGTCACTAAATATTTACAAGGTAATGAAGTATTCTGGGTATTGTTAGGGATGCAAGAAACATACAGAATGTAATCTTGCCCTCAGGAGTTTACAGTCTTATTGAAGAAACAATTCACCAAAGTAGTAAACAGTGATAAAAGAAGACAAAACATAATAAAATACTACCTTTGTGATATAAAGTAAGTGCTTTAGGGATTTAAAAAATAGTAAAATAAATGGGATTACACAAGTAAGGATTACTGGAGGTGATAAAATTTAACTGGACCTTTGAACAGAGGATGGATTTGCGTATATGGACAGGTATTCCAAATGTCAGCAACATAATAAACAAAGGCAGAAATATGAAAGTCCACTCATTCATTTAGTCAATCAGTGTTACTTAAGTTCCTCCTAGGTGTTGGGCACTGTGTTAGGTCCTGGGGCTTGAGTTAATCTGGACCTGATCCTTGCCCTGAGGAATTACAATTCAACAGGGAACAGTAAAATGATCCACAAAGCGACCCTATGCACAACAGAACGAAATAGCGACCCTCTGCACAATGGAATGAAACAATTCCCCGTCTTGCACCATCCTCACAAACCTTGTTATGTTTGAGCCTGGTCCTGTGCCATCCTCACAATCTTTGCTATGCTCTAGCCCATCGTTGCAGCCACTGAGTCAATCCATCTCGTTGAGGGTCTTCCTCTTTTTCACTGGCCCTCTACTTTATCCAGCATGATGTCCTTCTCCCTTCTGATAACATGTCCAAAGTATGTGAGATGTAGTCTTGTCATCCTTGCTTTTAAGGAACATTCTGGTTGTACTTCTTCCAAGGCAGATTTGTTCATTCCTTCGGCAGTCCATGCTATACATTCAATATTCTTCGTCAACACCACAACTCAAAGGCATCAATTCTTCTTTGGTCTTCCTTATTCATCGTCCAGCTTTTACATGCATATGAAGCGACTGAAAACACCACAGCTTGGGTCAGGTGCACCTTAGTCCTTAAGGTGACATCTTTGTTTTTCAACACTTTAAAGAGGTCCTTTGAAGCAGATTTGCCCAATGCAATGCGTCTTTTGATTTCTTCGCTGCTGCTTCCGTGGGTGTTGACTGTGTATCCAAATAAAATGAAATCCTCGACAACCTCAATCTTTTCTCCGTTTATTATGATGTTGCTCATTGGTCCAGTTGTGAGGATTTTGTTTTCTTTATGTTGAGGTGCAATCCATACTGAAGGCTGTGGTCTTCGATCTTCATTAGTAAGTACTTCAAGTCCTCTTCACTTTCAGCAAGCCAGGTTGTGTCATTTACATATTGTAGGTTGTTAATGAGTCTTCCACCGATCCTAATGCCCCATTCTTCTTCATATAGTCCAGCTTCTTGGATTATTTGCTCAGCATCAGACTGAATAGGTATGGTGAAAGGATAAAATCCTGACATACACCTTTCTGGACTTTAAACTATGTGCTATCCCCTCATTCTGTTTGAACAACTGCCTCTTGATCCATGTACAGATTCCTCATGAGTACAATGAAATGTTCTGGAATTTCCATTCTTTGCAATGTTATCCATAATTTGTTATGATCCAGACAGTTGAATGCCTTTGCATAGTCAATAAAACATAGGTAAACATCTTTCTGGTATTCTGTGCTTTCAGCCAGGATCCATCTAACATCAGCAATGATATCCCTGGTTCCATGTCCTCTTCTAAATACAGTTTCAATTTCTGGCAGTTCCCTGTCGATATACTGCTGCAGCTGCTTTTGAATGATCTTTGGCAAAATTTTGCTTGCATGTGATATTAATGACATTGTTCAATAATTTCCACATTTGCAAACTGTGTACGTACGTAAAGAGAGAACAAACACACTGTATGATGAGGTGAGAACACTGCTTAGCTTCCACCTGCTTTCCAAAGCATATAGATACCTTTTCAACAAGTGATATAGAAAACCAGGTATCAGGACACTTTCCTAAAGACACAACTAGCTCTTATCAAGCACTCAATTGAGAGAAGTTATATTGAGGATTGTCTCAGACACATGCAATCCATCTAGTCTCTACATAACAGTAAAGGGTACTTGGATTATGTTGGACCATGAAGAAACTTAGTATCTGTTTTGCCCCTCATAGAACTGTCTACATGGAGTTTCACTGTAATGTTTTGCCTTCATGTAGGTCATGCCGAAAACACTCCATGTGAAGTGCATGCTGTGTTAGTTTGTTGAGGGCACTGTCTACTCCTTCATTCGGTGTGTTTTATATAAAGTGTGTAAAGTAAGAGCTAAGAATAAACTTTATTTTCCTACAGAGTGTTTCTTCCTTTTTGATAGTGAGAGCTATATACAACTTATTGTGTTTCCCTTTTTGTCTCGGATGTTAAAGACTCAGAATCAAATTTAATTTCAATTACAAGTAATTTTATTTGGCCTTACACTTGAAAAATTTGAACATCTTGTTCTCCAGTCTTGATATCCCCTTTTATTTTACTGTATGTGGTTTTATATTTTAAGACCCCCTCTGGGAGATGAAAAGTCCATGCTGCACCTGCCTAGCCACAATCCCATCTGAAGCAAATGGCCAGAAATGCCTAAGTTGGCAGCTTTGTGTCACAGAATCATACTACACTACTTCCAGGCTGCTGTCTGTCTTGAAGGCAGCAGCCTCCTACATTTAGGCCAGCCAAGGCCTGTGCGACAGAGCTCTGACCATCAATGACACTTCACCGGATGCATGAATGGAAAATAGTCTGATTCTGCCTTTTGAAAGATGAGTACAACAAGCAGAGAGCGAAACAATCACACAGAGAAAGATCAAGTCATGAGTATGGCAGAGCTGTTAGACTGGAGAACAGTGGAAGCCAGCTGCTGAGGAGACAATAGATGTCTTTGTCACAGTGACTGTGGTGCATTGAATTAGTTAATATGGCCCTTCTAGTACCGTCGAGTCATAGTCTTTGTAATTATGACTGAGTGAAGACTATGCAAACGAGGTGCTTGTGGCCCACTAAGGGGATTGGAGAGCTTGCTAATAACGTAAATAAGGTGCAGGGCACCTTTGTGGGGGTGGGATCATGCAAATAAGGGGACTGGTCTGTTCTGCCATTCTGCTAGGCTTAAAAAAGCAGTCAATCCCAGAGCTGGGGGTGGGGGAGAATCTACTACCACCAAAAAAGAAGACCTAGGAGTGGAGTGCATCCACTGGATATGTGATCCCTGTGCTGAGACCTCCTAGACCCAAGAGACAGAGAGAGAGAGAACTGTAACACTCGAGATAGTGAGAGATGGCAAGAAGCAGCAGCAGAGAAATGGCAGGAGCAGAGGCAGCTGAACTAGAAGACTGGCAGTAGATGGCGCGGTGGGCTTCCTGGCCCACAGAGAAAGGCCGTTACAGTGGGTGTGCCAGTCACAAAGCAAGAGAGGTGAGTGCCTTCGGGCAGAAGGCTTCCTGGCAAAGTAGGGTGCCTCTGGGCACTTGAGGGGGGAGCTATGCTCATCGACCCAAGGAAAAAGACCGCTGAGTGCCTTTGGGCTGAAGCTTACTGGCAGAGTGGGGTGTCTCTGGGCAGAGCTGAAAGAGCTTTGTAACACTTGCCTGGGCAAGACAGAGGTCAAGGGGCTAGAGAGAGGAGCGCCTGTAGACATGGCTGAGAAGAGGCTGGACTGACTGAAGAACTGTATCCCGAGCGTTTCTGAACCTAACCTAATCTGTTACTTGCTTAATAAACCCCGTAACTGTGAGTATTGTCTGTGAGTTTCTGTGCCCGTTGCAGCAAATTATAGAACACAGCAGAGAAGTAGAGAGTGCCGTGGTTGGTGTCAGAATTGGTAAAAAAAAAAAAAAAAAAAGATGGAGGGTGGGGGCATATCTGGCCTCCTCCTCACAGGAATCAGCTTTGGGCTGTTGATCTTGACTGTCCTTTCCCCCTAGTGAAGTAGGAGGAGGTCAGATCCACTACCACACTATTTTTACCGTGATGGACTAAAAGAATTGCTGTTTAGCCATTGAATTTGCTAATTATCACCTAAAATGTAATTTTTCATGAAGTCTTGCTCTTGAGACTCTCTCTTCTCTGTGTTTATAGTAGAATAAATTTCCTTAACAGAGGTCAACTGAAAGTGTCTTCTTGATCATTAAAGGACTACTCTGGACAACTCAAATCATCTGCACAAAGACACATCACAACAATTTATATTGGAGAACAGCAAAAAGTGTTAGACAAGGATGAATAAATATCAAATAGAAGGCCCAAGAAGAGTCTATTTCTTTAAAAAGTGTTGTAGTTTCAGAAATACCATATTCTAGTATCTAATTTAACAGCCACCAACAATTCATCACTTAACAAAATCTGTAGCTCAGTCATAATAAAATAAAAAAACCTTTGTCAAGTTCCAAAATATCTTCATTTGGGTTTGTCAAATGTTTTAATTTCCCTGGAAAGCAAATCAGAGGTGAATGGAAGGGGTGAAAAGACACAAAATCACTTTTAAGTTCAACAGGTATGAAAAGAGAGTGATTCCTCCACCTACTAACAAATGATACTAACACAGCGACTTCTAGTCAGCTGACATTCTCCTTCAGCTGATCATTTTATAAAGCATGTTAGCTTCCTAACTTATACCCCCCCTTATTGGCCTTCCATACATGCTGTGTTTTATCGATATAGCTAAAGGGCCATTCCACACATTCTAGTTGTTACTCTCTGGTATCAGATAATGTGATAACCTGGATTCAAGTTTCAAGAGAAGAGAGCCCCTTTATATTTATGGTGCTAACTGGAAATAGTTGCATGTTTGAAAAGTGAGAAGAAAAAAGTAAAAAAAAGACTATTGTTTTACTTTTACTAATGATGTTCTTGAATCATTCTGAGCAGTTAGGAGGATGGGATTCTTCTGCTTTATAATCATAATTTAGAAGAATAAAGGATGAATATCAATGCTAATCACGCCAACAGGGCAACATACTTCAAATCATCATTCTCTAAGCCCTGCAGTCACACACCTACACTCTTTGGGGCCCAGTTCAAACTCTACAGATCGGGCAAGAAGAGTTGTAAATTTTTCCACGTGCAAATCTTACTTTTTCCAAAAGTAGGCATGGCTTAGCATGCTGTTCATTTTCTTTCTTTAGAACTTTTAGGAGCAATTATGTCCTGAGGATATAAAGATGGTAAAGCAAAGGTAAGTGAGTGTACAACAAGCATCCCATTGAAAGGAGCAGCAAGATGTGTGCGTTCACAGGATGGAAAACCACAGAACAAAGACTGATAACCTGTAATGATAAACACAAAGATGGACAGAGTAAGGCAAAATCATAGTGGTTATTTGCCCAGTTGAAAACTACAAGAACAGACAGGATATTCTTCCATGCGAGGTAACTGGATGTTGCTATGGCAGCACAACTGCGCTATAAGGTGCAGCGGCAGGCACAGCTCTGACAGCCCAGGTTGCCAGGTGGTTTTTCCAGAAGGTGTGTGTACTTCTGTAACGTAAGTGTAATTTGAGAACGGGGCCACTGTGCTGCCCGTGTCTCTTTATAACAACGTAGTAATTGTTAACAACTGAAGCATCATCACTCCTCCCTTGGGACTTTGCCAGCTCAAGGAGAGACAGTATCAATTTTCAGATGTTATCTTTCTAAGCAGCTCATTTCAGAAGTAGAGCTCCCTAGTTTTCTTAAAGCAAATGAACCCCCTTTGGGTGCATTCTTAGAAGTAACTTCTCCTCTCCTTCCCCCAAACTAAACGCCAGGTTGTCTCCTCCCCCAGCTCCAACCAGGTGGTTCAACTACACTTGAGTTTTGTTTCCAAATGTAGAAATAGTTACTAAATGAGATGAGAGAGAGGCCTCGGGACAGGAAAGCATGAAATTGCAATGGCTGACAGCCAGGCTACTTTGCCATGCTGAAGGATCCACATCCTTCTTGTGTGGCTGCAGCCAGATTTAGGTGAGCGAAACACAGACTGCAAAAACATCATCTATGTAACACAGTCTATAATGAAGTAAGTGCTATGAGCAGCTGCTCAGAACTGCTCCCAGAACTTAGAGTTGCTTAGAACAATTAGATGACAGAAACGTAACTGATGAAAAATTTTCCCGGTTCCTTATATTACAAATTTAAAATATTCTTATTTTTCCTATTGATGTTTGTATTTAAATGGGACACTGGTGACCCACCTAGGGGGGCTCAGGCAGGCTTTAGTCACTCCCTAAACTCCCTCCATTTTTTAATAAGGACAATTGGTATTTTTTCCATCTTACATAAAAGGCTATGTAAACATACTTCAGGTCCTCTAATCTAACCTGGCTGCTTCCCTAATTCCATATATGAAGAGATTCTAGGGCTGTCACAGCTGCTGATGACACTTGTTTGTGGTTTTGGTTGAAGGCAGGGCTTCAAACCGGTTAGAACAGGCTCAGTCATGGCTGATGAAGTGAAATCAGAACAGACACAAATTTTTAAAATTTGGGTGAAGCAGAATGATAACTCGAACAGGAAAAATTACAGGTTGAAGCCCTGGAAAGGGAGACTCGGAAGAGGTATAGTGAGATGTTTTAGGAGCCTGATGCGGGAGACTGGATAATCGCCAGGACTGTGGAGAGTGACATGCATTCAAAGTGGCAAGGTTGGCTGCCATCTTTGAGCAGGGCAGTGTTGTTTCCGACACTGCTGGTCAAGAGATTTGGTTGCTATGCAATGCACACGCTGCCCTTGTTTTCTAAGAGGGAGATTTTCTAGGAGGGCCTCGACCTGTAGTATTTCCCATTCCGGTTATCATTCTGCTTCATCCACGTTTTAAAAATTCAGGTCTGTTCGAGTTTCACTTTGTTGGCCACGGTTGAATGGAGCAGAACCAGTTCAAAGCCCTGGATGAAGGGGCCATGGCCCAAGCAACGATTCTGTCCACACTGCCTTCACAAGAAGAAACCACACATCCAGCTGATGGGCTGTGGACTCTGAGATTCTGCCTCCTCACTTTGTAAACTACCTAATTCCCCAGCTGAAGGAGAGGCAGCCCATGCCATCTACCACATGCCTGGTTGCTGGGCCTCCTCTGAAGCTTCCCAGCAGCTATGCTGTGGCATGGGAGGCTGGACTTCTGAGGCTCTCTGACCCATTCCATTTTCTGAGTCCATCACCTCAGCTAATTACAAACCACAGCATCACCCATCCCTAGCCTATGTACAACTCAGTAGGGCTGTGTTTGTAATAGAGGAGATTTAAATATTGAGAGATGGGCTCTTTCCCAAGGTTTCTTTACTGAGGACCCTATTTTGCCATGTAATGTTCAGTGTGGAATGTAAGGGACACTAATGAAATAGGTTCATGGAAAGTGATATTACAACTGTGGCAGGTCCAAGTCTCACAGTCCTGGAAGTGGATGGACATTAGTACTCCTTGGCAGGCCATCAGTTTGGTTTGGAGTTGATGTCACATTCATTTGTCTGGCTGCCAGTCTCCTGAAGGAAATACTGACCTTCTTGCTTTAGTTTTTTATTTTCTATTCGTTGTTCATCACTCGACAGGCTGCTTAGTATCAGAATTAAAGGCCCGTTGACTAAGTATTGACAGTAGAGCCCTGGCTGTATTCAGTTTCTCTGGTACATTTTGGTAGATGACCAAGCCATGGATTTGGTGTTCCCTTCTCTCTTCTTATTCCTTTCTGGAAAGAGCTTAGATGGGCTGGGGAAGGATATTTGAAGTATTCTAATCCAATGTAAATGAATCCTGTGGTGGGTAAATAATTTTCCTCTCTCCTTTGCTCTCCTGGGGTATTTTGATGAATAATGCCTCTCAAATAAGTTTATAAATACTCCCCGAGAGGTAAGAAGAGTATTAAGCTCATTGCAGGTGTGCTTTAGTGTGGGGGGCAGAGCAAAGAGGAAAGAAATTCTCAAAGCCTTGAGGTTTCACAGAATTTTCTGGAAAGTTTTGAAGGCCACAGCTTAGAACAAAATGCTGGTGAAGTATGTATACAGCCTCATAAGATCAAGGTAGTCCATTTCTTCAATGTATTGGACGGGTGGTTAGACACCAATTATAGCATGTTTATTTAAAAAAACAACAAAAAGCATAATTAATCCATCAACTTCACCAAAAAATTAAAAAAAAAAAATTTTATTCCCTATCTGCCTCCCATTATCTTAAAGTCCAGTTCACAAACTACCTATGTACTGTAAAAGCCTTCTTCAATAAATATTCAGTCTTTTTGGACTCTACTGCAACTTGACCTTTAAATATCACGCTTTCCAATATATTCTGTTACAATGTACTTGTGATCAGTCCATCATGGTTCGAGTTTTTCTTTGATTTCCCTCAAAGTTCCCATATTTTTCAACAAAAGTCTCTAATAATTGTAGGGAAATTTCTTACTGCTGCAGTGCCACCTACTGGTAGGACCTTCAGAAACCGGCTAGTTGCAGCTCAACTTTGACCCAGAATGTTTTGGAGAGTCTTTCTGACCTTTGGTTTTATGAAGTCCCAACTTCATTGTTATTTTGATCACTTTTCTTGATAGTGATTAAGGCTATTGCTGTAGGCTAAAGTCGGCAAGTAATAAAGAAAATATACGCCCTTATTCTGTTACCTTATATTGGCCCTGACTTCACCGACTTTGATTTTCTCTGTCCTATAACTGTAGCAAGGGCTCCAGATTGTGTGGGCAAGGGTTTGGATCTGGCGAAAATAACTTGGGGAGCTTCCACAGATCCTGAAAAATGGAAAAAAAAATCCCTACTTAACACTATATTTAATCTTGGCCAAAAGGACAAGAGGTAGAACCCTAAAACTAGGTTACGAGGGTCTTCTTTCTCCCAGGTGCTGCCACCCTCGCTTCCTGCCAAACACCAGATCATGCTCTCTTTTGCTTTCCAACAGGTTAAGAGTGGGTAGGCCACTCAAATTCTTATGCCTCCAGCCCCCGGGAGAGAAGAAGGTTTTGGGAAGAGCAAAGGGCATGGCAATTCCACTAGCACAAGTATCTCAACAGCTGCATTTGTTTATTTTCAATCAATTAAACTCCAGGTCCGCTCAGGAGCGCCAACAATTATATATAATGCATGGTGAAAAGAACAAGGGTCTGGTAGTGGAAACTAGGTCATTCTGCTGAGAGCTGCCAGGCAAATGATTGCACTGTAATATTAAAGTGACTTCCACATCCTCAGGGTTTAAGCTCCACTGGTTTTACTTTATACTGATGGAAGTTTCTTGTTGTCTCTCTGAGAGACAATGAAGTGGGCAGGCAGATTCACAAGGCTGTGCCCATCCCCATACAAAGAGCACCAATGCTGAAATGCATTTTACCCAGGGCCTGAAACAATACACATTTGGTAAGTCCTTGCTTCTCATTTCTTTTAATCAAGTCCATCGTTGATTTTCAAAAGGTGATAGGGTCCCTTCCACCCTATAGAACAATAAAAGCTTTTTTTAAAAAAAAAAAAAGGGCAGGGGGTTTGAGTTCTAAGACAGTTGAAAGGCTTAGGCAGAGGCTAAGGATGGACAGTTGTGGGCTTCTGACTCCTACAATAATGGTAGTTTACACAATCAAATAAGCACGAGAGAAATGTCAGTTATCTAATGTGTTGCTCTCCTGCTATTTTAGTTCACCATCACCACTTCAGAACTCAAGAAGAACACCATGGTATTAAAGTAGGAAGGCCGATGGCACTGGCTTTGAGCCAAAGGCCTCCACCCTAGCATCCTCCTCAAATTTCCAAATTTGCTGACTCTATGTCTTCCCTTCCATAGCAAACTCAGAATATAGAGCCTGAGGTAAGGAAGTCGAGGAAAAGGAACATTCATTTCTAGACGTTCCACTAGGAACTTTCACATTTACTGTCTCTTTTAACACTCATAATAGAATGGATGGCCCCAACCCACCATCAGCGGGAATGGATTCAGTTGTTTTTCAGCAGTGCCTTGGGCTAAACCACTCACTATCTTATTCAGACTGTGGGAGGAACAAAGGCACACAGCTTTAAAGCCTGGCTGGACAGACTTAGGGGACTGACTGGTTAAGAGGCCAGGGAGTAGACATTTGCTGTTCTCATGGACTCATTAATGCCACATTTAACCAACTGAATTAACCAGACCAGGTGGGCAAATTACCTTTCAAAGTCAGTTTAGGGATTCCCGTCTAAGCACAAACTTCCTTTGTCTCAGGTAGATGAGTAAACCTTTCAACTTACTATGGGGGCTCTTCCTTCTAGTAGGTTTAAAGAAAATGTTGCTATTCACAACCTAACCTCCTTTTTATAAGACACCCTTCTGAATCCCTAGGATAACTCCTCTAACTCTACTTGGAATACAGAAAAACACACGATTTGCAGTTGAAACACTGGAGTGCCAAGTAGTTAGTTACTTCCCAGTCATGTAAGTAACTGTAACAGAGTTAGCTGCTATTACGCTGTTAAGGTAAAATGTTTATTTTTAAGTATGGAAAATGCCTGAACCTTCTCATGTCATGTTCATCAGTTTTTCTTTAAGGATCAGGAATACCAGAAAAGTCACAGAGTAGAAACAAATTCAAGGGAGTCTAGAGGCCCAGATTCATTTGGTGACAAC